>NC_138575.1:30001414-32401414 GCF_964289735.1 Phaethon aethereus
TACAGAATAATTGCCAGGTTTAAATTGTATGTATTTATTTGCACTATATAGTATATGTGATCACAGAATACACACTACCATATTTAATCCTAACAAAAAAATCCGAAGTAAAATTTTGTCACTTATTTCCTGGTATACAAATGCTACTCCCTACATTTACAATAGTAGGGTTAAATAGTTAGATATCTGAATTGTACTGTTTCTATTCAAACTGTATTTTAATAATGAGAACATAACAAGGTTAATAAAATTAAAGAAGATGTAATGAGCAACATTAAAGCAGGCTCTCCAAATTTATAGTCTTTGAAGTTAAGCTTACTTAGTAAGCTAAGTTACTCAATTAACAGAAATTAACATTGGTAGCAATTATATGCACGCACAAGGAAGAGGAAGGATTGACCGTTCGGCCTCTGTAATCAACATACCAATTTTGCAGTTTTCCAGCAACATCATCTATTTTTTGCTATGTGCAGACATGAAGTGACTAACACACAGACCCTTGGGTGCTCGCTGTAGGTGGGTTTTCACTTTCCAAGGGTTTATTAGAGCCTGTCAGTGAAAAGTCATGGAGGAAACCCAAGCTCACTCTGTATTGCAGATGGTTTCACCGCTGCTGCCATCCAAGGAGGGTAGTCTAGAAGCACACCTGGGGAAGTGTACGGTGACTCTGGGAGCTACACCTACCATGCTTGTGAAGACACCACAAAGAAGCGAACCCTAACAAACAGCACCATGGAGGACTGGCACACGTACGCACTGCTCAGGGCTGGGACCCTCTCAACGGGTGAGCTGCCACCTTCACAATTTATATAACTCAGCCTGCAACTTCTTTGCACCCAGGGTGACCATGAGATACAAAGTACAATCATTATTTTTCATTCATTCTCCAGTTCGAAGTGTCCTAAATATTGAGAGGATTGGGCCACAGATCAGCAGCATGGGGTCTTACGGCATGATGACAATGGTGTGAGTTGTGTCCCCCTCAGCATGGCACAGGGACACGTGAGGGCAAGCAAGGGCACAAGACTTGTCTTGAAGGATTGTCCTGGGTAAAGGGAGTCAGTCTGGCTGGAGTGGATCCAAGGGTGAACAATCCTGTCTGCTGTCGTGCTCTGCTTCCCAGGGGGGGAAAAGCTTCAGGAGAAAACCTGTGTGGGAACTGGCACAAACACAGTGAAGGTGATCGGGGGCCCCAGCAGGGAGCAGAGAATAAGCCAGGCGTGCGTCACATGTGAAGTTCACGCACACAGGTTTTACTCAAAACATCTTTTCCATTCATGAGTGACTAAAAAAAAGTCTGTGGTTTCCAGTGATGATTATGGTTGGTTCCACTCAAAACTCGAAGGCTTTAATTGTTAACACTATGTCAACACTCACCTCTTTTTCTCCCTCAGAAGGTTAACAAACGATGTTACAAATGTCTTGAGGGAAAAATTTTACAACTTACTAGGTGTGTAATATTTTCTCTACAGCAATTTATTATTATTTTTTAGAAAAAATGAGCCAGTAAGAATTGTTAATTGCTTGACCATTCTGTAATTAACTGGTGTGGATACAAACCTCTCTACCCATGTGAATCCAAGAGAGATCACGTTTTGTTGCAAACAGTAAGTTGCCTTAACAGTGCAACACACAGAGAGTCAGGAACCAACTGGTTAATAACAGTTTTTACTTACAGCATGTGACCAAGCATACTAGATTAAAAACAGTGAAGTGGGCAAATGTATTCCTTAAAGCCTCTGTTTGCAATAAACTACAAATACGTTCTCGATCCAGGGTGTTCATGAAACTCTGAGAGGTTTTGGCAATAAAACAAACTAGAACAGGTTGGAGCAAGGGAGGTGTCTACATCTCTGCTTTAGATTCTCACTCCCGAATACTAGAGATTAGTGTGTGTTTACCAGGAGGAAGCTATGACTACTGTAAATCTAGAGATACATCAAGAAAAGTGAGTTTCAGTTCACTATTTACAACCCACTTATTATTTGACTGGTTGTTATCATTCACAACCATCTATCACCGATACTTAATTCACAAAAAACCTGTTAGTATACCGACACTTTTTCTCCAGGTAGGAAACTTAAAATAAGCACTTGGGACTCTCAGAATTTATGCCAGCAAATTAAAGAAGACATGAGTAGTACTTGGAAAAAAAAAAGCCATCTCAAAAGATACCACTTACATTTTAGTGAATGGCAGCCAGATATTCCACACCATCCAGTACTGAAGACGGAATTCAAAAATCCTGTGTCATATACACAAGAGATGAAAGAAGCTGGAATGACTGGTGAAACCCTTCCTCTGAAAACACAGTTTAGTTTTTCAGTATGAACTGATACACCATCTGCCTTATTGATTCTGGTAATATTTATAGTTTCACCAGAGAGGCCAAAAAATTATCAGATCTCTTTTGCCTCTATCAGACCTTTGCAATTAGTGACCAGCTACCAACACCAATCTTCATTTCAGGCTGTTCTGGGATAATGCCAGAGTCCATTGCCCATCGGCACAAGAGGCAATTATAGGGAAAACCTACTTTCACCAAAAAAACCCCAATGTTACCGCTAAAACCATTCCTCCATCCTTAATTATTAAAGGACTCCCAAAATAGAACGGACTCACAGATATTTCTTGCCTTCACAGCAGCCAAGTTTGGCAGGTTCCCAGACTCTGGCTACATACCGGCTCCTGTCTCTTTCAAAGCCAAAATGTCTGACAGGATAGAAAACAATATAGTTCTTTCTCATTTTCAGCTGCAAGAGAAACGATTGGAAGTTCAATACACTTCACAGCTGCGAGGCAGGGGCCTTCTGCAACTGGAGACCCCCCAGGGCAGCACAGGGACATGGTCTTGGTAAATCCCAGCCCTTGCCTGCACCTGCCAAGGGGAGGATTAAGGGGCGCAGTGCTGTCCTTCTCAAGGTCACCATTGCTTCAATTTATCTCTGTATGTTAGATTTGTGTAGGTTTTTTTCCTTTTTACTTTTTCAAACAGTAGATTGCAATACTACTGGTTTCTTCCAATGGCATTTACGTACCTCCCTCCTCTCACGACATTCATGATGAAACGTGTCAGAGTCAGCACATCAAATCAAATGTTTTCTGAAGATCTCATTCAACCAGAAGTTTTGTTGCCTGCTCTCACCCAAAATAAGGCGCTTTCTGTCCTTCCTTGACGAAGGTCTGAAACAACCTCCTGGCCTCATTTATTCCAGCTCTACGTTCCTGATCTGAGCTCCAACTCACAGAGTTCAGTTTGGTCTTTCTGCATTATTTTGGCTCTGACCTGACAGAGCAGTGGCCTACTGAAGCTATTTTCCATCCAGAACGAGGACTGAAGAGGAAGACATGGAGGTCTGGACATTACAGCTCTGGAGATACCAAACAGTGCCACCTATCAAGTCCCAGAAATCCTCACTCGTCCCAGTCACTTCACAGAGTCTTTTACTCTCACATGTATCTCCAAAATAGCTAGGTTCCACATACAAAAACCTTATACATTGAAGAACAAATTTCTCATATATTTAAATAACAAGTTACACTACTGCCTGTAGAAAAAAATTGCTATTTTATCGAGGCCCACATAAACAAGGGTTTGAGCTCCCTCTGCAGGCTCCGTGTCTGTAATTAACTAAGAAGTGCTTTTCCCACGGCCACGCAGTCATAAACGAATAATGATGATGTGCAGAAACAAAAATGTTTTGACAGGATTTGGCACGAGAGTAGTTAAAATTATCTTGACATTGTTCTTTAAACGACACATTTGGGGGCAAATTCTGGCCTGGTATAAACAGGTGCACTCCACTGCAGCGAAAGGAGTGCCAGACACTGCTTTGAAATGAGTTTAGCTGATTTTGTGTTAGCTGGATGGCAACTTAAATAAGAAATGATAACTAACTACAAGAGCTTGTACCTGGGGAAAGTGCTAGGATAAGAGTGCCATCAAGACAGAATAGCAGGGGGATATATTTAAAATAACTTTTAACTTCAACTAGTAAAGCAGATTATGCTACTGTACCAGGCTTACACTGATTTAGTGGTTTGGAGTATCTGGAGTATACGAAGCATAAAACTCACAAACAGAGACTTCTATCCCAAGTATCACCAGATCTGCACACTCAGGAGCTAAATCAGCTCAAAGTTTCACTGGAGCCACTATCTAATGGGCTTTTGTAAAGGATTAGGCCAGAAATATGGATTTCTCTGATGTTTCAAGTCCAGTCAGTAGAAAGAAACCTCCTTTTTCAACGTAATAGCTTCTTTTTTTCCCTTTTCACATTAGAAGGAAAAAAAAAATCAAGATTTACAGACCACATGCAATCTTGGAAAAAGCTATTCAGATTCCACAGTGATAAGAATATAAAAGAGAGAAAATACATTTCATAAACAAAGCTACATACTAACGTTAAATTGAAATATATATCTGTGTTTACTAGTTCTCCTCCAACCCAACTTTTCACTGTATTTCAGCCCCAGTCTATTCTTGCTGGGAGTTCAGGTGTGAAGTCCACAAGAACGGGATGGAACAGTGCAGCAGAGAGCTTCTTTAATAGCCACAGATATGAGAAATAACAAACATACAAAAATATCAGAAAACAAAGTGATAACTAAAGATTCAGCCCATATCTTTCTCAGCAAACGAGAGGAAAAAGTAAGATTTTGGCTAGATAAAACTCAGCTATTTCTTGTAGAAGACACTGTGGTACAGTCACATGTTTCTCATTAATCATTTCTAATTGACATTCAGCCAAAATTTTCCTTGATTTCAGCTGTTTACATGTCATATTATAGGCTTTTCCTGTTGTACATTTGAGTTCTATGCATGCTAACATTTTTAGATAATTGCCCTGTTTTTGTACTGCAGCCTCTTAGAGGTAAGACCGTACCACACTGTGGAGAGATCTATAACCTCTGGTACACAGAAGAGCTCTCTCACTTTGAGGCCAGAAACAGTATCACGGAGGCACTACAGCAGCTCCGCTCTGCCCATCAGCCCACATGCAGCCGAGACCTTCCTTCTCCAACACGTCTTTTTTCTATTTGTTGAGATGAGCTGTATGAAAACCAACTGGCAGACAGATACTAGTGATGCTTCATAGGAATCAGAACTGGGACCAATACTGTTCAAAATCTTGGTCAACAGCCTAGACAACAGAATGGAGTGCACCCTCAGCACATCCATGGATGGTCCCAAATTGGGGGTGTGTGAAAGGGATGTGGAAGAACTACTGGGCTGCTATTCAGAGCCAGCCCAATAGGCCAGAGAAGTGAGTTGATGAAGAACCTCATGCAGAACCTCACCAAAAGCAAGCACAAAGTATTGCATGTGGGCAGTAAGAACCCCATACGAGGGTTGAGGAGTCAACAGGATACAAAGCATCTTTTCAGAATAAAGTCTGAGGAGTCCTGATGGACAAGTTGAACATGAGTCTGCATGTACCCTTGCAGCTAAGAAGACGAGTTGTATACTGTATTAGCAAAAGTGTAGGCATTGGGTCAAAGGAAATTATTTATTCTCTGGCACTTGTGACACTGCATCTTAAGTACTGTGCTTATAGGCTTCTGTACAAGACACCATAGTACTATGGTGAGTCCAGCAGAAGACCATCAAGGTGCTAAGGGAGCCAGGACATGATGTATGGAGAGTTAGATAGTATTGGGTTTGTTCAGCCTCCAGAAGAGAAGGCTATGTAAGGATCCCTTTACTGTCTTCAAGGACCCTCAATGGTAAGGTGTGGAAAGGTGGAATCAGAGGTGCACAGCAATGTGATGAAAGGCAGTGGACTAAGTTGCAGCACAAGAATTTTTGATTAGATGATTCGAAAAATGTCATTCACAGTGAAGTGGTCTAACACTGCCAACTGGTCTCCACCCTCAGAGAGACTCAAAATCTCAGCCTCTTCTAAGTCAACTGTGCTCTGAGTGGGGCATGGGGCCCCATCACCTCCAGAGGGCCCTTGCTACCTAAATTCCACCAGAAGCACATGATGTATACATTAGCAATCGTGGCTGATGGATATCTTTGAGTACAGACATTACCTGAGCTATCTCTTGCTGTTGCATGCAACAGCCAGAGGATGTAGACATGTTTGCAGAAGCTCTCTGTGCGTGCACAGACCAGCTCTCACACAGCAATCACAGAATCATAGGATCATAGAACCTTTGAGTTGGAAGGGACCTTCAAAGGTCATCTAGTCCAACCCCCTTCCAGTGAGCAGGGACACCTGCAACTAGATCACGTTGCTCAGAGCCATGTACAATCTGACCTTGAAGATTTCCAGGGATGAGGCACCTGCCACTTCTCTGGGCAACTTCTGCCAGTGTTTCACCACCTTCACTGGGAAAAAATTTCCTCCTTAGATCTAGTCTAAATCTACCCTCTTTTTAGTTTAAAACCATTACCCCTTGTCCTGTCGCTACAGGCCCTGCTAAAAAGTCTGTCCCCATCTTTCTTCTCAGCCCCTTTTAAGTACTGGAAGGCTGCAATAAGGTCTCCCTGGAGCCTTCTCTTCTCCAGGCTGAACACACGCACACTCAGATCACTGCCCACATAGCAAGTCACGTCCTGTGTATTAGTCAAGACAAAACTTTGTGCCGTAGTGCTATGCTAAAACTGCATTAGTTGGTTCTGTGCCTACACAGGGCAGGACATGCCAATCAAATCATTCACAGCTAACTTGAGTGGCTTTGCATCAACTTAGATAACACTGTTCTGGTAACTCCTTCTCATTCTTATGCTGCATCTATCACAATGCATTGGAGCACCTGTTCCAAATGGCTTTAGACATCATTTTAAAAAATCTACTTCATATAAAAATCTACCTAATAGTCAAACTACATATATGTTAAGTCCTTGAATCATCACTAAAAAAAAAAAAAAAAAAAAAAAAATCTTTTTCTCACTGGAAGCCTTCATGCTTGTTTTGGTTAACCAAGGCTCAGACTTAAATGGAATATTTTACCTGTAGTAAATCATAGTTACAAATTACATAGTTTTACATTATAGTTACAAATTCATGAACCATTAGCTACCGACCTGGTGATCTGATACCCTGCTTAAAATAGCACCCACATTTTGTAAAGCATTTTCATCAGCAAGTCAGTATCATTATCCCCATTTTTTAACAGATGAAAAAACTGAGGCATAAAATAAGGAACTGATTGGATCAAGGTCATGCAGCAAGCCAGCAGCAGAGACAGGAATAAAAACAAGGTGGCCTAAGACCTAGTGCAATGTGCCTCACTGTCATTTCCTCACCCAAGTGTCTCTTTTGCCTGGGTTCCTGCATTTCAATTTACCCTCTCTCGAGTGTATTAACTTACTTTGAGGCAAAAATATTCTTATTTTCTGGTTGTGTGATGCTTCCTCTACTGATGCCTTTATAAGTACTCAGATACCTTTCTTGATGGTTAAAATACAAAATAAAAGGTACAGCAAAAGCAATTACATATACACTTTCTAAGAATAATTTAATGGTGACAGAATCTTGATTTCCTCATCCCTGTACAGGTAGTTATCATGTGCTGAAAGCTCTTCTTACTCTTTTAGTGCTGTTAGAGTTGACAACTCTAACCAATTAGTATCTTCTCTGGACTTCACTAACATGCTGTTTAGTAGTACTCTGGATAATTAATTCAGTAAGAGCAGACATGCCGAAGGATCTGGGATTCACCAGGTGGTATCTTACCATATTGTTATTTACAGTCCTTCTAACCAGCTTTGGATTCTCATTTATTTGAGTGTTGGTCTTCATGAAATACTTTGCCTAAAGTTAGAACAAAAATGATGATTATTTTTTCTCATTTTGCTCACCAGATCTGTAATTCTATCACGAAAATAATTATATTTATTTGACAGAAGAGATGACAAATTTTTCGAACACTGAAGCTCCTCAGAAGCCAGAGCATCTCACTTGGAAGTCTAAAGGCATGACTACACTCCGCAGTTAAATATAACACAAACCATCAGCATTCAAGCTAGCTGCAGAATGGAGCTCAGCAACTCAGCAGGGCTCTTCAGCAGTAATACCAAAATGAGCTTCTCTGCACGGACATACAGCTGTGCTATGTAGAAGTATTTGCGTGGATCAGTACTAGCTCAGGTAGAATGAGTATGTACTACATCACTTTCCATTGTACAACACACACGCACTGAAAGCATCTTTGAAAGACAGTCTCAGTTCCCAGAGACAAGTTGCAAAACAGCAATTAAGTGCCTGAAATACCAGGTGGCACGGAGGCCTTTAAGTCTATGAAAGTAATCCAAAGCTTTGCCTCCCGGGATAAAAAGACGTCACTTAAGTGCCAGAAGTTCTGCTACTGCGTATGCTGAGAGGCACCACTGTGATAGCCCCACACACGGGAGGCAGGCAGTGATTCACAAATTTGCACGTAGGACCCTTCAGAGCTGCAAAGCTCGCAGGGATTATGCCTCACGGCCAAGGAGAACAGTGCATCGAGCGTGAGGCACAGCAGCATGAGTACTCACTCATCTTCAAAAGTGCAGCAAGGAGTGGATTGAAAAGTGGTGAAAAAGCTGCAAGCCCTACAATAAATGCTGTGCGGTCCTGCAAAATTACAAGTTTGACATGGTAAATAACAATGTTACTGAATATGTAAGTAACTACATAGCTCTTGGCGGCTCATGTAATATCTACTCCCCTATTATGATCTGATTCAGCAAGATATTCAAAACATGTTCGCAACAAAAACTTTCCAAGTATTCCCACCAGCTTCACTAAGAATAGTCACTCCCCTGAGTTTCTCACAATGCTGAACTGAGGGACGTTTGACATACGTCCTTACCCGTAACTGATACATCAAACAATGCTTAGTCAAAACTTCAATATACAGGTGTAAATGTTGCAGTGATTCTTCCCTTTCTCATTAATTCATAAAGGAAAGAAAATATTGCACATTACAGATTGAAAAGGAGTTATTTTGCAATTCTTCAAACATTTTGCAATAATAGTTATTGCTTTGCTCTGGGATGAAACCAAATTTGATTTTTAAATCAAGTTTGTTTTCTAAATAGAAAGGAGATCATAAGAAACATCCCACCTATCCCACCGTAACATTTAAGACCTTCCTTTACAAATAGGTCCCACTTGTCTTGAAGTTCCTGCTCTAAATTACTCATGAAAAAATGAACATTTCCAGGAGAGATTAGAAAAGATGTACTTCATGGTTCTCAACACCTCAGATGCTTCACAAGTGGCATATCCACACCAGATCCCTGGCGAGATGGAAGAGGAACACCAAACACAATTTCAGGGGCATAGCTCTTGGTTATCTCTTACCAAGTGATAAACACAATGTCAAATCTGGGTGAAAATAACAAATGGAATATGGAAGATGAGGCACAGGGAAAAAAACAGTACAAACTCAAACTTTCTGAGAGGAGAGTGAGACCAAAAAGAATATAACCAAATCTTAATACATCATGGGAAAAGCCACAGCTGAACACTGGGCAATAAACCGGAGAAAACCAAAGAAAACTGCAGCCAAAAGGGAATCCTTTTCTTGGTAACAACTGCAGTCCCACGCAGTCCAAATATGAATGAACCTAAAAATTAGAAAGTAAAAGGAAGAAAACTAAATTTTAAGGATGATGTCTAGATTTTGTCCTGCAGGGAGTAAGAACAGTCTTGTACAAGAGCTAGTGTGTACTTAAACCCTGTTCTTTTGGGCCAAGCCTTTTCTGACTACTCCAACTCACGACAGGAACTGGGATGATAAAAAAATATATGTAGGCATATCTATTCTACCTATATATGCACTCCTCGGAGTAACAAAGGAGGACATCTGACAGGTATTTTATAAGAAAATGATGTTATTTTGACAACAGGAATTCTTTCTTTTTGAAGTTTGATTAAGCAAAGTAACAGCTGAAAGGCCAGGCTGATGTCACTCATCTGAATGCTCATCAGGCTTAGCTCTACCTAATTTCTCAACTCCTCTGGGGCTAGTAAGGATCCATTCATAATCCCAAAGTCACCATTTGCTGCCACTTCAAGGGTCTTGGCAGCTTGATCTACACCAGTAAATCAAATACTGCCCAGAAACACTCCTGAGCACTAGAATATGATCACCTACATTTCAAATTTTTAAAATTGCTCTTGAAATGCTTTTCACTCATGCCAGCTAGCACTCTCCTAGACAGTTTGGAGGCACAGTTCAGAAGAGAGAGCATTTCAGGAACCATTCCAAATAAGCAGGTGGATCTTGCCACAAATTGCTTTGGAAGCTCAGAGAATTTACACCATAGACATCAGCTGTTCTGTGCAGTGGGACTCAGAGCATGGCGATGGTCCTGGATACGTCTTAACACTCTAGGCACAGCCAAAAAAATCCAGTTGCAGTGGTACCCCAGTGAAACCAAGGCTCATCCTAGTGATGTTTTTGTTGCTTCACTCAAAAAAAAAGCTCCAAAACCAAAACCTGCTAGAAACACATAGCTGCCAGCAGAATAAAAAAACCCCAACACTTGCACACATTTCTTTCCTTAATATTTTCCAACATTCCTGAGCAATCCTTGGGTTCTTAACTACCCTGGAGCTCTCTACCTCCTCAGAGGGGTGCTCTTCAGTATCTTTCTTTTCTGCAAGTGATTCTTCCATGAATCCAAGTCATTCTTTTCTGATAATATAGTACAAACCATTTTTCTCAAGCCTGATGGCTTGACCATCGCATGATTCTTCAGTGTACCTGCCTGATCAGTTATCCTGCTATGGCCACAGAACTTCACACAAATTGATGACTACCCAGTTGGTAGATCATGGGCTTAGCCTTGCATTGGAAGATACAATAAGATTCACACCCACAAAAGCCCAGCCCATTAAGTATAGAAATGGAAGAGATGATCATTTAAGAAAATAGCACTGAGTGGAGGATAAGGAGTTAAAAAAGGAGTTTGGGGCTCTCTATCATTCTTTTCTGACTTTTAGTATCTCAGTTTCTTATGTAGGAAGAGCAGGTAGAAACTCTTTCTTGAAACTCTCTGGATGTAGTATATGCTGAAGAGAAGTTTTGAAGTTTTTTCAGTCAAACTTACTTTCTCTCAATCCTCATGATGGAAAACAAATGAGACTGACAGCTTTTCGGACCTTTTGGCTTTGGGCTTTAAGGCATGAGGGAAGACAGTACCCCTCTGTGAGCTAAACATACATTGGAATGGATTTTTCATCTATTTTTAACAGTAATTTATCTAATTGCTCTGCATTATGCTACAGCACATCACGTTAAACTGCATTTTTACATGGCTGCATTACATTTTCAGACATTTTATTACATAACTTACAATGACATTTTACTTGCTGTATTCACCCTGCAAGAACAATGCAAAAATGGCTACAACAGTGCAAATGCAGTTTTCATATCATGCCAGCTTAGGATACAGGGATAATAATGTTATACAGTACTTATTAATGCTTTCTCAGTCAGTATGTTATGATGGACTGAATTCTTTGTGTCATGGGGCTCGATTGCTTAGATTTGGCAGTCAGATGAAATTATAAGAAATAAAACATAGGCTAATCAAACATAAATGTGATCCTAAATTTTTATTGACTGCATTTATCCAATGTTATCTGTTAGGGCTGGGACCTCATTGAGAGGAGAAAGGTGGAGAAGTGGTTGAAGTGAGTGAAAAAGACACATCCCTTCTACTCTGAGTGAAAGTCAAAAGTCTGGGGAGGGAGTGATGTTTAAACTCCATTCTCCTTGCATGGGTGACCTCATTTTTGAAAGAATTATTGCCACCTCTGAGTGATAACATAGATATTTACATGTAAAACTGTATGTGAGATATGATATGTAATCATATGGAATACAGCAGTATCTATGTTAGTCAGGTATTAGATGCAGAAAACATGTGCAAGTGAGAGATACTATGCATAGCGTAACACTGTAGTGACCATTTTTTGTAAAAATTGCCTCCTAAATGTTACTAATATTTGATCAAGCATCCCATCCTAAAAATTATGCATTCAGATTTCACTGGTTATTATAAACTTACCAATTCCCTGTGTTCCTGCAGCACTCCAAATGGCTGTGCATCACTATCAGCCATATACATCTTTGATTGACATGTTTTAAATAAACACCCAAATTAACTAGCAATAACCAAACAGGTTTTTTTTAGAGAAGGGGCAGCTTCCCTGGAACTAGTCCTTTTTTACCTATTATTGCAACAGATGCCTCAACTGGAAGCCTGGCAGAAGATACCAGAATTAGTTCCTTGTTGTAGCATCTCTTCCTTTTTCCCCAAGATATGCAAGGACAAGGTGGCATGAGATAATTAGCTACAAATATCATTAGCTCCCTGAATCATCTCCATGACTGATACCGAGCTCCTGCAGGCAGCCCTGGCTTACAGTCTGCGACTCCCGGGGAAGATATTTCAACACAAGAAAGAGGCCCTACATCGGGGGAAGAAGGAGCTATGCATATGAATGACTACATCTTGCCCGGCTGACGTGAGAACTCCTCAGTACTTCCAGCTCCTCACTGCTGGGGTGAAGCAGCTTACCATAGGGACACCAGACTGTTTCTTTGACCTCTGTCTTTTGCTTTTGGGAGTGTCTTCAAATAGGACCACTGTCTCAAAAAGCTTCCACTTATTAACACTAGAATAATTGTGTATTTAAAAAAAAAAAAAAATTGGTAGGGAGCTTCTTACATCAATGTAAGTAAATAATTGGCCTGCATTTGTAATTAATAACATCTGAAGACAAAAGTGCTGTATTGGAGATGGAAGATCAGAATTTTGCCCACCAGGTTTATACCCCAATTTTACTGCACTGTTGATGTCAATCGCTGTTTTGAAACTGCATACCTAGAGGCAAGCTCATAATTCCCTTAGGAATTAGAACCAAAAGGTTCTAATTCTCAAAGGGGTGAAATAGATCCTTACACCTGAAAATAACACAGAAATATGAATTTAAGAGCTTGACTTTAGACAATGAAGTTTAAAATGTTAATCTTAGTAATCCATTGTCCCAGTTTCTCCATCTTTAAAACTACTGAGTTTTTTATAAAGTGATTTTATTTTCTTGGACAAAAAGCTCTGCATCTGCTATATATTCTTATTTACTACTATTTAAATGGTTGCCATTTTTGCATTTTACAAGGTAAGTCTTTACAAGTAACATGAAATAAGAGTGTTTTTCATGAGGCATCTTATTTCTAGGAAGGAAACATTGTTAATAAAAACAATTTTATACCTAATATAGAGAATTTCACTACAAAAATTTCACAATGCATACAATTATGTTAGAACAGAATTTTACAAGTATCCATGAAAAATAATTACATCTTTTATTTTGCGCATCCAGTTTCCATGCAAGTGACACATGTAAGAATGAGTTATTTAATCCTGATGCAAACCCATGAATCTTGTCAATACTTACCAGGGCATAAAAAACTAGAGAACGCTGTTGTTACCATGAAGGATGTGGCACACACACAGTTTCACTACACTGACTTTAATGCTTTAATACTACTACATTTTACCAGTAGGCAGCACTGTTACATCTTTTTAGATGTTAGCAATGTTAATGACATACAGTGCCTTCTGCAACTTTCTACATAATATCTGACCTTTACTTCCATTCAACCCTCATTATTTTTCCTTCACGCAGTGTTTCTATCTCCCAGATTTTATTTCATAAAAGAAAATATGAAGAAAATCAAAATGCTGGAATATTTTTTAGCACATCAAAAATGGGAAATGGATATTGGAATGGTGTATTGGATTGCATTAATCAATTACCATAACTGTCACTGTTTAAAACACGGCAATATCTGTATCAAGTGATGAATTACCTTAGGCAAATATCTCAGTAACGGAAATTATTCATTTCAGTATTGATTAAATCATATAGACCTTTAAAATCTTAAAAGAACAAACTGATTGACTCAACAATGGTCCTGATCCAGAAAACCCTTGTTCAAATGAAGAGTACACGAGCCTTCAGTTATGAGAGTCGTGTCTTAAATCAGGCTATTCTTCTCAAGAAGAATTTGAAGTGCAAAATTCAGAACAAGTAAGTGTTACAAACCCCATAATCTGTTCTTATTACTGTTTTTAAAATAGCCAAACCTAAATATACAAGCATGTACAATGCCCTCGTAACTGAAAATTTTCAGTTTTCCATTCCACAGAGTTTGTATCATCAACTAATTGGACCTTGATCTCATATTTGCTAAAAATTAATATTTAGTACTGAGTTCAGCAAGATTTTTGGATGTACAAGAAAGGAAGAATTTTGTGCCGAACATACGTGTACCCAGCTGCAAAGGTTACTGGCAGGGGTTAATAAGTATATTTGCAAAGCACAGATAATGAATACTTACATTAGAATATGTTTCTATTTTATGTATTTTTATATGTGTAGACACACACACACACGCCCACACAGGCAGACACACATATTTATATGAGTAACAGTTTAAAAATAAACAGTACTTAGTTCATTGGTAAACAAGGTATACTAGCTTAAACGTCTTAGCAGTGGTAAAGATTTTTTTTCCTACTTTCTGTCCTACTTTCACACCAAAATTATAATTTCATATTTCATAAAAAGGCACTGAAACATAAAATGGGCCAACATCAAAATATAACAAGGAAGCAAAGATAAATTAGAGGAATTCTTTGGTTCTTTCACTAACTAATCAGAGATATACAGAAAAGGACCTTTTACGTTTAATGATACCTGCTCATTAAATGATGCTAAACACTAAAATACCACGAACAGCAGGGAATTTCAGTTTACATTAGAGAAAAAAATAAAAGGGTAAAAATGACTGAAGTTGGTCAGTTCAAGCTGATAGGGCACTTCAAATGAATAACAGAAGAATAAAAGAGACACTCTAGGTTAAATTAGGTTCTCCTATGCCTTTTCTTGAAAGTGCTTAACTTCACAAATTTTATTTGAATTAACTAACCTGCCAAAATCAAAGACTTGAATAGGGGTAAAGTTAAACAAGCAACTATACTTCACAGTAAGTTTACCCATTAAACAGCAGATAAAACCTCTGCATAAGAAAAGAAGGGAGAAACAGTTTTACAATGTGCATTTTTTCCTTCTCTAGTCAGGGAAAATGTCATCCCTTTCATACCCTTGAAGTAAAGCTGTACTTCAGAATAAAATTATTCAGATATGGGACTTAATTCTTCTAATAATTTGTTTGTAAGAATCCTGTTTTTCTAAGTTCAGCACAGTTTTCTTTCTCTCCATTTGAAAGATGTAATACTTGAGTATTACCATTTTAATGCAGCCTTAAAGATATTAAACAATTAATTATACCGTATTACCTGACTAATAACTTTTCTGAATACACTGTAAAACAGTTAAAGGAAAATAAGCCATTTCAAGAAATCATCAAGGTTGAAGGAAAAAAAATAAGGGTTGTAAATAAGAACGTGGCTTCACATCTTTATCAAAATACACGCCATACCTTATGTTAATTTTGTTTGAAGGTGATTACATTTATCATTAAGAAGACTAAAAGAGTTCCATTCTGTTTTTTTCTCTGCTAGCAGCTGTAACATACTAATAAAAATACATATTTCACATATATTCAATCTGTCCCTCACAATTCTATCAAATTTTCTTTCTGCCCTTAAATTAAAATAATTTTTAAAAAAACAACAAAACAAACCCCACCAACAAAACCCACTTTATTAAGCAGGCAAACTTCTCCTAACAGACAAGTTTTAACTCCAAAAACTGCAGTAAGGGAAGTGGATCCTTGTAAGCTCGTACAATCTGCTTGAAGGACTCAGCTATAAGATCAACCTGCTCACTGACCAGCATTTGTTTTTTAATTTTTATTACACACAATACTTCTAGATTTAGTTAGCTATTTTTAGCTACCATTTTAGCAATTTGGGAGAGGGATAAGAGTCAGAGAAAGTGGAGAAAGGGGCAAAAATATTTTTGGGTGTATACAGGTAGGAAGCAACTCCCCATTTGGGTCTCTCTCAGGCAAAGTGAGTGTCTCTGTTCCTTAACGTCTCTCCCAGAAACCACCCACCTTCACGGGCTAATGCTTGGCCTCAGGATGGAACACTGGATTGGGACACAAAAGCCATGATTTTAATCACTGACAGAAAAATAATTTTGGATTTGATTTTCAGACATGATAAACAGTCATGGTTGCCAAGCATGTCTCCAGTCCAGCCTATTCATCTCACAGATTTAAGTTCTAACCCACGAGATAGGGGTAATGGTTGTTCACATCAGTGAAGGACTGCAAGATTATTCTCACGGCTTTGAAACACTCCAAATGCCATAAGCATGTCAGGAATGCAAACTAATACAATCCCAAAGTAAGAGGTGCAGAGACATTTCTTCTCTTTGGTCACTGACTGACAGCGGACCCTTAAGATAGCCAAGTCCAAGGGTATGCATCCATGCCTCCACCTAGATAAGTGCCATCACCTTGAAACTTTATTGTCCCAAACAAAGCTGTTGGATTGAAATACCATGACATGTAGGTGCTGAGTGATGGGTGCTGTGTCAGCCTCAGAAGAAACACTAGATTGCTTTAATATGCCACAGCTGTAACTGGCAAGATGCAGGAGAACATCACCCATCTGGCAGCAATCTTAACTAAAAAAGGTACAGCAGCAGTTGTAGAATAACAGTGTATGAAAACTCTGCATATATGGTCACAGATGAATTAAAACATATGAGAAAGATCTCTGCTCCAGAAAAATTGTCATAAGAAGACAAGACAAATTAAGGATGGGGATGAGATAAAGTATGTAAGTAACATGATGACCATTATGGTACAGAACATGTTTTATTCCCCGCTGTTAAAGTTAACTGTTAACTTCTATTTTATCTTTAAGAAAACGAAGAGTACACTTCCTGTGACAAAAGCCAGGCAAATCTCTTGGCATTTGCAACCAATCTTACAGCATCAATCAAGGAACAATCTCATGTGTACGCTCTCCTACAGCTCACTGTGAACAACTACGCTTACTGTAGCATAAAGAACAGCTAGTTACGTCTCCCCACGCCTTAGCAATACAATCAGAGCTAACAAGGACATGGTAGCTCAGATACGACCTCTTTTTGTTCACACCTGCACCAGATTAACTCAAGTGAATACACCCAAGCATCTTCCACTTGTGTGAAACTCAGCAGTGAAGAACTTCCTTAAGAAGTGTTTCTTCCAGTCAGAATACCATCAGCATGCATCTGAAAAAAAGCGTTGGTTGCACTCTGTAACTATTGTCTCAGTCCATTGCAGATAACACCAGAGAGTACTTCATGCTAAAGGCCTAAGCAGAGCATGAAAAAGATGAAATAGCACTACCAGTCTCATTAAACTGAAAATAGTATACCAGCTCAGAAGGAAATTTAGAAAGGGCATGTGGACTTTTTCATTCAGTGAGAAGGAAGGAGCTGACTTTTAATCTTTTTGTGGTCAACAACATCATGAAGAAAGCAACTTTTTAATTAAGAAATATAAAGTTACAGGAAATAAGCAGCTAGAAAAAGTTGCCCTTGCCTGTTAGGAAAACTAGCAAAGGATTAGTTAAGATTAGTTAGGCTTCGTTGAGAAAGTCATCTGTAAGACAGTATTGACAACTATAATTACAACATCACATACACTCAGTTAGCAGCTTAGTAATTCTACTAGTAAATATGGATGAGAACAAACGGGATGTTGTTATCTTCATTCTCATTGGTATTTTTACTACAAGTGGCTGGAAGAATCATCTGAGAGGCCTCCCTGATACAGGCACTCTATGAACCACAGCAAGAGACACCACCACCATAGTCTGATCAAAGACTTGAGCGCTGAATACCACCTACCTCCCTGACTGCCTCCTGTCCCTGTGACTGTTTTGAGAACGTTACTGTGTGTTTCCAGCGGAGTGGAACAGAGATGCACAGGGCAAACATTGTTTATTCACTTGGGGATTGGAGAGGACGGACAGCTACATCTTGAAGGAAGAAGTTCCACTATATCTAGAATTGATTCATGGAAGTTAAGGCTGGGTAAGTCTGATGTATGTAGTCTGAAGGAATGTTATTCTCCAAAAAACCCTATGTGCTTCGTTTACAGGTATTGTTAGAATACCGATACAGGCCGCTGCATTATATTCCACAAACATTCACACACTATTTTAATTAGACCCTTTAGCTGAATATTATACAACATTCAAGATCTAACTGATGTCTTTAAATAGAATGTAGAGATAGGAAAAAATTCACCAGACTATCAAGTTCCTGCTACTTAGAAGCCAATATGCTCTTTCAAAAAATGATGTATCAAATATTGTAACTATTACTGTACTTTGTCAAAAAGCTGAGAAGTTGCTTTGGTGATGCAAGAATAAATGCCCTGAAATTAAGATGGGGGGGATTACCTGCCACCCTGGCAAGTAATTTGCAAACCCACTTTGCCCACCTGCCTGCACAAGAACGTCCAACTATTTTAACCAAGTCACAAGAGCAATGGCTCTCCTTTAGAGCGCAACAAATTTACATAGATCTAAACTAAACACACAGAAATCTGTGCAGCCTATAGTACAGAAATGAGAAATTCTATCTCAGGTTAGCCTCGCATCTTTCTATTATTTTACTTCATTATCTCTGTTTTTCTTTCTGTATATTAGAGTTTTGTTTATACATATCCAACTGTTTGTTGATCCGAGAATTCATTTTCTTTTCTCTTACACTGCCCACATTCCCTTTAATTTCATTCTCCTCTTTTGTCTAATTTTCTCACTCTGCTTTTCTTTTAGTCTCCTGTTTTATTCAGTTACTTCTCTATTCTGAAAAAAAATTACTTAATACTGAAGGACATATTAACAAGTGATTCTTTCCTATTTTGCATTTCCACTTTCACTTCTAGCTCTCCTCTCTCCCCTCTTATCTCCTTCCTCCTTCCCATCCCAGTCATTTATCCTAGAGTTCCTATTCCTTTCACTCCCTTCTGGCTTTAAAATATGTGCATCTTTATTGAAAACATTACTTATTGGCTTATTTAAAGTTGTGGAAAAGCAAGACCTAACACAGAATTTATCTAACTGGATAAACCTTCTATCTAGCATCTTACCACATATCTCACAGAAGGCAATCTGAATGGCATTTGGTCCATCTTCAAGGACAGTGTGGTATCCAGATGATTAAAACAAACATGTCCTCTTTTTCCCCAAATTAATACCCATTATACTGCTAAAAACCCTCTTTGCTAACACAGGTTGAAAGATAGTGTTTTATTTTTTTGAAATAATTTATAAGCTTCTGATACTAACTTTTTTTACAAATGAACCTAATCTCTATTAGTGGTCACAATTTTTAGATATGTCCCCAGAATACATTCATTTAATAGGGAAATTATTGACTGAACTATCCATGACTATATGAACTGGAATTCCTTTTTTTTATAGGGTAGTATCATCAAAACTGCTACAGATTGTGGAACAACTCCTGAATAGCATCAGAACTGAAGAATGCATACAACATCCATTATAAACTATGAAATTATTTACACTTGAAAGCAATCACAGTGTCCTAGGTGCTATCCAAACAGAGGAGAAGTGACTTGGCTACCATGTAATGCCAGCTAAATGAAGTCACGTTTCTTCATTTGCAAACTGGGAATAGTAGAACCTGCTTTCTTTGGAAATAATATTAACAAAAGTGAGAAACCACCCTTCCAAAACAATGCATTGCTATCATAAACCCTAAATTATTCTTGCCCAATACTAAAATCTAAAGAGAATATATTTTAAAAGACTAAAGTAAAGCATTATCTTAAAACAGACTGGCCAATATGGTGGCTATGTTAACAATAGCAGGAGTCTTAATCATGTTTCCTCTCACTCTCCCCACCATTATTTATTTGCTTCCTGCACAGATTCTAAAATAATTTAAACTACTTACAATCCACATTTTTGTAATATGAAGAGGTGAATGAAATCTTACAAAATCAAAAAGGAGCTGGAAACATATCCCTTTGTACTACTATATATGGCAATGGATTGAAGCTGGCCATTGAGATTAAGAATGCACATGATCACCTCTTCCTTTCGATGGAAGAGAAAGGTCAGAAAATTGTCTAGGAAAAAGTCTAGATGAGGTGATAGAGAGGCTTTCTTTAGGCTGCTTTTAAAGAACTTCATCAGAAGGTGGTATTTGATCCTAACAAAGGTAAGCAGAGTCCAGGGATTGTCTTTAGAAGTTAGTATTTCTCAACAGTTACCTAAAAATTCAATTTGAGATTGCACCACTTTCCATTACAACTAGAACAAAAAAAGACAGTGCATTGTTCTTTAGCATTTCTTCACCACAATAAAATCTGATACCTGAGTTGCATCTTTCTGATCTATTTTGTATAGATAAACCTTAGTCTTGCATCATGGACAAATATCCTTAACATGTTTTGCCAATTTAGCAATAACTAATGTAGATTTAGAATATTCTTATATACCAGGGAAAAAACTTCCTGTATTATTTGGACTTCATATTTTCATAGAAAAGTACAAAGGCAGGATTTAGCTTGACATTAAAACATTGAAATTTAGGTCCTTGCATGTATACTCAGTTTATAATTATCTACAGTCTGTACAGTCTGTACAGTCAATGGAGCCTAGAAGAAACAAAACTGCCCATTCACAAGGGCTCTTAGTTGCCTAACTAAGATTGTAGGCCAGTAGGTAAGTAGGCATCTGTTGCTATTTTAGATGATCTAGGGTATCATACCAATTTTTAGCTGCCAATCCAGAAGGACAGAGGTCTCCAGTAGGTCTTGTGTCAGATCTACTAACTGCCTGTGGACATCTCAGGTATGTAAAAGCATCTTTAGTGACATTAGAAACCTTTGTTTAGACAAATAAATCCCACTCTAGACACCTACTTAAAGGCGGGCAAACTCACTCTTCAGACTCAGTTTGACGGAGCTCCATGTATCACAGATTGAAGCTTTGCCACCTACTGCAAGCGCAGACACCTATGAGTGGGCATGTATATTTAGGTGCCTCAGTCTGAGACCTGAACCTTATTCAAGATGTCTTCAGGTTTGTCAGCTGGACAGCATGGATAAAAATAATTAAAACTGGTATGCACTGAATATAAAAAGAAACTGGTCCATATATGTCTGACAGTGCCACATATAAATTACAGCTCCTCAAATGAACCTTTTTTGTAGAAAAGTAACATCTCCCTTGTATTCCTTTTTACCAAAAATTAATATAGATTTCAAGAATTTACTATTCAGCCCCAGTTACATGTAGGACAATGAAATTGTCCTCCATTTTTTCTCATGTGCCAGCCTATAGTATTTCTTGTTTCCCCTATTTAAATATGCATCTCTGTTTTTCATAGATACAAACATATTGCTTAAGAAAACACAAGTGAGATTTGTATGTCACTTTACTAGTCCAGGTTCGTAACAAAAGATCTGCATGATCATATTTTCCCTGTCAGTAAACCATCAATATCTTCTGGGCCATTTCCTCCAAATGTGACAGAGCTTCAGCCATCTGAAGTTGCTCCACTTTTAATGAAAAAGGAAGACAATGGTTTTATTAATGTACCCACCAAAATAAAGGCTGTGCCACAATTGCATCAGCGATTTCACGTGGCTTCTACTGCTCATATAGATGTGGGGGTTTTTTTAGAAATAAGACTGGTTTCTATGCCTTAGAACAGCAAAATTTCTATGATCATATTCAAATCCAGCTGCCAGAATTAGAAAGCTGAGCAGATACTAAAGGCTTATAAACAGGAGTTTTCAATTTCCTACTTCCTGATGAAATTGAAAAACTAACAAAGAATATCTGAAATGCAACTAACAATGAATTTGAGTTTCATCTTGAAAGCTTTACCTAAAAGTGGCAAAGACTGAAGACAATCAGATCTTCAGTATTGTTAGATCTTTTAAACAGTGTTATACACGGGCAGAGCCCAGTTGCAGAGATTTTTCAATGTAACAGGGTTCTTCTTAGAGACCCGTTTTTTCATAAAGCTTATCTATTGTGGGTAACAACAGGAAAAACATAATAGCAATATGAAGATATAACAAAATGCAACGGTGAAATGTTTAAGAGGCTTCAAAGAACAGCAAGCTCCTACATAAATATTACACAATTATATGCAAAATAAATATTACACAAATGTTTGTTAAATAATCCCACCAGAAAATTCTCATTTTTTTACCACAACTCAGCATGCCAAGACGATACATGATGCCACAGTATTCTATTTCAAGAAGCAATGGATGGATAACGATAACAAATCGTTAATTCTGTGGGAGAATTTTAGTGGAATGCCTTACTTTATGAGGCATTAATACTCAATTCCACCTGCTAACACTACTAGGTTAATTGAGAAAATGATAAAGAACAAAGATTACCTAGAATACATTAGGATCAAAAGCTGACTTTCCTAGTCATTTCTGTCCAGCTAACTCTAAGAAAACAGCTATCAGCATGAAGAAGAAAACACAAACTGCTACCTCAAAAAGCAATATCCATAATTATCATTGAGGAGGTCAAGTGCCCAATGTTTGTGACTATTCAAGATCACACTAGAAGGGTAACAGGACTTAACAGTGGACAGAATACTATGACTCATTGTATTATATCTTATGGTTACAATTACTTAAATGTCATGGAGGCTCTTGGACCGATAAACTTACTTCTTTGACCCCTATCAGAGCTCAGATCAATAAAAAAGTGTAATTTTTTGCTACCGCAAGCAATGTTTGATTAACTGTTAGGGGCTCCCCAGTATCAACGTGGGACTGCAGAAACTACAACGGTCTCTCTCTGCCTAAGTTAAAGAATAGCATACTTTAAGAAAAACCTATGAGGTAATACTTTCTGCTTATCTTCCATTACCATACTAGTATTAGTAAAGAACGTTATAAAAGGGGAAAACAAGAGGGAAAGCATCTTACCTTTATCTAGATCAGAGAATTAGTCATAGGACTAATAGGTCCTATGTCAAATAAGTCATAGGACTGATATTACAAAACAGATGAGAGGAAAAGCAATGCTATACCACCACTGGTACAGAGCTGCTGTTGGAACAACTACTTGTATTGGGGTTTGTCCCCTTGGAACAAATACTGATGGGATTCATGGCCAGGGACTTTAAGAGCTGGTGAACTCTTGGCCAATCCAAATAAAAGTGAACTTTAGGAAAAGGGAGAAAGAAGAGCAAAAAGCGTCTTTGGGAGAGTAGTGCAAAAGACTCCAAAAGAAATGTCAGCACATAGGAACCATATACGAGGAAATATGTATTAGTTCCTCAAAATAGTGACACTCTCTGTAGAGTGTATCAGACAGTAAAAATCCTCCTTGCATGCTTCCAATGACAGGTTTTTCCCACACCACCCAAATCCACAGTTTTCCTTACATACATTCACATCTGTCAGCATTAATGTCTCCACTCAGCACTTCAGAGCTTTTTCTGCCATAGGTTCTAAGTCTGTACACCAACGAGAAATTAAAAAATACAAGAACCATTCTCACATCTACCATGGAGTGACTACTACCACCTCCTAATAATACCGATGTGTAAGAAAACGTTTATACAGTACATCTTATACACTGAGGACAGTACATTCATATTCACCATTACACTCTGGCCTCACGTGAGGTTTCCTAATCAGCAATGGGTTTGGTTTTTTCTTTCCTCACTGGGTAATAATTTAGAATGTCTTTCCACTTCTTCACAAATTTGTGAGGGTCTTTACCTTGCATAGATACCCTGCAAAGGGAGCATTTACCTATTCAGGTATTTTTCATAATTATGCAACTTCATAAAGAGAGCATCACTAAATCCACTGTTATTTTTCAGCTACTCTGGAAAACAGATATGCTATGTACATCCTCTTTTTTTTTTTTTCTGTCAAAGCAGCTGGTAAAATTCTTCATAAACCAGTGAAGCAGAGGGTAAATGGGGAATACCAGACATGACAGGAATAGCCGTAACTCCATTCGTGTCAACACTGTTCATAGGGACAGAAGCTCTTTTTCCAGTCAGAAAAAATAAGGCTAGTGCATGTCTGGAGGAGAAATAAAGCCTCCAGAAAAAAGGTACTGCTCCGCAACACAGAGCAATGCATTTCCCTTATTCACAGCAGATTAGCACAAAATAAAATACAAAATACCACCTTTTGTAATTGCATTGAATCCAATGAGTCAGTGTTAAGGATCTGGGTAAAAGTAGCCACAAATACCTTGTAAGCTATACAGATATTGCAGAATACTTGGAGATTACATACCTCATAAAATTAAAAAGTAGCTAGAAGCTCAAGGTGGTGATCAAGCTGATTTTACAATTGATTTTGTTCTTCTTCTTAGCAGATGAAAATGATGCTAGAAATCTTGGATTAAAATGTATGATTTTGGATCTCAGGAAAATGAAGTCAAGAGGACAGCACCATAGGAAAAACAGGTAGAAAGGCAATTATGTTGGTCAGTGCTGCAGGTCTCTGGCATTTCAGAGAAACCCACTGTCTAGAGGGGGCACTTTGAGAATGATATTAGGGAATAAGGAAGAAGTGGAGAAGAAATCTGAGCAGGCAGAAAGGGGCACACAATTAACATCAATTTCATATGACTGCACTCAGCAACAGAGGCCACACAACACCTACTCCCAGACGTGTCTTTTCAGCAATTTGTTCCCTGTCATTTTGGATGGCATTTCCAGAACCTGAACTGTGCTGACAAGGTCCAGAATAATCCCTTGCTTACCAATGTTTAGAGTAACTTGGGTGAATCTAGGACTGGATCCAAATGCTTTATCACTGGCTACCTTCCTTGAAAGAAGTACAATCCATCTTGTCACAACATGAGGATGTTTTGGAAACTCTCCTCTTCTTGCCTTTTACAGTAAAATATGCTCCTGTTGTTCTGACTAGCAGCTACACTGGCCAAACCATAACAAAAATTTAGAATATACAAGGGTTCTTCAAAACCCTTTTAGTAGTCAACATTTTAGTAATGGCTGTTCAGATGAGCTTGGGTGTGCTAGTCTCTTCAGACAGCAAAACATGTTGGTACCTTGGGTAGCCAGTGCACAATGGGAATGCAAGTGTGTGAGATCATCCTAAACCGAGAACACCGAGGAATATCTAACTGCATGTCATTACTCAAACAGACACTAACTCAGTCAAAAGAATTAAAAAACGGTATAGAGGACACATGCCAAGAAGTTACTGCATGTGTGGATGAATATGGTGTTACAAAGCAGAGGAAAAATAACAAGAGTGAAAAGTTAAACTCGTAATACAGGTGTAGTCATGAAAACGATACAAGTGTAAATGACTCCCAGATAAAATCATTTAACTTTTACGGTAAATTAAAGCAAATTAATTAAATTGCAAATTGCTATGTGTGACCATGTCTTATTCTGAGAAAGAAGAAAAAAGAAAAAGAAAATACCAAACATACCAAAAAAATCCCAAAGCCTTTTCAATGTAAACAAAGTTCTTGACATTGATCAACAACTAGAAGCCTAAAGAGGGGTTTAAGTTAATGCTACATATGATATTCACAGAATCACTAATATGATTTCGTCTTCCCTGAATAGGTGAATGACGCTACAAGTCGATCACCTAGAACAGAAACTAAAGATCTTTTTAGACAGAACATAAAAAGGAAGGGCATAGAACACTTGCGGGTTTGGTCAGTGCTCACCACATATTAGAATAAGAACTTCAAAACAACTGGAATTATAGAGCAGAAATAAAGCAAAGGAAAAGAAAGGCAGAAAACCAGTACTACAAAACCCATATACTTGACTGCAACCTTTAAAAAAGAGGACAAAACCAAATAAATCGCAAGTGAAGGAAAGGATAGTCTTAAGAGGCTGCAAGTTTTTTTTTTAGAAACACACTGAGACTTTACAGTATTTTAGTCATGCTGTAGCATCTAGGCTATTTTGCTTTGGAAAGGCCTGATGTAAGAGACACAGGGATAGCTCGAAGGTAGGCAGTCTGACCAGAGGCTGAGAGCTGTGACTGATGTGCCCGTTAAGAAACCCACATTCAAAGGACAGCCCAAAATCTCTTTTGTGCAGGCCAGGGTGAGCACTACATGCTTTATTTGTCTCCTCTATCCCAAATAAAATTTGAGACTACACCTGTGAAACAGGACACATTTAAAAAGGTAAGGTGGGTAAGTTGATTAGCTAATTAACCAAGCTCTTATATACAACCCATAGGGAGCATCTCAAATGCATAGGACGTTTTTTGTTATTAAAAAAAAATAGGACAAGGAAGATTTATCATTAAAATATATTCCACTAATTATACCACCTGCAGTTCCTTCCACAAAACAAACTTTTAATTAGAAAATGTGGGTTTATAGAAAATGTTTGGTATAAAAGTTTGATTGTTTATTAAAAGTAGAATGTGGAAAGTTCTAAGGTACATGCTAAGAAGCACAGCTGTATCGCTTAGAGGGTCTACTTGGTCTATTGAAATGGCTCAGGAATCTCTTCAGAAATTACTGGCACTTACTTTTTGCATCCTCTTTAGGAACAGGAGAGGCATGATAAAACAGATATTTGTTTTTACATGATGGAAGAGCTTCACTAATTGTAGACATACAAATGATTTTCTCTTTAAGGAAGTAGTAAAACCTGATGATACTTTTAATATGAGCCAATCTGAGAAGTTGAACACTCAAGTCTTACACAGGCGCTTTTGTATCAGCTGAGTGTTGCACAGTAGCTTCTTCCCAGAAACATCAATCACCTTGTTCGCCATGCCTGGAGAATCACAGCTCATACACTGCAATGCACTATCTGTTGCAAAGCACAGCCTTGCACTGGGGATGTAGCTACATCTGCCATGTATAAAATGACTTAAATTGCTTATACAGAGTCTTAAGGAAAAACAGCAAAGTACTGCTTTTAAGGTATGCTGCAGAAAACAGCACATACACATGGGAACATTTTTGCTGCCCATCTTCATGCTCTTAAAATAACAATTCATCTATTTCTTTCACTGTATGAACATCCTTTTCAAAATAGCGTTAGTTAAAATTTTTCTGAATTGCCTTCCTGAATATTTGTCTTAAACAAAGAGTTAAGAGAAAGTTACTGGACAGGCAAGTGAAAGCTGCATGACTATCTATATGTGGTATCAAAGGGACAAATCCCTCTTTCACATATTCCCTAAGTTAGTCCTCGTACAAGGAAGAACCGTGAGGTCCCATCTCTGGGGCTAGAAAAAGGAAGCGAACGGCAGTTCTCCAGAACCAGGAATGATCAAGGAAAGAACAATGACCTGCATTTATTGCTGGGTAGTGCTCCCAGTTGAGTTAATAAAGTTGTGGCCTAATTAAACTGAGCACTTCACATCTTGTTTTTCTTCTTGCATGGCCGGGACAATTAAGCATCCTTTGATGTAGAGTGCTCTGAGGAAATCTCCCAATTACTTTATGAACAATTTTTGTCATAAAGCCTGAGAGAATTTATTGAAACCACCTACAGTGGAATGAGGCCAGAACCAATCAACACTGGATGACCAGACTGAGGGCTAAGGATTTTAAACTAGAGGCCACTAAGACCACAAGCAACACACCATACAGAGAAATTTAAGCTCAAGGAAGTGCTAGTCGAGTATAATAAGCTGAAAAAAAATTCTGTGGCAATCACTCAGTTTCACTCCTTGAAAAGATAGTGTTGACAATTACTGATTTTCTGTGTGCTGGAGGTTGTATCTTACTCTGACGTTATTCCAATTCAAAATTAAACTAATAGTACATGCACTCTGCTTAATCAAGTTGAAAAAGGTATTTTGTTACTTCTTACCAAAAATAAGCAAGGATGTTACTAGCTCCACATATTAGTAATTAAAAACAATAGTTTATTAACCTGAAGTCAACCTGTTATGGACAGAGGATAATAAGGATTATCTGCACCTTCAAACCTCCTGCTATCATAAACTGTGTATTTTCCTCTATAAACTGATCCAATTCCACCTTAAAACTACTCAGGTTAACCAATGTATCTGAAAAACTAAATATACAAAAGACATAGTCTTAGAAAGCAATATGCATATATATCTAATTCTTAAACTGTATTATTTCTTATTTTAAGTGTCATATGCTCTATTTCATTAATTGGTACATGCAATTAATCTGAATTCAGATGCACCGTAAATGCAACTTCTTTAAAAAGCAATTTTCAGATAGCAGTAGTGAGGAAATAATAATTTAAAAAGTAGAACATATTATAGAGCCTTTCAGCTTTAAGAAAAGTATCACTTTCATGTTGTGCTAACATTTAAAAAACATTAGGTTCAAACTATTGTCTCCATTCAGTGTCCACTTCTGGAGACAAACAAAACCCAAAACCTAAGGAGAACAATTATACAATTGGAACATCTAAAATATACTTTCTTTCTAGCTTAAGAAAATGATAGTATTTTAAACTCTCATATTACTTATTTTGTGCATGGGGCAAGGTTTGTTTTGTGAAATTTGTTTTGATTGTCTGGATAACTCAGCTCTCTGGCACTGAGTCTTTACAGTTAAAAGGTGAATTAAGTATTACAGATAGCGCTATTATTCACTTAACTAACACAAACTGGGCAATAAATAAATAAATAATTTACAAGAGAATAAAATTCCCTGTAAGACAATTCATCATATGTACAAATTAGCTCCAAGATGCATCACAGGCAAATAAAAAAGCTTCAATTATTTTTGTCTTACAGTATAATAATGAGTCTTGAGTAGGAAAAAAAAAGATACAGTAATTTAGTAATGTTAAGATATACCCATTGGAAAAGACCACTACTGATGTTGAAATATTTTAAGACATATATTCCATTCAACTCCCCAAACAAATAGCAGACTGTACTTCAAATACATTACAAGACTATTAGGTAATCTTTTTCTTTGTTTATATTCAGTAGGGTTCAGTGACAAACATTCATCTTCTCTTTCGATAAAAGTTCCTGTTCTTTTGCTTAGTTAAGAATTGCTTTAGTTTTAGCAGCAACTCACAATTTAGTTCACCATTTATTAGCCTCACACAATAAACTTCAAACAAAATGCAAAAATGATCATTTAACTATTTTAAAATTATGAATTATTTGCTCTATGTTTAGATCACACAGTGGAAAGAGCAGTTACATCTGTAGGTAGGCTAATAGAATCAGACACAAAGCTTCTGAAATAAACCAATACCAGCTGCTCCCATGCCTCATTACTCGGCAGTAGCTGCTAGCCTGAAATATCGTACGCTGCAGAATCGTTGGCTTTCAAAAGCCATGCAGACTTTTGAGAAGATGTAGCAGTACAAATCAGACACTTCCCTCAGACAGAAAAAAAAAAAGTCCTATACTTCAGGGTATGCGTTCAAGTATTTTCCATTCTAAGACACACATATTTTCCACCACTGTGCATTTTACTTGTTTTAACAGGTGAAAGCAATTAGATTTTAAAATTATTACATTGTCAGTGTTCCCATTTCTAAAAGAATAATTTAAAAATTCTAAAACTAATGAAATACCTTTTTGATTAGTAACACATACTTTGTGCTTACAGAAATTGAAGTAGGAATGACAGTATCATAATCAGTGTCTAATCATTTAGCTCTCTAAGAGAGGATATATTAATGAAAAGAAAAAAAAGAAAAAGATTGGCTTCAGATATACGGTGCAGTCAAAAATGCTATGCACATATAGCATTTTGTATAGCTATATACATGCTGTACAAAAACAGAACTCCTAAAAAATAATCAATTTTCAAAATCCTTATTAAATTTGTTGGGCTTACTGTACTCTGCAAAAATTAGATTGCAACAGCTAAAACTCTCAGTAAAAGGTACTGTCAGACCCTCATCATCTCAAATGGTCGTTAAGAAACCTAGAGAGATTCACCTTCTCGAAACACAGAAGTAATTTTAATGTGAAAGTTTACACAATTAAAATTACAGAGGTTTCATTTCCAACAAGGCCCAAAGAGTTCAATATTCCATGACTCTTAGGACTCATCTTCAACACAGAGGGTTAAGTTTTAAATGTTTATGTAATAGATTTGGTATTAGAATTAAAAACTTGAGAAAGTTTCAAAGAACATTTATACTCTAACAGGAATCAACTGTATACTTCTAATTTGCCTACTCTGAAGATAACACTTTGATATACACAAATTAAGTAGGCAGAAAAATTAAAGCAGACTTCTGCTTTATTTAAAAAAAATATTCAGCACGGTCTTCAGTAGGTACTCCGGAGTATCATTTAGAGGCAGTATGTCACAGTATCATTCTTAATTTTAAAAAACCAAAATAATGAAAAGCAAGTTCTGTGATGGTGTATATTTCAGAACAGCATTGGTTTTTACATCAATCATTAAGTATTTTTTTTTTCTAATATTTCATATATCTGAAACTGTCCTCTGCATAATAAAATAAATTCAACTCACCGTTTTCAGGATAGTAAGTGCTTACTGAATATTACTTTCCCTACTCTCAGGTGGAAAATTATGGAAATGATTACACGAGATCTAAAATGGAAGCAGTCACTAGTAGTAAGCATGTTAGGTAAGGCAATACCTTGTAAGTTCATCAGCTAAATTGCTACACATTTAGAGATTTTCTTGCCTTTTCAATGGTATGATATGGTCAGCATTATGCCTTAGAAGACTATTTCATCAATTTTTTAATTGCTTTAACTTAAAAACTCCCTAATAAATAAAACACACAAATCCAAATTGAAAAATACTTAATATTTCATTTAAAATATAATATTCAGCTACCTTGAAGAAATAACATTATTTTCAGTAAAGTGAGGCCTCTCTTCTTTGTCAGATTTCTAAATAAATTGTACTCCATATCCTGGACTACCTTTGACAAATAAAAAATACCTATGAAAATTATTAACAGATAATAGAGAAAAAAAGCCTTTCAGGCCAGAAAGGTGGGACAGCATCCAGACAATGCAAGTCTGGAACACAGGTGATTTTCTCACTGCTGGACACACATCTTATGAAGCAATCAGGCATAATTTGCTCCACTTCTAGCAGAATTACAGCATAGCCAAGCTAAGGAGGCTGGCAAAAAAACAGTTCAAAATTCAACATTTACAGTGATATCCCTTATACTAATGATGCATCCATACCTGAAGGCCATAAATTCCTTACCAAGTGAACATACAGAAAGAGAGAGTGTAATTTTTTTGGCATTAGGGTGTCATGGCACTTAAAAAATAGCTGAAAGTATAACTACATTCCCAAACCGGAAAGTTTACTAATAAAACCTGAGTTATTGTCAACAGAAGGTTGGTTAAATCATGGCTTTTCCTGACATTGCTTCACTCAATCTCAGGACAGCTGGTCCTATCCATACTTATAGGGAAGTATCTATAAGCTCTGGATCAGACAAGACAGCATATTAAAGCCGGATGTGTTCATGAACATACTGCAAACACTTCATATTTGATCTCTAACCAGAAAACAAAGGTCCATTAGTAATGCTACAAGCGCAGTCTCTGTGCTATACGCCAGTCAGATCACTAAAGTGGAAGTTATTAGCAAAGAAAAGTGTATGAGTAAGAGGAAGACCAAAGTATCAATAAAAATCCACAACCACCAGGGCTTAAGAAAATAAGAACAAATTCTTAAAATGTAATTGGGAAAGAATAAGCATTTAACAATTCTCAATTTAGGAAAAAGGAGGACATTTTATTAAAATCCAGAGATAATTTATACCCCAAAAGTATTAAAGACATTGGACAGCAATTAAAGCAAAAGGAATTCACTGAAACATTAATACAGATTTTTAACAAATCTTGGAATACTCTACAAGCTCAAGAGAATTGCAAAAACCCAGTGTGGTGTTCCTGTTTATGAAGATCAAACCTGAGAAACTACAGGCAGGCTGACATCAAGCTAGTATAAATTCTGGAAAGGTTGAGCAGTAAATAATTAAGAAATGATAGCATAATTCATTCACTTGTAAGTCTTGTCAACTAAACTCGATACCATTTTTTATGCTATAACAAGTTTGGCTAATAACATTAACTTGTATTGTCATAGTACACTTAGATTGCTATAAGATTTAATCTTGCATGACATTTTCAAGCACCATACAAAATCAATACTCTACATTACATGGATTAAAACTGTTTAAATACACAGATCTTGAAAACTGTAAGTGGAAAATTGTCAGACAATGTAGGTTCTCTAAAGAACTTTTATTGTCCCAAATTTATTACTTCCATTGTAAATCAGAGATTAATTTTTTCAGATGACCTCAGCCTTGATACAATGGGAAATATCAATCAAACAGATAGGCCCATCTTCCTCAGTATAACTCATCTGAGCACCATACAGCTAAAATGTACCTCTCAAACAGAAATAATAAAACTATAATCCAGTTCATTTATATAACAAAGGGTTAAGAGATAACTTGCTTACCAACTTTAAGTATCTATAATACAAGAGGTATCTAAAAGTAGAGCGCTGTTTAATTTAGCAGAAGAAAGAGCATTTTGGAATCCAGTGATAGAAAGCTATTACTTGGCTGTGTTCATGTAAAAGTCACATTTCTTTATTTCTAAACAATGAAAATAAATAATCTATTAGCATCAACTGCTTACAGATATGATAGATCTTCTACCTTTCCAAATCTTTACAAAAAGCTTCAACGTATTTGTAAAAGAGATGTCACAAGTGGAAGTTACAGTCTTAAGGAATATACAAAGCGTCTCAAGAGGTTCTGAGAGCTGCCCTAAGCAATAAATCCAGGTAAATTAGTAGGACTAGATTACTAATCTTGCCACACAGCAACCAGCAAAAGATAAGAGAGAAAAGCAAAACTTCGCCTTGATGCGCATGCGCCAGCAGTTCTTGAGAACAGGAAGAAGCCAGTAATTTAAACAAAATGAACAGTTTATAGCTACTTAATAACCCCATCTTCTGGTCTCCTCCACAAGAGGCAGGGCTGAGAGGGAATCTACAACTGGGAAGTTCGACAGTAGTCAAATCTAGACTGTATTACTAGTTTCTCTATATTTAAGAATGCAGGTTTTTCTTCAGCAGAGTAGTTCAGAGCAGCAGCCATAAGAACATTGGACTGGCCCATTTATTACAGCCCAGCTGTGCCTGAGGGACACCGGCTGGCTAGCTGCATTACTGAGGCTCAGAAAGGCAATACAGGTTATGAAGGATTTTTACATTCATACCTCTTATTGCACCTTCAGAAGCAAACATACTTTACCAAGACCATATTTTACGAAGATGGAAAGGAAAACTAAATTGGTTTTAATGTGTTCAAAAGGAGGGAGGGAAAAACAGTAAGAGAACCTAACGAAAACGTAAGACTGAGTCTCTCCTTCCAGCAACAGAAGAATTTAATCTCCGATACTCACCAGAATATGCTAGAGATATATATGCATATAAATAGACGGATCTATCTGAGAACAAAAAAAGGAAAACTGCATTTGTTTTTAATCTGATCAACATTCTACAGCATATCTACAGAGATACAGCATATAGAAAGTGCTAGATTATTTGTGACAAAATAACCAAGTTTATCTGAGAGCAGCAGAACTAGCAAAGCTCAGGTTCCTTCAGAAACAGTGTATTGAAATTTCCTCATGCAAGATGTATTGCTTCTCCCTTCTTACTGGAACTACTTTAAGCTCCTCCCCTCTCCCCTAATTCCTTCTCTTTTCCTGTTCTTTCTATTCCCTTTCTGTAAGAGAATTCTCCCAGCTCTCTTCTACTTCAACTAACTCCCAGCTGGCCAAAAGCCAGCACATGCTTTGATGACTTCCATATAGACATACTGATTTGCTGCTGAATACCCATACACTGACTACGGGACTAAAAGAACAGCTAATAGTAGTTATTAAGTATAAATTCAGCTTGGGTGTCATATTGATATATCGGTTAGGAAACCAATCTAAAAATAACTTTTCTTCCTTTTCCTGCTGGAGATTAGTTTAGTAGGCTGGTAGAAATGCTTTTCAATTCCCAAATATTTGATTCCAAATACCACAATGTGATCTCACACACACACACAATCTTGGTTTAGACTCTGTTGAACACTATTATGCAACTACAATGAAATTTGGTCATTCAGTCCCATTTCCCACTACCTGGAATTTCCTCAGAAATAACAACAAAATACAGTCAATTATTAGATTTGTGGCAGATGCTGATTAGGACAGCCAGACTTTAAAACGAATATGCATAAACACATTCCTCATTCTTATTCTCACTGACTAAGCTTTCCTTTTTCTTATCTGCCAAGCAAAACCTGTACTTTAAATTCCTTTTTAAAATCCTTTTTAAAATCCACTTCTTTAGGAAGTCTTTTCATCTTTTACCCATTTTACCTCATGTTTGTATTACACTGCACAAAACTGCAGTGCTATTTTTTCTTCTGCTGCTTTAAGTAAGGATTCAATAGAGAAGAACTCAAAAGCTGAAGGATATCTTATTCCACCAGATCGGCAAAGAAAATCATATTGCAGGTACAGGACGTGGGTTCTGGGGGCTTCCAGAGCATCAAGAAGGGTTTCAATTTTGGCTGACGAGGAGGTCATAAGCAAAGGCACAAAGCCCCAAGTAAAAGCCTGTATCAACAATTATTTTGTTGTTGTTGGGTTGGGGCAGGTGGGTGAGTGTTAACAGAAGCACAGAATCACAAAATGGTAGGGGTTGCAAGGGACCTCTGAAGATCATCTGGTCCAACCGCCCTACCAAGGCAGGATCACCTAGGGCAGGCTGCAGTGGAATGCAGCCAGTCCAGTTTTGAAGGTCTCCAGAGAAGGAGACTCCACAACCTCTCTGGGCAGCCTGTTCCAGTGCTCCGTCATCCTCACAGTAAAGAAGTTTTTCCTCATGTTGAGGTGGAACTTCCTGTGCTGCAGTTTGTGTCCATTGCCCCTCATCCTATCACTGGGCACTACTGAAAAGAGACTGGCTCCATCCTCCTGACAGCCACCCTTCAGATATTTATAGACATTGATAAGGTCCCCTCTCAGCCTTCTCCAGACTAACCAGACCCAGGTCTCCCAGCCTCTTCTCATACGAGAGATGTTCCAGTCCCTTAATCATCCTCGTAGCCCTCCGCTGGACTCTTTCCAAAAGTTCCCTGTCTCTCTTGAACGAGGGAGCCCAGAACTGGCTGCAATACAGAACTTAGTCCATGAAGTTCTGTTGAGGAGCAGAAAGTCCCTAAAAACATGCATTTGTGTTACTGGGAAGTACGGTGGTATACCTTGGAGCTTGCAGAGAGACTTCTATAAGAAGAGTTTTTATTTATCTGTAAGATAAATAGTATCAAGTACATGTGTAGGTCCTGCCTCACTTGCACTTTTTTGACTCCAATTTCTCCTCTTCCACAAAAAGTTGACTCTTAAAAGTGTATTTAGGAGTTTAATATGTATTTTTTAACTCAAATCTGTGAGTACACTAATGTGCAGTGGACTGGTATTACAAACCTAAAAGCTTTCTACGTTATCCAGAAATACACCATCCAGACAAATGACAATACCTGTTCACCTTACTGTGGATAGACATACTTCAATAGAACTGTGTAAGAAAACTTGTTAAACACTTGTACATTTACAGATTAATATTTGTGACTTTTACAAAATTGTTACACTTATTTGAAGAGAAGTTGAATAATGACACATTAACCACACAAAATTGGTATCTGCAATTATTTTAGCATATATTTTAAATACTCGTGAACTTTGTATTTTTTTTCTGAAAAGTGTACATTCCTCGCTGATTATATTATGCTCACTATGAGATCCCCCTATACAAATTCCATACAAGAATAGAGAACAATACCCTAAAGATCTCTAGAGTTTTTAGAAACTCTTTTCTTTTTATTACACAAAAGATCTTAAATTAGATGTATTACAGGTTTACAGAAACCATTCAGAACCGAAAGTCTAGAGCTCTCAAAAGGGAAATGCATGTTTGTTTATAACCACCTCTAACTAAGTGTGCATTTATCTTGCTAATAAGAATAAAATCCACAGTGATTAACAATCTAACAATGACAACAACAAGAATAATGTATATTTTACTAAACTCAAACTTAAAATTTAAACAAGAGGCATTTAAATTAGATTTAAAATTCCACTGGAATTAAAATAGCCTGTTTTTAAGTATGGAGTCACAGTTACATAAATTTAGCAAAAACAGTATTAACAGTAAAGTTTTAAAGAAAAAAAATCAAATCAGCAATCCACTGGAAACCACAAAATATAAAATTAGAACCAGACTTCACTAAGTGCTAATCAGGTTTTCAAACCAGGAGCCTTTCAGGAAGCGCAAAATACTTTCCCCTTTCCATTTCATTCCAGTTCAGATCCTTACTCATTCAATTGGTTCATATGAACAGCTAAACAAAAAGGCTGAGAATGGTGAGACTGGAGAAGCTCTACTTCTTTTCCAAAATATTCCAAGTATATCAGAATCAGTTTAGACTAATCAGTTAGTTATAACATTGTTTCTTAAATACCAGTTTTAAAAGCAAATAATTTTTGTGACAGATTTCTAATAGATTTTTCTTACATATCTAATAAAGATGAGGGGTTTTTTACTTAAAGTAATTTTCTTTCTGTGCATTTCTAATCCTTTCCCAATCTTCTCTGGAATGAAATGATACAAAATAAATACAAAATGTTTCATTTTAAAGAATTTAATATTAGAAAAGGATACCTGAGAATCAAAATAAAGGGATGACTTCTAAGTACTGTGGTAAAGGTTGATTAAAAAAAGCGGCATCACTTTTAGGGAAACAGCTGAAGTAGATATACTAGCATAGTTAAAAATAACAGTTAAACTGAACTGGATCACCATTTATCAAAGAAAAAGCATTTGTTGTTATTTACTTTTAACAAAAATATAACACTTGTAAATATATATATCGACAGAGAGAATATATACATAATATATTCTATATATAAATATATAGAATGTTTTATATTCTATAAAAATATATACATTTTTAAAGAAGTGACTCAGAATTCTAGTTTGCTAACATGTCAATAAACTCCCAGAGATTATACACAAAGATTACCAACTTTGAGCTTTACCACTCCATTAAGGAGAAGTTCACATTTCCGTTTGTCACTGATCTCCTATCTGTCATACTGGTCCTACCAGAAGTTGCATCACATTGTGATGATAAAACTGAAAATGTAACTGCAAATGTTTCTGAAACTGGAAGACAAAATCTTAAGAGTGGCTAAAACACAGGCACAAAGTTAAGAGTTATCTTAAGCCAGCTATAAGCAATGACTTCAACAAGATCTTCCTTTAATTGTAAGACAAAAAGAATAAACTATATTTTAGTGTGTGTTTGTTATTTTACTGGTTGCTCTCAAGCAATGTCTTCCATGATCTTGTGCTCCCAACAGCCTACTTATTCCAGCATAATTACAACACATGTATTCTTTCACACTCCCTGAACAACACAATCCGAACGACTCCATTCGGTATCTACTACTGACATATTCTGATTTGGACAATATTGTTATGGATTTTCCCTGATTAAGTTCCCTGGTTAGTCTTGTATCATTACATAAATTATTAATTATGAACACCACAGTATTAAATCAACAGAATTCCTAATTGATCATCTAAGAAAAATACTATCACTCTCTCTTAGCATGATATTAATTATCAGAAACCACGTACCATCAGAGATGTCATTCCTAAATTAGTAGACTGAATTTGGCTCAGAATTTACTTTTTGTAGATGATACATTTTATGGACTGATTGTTGCACTTCTATTATTTGGCAATAACATTGATATTATTACATTCTTTGCTGTTAAGTAAAAAATTTCCATGAACAAGCTTATTTTTTTTTCTTTTTTTCTGTTCTTGAGGCAGGATGAAATTACTAATCAGTATAAAATTAGACTTCTGTGAAGAGATAAAATTTGTTAAAAATTTTGTATTTTCTTTAACCATAATGCAAAAAGAATACAACAACATTCAGACATTTTGGGTATGTATTTTGGCATTGTTTAAGATCAATGTACACTTTAAAAGACAAACCTATTTTCAACATATTCCACCAGCGTAACACTGAAAAAGGAATACACATTTAATAGTGATTTCAAATTTCCTTTAAAAAAAAAGAGTAGCAATATAGAATTTCCTGCTAGTCTCCTTGTAAGCAGAACATTTGTTTCAGAGCTATGATTTTTGTAGTTTCTAGCTCATTCTAAAAAGTAGATATTCATAAAGGCTCGTATTTTTTTTTAATTCACACACTGGGATTAAAAAGTACCGTTTGTTCTTATTTTGTAAATAACTTGTGAAAACATCTGAGTGGAAGATTATGTAATGCATTTGCAAATAAAAATCACTCATTAAAGTTCTAAGTCAGCGTGACGTAAACATCTGTTGGAAACACTCATCCCAAAGTCTAGAAGAAATGAACATTTTCTCAGTAGAAGCATATACCATGCAAACCTAAATATAGTCATCCTTTGAAATCACACGTGAGCTTTAATCAATATGTAATGTACAATTAAGCAATTATTTTCTGATTTACAAGCATTACAAGCATAACAAATACGATTAACCTAGTATTTCAGACACAAATTAGCTCAATTAATATACCCCACCTATATGCCACTACGAATCTATGTACATTTTTCAATTTTGATTTTTAATTGGACATGAAACAAAGCTCTAACACACAAATGAAGATCTAAAGCTGAATTATTTGATGTTCATTCATATCTATATGTTCATTCTAAAGCAATGATGCAAGCATAATGTCTTGTGCAGATTAACTATGCAACAAGTTAAGCAAATTTCTGAATCAAACCAGAATATACAAACAAAATACCATATATGTTTATGAGAGTTACAAGACAAAAAGTGATTAATAAAAAAAACCTCCTTAAAACAAAGTAATTATGTTCTCTGTGCTTTAGGCAGTGACAGCTATCATTCCAGACATAATGTAGGCAGCCATGTCATAGTCTAGCTCAAAGAGCTACAAACTCTTTTATATCCTGAGTCACCAAAACCAGTTTAGACATCTGTCTCAGGCCAAGATAAGTCCTTCTTTATAAATACCTATTTCTTTCCACTGACTATAATGAGTGTCTAGATGATGTTCTCAGGTCCGGATATCTACACTATGAGCATGTGAAGTTAGGTGAGATGAATCCCATCTCAGGTTCCGTAAAGTCAGTTTCTGATAGCCGTTTCTGACAAATTGCCCTCCTTCTGCAATACATTTGGATGTTAGTTGACCTAGTGTCTTACTCTTCATGACACTTTTGTTATTTAATTATTTTTTAAATGCACTCTTTGCTCATTTCTTTTACTGTCCTTTGTATGTTAAAGTTTAACAGGTAAATAAAGTAGCATTTTTCCTATCCTTATCTGTCTAGAAAGAAAAGATAAATCAAAATAGCTATGTATGAACTTAGCAAAGTTCAAAAGCTAATTAATGCTTCAAGAAGAACCAGAAGGAGGTCTGATATTCAGTCATGCTATTTGGCAAAAAGATGTTGGCAAAAAGATGTAATTCCTAGACAGACAAAAGTCTGTTAAAATTATCTGTGTATCTCAGTTAAGTCAGTTAATTCCTGTTCACCCCTAAATATGAGGTGTACCAATTAATTTATCTTTTTCAGGATTTTGAAAGAAAACAAATTAGGCGTTTGAGGTTCCAGGAAAACATTTCTAATTGAGTCCAAACTCAGTATTTATTTTAATTCTGTCAGCAAAATAACTGATTTCGATTCAACCGGAACGTTATAAAATTTTAGTTCATCTGTGACTGCTAAGAATTTTGTGGGAAGTAGCCTCCAAATCCATTTAAAAAACAAAAAGCTGTATGTCTCCAAGCATCATTTTATATAAATGTATGTATCAAGTTCACATAACACCATACTATCAGGCATGTTAGCTCTTCTAAAAGGAAAATACACACAAATGTGAAAATATTTTTTTTCATGCAACTCATCTGAGCATTTTGGAGTCTTTTATCTTAATTAAGAATACTGCACCACATCACAGTTGCTAGATAATAAATGAAGTGTAAGATAGTTCAAAACAAAGACATCTAAATTTAGCTATCTGCATGGAACTACCCTTATTCAAGAGGGGTAAATAGACCTGGAAGCACCAGTTACAGTCAAAGGAGAATCTATTCAACTCAAATTAGGGCTGGCAACAGAGCATCCCAGCTCAGCCTAAATTAAATGCCGGTTGACTCATCAGTGTTGTCATTGATCTGAATGATACTTTCAAACAGCATCAAACAGCAACCTTTACCAAGGCACAAAGAAGTTGGTCTTCCAAAGAATAAAAGAGAAGATAAATAACTGTGTAAAAAAAGGAAAATAAGAAAAGTTAAAATAAGAAAAATTAAGTTGTATTAAGTTATTTATGAATTTAAGATAGGGCCAAGTGTCAGTAATTACAGACATGTAATTACAGTCAGTAATAAGACTGAGTAACTGGACAACAATAGTGAACAATATTCAACATAGATAAACATAAGGGGATATGTTGATGAAAAAAGCTATCCCAACTTTATGTACATGATGACAGACATAGATGACCAATGGCCACCACCGAATCAAGTCTTATAAATGAGAGTTGAACAAATCCAACATGTTAAACTGTGATCAAAAAAGCAAATCCAGTATGATCAAATGTTAGGGAAGAGAAAAAAAAGAACATAAATCATTAATACATCAGATACAAAGCACCTGCCTCTAGTATCTGTGTGCAGATCCTCTCTGCCCCAATTCCAAAGATAGGGTAAAACTCAAAAATGTGTGTAAAAAGGCTAGGAAGTACTATCAAATGCAATAGCTTTGACTAATTTCACTACTACCCATTTAGTCTGGGGAAGAGATGATTAAGAGAACATACAAAAGAAGTAAATAAAACTGTCACAAGGAAAAGATGCCTACTGTCTCTTTCCATATGAATATAAGATGGTATCAAATGATGCTGATGTTGCGTTCAAAACACATTAAAGCAGGTGGTTCTTTACAAAGCATAGATTCAGTCATGTAATTCCTTGATGTAAGATGCTGTGGATGCTAGAGGTCAAACTAGGATAAAATTATGGGGGAAAAATCATCAATATAAATTGAAATCAAGCATCTCCTCTGGCTCAGGAAGTCCTTGAGTTTTGAAAATATTCTGCCGGTTTAATGTGCTCATTTTCTTTACCCTACCATATGCTGTTGGCCATTGTTAGCGATAGACCACTGGGAGGGATGGGTCTCGGCTTTGACCCTGAGCAACACTCACTCCTACAGAGAAGTTCACATACTGAAGTTGGTTTAGTGGCATTCTGGAGTACTGAAGTAACTCCACCTTTATCACCGAGTTTTTGTGTGATACTAAACAAGTGTTAAACTTTTTTTTTTCCCCCCCTCAGGCTGACATAAATGTATGCTTCCCTTTCTGAGGGGTCTAATCATCAGTCTGATGTGCTTGACATGACAGGATGTCAATGAAAGTGGTGTTCTGGACAAACAAAGTTTTTGTGACACTACATGCTCCAAAAGAATTAGATCACAGATGCCCCTGTCAGAGAACACAAATAATACCAATGCATTCCTCAAATGATTGTGAAAATTATTCTGGAAATGTTTGGAAAGCATTCACAAACTACAGTGAACAGCAATGTAGAAAAGCTCATCAGAACAACTTGAATGATGTGTCATAAACAAGGGAAACTGTCAAATATTTCTGATACTGAACTAAAATACTGGGTAGCTTCTTATTAAGTGGTAACTAAACATTGTGAGAACTGAACGAAGGATGGAGCCCTGCAGAACTATATATAATGTGACTGAATCACAGCTTGTACACACAAAACGGCTAAATTAGGTCTGCAGTAACTACATTCCAACATTTTTGAGCATTATTTTATAACCTTAACAAAGAGGTTTAAAAACAGGGAAACTTACAATAAATGTATTATTTTGGCTAAAAAAGAAGTTTCTGTTATTGCATGAATATACCAGAGGAAAGTCTCCACTTCATGACAAAAATGTCTCAAGCAGTCACTGAGATCTGCATAAATTATGTCCATGTTAACAAGTAGGAAAAGCAACAAGAGCAGACCAATATGACCCATACAGCAGGTTCATCATCCACTTTATATATGCCTTGGGGGATTTCACTTCAGGCTGGTCCAATGTCTTGAATAGTCTCTAGATGATGGAGTCCACTTGATATGGACTTGGAGAGCATCTTTTGGTTTACTTTTATCTAACGGCATCCAATCTACACAAGCTAAGACAGCTCTCCAATGTAAACCCAGGCTCAGTAGCCTGGGGTGGCTGGGAGATGTGCCTCACAAGTGCACTGCTCATACAAACTAAAACTAAAACAATAGTTACAAAATTATCTAAAATTATAACAAAATTGATATTGTAAATAAAAAAATTAAGAAGGCAGGCAATGATATTGACATGTTATACTTTTTTTTTTCTCCTAGAATGAAGTTGGGATGCATAATAAAAGTAATGTGCATCTGATCACAGAACAAAACAACTTATACTAAGGTGATGCCGGATTAGTGGCACATATGGGGAAAAGATGTGTGAATGCCTCATAAAAATAAGATTTTCTAGAAGTTAATGTGATATTAATGTCATAAAATGAGTTATTTGAGGGAAAGCAATGAATTCAACAAGTACATTTTAAGTCTGATTTGCACCTATGAAATACTAACTTGAACTTAGTGAATCTGCTATTTCAATTTATATGTTTTTAATTTAGAAAAGTGGATAATAAAGTGCAACCAAATTGCTGACATTTATTTGTGGACTCATAATACTATCATCTAATCATTCAGAAACAGAACCCAGAATTTGGGAATTGAATTAGCATTACCTACTCTATTTTATTGTAAATGTTATTTATGGTTAATCTTAATATTGCAAACAAGGTTCCTAGCTGCCTTATTTTTACTTCCTATCTTTTTCTAACCAAGAAAATGAAAGACATGTTTAACTGTTTTTAATGAAAGGGTTAATTTTTTAACCAAAGCTAAAAAGAATTGCTTTTGATTTTAAAAGAAGTCTAGGAAGTTCTAAAATTATTATGTTCTTCATGCTTCAAAAAAAAACAGAAAGGAAATTCCTATAATGATTTTTTTTCAAATGTCCAAAAGTTTTTTGCATACTTATTTTTCTATCATTTAGCATCGACAAAATATAAGTGTAGTACATAAGAATGTTATTTTTTAAAAAGGCAAAACCAAAAAATATTCATAATCCAATTATTCAAGTTTTAATGAAAATGATGATATGGAAAACTTAAAAATTAATTACCTATATTACTTCAAAACTTCTGCATAAACTGTTATATCCCTTTTACAAAAGTATTTATTTGAACATTTTAGTTTTCTATGTTACTGCTAAAGGCTAGATAAATTCAAAATTCTGTATTTTATCAATTCTCTCAGCACACAATAGATCAACATTTCAGAACGTTTTTTAACTCCGTAGAGATCCAATATGGGGTAAAAATTACATTGGAGTAGTAGTATAGGTTTAAGTAACTAGTTTTAGCCTTTTATATCTCACAAACGTTGATGCCTTTGAGTCCTGATCAATGAATTTCAACCTCCTTCAACATACGAAAAGGAAGAATAATTTTAATTTTATAACAACTATTCAGCCTCTTTGAGGATAAGTTTGATAGCCCAGCCTCTCTCTCCCCTAAACTGACTCACCACTGATCAAATGAAGAAAACATTCCCATTAAGAGGTGCAGATTCAGGGACATGGGACAAGCAGACTACCTCTGGATATGACCATAAAAGGATTAAGAAAAGAATAAAACTCAGGCTTCGGTGAACTCAGTGGCAAAAGACTGCAATCAATTTCAACAGCAAGACCATTTCACCCACTGATGTATATAAACTGATTTTACTTTTCGTATCATAACTTTGGATATGATACTTAGGGCTTTATTTGAAATCTCGCAACGTTTGGTGTTTTCCTTAAAGCTTCAACCATTGGAATCCAGAAATCTTACAAAAATTCCCTTTTTTAAAAAAAATATAAATTTGCAGTTCTCATGGGTACAAATGAGAAGTTTTAAAGCCTAAAACCTAAAGGGTTCAAAGCCCCAAAAGCAGACAAAAAGAACAAAGACTATATATTTTTAAAGCCCTCCTAATACATAAAAGCCAAATATCAAAATTTGAGGTGGCCAACTTGTGATTTCATGAAGCTATCGCAAAATTTTTTAACTGATACCACAAGAGCTAAAAGCTTTCTTTTCTGTTTTCTTTCTTTCTCTGTTGGCAATACGTATTGCTACAATACTCATATACTTACTCTTACATATGATCCTCATTATGAGTGGAATCAGTTCTCAGTCATGGTTTTCATAACCACAGTCTGAATAGCTGCTCCATCGCTAGCAGTTAAGCGGTATTCAACACTGGTTCAGAGAAACCTGTTGTTGAGGCTTATTGTCAACAAAAAGCACTTTCCCAGTGATGGCAGAACCTATATATAGCACTGGAAGGATGAGTCACAGTGAACGAAGCGTACAACAAATTTAGTGTTACTTTCTCTTTATGCTTTCTTCACGGAAAAGAATGACATTTTACAAAACTTTTCATCATTTGGAACTATCTATCTGTTCAAACAAAATTCGGATTAGGACTTGATCATGTGCTGGTTACTATTATTTTTGCTATTTGGAACTTCTGATTCAGGATATAAATCATGAAATTTACTGAGTTCCCTGACTGAATGACCAAACAGCAGAAGTTGGGGAGGGGTGTGTGTTCGTCATCGCCAGGTTACAGTTTTTACTGTTTGCTTCTCTATTGCTTTCTGAGCACCGTTCAAAATTGTTCTCAAAATTGCTGATACATTGTGAATAAAATCTTGCTGATGTTCTTATGAGCAAAGATTGGTGCTTTTTCATTAGAAACACACAGATGCTTCTTAGATTTACCCCTTCTGAAATCTCAGGCATACCTATTGCAGAAAACACACACACTCCTCAGAGTAATCTGAAACCGTTAACTACTGTGCTAACCTCATACGTAACATGAAACAGCAATATAGTGACTACCAGCTGATCAATTCCTAACCAGAATATTGGTGTTTATTCCTGATATGGCTTTATGCAAAAGAAAAGGATTTAACTTTGCAACCCATTCTACTGATGATAAACCTCACTGTATTAAAGAACACATAGAAAACTGATCATAGAATTTAAGACCTGTAAAAACCTTTCAATTTCTTTTGATTTCCTGTACTCGGTCATTTAAAAGAGCAACCTTAAACTATTTGCAAATGTGTCTGACATACTACTCCACAGATAGTTGCCTATACTTTGATTCTACAGAAGGAGGAACCACAGAACAGTGACAAGTAGTATGATTGTTCATGTTTTGACTTAGTAAATTCAAAACTACTTTAAAACTTCCCAAGTTACGACTGAAGTACAATTTCTTAAAATACTTATAGCTTGCATTCTGGATAACCTGGATAGTACCCACCCAAACTCTAAAGGACTGCTTTCTCTCTTTCTAGACAAGGAAAGGAGAGAGGGAACCTCAGTACAGAAAGGTTAATGTCTTTAAGTATCAATAATGCGTTATCTTGATGAAGCAGTTACGAAGTCCCTACTTTGAGGAGCACATTAAGCTTTAATCACCAAACAATTGGTGATTAAACAAACTTATTTTACAATTTCCACATTTGCCATCTTTCTTTAAAAATAGTATTATGTGGCAAAATTTGTAATATACATTATCATATTCTTTCAAAAATATTTTAATGCCTATAGTAACATGAATTCATACACATTGCAAGATACGTATTTTTCATCTTCATTTGAACCATGGCTAAAGAACTTGGTTTTCTCTTTTTTCTTCCAAGTCTACAGTAGTTCCGTTTCCATATGGTATAATGTACAGATATAAGCCCTAGTATAAGCAATTGAACTTTTCACACCCTCAAAAGCCGCGAAATCAGATGGTCTGTGGTTTTTGCAGCTGGTGCACTACACTCATATTGGGTAGTGTCATATGAAAAATATTTCACTCCCCAAGCCCTAAACAGAGTCACTCATTAATGAAATGCAGGCAGTACAATGAGATCATATAAGGTATAGATTTCAACAGCCATACTAAAAACAGTAAAGGAACACTGAACAAGAACACAAATCAAGTTCCTCTGCCAGAACAGGATTTTTTTTAAAGGAATGTCTTCTTAGATTTAACATTTGCTTTGAAAACAACTGCTAACCACTACCCAGAAAAGCCTTTAGTACAAGTGTTAGCAGACTAAACAATCACAATTTGGCAGAGGAAAAACAGTAAATAACTGCAGACATAGTTACATTACAGGATGTCTCACCCCAATACGGCATTATCAAATCACAAAATGATTTACTTAATACAACATATGGAATCTGCTTACTTAAGAAAATAAGCTGTCACCAGCAAGACTTTGTTTAAAAATAATTTCAGCACTGAGGTTTATCAAATTTCACTTTAGTTTGTTTTTACAGAAATAAAAAAAATAAAATTAAGGCAATCTAGTTGCAAAAATATTATATTAAACCCACTTACACAGGCAATGTATTCTTCAGCAGAATTTTTAAAGTCTATTACTAGTGCTATTCATTAAAAGAATGACCACGACTTTGCACTGCATATCATGACATTTTATTTCAATAAAATGTATCAGAATATATTATTTAATTTCTATCCTTCCTAAATGACACCCATCTGTTTTCCACAATCTAAAAGCGTTCTCTAAGAAAAGGCTCAGCATCAGAAATAAACACCAGGCAATACAGCCAAGCTACTTTAAGGGACTTGATTCTCCTCTTACTGACTCTGATACAACTCTGTGGACTTTAGTGGCCTGAATATGATAGTTCTAACTGCGCTAAGCATCAGGCTCTGTTCAACTACTTTATAAATCTAAGCACTATAGCAGGATTGCTTTATCTAGGGAGAATATCTGGGGGGAAAGTATATCCAAGCAAAATAGGTTATAGCGTCTATCTTTCCCTCAACAGCCAATGAGGACATATTGGTAACAAACAGCCAACTATATTTGTATCTCTATTACATATTTATTTAATTTTAAAAGTAAGAGCTTTCTGAAAATCTCATGCGATTGGGATAAACCATAAATATAAACAAACATAAACATAAATGGATTACCTGTAATTTACTAATTGGAGACCAGAACACCCCAGAGGTTTTTTCCTGCTACTCCTCACTCTTCCATGCTTTTCTTCTACAATGTAGAAGAAAAATTTTGACTGCAATGCTTTTGAGAAGCAAGTTTGTATTTTATGCATAGTAAGTTATGATTATTCTCTCTTTGCACAATTACTCTCATAGTAATTTATATGCTTTTAATTGTCCAATATCAGTCAGCATACAGGAATTACTAAATGCTGTATCTCTTAGCCAAACAAGTATACAGTGTATGAGATAAATTCCTCCATTTATCTGCATCTGTTGTCCATAAAATGTTTATACGCCTCATTCCTGCCACCTGGCAATAAACTCTAGCTTACATGTGAAACACTACACGGAGTTGAAGTAATCCATAGTAGCATAGCTCAATACAGAGAATTAGATACGAGCTAAGAATAGAGCTGCTTTTGTATTAATCCTGTATCAGTACTGATGCAAAAGCCTGCCAGGAGTCAAAAATACCATATATACCAAGAAACAAAATTCTGCACATTTTCCATCCATGTATTTTGCCAGAGGTTTCCACAATTACAAACCATCTGCTTAAAAAAAGAGGAAAAAAACCAAATCAAACAAACAAGCAAAAAACAACCCCCAAAACACAACTATATTATAAAACAATAAAATACAACATACAAAGTTGGAAGAGACCCATAAGGATTATCGAGTCCAATCTCTGACAAGTATTATTACTATTAATAGTAATCATTAATAATAATTACTAAAATTATTTAGTTATTAATGTATTTATTATTAATAATTAATAAAGTAATTTATAATTACTAATTAAAAAGGAGATTGTTTACTGTGCACTTCAATTCAACAAAAGACTATTAAAAGTGTATGTAAAGTTTTCCAATATCTCTTACTATAAACACCTCATACAAAATTGTATTACACACTGTGATCACAATGATTTTATATATCGTTTATTTTTAAAGTTGCATAGTAAATATGCCAAGTTTATTTCAAACCTTCAGTAATAGGTCTTCTCAAATAAAATTCTTCTACAACTAACTTAAATCTAGAAAAATTGTTCCTCTTAATTGAGAAAATTCTATAAAGTAAAATCAGAAACCATTTTCTCTAAATATAGACTGCCTCCATGTTTTTCATATCATCTATCGATATAGTATCATGCTTCTTAAATATGAAAGTTAGGAATTTTTAGAGTTTATAGCAAAAACTCATCACTGTGTGTTCAAACAAAATATTTAGGTGTATAATCTATGGCCATCTTTTACTTTCACCTGGTTTTAAGCAAATTATCCCACTTGACTTCAGTGAAAAATACTTTCTGTGTGTTAGTTTGCAGAGCACAACTCCAGGACTTCAAAGCAAGAATGATACAAAATTAACATCAAAAATACGTTATGGATTAGAATGGATTAGAAACAGGCAAATCAGTAAGTCTCAGAATGTAATTGCAAACAGGGAGTTATATTAAGGACATTTGTAAAGGAGATCTGCCGTGATAGGTTGCTGGTCCCGTACTGTTTCACACTTTTATCAACGACCTTCAAGATAATGCAAATTCATTACTGATGACATTTGTTGACAACACAGCAAATGATAACAAGGAGAGCCAGCTACCAGAATAAAATAATCTGAGTCTCTGAAAATGCTCTACTTAAAAGGCATATTTTTTCTGCCACCACATATGTAAACCCATACTTCCAGCTACAAAGGAAGAAGTCTATATTCAAAGGATGAAACATGGTATCTTAGAAAAATTATAGACTTGGAGCTAAGTCCCATGGCATACTGGTCATATGGGCAAAGACCCTGGCCAACATAAAGAATGGCAAAAGGAAGGTTATACTTCTCTAAATCCCAAGGTAACATAACCATTGCAGAACACTGTGACCAGTTCTAATGTTCACCGTAAATTGGAAGAGTTTAAAAGACAATCCAGATAACATGAAAACATTTCTGATATATCGAACTCCAGGAGTATTCCTCTATTCAGGTTCTAAAAAGGAAGGTTAAAAGCATGTGATAAACAGAGAGTTCTTCATCACATGAAGATACAATGAATGCAGTTTGAACCTAGAGACACTCAGATGAGAAAAAATACTCCCTTCTTTAGCACTGAAATTAATTACAAAATGTCTATGGATAAAGCAGCATTTTAAAACTTCAGTAGTCAACTTGATCTCCAGTGGACCGTCTTAACTGATCTGCCAGCCAGATGAAGAAAACCTGCAAGCAATGGCTTTAGCTTGAATAAAATAACTGCCTTCCATGTGAAATGTGATTGCCTATTACACTCTCCTGCAATCCCATTCCAAAAGCAGCTCCAGGGTATAGCAACCATTATCTTTTAAGACAAAGATGCAGAAATTTTATGGTGACTATGGGAACACACGATGACCCAGCTACCGTTCACACTGATGTTAAAGCCACTGTAGATAGATATCTGGTCACAAGGAATTTGATACCAGGTCAGACAATACAGTTACTGACTGAATTGTACCCTTCTGTTTCATAAAGCATAAGAGATAGTGCAGTTTGTAACATTACCCATTAAAAGTATAATATTTACCTTGCAAAAGAATGTAATTTGAAAATTTAAGCATACATAATAAAAGAAGAAGTAGGCATAGTAAAATTTTGTAGCAGTGACCTCCTCTGAGTAAGGAAATAGAATGATTTGAAAATGAAAAGAAGTGTCTACTGAAGGTCAGAAGACCAGGTAGGGAAACTGGAGGCATTGTATTCACAGCATACCTTCATTTACCCAAATGTCTGCTGGGTAACAAAATAAAATCTCACCACAAAATGCCCTGGCTTATGCAGAACACAAGCTTGTATTCCAATAGTAAAAAATCCCAGCAAACCTTTCATATGCTCTCTCTCATAAACAAAACCAGAATGTTAAAGGCATAATTAAACTTAAAATAATGTAGAAGAATTAAGTATATGATAAAGAATAAATCTATGACTATGCAAAAGCCCTCATATACTGAAATATTACTTTTGTAGGATCTTAAACTAGCGCAAAAGTTTATGCATATCATGACACACATTGCTCTGAGTATGACTAGATATGACAGACTAATGATACATGATAGAAAGCAGCGGATGGAGAAGTTCATTGCTGTATCACTACATCCAGTTAGTAGTAGTCTTATCTGGGATCCTTAATGATCTGGAAATTGATGTGAATATCAGCACCAAAACCGGCAGTTTGTAATAAATTGGAAATGCTGAAAACTGCCAATGTAAACATAGAAATTAATGTTTTAAAGACCTTAAGGAAGATTAAAAACATCAGTTCAGCAGCACAACACAAACTTTCTCAACTAGAAGAAAAATTATTAAAATCTCAGATTCAATGGGATGGAATAACCCTCATAATAATATTCAAACATCTCTAAGTGTGCTCCTGGATAGCAAATTGGATATGAAAATGAACAAAATATTACAACAAGGCAGAGGACAGAATTACAACACAGAAATGCAAAAACATATACAAGTACCATTGTCTGGAAAAGGAGCTCTCCTGTACCTTCATACACATTTGCTAAGACATCACTTATGCTTAGCTGGAGCCCCAGTGCACTGTAAAGCCCCAGAGTAGCTGGAGTCCCAACGGACTGTAAATCTTCTTAGAGGAAGAGGTGAATTTTTTTGCTCTTCTCCAGCACACAGCACAGGATAACCCACGCTAATCCAAGCTACTACTTGGATTCCTATCCCAGTGAATAGCCATAAGAATTCGATACCAGATCAGCCAAGCAAAGAGTAGACCAATGACCAGAAGAAAGATACAGTAAAAAAGAGGACAGTAGAAAATTGGGCTTACAGTCAAAACAGTATAATCAGGTAGGGAACATATAAGCTCTGGATCTGACCAGAAATGTTTGATGTAAAATAAACTACTGAAAAAAATTAGTTGGCCTAAACAGCAGTGAGTGAATATTTCAACTTTGTAATGTTGTTTGTAATAACCAATAACCAGCAATTACATCTACTTAAATTAAAACTAACTGCATCCATCTTGTACAGAACAGGAGAACCATGCAAAAAGCTTGCAAGTATACAAAAAAAACCCAGGCCACTGAGATAATGTCATTTTTCCAAACTTTCCACTAGCTCTGCGTGTAACAGTTCCTCACATATAAAACCATGGATACCAAGGAGGCCTTCTTTTGACTTGTTCTCAACTCCAGCATCAGAACTCGTAACAAGGCAATGATCAGTTGTGTATGTTGTGTGAACCTGTGAAAACCTAACCCAAAATATAAAGAGGATGGTTCAAAACTCTGTTCCTACAGGGATGAGATCCCTGTTTTGATTTCCTCCTCTGAGCCGCAGTGTGTTGGCATGCCCTTTCCAAAACCCATGAAGAAACCAGCGTGCTTCATTTTCGTCAATGCCATCTCTAGATGGCAGCAGCAGCTGAGGCTCCCAGCATCAAGCCATTTGCAGTGAGGCTAGAGTGACTACTGTAACACAAATGTACATCTAGTTATAAAAAGGAGAATTCCTCTTCCCACCTGACTTTTTTGACAAAAATGGCTCTTCTTCAATTACCATATCTAGAGATGATTACAGGTGTCACATTGTGGTCCAGTCACTAAATGCTCAATCCAATTAGAATATTGCTTCATTAAAAAGAAGTAATAACAAACTCATTGTATTTCAACCAGGTTCAATCCCTTCATAAGCACAGACGAGGACATGGTCCTAATATCCTGAAAACAAAATAAAACAAACACCCCAACACACAATCTGAGCTGAACAAACTAAATAACATGGCAAATATGCCTGAAAGCCAGACTGCTTCCATAGTTTCAAAGAGGAAATAAGTATGTATGAACCTCATTTCACTGACAGGAGATCATACCAACTTACAAATGTAGACAAAAATAATTCCTAGAAGTAACAGTCACATTAGTTAAAATAAGTGGAACAGTGTGACAAGAATCAGCCTCAGTAAATACCAGTAAATATTGTCGCTTCCCCAGGTGCTTCCTGAGCTGTTGGAGAGGTTGCACAAGGCAAGCAGGAGCTCTTGCAGGATAAGGTGAAGGGCAAAGGAAGACAAATCGGGGCAATCCAACCTCCAGGTCTCTCCTTCTCCCAACTCAGAATTAAAGAGGAGAGATCCCTTAGAAGATCTTGAGTAGGGAAAAAAATGAAATATAGGGGGAACCTAAACATGGGCTAGATGATTAGAAGAATCTGTAGAAGCAGCAGCAGCTGCAACATCAGCTCCTTGAGAGAAATTTCAGTAGGTTTTAAAGAGGCAATTCTGTCCTATATTGGTTGGACATTTGGTCCAACTCTCTCTTATATCCCTCACAATTTCTTCCTATAAAACTCAAGCTTATACCTCTTAGTTACTTCTCCCTGGCCCTCCCTTAGATTTCAGCAAACAAAGCAAAACAAACAATAAAAAGGAAGTAACATAATGAAAATCGTAAGACACATTTACATAACAAAATAGCTAGTACCTTCCCATGTTCTTTCTTTGATCATCACATTTCATGTACATTAATTCATTTCTAGACTTTCTTCTTGAAGAACAAGTAGCAAGGTAATTAGTTGTTTTCAAGTAGAAATCCAGGCACAATTAAAAGGACAGCTGGTTCCTGGACCTGCTCCAGGTCAACAGCATGGAGTTGAACCATGTCATCCTTGGTGCCCTAAACTTGGAGCCTGCAGCATCCTTCTGTAAGAATCCCACACCCTGCAAGACAATGACCACATTGTTTCAGGCACTCTCAACCAACAGTTCCCCGAAGTACAAACTCTGCCTTACGCCACAGGGCTAGTAGCACAGTAAATGTGACATGATATTCACAATGGTCTGCACGACTACCTACAGGAAGTACACTTTAATTCACTACTTCCTTGTTAAGAAGTTGGGATTTGTGTCTGTAACTGTGGAACACAGACAGGAGAGGGGAAAACATACCAATGTTTGGAAGTAGTGTGTACAACACAACAAAAAGAGGTTTACGCATTTATTCCTAACACTATACTACTCCTCCCATATACATCTTTACCAGAAGTCCAAGGGTTCAGGCTTTTTACAAGAAATGCAAGAACTCTGATAAGAAAGATTTTGCTTCCTAAATCCACTGGCTTCACATAGGCAGGCTTCCTACTGCTGTTAACTCCCAACACAGGGAATAGAAATATCAACTGGCAATCCTACTTGTCCTTCATGTAAGGCAGTTTATTGGCCTCTTATTCTGCACAATGACACCCTGAATGGACATTTGTCCCACAGTGACTCCTGTTTGTTACTGTAGCAAGAAAAGTATCTCTGTGTGCTGCTCCCTGAGAAAATGGACTACACTCTGCAAATTTAGATTCCGAAGTCTTCACCCCAGGGATTAGCAGAGACTTATTTTAAAACAAAGTAAAAAAAAAAAAAAAAAAAAAAAATTCAAGTATAGACATAGCACTTTTAGAGGAATTCTCTTCATGCACAAACTGGAAGATATTGGTCCCAACTGAAAATCATGGACATCCAACTCAAATACTCTCTATTACGTTGCCACACACTTATAAAACTTCTACCCAAACTGGGGAACTCTGCTGCTTTTATTAACAAGAGACATTAAAGAACCTGAGCTGAAAACTGTGCAAAATTCATAATAACTAATATGAACTGTGGCAGAACAATCACACCATACTGCCTCTAGGAAATAAGTAGAAACAAACTATGGAAACAGATTAGGGAAAATGGTTACAATTGCTGACTGTACATGTTCAAAAGATAAAAGGATCATTTCGCCCCACTTTTCACCCCTAATACTTAAACTATGGCAAAAGAAGAAAATAAAATACAAAGAAAAAATCTTGAGTGTGTAAAAGAACAGCAATCTTATTAATATTGCAAATAAGAGCAAGAATAAAATCAAATACATTTCCAAGTAGTGACAAGAAAAAAAACCTGAAGTGCCCCTATTTTTCCCAGGAAGACCTTTTTCTCTAAAGTTACAGAACCAGCAAAACAATTAGATTACTGAAGTACTCTTATAAATTTGTTTTTATAAAGACTTGTTAAATAGACTTGGTTTAAAGTCATGGCCAAACATCATGGGTTTAGCAAGGTTCAGCGTATATTTGAGAAATGACACAGTTCTCCAAACTGTTTCATGCACACTATATATAGCATACCTTAAGGCAGTGTAGCCATCATATGGCAAAGCAGGAAATCTCTTTAGGAATTAATTCTATGTTTTCTTACTTGTTTCTTCCCAAAGGTGAAAAGCACCTACATAAAAGAGTTTATGTTTTTCACTTCTTCCTTCCTTCTTTATGATGTAGAAAAAGGCCAGAAAGAAATTTCCCCAGATTTCTCTCCCAAATACATATAGAACAGACACAGAGGTTACCTGGTTTCTTAGTTTAGACTCAGGAGGATAATCACACCTCTCCCTGTATTTTTTTCTAGAAGAGATGGAGGTCAAAAGAACTGAAATAGGAACTTTACAGTTGGAGGGATGAAAATAGTGTGGTTTTGTTTTTGTTTTATTAAACCTGGCTTTGTTTTCCAAAGGAAAGCAAGTTGAAGCAGTTAGGTTAATTTAAATTAATTCTAAAATTTTAGCAAATAGTCCCTCTCTTGTAACTTTTTCCATTTCCCTAGTATACTTGATACCATCATCTTACTCATTTTCCAATTTTCAAGAAAAAATTGAAGTGAAATATTCCTCATCAAATAAAATTAAAAAAAAAAAAGAGGGAAAAAAGAAAGGGAGAGAAAACTGGTAAGAACTGAATTGCTACAGGATCAGGAACATCAAATGTAAGACAAAGATAGCATTCATTATTTATATCAGGGCATTAGCCTTTAATAGCCCAAGTCTACATACAAGTCTAACTTTCAGAAACTCCAGTGTAATAAATTATAAAGAATAGAAGTAATAGTTTTAGGAAACTCAATTAATAAAAGAAGTCATGCGGTGAGAGACGACTATCTCAGAACACTGCACCTGAACAACTATGTTGAAAACAGTGGATGAGTGGAAAACCCATGGACCAGTCAGCAGCCAGGTGTATCTAGCTGCTCCTAGAAGAGCCCCTGAGTGGGAAGCAAAAGAACTTCCCTTTACAGTGCATTCTTTCCCTTCGTGTAATCCCAATACCTATATCTTGTGTTGGATCAAAAACCATTTAGGCAGCAGTTCCCTTAGACCAGATCTATGTCTGTTCCAAACTATAGCAGGAATAATGGTCCATGGGCTTTTCTGCTGGTCAGTTACCACTAGAGTACGACAGGAGACCAAGGAGTGGGAATGTGAAGAGCTGGCCTGGTGTATTTATTTCATCACGTTTGCCAACTGATCTGTGAAGCAGAGTTGCACTTCATTTCAAATCGTTAACTGTTTCAGAGCAGTGCCAAAATATTCTATAACTGTGCAACAACCCCATATTGGTTTTAAATATCCACAGTCTATGGGGAAAAAAATAAAATAAATAAACTATTGCTTATTACATTATTCCTTGAAAATCACTAAAAAGCATTATTTTATTCATAATTATTCTGGGTTTATGTTGCAATGATTATTGTCATGATCATTTTACAGTTAAACTTTATTTTTATCATCCAGAAACAAGTTGAAAGTAGAAAGAGTGTGAATCATATGGATCAAAGACTATCCATCAGTGTGTCACACACCATGTGGCATTGTGCTTTGCTAAGTCAAAGTCATGCTCCAAGTTTCAAAACTTCAAACAACTGAAATACCACAACATTCATAAAACAGAACTGAGCTACTGGGAGTAAGAAAAAAAATACAAAAAAGGTAACAGACCTCAACAGCAGATAGTAAAATTAACATTTCAACAGTTCTTGCCTTTCATCTCAGTCTCCATAGTACATTTTTTCTGGAAAAGCTACAATTTAGGTTTAGAAAGATGCAGAATTACATAAAACATCTGGAATATGGGACAAGGAATATTGGCTTATTATCCCTGGTGGACCCTCCCTATGAAAAATTTAATAGGTCTGTTTTGGTAGTTTTAATCTCCAGAGCACCCCAAGCTATGTTATGGAAACATCATCTTGGTAATTTATATTAGAAAGAACACCTGGTGATGAAAGCAAATATACTCTCTTTAAAATTGTGAGTGATTTTTCTTTAATCCTCAAACTTTTCATCTTCTTAAATATATAATTTTTAACAGCTTGACTAAAAATTAGTTTTTGTATCTTTGAGACTGATCACATTGTAACCATTGTGAACTTACTATTTTATTAGAGAGCTACATTTCTTCATTCCTGTCTTCAGAGAACAAGTCATTTTGTCTCTACTTTGACATTAGCCTTTTACAGATTACAGAGGAAGTTCTGTTGAATCTTATATGAATATCACAAAATCACTTAAAATGTTGTCCATTTATTACTGCACAGCTTCGAATATGAAGGGAAAAAAGAACTGTTAAATAGATTTCTAGTATTCTTCTTCCTATCTCTAATTCTAAAGGTAAGAGTTAGCTATAAATAATAATAAATACGTAAATTTTGTCACAATTTACTCTAGTACCAATTTCAAGTGACAGCATACAGCATACATAAATTACATGAATTCTGGTCTGTAATTGCTTTCTTGGTATCTACTGTGTTTAGTATACAGTTTCAAAATAACTAGAAAAAATCTGTGCATGAAAGCAGAGAAATTATTTTCCATTAAAATCATTAACTGGATTCCTCTGACTATAAATACAGTTAAAATATTATATAACTGAAAGGAATTTAGCATGCACCCTTCTATTGTCACACTGCCTTACGGTTTATTAAAAAAACCACATTTTTAACTGTTGCTAATTTACTATTTTATCAATAAACAGGAAATTAATGCAAGAATATATTAAGTACCAGTCAATCTATTAAACAAGTTACTAGTAAAAATGCATTTTATACTTTCCATATACAAGTAGGTTTCAATGTATCAAATTTCTAAAGAAACAACACATGTACAAATTAATCTATTTTTATCATTTAACATGCCTCGCTTAAAATATATCCTAATACACATTTTGTATTTTCTAACAAAAAAGACCATAATAATATAATCTGTAGCCTATAAACATTTTCAGAAACATTTTTTTATTAATTTGACACTGATACGCCTCCATTTCTAATATCCCAACCCTGCAACATTTTAAATGCAATTAAAAGTGGTTATGAAAGAGTGTGGACTTCCTTGTGAAGTAGGAAATCACTCTTGTGATTAACATGCAAACGAGCTCATGCTGGCAGAATAGATTGGGGTTTTAAAACCCCAATTACTTTTGTATGATTATCTATTTACCCGTACACAGACTATTTTCATTTTTCATCTAATACAAAGTCATCCTGCTTACATTTTTAGCACAGCAATTAATATTTACAATAATTATGACATCAAGCACCATTGAGAGTACACCAAGTGAATCATTTACCATGTTTTTTAATATATATCTTATTAAAATAACATCTATGGTAATATATTGCAGAGGATGGAGATGTATTATTGGCCTTTATACACAATCCAGCCTAATGCAACATTCTATTGGCTTTAAATTTAGTTAAGGGGCATATTATTTTTAGTATCTGAGTAAGTCAACTGCTGTTCATTCAAATTACAGATGCCAAAACTTTCAAGTCTGTAACTCCTTTGTATAAAGTGTAAGGTTTGTTTAAATTTCCCCAGTAAAAATAACAATAAAATTACTTCCTCCCGTTTCATTTTTCTTTTTTTTCCCCCTTTTTTTTAGTAATAACAGACAATCCTTAACTTTCACTAACACACTTTGATTCATACCTGCTACAGAGTGCACATATACACATTTTTTCCAGACTTCTAAAGAAAATTATAATGCATTAATGACAGGAACTATGGTAATGGAAAAAGGTCACCCTCTTTTGAACACCTTCTGTTTTAAACCATTATATATAAAGACATTTGAGAAAGCAAAGAATTAAAAGGCAGCCTTTGTGCAACCCATTACTGAAATATTATAGAATAATCTATATCAAATGTAGTGGAATAGCAGATTCTTTTGGATCTAAATTTACTGCAGCCATAGAAATGCTTTTATGCTTATTATGTATCTGCATGTTGATTCAATTATTAAAAGAACACCTGACAGCAGACTTACTTAATTGAATTAATTAAACTGGATGAATAATCACAGAATTACTATTGTATGAAATTTGTCCTGAAAAGCAACACTGGCATTTTGAAATTGCAAGTAATTTGAATGGTGCAATATACTGAGCAGGGAAGTCTTCACTTACTGTATTCTGAAATTCTTCACCTCATACATGAACAAATGGGACATATAAATGAATAGACAGCTGTGGGTAATGAATGCTTTTTCTTATATATTGCAATTTACTATGTTAGCCCAGGTATGTCACTAGATCTTTTAAAAACTTTGCAAAAACGTTTGAAATAATGGTAGTAATTTTTATCTCTTGCTCTAAAATAATACGATAGAGTGGACTATCAGATACTGATAGGGAGGTAGTGCAACACTGAAACGCTTGTGTGAAATAGTGCTTCCAACCAGGATATCTAGAAAAGCTTTGAATATATCCAATCGAAATTATGGAAATACTGTTTACTGACTAAAGCAAGTAAACGAAAAATGTTAAATGATTTTTGAAACATTTTAATAGATTGGTACAGTGATCTTCTACCAGTGATTTTAGCAACAGGAGCAATTTTCTTTAGTGATTAAATGTTATGACATACTGTATATAATATACTCCTTTTAAAGTCTTCCGAAAACATTTTTTGTTATTATTTAAAACCAGTCTACTGATGAAGTTCAGAAGAATTTATTATACCCTCTTCTATTTAGTTACATTTGAAAATTCACTAGATAGAAGTGAAATTTTACATGAGAGATTTTTTTTTAACATGCATTTTCTGTTGCCCCTGCTTTCACACCAAAAAAGACACAGAAGAGCCTCGCACTGCTCAGAACAGAAGTTTATAGTGGCAGAGGACATTCCTGGAGTGCAAGCACCCAGTCTGGCACACATCCAAGCCTCAGCTATTAGCTCTGCATCACCAGTGGGCATTTTTCTTACTTCCTCTTGCAAGGTTTTTGTTTTGGTTTGGTTTTGCAATGATCACCATAATAGGAAAATGTATAAAACAATCTAATTTTTGTATGAGAGAATGGTGGGACTGAATATTCACCTTACTCTAAAATAAACTGCAGCGTGATAGAATCACACCCACCACCTTTTTTTTCTCTTTTTAAAAAACAGCAATGTGTTTTCTCTTGATAAAAATGAATATTGAAGATTCTACAAATAGAAAATATTAATTTAGAGGTGATTATTAATTTACATTACTAAAAAGAACATGAACATTTACAGGTATTCAGTCAGAATATCTAAAAATGAAGTAATACGACATCTAACATCTATATACTATAAATCACTGATTTTTTTACATTCATATTTTCCCTCATATTCCTACTTGAATATAATTCATTTTACAAATACGTCTGATCCTGCCTCTGACCTTACTACACTTTAAGCTCTTTTCTGCTCATGGAAAGCTAATTTGCATTTTTTTAAAAATGTGTCTGTATTAATGATCTAATTTACCACAAAAAGGCTTTATATTAAATACAAAAAGGACAGCAATTAGCTTTCTTTCCACAATAAAATCAAAACAAAAAATAAAACATCTAATTTACACAACAATTAAAAACATTTTTTCACTAATACAATGCTACATGAATCTGTACAGTTCAACATTCATAAACATTATATACTGTGCAGAATTCCTGCTCTACCATCAAAATAAGCAATATTATAAATATGCAAAGTTTTACAAAACACTTTTCTGAGAAACCTATACATCCATTTTAATACCTACATTAATAACCACAGTGGTTAGATTTTTCTTTTACATAAATTATACAAAGTACATTGGCATTACATACCATTTTAATACCAGTTTATTATAGCTTTATTTCATAATATTGGAGGTGGAAATGGAAACAGTGCCATCATGTGATACTTTTCAGGCTACTTCACTTCTTTTATTTCCAAAGAGTGAGTCTGTTGCTGCTATACAAATAAGAGTTCCTAGAAAAGCACGTAATGGCAGTATAATTTATTATATGCCATGTTGTAACTAGATCATTGTAGGTATATTTATGCATCAAGTATTGAAAACACCTTCTAAATCTGCAAAGGTAAACAAGCACATGATAAGTACAAATGTTACCTATCCCCTTTTATTGAGAGTTCACAAATTATCCAACACAGTCTTGTGAATTTCCTTTCAGTTTACAGTCAAGATATTAATCAGAACAGCTTCATTTTTACAAAAGAACATAGAAGTTAAATTCACTGGCTTAAATTACTACTAGGCAGGCTACTTGGAAAAAAAACTAATACATGAAATCGTCACAGGCGTACAATATCAAAGCTAAATCCAACTCATATTGTATTTACTATACAAGATATTTTTAATGAAATCAGACACATGGTCAGTTTTTCTTTTGTATTCATTTCATATTGAAATAAAGGCATTTTTCTACCCAGTGGTCACAATAAAATAGAAAATCCATACTTCATGCTAAAGACACGTATTTCCACTTATCCCTTGCCTTTTCCAGAGATCAAGACAACCATTTGACAACCGCTTGGAATCTAGAAATGCAAGTAATCTATTAAATCTGAAATCCCACTTTACTGCACAACCCACAGCTGCCAAATCTCAAACTACTTTACAGTAGTGGTTTTTTTAAAGATACATCTTTATACAAAATTAAACCCTTACAGTGAATTCCTTGATGCATGAGTGAAAGTTGATGAAAACAAACACAGGAACTGTAACTTTTAAAAATGAGCACAGATGCTAGATATTGCTTATGGAGTTTCAGAATTTATAGAATTGAACAATGACTGAATTCTCTGAGATTAAAAATCCTTACACAATTTAACTGCCTACTGTTCCACAGGAAAACTGTTACTATTATGTGCTTATTTATAAGCATAAGGGCAAGTACAGCCATTTTAAAATGTTTAGATTTCTTTATGTAGGACTCAAAAATTCATGGCATACACAGGCAAGCCATTTATATGTTATGTTCAAGTGTGTTTTGATTCTGAAACAAACACAATAGGATTTTATAAAAGTCAGTATATTTCATATATCCAGAACTCCATTTATGGGCCAGCATTACAGCTGGTGAACGTATCTGCTTTTGCTTAAAGGTAACAAAATAAACCCCTTCACCCTTGAGAATCTTCAGAGAGCAGGATTCAAGACCGGAAACATTAAATATAAGAAAAATACTGCAGTAAGAAAAGAACAGGGAGAAATAATGTTATATTCTTACTTAAATTTAATGCGTACTACTTACAGATAACATTTTATAAATTGCTCAAACTAAAGCAAATTGCATTTAGCAGGTTGGAAGGCAGGCCAATTGCACACTGCATAAATACTGATTTGTACACCTAGTACGAGGAAGTTTAATTTTTATGTGTGCAATACAGCAAGCAAGTTTTTGAGGAACAAACTAAAAAAAAAAAAAAGCAAGAGAACTATTGTTATTTATTCCCCAAAAGCTTGATGCTTTCATTACTGCTAGCAATAACCACCCTAACTCCCACCTGACACTTCTACCTTGACAAGGTAGTTAGAAGACTAATTTGACTGTGATTCTACCAGCACAAGTGGAACTCTTTGCATGGTAAAGATCATCTATAGAAAGTTATTTAATACCTAGTGTAGGGCTCTTAAAAGCTTTTTTGGTTCTTGTTGGTAGTTATCATTCTTGAAGGTGATTAAATATTTCTCTTTTTCTATGGCTAGAGTTTAGACTTGGTCCCCTGCTAAGGGTGGAACAATCAGTAACAATTTCCTGTCACCGTGAGACACACAGAACTCACATCAGCCCTTACTACATAGTTTTATTATGTTGATTATGAACTTGATGATGAGTATTAACAATATGACCTTACAAAATTCTGTCGGGATACTCACAAAGCTGTCCAGAAACAAGATTATAAATCAGATAAAATCATAACACTCTAACTACTCTAACTACATTAAGCCCTAAGCAAAGGGAACCATAACATAGTAGGGCACTTGCTGGTTGATCAGCCAAGACATTTGAGAAACTTGGAAAAGGGAGCCAAAACTCTGCTCATTTTCAGATCCCTTCTCAGTGACCCCTTCAGAGCTGCTGAAAGGAATCTGGATGTTCTTTATGTTCGGCTATTTCCTGTGGTGCCCAAAACAGATGCTCATTTAAGACTGAGATAAACTGTGCTGCAGATTAATACTTTCGTTCAAAGTGGTGGAGAGTGTTCTACGTCAACATTCGCAGCAGCTATGACTGCAGTTTTGAACCAAGGGAGAGGCTGCATCACCCTCTGGGTGAAAAGACAAAATTACTTTTATCTGCATTCTTATTTCTCTATCTCAGAAATCCAATGTTCTACACAGAAGTCAAAACAGCAGAGTGAACACCAATTAATTGTCAGGTAAGTTCTAATATCTCACGTTCCTAATTGAGAAGATACAAAATTAGAGACAGTGTTGCTAACCAAAATGAAAGAACACAAACATTTTCATGTATCAACCTTCAAACGCCCATAAGGCATCTTATCCCACTAAAAAATTAATTTATTCTCAGATCATTCTGATTTGGAGGAAGTTGGAGGAGAACTCCAAGTTAAACTGAACTTACATTGGCCATATTACACAACATGTTATATTTTCCGTTATCCAGTCTGCAGCTATTTAATATTTCTAATGATACAGATTTGACCCTGCTCATTGCAGGAGGGGTTGGACTAGATGACCTTTAAAGGTCCCTTTCAACCCAAACTATTCTATGATTCTATGATTTTAATTTTGTAATATACTGACACCAAGATAAACGGTATTTATTTTAAAATTGTAAAAAAGAAAGAGTAGGGTTTTCAATTTTTTAGTGCTGAGACCTTTAAATAAATGTGTTGGCTGGGAGTCAGATGGCAGACTTGTAGATTGCTAACCCAGAAGGCTAATATTTATCTAACGATGTAGCACCCACCTAACTGAACCAGCCACAAAATCTGGAAGTAGGTTCCCAAATTACTAATTTAATTGTCCCAACACACAGAACTATTGGACTCAACTGGATCAAGATTAATGGGGACAAAACATATAATGTAGAACTTCCAAATAAAATTACTAGACATTCTCTATAGTTTTGAAATTTTTAGAAAGCACAGTTTTGACCAGGTTCTGTGCATACAGTTACATGGTCTCCTTAATTTGAGAAGAGACTGAAAACAGAAAGACTTCCCAGTACTTATAAAGGCGCACTTGAACAAGAAACAACTTTAGCTACTGGGTAAGTCTTTCTCAAATAGAAATACTGTTATTCACGTTTACTTTCCAGCACAAACAAAATGTCAGATGAAGTAAGATACACTGTCAGGAAAGAAAAATAAGCCATAGGTGGTGGTTTAAAAACGGGTTCACTGATAGCTGCAGCACCATATTCTGTCACCTCAGAGCCACAGGTTGCCTTATAAAGAGAGTTACACTGTAAGGCGATAATGGCTGCCATCACTCACTGACATGGCTAGGAATTTACTCAGCACTTGTCACTCAGGTTAAATGGAACGAACCGCTACATGTTTTTTGTGTAGGGACAGCTGAAACAAGGCCCTGAGTGGGACCAGTGTGCATGTGCCCATGCAGATTTCTAGTTACAGGTTACAAAGCAATCTATATCGGGATGTATGAGACATGGGACTGTGACAGTGAACAATGAAGCTCAAAACCATGCAAACTATCAAGTCTTCATGAAACAGTCTTTTCTAGTGAACTCTGAAGTTTCGAGGAGGAAAATAAATGTTACTTTAGTAAAGACTCTAGGGAGTTCAAGGGAAACCTAAATGAATTCTTATTAAGAAGCCAAGTAAAAAATTGCAGAAACTGTTAATCAAAAATTTTGAGTTATCAGAGTCAGTGTAACTGAAAACATTTTTGTAGTTGATAAGAATAGCCACAATCAAAAGGCAGAGATGGTCAACATATGGCTAAATATGACTGGCCATATTTTGCTGTCTGTGGACTGACAGACAAAAGGAAAACCCCTAGAGGATGAAATCCTCCAAGCTTTAAGACAGCTTTAGTATAGAGTTTGATGTGTGCAAAAGACACAGGAGGTCAAATAATCCCCTTATGGTTAGAGAATATATTGTAAAAATTCTATTTGCTTGTAAAGTCTTTTTATTTCACTGGTCTTTCAGATAAAGTATTATGATTAAGTGACACATGGCCTTTTGTAGGACACACTAGTTTCTGGAATGGTACCTACTACTGGAAACCTGCTAGAAGAAAAAAGACTGAAATAAAGCAAAAGGTCTGAAAAAAAAAGAAAAAAAAAGGCTTAATCCCTAAGTCACTCATTTTGGGATGGAACATTCCTTCCACTCAAGGTAATTACCTTAAGATGTTTTTCCCACCAAATTTATCTATGTTCTGCAAAATCTGCCTCTGTTGAATGGATACCTACTGCCAACCTTTTTTCTATTTGGACTCCTGTTTTACAGAAAGAGGGAAAACACTTTTTCAGTTCCTTTACGCTACCTGCAGGGTTTCTGAAGGGCTTCTAATAATAATTCATTGGAAAGAACACACAATAGTATGTTCTATCTCTAAAGAAGCCTATGATGCTGGTCCCCATACTTAGGCACTCATTTCCACCTGAGGCAAGACTCCTAGGAAATTAATACAACTCTCAGAAGCAACGAGAAGCTCAAGATAAGTTTAAGTTGTCTTCTGTTGTTGTTTCTTTACAGCAGGAGCAACCAACACGAATGCACTTTCTCTGAAAACAAGTGTTTTCAGCCACAACACAGGAACAACACAAAAACAACATCAAGCATGAATTGTATCTCTTCAGCCTGTGAATATGCAAGTAGAATCAGGTTTTAAGACAGGAAAACCAGCACTGGCTCAGGATTATACAGGTGACATTTTTCACTGTGAATCAACACAAAATCAATTTCCAGTCTTAAGAGGAACATACTTGGATTTTGGCTGTTCACAGTATTTCAGATGAGCTATAAAACAGAATTCCTGAACACTTGTGCTCACAGATCACATTGCACTTCACAGCTGTTGTGTTTTACCCCAGCAGAGGGTGCATTTAAGCAAGTGGAAAAAAGCAATTTTCTTTTACACATAGCTTAAAGTGCTTAGGGGTCTTTTTGAATGACATGTAACACCTACATATATTGTATTTTAAATATATTAAATAATTCATAACAAATAATTATTAAGTCTACCTGCAATGTTTGTCTCATTTTTTTGTAGTTCCTCATGTGCCACAATGAATAACAGCATAATGCTGCAACTAGTTTGATGGATCAGTGAAGTCTAGAGGACGAGACCTAAATTTCACAACATCATGGTAAATACAAGATCAGTACATCCGTGTGATGGAACTTCTATTATGATTACGTTTTAAAAGGAAGTATTTGTTTATTCTTCTACATTAAAAGAATGCTGAGATTGCAAAAGCAAAGCATTTAAAAAACAGAAGATGCCTAAAGTAAAGCTGTTCATATGGCATTATTTCAACCTCCTCTGCATGACCTTTTCTCCATTCTTTGTTACTATGTGCCACATTATTTGTTTCCCCAAGACCTATGTTTCATCACTGCATTGGACAGACTAAGTTTTGAAGATGAACTTGTTTTTTTAAATACTTTTAGCCTTACTTAGCACAGACTGTTATCTCTGTCCTGTGCTCCCTTTTGTTGTTGAAATTGGAAGGGATGTGGTCAAGGTATGCACACTTTGGGAACTGGAGAATGCCATTCTAAGGAAATGGACTTCTGCCACAAGTTATTTTTCACCAAGCTCCATAAAATGAAAAAAGATGGAAGAAATATACACACCTACCATTATGGTAGTCAGATGTAAATAAATGAAGTCTCATAAAGTAGCCTACTTTCACAAACATTTTACTCCTCTGGCCAATATAAACCAAAATTCAGAAAGAAATAGTCCATAATTATCTTCCTACTAATTTTTCTTTAAGTGAAAAAAATCGCCTTTTAATGATTTAATGTCAGAGTAAAAAAAGACAGCAGTCATTCTTTGTAAAACACAAACTAAACCGTATTTGAAAGAGTAGGGATTCCTACCAAAGTGCACAGGATTAATCCCATGAAGCAACCTTCAAATAAAACTCTTAAATCACATGTGTCTAGTAGCTCTACATTCCTAACTGCAGATGGACATGGAATGAATAAACAAATAAATTATTACAGGTGGAAGTGAAATAACAACAAAACCAGGTAGTTCTGGGAGCAACAGAACTTATGAATAACAGCATGGACATACTTAATGCTGCAGCCTTTTTTCCTCAGCAGATGCACTATTTTGCATGTTTCTGTTACATAGTCCATCTGTTTTCATGGATATTAGTATCTCTAAGGCCTCTACACTTTTCCATCAGATTTCCTGGAAGTTGGCCAACAGGTTCAGTAATTATTGTGGGGGACAGATAGACAGATAATATGATTGTATCAACTTACAAAACTTCTGTTTCCTTACAAAAGTATGATAAAAATAGCAAATCTAGGCTATGGTAGCCTAGGAGATAGACAATTCCACAGCAGGGCACTTTCTGTAGGGAATGCCAAGCCAGAAGAACACAGGAATTCAGCGTTCATGTCTAGCAGTAAGAATTCTCCAGCTGATAAACTGTCATAACATGATAAAAGAAGGAAAGAGACCAGATAAAAATATGCCCAGTACTGCATTAAGTATTAAAAATATGATTAAACAATTAGAATATTTTAAATAGCATGCTTAAAGGAAAAGGAAATAAGGTCTTTTAATACATCATAATTACCTGTTGTTAAGAACTTTTAGTTAATTCTGTAAGAAAATCTCAAATAGGTCTTAACATAGAGAAGATTTGCTTTGATTTCAAACTATAGCCTGGTATTGATTCAGCAACAGAACAGGATAGACCAAATTAATTTAACTGCAATACTTCAAATGGAGCTTTATCAAGGATTAATATACCACAGTACTTCCAACAGCTATGAGCATGTGGTCATCAGCTCAGGTGCAGTAACTCCCCTTTTAGTAATTCAGTCATGCTTCCAATACTCCAGTGCACCTACCTCTTATTTATTCATCAGAAGAAAAGCTGCTTGTAAAGAATGGTGTGCTTTTGTTACACAACAACTAATGCAATATAACCTGTTCATTTCATTCATTGTGTTGCTTAGTATGAAATCAAGATTAGGTCACCAAAGATAGCAAATATCTTATACAGCATTACTGCTGAAAGTACTCATTCATTCATTGAATCTTGTTCCACATACAGGTAGGACCCATGACATAATATAGCACATACATTCACAAGCATGGAGTGCTTTTTTCCCCCTCATGTCAGTACCTCTGGTAAACAAGTAGCAGAAGCTACACCTGCATTTGGTGCACGCACTTTATTGGTAAGAAGACTGCTGAGGAACTCATTCATTCACGCTGGACTAACGTTACACATAAGCTAGTTATGTATCCTAACTTTCTCTTTTCCTCTTATGCAATAGACACGAAATTCATATGCACCTTATTTGGTTAATGAATGAGTTTCTCCGAATACAAAGTTACAGATACAGGAATTTACACAATCTTCAATGGCAACACAAAGGAGATGTACAGCTTTGCCAATTTAAGTCTAAAGCAACTGAACACAAATTATGGTTTATGCTTAAATAGTAAGAATGGTTTCACAGCTGAAATATTGTATTGTATATGAAGAGCCACAACATCATTATAAAAGCTAGAAAATACAATAATAACACGAGAAATGGTGAAACCATTAATCAAATTTCACAGTTGCTACACATGTTCAAATAAGTAAACACTGTTTTCACAGAAGATTTTTCAACTGGAAACCAGGAAAAAAAGGAGGTGGAAGGAAAACAACAGCTAAAGAAATCTTTAATATTCAATTTGAGCAGTTTAATATTAAAAACTCTTTTTTAAATGCTCAGTTACAGATAAAAATTTTGAGTGAGACCACATTCATCAAACAGTCCACTTAAAGTAACAATATTGCAACTCACTGAAGAATCAGCCAGGAATTAGAAACCGTAAGATTTCATTAAACATCTACTAATCATAGCTATCACTATAATGTGACCTGCACCTATGTCTGCTTTTCCTGTATCACAATATGACAGCGCGGCAACAGGGAAAACCTTCCTTCCATTTTTCCTGGTACCATCTTGAGTACTTAAAATGGAGGTCTTCAGAGACAAAATAAAAAGAAAATGAAAGGGAAGAAAAAGGCAAGTTCCTGAAGCAGAAACATAGAGATAAGTATGAAACATCTGCCTGAGGCATACATGAATTCAAGACATAGGCATATGACAAAAATGCTGAATTAATGGGACTACATTTCCACCTTGATATCCTATTGACTACACAAAGTAGGCAAGCTTTGTTTTCATGCTTTATGACCTCCTAAGAAGGTCCTCAATGGTATTACAGCCCACTAATTTATAGTTACCTTGTATTTGTTCTAACTGTATTATATTATCATGGATGATATTAATTTGAATAATATATAATAAAACCACAGAAGAATATTAATCCTTTGTGACATCACTGCATACTGCTCTAGAAGCCTTACACTTTAATTACTATATATTTTCATATATATACCTGTAACATCTTTACACACCTTGCCTTCGTGGCCAGAGCTGACTTTGTTCCAACACGGAATCATTTTAAACCAATAAAATGGAAAGGAATGATGTTAGTCCTACCATCAACATCACTAACAGTGTCACACAACAGAGTTCAGCATGGATTTTACTCATGGTCTTCACAGAACTTCACAAGATGGCTTCCTGATTTAATTCACAAACATCAGAAAAGAAGTATCATACACTTACTTGCCAGAGCTCTTCCAGCCTTGTGTCTTTCCTCCTTCCATTCTGACACCATTAACAAATACCATCCCACTTTTTCTAGATCCTGAACCTCTCTTGTACTGTGTCCCTATCCTGAATGACATCCTTTCTATTAGAGGACTGTTATTCCCCTCTCCCTGCTATATACACATATGATTCTTTTTGTACTTACTTTAGAATTATTCATTCCCATGTACACTTTCCCCTCACTGCAATTTTCTCCCTAGTTCTTTAGGATCAGAAGGAACACAGAAAGACCAAGACAGTTGGGAAAGCACATCTGATGACTCTGCACGACTGCCTAGCACCATAAAATAAAATTTTTAACTTCTAATAGTCAACAGTTATGACTATGGTATCCTGATTACCACCACTGGAATCATCATTCCCTATGTTAATTGCCTCTTACAAAGTCCAAAAAACTTTATTTTTCTTAAAACACCATTTTACCTACTTCTTCATCAAAAACAGCATAACATGTCATCACATTTCATACAGATGACTCAGTCCCTCCTAGAAAAGCTGTCATTAATCTGGCTGATTAAGAGTAGAAAAATTAGGGAAAATTTGAATGGGAATAAATGTAAACATTCTCATATCAATTTTACAAAATCAAATTCAGTAAAATGAGTTATGAAATGTCAAACAGTAGACTAGCTGTGTCTATTCTGCATTAACATCTGCTGCACTTCTATTAAGGCAGAAAGTGAGATACAAGAGAGACCTCCTCAACGCAGTGTAGAATCATAGAATCATAGAATCATAGAACAGTCTGGATTGAAAAGGACCTTTGAAGGTCATTTAGTCCAACCCCCTGCAATGAGCAGGGACATCTTCAACTAGATCACATTGCTCAGAACCCCGTCCAATCTGACCTTGAAGGTTTCCAGGGATGGGGCATCTACCACCTCTCTGGGCAACCTCTGCCAGTGATTCACCACCCTCATTGGGAAAAATTTCTCCCTTAGATCTAGTCAAAATCTACCCTCATGTAGTTTAAAACCATTACCCCTTCTCCTACCACATCAGGAGTCTGTCTGCTAAAAAACTCTGTCCCCATCTTTCTTAGAAGTCTCCTTTAAGTACTGGAAGGCTGCAATAAGGTCTCCCCAGAGCCTTCTCTCCTCCAGGCTGAACAATCCCAACTCTCCCAGCCTGTCCTCATAGGAGAGGTGTTCCATCCCTATGATCATTTTTGTGGCCCTCCTCTGGACCTGCTCCAACAGGTCCATGTCTTTCCTGTGCTGGGGGCTCCCGAGCTGGATGCAGGACTCCAGGTGGGGTCTCACCAGAGCAGAGTAGAGGGGCAGAATCACCTCCCTTGACATGCTGGCCATGCTTTAGATGCAGCCCAGGAGATGGTTGGCCTGCTGGGCTGCAAGAGCACACTGACGGCTCATGTCCAGCTTTTCATCCACCAGTATCCCCAAGTCCTTCTTGGCAGGGCTGCTGTCATTCCCTTCAACTTGCAGCCTGTATTGATACTGGGGCTTGCCCCGACCCATGTGCAGGACCTTGCACTTGGCCTTGTTGAACCTCATGAGGTTCACAGCATGATAGATCCTAGACAAGAGGAGAGGTACATTAAACTCAAGTTAGTTTTTCATGTTTCTTAAATGACCTAGTCTGAGGTTTATGTACACTGCAGCCACTGTTGTGACTACATTTTCCACATACTTATTGGAGCTCGCCTGAAACTAGCCAGCCCACGCTGTGACCCATGTAGCCATAGCTCTGATGAACTCAGCACAGGCTTCAAAATCTTCCTAAGAACCAGAATAAATATGCAATTACTTAATTGTCTCTTTACCTCCAGTCCCACAGACGTAGACATACTCTGCTGGAATCCCAGATTACTATAAAGGGGAGAGTGACTGCTGTTGAATGACACCCCTGAGTGCACTTGGAATACCTCCAATATTGAAAAGCAGGAAACAACTTTGCCTTTATAGTGAAACCAGCTAATTTAAAGATGAACAGAGAAACCAGGCCCTAATACGACTGTATCATATATTAAAATGCAATAAAAAGGTAATACTTTTGGAAAAGCATTTTTTAATTTGGCATTATTATTTAGTTACTTTTTTATATGTATATTCACACACACAACTCTTACCTAAAAAATTATTTCATTTACAAGAAGGTGTCTCCAAGATCTGACTATTTACAATATATTCTCCATTTTATGTGTTTCCAATTAAAAATTATTGACATTTTGGGAAAAAAATACTTGCTGGACAAGAAAAGGACAGAAAAAATGAACTTTTTACAACAAACGGTTATACATAATATATGACACACATAACTCTTACCTGAGAGGGACACTGTAACCTTACAACGGTATTTTAATAAATCGGGCTCTAAAATACTAATTACAAGCACTGATTAAGGACTACACTTTAACGGAAAAGTATTCTGCAAACTCCCCACCACCACCACTATCAAAGTGATGGGATGGGAACTGAGAACTGGTGCATAGCCCCAGATGGGGAACCTCAGAAGGATCAGTGTATCAAATTTAAATAACTGCAAATTCCAGATGGCAATTCTTGTTTAAATGGATCACAAAATCTGTAATCTCAGTATTTCCATAACTTCTCCATCACGTTTATTTTAATTGCCAGAATTTTTCTGCTTTGTTTGGTTGTTTGTTTCATTTGGCTGAAGAAAAATGCTATAGGGGGAAAAAAAGGGGGGGGGGGGAAGGAAAATTATTATCTTGCAGATTTTTATCTAATTGTTCAGTGAATGAGAAAACATAATTCCACAAATTACTTCAATAAATCTGTGTTTCCCAGTGGATGGGTTCCACATCCCATAGGTGAGAATCCAGAATGAGCAGCCATGGCAAGAAGGTTTTCATAATATGACAATCCCTTCTGCTTTCTCTCACCACTGGACAAGCACTGTAATAATAAAAGATGTTGATCTTCAGGGGGTTTCTGTACAGAAAAAATAGTTCAAAGCCAACTCACAGCACTGCAGTCCCCATTTACGGATTAAGACATACAGTATACCAGTACCTGTAGAGACTGTCGCTGATAATACAAGACAGACAACATTTTTCGTAAGTAGTGCTCCTGGGCTATTCAGGTAATCACAATAAATATAAAAGGAGATAACTAACTATGTCAAATTTCAGAGATATTGCTGAAGGCTTTCTGCAAAATCGGGATACACCTTCAGGACATAAAAGTATATCAAATCGTGAGTTAATCCAGTTGCAGAGACACCCATAAAACACAGTAACATGCATTTCAGCAGGTAAGCACACTCCCTGTTACAGATGGATTTACAGAGCCCTTGTAAGGATTATACTGTAGCTACTATACACTTACTGCTTTCCAAACCAGTGAGATTAAAGCTCTCTCTAGCAGGTGTACATGTACTATGACTATTCTCCCAAGTGCAAAACAATTTAAGACAGACCACATTGCCTAGGCCACATTTCCATGATCATAATGTCCAGAGCAGGCTTTTTGGCTTTTTGGGTGTTGTTTTGTTTTTTGTTGGGGTTTTTGGGGTTTTTTTGGGGGTGTGTGTGTTAATTTTTTGTTTGTTGGCTTGGTTTTTGAAAAGAAGAGTATTAGGAGAATCCACCTAAAAATCTTACTTACAGTTTAGTCCCATCACGCTAGGAGTTACCATACACTTCACTTCCAGCTAATCTGAGATGCTTCCAGAGCTTTTTCAACAAACAAATGCTTTAAAGTTTAACCGATTATTAAAAATAAATTATAAAAATACTTTCTGTGGTAAATTTCCTCTTAGATACCAGCACACAAATATTTGCAGAAGAAAGAGGGACAGACTCAAAACATAACATCTTCACCATATCTGTACAACATGTGTACTTAATACAAGAATTTCCAGGTGTGACAAAGTAACAATTACAGGGAGAGTCACAGATCTATAGCTATGGAATTTCCAAAAGCAGTTTTTAACCAAAGAACAAAGCAAAGGATGAACAAGCTATTCAATGTGGATACAATTTGGAAAAAATCAATGGTTCCAGAATCTGTTATCCTTTCTTCCGCAAGAGCAAAAACTGAGTAGAGTTAATTGCAGAGTTTACTTACTGTGCAAGCTTCGTCTGCATCTCTTATTGTAGTACATATTATCTACAGCTGTCAATGAATGCACATTAATGTTCTGAAGGGGAAACAATCAAGACTTCTTACTTCATGAGTTCTGAAAGTGTACAGCTACCCTTTTTGTATAACGTTGGCTCTGCTAACTCCCTTTTTATGGGAGTTTTTATGTTTCGGGATACAAAATATGATTTTACTGAAGGAACTTGTACAAGAATTTTAGGTCTCTCAAGATTTTTTTCTCCTTGAAATGTGACGGTGAAGAAATGGGGTTCTAAATGTTTTTTATTCAGGGACCTTCACTCCAGTTATGCAAATCACATATTGCAAACTCCATTACTTGGTGCTTCAAACAGCTACAAAAAATATATACCAATGTGTAATACTCCAGATTAATGATGGTGGTACTGCAATTTGTCTTAATAAATATATGTAGTTTCCTGAACTCTGCTTCTCAGCTCAGAATGGCATCATACAGAATAAACTTGCAATCATCTTTGGCAGAGGTTTCTGGATACTATGTCCTCCAAAAGTTGACCTTTTCAATGTATTCCTTATTGATTCTTTTAGTTCATAACAGGACCAAAGGGAATGTTACAAATTACATCATTCTTGCCCCTAGAAAAAGTCTAGGAAACCTTTTGAGTTCCAGTACCTAGGAAGGAACAGGACAGACCCAGAGCATAAGTGCCCCTGCCTTTTCTTCCTGCCTTTGCTTCCCTGTCACTAAGGGACAGCAGGACAAATATTTTTTTTTTTTATAATGTCTCCTGGTTTCAGCTGGGATGGAGTTAATTTTCTTCCTAGTAGCTGCTATAGTGCTGTGGTTTGGATTTAGTATGAGAATAACCTTTCAGGAATACTATCTAAAAAGAAAGACCTCATTTCCCCTACTCATACCCATGCAAACTCTTCATAAAAGTACTATGAAAACATATTTTTTGTGACTGCTGCCAGTTTTCTTGGATAGGATAGGATAGACTATTTTCAGTTGGAAGGGACCTACAATGATCATCTAGTCCAACTGTCTGAACACTTCAGGGCTGACCAAAAGCTAAAGCATGTCATTAAGGCACTGTCCAAATCTCTCTCAAACACCGACAGGCTTAGGGCATCAACCACCTCCCTAGGAAGCCCGTTCCAGTGTTTGACCACCCTCTCAATAAAGAAATGCTTCCTAATATCCAGTCTAAACCTCCCCTGGTGCAGCTTTGAACCATTCCCATACGTCCTATCACTGGATACCAGGGAGAAGAGATCAGCATCTCCCTCTCCACTTCCCCTCCTCAGGAAGCTGGAGAGAACAATGAGGTTGCCCCTCAGCCTCCTTTTCTCCAAAGTAGACAAGCCCAAAGTCCTTAGCCGCTCCTCATAGGATGTGCCTTCCAGCCCTTTCACCAGCTTTGTTTCCCTCCTCTGGATGCATTCAAGGACCTTCATATCCTTCTTAAATTGTGGGGGCCAGACTTCGTCACTCATAAACACTTTACCCTAACACCTACAGCACCTACCAAATGATGACAGAGATGATGCCAAAATTAAATAGTTCTATTATTTTTCATCCAAAATGGACTTCACACTTCAAATACATATTACATTAAGCTATTTAATGCTAAGCAGTAAATGTATAGGTGAATAAATGCAAAGGCCAACAAATGAATAGTGCTCTAACTTTAAGAACATCTTGGAAGAGACAACTATTGATATATACAGTCCTAAAAGTTGGTAAGTATATATCACAATTCAGCCAAAGTTCTATTCATAATCTTAAAATTAAATGTACATATTTCTAGACAGTGTCCTGATGGCTCAAACTTTGACAAGTCAAACCATAGATGAATGTGTCTTCAAAACAATTGATGCTTCTACAAAACTCCAACAGTAATTATTCTAATCATGCTTTAGTGTGCCCATTGACAAAAAGGTCTTCAGATGTTCAACTTCAGCAGAAAAACCTGCAGATTTCCTGCATTTCTTTTTAAATTCTAGGTCCCTATTGAGAAAGTCTGAATAAGCAGTATTTGCATCATTAGCAGGGGGGAAGCTACTAAATTATATTTTACTTGAAAAAAACTCAGGGAAGTGGTAAAGCAAGAGTGGCATTTATTCACAAAATAAGTAAAAGAAGAATATGGTATATTTCCCAGCTATCTTAATTATTCATTAAAGTGGTATTATTTGATTTTCTAATTTGGTGAAAAATGCTGCAAATACAAAGAAAGGAATGAAATCTCAGAAACACTTCTTGTACTTCATATAACTTGACCTGACCTTGAACAATACTGGTGCAAAGAGCCCAGACAAATTAGATTTTAGATTTACAAGAATTCCACACAGTGAACATCTAAGAGTATGAGAGCCTCTTGACAATTTTTCCAGGTTGTTCTCAAAAACAGGTAAGAATTTCCTTGCTAAAACATCAATCAGCTCCCAATGGGAGCTACTTTAGGTAGGCCTGAGGAATAAGAAGCTTCAGAATTACGGCCTTTCCGTCACAGTACAGCAGCTCAAGAAAAAGAACAAGAGCAATGGATTAAGAAAGCTTAGATATTGTTCACAATTCAAACTAATCTCGGAGTAGATGATGGGTTGTAAATGACAGATGAATAAGGAAGTAGAATTTTCAAGTAAATGTTGCTTCTGTCCCACAGCCAGGAAAATTTGCTTAGCCGAACTACAGTTTCTTCAGAGCCTGACTGATGCAAGGACCAAGAATAAGGTGTAAATTTTCACTAAAAAGCTTATCCTCATTAGCATTAGAGTTAAAGAAGAAACACGTTTTTATTTTCTGACTTTTTAAGCAGAAAGCTGGTAAGTCAATAGAGCAAATCAAGCTGCTAAAACATACAGAAAAAAAGAGCAACAAATACTAGTGCCTTGACTCTCACAGAAATCTCTTTCAGCAATTTGGAAAACCCTTCCATCAAGGATAAGAGATAGGATAAGGTAGGCATGCTCAAATAGCTGGTTTTATAGGGTGGCTCATCTATATTGGGTAAGAATAATGTAATACACCCAGAAAAGCCTAAATAAACATGAAGTATCCTGCATGTAATTATCCTTTATGCAGTTAATTTTAAAAAGTCATAAGAATTTTTTTATAAATGCATAGGTATTAAATTAGCCAATTAGAGACAAGCTTTATCATTTTCTCTTGAAGTGTGCATAAATACCCTTGGCACGACTGAAGAAAAATAAACAAACAAAAAACAAAAAGCAATAACACCCAAATCAGTTAAAACCAACCATACCTATTTAAAAATGCAGCAAAACAAAATGTGAAGAGTTTAAGCAATCATGTGTAGTGTATTTAGACAGCCTTTTGTCATACTATGTTTGTTGTGCTGTGTCAAAGCAAAAAATAGGTTGTAGTAAGTTTAATTATTTTAACAGATTTGAATGAAGCTGTTCAGGACAGACTTTGAAAGCTACTTTATTACACAGGGTAAGATAGAAGCAATATCTTTTATTTCAATAAAGAGGTTTACAATATTTAATAAATGCCTTAATGTTACAGGATTTTGTATTCCTGAGATGTAAATAAAACAGTAACTCTGTAAAGCTCAGAGAATAACTACATAAGCCATTTTACAAGAAGGATATACTTTTCCTTCTTTTCTATGAATGTATAAAGCTCTCCTTCAAGCTCATACTAAATCTATTGATCTGTGAAACACAGCGCACTCCAGGGAGGCAATTCACTTGACGTTACATATCAAATGATGAGATGAATAATGATCTTACCATTTGGTAATTAAACGTCTTACAAACCTTTTAATTGACTGAACGTCAGAAAGGTCAAACGAGATCAAACCTATTTTTTTTGTTGTTATTAATTATTTTCTTATATTAGCAGTACAAAAGTCATATTTAACAGTAAATATAATAGTACATGGCAAAGCAATATACTTTTCATTCCTATATTATTACACAGTTTAAACACACAGGAAAATTGTTCTTTCATCCTACAGTCCTATAATAATCTTAATTGTTAAGCTTTCAGGAAAGTAGCCACTCACCAGAGAAGCAGCCACTCACCAGTATAGTGCAACTAACTAGCAATGTTATTGGATTAAGAGAACTGAACAGCACATAGAGCAAATCTAAAATATACCAAAGCTCCAGGCAATTAAAATAAACCTCCTTGATAACTTCCTGTATAGTTCTAGGAATCTGATTTTTTATCAGAGGATGAGTACAGGCCATTTCAACAGTTTGAAGACACTATCAGTGTTTGTCACCTTACACACTAATTTGGACATTTCATCTATTAACATATAGTAATAACTTAATGTTTAACACTAGAAAGAAATCCAAAATATTTAATAAAGGAATTACCTACAACTGTGATTTCACAAAAGGTTTTGTATTTTGTCTGTAAATTTGTCAGCTGCAAAGGCAATCAAAAGATGCAGCAAAGATGTTTTTTACTACAGACTGCAAATACTGTGAAAATCGCTTGCTTCAATGGCTAAAAGTTTCTCTCCAAAACCTCTGTCAAACATGGGGTTCCTAGAAAAGACAGTATCTATTCCCATATGACTTCAACATAACCTTATGGGTTGTCATGAATCAAGGCGTTCATTGTCAGAAAGAATAAACACCTCCATCTCCATGCAAACTATCATCAGCCTGTTAAACTATCATTAAAGAATGTTTTAGGATTTTCCTATAGTTATTTTCCTAGAAAATGAAGAAATCTTTATTGTTTGTGAACAAAACGTCCAACGTCTTTCTCAAAAACAAACTGGGACAGATTCAGTCAGCTTTCACAAACATACAATATCACAAGCACACAGTCAAAATCTGACATAACTAAACACAACCAGTTAACAGCCTGTATGTATATTACAGTTCTACCTTGTCAAAGAGCGAACTGGCCAGTCTCAAAAAACATCCTTAGTCTACTGAGACCAGCATCCCTGTGTTGCCCCAGGTGCTTCTGCACAGCTAAAGCTAACCCAGAAAAGAGAGGTTTCTGGGGCAGAAGCTGAAAGAAGGAGAGAGGATTTTTACAAGACATCTAAAGGATGTAGCAGATGAATTTGCCAGCCCAAGGACAGAATATTTCTGGAGAAGTCCCACATCCATGCTGAGGACTGGCTGTTACTAGGGGACACAAGAGAGATGTGGGAGATACCTTCTTAATATCAACTGCCAGTTGCTCATGGTACTTTGTCCTTCTTTGTCTTGAGGCGGGGAACAGAGGTCAAGTTTGCAAAATGAAAAAGAGGTAATTAAATCGCATGCTGTATCTTCTGGGATCTTTTAAGTATTGGACAGTGTGTTCAAGTTCGTAATGTAGTAACTTCAAAACACTGTCCTATGAAATACAATCAATCCAATATATGGCTTTTTCAGGTCTAATTAATAAATAAATTTAAGATACCTTGAACTAAAAATACTTCTGAATTACAAAATTAAACTAATGTCAATTATAAGATTGCAGTAACATTAATACTTTCTCAGATCTCCATTTCTCATATAGTCCAAAAATTCAGCATTCAGCAAATCTTAGAGAAAGAGCAAATGCTCATTTTTTTAAAAGTTCAACATGCAAACTGTTAGGGAAAATATGTTACTTTACTGTAACTGACTGGAGTATTCCGTTATCTTTTATGATGAAAAGTAAATAACTGCAGGATTTCCACAATAGAACAAACTTCTCTTGGAAAAGTGAACAAACAGGTGCTCAGTTCAAACTTATTTTAGTAAAGTATTATGCATGTGATTTAAGCACTGACCTGTGAAAAGATGTTCTGTGGAGGCTCAAGGGCTTCAGCATATGCTCACTTATCAAACAGCTGCAGCAGTTAAGGATGCTCCTGCCCTCTCCTTCCTTCCCCTGCTGTTTGTTACTTTCCCAATGCCAGAGCTGCCTGCTGCCACTCAGGGGCTGGCAAAACAACCATATGAGCACACCTAGAGTAACTTTTCTGAAAAGTCAAGTAGCACGGTATAAACTGGTATGGATTTTCCACTGCATCAGCTGGGAATCCTTTCCACATTCATTTCCATTTTCCTTTTTGAAAGTGACAGGTTGAAGAAGAAAAAGAAGTTTTTTCTTGCCCCCTACAAGTTCTGGTGTAGGGGCAATGACGAATTTCTGAGAGAGGGCAAAGATACCTAGAACTGCAGCACCTGTTCATTAAATAATTATGTGTTTTAGTTATTAAAAGGATTATTGACAATGATGAGTCTAATATTTCTGTCATGAAGAAGAAAGATTTACAAATGGGCATGCTTACCTTCCACATTTCCTAAAGCACTACTGCTCAAAATGGCAAATGCAAAATGATCCTGTCATAAGAGAAACCTTTAAATATTTTTCCATTCATTTCAGTAATTCAGTTCAATATATCAGATTTATTTGTAAAAATAAAATAAATAATAATGCTGTCATTCATTTAGTCTACTTAACCAGTAGAGAGAAACTGGTCTGCGGCAAAATTCCAGTTTAGAAGTTCTGATAGGATGATGATGCAAAGATTACAAAATTCTGAACTTTTTTTTTCAAATGGGTAGCAACAATCAAATTTGAGAATAAGCACGTCTACCTAAAACTAAAGTAAAATCCTTTGACTGGATTGACTAGAAATTTTGTATGTGGTGAGTTTTTTAATTCTTTAATAAGTGATGGAAAGAGAGAACTGGATCTGTATTATGTCATGAAAATATATGTTACAGCAAACAGAAAACAAAGTAAAACCTAATGGCAAGCGGCGATGTAAAAAAGATTCCATACTGAGAGGAAGAAAGCTAAATATTCACTAACTTGACTATAGTATATACTGTTCAGATAATAAATACTAGTTTCAAATTAGTTGCAAGACATTTAAGACATGAGGTCACATGTCTTTGTCATATCGCACTATCCATCTGCTCTGATTTGAAATGTTTAGTATTTAACTTCACCAAAACAATATAGAATTATATTAGGCTGCAAATTCATCTACATGTATTTCAGTAGATCTAAAACAAAATTTAATTCATTTTCTCATTCAAGTATAACAACCTTGAATTTAAATTACAGCCCACTAATGTGTAGCTACCTATAAAAATATACTTAATCAAAGTATACAGGTTCTAGAATGAAATTTCTACTTCGTACATGTTAATGTACCATGTCCTACACTTTATTCTTGAGAAGCCACTATATGTTACTAAAACCATAGCAAGCAATTGTAACTTTGCAGCCTATGATTACATGCCTGGTATTTTCTTTTGCAAAACCTTCACTGGATCTGTCACAATTTACTGAATCTTCATATAGGTACTCAAATCTTTACGCATATTTTTGGATGTAGGACCAGAAACACCATATGAACCAAAACACGATTTGTTTTGCTTGTCTAGAAGACTGAAACTCAGAAAAAAACAGCAAAAGTGCCTTCAAAAATTAAACTGCGAGTATTTGAATTCTGTAAAAGAGCTGATGCATTTAAGCAAGGTTTTCTCTGTCAAATCACCAGTAAAAACCTATCTCCTGTAGACTGTGACTGACAACAATTATCACTAAATAACTGTTTTACAGACTATGTGAAAAATTCTGAGGCCCAGTTCCTAAGGGACAGTGATCTTTGTCCAGTTCCTAGATGACAGTGTCCACATAAAAAAAAAAAAAATTACCTTTTTCTTTGCTAGATCCCATAATGCATTTTCCAGAGGAGAGAAGAAATCACACCTCAAGACAGTTAACAAGCACCACTTACAAATACAAAACTCATTTTAAATCAGCTTTTTAGGGAGGTTAACTCTCAAAGCAATCAAATAAACATCTATTCCATTTTCAAGATCACATTTGTTTTCAGGAATTAGATCTTCTGTTGTTTCTTCCATATGCAGTTACTTGTACTGAATGGCTTTCTTTACTGCCTATATTTATTATTTTTTTCAAATAAGGATTTTAAATAGCTACTTCATCACATTTACCATGGACTGATTTCTGGATAAGGTTAACTTTGAAAGCATCCCAAAAATATAGGTAATTTCTTTTACTGTGTTACTGGAAAACACAGGAAACAACGTGAAGATCAGCCTTTCAGAATCACTTCAGATATGGTCAAATAAGAGACCCTGCTGAAAAAAACCAGCACAAATAAGTTGTTCTGAGAAATAGGAGAAACCACATTTGGTTTCCTTAAGTTTTATAGGAATCCAAAATAAACTACGGTGGAGGTTTTTATTTCTCTTGATAAAATTAGCTTTTATTCTGTCTGAATCAATCTCTGTTGGAGCACTCACAGGTCTCAGCATTTTCTTCCAAAAACTGTGGTAATGCTTAATGGCTTTTCAATTTTAGAAAAACCTATGAGAAATAGAAAAGACTTCACAACACAGAAATAAGCAATGATTCTTTGTCTTGGATCTCCTACCAGGGAAAAAAACAAGGCAATTCTATGTATATAATTAAAATCTCATTAAACTAATGTTCTCTGTTGCCTCCTCTGAAAGACGACGCTTTCAAAGAACTTAATTTCCTAGAAAGCAGAAACGGAAAACGAAAGGGTTGAAACGGGGATTTGTGACACAGTTGTGTTTTCCTGTAGTCCTTCCCACAGAAGGACAAAGCTATTGATGACCCTTTTATCCTACTGCTTGAACAGAAAGAGCACCATAGAATGAATGACAAGAGACTTCCTTCAGGAGGATGGGAAGCCCTATCTTGCTGGCATCACAGTCACTAAATTTTGCTTTTTAAGTGTTGAAATTTTAAGTCTGGAACTGCAGTGAGAGCATTAAGAGTTTGGCCAGACACACGCAGTCATCAGCATGGCAACAAGAGAAAAGAGAAAAGGACTCTCCAGAGCACAGCTGGTGCCAGTGCTCTGCATTATAAGTATAATAGAGTAATTTTCCTTCTTAAAATTAAGACCAGTATGGGAAAAACTGAGAATATCATTCACATTTCTTAGATTTATTCACAATCATATTGGAAATATAATTTTCAGCAGCACTGTCCCTGCCACTGCACACATCAGCACAACTAGCTGTGTATTCTGGCTAACAGTTAATCTGGAAATCCATCCTTACTATGCTTTTCCAGTCTGTCAAATTGCTCCTGCAAGTCATTTCCAAATAGCTCATTCATAATTTATTTCAAATGCAGTATTTGTGGAATCTCACAGCATCCCATCATTAAGTACCAAGGGCACAATCTGTTATAATAAATTTCTTAACTTTAAAAAATAAAATATAATTGACATGAAACACCACAAAAGAGCGCTGATTTTGTTTAAACATAAAGAAATGAGCAAAACTAATGCATTTGTTATTTAAATGCCTGATGGTTTTAAGGTGGAAAACCAAGGCTGCATCTGTAAACTTTGTTCATGTATTTTCAACTTAATTTATATTTATTTCCTTTATTAACTCTAAGTGAGTTTCACATAACTTATTGTACTAAACTAAAACACAGGTGTCTTGCTTTCAAGTGGTCCAACTAGTAAGATGGAACCCACTAGTGTGACTAAGAAGACCAATATCCATCGTTAGCAAGATAAAAGAAGTATATGTTATCTGTGCATCTTAACCTGCTTATTATTATGTATTATCTTACTTTGAAAAATAACACAGATATACTACACTGCTCATCTACAGAAATTCCTTATAAAATGAAAGTGCTGTGTAGAATATTTGGGCTTTTTTGACCAGTATTTTAAACAGTTCATCACAATAGCTTTAGCAGTTCATATTTTTCATGTACTGTATCACACATATTTTTAGAAATGTCGGGGCTCATTTTAGCAACCTTACTTGCAATATCCAAAATTATGTCCCTAAGTGATTCTTCAAAACCTATAAAAGTAAAAATCTATTTCTCGTTATTTCACAGAATTATTTTCTCAAATAATAAACTCATCTTCAGTTAACCTCAAAGATCTTCCAATGTACTCTAGAAATAGTACCACGCTATTTTTTTATATTAAATTTTAAGAGACTGGTTATCCATCACCATTCTCTTAAAGAATCAGAAGCAGTAAAAAAATGAAATCAGTATATCCATTACTCTTAAATTAAAAAAAATCCCTCTGTTTGAGAGAAGTAACAATTTAAACAGCAATGGAAATTCCACTTGAAATGATGATAATATTTTCAACAATTATAGTTTTGGTAAAAGCCATTAACAGTTTAACATCAAGCCAGCAGACACCTTTTCCTGGCACATTGTGCATAAAAAGTATTCCCATCTGTTTCAATGCTTTGGTTTTTTCATGGGCTTAAACCTGTCAAATTATTCCATTTGATTTCAGAGAATTCTCATATGGCAATCTATTTTATTTACTTTATCTTCAATAAAATGGTTGAGTGAGCATTAGCAACTATGAGACACAAGTTTCAATCAGTCCTCTGGCAAAGGCGTCAATCTACATTAGACCTACTGTGCTGTGAGCTGCAGTCAGAAAGCTGGAGTAAGACAGGGCAACAGTGAATGAGTGAGCGAGACCTAATAAAGCAGCAGTGAAGAGGGAGAAAATTCTCCCTAGACACTACCATACACTGCTTATATAATGCGTGTGCCTAGTTCAACACACCAGTAGCTCCTTAATAAAACTGACAGCTAAAAAGGAGCCTCAGACTCCAACTTTATTTTACATGACAACTACAGTAATGGTCCTCTGTTCTCAAGCAGGCCACAATTTAGAAACCTGTATTCAGTTCAGTTAAAAATTAGTTCTTACCTGTCTCATTCATGTCACATAGACAAAAGAATCATAAAATTATTAAGATGCACATCATCTCATTTCATACAACAACTTGAAAAAACACCAGATTTCAACTAGTTTTTCCTTAAAAATTTCTATGCTTTAAACCACAAAACAATCAATGTATTTGAGCAATAACTCATTTCTGAAGACAGTATCATTAAGGACTAATTCCAAGAACTATGGGGCATCGCCCCTAGGTGCTGTGAAAATATCTCCCAAAGCACAAACTTTGTAATAAGTGATGCAAGTTCATATTTGATATGGGCTGTAAAAAGCAGATTATTGTGATAGTGCTCTTCCCAGCAAATCAGACCATTAAGACTGTACTTAATATTCACCTGAATTGAAAGGCTGGCCAGTTTAAAACCATAGTTTGATACTTTGTATAATCATAGCAAAAATTTACTACCTCCTAGTTCCAGGCCACAAATTCGATTCTATCAATGTAAACTACTTTTTTACAAAAGTTGCCTTCAGGTTCCTCCAAATCAGTAATTTATAGCTATTCACAATCACCCTGGAAAGATAATTCAAAATTCTTCAATAAGCAGTGTCTCTGTTCTAATACAATTCCATGAAAATGTAAAGTACTGTTTATGTTTCAGACTCTTCCTGGAGGAAACCAGGTTTGAAGACAAAGCCCATCAATCCCCATCCAATTACTTCTTCGAAAGCAGATACCATCTTTTCCTTTCAGCATCTTGCTATATATACTCCTCCGCCTCATCTATGGCAGTATCAAAACTTATTTGCCTTCTGACCAGACATGCGGAAGGGTTAGCCTTCTTCATGAACAAAGTTAATGCCAATCCATCATCCAGCTGATGGAATGACTTGTATGTCCAATGTTTCACATGTCAGTCATCAACATGATCACCAGCAGCAAGCCCTTACATAACTCTTGAGAGAGTTCCAGTTCAGCTGCAAGATAACCGTATAAGGTGTACTTTTGTCCTAATCTAACAATATTATGATGTTTGCCCTATGCAAAACAAACATCTATATAGACACTGAGTATTTGATAGGTATACAAAATGCATATGTATGCAACACATGTACATGAGTCATGCTGTTTAAAGTCCCGTAGTACCAGGAAGAAACAAAAAGGAGCACAAGGTCTCCTCTTCCACAAATTACCAATACAGGACAGAAGAGCTAAATCAATTTCACAATAATTATACTGCAACTATAATTCAGTTCACTAACACAGAAAATATTCTTTTTTTGAAAACTGCTTAGCTTTTTTCCCAAACCCTAATTAACACAGAAAATACAGATGTAACTGTACCACCAATAGTTCCCAAAAGTGTCAATTTAAGCCATCAGTCCAAAATGGAACATTTTTTCTCTGCTTTCACATTTTTCCAATATGGATTTTTGTCTTGGTTTCAGTTTTTCCAACTCTAACTCTGTTTTCAAAAACTAACTCCTAAACAATTGAGTGGTCTATTGAAAGACCATATAGAAAGCAAACACGATTTTTCTCTCTGTTAATTAAAGATGTACTCATGAATGCAATTTTACTTTTATGTATTTCTATCACTACTTTTATGACTGAATCCCAGTTTTCAATCAGTGCAAAGACACTGTGTCCTGCCACAAAAAACTATCAACTCTAAATGACATACTGAAGAACTAGCATTCAGAATTTACTACTATTTCCTCCTGGACTACAAAAACATTCCCTCTCCACTCTCACGTACTGTAAGAAATAGAGATCAGTGCTAAAAAGGCCAAAAAGATTTTGGCTTTCTTTACAGAAAGTATTTTTATAGATTGTATTTAGCTAAAAGTTACGGAACAAAATAATGGAGGAAACAGAATAACAGTTACTTTCCTCCATAAGCCTTAAGTTCCAGACATACTGGAATTCAATAAAATGATACTGCCAAACTATTATAGATGCACAAATCTGTATTACTGCATTTCTGACATTATTTGGCACAGAACATAGTAAAATTCCAGAAAAAAAATCCTTTAAAAATTAAAAATACATTGTTGGCTCACCAAATTGCAACTACTACACAGTTACTATACAATTACTACAGAGTTTCTATCAAACCAAACAATCCTCCAAAATACTGACACTGTCCATGAAGAAACTAGTATTACTACAGACAAGTTACACTGTTCAAACGTATAACTATGTGTAGCAATCCAGACATATTTCCATTGCTACCTAGAAAGCAAAGAATCTGACCTTTTTTACTGTTTTCTCCATTGGGTAATGTAAGAAAAAACACTGTTTTGCAAATATATTACTACCTATTAACATACAGCCATACACGAATTTATATGTGATGCCACTAATGTCTACAGTTTCCCTGTATAGTGCTGTATATCCTTTGATTTATAACATTGCTAAATTGCTAATATTGTAACTTTTCTTTTTATGGTTTCATCATATTCACACTGTACCCTTCAGGCCAGTGCCTTAAGTCCTTGGAAAAAGCTGACGTTAAATTGGAAGAAAGGAATTTTCTTTTCTTATTACCCAGTGGGTAAAGACAGTTACAGTGAAACACATACCAGGACAGTCTTGTTTTTCACTGCTTTGAATTAGGTTAAAAAGGTCTGTGCTTCCTCCCAGAGGGTGAAACTTTAGAATGCTTGTTATAAACATAGTTTCAGCACTAATTACTCTCCCCATCATTAACTCCTCTGGAACTACTTCTTTTTCTTGTCCTTCTGAGCCATCAATTCATGAAGGTGGATATATCCAAATTATGGACTATATAGGTATATTCAAATATTCCTCAATCATAGAATCTTTCAGATGGAAGGGACCTTATAAGGTCCCCTAGTCCAACCCCTCTGCAATAAGAAATAATAATACCTTAGCAGTTACTGCACATGGCATACAGGGAAACAATACATATTTACTTTGGAAAAAATGGTGTACATAGAAGCAATTGGGCCTGGTTCCTGTCATGGTGAGTCAGTTTGTTGTACCACGTTGAAATCTGCATCTGTAAGATTTAGTATCAGGCACCAGTTGAGCCTATTTTGCAATTTATACATTAAAATATTGCCTAAAATTTTGAGTTTGACAAATTCTGGAAATATTCTCAAGAAATTTTCTACTCCTGTAGGAAAAGCAAAATGTGAACAATTGCAACACTCAACATGTAGATTAATTGTTTGTTGCAATAGCAAGTACGAAAAATCTGAAATAGATGTGAGTGGCTCGCTAAGCTTTCATCTTACACCAATTCCTTCAGAATGTCCTTTTCCAGATCTCTCCAAGGTAAAAAAAACAAAAACAAAAACATATCCAGTTGTACATGATTCACTCAAGATAGCTGTGAAAGTATGGAGCAAAGCAAAGTATTCAGTGCAGGCATGCCAAGTCCCAGAGTGGTACTATACTCACTAACAGTGTTTCTTCATAGGCAGGTTCAGACTATTAACACACAATGCAGTTCAAACAAGATTTGAACTCATGGTCCTTGACATCATTAAATACTCCTGGTAACCAATGGAATAGAGATCATCCCAGTTTCAGGAAACTAGGAATATCCAAACTCAAGGATTCATTAATATATAATCTTGCTTTTTAAAATTCTAATTTTTTACAAAAAATATCTATACACACATAGTCTAAAAGGATTTTCTAACCAAATTAACTTAATTATACTCCTAGTGCAGATGATGTAATGAAACTATACAGTGAAACTTAACTCCAGGGTTCTAGAGACCTTGGTGAGAGAACTGTGTTTTCACTTATTTTTGTGGCAGGTGCTGAAAAAGCATGTAGAGAAAGCCTACATGATTTAAATATTCTCTGCTATCTAGTCATAATACAAGCAGTCATACATCTCCGTGCATCAGAGGAAGCAGAGATCAGCTATTTGAATATCGACTGGTAAGCAAGAAGAGCAATCCAGAACAAAAGTAAGTTGCAAAAAATAATAGTCAGTACTCACCTGCTTCTTCTAAGCCTCAAAAAGACCTTTTAACTTCAACCTTGAACTGAAGTGATGTCCAAAATCAATTCCAGTACCACCATCCTGACAAGACAAAGAGAAATGTTTACAGCTATTTAGACATTTGTTTTCATGAAAACAAAAGAGAATTTGGCTTTATCACACCCTCTAATGAGTTCCAGATGTGCATAAACTGATTCATAAGTATTACAAACAAAAAGGAAGGAGTTACAATTTTTAATTTTTTCTATTTTGACATAAACATTTTGGTGCAAGACCAAGCAAGTTGAAACAGAAAGATTCTCTTAACAAGGAGTCAGCTTAAATGTAGTCCACAAAGAAATATAATCGTTCATCTAGTTTCTTCCTTGCAGTAGAGAGACAGATAAGGCATCACTCAAAGTCTAGTCTTATTTTTTTATTCTATTTTTAGTATTAAAATACCTAAAGGCAAACAAGAGGGAGGCTTCCCTGAAGTAGTTTGTTCCAGACAGAGAACTGCACACAGTATCACTACCATTAAGTTCACAGGGTCGTCTGAAGGAAGGAACAGAAGCTGGGAGACAGCATGCCAATCATTTAAATCTATAAGCATTTTAGGAAGGACAAAAGGACAAGTAAAAACAAAACAACAACTTTGAAGCTGAGACAACAAGACTGCATTGAAGAGAGAAGGCTGGACAAGGCAGAAGAAATAAAGACCATGCAGGTGCATAGAAAGTATATTTAGATTACATCTATGCCTGAGCACATTCCTCTCTGCTGAAATCAACTGGCACAGATAATCCTACATCTATGCTAGTATGCTCACATATGCTCCGAAACAGAGGGGGTGCATGCACATCTCTCTAATGGAGATGGTAGAATAAATGTCTGGGAATTTTCTGGAACTATGTTAGTTTGAAAAGACCAAAACTGTGGCAGAGACCTGGAAATATTTCCAAGCATTGTTTAATTTACTAATATAGACATAGCCTTAATGCCTGAAACTCTGCTACTTCCGAAGCTGATCCCACCAGCCTCTTCATGGTGCCTCTTGGCAATTCTCCCTTGCTGACAAGGTCAGACAGAAGCAGAATGAAGAGTAAAATGAATGTAGAATTTTATAAAGAAAAGACTGCTTTCCCACAGTTTAAAAAAAAAAAAATCTGTGTTCCAACTGGCATTATTAATACACACTTTGTTACAATATGTTTGGACATTTAAAAGAGCTGCAGTTCTAACTTCTTCCTTTGTTTGTAGAGTGTAACAAAACCTGCTGGGAAGGTCGAAGTTCCTAGAAAACTGAAAGCTAGCTGGCAGCCTCTGTAGTAGAGCAAGTGAAGAAGGAAGAGCAAAGAATGACAGGCTGGAGGAATAAACACTATGTGAAACCCCTGCACAGTAGGACAGCACTGGGAAATGAGCTTATGAGCTCTTAATACAAAGAGAAGAAAGAAGAAAATGTTAAAAAAAGGTAAGGATCCTAAGGCAAATATGAGGAGGTAAAGGTGGGTGGCAATTCTTAAAAGTTTTTGGAAAGTGTCAATGAAACTTTGCTTGACGGTGATGTGGCCACCTTGGATCCAGAATGGAAATGTCCAACCGATTGAGAGAGAAGCATTCACCTTGCTCTCCTATTTCTCATTAAAATATTGCAAGTGTAGCTATGCCTCTAAATCTTTGAAGTTTCTTGTGCACCTGAACTCTAGACAGAAATACACCTTATGGTTATTTCTTCAGCAATATATGTTGCTTGTTGACAGATGTTAATACACAAACCTCAAATATCAGTATTCTGTATTTCTCTTTTATCCTATATTCCTTTATGCCAAAAAAAAAATTTCAAATAATCAGTTTTCTTAGCTTAGACTGTATTAAACACCACATTTTGCTTCAGATCAGAAAGAAAGCCAAGAAAGTTATGATATATGAAATCTTACATCAAAACATGTCCTATTTTGGTGAGATACAGCCTTCTTACATGAAATTTTTGATGATAATATTTTATCATAAACATTCTTAATATAAAAACAACTACACCCATTAGTCTTGATTATTAAAAATTTATCTTTGGTCTTTTTGAATTATCAGGTTTTCTACAATTTTTCAGAAGTCAGTGTGGAGTATTTCAAGTGGACAGTTCACACATAGTAGATGTGACAGATACTTCACAGACAGATGGCAGGCCTTACCCATCAACTTTCTTTTTACTGGTACAAATCTTCACCTTTAGAAACTTATCTTTTGACGTATGTTTCATTTATGCTACATTGCAGTGGTTTACCTGATGAAGGCAGCTGCCTCTTAAAAATAATATTACTTTTGTTATAAACATTGATTTGTTTTGATCTTTGTTTGAAATCTAGAACTTGGACCTGAATAATTCCAGTTATTAACAATAACATTTCCCTACACTCCCTCCAACTGAGCCAGCACGGTCTATCCCTTGGACCACAGCAGGTAGATCTTTAATGTCATTGTTTACCTATCCCATATTGACAGTACTTACAGACATATTTCTTCTATTCTTCAATATCTAACAATTCCATCTGAATTCCACCTGAACCTTAAAAGTTCACAATCAAATTCATATAATTTTCCAACCAAAGCCTTAAAAGCATCGTGAATGAATTTCTTTTTTAAGTACAGTTGCAGTGGATAAAAGTTCAAGCAATTCTGGCAGCTCAGTGTAGTATTGTTTACTCAGGCAGGAACAGTCTCATCATGTGAGCAGTAGAATGCAACTGAATTGAAAGTCACCTGCATGCCACTCGTCTTTCACTTCCCATTCAGGTCACTAACATTTGAGTTAAGCAAGAAAATACCACAAACTTTTATGATATCTGAGAAAGAAAAAGTGCATTGGCCAAAAACTGAATTAATTTGATACACAGACGTTTGTTAAAATGCAGATTTAGAAGAATTCTAATAAATTTTTTTCTCCAAATTATAAAATGTGTAACAATTATGATCACCCATCTAGCACAGAAGCTAGATAGGTGATAGATCCATTTTCAACACTGACAAGGTTATGCAGTTGGTAGCATTTTGTCATATGATATGCTGCGCTACACTTTCTACATAATAAAGCATTATTCACTATGAACACAACTAAGAGAATTTGGCTCTTATTTATGTGAATTGTCACAGTTGTTTCAGAAATCACTAGAATATAAAAATAATTTAATTCAAAATGAAAGCCAAATTCATTCCTAGCTGAAGACAGTCCTTTGAAACTTGACTTAAATAAATGAATACAATGCCCACATGCTGCAAGCCATTCCCTTTAACTCATTCACTTATTTGCTGCATTCATCTCTTAGCTCATTTACTTTTAGATCACAAATTAGTAGGATAAGTTTACCTGTTACATGTTTGAACACTGTCTCTATGACAACATTTTGATTTGACACTACATGCTCTTGTTCATTACCCTGCAGTGTTGGACTTTGGTATTTTTTAAAATGTTAATAACCCCACTGAAGGGCACTACAGCTCTTAGTTAGTGTTACTAATAGTGTTAGTATTTGATAGATAACAGCCATTCTGATGTGTCTCTACTTCACGTAAAACCTACTTGTTCACATTTTTTCTGTAGTAAAAATGGTTCAAACTGCATTACTGCAGTGGGTATTTGTATAAAATATCCCAATGAAGCACTAGTCACCAAAGCATTCAGGAATATTTTAGAACATAGTTGAGGGCCACCTATATAAGGTATCTTTAGATGTACTTGTTTTGAATCAGATAGATTGGGCCAAAGGCACAATCGGTTTCAGTAAAGCAAGAATTACTTGCTAGAGAGACTGACTACTATTTTAAAGGCATACACATTCACTGGTATCTATAACTTCCACCTTTCCATCATATAGCCCTCCCATGCAATTAAAAACCAAGTGAGTCTTAATTCATAACAGGACTTCTGAGTGAGTGTTAAATTGGGACATCCCAAATTTTATTTGAAATATGTCATTTACACACAGTCTATAATGTGTATCTTCTAAAAGTATAGAATAAATATGTTTAAATTTAGTCACTTAATAGACTATGTATTTTTAGTTAAACTACTTCAATACATTAATTTACACTATTAAAAATATGCATTTTTAAAGAATATCTAAAATACAGAATTCAAATAGAAAAAAAAATACTTTTTCTTCCTGAATTAAAGTATCGAGTTAGACAATTTCTTCGACAAATACTCAGAAGCTCATAACCAGATGAGCACTACAGAATGCCATTATAATTAACAAGAACACTCAAAATAAATTAGTAGTTATATTTTATAATCATTCCAAAGTTAAATGAACCTATGAAAAGACTTTCGTACTACTGTGCCCTCATTAGCAAATTTTTACACACTACTCTACATTACCACTTAGACGAATGAAGGCTGATTTTTGTTACGTTATCAGTGAGTCCAAACAGAAGTACTGCGGTGGTGGCAGAAGCAACCATTTTTTTACCTGGCACAGAGAAAATAATGAATTCCTGAATGCTTCTTGAGCTGCCAACCTTCCCCAACTATATAGTTTCCAAAATTTTTAACAAATGCTATCTACTTATAAAATTTGACATTATATTCTATACTGCTAAACTTAATCTTGAGTTTTCACAACATGTAATTTGTTAATCAAAATATCTATACTCAATTAATCATGACAACATGCAACTATGCAAAGAAACAGGTCAAGGAAAATAATAACATTTACAGAAAAGCATTAAAAATTTAATATTTGATGCTTTGGAAATTGCCTAGTGACAGAAAAAGATGATAGAGTAAATATATCATCTGCTTCTGATACGACCCATTCACTGTGTAGCTACGACCCATTCACTGTGTAGCTGATGTACAGGTTACATATAACTCCTCTTTGGGGAAGGGGGGTGGCTGGGGAGGGAAGGTGTTCCATTTGGGTCTTCCTTATCCTAAAGATTAATAGGACACTGATTACTTGTACTTATCAAGGCACACTGGAAAAAATTGAGATATTACAAATAAACAGGAAGCCTGAAGCAAAGGAAAAATCACCCCTCCTCAGTCTTCTCTTCTAAAACCTCTAGAGTAGCATTGTCTGAATAGTTGGGTATACAGACTAAACCACCCCTGAGGCAGATCTAACTTGCTTGACTTGCGCTTACACGATAGATAACCAGTGTTGACATTCATCTTATAAGTATGCACAATACCAATATCATATTCATGGAGATTTCTGAACAATTTATCCAACACGCACAGATAACATGCCTTACTTTATCTTCAGGCATGTCTGTCTGTCTTCTGAAAACACGTAATTTATATTAAGACAGCTCAGAGAAGAACCACTTTCCATTTGTTGGAATTTTTTTATCATAATAAACTGCAGCAGCCTACAGTCATTGGGGTAGAAGAATATAAACAAAAATGAAAGCAATTAACTACTCCTAAATAGTTTGATCTAGCATACCACAAACACAATGGCACTGCAATTTTGTGAATTATTTCCAGAATTACAATTTGTTTCTCCCATTTTCTCATGTGACATGATCAGAAGGGATTCAGGAATATTATCAGATGAGAATGTAGAAGTAACAACTTTAGATTACCTCATAAGAGCACATATATGGTGATCATCCTGGGTAGTCTTACGTATCTAGTTTGTTCTTGTAAGGAGACGTACATACAGATTTATAAATCAGTAACGCATAAAGAGCACCTGACCCTTCTGCCATGATGCATGCACCATATCACAGACACATTCACTCATGCTAGGAGGTTGTCTAGTCCAAACTCCTGCATAAAGCAGCACCTGAATTTTGACTGGGTCACTTAGGATATCAGCCAGATGCATCTTCAAAACTTTCAAGAAAGGCAATTCCACAACTTTGCTTCTCTAGGCAACCTGTTCTGCTATATAATTGTCCTGTCTTTGAAAACCTTTTCCCTTATATTGAATCAAAACCTTTGCACGTAAGAGTTCCACACGTTCAAACTGCTCCTTCATGTACAGGGCAACCCTCGCACCCTTTCTCTGCCTGACTGTTCTGTAGAGCTTGAATCTGTCCATCACTGAACTCCCATCATTCAAGTTGTTCTGCCATTTGACAGTTTATTCCAATGACATCATAGTTCTGCATCTGCATGTGGAGCTCTAGCTCTTCCCGTTTCTTCTGCACCCAAAAAATCTCATCTAAACAAATATATTGAAAACCCAACAAAACAAACAACAAAATATAAAAAAATTAAATGGCCACACAAACAACTTCCAGGGGAAAAGAAACACAGAACAGTTAAACTCCACCCCCCTCCAAAGAATGCACAACCCAAACTGCCAGAAAACATGACACGCACACCCCTTAAGCTTCAAAAGACTAAAAGCAACAAAGGAGAAAAAAAGAAGATAAGTAAGCCAAACAAACTGTGGAAAAAATAGAAGAGATTTAAAAACAAAACAAAACAAAACAAAAAAAAACCCCAAGAAAAAGTTCTAGGATAACCTACTTGGGCAACCACAATCTCCTGCCAAAAGAGCCACCATTAAAATAAAGACAGGCAATTGTTCCATCAGTCGCTGTGACCTAGCTGACTGTTCGTAGCATCTGCCAAGTAGGTGTTTTCCACTTTGGCTGAACAGCGGGTTACTCCCTCAGCAGCAGCGGCTTCCATGAGGCTTCCCTGGGGCTTTCACAGCCTTACCATACCCTCAGTTTGGGCACCTCAAGGACTGTTTACACTGCTTATGGGGTTGGTTCAATACCGGTATGACCATCATGGTTAGCTAGATAATTGTCCCAAACCAAATGTCCACAAGGCAACTGGATCCTCCCAGAGGTTCCTACCGTAAACCCAACATTTGGTATGACTTAACTTATTGAGTACTTTTGCAAACAAGAGAGTTTTATGTCCTTGATGGCGTATTTCTTCTCAGAGACTCAGCCCACTGACCTGAGTAAGAGGCCTTTTTAGAGGACGCTGCTCACACATCTCTGTCATTCGGTCCTTGGTTCCCTAACTCAGACCTTCATCAAACTGTGGAGAGAAAACTCTTACATACAGGCCAGTCCCCCCTACAGACACAAATGCACAATCAGGACTTCAGCTACGCTATAGTTTCATATGGACCACTTCAGGTTACTGGAAAAGCTCAAAGATTCACGTTCTTTTCACAAAAATTAGAGAATGACTGCTCTTGATTATCAGATCCATCTAGAAGTTAACGCTCCATTTATGTTAACCCAAAGACTCCCCTTCAGCAATTGTCAGGGAAGAGGACATTGAGAAAGATGGAGGATATAAACATAACCCATGTTCTGAACCAATTCCTAAAGAAACCTAAGACACAGAGCACCTTTATAACACTGAAAAATGTCCCTACAAGTATGGCAGATAAATATTAGGGCCTTTAGATATTTCTGCCTGTCTTGTATGAGTACACGTCACATGGGGGTACGACCCAATGTAAATTTCTAGCCACAGTCAATAACTGCTTTGATGTAGATTGGAATCTATGTTCTTGAAGGGGCAACAAAAGCCAAAAAAAACCTCCCACTATTTCAAAGAGGGTCACTGAATAAAAATGAGTAAGCTCGTTACAAGGAAGAAAAAAGGGACAGCTACAAGAGTCACATCTTTACAGGTGGCATGGAGACTGATTAAAGACATCTTTTGCAAGCTCAGAAGAAATGCATACAACCTATCAAAAAAGACTGAGAAAATCCAGAGAAGGGAGCTGTCATGAACAAACACGATGAAGGAGGTTATTAGAAAGAAATTGGCATCCTTCTAAAAGCTTCAAGTTGTGTCCAAGTGAGGAAAAGAGAAAGGATTCTTAACTCTGGGATGCTTAAATATAGACAGTAAGGTATCTACAGGGACCAGCAGCTCCCTATGGTCTGGGGGCCAGGAGTGGTGAGGGCTGACCATGGGCAGGGTAGGACCTGGCCACCCTCAGCCAGGGAGCATGGCAGGCCAGGGGGCACCTGGGGACAGTCCCAGCCCACAGTATCAGGCACCTCAGTGGGGACAGGCCAAAGTTGGGGCTCAGAATCAGGCCTAGGGAGCAGCCTCCCACATACAGCCACCTAGGAGCTTCTGCCCCCGGCTGGCAGAGAGAGGGGCCACAAAAAACTGGTTTTGCATCCACAGTAGAGGAGATTGGAGAAGTTACTAGGCCAGACACCCTCCTTAGGGAGATACATGAGAGGATCTGTCTTAAACTGAAGTGCCATTAGAGAAGATGAGAACAAAAGGACAAACTGAGCTCTAACAGATTATGTCACTGGAGTGTATCCCATCAACAGCTCTAGATAAACAGGAGTATGAAATAGCCAAACTTATAATAATGGAATAATGCCTGCTTCAAATTGTCTTAGTATCAAAGGAAGGTGGTAAACATGAAATCAATCCCCCCAAAATCTAGAGAAGATACAGAAAACTACAGATCAGTACACATGGAATTCACACTGGGCAACTCAGTATAAACCATAATAAAGAATACGTGTATGTCAATATATATGACATGCTGGGAAGGAGTCAACACTCCAATATGAAAAGGAAAGCCATGTCTCGGATGATCACGGTTTTCTGGAGAAGTCACTGAGAACATGGACAAAAGAGATCCACTTTGTATGTCATGTATTTCTAAAAATCATTTTATAAGCTCCTTACCCAAAGTCTCTAAAAGAAACTTCTAAAACTCTCCCATACCCATGGGAGAAAAAAAAGGAGGTCCTCGCACTGCTTAAAATAATTAAAAGAGAGGCTATTAAGAGTAAGAATAAATGACAGTTTGCAGTATTTCCCAGAAGGAGATCAGCAATGGAGACCCAAAGCACCTATCTGCAAGAAGGCCAGTGCTGCTCAGCATATTCAAACATTATCTGGAAAGGGGATGAGCCATGACGTGACGACATTGTCTCTAACACTAAACCATGGGTAGTAAAGATGAGGGTAGACTGAAGAACTGCAGAAAGAAAATACAATACTGAATGCAAAGCAATAAATAGCATGTAATACTTAATGAGAAGAAATGTACAGTGATGTCTATGGAGAAGAAACAAGGCTAACTATGCAATGCTGGGCTTTGAACAACTTAAAAAGGAGCATTTGCAACTATAAATTTTGGTCCTGTGAAAATCTCAGCTCAATTTCCAGTAGCAGTCAAACCGAACAACAGAAAGTGCTAAGAAAGGCATGGGGGGAATAAAACAAAACAAAAAGATCATCATGCAACTGTATGAATTCAGTGGCAATGCAACAGTGGCTAGAACCTAGTATATAGGATACCATAGACCGGAGTAAGATTCAGAAAAAAAACCAGAATAGTCAGAAGTACAGATGGCTTCCATACAGGCAATAGCTATGTAGACTATGATGTTACAGGCTGGAAAAGAGATGACTGAAAAAGAGATGAAAAAAGTTCAAAATGTGGGAAGGGCATGGAGAAGGCCAGCACTCCAGCATAAGAATTAACAAACCAAGCTACCAGACACATCTTCAAACCAAATAAAAAACGGTGATTTCTTAAAAAATGTATAACTGAGCTACAGGACATTAGAGATGCTAAAGACCTTGGTGGATCTAGACTGGCTTCAACCTCAAACCCATCTGTGGGCCGCCCACCCATATCCTAAAAAATTTCTTGTATCACTGCAGTACAATGCATAAGAAGTTGCAAGCATGCAAAAGGTTAATTTTTTTTCTTTTTTTTTTTTTTAAGAAAAATTAAAAAAATAGATAGAAATAAGTGGCTTCCTGGAGGCCAGAGGCACTAGTAACTACAAATAGAGCAAGCTGAGAGGAGAAGAGGTACTGGTAGGGCTCATTTTCAGGGACATCCAGGCCCGCACCTGTGGCTAGGTCCAGTTCTCAAGAACCACATATGTTCCACTCATGGTTCCGACCTTCCACTGTGCAGTCACTTACACAATGGGATCTGTTTTCCTCTTGTAAATTAGATGACCCCAAAAGTACACTCACTGATGTCCTGTTCCTCATCTGTAACTGATGAATGACACGCCAAACAGAAGAGGCCTTGCTCCTAGGAAGCAGCAGACCTAAATGGAACACTCCCTAAGTCCTGGACAGTGACTTCTGTGCCACTGTGCTGGTGGAGAAAAGCCATATGCTACTACTAAACGCTGACTGCAGCCAGGAGGACAGTGGTATGGCTGGTTACTGCTGGTGAGCAGAGACCCGTGGCTTACTAGACGTAACAGATACTGTGCCACTATCCTCTCTGAATGTGCCTTTGGATTCTGAGAGAGTCAAGGTCATCTGATTTGACTTTTACTCATCTCCATTCACATTACTTTTGGCTGTAGTCATTTGATATCATTATTTTGTTGCATTTAAGTATCAGTAGCATAAAAAGAATGAAAATAGTAGCCACTGATACCTGTACAAAATGATCCCATGACAGGACAGGGTTACGATGGAAACCTGATCTTTTCAACTTTCCCATCTTTTATCCTTATACAGTTGTTACAGAAGAATGACGAAAACTCACAGGAACTGAGTGCTTTGAGGAGGACGACAAGCGGTGTGTCAGGATGCTGAGTACCAGTGCCTGGCTTGGCAAGAAGGGATAAGTTGTCAAAAAATTATATACAAGGTATTTCAAACATCAGCCAGAATGAATCTTCATCTTCTCTCTCTACATGCACACAAGAGTTCAAGCATACACAAAAAGGATTATGCATGAGCTTTATACACGATTGTGCAAGTGAACTAAAAGGTACATTTTCAAGTCTCTAATCTGCAAAGGGTCCAAGCTGTAATACAAAGATCTGGTTCCTTAATAATTATAAAGAAAAAATACTGTTAACTGTTATCCCTTTACAACAATTTTCTTGTGGATGGTTCATAAATTCCCCTTTTTCTTCCTGCAAGATGTATGTCCAGCCTACATGACATGGGCACACAGATGCACCCCAAAGTTGATCCATTTTTCTTAGCAGAAACTCTCATCAACAACACAGGATCTTCAGTTAAGAAAAAAGAACATTTCAAAAATAAGTTTTTATCCACCCTTCTGTTCAAAACCAGCATAAATGGTCATGCTAATTGTAATTATAACTGAAGTCACTGGTATTATATTAACAGCTAATCACTATGGAGCAGGGTAAGAACATCAGTAAAGACACAAGAGTATAAATCTAGTTCTGCTGGTCTCCCCTACCACTCATTATCAAAATGAAGTACGTAATAACTTGCAGATAATAACTTGACCTTTTATGAAGAAGAATTTGCAAGAGTGATTAGTTCCAAAGTTGGACTTTGGGTAGAAAAAGTAATTACATGCTTTTAAAAGTATTTTTTATTTGGCCACTGTTAGTAGTTGCTCTGCAATACCCTGGTTGTGCTCTACACACACTTTTTTCATATCCAGTGTGACTTTCTGGACAAGAACTTTAAATTATATGAAGGAATTTGAATTCAGCTTTTGAAAATACACTGTATGCTGGCTCCAAACATTGCCTGCAACATTTAGGAACTGTTCTCACATACCTGCAGAACTGCAGTCCTAACTTCACATTCGGCGGGTTTCTGAATGTGATCCCAAAGTAAATACAGAGGTAATATCTTCTATAAGTACCTTTAATTACCTTCCAGACAATATTGTCACAGCAGCAAAGCCTCTTACCCTAGCAATTTAAACCAATGGTAAAAGCCAAAGAAGTGATCAAATCACTGATTTTTGCAAGGTAAGAAAATGCATTTGTTCATAAAGAAGCAAATGTGCTGGAATGAGTTTAATCTATTCAACAAATTTAAAAAAACAACGATTTTCAAACTAAATGAAGGGCACAAGTTAATTTAGGCATTTATACAAATTCTCATTTCTGCATCAACTTTCATAACAAATGAGTAAAACAATTCCCATAGCAACCTCCTGCACTGTATGATGCACAAGTTGCTCATGAAACATAAAACATCTTCTACCTGAGAAATACAAATCAAAATATAATGGGAATTTGAATAGCTTTTATATTTTAAAAGCAGTAAATTTTCTTGGACAGACATTTTTCTATTTTTATGCTCATCTTGTGACTTTCTTCGATCAATCAATCAATCAGTTTCACATTAATAAAGTGGCCCTCATACGAACACCTCCAGGCACTGTACTACTGAATAGAAAATAAATACAGTAAAATATTAATAAGTTAAACTACGTATTTTTGCTTTCCAAAACATTAACATATATTTTCTTTTAAAGAATGACTGAAATGCATATGATAAAGAGAATCCTGCCAGGTAAGAAGTTCACCTCAAAAAGGTACAATGAGATTACTTTTGCCGGCAACATCGTTCGCTTTGGCTGTTGCAGAGCCAACGAATTTTAATTTATCACAACTGACTGAATATGATCCTCTGGAAATTCCTGTCAGGGATATGAGTCTGATCCAATGCCCCAGAAGGAAAATCCTTCCACTGACCCACTAGGACTCATTAAAAACTGTCAGGTAATATAAAGGCACTGCTCCTAAAATGCTTTCATTTTAATATATCATCAGTGGCACAAACATATAGTCTCCATCCCTGAAAAAATAAGCACCCTCTCCTACAAAATCAGGAATACGAAACACAAAAATTTATGTTTACATACCACAGAGAATTACTATGTAATACCTAAACTTCAGCTTTTAGTTTCCAGATCTTACTGTGTGATGAAGGCCTCTCCTTTCAAGAAAGTAGTTCATGTTTTTTACTGTTCTATCAAAACGGTAACTTAGCTATGGTAACAATATGGTTGAACTATTTAGGTTTTGTTTTTTTAGACCAAGTAGGCCAATTCTCACCTACCCTCAACCCCTCTGTTGCGCATGTCTCTTGCCCGAAAAGCAGCCACTAACTCAAGCAGAGCTAAATGGAGCCATCTTGATTTAAGTTTTTGTTTCTCACTTCACCCAAAAACCTAGAAAAACATGCCACATTGTTCATGTTGGGTTCTTTTTTCCTTACAATCATGAATAATTATCTCCCCCACAACAGTACCATAGATTATTTACTGCACTGGGTACCTGCAGCGAGGTGCCGGCAGCGGGGGCTGCGGGGCAGCCGCTGTGAGGAGCAGCCAGGGCTGCCCCGTGCCGGACACAGCCGGTTCCAGCCGGCTCCAGCCCACCCGCCGCATGGCACGGCTGAGCCCCGCAGCCAAGATGGCGGCGCCTCAGGGTAAAAAAGATTTCAGAAAGGGCAAAACCACCACACAGGCAGAGGGGGAAGGGGGGAAAAGTGTGAGAAACAGCTTTGCGAACACCAAGGAGAGTGAAGAGTAAGGTGAGGTGGTGCTTGCTGGGGAAAGCAATGCTTTAATTTACTTCATTTCTCACTACACAAATCTATTTTAAAAATTAATTTTCCCCAAGCTGAGTCTGTTTTGCCCACAGTAATTGGTAAGAAATGTCCCTGTCTTTACCTCAACCCACGAGCTTTTTTTCATCCTATTTTCTCCCCACCTTCTGGTCAAGGAGGGGGAGTGAGTGAGCAGCTGGCCAAAGCTAACCCACCACACCTACCTACTGTCTTTGCAAAACCACAAAACTGGACATTTTGCTAATACTTTGAAGGACATTTATATACTACAACACTGTAAAAAACTTCCTGCATATATTCTGAAGACTGGTAGCCCTGAAAGTGTGAAATTAAAGCAGCAATTTAGTGTAAAAATCTCCTACTGCTACATATATGGTCCCCAATATAACATGCTTCAAAAGTCCCTCCTGTATTACTGCAATGTACAGCATCCCAACTATAAAGTTTTTTACAATTTCTAGCTCATTTAAAATAAGTCAGAAATAACAAAATCTAAGCTGTCATACTCATGGCTTGTTTCAGTAAGGAACACAAATATTGTCACAATGTCTGAAACTTCTCTACAAAAAAGACTTTGATACACAGAATTGATGTCGATCCCGTTGCACCAAACAGCTGTTGATACATGCAGTAAACCTTCTCAGAAAAACAAGCAGATTTTTCTTGTTTCACAGGCAAATTTAACCAAAGAAATGGGAAATACCTCTGGTCAAAACTGAGAGATGAAAACATGATAAATGGTAACAGAAGTGAAGTGCCAAAAGCAAAAGAGGAGAGTAAGAGCAAGCTGTGGAAGCCAGGGTATGTACCTGGTAGAAGGGGAAAAGAAGGAAAGCAAGAATAAGTGTACTGGCAGACAAGTGTATTACTGATGGGTGTCCTGCGCTGTAGACTAATGACTTTGCATAGCTCTGGGTACACATGTGGCCATGCAAGTACAAGAAAAAACATACAATTCCAGTACAGTAAATGAAAAATATCAAGTAAGCTGCTATTTAAAGCACGCAGATGGTCTGTAACACCACAGCAGATGCACTTCAGATGTTACTCAGCAGTAGCTTTTCCACCTGCCCTTATCCAGAGTCTTGTGCAGTGGTAATGGGAAAAATGCAAGCAGCTGAGTTAAGTAATGAAAGCAGGAGAGAGAAAAAAGAAGGGAAGACAGATGATGGAGCAGCAGCAGCAGAAATTAATGGGAATAATGAAAGAATAAACAATGAAAATGTTAAAGTATGCGTTAAGACAAGCACCAATATGCTAGTGTCAAAGGTAAAGTAAAAGAGATTAAAGTCATGGACCCTTCTGAAAACTGCCTGCCAGCAGTTTCAGAAAGGCCCTGTGTTGCATACTGTCTGTAGGAAATTTAAGCTGCCCTTCATTTAAAGCAATTGAAACTTTTCAATGAAATTAAAAAAAAATTTTATGTCATATTACCACTAAACACTATAAGAGGTGCTTTCTGAAATGTTACTAGACGCAAGAGATTTACAGGATATCTCAGGACTGATGTAACTAGGTTACCCTAAAATAGTGAAATTCCCACTAACTTCAGCAGAACAGATTTAAAGCCTGACTGAAGACGTCTTAAATTCCTTTATTTGTGGATTCCACAAGTGGGATACATGCAGTGCTGTTACACCTATGATTCCATTTCCACTGCACACCTTTTAGCAGATATAAGGAGAAATAAATATACAACTGGGATCATTTCAGCTTCTCTGAGTCAGCATTCTGTTGACTCTACTGATTGTAATAAAACTCTTTGCCTGAGACAAACAAACAAGATCTGGCCCTTGAGTTCATAATATTCAAAACACTCTGTAGGAGCCTTTTTAAAGATTCAAGGCATCCATTAGAAACAGAATAATCTATAACACTGCAAAGAACAGAAAACATCCTTCCTCTTGGTAACTCTGCAAACATGGCATACTCTACTCAGTTGCCCAGAGAGTGCCTAGTGTCCAAGAAAATCCCATGTAGCCTCCAACTGCCCCTTCAGAAGGATGCAGATCTCCTCTGTCATATCTGAGAATGTATCTTCAGCCCGCTCAAGATACCTCAGATTTGCAAGACACAGTATCAAGCCCACCGCATCAAGTATAAAACAACTGGGCTATGTTCAGTAGCAGATTTTACATTATTTTTCCAAGGCTTCAGTAGTGAGTAATTATACCAACATTTAAATCTGCTCAGGTAAATTCTGACATTTGGAAGCTCATCTGAGGCTTAACCAAAGAATTCCATGTCTACCCTTGCTCTTTTGTATCTTACCCACTTATTTTTATCATGAATTTATAAATCACTCTCCTGATGCCAAAATCTCTATACGATCTATCAAAACTTCATCCCAACTAATTCATACAAAATACATGCTAATATGTCTACACTAATTGCAAAGCAAACACATGAATTTTGCTGATAAATGCAACTTATTTTGTCATGTGCCAGACAGGTATTGAAACAGTGTTCACTGACAGGCAGTGAAAAAAACGTATTTGCAATATATTTTTAACCTCTTTCATTGCTGAAGTCAATAAGCTCTGTCCAAAATCACTATGGCTAATTTTATGTTTTCTCTTTCAATCACTGAAGCATAAAGTAGAGGGATTTTAGTTGGTATTGTTAATTCCAACACAAGTTTAAACTTAGCGTTCCTATTGCACCTCTGTGTTGTTATATGTGAAGAGAATCACAAAGCAACAGGTGGCTTGCATTGTTTGACTGATTTCTGGTTATTGCATGAAATGAAAGTACAGTCCTGCAGTTTCATTTAGTAGCTAAAATTATCTATTTCAAAATTTCAATAGTAATAGATAACCTCCAATCTTCACACAAAAATGAGACAGCTACTAATAAAAGCTGTCATCGTGGCTAACAGAATGTGAGGACACTAGCACACCAGTTGCATAAAGTAAGTCAAGATTTCATGGTAAGATCAAATTCCTAACCAAAGCAAAACTTTGTTTTTCTTTTTAAATACCTTTATAAACTTCAGTGACAAAGAATGGAGAAATATCAACTAACCCTTTGAATGGAACATGATGAGCCAAGTGGCTGCTGCTTCCGATCAGACACAGATCACCCTGCTTCACCTTGGGAGCGCAATACCTGACTGCAAGAACAGGATATCCAGAAAGCTCATTCTCTGTAACGCCAACAGCTTAAGCTGTTTCACACAGGGTATTTGTTTTGTGGACTCCCTGTAACATTAACTATGTCATTACAGTGACTTTCCCCCTAGTGCAGATCAAAGAACAGCAGTAAGAGTTGAGAGATCTGTGACAGGTGAATCCATGACAGGAACCAGAACGACAACTGTCATTCTGGGACTAGCAACGTAAGACTACAAGCACCTCACCCAACTCTGCCTAGTGCTGGTATCAGCAGAGCTGCTGGGTAGGTAGGCTTAGCAAATTTCTCGTTCCACCTATGGTATGAGAAAGGGATGAGACAGGAACACTGAACATAAACCTCTACTAAGATACAAGATGGACTTGTCCTGCTATCTTGAGAAGTGAAAGGGTTGTGCGGAGAGTGATCACCAAAAAAAAAAGGTATCACACCAGACCTAGTTCTTAGCTTACTCTTTGTGATTCCGAAAACCGTGTCCTTAAAAAGACCATATTCTCAGAGATAGGCACCAGAAAGCTGAGCATAGATACATTCTCCAGTTTTGATGTATTTGCGGCTCTTCTACAGCCCAATTAACTCTTTCTACAAGGTAAAGATCTTGCTTTGCTTTGCCTCTTGCTGGAGAACATTAGTGCAATATTCCTTATGATGCCCAGAGGTGCGCACCAAAGTGCTTCACAGATTCTGCAAATTGCCTGAGCTCCAAAAGAACAAATTTCTCATTGAGAATAAAGACCCTGAGCTTGGAGGTACTCAGACTGGCTTTTCCTGCCTTTTAATGAGATAAATCAAACTGCCACGAACAGCAAGAGAAATATGAAAAGATCTCTGCTGCAGACCCCTTTTGGATCTTTTCACTGTACCAGAGAGGATAACCTTCGTAAGGCGTACCTGAAAAACATTCAGAGTTCCCATTTACAACTAAAGACTCGCCTCTGCTATATGCTATACAAACAGCAGAAATACAGTTTCCCAGAGACAGAGACTAAAGGAAACAAAAGGAGAAGACAGACAGAAGCAATGATTAAACATGCTATCAGCAGGCAATCAGCATGCAGGCACATTATTATTTCTTAGTAACAGTTAATTTTCTTATATGTTTGCTTTAGTCTTGAAAGAAAAAAAAATGTATGCATTTAATTGAAAGGCTCAGTAGCTTTTCCAATACTCCTTTTTTAAAAATCAAATGTGTTTTATGTATACGGATATACTTGGCATTTTCACTTCCTTTTTTTCTTCTTACTACTGTAACATTAGTAAAAGCTTTCGTTACTTATATTCAGCTTTTGCCTCTTTCAGTTCTTTAATAACCAGATTTTTAATAATTCTTCCCTGATCAAATACTGTTACAATGTTTAAACATTTATTTTATAGAGGTGTTATTGTTGCTTTCCATAATTGTTTTTAGAAGTACTTATATTTGAAAACAAACAAAACAACACGTAAAGCCTGTCAAATAAATCAAGAGTATTTCTGCTAAAATGCAAACATTCAATAATTTTCAGATTTTCCCCCAATTCTGTGATTTTCTATGATTCTGAACATGATGTTTTAAAATATTCCATTTATATGACATTTTTACACTATACTGTCACAAAATTACAGTCCAAGCTATCACAAGAATTGTTCACCAACATAACCACAAACACAAGTCAGGAGTGACAAATGCTGTGTTCTCCCATGAACAAACAGTATATACTACTACACTTGTGATTTTTTCTGTTTTTTTTAATGAAGATAAAATTGAAAAATACACATTTTATACCTAAATATATGACATACCATCAAGCTCTCCAGTTTTGCATATTTTCATGGTTGAAGAATAAACTCCAGAAAATATTAACCACCCACAGAGATCACCTTGACATGCTTTTGCTGCAGAAAATAGAACATTACACAAACTACTGAAGCCTGAAGCATACTCAAAACATCACATCCTATTTGTAAAATGCACAGAAAGAATAATGGGATCAGTAAGAACATTTAAAAAGTAATGTGTGATATTCATTTTTAACTCTAGAGACAAAGAGGTTTCTCAAAAAGCAGGCATATTTACTTTGCAGACTATGCTGAACACACCTGTTGGATAAATTCTACTTGGTTTCACCCATACAATCTCAAAGACATTAAAGAGTAAAATTAAGCCATATGTGCAAAATATATGTATGCCTGATGCGAATACCAGAGGACAGGCTACTGGACAACCAATGCCCTCATACGAAAAACTGGCCATCACATCAGAATTTCACAAATCCATATTTGAAAGGAATCTAGTATTCAGTTTGACTTACTCTGAAGGACAATAACATTTGTAAAAGCCTTAACCTAAAAATTACAATGTACTTCCAACTATGACTGTTCTTTAATTTAAAGAAACCACTGTGCAGGTTCAGGATGTACTTCTCCCTCACAGGTTCATGCAAACTACTACAGGACTTCTGGCTGTAAAGAAAGGGTTATGCAAGTTAAATCCAGTTTTGATTTTCAAAAGGAATTGCAAAGAAAAATATGGTATTACAGCTGTGATAGCAAAAATCAACCTTAGTGACTCAGGAGAACACTTCCAGTCCTAAATTCTGAGGCCAATACACAAATTCACACAAATTCAGGTTGAATATTGGCACGGATAGAGGAAGGACAGATAATGTAATACAATTACAATGAGGACAAATAATATAACATTGTCTAGTAACAAGTTTAATATATGAAGATCCTTTGTTTGTCATCACTTGTGCTTCGCTCCATATAGAGAAGGAAAAATATGCATTATTAAAGTATATTGAATGTTATGTTAAACCTATTTAATCTCTTAATTGCTGAGTCCTCAATAAGGAGGACAACACAAACTCAGTAAAGAGGACAACAGAAAAGAGTAAGAAATTACATCTGTGAAAAAAGAAATATGCTACATATAGGCATGTTCCTTTAAAGGAAATACGATTCCACAAGAAGGAAAACATTATCTATTTGCCTATCAGTAAATAAAATTGCAGCATGTAAACATGGACAAGAGCCACTAATTCATGTAGTGTATTCACTGGCAAGACAGCAGTCTTTGTTTTCTACTACAGAAAGTACTGAGATACTCAAGACCTTGATAGTCTTCAGCAACTTGTCTTGGGACACTCCAAAAAGTCTATTATATTAGACTAGCTAGAAATGTGAAAAGGATTCCTGATATTCTTATCCCAATACGGTCTTTCTATGCTGGTGAAAAAAAGAGAGGGAAGGAAAATAGAGGGGGAGGAGGAAGATAAAAGAGGAAGAAGGGAAGGTGGAGACACAAATATACCTCATCTGGTGTAGCTCACTTCAATCTTTGCTACGCTCTAAATCGCATATAACCTTCACTAAATACAGTGGTATGAAGACATTTCCTTCGGTCTGTTACAAAATAGCCTCATCATCTGGCAACAGGAGAATTCCTTAAGGATTTGGCACTTGAAATGGCACTACTGAAGAGCACATTGGTTGGACACTTCCTAAAGTTTAGTCTTATCCCTTCACAGTTTTTGCGCCAGAACAAACTCTTTTCAATTTTTGAAATAGTTCACATTTTCACTGGTTTGGAAAGAATTACAGATTTCAAGTTACTACCATTAACACTGCCTCTGCCTGTCCACATCATCTCTTTCAAAGTGCCTACTGTTCTTCCTACACCTGGGGAGTAAGAACAGAAACTTCAAAATCTGTAAGCTACTGTGGTGCGACGACTGACACAGAGGCAGCTAGTAGGACATTCAGGGAGAAGACAGATTAATTCCTGGAGGTTACCTGATGCATTTGTACAGAAATTGGTAGATTTAAAAGTTGCTGTGCTAGAAAACCATTCTGTTCCGTGCAACATTTGTGTAAGTATTTTGATGCATCGTTAGTATAGGCATCAAAACTGAGGTTTTCCAAATCCCTAAAGCTTCAAGCAGCAGAATTATAATTACCCCAGCTTTTAGGCTCCCTCTTTATTTTTTTCTGTCATCTGTTTTATTCCTGGGACTATCACTCTGCACATGCTGTAAAGTCCAGTAAAGCTCAAAAGTTTAATCGAGGACTCTGATGGGAACAAGATGGGTACTCCAGTCACATCCTCTTGCCTGCATATTTCCTTCCATTTTCTTCCATGCCTTCCATACAGTAGCAGAATAAGTCTATTGTATTTCTCCCATTACACCCAAAAATTCAGTGTGTTCTCACTTCTGCAACTGATGTCTCTAGTGCAAACTAGCAACAATATGGCAGCAATAGGACCAGAATATAAAGACCTCTCATAAAGACCTGTCACAAAGTAAAAAGTAGAGCTATGCCAAATCCTGCTGCCCCACAAATCTCTGTATCTCTGAGGTCAGCATACTCTGTTGCACATTGATTAAATGAACTAGAGTATCCACTGAGCTACATAAAGCCATACTCGAACAACTGCAGTGGTTACTGCAGCATCTTTTCATATCCAAGGAATGCTAAAATTATATGAGATCCATTCTAAGTTGTAAGGAAAAGTGCCTCTCAGATGCACGATATTTTCTAAACTTTTGTTGGACTGCTTTTTGCCTTATGCTTTCCTTTCTTTTCTCAGTGATTCTCAGGATCCTTTCAAAAACTGAACTCAACATATTTCATAATTCCACAGGATTTCACAATGATCAGATGATTTTTTAGTAAGTAATTTTGTCTATCATTTTCAGTGAAAGCAAAAACTATCTTTCAGAATGACAAATGAAGGAAAAAAATGTAAAAACTTACGAAATTTCATAAACACATTCTAATTCTATTATTATTCAGTAATATCTACTACTGGTAGAGCTTACAGTGGGAGAAAAAGGAACCATTCAGCACAGATCCTTATAAATTCCATTTATGCATGTGGTTTTTTGGAATATATGTCATACATTTTGGCAAAGCTTCACTCACCATGAGATTTCCAAAGTAATGTACTGAGCGAAACAGGTGTATAAACCATTTCATGAAGTAAAATACTATAAGCAATTAGCTGCTGAAGTGTCATCAGTCAGATACTGAGAGCTCTTTCACATGCATTGTCACTGCACTCTTAGCAAAACCTCAACGCAGTCATTAGGGAGGAAGAAAATTGAGACTTATCTCAACAGAAGAGGCACACAAAGCATTTAGAACAAGTTGCACACAAAACGTGGTGCAACATGAGTTCAATTATCTCCTTATACTACAGTATGAGCATGCGCCATGTGAAAATGGAAAGGAAATAGTACAAGTACTAGGATGCAGCCTGCACAATATAGAGAGCAGTTAAGTAAAGGGCATAATAAACTCTGTATGAGTACTGTAGTGAAGAAAAAAAACACAAAAAGGTGTGAGAGCGAGGCTCCTAAGGGCACCATGGCCTGAAAAGCCATTGTGTTTGGAGGATTATGTTGGGCCTCAGACCAAGATCTTTTATTGACATAAAATGGTGAAAAACCTGTTAACTTTTTAAACCTTTTTTTAGAGTTCTTGTGCTCACTATATTTTATTTAACATTTAAGTAAAGACAGTTGATTTCAAGTCCTCCTTTTACCATAATTATATATTCAGGAATTGTTTGGTACACTTCAGGTATTTATCAATATTTGAAAATATTGACAGCAATTCAGCAGTTTTGTAAATTACACTGAAAAAACAGACACCAGAATCACACACAGACAGTCACTCTCTAGTGCTATTCAAACAGTGGTAATTACACTGTACTTTCTTCGGTCCTTGTATTGTGAAAGCAGTAGGCAGCACAGGTAGGATCAGAACTCTAAGTACATAAGACACAAGGGTTCAGTCTCAGCTGGGTGTTAGACTTGGTGCCCATTTACACACTAAGAACATGAAGGAAGAAATGTTGTCTACCATTCTACTAAACTACCTGTTTACTAAAGCCTTTGACAGCGTCTCCCACAGCATTCTCCTAGAGAAAGTGGTGGCTCGTGGCTTAGACGGGTGTATTATTCACTGAGTAAAGAACTGGCCGGATGGCCAAGCTCAAAGAGTTGTGATGAACAGGGTTAAATCCCGTTGGCAGCCAGTCACAAGCGGTGTTCCCCAGGGCTCAAACTGGGACCGGTCTTGTTTAATATCTTTATCTGGATGAGGGGATCGAGTGCTCCCTCAGTAAGTTTGCAGACGACATCAAGTTGGGTGGGAGTGTTGATCTGCTGGAGGGTAGGAAGGCTCTGCAGAGGGATCTGGACAGGCTAGATCGACGGGCTGAGGTCAATTGTGTGAGGTTTAATAAGGCCAAGTGCAGGGTCCTGCACTTTGGCCACAACAACCCCATGCAACACTACAGGCTTGGGGAGGAGTGGCTGGAGAGCTGCCCAGCAGAAAAGGACCTGGGGATGCTGGTTGACAGCCGGCTGAACATGAGCCACCAGTGTGCCCAGGTGGCCAAGAAGGCCAACAGAATCCTGGCCTGTATCAGAAATAGTGTGGCCAACAGGAGTAGGGAAGTGATTGTGCCCCTGTACTTGGCACTGGTGAGGCCACACCTCGAATCCTGTGTTCAGTTTTGGGCCCCTCACTATGAGAAGGACATTGAGGTGCTTGAGCATGCCCAGAGAAGGGCAACAAAGTTGGTGAGGGGTCTGGAGCACAAGTCTTATGAGGAGCAGCTGAGGGAACTGGGGTTGTTTAGTCTGGAGAAGAGGAGGCTGAGGGGAGACCTTATCACTCTCTACAACTCCCTGAAAGGGGGTTGTGGTGAGGTGGGTGTTGGTCTCTTCTCCCAAGTAACTAGCAACAGGACAAGAGGAAATGGCCTCAAGTTGCACCAGGGCAGGTTTAGACTGGATATTAGGAAAAATTTCTTTACTGAGAGAGTGGTCAAACATTAGAACAGGCTGCCCAGGGAGGTGGTGGGGTCACCATCACTGGAGGTGTTCAAAAAACATGTAGACATAGCACTTTGGGACATAGTTTAGTGGGCATGGTGGTGCTGGGTTGACGGGTGGACTTGATGATCTTAAAGATCACCAACCTTAATGATCCTGTGATTCTGTGTGATTCTGTGAATTTGGGTGGAAAAAAGAAAGGCTAACCTACAACGGAAACCTAGCAGAGATTGCTCGGACTCTCAGTATAGCAGCTCTTTTTTCAGTAACAATCAATCTCACTGTTCAACACTGTCCAGATATGGCTCAGCAGAACATTTATGGAATTGTGCAGCACCTTTTTGGAACTAATACAAAATTTAAACAAAAATTACGGATTCACACTTCTGAAATATTTATATTTAAATAAGACCCAGTATCTGATAAAAATACCACAGTAAGGTCTCCATGTCTTGGGGCATGAAGGACAGCAGTTTAGTTCTATGCTGTCTTCCAAGTACAGCCAGGGAGAATGTCTTTAAATTTCTATGGAAAATTCCTGCTTCATAACTGTAAGTAGACAATACGAATTGACATAAACATTTTGTTGGCCAGGTTCACAAAAATGCTAAGTGTTTGCTCTCAAGCAATAATCCCAGCATAGCTAAAATCATGTTAAAATCATGATATGCAAAGCTGTTTTCCACTTCTTTTCAAGATATTCAAAGTACCAAGTATATTCATGAATATTTACCAGCATGAACTAGTATCATCAGTCCAGTTTAAAATGACACCTGACTAAAAGTGGCGCTAAGTAATCTCATGTTGAATCTCTGTCATCCTAATCATAAGGCACTTGCAACATATCTAGAACAAGTTTAGACCAATTTAGGTCGTCCAACTACATTAAGCAACAGAAGCCTCTGAACAGTCAATGGAGGGAAAGAAAAAGATATTTCTAAAGAGTCTGAGGAGATTTACCACAGAACCCTACAGTTGTCTGAAGTGCTTTCTGAAGGAGCCTGTCACTCTCCAGGGACTATTAACAGAGTTTATGTATATCAGCCTGCTAGCGTAGGCACCTAGAATCAGGCTGCAAGAATACACTATTTTTCCTTGTAAATAGACACTTTGTAATAGAAACTACTGAAGTTCCATTTTCTTTTAAAAAGTTGAGAAGGCAATAACATACTTCCTTCACATCTCTCTTAATATGAAACTTCTGATCTTTACGCTTCTGTCCTGTGGCATCTGTATTTTAAAAGAAAAAACACTAAAAAAAAAAAACAAACCCAAAAAAACACCAACACAGAAAATTATCTTCACATAATAAGCAATGCGTTTACTGCTTCCAGCACAGAAAATCATCCGCTTATTATCTCTGATAGTATGAGCTTTATAGTATAAGCTTTAGCTTTATTCTCTGCTAGGCCATCACAACACTGTCAGCAATGCTACTCATAGGTGTACCCAGAACAGCAAATGATAATGGCAGAATGAATTTTACACTAGTAAGGACTGTATCAATGCCACCTTTAAAAGACTTTCCAACAAGTGGCAATGGTGGGGAAGAAGGCAGGCTGAAAGATTAGAAACTACACTGCCCCCATTTTTGCAGTTTGCCCAGCGGTTGCAAAGCCCTTGCTTCCTACTTTGACCACTGATTTTATTTAGCAGCCCTGCATTGAAAAACTGCTGCAGTATTTAAGGATCTCCATTTGGATATGTCCTCCCTGTCAAATACCTCCATAAAAGCAGAAGTAATAGAAAACCAGGTCTTCCATGCACATCTGATAACTCAGCTACTTAAATAGATGTTCAGCATCAAACCAGTTAAAACATGTTTTGCATCTGCATTACAAACCTCGCATCTGGTACATAAACTAATGTGTTTGGGTAACCAGTAATGTTTTCATCAGCCTAGCTTGAAACAGCATCTGGCTAAAAATGCCTCCTGTAAAATACTGGGTTGAACCTCTGTAGTCTTAATCTTTATGTATCTGCAACACATCCCTACAAAGTCAGTTCAATTAATCAGGACTTGATGTACCATCAGGCTCTAACCAAACACATTAAAAATGCAGATGTCAGCTTTTCAAATAATATCTAGTAAAGAACAGTATGAAACATTTACAGTTTTACCAAAAATGTCTCCCTTCCCCAACACATCAGTCACTTCGGATCACTCTGTCAGTGTAACTTCATTGGGGCACGCTGCACTGACATATAGCTTTAAGTTAGAATGGAAATTTGTTTGGTATTCTAAGAGTATGGAGATTTCTTTAATCAGTTTTAAAAATACAACATACAGGTGTGCACAGGTATCTTAGATTCTTTTGTGATTTTGTTTAAATCCAAGCTATTTAATTTTAAAATATTATTATAGCGAGAACATAGATAGCTACAAATAACTACAGAAAAGATAATACAATAACCTGTAAAAACTTCCAAATGGGATTTAAAATATTTAAATTTACTTTTGAAGTTTTACAGAAAAAAAGGGCCATCAAAAAGGTAACCCATAAAATACACATGGGAGGAAGTAGGACACAGTCCTATTGTCAGCAGTACTGCTACAACCTCTTCTTAAGGCTAAAGCAACACGGGTTCTATGGCAAAATTATGTACCAGTATTTTAAAAGATTCTGAAGACTGATCAAATCAGTTTTCTTTAGAGGTATGTCAAAAAAACAGACTGCAGGAATTACAAAAAAATTAACAAAAAGGAGTTGTGCTTAATGAAGACAGGAAAAAACAACTGAAAACTGACTGATGCCACAGATCATCTGTCATCCGAATGACAATCAGTTTCTCTTAAAAGAGAATAAAGAAAGAGGTGAGGATGCAAAAGGCAGTATTATGGCTTTCTGGGGAAGATAGAGCTAGACAGAAAGACTAATGGTATAAAAGCATTTTCAAGGATATCAATGTATCGAGAACAGAGTAACGACTAAAACCATTTTAAAAAAAAAGGACTAAATGGACATTTGCTACATTTTTTCTAATACTTTTGTGATTTGTAAGTATTCTGAGGTATTACAAGGAGGTCATATTTTCAGACTTAAAAAACTGAGTAAAACAGATAGCGGTAATTACTCCGTAAGTATTATAGATTCTGCATTAGAATTAGAGAAGTTACAGCTTCTTACACTTCCTCCTGCTCTCCATGCCATACCTGGCCAGGGAGATGAAAGACATCTCCATGGCTGTATGAGACTTCAGTTCAGTAAAGCCCAGCTGCTTGAGGCTATAGGCTTCAGTAACGTCAGCAAATATCCAGAACCAAACCATTGCCAGCAAAACCTATGTGCAAAAAAATCTGATATAGAAGTCTAAATTGTGGGCAAGTAGCCACATCCATTTATACTCCCACTTCAAAACACTGGTGCAATGTTTGGTCTTAATTGCTTGTAGCTATTCTGAGAATATTGGTGGAAGAGCAGTCTGAAGCTTTCCTATGCACAACAGTTACACCCTAGCTGATGGCCTTTTTCAGGACTGAATCTTGTCTGCCTGTGTAACACTTCCCATGGAACCTACACTTTAAAGCTACACCTCTATAAACCTTCAACCCTGGAAAGTGTTGTATCATCCTCCCATATACTCACCTTTCAACTGGACCTATATGGCAGACAGTAGACTTACTATCGTATACTCAAACATATCACTGCCTCTGTTCCAACCTCCTTTTTCATAACATGGAGGTTCAATCTTCTTTTTTTTGGCTATCAGTTGCCAATTCACATAGTATCAAAACTGGTAAGACTCCTAGATGAGCTATTTCGTGACTCTTCCAGGGTATGACTTCCTGATGATATCTTATTATTCCTGGCAAGAGTCATAGAATCATAGAATTATAAAATCATAGAACAGTTTGGGTTGGAAGGGACATTTAAAGGTCATCTAGTCCAATCCCCCTGCAACGAGCAGGGACATCTTCAACTAGGTGACATTGCTCAGAGCCCTGTCCAACCTGACCTTGAAGGTTTCCAGGGATGGGGCATCTACCACCTCTCTGGGCAACCTGTGCCAGTGATTCACCAACCTCATTGGGAAAAATTTCTTCCTTAGATCTAGTCAAAATCTACCCTCTTTTAGTTTAAAACCATTACCCCTTGTCCTATCACAACAGGAGTCTGTCTGCCAAACAAGTCTGTCCCCATCTTTCTTACAAGCCCCCTTTAACTACTTGGAAGGCCACAGCAAGGTCTCCCTGGAGCCTTCTCTTCTCCACACTGAACAATCCCAACTCTCTCAGCCTTTCTTCATAGGAGAGGTGTTCCAGCCCTCTGAGCATTTCTGTGGCCCTCCTCTGGACCTGCTCCAAGAGGTCCATGTCTTTCCTGTGCTGAGGGCTCCAGAGCTGGATGCAGGACTCCAGGTGGGGTCTCAGCAGAGCGGAGTAGAGGGGCAGAATCACCTCTCGATCTGCTGGCCATGCTTCTTTGGATGCAGTCCAGGATACGGTTGGCCTTCTGGCCAAATGCACATTGCTGGGTCATGTTGAGTTTCTCATCAGTCAAAAACCTCCAAGTCCTTCTCCTCAGGGCTGCTCTGAATCCATTCTGTGCCCAGCCTGTATTTATGCTTGGGATTGCCCCAACCCAGGTGGAGGACCTTGCACTTGGCCTTGCTGAACGTCGTAAGGTTCACACAGGCCCATTCCTCTACCTTGTTCGTGTCCCTCTGGATGGCATCCCATCCCCAAGAAGTCTTAATGTTCCACATTGAATTTTGCCCACAGTTCAGCCACTATCTCATACTGAGTCTCCACATTACTTTTAACTGCATAATAAATGAAGCTGATCAGAGCCTTCAAGACAATGTTTTGCAAGAAATAGAGAAAGCATTATAGGAAGGGGAAAATATAACACTACAAAAAAAGCAGGGAAGAAATGAACAGAGGAGCAAGGGAACACAGGTACTCAAGGCAGGTAGCTTTTCACGGGTATTTCAGATGGATAGCAACTTCAAGCAATATAGTTTTATAAGTGTTTATTAAAAAAAGAAAGGAAGGAAAAAAGCTTCAGGAAAATAAATACAGTAGGGACTCTGAGTGAGGCAAATCAGAATGCTGCTTGGGGTCTTTGCTTCAAGTCCAAAGGGTCTTTTTCTTATTTTCTATATGAAAAGCAGTGAAGAAAAGAAAGTGAAATAAATAAATAAAGCCTTACACAGTTTTAAGCACACACATGCAAGCATTCGCGCATAGACATTCGCCCTCTCGCACACACAATTTCAGAAGGGACTGAACTTCAGTCTACAGTTATTAATCCTGCAATCTTACTGTGAGTCTGTATCACAACTGTTTTATTTAGCTCTCCATATACTCTTCTTTGTTACAAAAACAGCTCAAAAAGCTTTCTCATTGCTGAGCATGCCTATAACAACATACTTTAAGAAAAAATCTTCTAAATATGCCATTTGATGTTTTTAGTACATTCAATATGTTTTGAGCAGGGAACTTCCAATTTCTCCCTCACAGACTCTTAGATGGAATTTTTATTTAATCAATATGTTTATTATAACAAATAATCACTGCAGACACATTTCGTGTTTCTGGACAAAGTCAGCATAACAGAATAACAAATTAAGTAACGACTGCAGGGATGACTTTGCTAGTGTGCAGGTAAAGATCAATAAAGAAACCAAAACTCATCAAAAATAGTATTCAAAAAAAGAACAAGGCAGACACAAGTGATATTCTACAAAAATAAGACTGAGAATTTCCAGAAACAAAGAAAATTTTTGAGATAAGACAAACTTCTATGACATCTTAATTTAAAAGCTTAAAGAGAGTGAAAGGTAATGAAATTGCATATACTTAGAGTTTAAAACATGAGTAGCTAAACAAAAGATCCTTCCAAAAAAAAATACATAATTGAAGCCTGAGACATTCAGCTTCTTAAACTCCTACAACAAGTAATCTTCAGAGTAAATTTGTCCCTGTTAAAGAACGTAGCAAAAGTGCAGAAGTACAGCCCCTAAATGACTAAGGCAAAAAAAGGAAGAACTGCCAGTAAATCCAAGGGCCCCCAGTTGGTAGATTTTAAGCTACACAGATGAGGAGGAACATTTATCCAGCTTCAAAATGCAGACTGCATGCCACGGAAACAAAACGTGGGTATAGTCAAAAGGGGTATACTTCATAAAATGTACCTAATCTGTAATTTTTAAAGACAGACAGTTCTTCATGTGAGGGAAACACACTTCCCAGATACAAAGATTTAATAACCATTTTTACAAAATACTTTAGAACTATTATCAAACAATAATAATATGTAATTACCACATATTGCCTCATCATAAAAATAACTGAGAACCAGATGGACCAACACATGATAGAATTCTCAACATTTAACCTCTGACCACAGTCAAATTTAGAATCAGCACATGTCCAAAAGCTCTTCTTAGCTCATGAATATGTGACGACCTCCATGAAATGAGCAGATTGTGTTTGCATTTGTGCCAGGCAGATGTTGGTAATAGCCGACATACCAGTTACACAGAAGTATCTTTACCCTAAATATATCCAAATGCATTAATTTAGATTATGTCCTTTATATCAAACAACACTGAATAGCAAACCTGGCCTGCTACTGGCCAGTAATAGTCCCATGCACTGCCCTGCACTGCCTTTAGTGGCCTTGCCCAAGCCAGCACCGTGCTGCTTGGTTCTGCCGTCCCTCTGCCTCCAGCACTTTCTCCTTTCCTCTCCACTTCAGCCCATGCCTGCATCACTCCCTTGGCTTCATCTGGCTCAAAGGGAAAGAACTAGGGTCCCAATCCCCACCAAGCCCTGCAGATATCTCCTTCTCCTCAGAAAAATGATGGAGCACCATTGGGCAGCCATGAATTGCAAAGGCCAGCAGGTCCTCACTCAGCACACAGCACAACACTGTGTGCTGAGAAACAGGATCCAACGGAGACGGAGAGACAGAAAAGTCCTGTCTGGACAGATTCTGGTCCTCCAGTAAGATCAACTCAGCTAGGGAGAAGAAGGAGTTTTAAGAAAGGAGAAAGAGACCTTCATATCCAACCACAGTCCCAAAAACATCACTCTTCTGTATTGCAACACCTGATACTCTAATGTTATAAAAAATCCAGTGCCATTGTCTATCACTGCTGGATGGTTAACAGAACAAAGAGTCAATACAATCAGCACAATACAGTTACCCATCAACTGGGGACCTAATGAGAGACAGATTCTTCTTTTTGTGCAATAATGCTCTAGACAACATGTAGAAAAACACCACCAATTATTAGAGTAATCAGATGACAGGGAAACTGAAAGTAGTGCACAGCAGCAGACTCACACTAAAGAGAAGGCAGCTTTCCTACTCTTCAAAATTCCTCAAAAGCAAAGAGCAAGTTTAAGTCAGTTAAAGAAATTTGAAGAAAAATTGCCTATGACATACACTCAGTTGAACAAAACTCTGCAAAGTTAAAAAAAAACATGCTTTGAAAACATTCAGAGTTATACTGAGAAGGAAAGGAACCATTTCAGTACTTCCACCTAAGCTTAAGGACGAGAAAGTGCAGCAAAGGTGGGTATAAGCATTGGTGAACACACTGCTCTTGGACAGCATTAACTGTTTTAAGGACAAAGAAATCTCTTGAAAAGTATTCCTTTTCTGCAAGTGACCTCTCTCAGATCATTAAAGCAAATACGAAGTAACATCATACAAATAAGAGAATAATCCATATTTTTAGTAAGTTTCTCCCCTAAGTGATATGCCTCAGTCTACCTGCTCATGGTTAATTCTTTTATCTTTTTAATAAGCACGTGACTGGAAATCTCTGTGAATATTTGCAGTAAGCAGATGAAGTATATGAAAGCAGTATGGTAAGAATACATACACATGTATGAAAAATAGTATTAAAACAAAAATAAGTGAAGTTGATACAATTCGGTATTGGAGCTGTATGACATCTGGGAAGTCAGAAATACAATTTAATCCACAACCACAGATAGTTTCATTACTTCGCACACTCAGGACAGGATGTTATACTCAAAAAAGCTTAATTATTCCTGTACTATTTTTATTTTATTTTACTGATTTTGCAAATCTTTGTTTATTGCTGGGGATAACGCTGAATCCCGCCCTCCTCGGGACTCACATGTCTTTGAATGTTACACCTCTGTAGTTTCACTCCAACTGTGCTAGAAATTATTTTCAGCTGGCCCAGAGGCATTGTCGAATGCTCTGTGCTGCCATGGGCAAGACCAATATTTGATAGCTAACTTAGGATTCCTGCTGCCTGAACTGGTAGAGAGTAAGCATGTGGTAGAAGTGATGAGCTTGTTCTCCCGAGGGTAGGGTGCCAGCTGCACTATAAAAGAGAGATAGTGTGGAATTAATAGTGGCCTCACAGGCAGGCTGTATATTTTGCCTTTCAACAGAGAAAGTCATGCCTTAATGTAAGCTAGAATGGAAGAACGAAGACTCAGAATGCAGAAAAGATGACTGCTACCTTGCAAAATTAATTCATTTCAGTTTTGTGTACTTCAGTCTCACTATTGCAGGATGCTTTTCAGATCCTTTAAAGGATGGTTTCTGTCTAAATAAGGCTATGATCTAACGACAAACCAGTACAGAAATGCTACAGTAATGCTACAGAAAAGTAAAGAAGGCATTAGAAGGAAATTCTGTATATGAAAACTTTTGATTGATGCATATGAGAAGGCAGAAGTGAGCTTATGAGAAGGATGCATAAGTAAATGCAACAGAAGCTTTTCTGATGAGCTCATGAGGTTCCCTCATGGGTACAAAGCTGTGGAAAACAAAATACAACTGTGACAGAAATTGTCTCTGAATATGTGGACAAGTCTGGAAGTACTGGCAAAGTAGAATGAACAGGCATGAGACTAAAACTTGATGTTAGAAAAAAAACCCACAAATGACAAAGTTCAAAGATCAGCTTCCTGAGTTTTTGGACCTAACAAACATTCTCAAAGCAAATCAATGTAGCACTGATACTTCGTTCAGTTCCACAGACATTTTCCACCCCCTCACAATCTATTACTGGACTGCTCACCACATTTGGAAAGCGCCCATGTAAGGCTTTATGAGCAGCTTAAATTTGAGGCAAGAGGCCTTGAGAAGAATGTAAAATAGGAAGGAATATAAAAATGTAAGCAGACTAGGAGAAGGAATTCCCTGACTACATTTTGCTTTAAGGGAGGCAACACCTGATTTGCAAACCAACAAAAAAAAGAAGGAATTAAATTGCAAAAGTTAGAACAGAGGCAAGAAGGTCTGAGTAAGAAATTTAACAGGAGGATCAAAAGAAAAAAGTGGATCTGAACAACATTAAAAAAAAAGGAGGTGCAAAAGCTGGTTCTGGTCAGGATATATGAAGCATGAGGAAAGTGAGAGTAAAAAATAACCCTGAGTCACTGAATCTGAGTGACAAGAAGGATAATGTTCTTGTCATTTGTGATAGAAAAGAAGTGGATACAGTTCTGTTTTGAAATTACAAGATAATTAAAAGACACCATATGAGAGATCCAGCCTGAGACACAGGATTAGATGGAAAGAGCAATAACATTGGTGGACAGACAGATTTACAAGTGATCTGTATAGCCAGAACAGTAAAAGCAGTGCAAGTGGCTAACTCACCTGGAAACAGAGCATATAATGAAGAAAAACAAAACAACAAAAACCCAAAGTCTAAGGACACAGTCTTGGCAAATTCCAGGATGAAGTATGAAAGAGAGAAAGCAGATACACTGAAAAAGGCACTGAAGGAGTCATAGGTAAGAGAAGAACAAACGGGATTATTTCACAGTGACCATGAAGATACTAAAATACAATTAAATCACACAAAACTAGTAACATGACATGTCAAAGGCTAGAACTGCATTAAGAACTGAACACAAGTAAAGCTATTCAGACTACCAGCAGTTTTTCCATGACGCAGTAAAGCAATACATGCAAATGTAGATAAAGAAACATTAGACGTCATCCAAATACAACTCCACTGTGCACAAGGAGCTAAACCATGACCAGTAGATCAGTAAGCTTAACACTGGTGGTGGTGATTCTCCTCTAGGTTCAAATGTTGCACTGAGCACCAGTATCAGTAGATGAACAGTAAGAATCAAAAACTATTTCTGCTCCTTCAGTTTTTATTTTCTGTTTTATGATTAAATTTGCATAGAGCATAACTCTATTAATGTTGTATTTGGAGTTGTCCCACTTGCTATTCAGCAGAATTATGAATATTAGATTCAATGCCATAACCAGAGGATAGTATGGGTAAAATTGCTGGTGATGACTCCTTAAGACATGACATTTTCCCAAAGCTGCTTTCTCATTTCATCTGTCTTCTGGATCAAGTGATGGGAAAAGATGGATTTTCTGCTACCCACAGAGTGGAGGCTGGGCTCCTCAGTGTTTAAGACCTTTCCAGACCAATTCAGGTAAAGTAGTTTTAGTCTGATCTCATGAAACATCTCTCACACAAAGTGACTGATTGATCTGATACTGAAATATAGAAATTACGCCAGCAGTAATTACACTAAATAGCACTTGGTTTATTAAAGTGCTCCGTATGTAAGGATTCACAGTAGATTATTCAACTGTGTCACTGGTTTTTGTATCATTTTGTTATTTCTGATGGAGGAATTGGCCCATCACAAGGCTGACAGGATTAAAAGGTTTAAAACCATGCACAGGAGAGGTTGACCAGTGACCCACTCAGGTGGGTAAGAACAGTTCATGATCACCAGCAGAGAACTGCAGGGCTGACAGGAACCGCAGGAAGTCATCTAGGTCACTTGTGCTATTCCAGAAGAGGAACAGCTACCCATGCCAGGGAATTCTTAAAGGCTTACCAGAGCATCTGTTCCAATGTTTTGATATCCTCCCACTCCAAAGTACTCCTAATGTCTAGCCTTGATCTATTTTGCTGTAATTTAAATCCATTATTTCTTGTTCTAGTCACCTGCAATAAGGTGAACAACCTTGCAGCAGCTTCCTAAAGCATCTGAAGATTCACCCAGTCTCTCTCATTCTCTTCTTTAAGCTATCAAGTTTTCTGAACTTGTTATTACTGCCATTGCTCTTGTACAGACTCTTTAGTTCGTCCACATCTTTTCTGAAGTGCCCAGAACTGAATATACTAATCCACATGAAATCTGGACAGTGCTGAAAGATAATTTCATAAATCTTCTGTAACATACTTCATTTTCATTATCCAACGTTTGCACTTTTTACAACAGTATCACATCACTGTCTCATCTTTGCTTGGGATCACTTGCAATCCTATAATATTTTTCTAAGGAATTCCATCTAGATAGTTATTCCCACCCTGTATTTCTTCAGTGGATTAGCCTTGACTAATGCTAAGCATAGCATTCTTTCATTTCAGACCATATTTCCACTTTCCATCATCATTTTGAGTTATAATGCTGTCCTCTGGTGTCTCCCACAAACGCTTGCTATCATTTACACATACACACACATTTACATACACATACACGCATACAGAAAAAAGAAGTAAGGGAGAAGCCAGTCTACCATTCACTACTATTTGACTTTATAAAAAACAAATCCAAATTATCAGAAACACTTTTCTGGTTCTGTAACAGATAGCAAGAAATAACCCTCTCAGACAATTATCAATGCACAGAATGGGGTAAAGGAATTCACTGAAGAATTTACTACACGTAAATACCTTCTCCAGCTTCTCATGATCTTTAGCTTCCGTCATTCATTCCTTCCTAACACAAAATTTAAGGAATATAGAATTCATACAAAAATCACAATCCTCTTAAGTCTTTCTCTTGCAGCTACGCCACTGCACAGTAAAAAATTTGGGTAACTCAGACTTACCAGGAAGAGAGAAGATAGAGGTTTGCACCTAGCTGCTCACGTTACTTGGTGCTGCACATGGTAGATGCCACACTCATGTAAATCTGTCATAAGCATCATAACTCATTCCACCTTCAAACAATACACAAATTACAGATTATCTGTGAAATTACTGTAAAATGCTTTATGTGTAGTGAACCAGCTGATCCATAAGACACATGAGAAAGAGAAATCACTAAGGTTAACGCTCCAGTCCAACTATGGGATCCCAAAGATGCCATCATGGAAACCTAGTTTAAACAGTCTACAGAATATGTTGCCTATTTGGCATATAATATAAATATTCCAAATTTATAATTCAGTACAAGCATTAATAAGATGCTGTTTACTCCTTTGCCCGCCCTTAAAAACAGTTGATTAAAGATTTGCAGGGAAAACTTGCAAACCTTAATTCATCTGCAGTATTTTAACCCATGACTGATTTTATGCTGTATTTGATGAAGCTATAGGGGTTTTGTCATCTTTAAAAAATTCTATTTAGCAACCCAACTCACCTATCTTTTCAAAACATGAAGATTACCAAATGAAAATACTTCATGAGTTACACCACAGATGCCAAATTAATGACCCAACTCCAGGGTGCAACATACTTCCCGGTGACCCAGGTAAGACACAGCAACGGAAGTAAACTCTTCCGTTTATTGTTGAAATGAGCTTGGCCTGTGTGAAAGTTTAGAGTAAGAAAACTAGAAAATGAAATAATCCATTACTTATCCACTGAGCAGGTGTAGCAGGGCTGAGGCAATGGGAACTCCCCTAACTGCACTGCCAATTTGTCTCATTTATGGCTGGCTAAGCCAGTTCACACCTTAGCTTCCCTGCTAGAAGAGGTTAACAACTGCATAAATTCATGGTAGATTACTGTTATGTGGATATACTGCTGAAACTGTAAGAGTTTGACACTTTCTGCTTTGAGTTGTTCTTGACAACTGCAGAAAAGGACAAGCTGATCGATAGTTTCAAGCTAAGGTCTCAAGACAGCAAACTGTTGGAATAGCCATAAACTTCTCTTATGGATGGTCCCTCTGTAGCTTTGAGCAATCCTGAAAGTGGAAAGCTTTTAGGACAAGCTTTGAGGGAACAGAGAACATGAGATTCTGCACCAGGAATTAAAAAAATTCTTGAAATTCTTGACCACGTTCCCTCTCAAATTTGCTTTAATATCCTCTGGTTCCAACAGAACTCAAATAATCTTCAACACAGAATAAGTAGGTCAAATTAGGATCTTCTACAGAAACTGACTTTATGCTTGCCTTGCAGTATTTTTATTTATGACTTGAAAGCAAGTGCAAAGCTACAGATGAAAAATGCGTGGGACAGACAATTAAGGTAGAATGATAAATACAGATGTTGACAAGACAGTCAGGGCAGCACTTCTCAATCCCTGCCAAATGCATTGCCAGAGAGATGATGCAAAGAGCAAACAAACTGTGAACCATCCGTCACTTGGAAACCCAACACTGGCACAAACAATTTTCGGTTAGTTGTGCTGAGAAGTGAAATCAGGAGTCACTGAGTTGATTACTCTAAACTGGATCTGTTCTAATAAAACTAATCTTAAGAGAGCCAGAAGCTATTTTAAAGGTCAGATTTCTACAAATGAAGAATGTGCACATGCTACAACACAGGCAGACATGACAAAAAGAGAGGATTCCACGTTAACAGTACATTTACTTAAGCAAGCAAGCAAGCAAGCAAATAAGGCAAAGTTGTGGCAACAGAAATTGCATAATTCTTATTTGAAGTCAATCCTTCCACAGCAATCCTTCAAATCTGGCCTGTGGGATGGACTACAGGATCAGGGGATTTTTTTTTTCCTTAACACTCCAGTATCAGATGGGATTTATACTATGTCTTCTTAGCCAGCATGCTTGAGAAATTACACAAAAAGTACTTGCTCATTTTAGAACCCAAACAAAAAAAAAGTCCTAAGAACCACAGGCTTTCATCTGTGTTTACAAATGAGAGAAACACGCCCATGTACATTTTAACAGCTTATAAATGGCACATAAAAACAGTTGAGAAAGTGTCTTTCTTAGCAATACCTATATGTCAAACTGTGTCCTGTTTACAAGAACTTCCACATTTCAGGAAAGGTGGGTAAATGCCCCAGAGTCAAGGACTCTACTTCCATGAGCAGGACTCACGCCTTGTAGAGGAATCTGAGCAGAGCACAATATTTGTAATGGTGTACAAGGACTACAAGCCACCTATGTCAATACATCCCTTCTGCAGGCAGACCAAGGAGTCTCAGGACTGTGGGAAGCACACAGCAGCAGCCAGGCACTGTAACTACTACAGGAGAGAAAAAGCCTATTGAAGTGGTGCCACTTCTGAAAGGAATTCAGAATGCACCAACCACAGCTTTTTGAATGTCAAAGTTTTTAACAGAGACCCTACTTTGAACCTGAATATTGCTTCACTTGGCAAAATCAAATCACAGACATCAAAAAACTATCCTTCCACCTCAAAAACTTGACAATGTAAATGAGGTCTTGGTAAAGGTCTCATTTTTCAGTTTTCAGCAGACCCAACTTATTAAGCTCCTCCCTTCCTCAAGAGCATAAAGCAAATAATTGCCAAATCAAAGATCTCATATAAAATCAGAATGAAGTCAAGCACACAAACACCGTATTTTACACAGGGTGCTGAGAAAGAATGGACTGCCATGACTACAGCTGCTTTTCTTGCCCAGTCAATACACAACTCTTTTTCATAAAACTGTAATGACAGGCTGACCTGCAGTACTTTGTGGACTTCCTCATGACCATCCTGGTGATGCCAAGACTTGGGCACCATGGGTAGATACACCTGCAGTGCTCAGACCCTCACCACGCTCTCGCCCAACAGCAGCTTCACAGGGGTCACGCAGATCACAGCCAGCACAGCGAACCCCTTCCTTGGTCTGCAGTGACACAGTCATGGTGACTGTGCTGGGGAACCAACCCTGCCTAAAGCCATCCCAGGACATGCCATACCACATCTCTTCCAGAAACAACTTTCTCCTCCAGGAACGAGTAAGACTCTGTCCCTTGTCTACATAAATGGGAAACTTGTGGTCAGTGAAAGACATGATAAATCAATCCTGAATAAAAAACATTTGTTGTCAACGTATACACAAAGCATTCCTGTGAAAGGGTTATTTTTTCCCTGTACTAAGTTGGAATGTGAAATAAATGTACAAGCAGAAGCTATTCCATGTTAAATGACACACAAAATGCTTGTCCAGTCTGTAAAACAATTTTGTATTTTATATGGGCTCCTCATTTCTGAGTGAGCACTTCTGTGACCACAACAAATTATGGAAGTAGAATTTGGAAAATTTTCCTGGACTACACCTCAGACACAGTACACTCAGCCAGGAATATTCCATTTTTTTCCCCATTTTCATGTATGCATCCCAGTTTCACTCCTTCACTTGAAGGCTGCAGTGATGTAGCACTGGTTTGATGTTATCTTAAGTCTGTCTTGTTGGTGTGTTCAGAGAAGCCACTGATCATGACTAAATCCATTTTCTATTGGTTCTAACATATGTTTTTGTCATATTTACAGCATGCTGAAAAAATTAAAAATTGGAAGTTCTTCTAATCTGAGCAGTATCTGATGCAGACTGATGCATTTTATAAAGATCATTTTTGCTATAAATAACAAGTGGGATGCTGGGTAACCCAAGCTCACCCTGGTATGCCAAAGAGAAAGACCTGCCAAGCCACACCAAGAACAGAAAGATTTTGTAACTGTTTTCAATTCTCCTCCCCCTCTACTGAACAAACTAAACTTCAGACAAACTCTGCTCAGTCCTTCAGTACTAATTTGCAGTAAGGTCACTTAGTTCCATATGACATACTTAGCATAAACTTTTCAAAAAGTGCTTGAGAAGGGCTATTTTCAATATTCAAATTACTGTATGTGTGTAGCTGTAGCATCCACAGCACGAAGAAAATGTGACAGGACTTTCACTAACATAACAAGATGTGATTGTTGCTCTTAAATTTTGCTTAGATTTCAATTTTTCGTTTTAAAGACCATTATTAAAACGTATTTATTCTTCGGTTATTTTTAATCATAATCTGCAATTGAAGTTTGGGTCAAAACAAATAACCTGGCCCAAGGGCCTAATTTGCAGTGAGGTCCTATTTAAAAGTTTGCCGATAACCTCATGAAGAAATAATTAGAACATTTAAAGTGACAAATTAAAGCCAATGCAATTAGCAATAACCCTCATGATTACTTAATATTTTCTAAGTGCTTTTGAAAAAGCAATGACAGGATTTTATGCCACAAGATAAAATTCTATTCCTGTGGAGAAGCGAATTACATATGTTTACCATATTTAACAGGGTGAGAAAAAATCAGATACAGTAAAAGGATATTAATAAATTATCACTGGAAATATTACCAAAGTAAAATATCCACCCTGTCACTTGGTTCTGTCATGGTGGTCTGCGAGTCCTGAACTTATGCCATTAATGTCCAGCCAAAACAGATCTCAATTTCCATCTTTAAAAGTAGTGTATGAACATTTGAACCAATTTTTATTATAGCATCTGATCAGAGCAAGATATTTTAAAAAGTAGTTTTCATGAAGAATTCTGTGGAGTGATCTTTTTTCTGTAGAATAAAAGAAAACTGCAAGGGACCCCGGAAAAGTCAGGTCTTTGCCCCAAAAACAAGCACGTACCAAAATCCTCCAAATTTTTTTCTTCTTTCTTACATAATGTCATTCTTGGTTCTTCACTGTTCTCAGAATCCCATACAGCACAGTCTGAAAACAGTTCAGGGATCAACAATTGCATGCTACACACACACAAACATGTATATCTGCATTTATATATATGGGACTCCATTGAAAGAATTCAAATCATCAATCAACCTAAAATTTTTCAGTCATCCCTTGGTTTTCTTTTAATTTAGAATCTTTTCAGAAGGAGAAATTAAATTCTGTAAGAGTCAGTGCTACAGTGCAGTTTGGAGGAAAAAAAAAAACCCTGTTGTACTTGAAATCTGTGAAAACATTTCCCATCAAACTCCAGGTCTGGAAATAAAAATAAACTCATTAAATCCAAATAGACTACTGTTCAACTGAGAAACAACTCACTTTAGAAAAAGAAATACCTGTTTGACTGGTTAGAGACAGGAAATATTTTCTTTTTCTCACCAAATAATCAGTAATAACAAATACACTTCAATAAAGTAAGCACATGAAAATGCACAAAAAGGTTTGCAAACCAATTAGCGCTTTATGCAGCATCATTTATATGTGGGATGTGAAACAAAGTACAAGTTTTATGCCTCTATGGAACACATACATACAAGCTAGAACAAAAAAGTCCCTAAAACCTAAGATCTTCCACCATAAAATGCCTGACATATTAGAAGTGCAAATTTATGTAAAAGACCACCCTTGCTAAACATTTTCCAGTATCGAATATAGTGTCCAGTTTCATACGTGGGGTACAGGCCTTCTGACATATTTCGGCTCAGCAAGCAGCGTACTTTGTACTCAAATGCAGAGAATATTGCAGGAAAGTATACGAGCAGGGACTTTTCCCAGCATGGAGCAGAGGAGACTCCTTTACCTTTGCATAGCACAGATGCTCTTTCCATCCTCCTTGATCCTCTCCCTCTATATCCAACCCCAGAGCAGAAAGGGAACATTCCTTCCTCTCTCCGTTGGCACAGAAGGGCCAATGTTGGTTTGTATGCGACAATGCAGTCCCCATTCTCATCTGCTATTGAAACCCATTCTCTTAACATCTAGGACAGGTTTTCTTCCTCTGGGATAGGAATACTGCAAAGGAAGACCACCTTTGGGAAAAAAATCTGATGCACAGCTCAGTATTAAAATAGTAAATGCCGGTTGTTTTGATGGTTTTCTCTTTTGTGCCATGAAGTTTTTATGGGGATTTGCTTCTGTTAATCAGACTAAGAACATCAAACAGGCAGCACTGTTGGCTCTGTTGGACTGGTGGAACCGACGCTCCAGCCGAATGAGGCACAGCCCACAGCAGCATAGCGCAGGGGAGCCAGCACACCTCCGCCTGCCGAAACGCCTACCGCTCTTGAACGGTAAATTCTTCTCTCCTGCCTGTACACACTCTTCTTCAAGTGTCTGAATGTTGGCAATACAGAATGTCTCAATCTGCCAGTCAGCACCTATCACCAGGCAGTACTGACTGCCTTTTAAGTCATTTGCAACTGAAATTTTGCTCATAAACAGCCTTTGTTTACAGCCACCAAGATTGCTGTTTTCTGAAAAATACTAGCAAAAACAGGTTCAAAGCAGAACAAAAGCATGCTTTGTTGCTTAGTAATCTGTTAGTTGAAGTTTTAAATTCCCTCTCAACTTATTTTAAATTGGTTGACCACTCTCCAGAGAAAAACTTCTGGATTACAAGTCAGCAACAAATGCTATGTTTACACCAAGTAAAATTAATTTTCATTATTTTCCATTGAAGAAGTAACAACAACTGCAAGTTCTGCCACAACATCTTTGTAGATACTGTAGCATTCTCACCAACTGGAAAAATTATTGTAGCAGTCACAAGCTGAACAGGAAAACATCCAAAAGTAGCTGAAGAGTTTCAGAAACTTTCATGGGCAGACCTTTAGCATCTCTGCTTCCGTCTTCATTATTTCATGTAATGTTTTAAAATCAGCTAGGATGACACAATATCAGATATAGAAATATTTTCATATCAAAACCAGTCATCCCTGGATCACTGCTCCTGCCGGTAGATGTGAGCCAAATGTTGTTTAGGCTGGACAAAAACCCTGTGCCCAAGGACACCTGCAGCACTGCCGGCGGGACGCTCAGCATGGTTCTCTCCCGTGGAGGCTGGAAGCAGAACACCATACTCACACACCTCCGTACGCAGACACCACACCGTGCCCAACCAACAGCTCTGTTAGTTCAGCAGCACTTTGAAAATGTCAGCAACACGTTCTGCTGTCAGATGAAGATATCCTTACATATAGCTCAATACTTAAGAGAAAACACATAGACACTGATTGCCAGTCCCAGGCAGCTAATGATCCCACGGGCTTCTCAGCTGCGCTTTCAGTGGAAGAGTACTGAAAGCTTAACGTATCCATAAAATGTTCAAGTTTTGACTTTTTCATTTGAAACTCTCGATTTTCTTTTTTGAATACTTTTATTTTCTGATTGGCAATATTTTGTTAGAGAAAACCCCCAAATGCACTTGCACAGAAGTTTCTGTGAAGTAGATCTGGTTTCTTGTTCTCGGTGGCTTTTACAAGCTTCTGGTGAACCCCAAATTTGTTTTACACCACTATTTAAATTCCTTTCCACTGCCCAACTCCTCACAGATCCGCAGAGCCCTGCTCTTGGGTGTACAAATTTAGTGCACTGGAGAAATACAGACACAGTAGTTAAACCTTCTAATTTTATTTAGAAACTTACATAAACCTGACTACCATATCGAGACTACCACCTCGATGTACTATCTATACAAAAACTGCATAGAAGAATATTGCAAAGATATATATAAACTTCAAAATAATGTATTCTGCAGTATTTCGTTTTCCTAGTTTCTCATAAAGTTCCTAAATACAGGCTTCATTCTCCATTCATGTTACAGGTAATTCAGAATAAATTAAAAAGTAAACATTTAATACAAGAAAAATAAAGTTTGTATCAGACCTGGGGAAAACCATTATTTTTTACATCAAATGACAAGTGTCCTTTTTAAAAATGCAGAAGTTATTAAGTAACTACTAACTAACTACAGAGTAAATAACTTCATTACGTATTTACTGGCTACTCTACATTAGTCTTTTAAATGAATTTAAGCGAATGCTTGCATTCAGTTATTTATTCTTTTTTGTCCAAAGAAATCAATTTTTAAAAGTTCATGAAGAACTACAGAGAGCTCTGCTGTTTTCTAAATAATGCATTCCAAAAAATTTCAGATTCAAAGAAGAATTATAAAGCATGAGATGGAGCTTGTGGAGACTTCTATGCATGAAAAACATCTGTCAGGATGCAGAAAGAAAAAAACAAATCTAGCAGCATACTAGAAATGAATACATGAAATACTGAAATGATAATTGCTTTCTGTTTCAAACACAGGATGTGGTATCAGGGAAAAAAGTCTCAGGTAAAATGTTTCAATGCCCACTAAAAAGTAAATAGGGTTTTTCTTCTCAGTAAACAGAGAAACGTTTCATCTTTCCCTTGAACAGACCTGAATCCTTTCTGTGTTTATTTGTTTCTAATTCTACTGGTAACATTTGTATCAATTTTTCCTTGTGTGATGGCATACTAAAGAAAAACTTTTAAAAAAATTTAAAAGGACAAAAACAAAAAGAAAAAAAATCAATGAAAGAACACAATGTTAAGAAGCAGCAATGTTTAAGAGAGAATCAAAGGAGAGGAGAGCAGCTAAAAAGACTGAAAAAAGATAAAGGGCAAAGGATTTAAAAATTAAACAGAAGGAAAAAGATTAAAGAAAGAATGGCAAAAGGCAATGCAAAAGGATTTAAGAAGCCAGTATAAAGAAAAGACATTCAGTTATGAGAAAGGAATAGCAACTACTAGAGGAAAAATACTTGAATATAATGAATCAAAAAAATGGAACTAAAAAGTTAGAAATTAATTAAAAATCAGACAGAAAGTTAGAAAACTTTCTTTTTCTCCATGAAATACAGGAAATAAATACACAAAATCCAGTGGAATTTTAAAAGCCTGTTTCTATTATATACAACATCTTTCAACAGTTTTCATGTTTTAGTCATTTTAATGATATGAAAATAAAATACAAAGCACTGCATAGCCTATTATTTCCTGTGCAGCTATTTATACGCAGTATGTGCCAAGTCAAGAATAAAATGTGGCCCTATCTAAATGACCAAATCCCTTTACTTTTATTAATAATAGTATTATAATTCAAGGAATTTCTCTGTCTACTTTATATAAGGTTTCAACTTCATTATAAAGATCATCATCATTAAGATTTTCTAAAGGGTTAATAAACCTTACAGCTGCTTATTTTACAGTCAGAAGTTCTGTATGGCAAGCAGTCAAAGACAAAACTACAGCAACCAATAGATGAACTGGACTTTATAAAACTTACTATTAATTTACTACTAATGTTATCATCCCTTTAAAGACTTCTAATACATGTGCTCTTGCTATAGCGGAAATACTTTTTACCTCAGCAAAGACAGACCAGATAGAGAAAAGTTGAAAGAAATGTAACTCAGAAGATAGGAAGCACAGAGACAGTTCAAGGGTAGCATTCTCTTTTGAAGATTATACATTACACACATAGGGATTTTTAAAAAAAATTTTATTATATAACTTAGGGGCTTGTTAGCTATTCATTTCGATATTAACTCCACTTACCCTGATTTTTTCTCCAGGCCAGTAACAACCCAAAGCCAGTATGTTTTGTCACATACACAGCCTGCATTTACAGGTACTGATTCTTCCATCTCTCTCTTTTTTTTTAAATTTCATTGACTATCTCCCTGCTCCCTTGTTTTATTAGAAAAAGTAAACAGATTTTCAAATTTTACGTCTCTACACTATTCATTATTTTATACACAACTTACTATGTCACCTCTTTTTCTCCATTCTCAATACTAGCCTTTTTAATGTCTATTCACATGAAATCATTTTTATGCCTCCAATCGTTTTTATTGGCCTTTTCTGGACCTTTTCTGTTCCTGCAATATTATTCCAAGCTGAAGTAACCAGAATACACAGACTACTTGAACCAAAGGCGTAACATCATTTTATTTAAATGCATTCAAATGCTTGTGTGAATGTTCTCCACACCACTCTCAATACCTTTTTTTTTTTTTTTTGGACGTGACAATATATATTGAACAAACATTTTATGTGAATAGAACAAAATAACACTTATGTGTCATTACTCATTAGAAAAATTTCGAATGTGTAATGAGAAGTGTCCAAGTCCCCTCTCAGCATGTGTTGCCATTTCGCACCACCCATTGTTAATTGCCTACTGTGCTGAAAACTGATCATTAATGCAACTTTTTGTTTATGCATTCCATAGCACTCCGTAAACCAGGCAGGTAACATAACCTCTTCCCCTAATTATAAAATTTCCTTTTCAAATCTGAAGGATGTAAGATCAACCAGTTGTCCTTGTTTTACTGAAATGTCATGTAGTCTGAAAGACTGGAGGAGCACAGTCGTCATTTACAGAAAACACACCGGATTTCCTCAATCACGTTTTTTCAAGCTTTTTCATTTGTAAGAATTAACCACGCTTTAAACAAATTTGCTACTAAAATAAGGCTTGAATTTGTTTATTCAATGCAGTAATTTCCACTGTTTTGCTCATTTCTCTATCATATTACTTAAATATTTATTTTGAAGTTGTACACATTGCCTTGGTCAGTTTTGTCCACTGTTACGAAAATGAGGATGAAGAAACTAATCCACATTATCAATTAAGAAAACCAAAACACCACCAGCCACAACAAAAAAACTTCAAGCTGAAAACCACACCAATTAACATCTGTGCCACCAGAGAGTCCTCTGAATGTTTTTTGTTCCAGAACTCACATCCCCATCTACCTTCCTCTTAGACAGAAGACTGCAAAGCAGGACAACCTAGGCAGATAACAGCACATCTTTCAATTTAACTGATAACTTTTCCATGAATGGTAACTTTGAGCTTAAAACTTTGGCCCTGATTTAATCACATGAATGCATCAGAAAACAGAGATGTACCAGACAGCGCAAACAACAGTCCTGCATAGAACACTGTGCACAAACAGACGATTATACTGTAACTCTGTCTTGCAATGTGCTGGGCAATTTTTTTGCAAGCCTAATGAACAAGTGTTTTTCACTTCAGGTGACTGGAGAGATTAATTCAGCTATGGCACATGAATGACTTCATCAGCCATACAGAAACTAAGTCTTTATTCTTCACATGGCTAAACTCTCATGTTCCTTTACTTGGTCCCCAAAATAATACAAAACCCAGGAAGAGGTGTGCTTACAGTAAAACAATATGCAATATGTATTCTTGATAGGATTCTTTATGAAGAAGTGACTCTAATTTTAAGATTGGTGCAACTTTACAGAATATACTTGGGGTGAATTGCCAGGGAGCCAGCAATGAAGGTCAGTGCAATAAGCAAAAACTTTTCTAGAAACTTATTTCAGCATCCTTTTGTCAACTAATACAGCAAATAAACTAAATAAAGCATTTATTTAGTTTACATTTTATTATACTAAAACATTCACTGGATTACACATACTAGGACTGTGCATACTTAAAACAGATACAGGATTGGAAGTTCTGTTTTAATATACATTTCGCTAGGGTACTGGTATTAGCATGTTCTATCTTAGCAAGTATCTTTCCAATTATCACCATATTATCATTCTCTTTTTAAATTTCTGAAGTTTTCTCAATGTTTTCTATGTATATGAATCCAAAATTATATTTTACTAGTGTGCAAAATGTTGCAAATGCCACCAAGCTGTCACTTTCAGGAATAGGTCACAGAGAAGTTTGTTTCTCACATTTTTGCAGTTCTTCTCCTAACAATGTACAATTTAAATAGACAGCATTTACTGAAGGACATTACAGGAACCCTAAATTAAAACTTTTTAGATTAATTAACAGTGATGGAAGATGCATACGAGATGCAAACCACAGTAAAATGATGGAAAATGCTGCGGAACAGTGTAAAATTTCACACAACAAAACAGGGCAAAATTCAGAGAAGGTGTCCAAGAGGAGTATGAATAGAAACATGTGGTCCAGAGCCTTATTTTTGAAGCACCCTAACTGCAGCTGAGAGAAAGGAAAGCAGCGAAAGATCTGGGACAGCTTTGTAAGAAGAACACTCAGACTAGTTGTACCCTAAGTAATGTTGAGTTCAGAGGTGAAGGGAAGAAGAGAAATGAGAGAATAACTGCAGGAGCAGGTACAGCCCAGGACAGTTTCTGTGAGTGCAGGCTGTGCACGAAAGGGACTGGGGAGGAATGAGACGTTGAGGGAAGATGTGAGAAAGCAGAAACGTGAGACTAGAAAGCAAGCAAATATGCATAGCGGGACAGCTGCAGGGTTCAGAGGTACGGCACAAAATATATCTCAGTGGCAATGGGACTATCTTTAGCAAGCCCAGGCAGACAGCAATACTTCTTTTTCACGTTCCATATTTCTGAGGTATTCCGTACCTCAGAAAGCAAAACAAATTTATTTTCTAAGTGGAAACCTTGCATCCTACAGAAGCTAATGCAAACTGGCAGAAGCAAGCCGGACAAATGAGAAACTTCAGCCCAGTCAAAGAGAGAGCAGACTAATGCTTGAGTATCCAGTTGGGAGACAGATAAAAGTAGGAGAAGGATGAAAGAGAAGAGAACTTTCTCATGTTTCTCAGGTACAGCAAACAAGAAATGAGGCGTGGGTGAGAAGAAAAAGCAAGCGGTGAGGAGCTGAAGACAACAGCATAGAAATGGATATGGAAAACAAAGGGCTGTTAACAAAATTATTTGACGAGATGACATATAATCTAGATTATTATTATTTATCTATTTGTTTGGCCCAGGAGGAAAGCAAAGCATTACACAGCCCAATAAAAGGAACTGGTATTTGCATTAGAAAAAGCAATCAGTGCTTGCACAAGGGCTCCCTTATTGTCCTACCTTCTTATGCTAAGTTCCAGTAATATTTACATTACATGACCTCAAACAGCTATACAAGGCAAAATCCTGCTCATAATATTCATGCAAGAAGCCCTACTCAGATTCTGGTTTCATGAAAGGTCCTACCTGACTGAGCAGAATTTAGTCACCTGTGGCAGCTACGCTTCCTCGCTTCAAAATGCAATTTGTTAAGGACTTCCCACTTGTCTTCTCCCAAAAAGCAACTGATGAGTTTGAGTTCAGAAGATGGAATATTGATAAACTCCTTTCCTTTTTAAATCATTCTTATTTTATTGGGTTTATTAGTTGATAGTGAGAGATACTCATATGAGCATATTTTTGAAGAAGAAAGTATTAATTAAAACAGCTATATTAACAAGACTAAGGGTTTTCTTACTCTCATATTGTAGGAAAGAATCAAAAGTTTTCAGCACAGTAATTTTACTCCAAACTTGCCTCACTTCAGTAAGATCTATTATTACATAAGAAAACATTATATATTATCTATATAAGAAAATAACTACATCAACAACTGTAATACTTCCATTCAAAGAGAGGGGACAGTATATACAGAAATGTCATAACAAGTATTTTAATTTTACTCAATGACCTAGTTTACAGTTACTTAACTGATTTATAGTCTCAATTGCTTTTATTTCTTAATTCTCTTCTTTCTTCTCTACATGTATTTTACACCACTTCTTAATAACAGATGACATGAAACCATTCTAGCACGAATTGCCTATGACAGCTATCGTGACATGACGCTGTGCAACTGACAGCAGTAAACGCAAGATATGCCTTAATTTCTTCAAGTTAAAACAAGTATTTCATGTTTTTTTAACCATTAAAAAAACTGATTAAAGTGACACTGATTAAGTGACCTTGAAGAGCTATGATGTTTCAGGTGAGGCATGCTGGTGAGAGGGCACCGAGCCTGAGGAGGTCCACCCCACCACTGCTCCCATCTGGTCATGGCATGGGTTCAGCTCAAGGCACTGCACTTTGTAAGAGAGGTGAGAGAGGTTTCAGCCATGCAAACCAAGCAGCTAGCACAAAGGATAGGAAAAAACCTGTCTACGCTCCAGAGTAAGGCTCTTTAGCTTCAAATTTGTTGTGTCTGTACATGACTGAAAACAGAAAGACTCAGGAGTTTAGAAGCTGTGCAACAACCCACAGCCAGAACAAATACAGATAATCACCTAGCAATAGAAAAAAAGATTTTCTCTCTGAGAAATACCATGTAATATTTCACCAAAAATCTTATTAGGGTACATAGCATAAAAATATTCACAATGTCTCCCGTTAGATAAGCAGAAGACAGACACACAGTGACAACCAACACATTTATTGAGTGACGAAGCTGCAAGTGTGCTATAGGAGCTGGCAAGTTTTCCAGGCTTGGCACACCAGATGAGAGGGTTTACCTTTTGACCAGGGCCTCCTCCAGCAAAGCAACACGGAGTATCTTGTACAGTTTGGCTAATGCAATAAGCTGACAAATAACTATGTGTAAAGGAATCTCCCTTTGCTGTTATCTGCTTTCACCGTTCGTACGTGTTTGAACAATGTCACTCCTAATTTTTTGGTTATCATTTCATATTAAACTCTACATTATTAGCCATCAACAAGAAAGAACCAGAAGCAATGAAATGTGACATAGAACCTTTTAACTGACATTATGGTGTGCCACATAACTTTTCATACAGGTGAAATTTAAAAAGAGAGAGCTCAGAGTATACAACCAAACAGTCTGGGCATTACTCTGATGCTTTTTTTCCTTGAAAATTCAAATGATCCCTGCAGGCAACCGACAACTGCTAGATCTGTGGAATGTGCTCTTTGAACTGTACAAAAGCCTTCAGCCTTTCGTGCATTGCTGCAAACAAAAACTGCCAAGTGTAATTATTTCTCAACTCTAACGTTATGGAAGTGTTGCACCATTTTTTTCACAGCTCTCAGAACAGCTGGAGAAAAATCAAATTTACAGGAGGATTTCCCCGCAGAATTTATAGACTGCATTTATCACCTTTTGTAAACAACCGACACAAATGAACACCAGTCAAATCTCAAACAGTGCCACTCTTTCTTTGGTGATCTTACAGTTACATTTCTATGGAAAGAGTCAAACGAGTAAGTGGGAGGAGTCCTCCCAAGAACGATTTTTCATCCTTTAGCCTTTTTAAAAGAAAACTACCACAACTTCTAGCAAAAGCAGCAAACAGCGCTGAGAGAATGGAAGCTTGAAAATTCATAGTTCACTTTCCACTTTTTTCTTAACCTACACTGCTCTATCTAGCATTCCTACAAACGTCCACATAGTAAAAGGTAACTTGGCAGATATATTATAAAATACAAGCACAGCAGTGTAGATGATCTTGTATGCATCTGTAGTTCTAATCAGAACTGCCTTGGTTTTGAACACAGATGTATTCAACTTGATGAACTGAAAGCATTCATTGAATACAGACATAGTAATATGACTTTTATTACTGACTTCAGCTCTATCTGAGATTTTTAAGCTGGAGACAACATTGAGGTGAAACCAACCGCCCTTAAATAAAAGTTTCCACATCTGAAATAAACGTTGAAGACCATGAAGACGCCCAAATTCAAAACAGCCTTTTTTGTTTGGATTGCAGAAGTGCCTTGCTTTAGAGAGCAAGCTATTTAGTTCCAGTGTAAACTTCATTACAGTTCAGACATGAGGTGGAGCACTATCTACATGCCAACTAATTCCCAAAGCAGACCTAAGCTCCTAGGTCTCATCCAGGATCCCTCTCCCACACCCACACGTTAAGTTAGCCACAATAATCCTGTTTCAAAACAGGAGAAGGGACCTGCAAACAGCCCTATGCAGGGAGACCAAGCTCTGCATTCTGGACTTTCCTCCTCAGCCTGAGCAGATTCAGTCATCGCCCATGAAAGCCTCTGAAGATTCAAGCTGTGAAACAGTCCAGATGCATGTACCCTCCAATTGCAATCCTTAACTGATACCAAATGAAGGTGAGCCACTGCGTGGCAAAAAAAAGAACAACAAATGAAATACGGGATCCAGAAGGAGATCAAAGGAAAAGAAGCCTGACTCTTTAGCTTGATCATGTGGACAGCATGGACCAGATGAAGGCATTTAATAGGCTTATAGTTCCTTCAGCTTCAGTGAGGGCCAAGAATTAGAATAAAACCCTGTGTTTAGCACCTCCAGTTGGTTGCTACATCTATAGGGAATCCTTCCCAGTCAGCAGAAGCAATTACATTTTTGTCAAGTACATAAGGAGGATAAATAACTGAATCACCTTGCTTGTGTCACATCTTTACTTTAGCCATAGTTAAGTTGGACAGGCAAAAGGACACTCTGAACCATGTCCTCTGGCACAAAGAAACAAAGAATCTGGACCAGACTAAGGCCAAGCACCTCCAATCTGCTAAGGGGCTACGCAAAGCAAGGGAAATTAAAGCCAGTGCCCCAAACAGATGTTCCTACAAGAGAGCTGGGGAACAAAGCCATTTGATTCACGCATTAAGAAAAAAGTAAAAAGGATATGCTGCAATAGCACCAAAAAAGATCAAATTCTTAAGCTTTCAAATGTGTTTTGTGCCAGTGCTCAAAGTGAAGCAGCATGTTCTACTGCTACTTTGTCATATTTTAGGCAAATGTCTCTGCATTCAGAATGACAACCTGACTGTCCTGCAGACAGGCAAGATGTGTTCCAAGATACAGATCACTGATGGGCAGCAGCTCCCCTCTCGCTGAGCTCCTGCAGGTGACAGGACACACTCACTTTTCAGCTGCAGCAAGATACAGCTCCTCAGCAGCATCTTGCCGCAGTGCGAGTTGCAACGTGCTGTAAGCCACTGATTCACCAAGGAAGTTGGTCAGTTGAGCACTGCATCACATGCTATCACTGAGTCTCTACAGATGCTATAAAAGGGGTGCCCTAAACTGTGACACTTTCATTTTAGAACTTGAAGAGAGACCAAGAGTACTTCGGGGCAGGCAACACCCCACTGAACACCTTGCCATCCCCTGGATGCTATTTGCTTGTTTGCATCAAACATGGACATGTCTGCTGTTTTAAAAACAGAATGTATCTTTTTTTTTTAAACTGCCTTATGGTAAGTGAATCTTGGTCAAGCTTCAGTGTTAACATGGCTTATACGACCACCAAAGAGCAGACCACAGAATTGCCAGTGATGAACATAATGACATTAAGAAGGATGTGGTCTCCAAGTTCATGGTAAATCAAGCCAATGCAAGCAAAACTTGTAATGGAGAAACTGCAATGAAATTGGAATTGAAGAGTGCAGTGGCACTGTTTCTCCTTTGTTGACCTTTTCAGCAGTATAGCAAAAAGCAAAATAATAAGTATGTTCATGATTTTTTAAAAACATTCCATGTAAAAAGCAACAAAACATAAAGTACACTTATAACATCACGAGTGAGAAGACTGCACTCTGGGCGGAACAAGAGCTAGGCAGTTGCTGTTGCAAAAGAGACACGGTTGTTTGTTTTAAAAACTTACAAAATAAGCTGAAAAACAGAAAAATCTGGCATCAAAGCAGATGCTTACAAATGCTAGAAAATAAAAAAAGCATACTCTATCTTTTTATCAGTTTCTAACATCTGTAAAAAAATAAAGATTACATAAATCATTAATTTACCTTTGATATTGTTTAATTTATTTCAAGTAAATAAAGTGGAACATCTCTTAGTCTTACTCTTTTACCAGTAAGGCAAGAAAATGTCAGGATTTACAAGAGCAAAATCAGTAGAAAGGTTTGTTGAAAATAATCTTAAAATAAGCATGATAAATTCAGTTGTGAAGAAAAGCACTTTACTAGTGATTTACATAAGAGTAGCGATGCCTCATTTTCAAGATGTAACAAGCTTGTTTCTAGATTTCTTAAACCTATCATTGCTGAGGCCACTCTAGATACCCAGATGCCACAAAGGTTTACAGTGTTTACACCTGAAGATGCTTCCATACATTGTTTATGTGGGAAGTGCAAGAAAGGCATGTGGAAAGCAAACATGGCATAATCTATTCCTCATGAAGGTTTCCCCAAACTTCTTAGAAATTTGCCTAATACCAGTCATTCCTCCCTTGACACAAAAATTTCAAACCTGTGGATCCACATAGAAGCATTAGTGCAATGCTGTCTATCTTTTGCACTTCCTAGAACGTGATTGATTAAAAGAAAACTGACAAAAATATCTGCTCTTAGGTAGAGGGTTTTAATGCCAAACTTTAGCCTAAGGCACATTTCAAAGCTCAAATGTTAATCCCTGAGGGCGAAAAAAAGGGTGTATGATGGTTTCTTGATTAGAATATTTTTGTTCCAAGTGTCTGTAATCTCCTAACAAGAATATTTTCTTTCCTGAAATTCCAGGATTCCTGTAAGTAAATAAAAATAACCCAACGGGTAGCCCATAGCTTTGGTACTGCACGGGGTAAAGGCCAGTGATGTAGTTCTGACTGAACTAAGTTAACATTTTAACACTGTAAAGGACAATAACCAAAAAGAAAGAACTCCCAACTTTGACTATGAGCAATGATAAAGGAATTCACTAATGGTATCTGCATTGCAGATATCAAGTCCTGTATCATCTTCCTGAATTTTTCTTAAAGAAAAAAGTCAACAAAACCCACTAGGGCTGGCCAAATGAGCAACATATCTCAGCCAGAGGGCAGTTAACTATAAAATCAAAGAATAAATGAACCACCAAGACTAACCGTTTCTGGAAGTGGCCTTCCACCTAGGGTAAGTAAATGGAAACCAGTCACAAATTTAGAAATGCCTTTAGAGATCAGATCCCTTATAATGAGCCACAGTTAGTTCAAAAGGAAATCTCTCCTCCACTGCTCATTTTTTATCTTATCCTACAAGTCCCTCCCAGTCCAAGTGTATTTCTCTTCTGCGGGCTGTCAAGGTTGTCATGAAGAGGGCCATGTGTTTTGCAGAAGAACAGCTGAAGTTGAGAAGATTCATGGATTAAAGAGAATTTAAGGTCAGAAAGGACCATTAGATCACCAAATCTGACTTCCTATAATATCACAGAATATAAAATTTCAGGCAGTTATGTTATTATTGAGCCCAAACACTTAAGAGTTGATTAAAGAATAAATTCTGTTTTAGCTAAATCAATTATTTCATGTCATGCTTTTCCTGTACTAGATTAAAGAGCTCTTTAGAGCACCAGATATTTTCCCTCTGCGAAGGTATGCTGTAATTAAGTCACTTCTCAAACATCTTTTTGATAAGGTAAACAGACTGATCTTAAATATTTCACTGCAAGGCCATTTTCAATGTTTTAAATCACTTTCATAATTGTTTCTGGCACCATCTCTAATTTTCCAAAAGTTCGAGGGTTTTTTATTTTTTTCAGATGTGGCCACAAGAACCATAATCTGCAATTCAGGCTGTTTACCAATGCAGGATAAAAAAGGTAAATTCACATCTTTGCTACAAAAAAGATAAATTCGCATCACATTTGGCTGCCTGTACATCCAGCACACTTCTTTCTCTGCTGCATACCATACTGTGTTTCCTCTCCTCAGAAAAAACGATGATACGAATGGGATTTTTTTGTGACCAAGCAGTGTACAAGCAAGTATCAGCAGAACTTGGCAATAACAAGGAACCTTAACTACTCAGTCATCTTTTAGGAAAGGAGACAGCAAGGACACAGGCTATCCAGAAATGTGTTGGCAACCATTTTTCAGTACAGAAACTGAGGAAAACACTCAAAACAAAAAAACATTTTAGATTTTACTTCAATCTTTTGAGAACTCACTGGAAAGGTGAAAATTTGGGGCAGCTTGGTTGAAAGTAATGATAACATGAGAGAATTCCCATTTCTAAGGAAGGGAGGGAGAAGGGAAAATAGGAGAATAAAGTCAATGGAGATTAGAGAAGAGGACTTGGATAATCGAATTGGTGGCCAAGATCCTGTGAAAGGTAACTCAAAGGGAAGAAGAAAGAGTTCAAGACAGCTGGCAGTTCCAAAAAGGAGTAACATTTAAGGCATAAGAGCAAACTAAGTCAATGTTGAAAAAGGCTAAATCACAAACTCTTCAAGGACCTGAAACTTAAGGAGAGTACAGATCCATGAACACAAGTATGCAAGAAATAAAAACATGACAGTATAGGGACAAAGTCAGAAGGGCAACATCAGAAAGCAAACTATGACTTCCAAAAAATTTAATTAGTAGCATTTTTTACATTCCTTAACAGTAATACAAAAATTCAAGAAAGAGTTGATCAGTCTATTTGCACAAGATACAAAGACAAATATATTTTTCTTAAGTCTTCGATATAAAAGACAAGTACAATCTCACAGTTAAAACTAGTGACTAAAGGGATAAAAAGTCAAGAGTAGAACAGGGAAAACAAATGAAGAGATATTTCAATAAGTTAGATGCTGTCAAATCAGCTGAGCCCAATCAAGCTCATACTTAGGATAGGTAAGAACATGATGTTGGCTTGTGCCATGAAGCCAACAGTTGAAGAATGCAAAACTCCAGTGCCTCCAATGCCTGACTGCACTGGAATTTTGCTAACCTGTCATTTATAGCTGCTTAAAACCAAATCAATGAAATTATAAGAGTTTAAAAGAACCTTTATTTTTGAAATATATTTCTAATTCCAATCAATCCAGTGACAAAGGCTTCTATCTCTTGTTCCCACAAACAGCTGCATTGCCTCAATAGGTAGGACAGTTAACTGCAGTGCAAGGCACTCTAAGAGAATTAATTGAAATTCTCACACAGCCATTATTGATTTTTCACAACTTTTAGAGAGTGGATGAAGTTCCAGAACAATGAGAAAGGAAAAATCCAGTGCCTGTCTTAAAAAGGTGAAAAAAGGGGAGGCAAGGAATGACATACTTGTCCAATTAGTTTCAGTTCCTGGAATATTCTTGAGAAAAACAAGAGCAGCAAGGTTTTTTTTCTTTTTTACAACAAGAAAGTAAATACCTGCCAATATAGTTTTGTCATGAGCAAAATCTGGCAAGACAATTAAATTGCTCCTTTAATAGAAGAATAGTTTGTGAATGGGAAAGAAGCAGCAGATGACATATAAAAAGAAGTGGATGACTCATAAAAAGAAGCTAAGGAAACAAAGACCCAATTAAACTATTTTAAGGCAAATACAAAAGTGTTCAAAAATTTGATGTAGAGACTAGTAATATAAGATAGTATGAATAGAGCTCAATAGGAGTCCATCCTTGTCTGGTGCCCTGGGTGTTTTCTTTCATAACTTGGATGATGAAATGGTCATCTATATAGAAACCGTACTTTTAAAATTCTCAGATGATGCTAAGTTTGAGAGAGGAAAGACAGGAAAACATTAGGGGTCCTTCCTCCATGGGGTTTACCGAAAGTAATGGGAAATTACATTTAATTAAAGATGTACACACAAAAAAACATACTTTAATATATTTGAAGAGTTTTTAAGAACACGAGTCAGTTCTGAAGCAGCTGAACTCAGGATTACACCAAACGCAGTTTAAAACACATAATCGTTTGATTATATGTCATCAACACATAGCAATCATAGATCAATTGGTGCACTGCACTTAGACCTATGTTTTGAAGTATATCCCATTTTCTTCTTAACTGTCTTTCTCCACCAGATTTTTCTCAACTCTGCATTAAGTGATACACACCAGAGGGCCACAGACATAGCCTGAAATTTGTCAGATACTCAGTTCTGACCATCTCACACTTTGAAATCATTGTACTACCAACTGTCAAGGATTCTTGGTCATAACTGCTGGAACAGAGTGAACCAGCACTACCACCAGTATTAGAAGATTAATGTCATAACTGACAGCGTGTTTCAGCTTGCTGTGTTATTACCAGTGAATTTTCAGGGAGCATGTGGCCATGTGGAAGACACCTCACTGTTCCACCTACGTAGCTGAATACAGGCCATACATCATCTGCCCAGTCACGAGGCTTCAGGTGAGGTTACCCTCACCCTCAACTGCGGTTCCTGTAAATGACATTCTACTGGCAAGCTGATTTTTTGTCTAGGTAGCATGATCAGTGAGGGGCTACTACCAAGGAGCATGCCAAGCCATGCACCTCATGTTGTGCAGACCACATTTCAGCAGGTACGTCACCACAGAAAAGCAGGGCCACTCTGCTGACCTTCTCCCTGCCAAATGCAGTATCCATGCCATAGCACCATCTCAGAGATAATTTAATGTCTTTCCCAAGGGACCACCGGACACTGGCCAGAGTGATCAGTGCAACAGCAGATACAGCTATCATAACTTTAAAAATATGTTACGTAAATACACTTTAGTGAAGAATTTAGGCAAGGCATCTCAGAAGACAAGAATAAATACATAAATTGATTACATTTGGAAAAAATAAGCTACTTATACCTAGATACATAATATTTGTTATTCTTTTTCATTGAGGTAAAATATCAGCAAAACAACAAAATGAAACAGCTTCCTATTTTCTTGCATATTGAATTAAAGATGGTCTTTATCTTCTAAGATGAAGTTGTTTTCTTGTATTTCCACGATCTGATACTATCCCCATAACCTATTTGATCTTCTTTACCAGATCATACACAACAAGCAGAAGAAGAAAAAAACATTTCCCAACGCACTGGCTGTCAAGGTATTAAACGCTATTCTTTCTGGATTTCATATCCAGCTATTTCCTAGACACTCTCCATTGTTCTGTCCATCTTTGATGCATATGTAATGTGGTCAAGTTTATGCTGCTATTGAAACTTAGAATTTTGCATTTCTCAAATGCAGCCCAAACATTTCATCTATAGGGGTTTTTTTGCATTTAATTTCCCAGGTTCCTTTTGGGGCAAAAAAAAAAAAGAAAAAAGTCCTTAAGGCAATATAAGCACTTAATCCAACTCAAATACTAAAGAGGACATAACCTTTTAAATCATCTTAAATATTTACGATGCCATAAGCTCTTAAACTTCCTGGAATACTTAGCCTTCCTTAAAACCTCACAGTACTCAAAGTCCCTAGAGGAACATAAGCACCTAAACTGCTTCAAATCCTTCCAAAGGACACAACCTTTAAACCAATGTTCAGGGTACCATTTTTAGAAATATTTTTGTTTCTTCAGGCACAATTCTGCCTGGTTTTGTCCACAAATCAGGTAGCTATTTAAGTACTATTCACATGCTTCCCGTGACACAATACTTTCATCTGATGGAAGACATGTGCAAGGAAAAGATGAAGAGCAGCCTGCCATACTGAGAAAGTCAACATAGTAATGGAAAGGATTCCCTTGGTCCTAAATCTGGCCAGCATTCAGATTCACAGAAGAAGTAAAAAAACACAAGACAGTCACCAAAGCCTTCACAGCACCTTGTTCATACCTTTAGGCAATGTCTGCCAATGAATCAAGCCAAGTTCATAGTATTTCACCATCAACGTATGGTAGCAATCAAGAAATTACAAAATTGACATCTGCAACAACAGCAGCAAATGTGATCTCTGGGTGGGAAGCCAGCAGTAAGTATTAAGAATAGAGCCAGTACACAAGCCACATTTAAGAAGTCCTCAGCTAACATGTACACAACCACACAGTACTTCAGGACTTTAATTCTTCAGGACGGTGTCGCCCCCCGTTCATTTTCTAACCTGATTTATCTTTTTAGTAACTGTGTAGTGAACTTAAGTCACTCTGTTGCCTTCCTCCATAAGCCTTTCAGATAGGTCTAGAGTGAGCAGAAAAACCTTTCAGAGCAAAGCAATCTTACACACTCAAACTTGAGAGGCAAAGGTCCTTCTCCTTCCAGAATTTCCTGGTTCAGGCTTTCAGTGGTTCCTATAGCCTAGGAAGGGAATTGTCCATGTTCCACTCCAAAGGGTATTTAATTTTTGATTCCAAGAGTAAGTGGAGCATTAAGTGAGACATTAGTGCCACAGATGCTCTCAAGCAATTGAGAAAAATTACAAATACTTGGGGTTTTTTAATTTTGAAATTCACACGACAGGTAGTAAATGGTAGGTCAGAGTCATGTTGCTCATCCTAAAGAAGTAAATAAAGGTAAAGCTGTCCATCTTCAGAGCACACTTTTTTAAAAACTGACATTTGCCAAATTTCTGCATGACAAGCAAAGTCACTGAATATAGGTATCAGCAATTTTTTTAAATTATTTTTACAGGAATCGTAAGTCATGTCAATACAAGTGCTGTAACCATCAATGAATAAAACACTTGAGATACACAGCTCAACATTACAAAAAATACCAATATATTGATGCTTCAACATGTTGAAAATCTGGTTGTTTGGGAGTGTTCCTACAGCTATATGGCAATGGCTTAAGAGTCTGTTTATGGTGAACCTGGTGAGCAATTACGACATTGTGCAAAACACTGTAAAGTTCATTTTATCAAGTTTCCCATTTTCTTTGCACCTTCATCATCTTACCAATGAAATCAGTTGACGTTCAAATATTTGATTACCTCTACCCTAGAGTGGCTGTTCTAATACCACTGAGAGTTAATGGGCATTTCGTAACTAATGCCTTCTTGTCATTCAACTAGTCTCAAAATGTCTTCCCTCAATTGCCACCAACTCTTCTTTTTCTCCTTGTCCTTGGTCTCTTCTATATATATTTACAAACTGCCTATTTCTTTACATCCTATGATATTCAGTTTCACCTATGAGCACAAAAAATGTACAAAATTTTCACCTATTTGAGTCAGTATGACTATTTCAAAAATAATGCAAAAATATGTACATTTTCAATTATTAAACAGCATGCTACAGTGGACACAAATGTTGGGTTTTGAGTAATTCCTAAACACAGTATTTGCATGTTTACCTTTGGCCCTTCAGAAGTATCATCTTACTGTATGCTACTGAAGTAACTGCCTACTGACTCGTTTGAAGAGTTTGAAGAGTACGGGAACGGGTAATTCATCAACTCAGTGCCATACGTAGTGTCATGGAAACAAAATACTGGCTGATGGGCCAAAAGCAACGACTTCGATAACTAAGAGCTCGTAAATCATGGTTAAGCGTACAATGAAGAACTACAGATACCAGCATATAGAAATCTCACTTACAAACACTGACTAGGATAGAAAAACACTGGAAATGTGCACAAGCCCAGAAACCGGGGCACAAAGCAGTGAGACTCTATTTAGAAAAGCAGACTAAATGCTTCATCTTACAAGCAATGAGGAGAGTAGTACGTACTACAATCGATGTCCTGTACAATGAACTACCTCATCAATACTGCTGCTATCAGCAATGCTCTTTACTATGTGCCATACTAAATTCAGCATAATATGTGTGTGTGCACGCATGTGTATATATATACATACACCCCACCAATTTATTATGATACAGAAGTTGATAGAAGATTACGAAAAGGTACTCAGCTTTTGGCTTTCAGTATTAACTTCCATTTTTTCCCTAACTATTGATAAACAAGCATTTTTTTGTTGCTTAAACAAAAATTAAAACTGCTTAATTTACCATATAACTGCAGAAATAGGAATTGAAAAGGACAGCCCTCCTTGGGTCATCTAGTTCTACTCTTTAAGATAGCTGTTTATCTATCAGAAGATAGATCAAAGAAGGTGAGATCAAAAACTCAAAACATCTCCCTTTAAATGACATTTTTAATGGAAATAGACTAGATAAAACAACTCCTGCTTCAGTAGAGTTTTAAACATACAAAATAAAAATAGCCCACTGGTCATGTAAGTACATGTGAATATTTGAAAACATTTTAATTCCAGAAGAGACCTCTACATTTACAGGCTCTAATCCACTATCTGAGCAAAAACTGGAAATATTACATTACTCACAGATAAGACAGGGGTTTTTTTACAGACTTTTTTATGACAAAGATCCCTTATTTAATTAAGAAAACGCCCACCTTAGGAAATACTGGAGCCCAACAGAATGGCCATTTACAGCAGAACAGCTGGAGCCAAACTCTTTATGCCCATGCGATACGTGCTTCATGACACTTTATTTTGTACTACTGCATACTTTTGGTCCATTTTTGGAGAACTTACCCTTGTTTACCTTCATCATCAGGAAGGTTCAAAGTTTATCCTGATACTTCTGAAGTGCAGACCTGGTTTGAGCAAAACTACTAATGGAGATGCTACTGAAGCCTACTAATACTAAGATGACAACCACTTTCTGTTCTAGATATAAGACCACATTATTTTTGTTTTGTACAGCACTTTGTAAAGATTTTTTTGCTGTGGCAGATTTATATCTTCTATCTCTTGAGTATTTCCAGCCATACGCAGGGACTCAGCTTCACAAGCCAACTCCAGTATAGGAGCAACTCATTTACAGACAATGAAGAGCTTTGGAATTTAGCTGTAGGGTTTCAAACCCAATTTCTCCAAAGACACAGGAGGTCTCAACTTCAAAAAACCCAAAGGCTTCTATTTCATCACGAATTTTAGAGAACTTCACACTAATGTATGCATGTTAGGGGATTTAGAATTATAAACTTCAACATGCATGCACCAAATTATTGCAAAATCAATTAAAATTCATCTAGAAAAATTTGACCAGAGTCACTGATTTTTGCAGTTGAAAAAATAGAAGTACATCTTTTACTAACATATGGCTGGGGATTGCTCACATGAGATTGAACAGTTTCAGATAGTTCACCTGGAGCCCATCTCCCCCATGTTCAACATTTTCATCTGAAACAAGAACTAAGAGATAATGACCTCTTGGGGGAAGGTTGATGACCTTGATTCTGCTCTCAATAACTGTCTCAGAAATAATTCATCATATCTTGCAAAAATACAGGTGTAAGATGCACCCTGAGACTCAAAATACCATTTAACTGCTCCACTGAAGAGCTCTTCCTCGCTAACAGACCTGATGACAGATCATTTTTTCCCCTGAGCAAAGAGACCAGCTAAAACTGTGATTCTTTCTCTGTCAGAGTAAAATTAGGGGAAGGAGGTGGAGAGAAAGGGGATCACATTTTAGTTTTATTCCACTGATGCTGCTGCCTGTCACTAAAAGATGAAGGGCTGAAATCCCATCAGTCTGGATTTGCAGATCTGAGGATGAAGAATTAGTATTTTTCTGTTTTTGTAGAAAACTCCTTGATGTATGGCTCCATTATTGAATGTTAACAGCTGCAGTTTAAATTACAAATGAGGTTCCATTAGCATAACCCGTACTTGGTTTCTATTTAAAAATATGATTTTAGCCAAAATTGTGTCAGTTGAGAACCTACATGTTTTCATGTGTTGCTACAGATAAAGGAGAGAAGCAATTTGATATTTCACTACTGCAAAATATGAGGTCTACATTAGCAAAAACATTAAAGAATACTTTCAAGATACTATTGATATTTCCTTCAACAAAAGGGACAAGAGGCGAGTGAATGGTCCTTAGCAATGACGTAGAAAAGAAGGCCTTGAACAGGCAGCAGTGCTGATGAGGCAAAAACCAGTGTCTTTTACAGTTGTCTCTCCAAATCAATTTTGTAAACAAGATTATTTAAAAAGCCCTAAACTGCACTGCAGAATAACTGACTAATTAGCTTTGGTTTCCATCATGGATGTTTTCATCAAAATATCCTACACAACAGATGGTTTCTGCTCTTATACTTTGCAACTGCAGTGTTTGTGCAACTACTGTCTTGCCCTTGAAAAGCTGTTTGTGTTTAATGTATCTCGTACCGATGGTTTTAACACATATAAATATGCTGGTTTTCTGACATATAGATATATCAGCATATCAGAACTCATGAAATTGTTACTCTAAATGGCCAGATTCCAACTGCACTGTGTTTGCACAGTGCTATCTTCTGTAATATCACACAGTGATACACTTGATACACTTCAAACACTACAATAGCATGTGAGGACAGTATTCATTCCAGGTAACTCAAGTTAACTCTTTTCATGCAAAGCAGTCAAAAACATTATCTTCATCACAGAGCACCGTCAAGGTCTGGGCACGATCTCCACATGGCTCAGGGGCTGCACGTAACTCAATGGCAGAATCTGAGGAGACCCAGCAGCCCAAGCCAACCATCACTGAAAGCAGCCAGATAATTTCAAATTATTTTAGGGTTGGGATGCTTATGCTGTTACTGTTTGCCTGTACCAAGTCAATCCATTTCGCTATGCCTTAACATCTCCATGTTGAAAATATTGATCAGGATACATATGACTGAAGCTTCCTGAATTATCTGTGTGCAGCAAAGGCATGGTAATCCATATACAGCAAAAACTATGTGGTTTTCTGCATCCAGCCCACCTGATGATTTAAGTAGTCTTAGCAGTACTTCACAGGGGGTTAGGGTGATACTTAATTCATTAATGTTTTCTGTGAAGTTCTTTGAAAGCCTCAGATGAAATGCAGTGTATTATTGCTATGTCATGATTTATGCCCCAAAGGATCTCACCACGCTTGTTAACTATATACAAGAATCCCTTCATTACCATTCAAATGCTCCTACCTCTGAAGCATAACACTGCAGATGTTTACCAACAGACAGTAATCCTAGAAAAACATTTACTGATCTTTATGAAGAATATTGTGTTCCATTACAAATGCATGTTTCATACCATTTGCAACTCCTGAACGGCTCAATGCCAGGGAACTGCAACAGCATGCAGGAGGATGTCGGAATCGTCATTTCAGCAAAAGGCTTCTGCTTGGCTGGCAACCTTATTTGGTCTACCACCCATCTTTCATTCCCTTATACCACAGGAAAGATACCTCCAATCAAACTAATACAGCTCCATCTCTCACAAAGTAGAAAACGAAGAAAATTTACAGTCAGAATAGACATAAGGTGCAATTAATTGATGCTCTCAACTAAGTCATTCAGGAACCTAACCGTCCAAAATCCACTGGAGATATGACAGCTGAAGAAATGAAGACATGCTGGTAGAAAGTCTTCCTTCCTCTCTTGCCTGCTTTGTGACTTGAGGCAACATGCATACCACATAGGTAGTTTTAGAAAACCTATCAATACATACTTATAATTTCTAAAAATGCCTGCAACAATCAAAACATCTTTCCCTTTTTCCCTATTTGAAACTTCAGGTTGCCTTTAAATTTTGAGTCAGACCAACAGTGTGATGGGAACTTCATTTGCTACCTACATGGAATAGGATTGACCTCATATGGAATTTTCTATTATTAAAAAAAACCCTGCTGATTTAGATACCTGTGCTGTGGACAACATTTGCTCTGTTAATTTTCATACAGTCATTAATGAATTTCTTTAATGGCTACTCCTCATGTTTCTATATTCAGATACATTCACTGGACCCAGTTATTCTCAGCCTGTTGGATCTACTCAGATTGAACCTTCTAACAGGGTCAGGACGAAATGTCAATCATAAAATAAAATTTATAGTTCAATACAAATACGCACAGTTCTTCACGACGCAAACATCCTCTGTTTAGTGGCACCTTGGCTGAACTGCCCTTTTCCTTTTCTCAGAACTAGGGTCTTCTTGGTGGATTTTTGTGATAACGCGTAAAATGCCATTCAAAACTAAACATTCTTAAAGTAGTAGAAGGATAGGAATATTACAAATCCAACTCAAATAAAGCCAGACAAACGTGAAAAAAAATCAAGCCTATAAAACTTTTACCAACTACACAAAGAGCCAGCTTGTCAGCTTCAGTGAAGTTCTGTGTATTTACCAGTGAGAATCTTGGCCAGCAAGTACTGATATGACAGTGTTCTAAGGGAAATATTTTGTTCATTTTTACAGCACATGGCTTACTGAGATGCAAACACTGGTGAATGCTATTCTGTGCAAATACTTTTTTTTATATATATATACACACACCCCCCAAAAAAAAACCCTACAAATTATTAATATGAAGATGGCTTCCCTTATCTGAGAACTTTCTTTAGGTCAGTCTAAAGAAAAATAAATAAATAAATAAATAAAATAAATCCCTTTCTCAGGTTGAATGTAGATTCCAGGAGTCAGGTATCCTCTATAGTTTTACACTATTATAGATGAACTCTGCTACTATGCAATACTTAACAAAATGTACCACATTTTAAACAACAATGAAAAGATGGAAACAAAATGAAAAAAAACCATCCCAATACAAAAAGCAATATTCTAAGCAAAGGTAAAACTGAAAGAAAAATATGATACATCTCAATGAGGTTAATCCATCAGCCGCCAATGGAAGTAGAGAAATACTGCTTACAATAAGCAATTATGTGCATTTCTCCTACAACAGGACATGTATAATACTGAGACCGTCTTTGAAGTATATTCTACTGTTGTCCATAGTTTCATAACAGTGGTGTTAAGAACACACATGAAATAAGTCGGGTAAGTCTAGCCAAGATAATCATTCAAATACATTGCCATTAGCCACAAAAAGACATCTAATAATGTTACACTAAAATTTCTTTGACATATGCCTATATCTTAACTAAAGCAAATAGGAATGGTGTACATTCTTTCCAGTGCTTTTAGACATGTTCAACTATTCCACGGCAAGAAAGTGCTCCCCACATACAGCTCCGATTCATGAATACTGGAACCGAGGAAGGTGGTATGTTGCCATCCTATGTTAGGTGATGTAGTTGCCATTACTGAAATACAGACAGCAGTTTAAATTGCTGAAAAAATCTACAATACTTCAATATGAATGGAAAATAGCATTTCATCACAATCTCATTTAATGGAACACATTATCAATATTAGCTGATAGTAGAGCAATCATTTTCAAATTGGAAAGTCACCTAATTACTTGCTTTTAATAATTAGCTAAAAGCACTTTTTCATCTGTTACATTAGCACCAGATTTTTTCATTTTATTGCAAGCTGTACTAAAACAACATGCTAGAATCTCATGATATATCACTTTTACTATCTTACTAGAAATTAAGTAATGGCATCAAGTTAAAACATTTGCATTTCTCAACCTCGAGACAAAATACAAGAAGAAAAAACTCAACATCTATTGATATTTCATAGTTAATATTAAAATGGCATTTGAAGAGCATTTTTTTAATGGTTACAGACAATGTCTAAGCAATATGGAAAACGTCCTTTTAATAAGCTCGTATGTATCATCACAAAGAAATAATTTTTAAAAGAATTTTGTTTACTCATGTGAAAGCAGGATGTTTTTGTCAACGACAGCGGTAACATTCCTGCCTCTTGAGTCTTACATCGTGTCACATGAAATGGAATTTATCTGCCTCAACATTTAATGGAAAAGTTAGATGTTGAAATTTGCGCCGGTCACTTTAGGCTTCTTTTCTTGTCAGTGACAAGAAACAGGCATCTCCAAAGGACGAATCATCTCATCTTAAAACAGACATAAAAAGAGGCTATGGGAATCCTCCCCTGGAAGCCTCCATCTCTTTTCACTGACTAAAGAAGTCTACAGTGACCAGCTCAGATTTACAATACCTATGTTTTTAGACGGCTAACATTAGGGGAAATTAATCCCACTCTTGACATCCTTCTCGGAGAGTACATGGGAAAAGTAAGCATAAGATGCATAAAAACAGAATTCTCAAGAACCATGAAAATCAAAATACACTGTCCCAGAAAAATTCAAAAAACAAGACCTTTTTGTGAAAATAACAGGATCTGTACATTTGAAATGTCATGCAGTGTTTGATCTCCAAGCCAGGACAGACTCAATCATTTCTAGGAGCTTAAGAATATACAGACAATATTTTGAGAATATGCTGACAAAGTAATATGCCTCTTCTGATTATGAGCAAGCAGCAATTTTCAAAAGCTTATAATTCAGTGCAAAAAGGATAGACATTCAGAGACATGGCAAAAGGCACATCTTAAAACCCATTAAAGCTTCACTCTCAAATTTCAAGTCCTTGCTCAAAAGCAGAGTTCCTAGACCCTTTTTTTAGAACATTTTTTTTTCCCATTTTCAGAAATTATACACCCATCTCACGGAAGCTTTTGCAAAGACATTCAGCCTATAGTAAAACTGCGGACAGAAAACGTCTGCCAAACTAATTAAAGCTGAAATTCAAGAAAACTGACATTTGAAGAGAGAGTTCCTTTTTCCTAAGTATTTCAAAACACAAGGAAGCCCCTGAATCACACATTTGTAGAACGTGGAAGACTATATTGGGAAGTACAACTGTACATTTGCCCATGTTTACATTGGCATCCACTTGAATTATGGACTGTCCCAGAATGGCCGTTTGCAAGTACCTGAAAACAGAGCTTATAATGAAACTGTTAGGCCGCTTTACAGGTCTCATTGACCTCTGAACAGACTTCAGGAAGACAGCTATTTCTATTGTGGATTAATGGATCTCTCCTCCAAGGCTTTGTCCCTAGTTTTGTCTTTTTTTTTTTCCAACCACGAAATGATACTAAAAATCTATCTTCCTTCCATGGATCAAGTGAAAAAGATACTAATTTTAAACATCTAAAATCCCCATCATGTGACTGTCCACATCACATGTATAACGGTGCTAATTCCTATCTATAAAATATTTTCACAGACTTCAATCTGATTTTTGTAGTTATTCACAAGTCTTTAAATATAATTTAACACATTTTAGAAAGCTCGCAACTTCTGCCATCCCTCATCTTTAGCCAAAACTCAAGTAAAGGCCTAAACTGAATAGCTAAATACATCAAAATAGGGAGAAAAAATTAAATATCACAAAATAAAATAGCAGAATCTTGCTTACCTATAAATATTCCCAGAAACATAGAATAGTTGAGGTTGGAAGTGACCTCAGGAAATCGTCTAGCCTAAATCCCTGCTCAAGCCTGGTCAGATGCAGCAGGTTCCTCGTCAGCGTGTCCCACTGGGTTTTGAGTATCTCCATGGATGTAAACTCTACAGCTTGTTTGTACAACCTGCTCCAGTGTTTGACCATCCTCAAGGTAAGGAAATTGTTTGTATTATGTTTAAGTGGAACTTTCTGTATTCAGTTTGTACCAGTTGCCTCTCACCCTGTCACTGAGCGCCAATGAGAAAAGTCTGGCTCTGCCTTCTTTACTCCCTCCCATCAGGTATTTAATGTGAGAATGAAATGTTATTCAGTATTTTACTGTTCAGGAGAGGCAAGGATTTTGTGCCTAAATTAGTCCAACCGCTAATCACACGATATCACCCAACCTACACATTGCGCTTGGTGCTATACAAAATCAGGCTAGCATTTTTAAGATTCTGAAATTATGTATGTATATATGAATTATACAGTATCATTCCTACACTATAAATTACTATAAGACACCTGCTGACTTGCTAGCCATTTCTGGCCATTTCCTGGTTTTGGAGATCTGAATTTTAATTTACAAAGATTATAAACGACCCTGTACTACCACAGTGTGAAATGCACAACAAAACAGCAGTTCCCCATTAGACAATAAGCAAGCGTGCCTCACTCAAGATCTTCCACTCTTATAAATGGCAGAGCACTAAAAATACATACAAGGTCTGAGACTATGGCTCACCCAGCAGTTTAAGCTGCAGAAACTAGCACAACTGCCAAAAGAAGCCATCGTGCACTCTCCCACACTTTTGGCTGCTAATTCCTACCCTCATCACCCTTGGTACCAGTCACGGCCCTCGGACAGCCGTATGGGAGAAGGCTGGGATAAACCCAGCTGAAAACAAAACCGTGCAAGTAATTGGTTATTTTCAGCCAGATCCTTTCTCAAAATTTATGAACAGCTACACATGCTGAGGGAAGATGACAATATGGGCAGGGGAAAAGAAGCCGGCACTGCTTCTTACACAGACGTCAGGTTAAAGTGTTCATTGAACACTTAGGCTAAAGCTAAGCCATTAACAGAGAGGCAGAAGCTGCTCAAGGGGTAATACTGAATTCCCCAGGCATTACTTTTAGGATGAGCTAGATCGGCCTCTGGAAATGCCTGCTTCTCTCATGCGGGTAAGCGGAATCTAGGACGACTAACTGAGATTCAGCTGCTTAGTTTCTACGTATCCAAATTAACTCGGATGTAAATGAGTAGAAAATGGTAGAAAAACAGGTTTGTGACTCTTAGAGCACTTCACTTCCATTAACAATTGCCATTTGGAAAAAAAAAAATGTAGTATAGCTTACCGTCACACAAACATAGGCAGAGCATGTATTTTCTGTATGCTGCAAAAACTTCTTCCTAAACCATATTTTACATCTATAAGCAATACGTTTCAGTGACGTGGTACTGTATTCCTCCCACAGAGCATATAAATCCACAGTAGAAACAGCCACAGCCACAGTTCGGTTATAAATCACTTACATTTCTCCAGAGTCACTGAGTGGCCTCGCTGTGCTGTCAGAAGGGATGGTCTTTCCCTTTTTGCTGAAACTGGTCCTCCTTCCAGAAGTGTGTGTCACCTCTATGGCAGATAAGGACAAAAGGTCCTTAACTTTCACTTGAAATTATCTACGGGTAAGAAGGGAAAGGCACACAGTAAGTGCAAGCATCCGTACTGTGCTTTATAGCAAGGTATTACAATCACCTCTTGAAACACGCTTCAGTACATTTACAGGGCCATTCTTACACACATGCACTGCATATCTTGTAAGAAATCCCACACATTTTGCATCTTTCTTTCTTTGTATAAAATACGTAAAATAGTCACTACTCCTAAAGCAGTCACCTGCTCCACTCCTGAGATTCATAACGACAAGATTATATTACTTTAAAAAGCATACATGTACAAATTAAAAGAGAATTTCCTATTATTGATCATTTATTTTGCACCACCAAGGAATTTTGAATACTTTTGGCAGGGTTCAAGCAGACAATCACAATTTGCTGAACACAGGTTCACTGGAAACTGTCTTGGCTACCCATTCTTGATATTGATATTGATAAATATTCTAATCTGAATCTTCTGTTAAACAAAACAGCTCTCTATTGCACTACATCTTACTGCTTAGAAAGTGAGGCCTGGGGTTTATGATGGATAGCTCCATGAAAACTTAAAACTCACCACTCCATCAGAGTCAAAACCATAAATTGAACATTAAAAACTATTGGGAAAGGAATAAAAAACAAAGCGTAACACATAATTTGCCACTATATTAATCCCCATCCTGAAAAGTGTGCTCTGCTTTGGTGTCCAGCACAGAGCACAACACAACACAACTAATTAGCAAAGGTTCAGAGAAGAAAACGTTCATGATCAAAGGCTTAGAACGGTTTCCATGTGAGGAACAATTCCGTACAACACAACTATCCAGACTGGAAAAGAGACAACTTAAGGGAGGGCATGGTAGAAGACTACAAAAGCCTGAAGAAGATGGAGAGGTTGCACAGACATCATCTGTTCCCTATCCTTTGAACTCAGGAACTGCCTAGTACAACTCAAATTCGAAAGAAAAAGCAGGAGTTTCTTCTCCATAAAATCCGTAACAGAACTGTGGACTTCTTCCCAAGGATGCTGTTGATGCAGAGAGTTTTCATGAGTCAAAAGGGAGAGTGGAGGTACCCTTGGAAGACAGCCTTCATTGGAGACAGAGGATGGCCTAGGTGAACCATTGGTCTTAACCAGGATGACCAGTCCTATCTCCTTGTATATTCGTTTATGCTAGTGCTAATTCAACAAATTCTTATGTCCATTTTACACTGATATATTCACCACACAAGAACCAGAATTACTGCATTAGGTACACAGGGAGTCTAGTCTTACTTGCATTTGAAGTACAGGCTACATCCTTTTGAACTGCAAAGTGAATTCCCATGGTTTTCTGTACTTCACTACATGCTTAATAAATTTGATTGACTCTTCCAAAATCGCATCACCACAGAAGAAAAAAAAAAAAAAAATCAAATGAAGTAGCAAAGTCTTACTGTAAAGCAGCAATAGCCTTCCTCTCCCTGGTCCACAGTCCCAAAGTAGCCAGGGCAGAGGGCCATAAAGCAAGGTTCTGCTCCTCAAGTTGTTCGCCGGTCTCATGTGTTTGAGTCTGTAACTTCATCCATGTATGCCCACTCAGTTGAACACTTCTATTAATGCAGGTCAGCATCTCCGTGTCCCAAGTTTCATCTCAAAGCAAACCTTAAAAATCACATATTCTGTATTCCACTATCTTCTCTTTTGCTTTAATCTCTAGGATACAGCAATGTTTCTGATTTATTTTGGGTAAGTGCAGATCAATTAAAATTCCTTCAGGGAAGCCTTCTGAACCAGCAGAAAGTGAATGACTGTCATCAGGAACAGATATTTTTTGCAGTCATGGACTGGCATGTCACTTTAGAGCAAAAATTCTGTTAATTAATTCTATCCATACCTACCAGGTGTACCAAAGGAATATAACCTGTCCTTTCTGCTGTCTTGCTAGATTCAAATCTCTGTGTCTGTGAACTGAGTATCCCTATATGGATACTTACGCACTGGCACATTATACGAAGCAGCAGCCTGTACTAGCACAAAAAAAAAATAACAGGACAAAAATAACTTTGTTAAGACATCAGTATGCAACCAAAGTCCCTTTTGCAAAATGCACGAATTAATACCCTAACGTTTCACCCAAAAATCAGAAAGTTTTCACTACATCTATGCACAGACCTCTTTATTAACATTCTCTTTAGACCCTACAGTGAGGAATTTGAATTACTGATACCTTTTTTGGCCAGCTTGATATATCGGATCAAAGTGTGTTTACTGTTCTATTCCCCCTCATCACTTCCACACTCTGCAAAAGAGGCTGCTACAATGTTTGCTGTTCTGTTTGCTTCTGCAGCTCATAGGGATGAAGAAAATTCACTGAGGATGAAAGAAAATGCCCTGTACAGCATGCTAATGATCAAAGACCCAGGTACTACTGGCCTATAGCAACATTTTAGGCCACCTCTCACTTCTACCATTTGTCCAACTTCTCTGCTTAGAATGTAAAATTTTAAGGGTAGGAATATAACCCATCCAGCTCAAAAGGAATCCAAGTTCTGCTTGATACCCTGCACGTCACTGTGATACTAACTATAAATAAGAGAAAGCTGCAGCAAACAAGAACCGAATGTCTTAGAACTGATATAAGAGTAAAGACAAGCTTCTCACAAAACTGCAAAATTTAGAGAGGTGGACTCCAGGTATACTACAGCAGGTAAAATACTATTGCAGGATAAACCCTTTAAAAAAAATTTGATAGTAGTAATAACAACAATTCAGAATTATCATTGCCACTACTTCAACCTTGAGAAAGAACGCCATGAGAACAGGTATGAGTAGATGGCTACCTACTGGCTGCCAAATAAAGGCCGTGATTCTTACTCTTTCCATATGTGGCTTCAAGTTACAATTTAAAAGTTCAGAAAATCCTCCCGTGAATACAGTCTTGGCTTACTCACACAAGTGCACGTAAAGGGGGGAAAAGCTGATACGCAGTTACCTCAGCTGCAAGCGCTGGGAATCAACAGCTACCCAAAAAACTGTGTAAACTAAGAATGCTTTCTTTTCCACCACTTGTTACATAATCCCATCTGAAGGATAAATGAGCACCCATGCCTGCTTTAAAAATTTATTCCATGTATTCTCTAATTCAATTATAGCCCTGGTGGAAATCCACATATATCAAAGATATATGAAGAAATTTTTACATGAAGAATTTCTTAGCTTATGTTTTTGATTTCTCAAACAGCACAGTGATACAAGTAACCTGCAAGATTAAAAACACAAACATATTCCAGAGTACACATATATTAATTTGGAGTATTAAAAGCTATGCTTGTGTGCAAGCTCACATCATTTCCATAAGTTACCTAAGACACAAAGGAAAAACTACACATGGTAACATGATCTTATTAGCATTACCGTTATGGGACTTTTTTGGCAATTCGTAAAGCCACAGCTGCATTACAAAGCCATCCCAAATAAGCGTTGATAAAATACTTTATCTCATGACTGCCACGTATTTTTAGAGTACGTTACAGAAAAATTAGTTAGAGAGAAAGTATCTGAGGACTATACAAGCAAGGTTCTCAATTGTTTTAGGATTATCAGTCTTTTAGGATTATAGGTCTTATTTACTAAAAATCCAATGACTCAGGCCCCTGACTAAGTATGCTATAAAATTGCACTTTCGTACATAAGCATCCTACTAATTTTACTTTCAATACCTATAGCCTATTGGGTGAAACTAAGTAAAAGACTAGTGCAGGATTTGGCCCAAAATCATAGCATATATGCAGCAAGGACTGGACTGGAGTTTTGGTTTAAGACTGAATAACATTTACTCTTGTATGTAATTGTATAGTCAGTCTAATGTAGTATTTACAATCGTGAGTCTTTAGGACCATGTTAATCTAAAAGCCTTTACCCAGAAATCTTACCTCACAAAAACATAAACTCACAAAAACAATCACTGAATCACTGCTATTTGCTAGTAAATGCTGAAACTTGGATTAAGAAAGATATATTAAAATACAGCAACAACAGACACAAATGTATCTGTGCAGAAGTCCCTTCCAGTTGATCTCTGGTATCACTGTCCGAATCTGGAAACAACATAATGAGTCAACAAGAGATCAGTCACAATGTAAATAATTAAAGAAGTAAAGGTGTTACACTGCAAACTTCCCTAAATGTTGTGCTGTTAACCTGTTTGTCTGCACATTAAAAAAGTTTATTATACTATGACCAAAAAAGCAATACTTCAGAATAACATTAGAGTTGGCACTACTGCCCTTCCCTTACATAGTAAAAATGAGAAAGGCAGGACAAATTATCCATCTACAGGTAAAATGGTCCTTCTGCTACTAGAGCCCATGCATCAGTGCCATTAAGATAACCAATAATCCTCCCTATACTTCAACAGAAATCTCCCGCAGGTTCTGAAAACACCCACTGAAATTTTTAGTAATACTTTAAAATCTAGTCCTCTCATCAATTGTATACTGAACTCTTCAGATTTTCTAGATTTGGATTGTCATTAAGAGTTAGAGAATTATTCCTCATTTCTCTTGCAGATGTATTCAATATTTATTTAAAATATATTGACCAGAAATACAACCTTAAACTGAATTGTAAGAGGATGGACTGGCATGAAAACAAAGGTATGACCTGTGTCTAAATAATTCCTTGCATGGCTAGCTGTCTACCATCCCAAAGTAAATGCTATATACGAGATCGATGATAGAAAACACAGGCTAATTAGCTCTATCAGGCAATCTGCCAACAAAGATGTAATGCTGGATTTGGGACAATCAGATGGAATAGTTGGTAAATTGTTGTTAAACCAACATCCAAGCTTGGGGAGGGTAAATAGGTAGTGGTAAACTTGCAGAGTACTTCTTGAGGCAAATATGTCTGGGAATATCTTTCTCCAGCAATCCCCAGTGGGAAGAGTGCCGCCTCCTTTCTCCAGTATTCCTTCCAGCCCTATCTGCCCTTCTCTTTCCAATGTTAGGCTGCCATTCAGCACAGGGGCACACAGCGGGATCTGAAGAGACGAATGCTGAGCGGTTTGGTGTGATTCCACACATGCAACATCACACACAATTCAGTCAGTCGGGGCTCTGCAGTCAGCACTGACACTGACACGATAGCAGCAATTCAAGTTTTGTTTTTTAATCCACCTCATTTCTCAATGGTTTTGACCTTTATCACCGGAGAGAAGATCACTCATTAACACACAGTACTGTTACAGTGCTGTGGCACTCCTAGACTGGGGCAGGTTTCTGTAGATGCGAGAAATTCCATAAAACTTCATTTGGCATTTTTTTTCTTTATTTCTCCTTTTCCTCTTTATTTTGTCACCCATTCTCCCTTTTGCTGAAAACGCTCTCCCCTCCCGCAACCCCGTGAGGAACACAACACATGTGTGGAGCCAGCAGGGACAAGAGCACGAGAGACAAGCATTCAGTGACAGCCAGGATGCCTCCTTGTCACCTTAGGCAATGCCGGGACTCGGGAAGAGCTTAGATGGGATGGAGCGAGGGTCAGCGATGCTGAAGACAAAGGTACAAGGGCATGAGGTTTGAAAAACAGACTACGATTGATAAAACTCTGGAGACCATGGCAGGCCAGACAGTAGGAGCATACGTTTATTTGAGGGGATGATTTAAATTGTCATACGAAAGGAGGAAGACCTCATCTAAAAATGTGACCACCACTGTGCCTGAAGGAAGTTGCTCTTGTGGACTGACATGTTTGCTCCAAGGTGACATCCTTGAGGCATCTTCAAACCCAAAATCTCCCTTCCGAACTTTGGCAGATTAGGATGTAATTAAATGTTTGGATACACTGCGGAGTTTTCTAGGAGAGTTTGATTTATTTTATTGTCATCAATATATTGGCTGGTATATATTTATTTCACAAAGCAGTGCAAGTCACCTTTTTGAATAATTGTTATTTGTATTGTCTACTTCATTTCACGTATGAAAAGTATACAACGGTCTGGGGGATAAAGGCAAGACTTCCAGGGAGAATGCAGCCGCACAATGATTTAAGTCACTCTAAACTGGGGCCGAAGCAGCCCTAACTTCCCTCACCTTCCTCTTCCACTCCAGCCACAGACTCCCACTCCTTCCTTGTGCTGACTTGCGCATTTTTGCAACTACAAGGCGAGACAGATCAGGGAGTTCAATTATTTGAAAACAGTCCCTCAAAACAAGTGGTCAGCTTTTGACCAAAGCGGGGACACCCCTGCCAGGGCAAGAGAGGAGTGGGGAGATGTGCCTGGATAAAGGTAGGACCACACAGTCGTGACATGGCTTGGCTTGCACCGCTGAGGAAGATCACCCTGTGCGTCTCACGGTGTAGACTGATGAACTCTTCTTCCAGGAGCAGCGGCAACTGCAGCACCACCTCCCCCGGCCAGCCCTGGCCATGAGCTCTGCCCAGGCGACTGTGTACGGAGCTCCATGGTCAGCTGTGCTGGGGAACTAGTCTAGAGTGAAAACAACCCGGCAAAATAAAAGCTGTTTTCAACCTTAGAGAGTCCACCTTGCAGACCCGCAAACCACTGTATGAGCATCCTCAGAGGTATAGCAAAAAGGAGAAGGAACCAAAAGATGCCTAAGCCAGTACTACTACTAAAGAAGCATTTACCACCCCATGATCTGATTAATCTATGGACTCCAGCAGTCAAAAGCTACCACATATCTTTGCAGCCTACCAAGTGCCACCATCCGCGGTTGCCTCCCCCTCCAGCCTAGGAAGACGCACTACAAAGAAGCGCGAAGACCCACGCTGCAAGTGAGATGGAAGGGCAGTCCTCGGGGCACAGGTGTGGGCTCTACGACAAGGGCTGCAGAAGGGCAGCAAGGACTGTAGCATTAACATGCAGCAGCTGCTGGTTTTGATTTACATGTCTGAAGAGAACTGGGCCCCATTATTAGAGTGGACGTACACCGGTCTGGCACGCTTTGATGTATTATTGTTATATCTGCACATAGGTAACGCACATGCTTGTGATCGATTCTCTAAATAGCCCATTGTTACTATCTGTATTATAAAGTGAAAATTAAATCAAAGCAAAAGGCTGGTTTTTGGCCTTAAGATTAAATAACTTTTTTAAATTCCAAAAGGAGACCCTAAATTCCACTTTATATCACTCTTCATTTTAATCATATTTTATTTGTACAATGTATTAATCACAATTTTTCCAGATGACATGGCTGTACTTTAGCTAATAATACTTAGCTAAGTACGTAACTTACATATACATTGTCTACATCATTTAGGGCACACATAAAAACAGTTGTGGTCCATCATTCTACTAAACTACTGTCCATCTTTTAATAGTTTTGTTTAACAGATACAGGAGGGTTGTCATTAAATGAAACCTTAATATAAGCTATTGGTTTGTAAACAGAGCAGCAAAGTACGGTATGACTGAAATCACAGCTCAAGAAATTCTCATTTTTATATTTAATAATTTTAGATTTGTTTATGTATTCATTTCCCCACAATAAAAAGAAAAAAAAATTTTAAAAAACACTTAGAGAAAACAGTGGAAAATACCTTATCTGCATTTGTCTTGCAATTCCATTTGGACAACAGTATTTCCTAAACGTAGCCTATTCACTGCTGGATATGTAATTACCTTCAGTTCATAGTCTAGACATTAATGCTTTCGTAGTATTTAAGACTCCTTGTAACATGCTTGCTGCTTTAAGTAAGCAAGGCTAAATCTTGACCAGATAAATTAGCAAAGAATGCAATAAAAGCTGCAATAAAAGAACTTTATCCTCCAAACCTTCAAGTTGCTGCTAAATGAGATTTCTTTGAAATGCAGATCAGTTGAACTAGATTAGTGAATTTTAGCTCCTGTCAACATCATAACAAAATACAAATACAATTGTTCACTGGCCTTATCTCCATGCTTCCATCTGCTGCCTTGTTATTTACTTTCCTTGATTTACTATGCAGATCTAAATAAGACACATCAAGGAGGGCTTACAACACAATGGCTTCTTAAGCTTTACATCAAGGTATTTGAAACTGAAGCCCTGAAAGGGCTGCCATCAAAGACATATCTCTAATGAACTTCCATATCAGAGAAGGTTTGGTATTTAATACTGCTGTGAAAAGAAAAAGCTACAAATCAGAATGGCCTATGAAGGAAAACGTCTGCAAATCTTGATGAGATTAGCACCTACCAGAATTAATATCCCAATAAAAATGATATCTCGTTCCTTGAAGAGTTAAACTTCCAACCTTTGCAAAAATAATGCCTAGTGTCAGAATGGGAAAACTCAGCTGACAAGGTCGAAAGGTCAGGGCGGTATTCTTTTTTCTCCACAAAATGTTCAAAAGACATTTTTGCTGGTGGCTTGATTAACATACTGTTGACAAACTAGCCTTGGAATGAAATAATTAACACAGTCGACAGCACTACTACGGTGCTTTCTGCAACAGCACAATTTTACAGTATCTTTAAAAAAATTAGCAACAGCTTCATGGCGAAACAACATAATCTAAAATGACAGCATGCAACATTTGTTCATCAATTTTACTATTTCCCTTTCTCCCCCACAGCAATCTATGGCAGTGCAGGATAAAATCTTCTGTCACTTTGCTTAAAAAAAACATCTTTAAGTGCCATTTCTATTACACGCCGCAGCCCTACTTGCAAAGTGCAATAAATGAAGAAGTTTCCTCCTCTATGTATCTGATAGATTAAACAAATATAAACAGCTTAAAAGTTTCCACAACCCACACGTAACCTTGTGTAGTAAACCGTCAGCTCCCGCAGCATGCAGCCGTTTGACAGGAATTTTTTTGCTAGGCACCGAAGTACATAAACAAATGATACTTTTCTTTCTCAGGAAAGCACTTCAATCATTTATGTTCTTCTATAGCAAGGGAGGATCCCACAAGCATGTTCCGTACCGCGGATCAATCAGCTCCAAACCGAAGTAGACATGTTGTATGCTCCAGCGCCTGGAAATCCTGCTGCAGGCTTACCAGATGATGAAAACGGAGGTATGCAGTGCAGGGGAGCCCCACATGGCACCCACTAGCTTCTGGGCATGTCAAACTTCACAACTACCCTACAGTCAATGACAGCAAACACCTTCCCTTTTCTTCTTCCCTCCAAACATATACTTGTCTCTACCCTCCTTCCAAATTACAGGCAGTCTTCCAGAAACAAAGCCCCCAAACAGAAGCAGCATCCCATGGCTATACTTCAGAAACCACAGTTGTCTTTTTGCTAGATTTCATTTCACATGGGCTATGTTCCAGGCTTACTTACGGCCACGGGAGACCACTACCTTTCCTTGTTTAATGAAATGACAAAACAACAGATTTGCATATGTAGAAGCAGGTGCTGTAACAGGTTTGACTACTCTTGACCTAAAGCATGTAAAAAAGATTTATCAGCAACAGCTGTCCCTAAGGTATTGGGGCTCTGACGGACAGTCAAAACTTTACCATCTGTACTGCCGTGTGTTAAAAATGACAATCTGAATTAAAAGCTGGTCAACAAATCTCATATAGCAAATGCCTTCCGTATCCCCATCCATATGTTGAATCCCCAAGACACACAACACTCGGATTATCTGTTATAAATCTAAATAAAATAAGACAATCTAGGAAGATGCGAAAAGTAAGTCTGTGGGAATTGCTACTTATTCACAAAACAAGCGTTTAAATAATACTTTGAACATGCATAAGTTTGAAATGCTTCAACAATTTCACATCATGATAGAAACATCTTATAACATAGCATATCTCTTCAGGATTAAAAAATCGCTATAAATATTTACGTAGGCTAATTTGAGGATTTACAGGGCTACAGCATTGTTTAGTTTGTGGATTATTAACCAACACAATTTTTGTTCAGCTTAACTTCTCTGAAGCCTTTCTTGAATGCCTTGACAAAAAACCTGACTGATAGCAAAAACATTTCAGAGCATCCCTGCGTTCTCCGCACAATTAAGGTATCGCAGGGAAGTGCGGTTTGCGGTTTATGGTCTGATTTTTCCGTACGAAGAGGAACTGTGTTTTCTTCCCCCAGACCAGAGGAAGGAACCTGAGAGTCTGAACATGACCCCCCGGTGCACGCAGTCACTTGTTCTGGAGCTATGCTAGCAGAAGGTAGCACCATATGCCCCAAGCCCCAACTTGGATGCTCTTTCTACAGTCTAATGTGCTTGTCAAAAGATGTTAAAATCACAGATGTACTTTCTCTGGATAAGCTTTATTATTGTACAAAGTAAAAAGAAAGGATAATACAATTTTTAATGTCTTATATGGAGCAGCATCCAAAACATACTTCCGCCGGGTTAAACTGGGAGGTCTTTTTTTATTGGTGAACAGTTTCTGAGGTCTTTAACGTTACAGCAATCTTATGCCTGATAACAGTTACAGCTATTTATAACTCTGATTGATTACAAACTAACTATATTCTGAACTTCAGCATTAATAATTTTCCTTCCCATGCAAGTCTGGAAAAATACAGCTCAGTACCTGGAAATGAATGAAACCCACCATTCTTTGCTCCACTGAATTTCACTGAACTTTTTAAAATTTAAAAAAAATATATTCAGAACACCACAGAATCTATCACTGTAATCCAGGCAGGATAATTGCTAAGATTAAGGAAAAAAAAAAAAAATCGTGGAGCACATACTGGAAGCAAACTTAAAATAACAGAAACTGTACTTCACAACATTTCTAATAATAATTTTAGATGTGGCAGCATATGTAAATTCAATCGCTTCGTGTTGTGTTCTTTAGCTTCTAGAATAAAGAGAAGCATTTTATTTTAAATATATATATGCATGTATATATTTGCAGGCACTGCTGAAAGACAGGAGGTAGTTTTTTCTCAAGTGAATAATAAAACTATCTTGTAGAATTTTGTGAGATTCAAGTGGTCCTTCAAACAGTTACAATGTCATGCAAAAACAATGCAGACTTGAAAAAAAAAAGAAATACAATTTATTTACTCGCCAGGTTGTAACTGTCTGTTGAGAGCTACAGTGATCCCCTCAAGAGCATAAATATTTAGACAAATTTTAAAATGTGTATTATATACTTGACAGAACATATTTACATGACAGCTCAGAGCTTAAGCAATCTGATCAGAAATATTCCCCCTATAAAACAAAGTCAAGTTAGGAAAAAAAAAGCGGCTCAGCCGTGTAAAGAGGCTTGAGATTAAAAACATAACCATTTAGAAACAGATTAGCCATTTAAATGTTTGCGTCAAAACGGAGATAACCTTCATCCTACTTCCCGATTCACCGGATCCTATGCATGGGTTTATGAAAATCGAAGACGAGCGGCGTTAACTCGGTGTCTTCTCCTACAAAGCCGTTTAATTGCCCGCTCGCTATCTGCTGCCCTCCGCCCCGGCGGGGGCCGCGGCCCGGCCGGGCAGGGCCCCTTCGGCATGGCGGGGACGCCCGGCCCGGCCCGGCCGGCCGCCCTGGGGAAGGTCAGAGGCTGCTGGAGGCACCCACCCCTCTCCTGCCCGGCTGAAAGCTGGAAGACGGCTCCCTGCACAGCGCTGCCGAGGTGGTGTCCAAGAGGGACGGAGATGGGAAAAAGGTGGAAATAAGCCTTACGCAGCCTGCTGGCACTTAGAGGGGTGGAGTCCCGCCATCTCCCTGAAGCCCAGCACGGCTCTCGCCAACATGGCCGCTGCGGGAGCTCACTTATCCCTCCCTGACCTGCTGCTTTTTATCTTGGCGGTATTTACACGAATTATGTACTTTGGGATCAGATACTGTGTTTCGGGGTTTGTCTTACAAAGCAGCAACAAGCACATTCATCACACCCTACTTTAAACCACCACCATGACTGTCGGGGGAATCCTCCCTCCGGCGGGAGACCACCAAGAGCAGGAGACTCGCGGCCTCAATGCGGCCTGAACAAACCGCCAACGCGTGAGAGAAACACATGTACAGAAAAATCTGGTAAATAAACTTACAGGCGTAAACTCCCACTGTATTCTCTACTTTTCAAAGGGGAGAGGAGCTTTGGAAGGAAAATAGAGCCGGCCCAATGCAGCCATCGGACATTTCAACATGAGTTGCTGCCACCAAGCAGTAACTTCCCAGAAAAAAGGTGTGAAAGATTTTAAGAATACATGTATTGAAAAGCTATCACATGAGCAACTTGGAGGACCATTTACACTCTTGCCAGGGAGAACAGGGGAGCTGTTTACATTCAAAGAAGATGCAAAAGCAGACGCAAGAAGGGATAAACAAGGAGTGGACCCAGAGCCAAACAGTAAACGGGAAACACCTGGTCAAAGAAATTAGTTTTGGACCATCTTTACTCACTGTTATGCAATATTAAAATCAGATTCATCCTACCTAACTTTAAACATCTAAAGAGGGTGTAATTGCTACCTAACGGGGAGGTGTACGGGAAGCCAGGGAGAGTGCCGTCCCGCTCAAGGAGCATCAGTGCAGTTACCTAATGTTTGAATGGACAAATCCAGCCACTGCAGGATGAAACACAAGCGGGAGTAGACTGCAAGAACAATTTTTTCTGAAGAGACAAGGAATTGTTGGATACTCTTCTAAGCGTAATGCAATCTGACTTAAAAAAACAAATTTTTCAACTCCAGATTGTAAATCAAGTTTTACACTGAATATATCATAAAGCATAGATTACACAGTTACACTGATTTTTTTTCTTGTATTTTGGACTGTTTAAATTCAGTGACTATTAATGTTGATTTCTGTGAACTTAAGGGTACTTGTTAATTTGGCTATTTCACTTAGAAACTAAAATATGTTTAGTTATACCTAGCCATCATTTTCACCCTTTGAATAAATCAAATTCTATGAAACAATGGTGAAAAAATGCTAAAGAATATTTGTCTTAAAAAGCCCCAAAACACAAAACAAAACCCCGGCACATATGGACACCATGTATTTGTGGACTATAAAAACATAATACTTGTCAAAGAAATTATTTCTTATTCTACTCTCCTTTAAAATTATAAAGCAATCATTTAGACTTCATATTGAAAACTGTTGCCTTTTGTAAAAAGATGTGTGCCTCATAATGCACACAGAATGGTTTCTTCACACAGACTTATTTACTTAATATATTAAGTAGCATACAGAGGTAATCTTTATGCTTGCAGCATAAAAAATCTCAATTATTAATATCTTATATTAAAAGAAGGTGCCAATTAGAGAATTTTCAGATATTAATCTCCCTACTAAAGTACATTTCCTTATTGATTACACACAGCAATTCTCTCTTAAATTTTAAAAATGGGAATCTTAAATAGAAGTGGAAAAATACAATTATGAAATGTTCTTTATTTGCAATTAGATTCCAAGGTTGCAGAATACTGTATCTGTCCCAATTTTACAGAACCGCTTAAGGCATCTGCCAACCAAGTTTCAAGAGGATTAGCTGTAATGAAAATGCAACATATGTAAATACAGCCACGTATTTAAATGTCAAATATTTCAAACACAATAGAAAAATTACAAATTCAAAGTTATCTTTCCAAACATATAATTCTATCAACTCCTTCCATGAAAGATAAAAACTTAGAAAGAGCATTTTTATACTGTACGAGACACACAATGTGGCAGTAAGTTGTTAGCCTTCTTAATGTATCTCATTATTGAACGGAATGTTTTTTTTTTTTCATAAACACACAGCATACTCCACCTTTAACACCAATTCCATTTACTTCAGATTCACCTTGTAGATTCAGAAGAATCTTGTTACTCATGCTAAAGCTAGCAAAAATAAGGTATGGGATGAACGAAAAGCACCTTTCTCTTTTGTGCACTTTAGCTATCTTGTTTACTTGACGAGATGTGTAATACTAGCACAGGAGAAAGAACACAATTACACAAGAAAAGAAAACCATGCAGCTAGAACTCCTCTGACTTCAGACACATTTTTCTCATCTCTGGATGTGGTACAACCTTGCTGTGAACTATTAGGTTTCCACTACTTAGAGACAGACGGTTTCATACTGCTCAACAGAGATTACTGCTGTCTATCTAAATAGGGCTTACAGTGGCATCAGCATATTTTATTAACTCAGAACCATAAATCCTATTCTTATATGCTCTCAAAGACCAATACTCCTAGGGTCAGTTAAATTTACAACAGCATGGCACCTTCCAGGAAGAAGCTTCAAAGTGAGGGTATGCTCCTTTCCAATAGCCCCCCAGAAATTCCGATATCTATTGAAAGCTTAAAAAGCAATACCCCATCCTTGACATTAAACAATAGTTTCCCAAGCAGATTTTAGCTCACTGCAACATTACGCAGTATCCCAATACACTTCATAATGCCTCACAACACAGGTTTTCTTTGTGTTTCAAGAATTCTCCCTCTTTTATGTGATAAACATGGTATTTCCAGGTGAGCAGATCTTAACACCCGCTCTTCTATAACTGGGACACAGTGAACACTTGTGAAGGAAAAATCTTCACATTTTTGAGATTCAAGGAATATTCCTTTATATTCCATTGCGTATCAGTACATGGAAGTGCTTTTATTAGCACCAACAAAATTATTTTTGCATGTATTTCCCTCTATCCTCTGAACTCTCAGAGGAACACAATTATAACCTGCAGTATATAATACTGTTAAGGACTGACAGTAAGATGAAAACAGAGATGACAAAGTCAAGGAAGTAACAGCCTAAAATAATACAGAAATTTTCAATTATTTTCAAACTCTACAAACCAAAAAATCATTTTAAATAGATGCCTGGTGTCTACTTACATGTGCCTTTATTCTACTCCCTCTGAATAAATGGACTAACTGTCATAGGTGACTCCCCAAAAAAATTTTCACTTTACAGGAGCAATGATGCAGTTATCTAGATACACACTGCATTTGTTTCACTGATATGTACCAAACATCATTTAGCCCCAAGCAATCCTTAGAAATACAAATCACACCCTAGTGCTTCCTCAGGGGAAGACCCAGCCTCGGCAGCTCCCTCCGCATCGTTCAGTGACGCTAAATTCTGCAGGGTAGTCCAGCAATCTCAACAGTGCAAGAAAAGGAGAAGCACTGCACAACACTTGGCTGAACTTGAAAACACTAGAAGAAAATGCCTATTCAACTCCATCAATTGCTCTATTTTTCACCCCTTTTTTCCCCGCAGTAAGTGTCCTAAATCAAAATCAGACATCATGAAGGTGGTTTTGCCGCCCTTGTCATGGCAAGCCCTGCACACTGAGGAAAGTCCTTGAGTCCTTTCCAAAGAACTGGATCACAAAGGCAGAATCAATCCATGTATCAGTAACTATTGTAGTGTTACTGTTGTTAAATATCTATAAAGAAATGTCAGTATCTTTTTAAAGATCCCTTCCTTTTGCTATAAACAGCCTTATTTAAAAATAGAGGCTGCTATCAAGGTTCTACAATTTGGGGATCTGATTTTAAAATAATAAACCAATTTTAAACAAGACCTTCTCAAACTGCAGACTGTTTACTATTTTATGTTATTTTTATTGTAACACAACACTATTCAGTGGAACTTCACTCTCAAATAGCAATTTAACAATTCAATGCTATCACTGCTCTGAAGAGAAAAACAGTGAGCTTTGAAGCCATTTGATCTCCTCAAATCAAAATTGCAGTCTTGTACTCATTTCAGAATCTACTTAATTTGTTATGTTGCAACAAAAAAGAGACTACAAAAAGCAAAGTGCCAGAAGTAAACATTTTGATCAACCTAATTCTCTTTTAAAAAACAAAACTCCCACTGTTCTTTTTTAGAAAAATACCTTGACATTTAAAGACAAAGTAAGTGCATGTCTGTGACTCGTTTACATCAGACAGAAACAAACCCTCCTAAATGTTGAAAGCACAAAGTTTTCTTGTGCTAGTTTATGAACTATGTTTAAGGAAATACTTAAAACACTTAGCAAATCTTCTGACAATTTAGCAACTTCATCAATATAGCTGGTCAGACACCATGGTGATGTGCATCGCACAGGCTTCTGAAAAAGAAGCACCAACTCAAACATGAGCATGTGATTTTAGTGTATAGAAAAGGGACAGGGTGCAATTATACTGCACGTAATGAGGTAGGTGTTGCACTATCATATAATGTATCACCAAGAAATGGGAGAAGTGCTGAGTTGGAAACACTGATGACTTGCTACAATGCGCACGCCAGCAAAAATATGGTTTGGATGGAACTAATAAAGTGGTCGACCCTCAGAAAAAAATCTGTGTGCACTGTATACTTTAAGCATGAAGGCTTATAATAAATATGAAAATCAGTTACCCAAGTAAAATTACACAGAAGCTCCTTTCTTCAGATACATCTCAGCCTGCATGTACATGAATGCCATGCTGGCTTTGGGCAAGCTGCCACAGCCTCTGGTTTCTTTATGCCTCAAACTCTGTTAGTTATTACTAGGTTTTTCAATTAAGAGATTTCACAGGCAACGCCCACTCTACCCACTATTTTACAAGAACACCATCCTCAGGGATACAATGACCACTCAAAATGATGTAGGTGATTTTTTTAAGGCAAATCAGTGTTCATAGGATTGTTTCTTGAGATGGGACAAGCAGATTTAACAGCTTGCTACTACCATAAAGGGAATACTTTCCTCTCTTCTCCCTCTACCTTCCCATGCCAGTGCTAACCTTATGCTGTCTACAGCGATCTCAGATCCCTCCGTGAGCCAATTCAATTCACTGGAACAGCAGAAAGCATACTCGGGCTTTTTGCCAGGTTGGTTTTCTGCTGTTTTGCTGAGTTAATATGACCCACAGAAGGGTCTGCTAAACTCCAGATCCAGCCCAAGAGAGGTCACAAGCGCATATATGTGAAAAGAGGGAAGGGAATGGTGGGCTGAGTCCAGGGGATGATGGGGAAGCCCATCTCCAAATTGCTGACAGCATATCCTAAGAAAAGATCAGCTGTCTGTGAAACTACAACTCCACTCCAAACCTGATTAATCAACTCCAGTTCATTACTTACAATGAACTTACTTCTAGTTAGTTCATAGGTTCCCTCTTCACTTTCTCAAGCACAGGAGCTTTTTTGCTGCCAAGTCTTAGCTCAGACTTTCTTCTCAGAAAATGCTGGGTCTACTGTCCTGTGTATGTCATCAGAGCATTGGCTATCCAGTGGCTCCAACGCCTACTGCAATCCTGGTCAAACAAGCCCAGATTCACACTTCTTCCCACCCTCATGATGGTCCCCTAGCTAAGACATGATGGTCCCTAGAGAGCCAGCTGCCTTTGCAGCATCCTCTAATTGAAATAGCTGTCACATGTCCAACAAAAGGCTTTATTTACCAAAAGCCTACATATAAAATATCAGTAACTCACAACACTACCTAACAGGGTCTGTGCAGATCAGGGAAGAATTTGAGAGTTATAGTCAAAATACTACTCAATATGTCTCACAGTAAACAGTACCTAAATTTGTATAAAACTTCCTTCCAGTGTACACAATGGAAATAAGCACCAGGTTTCTAAGTTGTTTGTTTGATTATGTACTTATGAAAGGTGGGGAGGAAACGGAGAACAATAAAAGGGAAAAAAGAGCACGTTACTGAGCCATCGTGTGTCTCATTATAACGACTGTTCCTGGATTTACCAAATAGATGTACATACAGTTATATGTAATCTAGTGTTATGCTCACTTTCAGCCTATGTTAAAGCAAATCTCAAAAAAGGCGGGGAGAAATAAGACTACTTTGTCTCTAGTGTATGCAAAGGCTACTGCAAACCGAAACACCAGCTCGACACCAAGAACCCTGAAATCATTTTAATGAATTTTTGGAAGAAAGGTCTCACACTTCCTGAAAGTAAGAGAGGAGGAACTTGAGCAGAGGAGGTTATCTAGGCACACATTTGGAGAACAAAGCACCATTTCATTCTGCTAATAAACTGCAAGTAAGACTCCCAGGTAGACATTACCTAAAGGTTACCTTCTAAGTTGTAATGGTCAAAGATCTCAGGGGATGACAGATAGGCAAAACAAAATTATGAAAGTAGTAGAGACAGGTTTCACTAATGACACTGACAGGTTTCCAGGTTACTACCTAGCTCCAAATTAGCGATGACTAAACAGTTTGTCATCAATAGCAACTTGAAAAGCTGTTGTTCAAGCTTTCAAAGCTTGAAACTAAGCTTTAAAAGGTTTTCACAACGCAGGACTTTTTACACAGACTTCCCAAGTCAAACCTTGAATGTAACAACCCTCTCTTACAGAAATGTGGCTTTTGAGAATAATTTATTATCAAGCTAAAAGCATATGCTGCCAAGTGCAACCCAAGATCCTACAACGGACACTACATACTGTATATTGCCAAAGAATCTGCAGGGGGCTGTAGGTCCAGATCTAGACACACACCAAGCTGCTGATGCATAAGTTTTCTGGTTACAAACCCAACTGCTTATTCAGTCCATTCTAATTCTCCCTATTCTCAGCGAAGCATAGGCCAATTTCTTACCCACAGCAAACATCCACAGTTCCTCCAGAGAAGCATCTATCTTCTCCCCTTGACAGCTGAGTTAGTTCACTATTAAAGGTACTATCTGTGGTACTGGGAAGACGTGGATTTTCTACAACGTGAAACATCTAACAAAGTGTATGATACTGTTCTGAGCACAAGTATGTTTTCATGCAGATTTAGGCAGTATGGCAAATTAAACAAGACAACACCAAGTTGTGTGGGAGTGTTGCTCTGCTTGAGGATAGGAAGGCGCTACAGAGGGTCTGGACAGGCTGGATTGATGGACCGAGGCCAATTGTATATGGCTCAACAAGGCCAAGTGCTGGGTCCTGCACTTTGGTCACAACAACCCCATGCAACGCTACAGGCTTGGGGAAGAGTGGCTGGAGGGCCCCTCACTACAAGGACATCGAGTTGCTGGAGCGTGTCCAGAGAAGGGCAGCAAAGCTGGCAAAGGGTCTACAACACAAATCTTATGAGGAGTGGCCGAGGGAACTGGGGTTGTTTAGCCTGAAGAAGAGGAGGCTGAGGTGACACCTTATCGCTCTCTGCAAATACTTGAAAGCAGGTTGTATTGAGCTGGGTGTTGGTGTCTTCTCCCAAGAAGCTAGCGACAAGATGAGAGGAAATGGCCTCAGGTTGCACCAGGGCAGGTTTAGATTGGATATTAGGAAAAACTTCTTTACTGAAAGGGTTGTCAAGCATTGGAACAGGCTGCCAGGGAGGTGGCTGAGTCACCATCCCTGGAGATATTTAAAAGATGTGTAGATGTGGTGCTTAGGGACATGGTTTAGTGGTGGACTTGGCAGTGTTAGGTTAACAGTTAGACTCAATGATCTTAACGGTCCTTTCCAACCTAAATGATTCTATGATGCCGTCATTCTAAAACTTCAATACGGTGACATTAGTGATTCACATAAACTCCAATTCCTTACACAATAATCTAAGATTAGAGAAATGTTGTTCAGGGGAAAGAATCCAAGTTTCTTTTTTCACCTTACCACAGTTCCAAAGAATCTCTCCTATCATGCGACAGCCTTACTTGTCTACCCTCTGAAATTCTGGAACTGGAAGAACTAGCTGCAACACAGCTCCAACAGCAGACCTTGGCACAACAGTTCTGCAGGTGACTCCAGGTGCAATCCCACCACAGCTGAAGTTTGCATCCTTGTTGAGCACAGTCCTTCACCACCTCCTTCCTCCCGAGTCTGCTCCCTTCTGTGTTTACTGGACTGCTGGCTGGACTGTTTCAGAACAGCACGAGTCAGCAGAAAACTAACACCATAAATAAAACTACAAAAAATAAAGCGTATTTATCAACTTAGCATGCCAAAATGATTTAGTGAAGTCCAGGAAATACTGGAGTTGATGCATGGAGATTTGACTACACTGAAGTGAGACTATCACAGAGTTTATTGAAAAATTAAAATCAAATTATTTTGTATCAGTAATCTCAACTTCTGTACTTTCTCTCAAACACTGGTTTCTTTTACGTAATTTTTCACACCATTATTTTAAATTTACAAAAGTATCTCTGAGATCCTTCCTCTGGCGATTCTTCATATTTCTTACCTAGTTCCAGTTCCTTCAAATGTTGCTCACCTTTCGTGTCTCCTTCAGAAAGAAGGGCAGCTTTCACATAGTACAAGCTACAGGTCTCCTGCTTTCATTCCTTCTGTCCATATTCTTTATCATTATGTTTAACAGAATGAAGGAACACTACACATTCCTACTGAATGAAGAGATTTACAGCACAAATAGAAAACAGAGATGGCATTAAGGCACTGGAGTTTATAGGTAGCTGCAGGAGAAAAGAGCACAAGAACACCTGGGAAAAAGTAAGGTATGCTATTTCATGCCAAGGGAGTAATCCCTCAAAAATCCTTAAAATTTCTTCTTTTTGCTGTCCACAGTACCCGGTAGTCACAGATTTTCTGATGTAAAATATTTCACAGGTATATCAAGAGACTCTGCATGGATACAAAGGATTTTATTATAAGCCAATAATATTTAAAAATATACCATTTCTCTTGTAAGAATGATTACTTTTACTACCTTATAACTTTGTGATTTAAACCAATAACATGTGTACAACTGATATTCATTGTGCTGTTACTTGTTCTTAAAATGTTATTACAAATATTTTTATACCAGCTTTCACACATCCTATGTAACTCTACAAGAACTTCATTCCTCAAAAAAATCTATACCTCGTATCAGAGATGGAGTAAAGCTCAAAAATAACTATCTGAAGTCTTCAACCTATGGACAAGGTTTTTAAAAACATCAAAAATAATGAAAACTTCACACATTCTGATGCCACTGAATTTTACATGAGTTCTTAAAAGCATGAGATAACACTGTTTGAAATGACTGAATTCATTTTACTGACTTATTTTACTGTTCCGTTCTGATTCTGTAAGGTGACACAAGTAGCATTCTTTAAACAACTGGGACCAAGACAGAGATGAAAAAATGTGATGCCTTTTTATATAAAAGAGAACCTCATTTTATTACAAGGCATAATAAGGAGCAACACAGAAAGCCAAGCAAAAGCTGGAAAAAAGATTAAGATTGTGCATGTTCACACCAATATATGAGGATCATTCGTCCTCAGATGTTAGATGCTAACTAATGCATCCAAGGTTACGATGCAGGATGTCTACAGAAAGCTGGCATCAAATCAAAGACCACGGCTGCACAGTTAAGAATTTTAACAGGGTTTGACTTGTGTTCTACACTAAATTTTAAGACGGTTATATAATTTTGTCAATCTCAAGAGTATAATAACAACTAGGAGTTCTTTATGATAATTGTTAAAGACCTTTACACAGAAGGAAGGTGCCAACATAAAAGCACAGGAGAGGTACAAAAAGTAAGCACTTCTTGTCAGAGGCAAACTCCTGTCTAATCCCTCTCACCTCCTCCCCTTCTCGGCAGGTGTCCATTTGAATGCCAGTACCAAGGGAGGCATGGGATAAAAGAAAGCAAGAACTTTGATGACGCTTCCCAGAGCTGCTTACCTTCATGAAGCCCCAGCTCCCCAGGTGGGATGGCGACGCTTGCAAAACAACTTGCAATGAACATGGAACCTCCACCTGAAATGTGACTTCAGAAATTCAAGTAGGGGGGAAAAAACAAGTTTAAACTACAATTCTTCTATTCACAACATCATGTTTCTACCTGAAGTGTGATGTTAAGTCTCTTGGAATAAATCCATTTTTCTTTTAATATTAAGCCTATTTAGTGTTGAGGGCAAGCTGAATGAGTGGAACAGACACACTTGTCATGACTACTCAAAGCCGTGTGTGGAGGCAGCACCAGACATGCTTGGGGATAACAGGCCAGGCAGAGCCCAGTCCACCTCTTACAGGGAACAAATGACTGAGACGGAGACAGCTATACCTCAAAATATCATACACAGGAACCAAAAGGCAGTCAAAAGAGCAGCTATTACAGTGGAAGACAGACAACTTTAGACAGCAAAAGTTTATTCTCTATGATCCTACAACTGATTATCGTTCCTTGTCTTTGTAAATGCAGGTTTTATGTTACCTAGAAATAATTCTTGTAGTCATCCAAAGATTTTCCAGTATCCAGCAAGACATACTTAGGCTTGCTTAAATTTCGGTCTGTAACTTTCTGTGGTTACTATGATTTGCTAATTAGTTTTTATTAAGATAATTGAACAGGCATTTAAAAAATTTGAGCTCAGATCTTCTCCATTGGATAGCAAAACATATGTAATGTTTAACCAAACAGAGAAACGATATACTCCAGTAAGCATATAATATTTTAACTATATGCTATGCAATCACGCTACCAAGCAGAACCATCACGTCTACACCCGCCTATTTAAAGCTCCCATATTTCAGTGCTCAACAGAAACATTTCATCAATTTATTTATCTTTGTAAGTCAGTCTCTCACACGGAACAGCATACAGTTTACAATTCAGTAAACAGAATGCATAATAACCAAATAAAAATCAGCATTAAATTTCAAACAGAAGATGATTGGCATATGACCGATTTGCCATTATAGCATCAGTACCAAGGTTATACCTAACCTTAAGGACCAAATCTTCAAGAAGAATAAATGGCATTTAAGAAAACCAAGGGTGTCTTGTTCCTTGAAGACATTCAGAGCAATACTGGCAATGGTCCTATGCCAACATAAGAAATGAATCAGCTAAAAACAGTGGCAGTGAAAAAACAACAAAACCAGCAAATACCATCTCTCAATAGCAGATCAAACTCATCAGCTGAACAGAAGGTAGCAGAGGACAAATTGATTTGAGAGTAAGAAGTCATGAGGTCCAGAAATAGCTGTTACTGAATGATGTCTCTTAAGAGACAGAGTATTATTTCCTGTTGGAGGAGTCAAGAAGTCCGCTTTCTCCATCCATGTTAGACAGTAGCATTCTGTTAATTGGCTGAAATAGCCTGTCGTTATTTTTAGTAAAGAAGAAAACCAAACACTTTCTTTCTTCAGGCTTCATGTAAATGCACGACCCTATATAGAAAAGGGGAGAGGGATGGGAAGGGGAAGACTGAGACTCTGCCACATGCTCTCTTTATTGCTGCCATCCTGTTTTCACAGGGGAGAGCAGTATTCATCAGGGGCTATGTACGTTTTCTTTCTTCTCTTTGGTGCTTATGCTTACACACAGAGAGATTCCACTAGAAATGGCAGCACTGTTAATTATCAAAGGACACCCTGGGCTGAAATTGTGCTGGTACATACTGTACCCCGCACCTTCCTGAGCTGCAGTGCTGTGCTCTACAATTAAAGCTTATGTGGCTTCTTAGCCATTAGAGTTTTTTTAAATAATTTTGAGAACGCTAAAGGTAACTTACTAGCCACTGGAATTTTTAATGGTGTGTAATCCATAGGTATTTTCACACTCTGAGAAACACCTTATTGCTTGAGAGTAGAAAAATTTTCTCCTTTGCACAACTGGTAGAGGGCCTATTTTCATGATGAGTGAGTGAGAATACGAAGAGCATTCCAGGTGGCATTTTAGTTCCCTCTCAACCACAGAGAAATACAGAAAAAATTCAAAGAACCCAGAAGGAGACAGGAAATCCAGGCAAAGAGAAATGCAGATGAGGAAAATTATTATACTAAAAATAAAGTATGTAAACCGTACACTTTTCAGTTGAATGACAGTCCACATGTACACTTCACACTGTGAATGGCACCAAGCCCTTAAGCCTCCATCATACGTGACCTAGCAGAGAAGCTCAGAGGCCTCCAGACAAAGAGCAATGCCATCAGTCATCGTTGTCTCAGACACCACATAATGCCTGATGAAGATGTGGATGCATTTTCACATGATCACTCAACAATTACTTGGGCTTTAGTAGGAAAGTCCCAACCAAGTTCAAAGGTCCTGCTTTGGCCCTTCACTACAGATCTTGACACCAATCTCTACTCAGAGAGAAGCAACCATACAGAAATCTTTGATGTTTTCAGCAATAGGCGTAGAGGCTCTGCCCATGCTAATAAACCAAAAGGCCCAAGACATAAGCTCAGGTGCTGAATCTGTGAATACAAAAACATAGGACTCGCTTGTGCTGCCCTGACATCGTGTCTGAATGAAGAAACTGGCAGATCTGAGGTTCTGGAGGAAAAACTGGAGGAAAAGATTACGATAAATTCAGCCATGAATTGAGAAATGTAGCAGTTTTCCTCTACACATACCCAGCCTTCAAAAAATTTTGTATCAAAAATACAGATCTGCACTTATGCCACTTTTCTTGCACCTTCATGGAAAGGTGAAGCCATGAGCGGGCAGTTAAGAGGTTACAAGGCAGTCCCACATGGCTGTGCATGGCTAGGTTTAAATCAAACCAGCCACTGGGAAACGCAAAGCTAGGTTTAAATCAAACCAGCTACTGGACGTACATCCTAACAGGCCTAATAAAGCCTTTGATGAACCCGGAAAAGAAAAGGCAGAAAATGGAGGCTTACTCTTTCAGTGAGCATAAGCAGAAATGTGTGATAGATGGGCTTTTACAGAGCTAAGGGAGAGGACACTGGAACTGATAACAAACATACTAAATGTCAAACACCCCTCTCTAGTATCTATAGAGACTGGGTCTAACTGAAGTAAAGGGTAATACTCTCACATAGCACTCAAAAAACACTCAGAAAGTTCTCTGAAGTCTTCAGCACCCACACAGTGACAGTGGAGTATTTTGGGAAAGTGGCAAAAGCCAGAGAGACTAATCTGTGGGCAACAATTATGAGAAACAACAGAGATCTTGCAGGTCTTCACCACAAAATGAAGAAAATCCAGGCATATATTCAGCCTCAAATGTTCTGGAAAACTGTAATGACCAGGGCCCTGCCCAGACTTCTTATGGAGAGAATCCTTGCAATGCAGCAACGGGATGAAATTCTTCCAACAGTCCACCTGAGCACGGTACCAAGAATGCACTGAGGGAGAGCCTGCACCCTAACCTCATCTTCAGCAGAGCACCTCCTGCCAGTGTGGGAAGTAAAATGCATTTATGCTGGGCTGACTATCCCTTGGAAAGGTACAGATGAGGCAACCAGGAAAGATCACCTACACACCCTCCAGAAATGTGACTCTGATGGATGCGAAAGACAGCTGGAAGATCAAGGAGAACAGCTGATCCTCTTCTTTATGGTCCAACTGTACAGGGCTTTCATGGAATAGAGAAGATATTGTACATTTCTGCTTTGGCACGCCATCCTTTGGTGATCTCCAGAGCCTCAAAATCTCATGTAGATGTATTTCAGAGGCACTCGGAGTTCCAAAACAAGTAACATGAGCTCATGCTCCTGCACAGACCTCAGCCCTTTGATGATAGAGATTTACCCTGCAGGATCTCCAGGCCAAAGAGGATTTGCCAGGCATCGCTACCTGACTGGGGAAGGAACTGGAGGCGTATTGTCCTGTGGCCTGAAACTGCCACTGTAGCAAAAGTTATATTGAGAAACGGTAGCCAGCCTGCTGAAAGGATACAAAGTGGGAGAGCGCAGAGGGGAGGCATACTTAGCGTTAGGTGATGTGTGGCACGAGGCATCACAGAGGTTAGCTGAGAAGTGTATTGTCAGAAAAGGAAAGCACAGATTAGGATCTGTTCGCAGTCAAAAGAGCTCTCACAAACTGAGAGTTAATGGTTTCTCCAGTGATCCCAAGCATTTGCAGTAATATAATTTCTGATTCAAGTGTTCACCTTGGGACCCAGATGCTTGGAAAGAGACTGAGTCATTTGCAGAGATTCAGGTTTTGCACCTTTGTGGCACCCTTCATCAAGCAAACAATTGTAAAAATAAATGAAAAAGGGCACACAGAGACACAGGCAGTTAACAGCAGTGACTGTCACCACCATGATGAAAACTTCCAAGGGTTACAGACAGGACACATGGAAAGACCCTGAAATGAACAGAGTTATTATCTGAGAAGAAAACTATATGAAAATAGGTACCTACAATACTAAAAAGTTACAGACCACCTACTGAACAGCCAGACAAATGCTACCTAAATCCATACAGAATTTCAGACATAGGAATAGGGTGCCAAAACACCCTTTCTCTTGGCAAGAAACAACCTCTGTATAATCCATAATAATACTGGGGTGTGCTGCAACTGTCTGTAAGGCACCTGGCATGTAAAGCAAAATCCATCCATGGGTGAGATGCTTTCATGAAAAGGGTGTCTGAAAAAGGACACACAAGCGGGGATACATGGTAAGCTGCACCGCACAGTCATTGTTCATTATGCCTGATACCCAAACAACTGATGCTTTTTTATACCAAGATGCTAGAAAACCTGTCCATGTGGCAACAAAAAAAAAGAGTGGAAACACACATTAAGGTTGCAGACGGCAAAGAAAAGCCTAAGATCCTGGCACAGCATCAGCCCTGCAGCCTGCCTCTATGCCATGACCTAACAGAGTTAGTACCTACAGTCATCTATGATCTCAACCATAGTTAAGGCTTTTCAAATTGCCAGCTGGAGCACACTTCCAGAAGAGGGAATGGAGATCATTTGAAGCCTTGTTCCTGACAAAATACAGAGTTCTTTCTTAGGATACATGGAGACATGACCTAGGAATTGGGTGTCCGTCACAGCTTTGCAGGAGCCTGGTACTGCACTTGTCCAAGAACTGAAGAAAGAGGAAACATTTAATAGGAGGTCCCTGGTAGATGTCTGGAGCCATGATGAACTTCTCATCAGAAGAACAGACACCACAGATTGACCAAAAGACTATCATAGTTAGAGAGACCAGCAAGAATATTCTGTCAGCCATCTGTGCCTCAGAAGACATTAGAGTGCAGTCTTCCAACATGTAAAGGGAGGAAATCTGAAGCAGGCAAAATCTTCCCCAAAGTCTGATTTACAAGATGAAACTCCAAAGATGCAAATGAACAGACTTACTTCCTCACTCCTGTGACGGTCTAAAGACCTGGTCACTGAATCGCAAAGATTCATCCTTCCTGAATACAGCAACTCATCCCAGGGATGAGGAGTTAAGAGGGATGCAGATAAAGTCCACACTCCCTGGAGCCTGCTGTTTCTTGCCAAGTCCTCCTGGTGGCAGAAGGAGAGTGGGCTGGAGCAGAATGCCTGGCTCTAAAATTACCTCAACGGGGGCACTCTCATGCAAAATGTCCATGCATCAGCCTTCATCGTGCTTCTACCTCTTTATTAAGGGGAACCCTAATATAGTCTGTTACCAGTTAAGTAGGTTCCTGAAGGAGAACTAGTAACCATGGTCCCCCATACTCTCTCGGTGCAGGACTAAAACAGGTGATCCAGATATGATCAACCATTAGACAACATTGTCAAGATATGAATATCTTACACTCATAGGTGAAAAAAACCTTGATCTTGAGAAGGCAAATAGAAGACCTTTTCTTAACATAGGGCAAGAAGAATGACATCACTGTTGCATCATTAGCAGGCTTTTTGCCTTAATAATGCAAGCTGCTTTTGAAGAAATTTCTGTATTGACCAGGTCAATACAAATTGGAACAGCGATAACTCAAGCAAAAGCCTTTATGAAGGAGATATATACAAATTTGAAACAGATTTCTCAAATAGTATTCGATAATATGTAAATATGCTTACCACATGGATGCAGGTAAAAGATATTTTGAAATGCCACAACAGGGGATATATCTAGTCACTTCACAGTAGCAAGATCTTTTATTCAAAATTTTCATTTCCTACATTAACTGAACATCAAATCACACAAGCATATGGCTTTAACTTCACAGTTTATTACGTTACTCTAATTGTCCCCGCATTTTTTTTTCACATAAACATTTCTCTCACATTGCTTTCATTTTTAAAATTCAATTACATAACTGGTGTTTGATGACAAGGCCTAAGAGAAAGCTCTCACAGGAAACCATAAAATCTTCCTTGTTCAAAATGAAACCAGTAGAAAACTTTGAAGTAAATTACTGAATTAAATGCCAGAGATAAAGAAAATTGCAAAATTCCTCTCAGAAAAACAAAACGAACAAAGTTTTAGGACACTACATTATTACAAAAAAAAAATCAAAATTCAAACCTGCAGAGCAGCATACTCTTCGCAATGTCAATCTGCATTCAATTCAAGAAAGAGTAATGCTGGCTCATTATTGTTGATGTTATCATGCTAGGAAATAGTGCTAGTTAAAGATAATAGTCTCTCAACTCAACCACGGTAGTAAAAATATAGCTAAATTAGACCACATAAATAATTCATTACAAAAGGCCTGATTTTGCATTATTTCTGTATTACTTTTAAATTGCAGGTTACTCTCATGGATAGCAGAGATCTTTATTTGAAGATCCTCATGTTTTTTGGAACTTTCTTGGGCAGTATGTTATTGTCTTGGTATTAGGAATTAAGGAATCTACACTTCAGCATTCTCTTCTCCATGCCCTCAAAATAGATCTCACTTAACAATAAGAGGAAAACACATCTCCTATATTTTTAATCCGCAAGACTGTTAGCCCATCTTGTAAAATCTTCTCTTAAACATAAACATGCTTCTTTAAATTATTGAAGTTTGAAAAAACAACATTTTTCCAAATGAAAACAAGTGGAATTACTTACAGAATTTATATTTTTGGTTAATAACTCAGTATGTTTTAAAAGTCAGCACAGAAGTTCCATGTTTGCTAGTAAAAACATTTTCAATACTATAAAGTTTTTTGCATTTCATAATCAACACGTATATGAAGCATATTGAAATATTAAACATTTTAAATGCTTCAAAATAATTATCCTCATGGGCATATAACTTCATAATTTTGGTAGAGCTACTTTAAAAAAGTTTTAACCAAACTGCACGGCAAGAAAATGTCATTTTATTTCCACACAGGCACCAAAAGATTTCCTGGAGGGCCAAAACGAGTATATTGCATTCCTAAATATAAAATGGTTTTCCTGCAACTCCTAAATACAACTATATCTTTTTTTCCCAAATAAGCCTAACCTTTAAAGCATTGTTAAAAATTACAGCCGGTACAAAAAAAAAAATATGGTTCTGCCTGCAGCATAGACTTTTGTCTTTTGTCTGTCTTTGTTTTCCTTCGGGCCCGAAGAGGTGCCGAAGTCACTGAGGAAGAGCTACACACCGCTCTACCCCCAGGAATGTACAGCTCCCCTTCCCTGGCTCCTCTCCAGATGCTCCGAGCTCAGCCTCTGCCCATGCAAGCAGAGAGGACAGAAATGCAAGAAGGAAGCAGAAACCCCTTTAGGAGAAGTCACGGCAACCAGTCCAACGCAGTCAACGCTGCCAACTCCTCCCAAACCCATTGACTGTGCCAACTCTCAAGTGCCTTTTCCTGCTGCAGTGCCCATGGCCACCAGCCAGACAGGAGACCCTTGCTGGAGGCTTCCACCCAGCCCTGCCCTTCCCTGCCCTCGGCCCCGGGATGTGCTTCCCAGCGCTTGGCTGCACCTGCCAGAGTGGCCGCCACCAGCATCAAAGTATAAACACAATCTGAACTTTAATAATACACAAAGAGAGATGGTATTTGTGGAAATCTTGGAAATGAAGAGTTTACATGCTGTGAAATCATGAAAAGCTTTGGAAACAAGCAGTCCGCACGTCTTTTTGTAGGAATGTTATGTATCAGAAAGCAGTATCTACTGAAATGGACGAGATTTGTAAAGGAAGTTTACCTTATGTACTCTTTGAACTATGGACGAAATAACTTAAGATTATCTTAAAATTCGGTGCCATAGATATACCGAAACAGAAATATAAAATAATCAGATCATATCTCAAACTGTTTAAAATAAAAAGTTCTATGGATAGAATATACCGTATGCAGTATTGAGTCATCTCTAAATAATGTTGGTCAAATTCAATTAATTAGAACACGTAATTTCAGTGAACTGCGATCATCACTGTTTCAAATTAGCGTAAGTACAACATTAATTAAGCATTCTTAGCAAGACGAATCAGGTGTGAAGGAGGATATGAAATATCCATGATTAAAAAAACTCCCTACAAATCTTCTGCAACGCTGTTATTACAGACTAATTTTTTTTCTTAATTTGACATGTTACTTCCTATCATATGTATAAGACACTACAGAATTTTTAGACCAATATATCATAGTACGACAACACCATCACATTAGGCAACTAAGCATGTCTCTTTTGCCACCCGCCACTTCTATCAGATATCCTGAGCTGTTCACTACATCTTCCAGTGGAACACAGTAACATGCCATCATTTACGTTCAAATAATATGCTTTTTAAGCAGGGTCTGGTAAACAAGCTCTGAAGCACTCCATTCAAGCTGTCCAGAAGTTCTGCAACCACTTCACTTGAATTAGACAAGTGTTCGAGGCAGGCATTAATGGAAAAGCAGCAATAAAATGAGCTCTTAGATCTATTATTTGGTATTCATGTAATTTTGTGCACCTCTCTACCATACGATTTTTAACACACCGAAAATTTTGTAATAGTAGTGCTGGACATCTTTGTCAAATTAGTATCTGAAAACTGTGGCCTGTAAGTGGGACAACAGTTTGGAAATCCCATTTTAGCAGCCAGCAGAGGAAATACGAGATGGGTATTTCTGCTGAAAGGGATCAGCATAGTAACAGGTAACCCTGCAGACTTTCCACTGGGGACTTCCTTCATTTGACTCTTGCTGATGAAGAAACCAGAGTAAACATCAGCATAACATGGGTCTCAGTTCTCTAAAGAGTGTACTTCTAAATCCTCTAATGGCATGTCCAGCTAATACAGTTTTCCTTCCAGTGAAGAGTACCTACTAGGAGTACAGGGCTACAAAGAAAAGAAAGAACAGAAAACAGACAAAAGAACAGCTTTTGATTTGTCCTTTTGTTCCATGGACCTCTAGTTTTCAAAATTAATAAGCAGTTAACTACCAAAAAATAGCAAAAGGAGAATTACTGCTATAAAAAGCTTCACTAATTTTTTTGCACAATAAACATAAATTGGTTTTACTTAAGTTTGTGTCAAATGTGGGCAGGAACTGAGATGCAGCTAAAATAACAGGGAAAGGTAGAGAGGTTTCTGTTATATTTTTTTATCCATCCAATTAACTATGGAAAGAAAAGCCACAGAATTAAACAAGCAAGCTTCTCTTTATACCTGTTCCGTTTCAGAGAAGACTGCTTCCCTTTCTGTTTATATTTTCTCCTCTTTTGGGTTGTCTGTGCTTGTCGATGAGCCACATAACATTCTGTCAATCTAGCCTAATTTTGGTTCTCTTTAGTTTCCTTCCACCACAGCCCCGTAATCCCTGAGACCCCTCCCATGAGAACCACAGCCAGAGATCAGTGATCACAGAATCACAGAATCATAGAATAGTTTGGGTTGGAAGGGACCTTTAAAGGTCATCTAATCCAACCTCCCTGCAATGAGCACGGATGTCTTCAACTACACCAGGTTTATCAGATCTTGGGACTGCCCAGCAGTTTGGGTCCTTCTCTCCTTCTGCTGCACAGCAGAGCACTTTCTACTTCTCTGGGAGGTGAGCCTGGCCAGGACTGGTTTCAGAAGCAGCTTTGAAAGAAAACAGTCTCCACGTATCACTTATCCTGCTTCTTCTCACTCTCATCTCTTCTACTGGACACCCCATCTCATATTTCTTGTACTAGCCCACAGTTCTGCTTCTCACCTGCAGCTCAGGGCATGCACCAGAATCCTTTTCTATAAATTGTAAGAGAGAGGTTAAGCAGAGGACAGGATCTAAGTTGAGGAGAGGCAGAGTAGAAGATTTCTACCTGGAGAAGATGACAAGATAGTGATGTCATGATACTGCTGCTCCTGAACTGCGTATCAAAAATTATGATGCGTATAATAAATCACAGAGATGGAAATCAGTAAAAATATAAGGACATTACACTGTCAGTTACCTTACCTCCAGGACCAGTAGTTTATTTGAGAATGAAGACTCAAGGAAGAGAGAATCTTCCCAATTCCAATCATATGACAATTAGCAGTGCTAGGAAAGCAAGCCACTAGCCCAAAAACCCATCTCATAATGAAGCCTTCATGAAACTTTCAGACCGTATCACCTCCTTGGCATGGAAGGCTGATGGAGGGAAGACTAAAACAGATGCCTGATTTAAATACTGACAGATTTTGTCAAGTTGTAGCATTGCTGGTAGACTTCTTAATCTGAAACTCCTTTTCTTTCCATAGAAACTCCATTTCTATCAGGCTTCTGATGACCTAAGACCTAAGAGGTCTGACAGAAAAAAAACCTTTTTTTTCACCAACTATTCTGACAGGCCAAGTAGCTGTTGAGGCACAAATGAAAAATTTTGTTCCCCAAGCCAAAGTTAGGGTTTTATAAAATCCTACAATTACTGCGCTCAATTCCGTGTGTGTGCTCAGACACCTTCAAAATTAAAGGGATTAAAAGAAACTATACACATGGAATGGATGCTTCTTTGTGTCTAGTCTCCCATTTGGGATAACAAATACTGGTACAACCGGGAAAATCATTTGAACATGGAAGGCAAATTTGTCAGGAAATTGGAGAGAGCTGGGAGCAGCAAAGGCAATAAAATGAACAGTAGAGTTGACAGTAGAGTATATCTGCACTACATTTATCAAATTATCCAGAAAAAATAACATCCATTACAACAAGGACAACATGTGTATGTATGCTATATTTAGCAAAAAATAATGTTTCACAGGGTGGGGAACACCTTCCTGGGAAGCAGCAACTGTGAAAGAATTAATCAGCATGGTAGGTAGCTTATCAGCATGAATGTGAACTAGCATGGTAAAAGAACTAACTTAATCGCTGAATATCTAACTAAGGAAATCTAACTGAGAAGGGATGCTACCCGAGTGTATGACACTGGGATCGCTCCTACTGAAACAGTGTCACTAGTCTGATAGCCACAGTTCAAACTACTCAAATGGGGAGGATTCACAGAACACATTTTAACTATTATTAAAGGACTGGAAAACAGGCCTGTCAGTGAAAAAGTACATCTGTTTCCAGAGAGAAGACTATAGGACTATCAACCACAGCCTCTAAGTACCCAAATGCAGGGCAGAAGCTTAACAACACTGTTTTATTCCTCCCTCTCCTTCCCTAAGGAACATCCTGGAAAGCTGAAGCTAGACAAATTCAGATGAGAATTTAGGGACAAGGACTGAACACTGGATTGCTAACCACTACCGCAGGTTCCCAAGGACTACAAAGGATTTTCCATCACTGGAATGTCTCCCTCCCTTTACCCACCCTCCATTGAGATCAGCTGTTTTTCTAAGAGGCATGATTTACTCCAACCTTTACTGGCCTTGAAGCAGAAATGGAGGAAGTCCTCACCACAAAGGAAGTCATACCCAAAGATTACAGTAGTTCTTTACAGGCTTAAAAGCTGTTTAAGTAGGAGAACAATAGCTCAAACGTCTTTTAATCCTTTTTGCCCTCTTAACATGCTCATTGGCAAGGAGCACCTGCAAGGGACTAAGACCCTGCTCTACTTGGTGCTGTATAAACACAACATATAGGTAATCCCTGCATGGGAAAGCTGAAAACCCAAACATATGACACAAGACAAAACAGGTGGATTCAGAGGGAGAGTGGGAGGAAACAAGGAAACAATACAGGTCAGCAGGAAAGGCAGGAGCCCTCCCATCCACGGCCCATCCATTGTCACGTTTTCTGTAGGCAACACAGCAAGGGAGAGTTTTAATGAGGGATTTGAAGTCAGACAAGTTTAGACCAAAAATAATTTTTAATAGTGAGGATAATTACCAGTGAAGCAAGTTACCAAGGGCTGTCATGGGCTCTCCATCACCAGGAACATTTTACAACAGTGTTGATTTTTTTTCCCCCAAAATGTATGCTCCTACTTCAAATAGAAATCAGTTCAAGTTCTACAGCTACTGTTACACTGAAGATCACAATGGTCCCCTCTGGCTTTACAGACAGCATTTACCAAGTAACTCTTGCCCTTCAAAAAGATGTATCATAATCTCACATTAAACAAAATTATTAAGATCAGTTTACGGAGTCAGACAAAACGAATAAAATTATTTCTAAGACACATCAACTACAAGACTACCCCAGCGCTGTTCTACATTTCCCCTAACCATGAAATAATTAAACATAGAGAGAAGTGGACTTCACTAAACCCACACGCCTACCATACAATTGGGTCATTTACACAGTTGAATGCATTGTCAAGTTCCCCAAGGAGGATCATAAAAGTGTCACAAGAAAAAAACGACAGTATCACACTCATACTACATGGCTTACTTTTCTTAAGAGAAATAAAATGAAACACAGAGAAAGACAACCAAATGTCATCTATCTGGATTTCTGTAAGGCCTCTGACATGGTCCCTAACAACATCCTTCTCTATTAATTGAAGAGATATGGATTTGTTGGGTGGACTGTTCGGTGGATGAGGAATTGGTTGGATGGCCACATCCAGAGGGTAGTGGTCAACGGGTCAATGTCCGGACAGAGATCTGTGACAAGTGGCGTCCCTCAGGAGTCCATATTGGGACCAGTAGTGTTCAGTATCTTCATCAATGACATAGTGGGATCAAGTGCACCCTCAGCAGGTTTGCAGATGACACCAAGCTGAGTGGTGCAGTTTATTCAGTGGAGAAAAGGGATGCCATCCAGAGGGTCATGGACAAGCTTGAGGAATGGGCCCCTGTGAACCTCATGAGGTTCAACAAGGCCAAGTGCAGGGTCCTGCACCTGGGTCGGGGCAACTCCCAGTATCGGTACAGGCTGGTGAACGAAGGGATCGAGAACAGCCCTGCCAAGAAGGGCTTGGAGGTACTTGTGGATGAAAAGTTGGACATGACCCAGCAATGTGCGCTTGCAGCCCAGAAGGCCAACCGTCTCCTGGGCTGCATCCAAAGCAGCGTGGCCAGCAGGTCAAGGGAGGTGATTCTGCCCCTCTACTCTGCTCTGCTGAGACCCCACCTGGAGTACTGTGCCCAGCTCTGGAGCCCTCAGCACAGGAAAGACATGGACCTGTTGAAGAGAGTCCAGATGAGGTCCACAGAAATGGTAAGAGGGATGGAACACCCCTCCTATGAGGATGGGCTGAGAGAGTTGGAGTTCTTCAGCCTGGAGAAGAGAAGGCTCTGGGGACACCCGATTGCAGGCTTCCAGTACTTCAAGGGGGCTTATATGAAAGATGGAGACAGACTTTTTAGCAGCGTCTGTAGCAATAGGACAAAGGGTAATGGTTTTAAACTAAAAGAGGGCAGATTTAGAGGAAATTTTTCCCAATGAGGGTGGTGAACCACTGGCACATGTTGCCCAGAGAGGTGACAGATGCCTCATCCCTGGAAACCTTCAAGGTCAGGTTGGACGGGGCTCTGAGCAACCTGATGTAGCTGAAGATGTCCCTGCTCATTGCAGGGGTGTTGGACTACATGACCTTCAAAGGTCCCTTCCAACCTAAAGATTCTATGATTCTATGATTCCATGAAAGTCTAGAATGTTAAAGAAGGAAGAAATGTGCAATCCGTCCACTCAGAAAAGATGGAGACCATTTGCTAGCAGGTTAAAATAACATATATATCTAACAGGAAGGAGCATAAAGAAAAGACTTACATTGGGGGTGTGTGTGTGAAAACATTGCTTAAGTTCTCAAGCTAGCAAGTATGGCTTTGAGCATTACAGTGCCTACCTTTCCCAAAGCAAAATTTTGAACTAATCAGCCACAGTTGGCCTCTATGAAATCCCTGGAATAAAAAAAGATTTTTGAATAAAAAAGTCTGTAAAATAATGTTTTATATGACAGATGTTTTCTAAAGTGGTTTAACTAACTTTAAAAGCATTCATTCTGATAAACAACACATTAAAGAATGAATAATAGGCAAGGTAAAAATGTAAGAGGAAAGTGAAGTCTTGGTCAAACAGTTAAAGAGGCAATAGAAAGTGCCCTGGTGCTGCATTTGCATAAAAATCCCCATGTCACTGGGAACATAAATCTCCTAACGAGGTACCATAATGCAAGGATAACAAACCAGCATTCTAAAGTGTCTTCTACAGGTCAAAACAGATATTGCCTTGGGCTGCTTTTTAAAAGTTTGTTTCGCATTTTCACTGACATAGACCTAAAACATAACAACACAATTTGAATTGCTGAAGTTGGCCAACCTTTGTAATGCTCTTCTAGAAACATTTTTGAGGATGTTTAGTCAATTTGTATATTTGCCTTGCCAGTAGAAATACACTCTAGTAAGAGCTTTTACCTTCATAATGTTTGTAGACAGTGTGCTAAGGTCATTCCTCACACTTGGCACATGAGTATGCACAGCCAAGCACATTTAGTTCATTCCAGATTTTAAAAGTCTTAAGATGGGTATCTTGAAGGACTAAGGAAAACAAAGGAATGTGCCAAACTAACATATACGTGGACTATGTATATGGAAAAATCTTTTAAGAGTCAGCTTTTCATCTGACCACAAGTAATAAATGTCTTTTTGGGTAATAAACCACAACCACATTATTCACACCATCGGTGATGCCTAGCGGGAATGTACAGCCATTTATTTTGAGGTAGGTGTGATGAGTCCTTCACCTAAGCAAGACTCCATCATTGTTACATGAAGGAAAACATCAACTCTGGATATCTTTCCAATGATGTGAAATTTAGTGAAGTTTGGACAGGCTTCCAGGTAATCCCTGATCAAATGGCACTAATACAGACATTTGACAGTGAGCCTGATGTACCTTGAGCCAGAACTCAGATGAGATATCTCTGAAATGCTGTCCACCCAAGTGGAAAAGAAAAAAATACTTTTACTTAGAAAGCAAAAGACCCAGGTGGGACATGAAAGGGAACTTTACAAAACACACTGCATCTGAGTAGTAATATTTGATCTGCAGTACTACTTAATTATGTAGTAATACTTAATGCCTTTAGACTAATGAAGTATCTTCCTAGGTAGCATCCCAGCCTCATAGGCATGGCCAGTTTGTTTCAGGGCCATGCATTATACTGCTGCCATATATTCCCACGAGAGCCTATCAGGACTCTGCAAGGGAGAAATACAGGCCAGCAACTGAGTACTGCATGATTAGAAGTGCAACCTTAAGTGTCAAGTTATAAGAATATTCAGTACAAAGCACATGAATTAATTTTCTGGAGCAGGTTCAAGAAGATTTTGAAGTCCATTTTACCAGAGTTTCATAAGCAGGAAACATGAAGGAACTTCCTTTTAAAATTAGCGAAGTCCTAAGTAAAAAACAATCTCTGAAAAACCTTTGGGGATGAGGTTTTAGAGCCTCTGAGCTCTAGAAGGTCAGGAGAGAAGATCTGGGAAAGTGATCTGTCATTTCTTCCTGAGACTTCACTGAAGGGATACTAACAAGTTCATTTTAAAGAAGGAAACACAACCCTGCATCTGGGTATCTGGCACAGAAGGTGGCTTATCAGTACTGAGTGGTAGACTGACAGGCTTTGGGATTATATCTATCTCTCCCAGAAACAGAGAGGACAAGAAAACAAAATTGATCAAGTGCATCTCTGGACATCCTTCTCCCTTAAGCCTCTTGGATCTCCTCACATCAAGAAGACATATCTTCTAAGTGCGAGACCACAGTGGTGGGGTGGTCTCAGATGAGGAGCTGATACCCTTTTGCCACCAGACTTCTTTGGCTACTAAGAGTAAGAAAACTTATTCAAAAGCATTTCTACCCCTGATGTGGTGTTCCCACAGCAATTACTTTGAATACCTTCTGCTGTGTTCAATTTTGAGTACCTCAAAGTACTGACGAACTTAAAAAAAAATATTGTCAGGAAGTAAAGTTATAAAATAAGGGACTAGAAATGAAGGCTTGAATGAATTAAATAAATGTACAGATTGGTTACACAGTAAACTGTCAAGAATATGGTGATAATCACCTTATCTTTCCAGTTGCGTGGAAAATACCAAAGTGGAAAAAAAAAAGCTACTTAGGCTGGTTAAAGCTTGTAACTAACTACAGCAAGATGAATCAAAGGAAAACTTTACAGGCAGTACTCCTGTACATATAAAACAACCAAGAAAAAATGAGTTTAAAAAGTCCCAGGATACTATTGTCAACAACACTGAAGAAGGCACTTTATCTGAAAACAGACTGAGAAACCTGCCTAAGAATTAAACATGTACTGGAATTGAAACGAACAAAATGATTTTAAAAAGCTCCTCTTACATTCCATCTACAAGTTTTCACAGTACTGTGCAACAAGTAAGCATGGGGATTTTACGGATCTAGTTAGGCAAAAAGATGGGCATAGGACTGGAATGCACAATCCAAGTCGCTGTGTGTAATCTTTTGCTATTTAAAGCAACTGTATCATGCCAATTCTGCCGGTAAGACCCCCTCTTCAAAATCTCCCGTCCCCTCCACACCGTCTTGAATGCTCCGTCTTCCAGCCCAAATTTATCCAGGGCTAGTTTACACTCGTTTGTATTTGTTCTAACAATGTCCTTTAGCTTAAATAGCTCTTCTCCCTCCCTGATGCCTTCTCTGCCTTTCCCTAACACACTGAGGAATATGAAAGAGAAATCATATCCTCTCTGAGTTTTTGTTTCATTAGGCCAAACATGTCACACTTTCTTAGTCTCATCTTGCAAGATAAGCTTTCCATTTCCTGATCACCCTCGCAGCCCATCTCCGTTGTGTTCCAATATGAATTCATTTTTCCTGGTGAAAAAAAAGAAAAGTGTTAGGGCTATAGTCTATTTGTCCCTCCCAGTTCACGCCTGTCCTCAATACTCTTGTGTCAGTTACAGTTCAGATTTAGGTGGTGTCCACTTTAAACCACAGTTACAACAAACCAACAACTGCAGATTAAATAATATTTCAGACACGATAACAAACGACTGTGTATAAACTTTATACAAATATAAATACTGTTTTAAGACTTTAGGAAACAAGCACACAGTGTTGTATCATATGCCTAAGTACTAGGCAATCTTTCACAACGAAGTGACCACCAAGAAAACAAGCCTGCTTCTTAGTGCTATAACAAAATATATTCATTCTAGTAGCTCACAAATTTTAATCTCTAACAATGTTGTAAACATGAATTTCCTGACTCTGCATATCTATATGCATTCGGAGGAACAGATTTAGCATAGGTTGTTCACCTCAGCCACCTAAAGCAGATCTGAAGTAACAAGCTGATCTGAACTGAAACATCAACTTAATTTATGTCTAATGACTTTCAAAGTGACCAACGCAAGAGTTTGAAGTGTGTTAGAGGACAGTAGCCATGTTCACTGCACGTACCTCACTACAGACCAAAACCTCCAGCTAAAACAGGTTAGGGACTGAAAAGAGTGCACATACAGGTAGCTTTGCTCATCGCCTCCTTCTTTGAGAAGTTTCCCCTTAATATCCCAGCTTTCCTACAGGAAGGCAGGCAAATCCCCAAGATGAGACAAGGGTATTACATTAATGTTACACTGAGAGTGTAGTGAGAAGTACACTGTCTACAGTTCGAAGCTTGGGGTATTTAGGCATCTAACTTCAACATTTGCATTTCCCTTCCTGGTGCCACCTACTACCGACAACCGTATCAACAACTCCTGACTCAGGAGCGACAGACATGCATATTGTGCAAAGCAATGGCATTCACAACACAAACCTTCACAAAACCTTCATTTACACTGTTTCAACCCCTATCAGTTTTAATTGATCACTGTAAAAAGTGACGGTAATAATAACCTGAAATAATAAACATTCTGTAAGTAATTACTAAAATGAATTACATGTCCAAAAGACTGGAGTCCTGAATATAAGCAATGTCTTGACATACAAGACATGCAACAAGTATCACATCTCATACTTGAATATACATGAACATCACTAAATATTACTCGTCCCCAAACCAAGATATTATGACAAAATATTTAGTCTTTGTTTTCAAACAGACTTTTAGAAGACAACGTTGTACCTTCCAAATATTTACATTTAAAGAAAAAAACAAAACCAAATTATTCTCTGCCACACACAGAGAGTCAGGAAGATACTCGTCCATTAGCCTGACAATGAGCAGACACATAACAAAAGCAAGTTGCTCAACTCAGTACAGGTAATGCCTTCAAACTTACCGCTAGCAGTGAATGAACTTGCTGTAGTAGCAGTTATTAGTTGATTAACAGATCAGATGATAACTCATCCGTTTATTTCCAGATGTTCTACCTAGAAAGTGCTACATGAAGATAAATATTTCACACAAAAAACCTTAACAGTTTCATTCTGAAAGCTTTTTAACTACCTGATGGATATGTACCATACACAGTCTACCTATACTATTATGTTACACTCCAAAGAGGTTATTTCAGTCAAGTCTTAGATGCACTTGTTTTTTTGAAACTTATGAGAGACAAAAACACTCTACTTAAATGATGTTGTTCTTAACAGAGTCCATAACTCCTGTAGTTCAGCTTCCAGCATGACAGCCTTCATCAGCTAAATACGAAAACAGGGACCAGAAATTCTAATTCATAGCACAGTAATTGCAGCACTTATGATTCACCCCATACCACAGAATGTAATTTTTTCACTGTAAGTACAATAGTTTACATTTCAAACAACAAGACTTTTATTTTATTGTTTTCCAAAAAACGTAAAGGACAAAATTAACTCACCATTAATGCTTGGAACTAATAAGTCTAATTTTCAAGTGTACTGCAGCAAATGGATACTTTTGTACTGATGTGAGTAATTAAAGTACAAGAGCTTCACAGACTCAGATGTAATGCAGCCCTTTTATCAAAAGCAGTCACTCTCTCTCAGCCTGACAGTTAACAGCATATGATCTAGTAAACAAATACTTTCACACAGTACAAAAGTGCCATTAAAGGCCAGAACTGTCAACACAAATTCCACTCTTACAAGAGAAAAAAAATATATAAACTGTTGATCACCTCTGGTTGCCTTAACTAGCATGGAGGTTGTCATGGAAACACTTCTGCGAAGTTCACAGTGATGAAACACAAACACTTCCAGTTTAATTGCTATTAGGTTTAGCATACCAGAGTTTATTTATACTCAAAGAGCATTATGATAAAATGCAGCAGAAAGTAAAGCTAGTAATGATCTGGCATAACAAAGCCAACGGATTAAAAAAAATAAAAGAAAGAAAAAGAAAATAAAGACAAATAAGATGACTTTTTATTAGGCTGAAACAAGACAAAAATTAATTACCTCTTTGCCAAAAATATTAACCAAACTTTCAGCTAAAGCGTGACTTGTCCATGACAGTTTTAACTGAAGGATATTAATGTACTGACATGTGAAGATATTAAAGAAACAAAACGTCTTCAAACAAAGCAGTCTATATTTGAACTACCAGATATATTAGTATTTATTATACAGATTCAAAACTGATTCTTAAAAAAAATTGTAGCATCATGTTAACTTCTGTAGCACACATCACGTGAATCCCATGTACAGGCACCTCTTTTTTCCAGATAGAATAGACCTGGTCCTGCTATTTTCTTACCCACAGAGCTCCCCCAGCATAAATGACAATTCTGTTGTCCTTGCAGACAAATTGAGCCCAATGAGATTTCAAATAATAGTGCTGACTGACTACATGAATGTAAGTCAGGGAGAGCTTAATTTTATTTCATTACAGTTAATGGGGATTCACTTTTATTTTATTAGAATTAAACAAAATTTATAGAGATGCATGAAAGTTACTAACTAAAATCTGCAGGTTCCTTTCAGTATAATCCGATTTCATTTTTAAATAATACTACATTCATTCTTAGTGCATGATTTAAGTTAATGCAAAAGCTTTAATAAATTACAGTGACTTTTTATCTGTTTTCATTAGCCGAAGTTTACTCAACTCAGCTGACAGTCTGTAACACTGAGAAGCCGAAGAGAGGTCAGGGGTTTGGAAGAGGGACTGGAAGCAGTCAGTGCACTCAAGTGCATGAGGCACAAGCACAGAATGAGGATTCAGACGTGGTGCTGCCAGTGTAGGCTGAACACGGATGGGGAGCAGGAAAAAGAAATCAAGATGCATCACGCTTACTTTACAGATGTCATCAAATTCCTGGCTGCTGACTGGCATACAAGTATAGGAATGCAATCTATTGCCTATAACCTGCCATCAGTTTTTTCATTCACATGAGTGATATGTTTTGAACAAAGGTATGGAAGGAAAAATGATCTATAATGAAATAACTATACTTTTAATCGTTTTCCACTACCTGCTTGTTATGTCTAATATAAAAGTAAAAATACATTCATCTTTACAATTACCATATTTATGCCTCTCAATTCTCTTTTTTCTTTTCCCATTTGCCCCTCTTGCATTTATTCATTCTCCACTTCTTGCTGATGTTCCTGACAATCATCATTCTCCCCTTCCCAGCCACAAAAGTTATCATAAATGAAATTGTTAATGATGAATTTTAAAGACCATCTTTAGGTTTAGAAGGAGTACCTGAAAAAGGATTAATAAAGAAAATGGAATAAGGATAGAGTTAGTGTTTCAGATTACCAGCAGATTCAGGAAAATAACACAGTAACAAGTTTACATTCTCAGGATTAAAATTATTATCCCAACATGAATATACGGATTTGAAATGAAAGCTCAGATCTGGAGCAATTACAAAAATACCACCAACATTTTTGTCAAGTAGGCTCATATACACCATGTAGAGAACAGTTTCTTTCATACTACTTTTATTAGCTATCTGCATTTCAGCTCCTACTATGTAATTTAGCTTCTAAGATGCTACTTCCTGTTAATTAATAATATGCTTCTGATCTATACGAACATTTTTCTGTAAAAATTACTGGAAGACAGCCGTTTCCTTAACCTCGATACGCTATTCTGCAGTATTACCATGGCCATTACCGCAGAATCTGTATATACCCAGTTCTGTCACTGTAATGTATTTGCCTTCTGGTCCTCTCCCCACGAGGGAGAATATGCAGATGAGGGTCCTGTTTTGTTAAAGCCTTTTTCTCTTCTACTTCCATGAGTTATTTTCTCCTAGGGGCTTTTGGAAAGTTGGTTTGTTCAGAGTGAACAAACTTATCAAAAGTGAAATACGATGAAAATCATGGTGGTCTTCATGTCTTCTTTCTTCAAGATATGGACAGCCCCCTGAGCAAGGTCCCTACTCTGCACAGAGCACCTTTAGCCTTTCCATCACAGGGAGCTCACTACTCCTGGAGAAGCCCAGTGATCCAACACAGGCTCTACTCCTGGACTCATGGGGAACCAGGACAAGAACTCTGAAAATAAATACCAAGACACCAAACATCTTCCAAAGTCCTGTGAGGAGATGACAGAGAAATCAGAAGATAGATGTATTTAACTAAAGATAGCATGTACTGCCTACTTCAGCATTTTCAACTGCTATTATATTCACATCTGGTTGTGTCACATCGGTGGTACTGAACTGACACCTTGAGAAAGGTACGGATACTGAAAATTACACCACCACATGGCAAGATGGTGGAGTGTCCTAGCTTACAAAAAGTCTTAAATCCAGGCAATTCCCAATGAAAAAACACATTTGGGAGTTTTTACGCATCTGTTGAACAGGCACGTCACAACTGTTCAAAATACTTCACAGTGAGATTTATGACAATTTATCATTACTCCAAACACTTCAGTGAACTCTCTGAACCTGTTGTTTTGGGAGTGCTTGATGGAAGAGTAAAATCTATGATGGCTTTGACCCCCACTTTGGCAGTGAGATACCTGAGATACCTCCTCATTCAGTTTTCTTAGTGGAAGCCCATTCGGAAAAGATTAAACAAATGCTCCATCTGGACCTGGGAAGGACTTCCCACCAGGACCACATGGTGGGACATCACAGTGCCATTTAGTCTCAGACACATCCCAACGTAGACTCATTCTGGTGGTGGCAGGTCTGGCAGTGACGAGCATCAATACTACATCACATTGCTTTGTGCTGCCTGACATGCCTCTGGCTGATGTAGCGATTTCTTCTGCTGAAGGTCTCAAATCTGGCTGCTTCTGGCGACTTTCTTCATTTCCTTGAGTTTTTCTCCCCAATTCAAAATAAGACAAGCAATGGAAAGAGCTGAAAGGGAAAATGGCATATAGCCTTAGGCAACGTCAGGGGAAAGCCAGGACAGCTGAGAAGCCGTAATCATCTTTGATTACTAAAGTGAAGAAAGCTGAACCAGCAGCATGAGAGTGCAATGTTTCAGTGCTGACAGACACTAACAAAGAAACAAACACAAAAAAAAAGACGACAGGAGAAAAGAAGACCCATTGAAGGCTTTGGTAACCCACCTACTTGGAACAAGGTGTCCACGACGCCACATTCCCCTGTCTGCCAGTCTCTGTTTTGGCTGGAGAAGGCAAGGAGCAAGAAAAGGAGGCAGACATGACTAAACACTAAGCAGTGAGCTAAACCGGCAGCGTAACTTCCTGAAGAGGCCATGCAAGTCAGGAAGAGAACTGGGAGTCTGGGACTCTGTGTGAGACAGCAGACTTCCCCAACAGCTTTATTCTTGGTGGCCCCTGCGTGAAAGGTGAAGGAGCCATGGGGGAACCTTCACCTCCTTTTTAGTGTTTGATTGCCTTTCCCTCATCTGTTTCCAGTTCCTCAACAACAAAATATGACCCTAGGCACACCAACACCACATCTTTTCTAGATGAAAATGGTCACTTTGAGCCAATCGTAGTGCTCTACATCCTCTTGGCAATGAAGAAGAAAGAGGCCAGAAGATGAGAGAACAAACTCCATTACTGGGTATCAAGATCCCTGATTAGTCCCTTGCTTGATAATAAAAAGCAAAAAAGGTACATCTTCCATGTACAGAAGATGGAAGTGGAGCATCAGACACACTCTGGTATGCTAAGTCTTAAATACACTTCACTACAAATAAGAAAGAAAAAAATCAAACTACAATAATAGGATCTAGAGCCTCTGTATCGCTGCACCCACGTGATTCAAATCCCTTGGATTTTAGGCATTTGTTTCCCAAGAGATTAAATTTTTAAGGCACCAAAGCTGTTAAGATTATGACTGGTTTACCTCACTGGTAGCAGCATCTTCACAGGTGAGCAACAAGCAGCTCATTCTCACTTTCATTCAAATCCATTCTCTCTCTCAGTGGAACAACACTGCAGAGAGAGAGGATGGTGTCTTTATTTTAAAAATTTTGTCATATTAATTAAAAGCCACATAGTCAATTCATTTAAGATTTCCTTGTAGCACAATGGCAGTCTGTTAGAGGCAGTTTCAGCAGCAAAAACAGAAGTGAAAGGAAATAAACCTCTAGGAAAAATAATGGATAAACTTAAAAAAACTAATGGCAATGCTGTTAATACTGTTGCTCGCAAACACACACTAGCAACTTTACAGCTGATGTGTTCCAGGCTACATCAGAATTATGTATGTGTAAAATGTTCATAATAGAGTATAAAAAGTCTAAAATTTATTAAGGTTTCATGCTGATCCTCCAGTCTGGCAAATGTTTGTAAAAAGAAAAAAAAAGACAGTGTTAAGTAAACATTTCAGACCTCAACCTTCTTTATATGCCTTTGAACCTTTGCTTTCATGTGCAATACCTGACAGCCCGCTGAGAATAAATGCTGAAAGCCCCAAAGATGGGTAAAACAGAATTTCTGACTCAGGAAATAAAGATCAGCTGAATATGATTCCCATATGGCAAACCAGATCAATGGAAAGCAAGACCAAAATTTACAATATCTATACTGTGCAGTACAACATGGAGGTTGTCTTTTATTGCTGGTAGCAAAACTCCCAGTGGCCAAGAATAAAAGCAGACACAAAGATTATACATCCACTAATGGTGAACTCTAAAAATACACATTGAAAGATTTCTGAGTAGAAAAGGAAAAAGCTAAAATTTTGAGCCTTTATTTAGTGTTACTGAATACCAATCAGCAATTAGAGCAATCAACTTTCAGCACGAAATCCAGGATTATTTAATATAAAGGCATGTTTTCAAAGCCAAGGGGGAAAAAACCCCAGCAGATCGGATTACCTGATATGAAAAGAAACACTCTTTGCTGTAAAACTAAAACAGCTTCAAGGCTACTTTTGTGATAGTATGTGTGGCTGAATGTGAGAGAATGTATAACAATATTATTACTTTTATTTCAAAATTTCCTGCAAAACCTCAGGTCATGCTCATGAAGACTTTCTTAAAAAGCAGTGATAAATTTGATGAACAATTTTTGGAACTTGAAAGAAGGACAATGGGCATGGGGGAGGTAATCAAGCAGTCCTCAGCAACTGAACCGGCACAGCAACGCTCTGACTTGGGTCAGCAGGAATCCTCTGTCAGGAATCCCAAAGCCATGCACCTAGTTATCTCTGCTGGGGCCTCAGAGGGCAAAAGCAGTAAGCCTGCAAGTAAAGTTAAAAAAAGCTCAACTTTTCAGATTCTTCTAATACATTTCAGATGAAAGCACACTGAAGGAAAATTCTTTAAAAGAAAAAACAACCGACATTTTTTTTAGTAAATACACAACAGACCAAATTAGAAAGACATAAAATCACTTTCAAACTTCAGTAAGTCTCAATAAAATAAAATGAAAACTCACAGTGTCTCGGACCTAACTCACATTACACTACGGCACCATTTTGCATCTCAAAAAAAAGATGGCTACAGCAATATGAAAGCCCTGAGGTCCCCCAGACACCAGAACTGGTCGTTCTAGGATGTCCACAGAAAGATGAGGCTGGAGGTCAAAACTAGGAACTTCATAGCAATGTTGTCTCCTCAATCCCTCTATAAATAAAGCAAATGAAATACCTTGATGCTACCTATTGAGAGAGATGATTTGCCTAAGCATTTCCAAAACAGTTTTTCCAGCAGGTGGAAACATACCCTCTGTATGTCAAATAAATAGTGTACATGACAGCGATTCTAGTGGCATTCAAACTGGTTGATCTTCCTAACTTCTGGTTTCACCACTGGTAAGCAATGCAGTCAAGTCAGTCCTGGCTCTGAAAACCTAAATACTTAAGCATCTTACTATGTGTATTAATACGTTTTCCATGGTATTTCATCAACAATGGTGTGACATTTAGCATAAACTCAAGCTGAAAATGCTGCCACCAAAGAGTAATTCAGAAACAGCGAAGAACAGTAATACTCAAAGAACTTTATGAAAGATCCTCTTCTGCAAGAGAACTGATAAAGGGGGACCTCATAAAAATTCTGGACGCAACCATCCCACCACTCACGTGGAGCAGGTTCTTTTAGCCCCATCACTAACATCACACTGCTGCTGTGAGCTGGACCACAGGTTTGTACAGTTAGAAGATAGAGAGTGTATAGTCTTTACAGGGCTAATAAGCTTTCCTCTTGCCTCCTTTCTTGGGCAACAAGACCATTCATTTAGGCGAATAATTGGGGCATCATCTTTGCCTTGTACATCTCTTCCCGGCACATGGACCTAGGCCCTATAGCTTCACATATTTATGAAAAATTTACATGTAAATATTGTAGGATCTTTACAAATACTGTCTTTAAAGTATGTCCCTCCTCTCAAACTGTAGAGCTATTATACTCCCATCCCTCTTATTTCAGATCTTGTTCCTATCTTTTGTTCTAGTCTTGACAAATGCAATCTCGTTCCACTGACATAAATTCAGTATTCCATTATATATTAATCACTTATCTTCCATGTCAAAGCCTACCTATCATCTCTCATTCCATATCTAGAGGTAAACTCCCTTCTCCTTTAGGTCCAGGCTGCCAGTTTCCATCATCTATGTGTTATTTTTTCAATTAAGTGTCTTCAGGCTTTTTATACAAGCTGACATCTCACACATCTGTGTATGTCCACAAGACTCTGATTAACCTCTTTCAAACTGCTTTGCCAGGAAACCTACAGCAAATTTTAAAACAGATTATTTGCTGATATGCTATGATAACTCCTTGTTTTCCCTTGCAGGTTTCTACCTGTTGCCTCTACCCATATATTTAAATTCTCCTACTTCTGGGTTGGGACTCACAGTGGTTCTGTGCACAGCACCTGGTGGTGGCCTTCCACCCCATGTCCAGTGCTCTAAAGCACTGTTAAAGGACAGACATGGAGTTAATGAATATTGATACGTCAACAAGCATCCCAAGCGCTCTCCTGCCTCTTTCAAAGAAAAAGCAGTGGTCAAAGCAACACTGGTAAGTTTTCTGGTTGTAAGAGACTGCTGGTACAATTCCTTCACCAAATTTGAGTCTCTGTTAGAAAAGCCCTTAAATCACAATCTAAAGTTTCCCAGTGAAATCTACTTTGAAGTCCTGAATCACGTCCTTGCAAATAACTACTCTCAGTGTTAAAAACTTCTCCTCTCCTAGTGGACTTCGTCACGGCATTATAAGGTGGACTGACAATCCTCTGTTATCAAGTTTCTCCTCTCCATATAGTCTCTTCTCCACACAGCTTTTTAAGAAACTATCAAAAAACCATTTCAATACCATAAAAGGAATGAAGGAATTCAGACAGAAACATCTAGCCTTGTTATTCCTATTCGGGTTATATCTTTATACATCCAAGGATATAAAGTCCCAATTTAAATTTAAAATGTCCATATTCACCTGATTAGCCAGCATAAATACATGTCTTTTTCAGAGTCACTATTTTCCACTCTGGATACAGACCCCAATATTGAAAGCAAAACCTGCAATATTGTCTCTAGATCTATGGCCTTATATTTGCTTGTACTTAAACACTTTATTTGGTATGGATTCATACGCTATTCCAGTTGCTCAGTATTGTTTCCTTTCTTCTTAATTATGAACTTGTTTTGTGTTGCATCGACACATTTCCTCTCTGCTTTTGAAAATTTTTGATCAGCTTCATATCTTACTTTCATAGAACTAGCAAGTTACAAACGTTCATGACAGCTCCAAGTCATTAAAAAAAAGAAATCCTTCCAAAATATCAAGACTATTCTTTTCACCTTCATTATTTTGTATTACTTTCTTATAATTTTAAAAACTTTTTTCTTAAAATCAGAGTTGCTGGAGGAAATGAAGCAGTGCCATTCATCAAAAGCAAGAGTCAAAGCCAAGAAAACTGTTATCATGCAACACACAATTATGAGAAACATTTTCAACTCTCACTTATGAAACAGATCTTCAAAGATTTTCAGCATCTAAAAATACAGCACATCCTTCTCTCACATTTTTATCCCTGTGGTATAAAAATAAATTTAAAAAAAAAAACCAAATTAGAGACATACCTCCAAACTGTAAACTGACTTTATTTTCCATCCCCCTTACTCTTTTAAAAGCTGAATGGTGTTCCTACCAAACCAACTTCCCACACAACATGCAAGATCAATGCAGGTCTAGCCTCTTCTCTGATGAGCCCCAGCTGCGGAGGACGGAAAGCTTGCATGCTGCAGAACGTGTGGTGTACCAAGTTTTAACAGCTCGATCCTGTAACGCTTGGTTCAGGAAGTTTTTACACATCCTATTAATTATAATAATATCAGTGAGGCTTACCCAGCAAACAAGCCAAAGCAGCTGAGCTCTGCAAGAAGTTTTTCAAAGGTATAACGGAGTTAACCAAAGGGCATTAGTAAGTACTGAAGGAAAAGGGGGGGAGATAATAAAAACAGGCAATCAGCTGCAAAACATGAGATGAGACTTGAAGGCTACTATTCCCTCTTTCAAGCATAAGATTGATTTTCTACTGCATCCCTAAGCAAATTACTTGAATCTTCAGCCTTACGGAAATCAGGTTCCATTTTAACTTTTTCCTGACACATCTGACGTTTCAGCTGACATGAAGCACTTTCCATTGTACAACGATTTTGGTAAAAATGTGATGGTTTCTTGTACTACTACATACTTTTTATGCAGCTTCTTCACTTTGTGGTATACCTCTAGTTAGGTAGAAGTTTTAGGATCCTCCTTCTTTGATGAAACACTCCTTTTCCAGAATCATCCCCTCCACTGTTAGGATCCACTTTAAATAAGCACGAGACGAAAGAGAAGTGAAAAAGTACAAGAAAGCAAAAGCAAACGGAAAAATTTCAGAGCTACGCTCCTCAGAATTAGAAGTGCTCTTGAAAACTTCCAAAGGCAAAGATTAGAAAGGATTACAGCAGAGGAAGGTTTCTTTGACCCATATTCTGGCTTCCAGAAGTAAGTATCTCGCAGCACGATTACAGGGGCACGGCTGCTTAGCACCTCAGCCCTGACAAGCCCGGGCCACCGTGCAGCGCATCACGTGCCTTGCCACAGCTCTCGTCCAAAAGCCCTGTCCTGGTCACCCAGGAGGGCTACAGCTACAGCTCTAATGCTCTAGTTTTTCCAAGACCTGTATTTTTATAGCTGAACATGAAATGAGTTAAAGCACTTCGGAGAGCTAGAAGCAAGTTAAGCTGTCTGCATAGATATAACCTTTGTATTTTCTGACAGTTCTGTAGCAAAGAAAACACATCGTAATCCCAGAAGTTCAAAACCTGTTAACTGAACTCCTTTAAGAATGGAGAATGGAAGTTCCCCTCCCCTCTTCACTCTTTCATTATCAGCAGGATTATATTTCTTTTCTCCCGTTTCTTTTTTTTTTTTTTTTAATTTGAACATATTTTTCCATCTGGCCCACCTTAAGATTTCAGAACTCTCCTGTTTGCCCATTACATCCGCATGTGAAAATTAGTACGCTGCCAACCCCAGGAGGTAGATTATGTTTTTTCCTTTGCATGGACAAATCCACACACAGTGACAATACAGCTTTTTTGTCAACTACACAACTATCTATGAGACAGCAGAGGAAAGTGAAACACCAGGATTCCTCGTTTCTACTTTCTAAGAGCGGTACATAGCCAAACACTTGCAAAGACGAACAGTAACACCAGCTTCCCTTGCATCATCAGCGATGACTGCGTTCCACGCTGTACGTGGGAACCATGGGCTCCTACTCGGGGCAAGTCAACCAAGTCAATTACCGTTAAGAGACTAATCCTTTGTAGTGAGGGTCCCACTGTATCAATGTGACTTAGCCAAGCATCCAGCGGGACGTGTGTCTTCTGAAAGGCAATGGGGTCTGCCGGTGGGCCGCAGGTGTCCCTCGACTACATACCTGAACCGTATTTTACCTTTTGTTTGAAGTGACTTTAGTGCCAACATTCATCCATCCACTTTACAGGTAAGGTAACAGAGTTATCTCCTTTAAAGAAAGAGTACTAACCCTTAATGCATAGTAATTAGCAGGGGAGGCATACGCATTTTAACACTATTCAGTGTAAGAGATAGGCCTATTATTTTTGTTTCTATTAAATCTGCCTTACATAAAAAGATACTTGAATGAAAACAGTATGATCTTTTTCTAAATAAATAAAATTGCATAAAAGCAAAAGCTCCCACAATGGACTCTACAGCAAGTGCAGAAATTATGCTTCATGCAATAAATTTGCACTGCTTAGTATTTGTTTCAGTTTGCAGTCATTTGTTATTGTTTTGAATCTTATTTATTTATTTATTGAAATACTTATTAGTTGTCAAATTTAACATCCCGTACAAACACACAACCATCAGCAGAAAATTAAACTAAAAAAAATACAGTAGTCTGCATGAGATTATACTGAACTGCAAACAAAACTGGCAAAAGCAATTAATCAACCTTAAACGAGCAAAAGCTTTAGATTAACAACAGGGCTTAAAACAAATTAAAACTTTGCAAATGGTCTCAGAAATGGCTTTTTGTATTTCAAGTATACTGAATTTTAAGAGACTTCAAACTGTTAAATTTGCAACCCAAAGACAGAAACACGGCTTACATAGTTACTCGCTATATATATTCCTGTTGCTAGAATTTTTTTTAACTTCTTCCCACCAACAACAAAAATGCAGGTCTGAAATGAAGTTTACAGTTGTGGAAGAAGCAATGCCTTTGTTGTTATATTGCAGTAATCAAACTGGTCAAGTCAAAAGTACACTTTAGAACATGCTGATTTGCAGTACAGCTAACAGGTTTTGTTTGAGGTGGTTTTTTTACTTTTGTGAAGTTTACTGAAACTGTATTTGCTGCAAGTACTTAAAATTTGCTACGTAGAAATCACAAAGCACAATTTTTCACTTCTGTAAAACGTGTTTTGCGCAAAAGGGACAGTAGAACTGGAAGCAGTTTGGATATGATTATTATCTGTTTTACACAGGCCTTATTACAAGATGCACATAGATAGGAAGTAAATTTAACTTAAAGAATTTCTTTAGAAGCAGTAGAAGATTCCAGGATGAATTATGAACACTTGCATACCAGCTAATTCACTTTCTCTAAAATCTCCTATGACGAACTGCACAGTACAAACTACGATCGCTGTACTCCAAATGCACAGCAGGCTTTGCAACAACGAGATGTAGCTGATGCTCTTCAACAGTAACGGGACTGTAGCTTCTAAATATCACACCCACATTAAGCCTGTAGATACACTGCAGGAAATATCAAAAAGACAGGTCTCTTACAGCAGGTTGTTAAGGAAACCATTGCCATTCCTTCTATAATTGAAGGAAACAGATGATTTGAGGGAAAATTCAACAAGAATTGCTTTCCAAATCAACATCGCCACTCACTTTTTTCCATTTGCTTTTCTTTCACTGGATATGCATGGCACTTCCAACTTGAAATAGAATTTCGAAACAGTAACCCAAGAGGAGGAAGAGGCTTACTCAGCACCTGACTGACGCTGCACAAGGAGGAAGATCAAGAGCTAATTTGCAGCAAAGCCCCGAGAAGCTGTTCCATCCTGTTGGCTTGATGTCCTTTCAGCTCATTTACTAGGCTTTTGAAATCTATGTCAAACGGGTTGGCCAAAATAAACACTAAAGCCTACCATCATAAGATGACTCTCCACTAGCTTTTCACCTGCCTTTTCCATTCACACTCCTTATTTCCCAACAAACTTACCGAGCTGGGATGTCCTGGCTGAGATGAAGAAATGCATGGCAAATGCTGTTGCAGATGAGGCACCAGCAAGAACAGTCTTATGTGCAAGCACAGAATCCTTCATCCCAACCATCTGCAGTCCTGTACTTCTGAGTTTAAGGAGTAAACCAGATTGTCTCTGACCACAGGCTGCAAGTTGTGGTCACTGGTGAAACAAGGTGCTTTGTCACGGTGAGCAGTAATCCAGCCTGAGCTGGCGAGCACCTGAGTCTCAGAACAGGGAAACCCTCCGTTCACTTACCCCAAGAGACCCCAAGTCCCCTGACTATCAGCCTGCTGGAGAGACAGGGAGGAAGCTTTCAGCTGCCCCTCTGATGAGGCTGGGCCATGGCGAGGGAAGCGCGTGAAATGTCCATCAGAAGACCAAGTACAGAGTGCAGCAGTAACAATGCACTGGTATGCTGTAACAGTGCACCAGTAACAACGTACACATGTGCTGGCTTTGGTTGGGACAGAGTTAATTTTCTTCATAGTAGCTAGTATGAGGCTACATTTTGGATTTGTGTTGAAAAGAGTGTTGATAATATAGAGATGTTTTCATTACTGCTGAGCAGTGCTTATGCAGAGTCAAGGCCTTTTCTGCTTCTCACACCACCCATGGGCCAGTGGGAAGAGGTGAATGAATTCCTTTTTTTGCTTTGCTTGCATGAGTGGCTTTGGTGTTCCCTATCAAACGGTTTTTATCTCAACCCACAAGTTTTCTCACTTTTACCCTTCCAATTCTCTCCCCCATCCTGCCGTACCACAACAGTCCTTTTCGGTGCCCAATGTGGGGCTCGAACCCACGACCAAAAAGGACTGTTATGGTTTAAGCCCAGCCGGCAACCAAGGACCACGCAGCCGCTCACTCGCTCCCCCCACAGCGGGACAGGGGAGAGAGTCAGAAGGGTGAAAGTGAGAAAACTTTTTTTTTGTGAGACAAAGACAGTTTAACAGGTAAAGCAAAAGCCGCGCACGCAAGCAAAGCAAAACAAGGAATTCACTCCCTGCTGCCCATGGGCAGGCAGGTGTTCACCCATCTCCAAGGGCTTCCATCACGCGTAAGAGTTACTTGGGAAGACAGATGCTGTAACTCCAAATGTTCCCCCCTTCCTTCTTCTTCCCCCAGCTTTTTATTGCTGAGCATGATGTCATATGGTAAGGAATATCCCTTTGGTCAGTTGAGGTCAGCAGTCCCGACTGTGCCCTCTCCCAGCTTCCTGTGCACCACCAGCCACCTCGCTGGTGGGGTGGGGCGAGAAGCAGAAAAGGCCTTGACGCTGTGTGAGCACTGCTCAGCAATTACAAAAACATCTCTGTGTTATCAACACTGTTTCCAGCACAAATCCAAAATGCAGCCCCACACTAGCTACTGTGAAGAAAATTAACTCTATCCCAGCCAAAACCAGCACAACAGACAGAGAGAGGCTCTGGTCCTTCCTCGGGAGCTCCCTCTCACACAGCACATTCAAGTCCTCAAATAAAGGCTGTGAAACACCATCGAAGAGAGACTGAATCCAACACCTCTGCCTGGTCCAGCTGTGTTACTGTATCTCTCGTCCATCTCCATCACGACTCAAGTCCATTTTAGAGCTCAACGGGTTACACTATAGTTGTACCTTCATACAATATTACGCAAATTAACAGAAAACAGTGTGTTAGATGAGAAATACCCTGCACAAAGAAACAACCTACCAAGAGAAAACACTGACAGTCTCTTAAAGAATATATTTTGCCATACGTTTCTGTTCTTAAGAGCTCAGGTTAAAAGTGTAAGGTGAATGCTTTCCTCATGCAGTTAAACTATCCTTTGTGCAAAAGGCAAATTTCAGAGATATCCAGATTTCTATTTATCCAGAAATAATTTCTGCACACATTTCAATAATTCACAAGGAAAATGCACTGTCTACTGAGAGAACAATAACATTTGTTTAGATCAACCAAAAAAGCCAGTTGTGAACAATACTGCAACACCACCAAAAGAAGTGGGTTTAGCTATTTTTTCTCACATCAGGTCATTAGCTTCTTAATTTTTCTTCTGTGTAAGTCTCAGGGCTATCGCAAACCGTGCAGAATCCAGGCATGGAGTGAGAAACATAATAATCTCTAAATATGATAGGCAATGCAAAAACCTGTTTCTGCTCTCCTTTGTCCATATGGTCATAACGTGTATTGAGGAAACACCTCCCGTCCCCACACAAGGATCTCTCTTTAGAGAAGCCAACTTAGTTCTCGCAGTTACTGTGCCTGGAGTAGAGATAACTTCTCAGTCTCCAAAGCTTTTCAGCAAGTGAATGGGAAGCGGTAGACAGATTAAATTAGAAGATCAGAGTTTACAGTCATTGAGCTTCAGAAAGCAATTTACTGGCATTCTCTATTTAATTATATCAACACCTCATAACCATTAACGAATTTATCTTTACTGCACTAAGATTAAGCAACTCTATCATAAAGTTCCACAAGAAGTCTGCATGTGAGCCAAGAGTTATACTTATAAATTTTAGGATGGCACTTTGTCTACATCATCATCATTCTTCACAATGTTAAAAGCAGTTAATTACAACCTCATGAGACATTGACTGCTGCCCCCATACCCACCTACTTAAGATAAAAAATGTTTGTTTCTCTTAAGGCCATTCTTGCCCAGTACATCGCTATTGCTCTGCTCACCCCTGACAACAGTTTACTGAACATAAGAAAAACAAGTATTTTTCAGTTACAGGCTGATAGCCTAACGTGCAAAACCTGCTCCCCCTCTCCAACCCCCAATGCCCCCTTGAGGCAAAAGGGAAGGGAAATGAAAAAGTGGAAGAGAAAAAGAAAAAAAAAAAAGGCTGAACAGTGTGAAAAGAGTTTTCTACACTAACAGGGAAAAAAAAAAATACAAATCCCAACAAAGGCTGTCCACACTTACGACACTCATCCTTGTCTGCTTAAGCACTCTGTTGGGTTTTTTTCCCCGACCGTCTCACTTAATTTTAACTTACAACTCTAAGCAAACCCATGTTTCTATAAGGCAATCAAAAGCAGACAAATTAATACCCACAGATATGAGCAAAAGCACCAACACTTGTTATTCATAAAAAATAATCTTTAAAACTCTTATAATCTACCGATCTCTACAAACCTCCAACAGACATAGTCCCTGCCTATTTATCAAGAGTTAAAAAAGAAAGTAAAGATTTCTGGGAGGGTTTCAATTTTGTGCCTAAAATCTTGGACTTAGGTTGCTCGACTTGAAATGTAGAGAAAGAAATAATTACAATTTATCTATTGTATCCAATACGCTTTTAGTATTTTTGTATGCATCAGAAGTACAAAAACTTTTCTGGAGACAGTACTTTGCACTAGGTTAATAATTACTGGTAAGAAAGATAGTGGAGAACAAAACAGATTTTCTCAATATACTGTATCATCTTCCACTAGCAGGCACACACAAAACACAATGAGAACAAATTACATTCAGACCTTACTAATGTTCGGGATTTTAATATCGCTGTCCTTACTACAACTATATAAAACTCTCTGCATAAAGGTTACCTCTAACACATCTTCCAACTCTTAAACACATTAAAAAACACCCTTATTACATTGTACATTTAACCACAATACAAGAAAAGGTTAGCTCCCAATAATAACCTTATAAAGAAAGTACAGTATCAGTTAAATGGATTTTAAGTAAGGGTCCAAGATCATATTAGGCAGCAATTATAAGCTACAAATTGTATTTCATATCTCCAGCAAGAGTTAGCAGAAGCCTTGCTGAGTCAAATCTCTGCTATAAAACCCCTTGCCATGCTTTAAATGCCGCAAGCAGCTGAGCCCTCAGGGGTTAAAGCTAATGCTAAAGGTAAAGGCTTGAAGACTTGACCAGGTACCTCGTGGCCATCGATCTAAGCGTGTCAGTCATGGGAAGATATACCGTCCTGTGCGAGCCAGTGAAGGCCAGGAGTAATAGATCAAGTTCATCAGCTACTGTGGAGCCTACCAGGGCAAAACATCATTTTCACTGTGCCTACAGCGATCTGAGCAGTAAAGGTGACACTGGATGGTGGCTCACTATTGCCATCCGTCAAAGGAAAGCAAACGCATCGAAAGTGTTTCTTCCAAACAACCCCTCCTGACAAAGAGACCCCCTAAACGTCGGGAGTAAAAAGAAACAAAAAAAGAGCCCATGCCAATCAGAAGGCCTCAAAGGAGGAGGACTCTCTTACCACAGCCCCTCAGCTTAGCAAAGCGCCGTCCTTGCAGCCTGACCCAAAGCATCACCTACGCACGCCAGGAGCCACCGGCTCTGCAGCCAGGCGCTGAGCACCCACTCGCCGCCTCTCCTCCTGCCTCCGGGGAGGTCCCCCCAGCCCACGGCGAAGCAGAGGGACCCACGGGACTTCCCCGCCGGAGGAGGACTCCGAGAGGAGCAGCTCGCTCCTTCCCAAGTGTGCAGGTCTGTGTCCTGTTTTGCTAGTGAAGCATTCCAGGCTGTGTCAGTTTGCATTGCAACGTAAACATTGGGCAACTGCAGACTCCTTAGTTCCAATTATGGCAATATTGCAGGTGACAATGAGAAAGATGTTTTTAATAGTCTGTGGTCATATTCTGCTCTCACTTGTCTGTGACTTAGGTGAAGAGAAATTCAGCTAAAGGAAATGTTGTTGATAACTGAATTTGGAGCAAATCACATGCCTAACAGCGACTTGAAGAAGTGGTGTCTTCCCCATTCTGGTAGTAATTTAGTGGTACCAATAAAGACCCAAATGGTAGTCATAGGGTACAGAAGAGTATTTATAAAATGATACGTAAAAGGTTGCCATGTAGCAGTTTACAAGGTATAAATTTCTGCTTGCTCAGGTATACTTCACACCCTTTCCTGGTCAATAATAAAGAGGGCCAGGAACAGATTGGTCACCACATCCAATGCTAAACACATCTTTAACTCTTTCACAAGATGTCAGTCACTTATAATAGAATTAAATACCAGATATGTTAAAGTTTCTGTCACAATACGCTTAATTCCTTTTCTTAACTAAAAGAATGTGCAAGGATTTATGACACTGTGTGAAACTTCTTCCATATATTCAATACAGTTATCCGTGGAATTTCTGTCCATACATATTCTTCAATGTACGCTGACAGTTATTGTGTACCACGAACAATTTACAGGCATCATCACAACATTAAAAGTAATTTAAATGCATTCAAGACTGGTAACAAATGAGTCTGAGTGAATTTTTGCGTGAATGCATTTCATGATCTTTAGCAAAATACCGTCCTAATATTTTTACAGTTTTAGCAGCCATATATTCCACTAATTGATTTTCAATGAAGAATGATTTTTACCACATATCAAGGAGTCCTCAGCACCTTTCCTCTTAGATTCACTGTGCTGTACATATGATAATCATTTATTCCTTACTGAATTAAATATGTTCTTCCACAAAGATGAAAACATGTTGACACAAGTGAAAAGCATAACAGTTCACCAGCTATGCGTATCTCTGCAGTCTGTGCACACCTGACTGCATTAGGTTTTTGTGTTTTCATTTTTAGGTCATGAGAATAGTGTAAGTACTGTAATGAAACCACAACCCTGCCTGTGTTCTCTCACAGAGAAGTGCCTTGAATCATAAATATTTTAATTACTGTGTTTTAGACTCTAAAAGATACTAGCCTGCCTTCTATACACTCTTCCTCCCCTTTATCTTCAAAAGAGCTCTGTCCCTCCTCTACCACACCCAGAAAGTGATACTTTGATTTGCAGTAATTAAAAATCAACTTTCTATGCAACAACTAATAACTAAGTTTCCGAAGACACACGTTGGAATTAACAAGACCTAATATTTTAAAAATAGCACTCTATGGCACTCAACTGTGGCCAGCGTAAACTGGCCGAACTCCTGTGCCTGATGGCGTGCGTAACGCCGGCGTGCAAAAAGTTTATCATTTCTTCCCATAGATGAAGCGAAAGTGAAAAATTTATTTTTAATTTAATTTTCTTTTTATTACATTGGGCATCAGATAAAAATCACATCGTTCTTTCTTCTGCGACCCCGAGCCTCTATTCTCTGAGCGGCTGCCCGTCTCCTGGCAGCGCTGCCTGCGCCTTCGCTGGCTCCTGCCCAGCCACGTGTTTTCTCTGGCCTCCTTCCACAACACTCCCCAACTCTCCATTGTTTGTGTGCTGCCCCTCTCCTTTCCAAAGCCCTCCGTGGCTTCCCACCACTAACCCTTAAAATTTCCTCTACGTTATCTGTGCGTGGAAAAACTCGACAGTTTCTGCTCTAATTTCCAAGCAGCTAAATGTCAGCTACAGGTTTTACTACACAGGTATTACCCACCACTTCTTTTACTAGGTGGGTTACAACTCCAGGAGAACAATGTGCCTCCACAACATTAACAGTGAGAGCTGCAAGAAGAGAATGCAACAACATAATTGGGAGTAACTTTTTTACAAGAAGACTTAGCACTGACCAAACAGCAAAGTTTAAATGGTGTTTAGGGATATTCACCTCCTTTAAATTTTCTTCGCCGTTCCTGGGCAAATTCAAAATCAATGTCCGACAGACCCTTTGCGCAGTATTATGCCTGAAATAACGTGTTCCTCCGACCACAAGTTCCTTGCTTCGCACATGGAATTATCCAGCTTGGTCCTGTTAGAGAAGCAATGCAATACGCTACACTTGTACATTCTCCTTCCTTCCCTCAAAGGACACGTCACCAAAATCACAGTGGCAATATCCACCAAGAACATGCTGTTCTAACTTATACATGTGTCAAAAACTTAATTTGTCAAATTATGTCAAATACATAAATTCAAATTACATGAAATACATAATTAACATTTTTAAAATAAATATCATGTCGGTTTGGGTTGAAATAAGGAAGATGGACCATTTAATAACTCAGTATTTAAATTTACTTAGCAGAGAAATTCTGGCCAAAGTTGCAAAATATGCCTCATGTTGCAAGAGAAAAATTAAATTACTCTAATAGGACCATGTATCTTCTTTCAACGAAACATCAGTCTTAAAAAGTATACGAAATTTTTCATTAAGATGTAAATACTTATCCAAAGAAATGATGATGTCCTTAGAAAAACCCAACAACTTTCTAATTATATATAACGATGCACCACCTAGCCTCAAAATGCCACTCTTCAAATGAATTTCCATTTTTGGTCCCAATAGTAAAGAGTATCTCCCACAGGGACAAGGTTGGCACAGACCCACTGGAATCTTGGTCATCCTCACAACATCCTGGAGGCAAACCAGCTGAAACAGGACTGAGATCAGCAATTTATAGAAATGCTTAATTTGATGCAATTTACAGCCTTGGTCTGGTGCACAGCAAAGGTCCAAAGGACCAGCTCACTGAGCAAAGGATCTGCAGCGTCTCTGTGGACCCTGCAACCACCAACGGGTTGGAAACTTCTCAAAAGAGGGACACCCCAACACCCGCTTTCAGTACTGGATGCCCATAGGAAGGAGGGAGAAGATCAAAATCTTGTTTTACCAAGTTTACCAAGAGGTAAACAAGGAAAGCTCCACAGGTAAGCCAAAGCCAGCCTGTGAACCCCAAAGAGGGCGTGGGTTTTATGATGGAGATCTGTCATCACTCCTTCCACCCCTGAAGGGCCATCACACGGCAGCGGGGGGGCGGGCAAAAAATGTCCCTTGTGCATGTTGAATGAAGGGGTTGCCTGTCCCTTCAACCCACCCGCCCGCTGTCCCCTCCCACGAGGGTCAGTGAGAAAGTCACCGGCGTTCGGCACAGCCGCGGTGAAGCTCTCTGAAGAGACGTCCGCACTCGGGCCACGTCGAGGGTTCAGCTGCCCGCACCCAAGGGACTCAGCTCTACCCTCAGCAGCCAGCCTGACCGACGCACGTATTTAAATAAGAAACAAACTTGCAGCGAAACCCCTTCCAGCTACAGACCTGTGACTGCCATTTGCAGGAAGAAGAAATAACCAACTAAACGGATAAAAAGTTAAGCCTACCGTGTTCTTACTCCCCCTCCTGAACAACCTCTACAATTTCCTAAAAAGACTTAAGATAGTGAATAGTGTAATACAATGTGCTTAACATTTTAATTTCATTTTCCTCAGAAGGGGAACTGAAATCGTGATATTAAACACGATTCCACACATAACTCCCTCTTCGTGGTTCAAACTTTACTTTCTAACACCATCCCAAACTACACTTTGGTGAGCCAATAAACATCACAGCAACTGTTCATTAAAGAGATTATTTTCAGCTACTTCAGTGATGACAGCATAGGCGAGCTATTGCTGGCACGTTTAAATGCAGCTTTCTGACATAAAACACGGTCTTGCCCTTAAAACGCAGACCTAGTGGAAATGGGGGAAAAAAATTTAAAAAGGCAGAAAAGCCAAAATAGATGCAAATCATGCCTGAAAGGATAGATTCCTCTTACAATTTGCAGTAAACATCTTGGAAGGTTTTAAAAAGTAGTAAGTGTGATTAAACTACCGAGAGCCTCAGAAAGGAGAAAAAAAGATGATTGGTGTTAAATGATACTTGTGGGACTGCTCCTTGTTTTTATATCAATCTAAAAGGTTTGAAATTTAATTTAAAACTACCCTTTGGAAATTATTACAATACGGTAAGTATGCTCATTCTGTGAAGGAGCAAATGTGGAAGAAAACCTCCAAACAATTGGCAATAAACTATGTAATTGGAATTTTAAGATTAATTTAAGAGGTTAGTTTATCACAGCTAATTTTTTCTATAATTTAATGGTTTTTATTCAGTTTTTCTGGTGCCACTATTACACATACAAACAAGAAAGATCTCAAGTCAAAACAGGACAGGGAACAGGAATCTAAATGTTAAGTATTTCTTCTAACAAGGATTAGTTGAGACATACGCTACAGTGGCTGAGAAAAAAAAAAAGAGGTAATTTGCATTACTTTTAGATCCACTAGCTGTCACAAAATTTAAAAAGAGTAATCAGTTCGAGTGTACAAAAAAATTACTATTTTGCAACAAAGTTGATACCATTTTTCAGTTTGACCATGATTTGCAATTTTCTCTAGACAAAATCATTCCATGGGCACTTCTCAGTGACCTATGTCCTAAATCATTTTCAATTCCTATGAGCAAGTGACCTCTTCACGATCTGACTCACAAAGAAAAAAACATGATGACTCCCATGAACAATTCTTTTTCAACCACCATCAGAATTTAATTTCTCCAAAATAAATCTGGTAAAAATAGAAATTGAACAAAAGAGTACTCCCTGTTCAAGAAATATTAATTAATCACCCTATCAGAAAGATAGATAAATACCAGCCCTCACGTATTGATGATGAAAAACAAAGAGGTTAAGTGACATTTTCAATGACACATAGCAAAACACTGCCACAACACGGATCACATCTCAGAAGTTTTCTATTGTTTTCAGCCCACTAGCCTTGAATAACTCCTGTGCATGCAATGCTGAATCAGGTATATTCCTCAGAATGTAAAAAGCTTATTCTAGCTCACGTAAATCAGTCCAGGCAAAAAAGCTTAGGCTACAGTAATTTTTTAAAATACATTCGAGTCCAACAAGAACTCTTCTAAAAATATACTGGAATCCGACAGGAATGCTTCTAAGCAAATACACCTTTAATCTTCAAACGTTGGTTTCGATGCATTCTGTTACAGAAAGCATTTAAAAAATGTATAAGCAACAGATGATTACCGAAAAAAAATCAGGCACTTCAAAAACATATGAAATTCAACACCTGACTATTGTACAAACCCTAATGCAGCTTTAAAATAGTACCATGTATTCACTACTTAAAATAACTTGAACTTGATACACTACTTTTACTCTTGCTCACATTCGAAAATCTCTAATTCGGTTGTTCCCTATAGACTCTTTTGTAATTTTACACAAATCCTCACTAAAAAGAAAGCTACCCAACATTTTTTTTTTCCTCTCTCAAACCTTCTAAACACTTCACTTCTGCAAGGACCTTGTGACAAAACGAAAGAATCACTGAGGTTAAACTAAAAACAAAGAAATATCCAAATATTTATACAATTGATTCTACTTAAGCTTCCTGGTAAGGTTACTGTTAAATCTTAAAGCCTACACTAACAAGGCCTCACGTGAAGCAGTGTACTTCAGGCGCTATATATTAACAAAATAAATTAGAAAGTCTGATTACGTATCTTTTGTATGTCACTAAGTGACCTATCAATTGGCATGAAGGTTACTGTATGTGTTTTGTAAATGCTGTATTTGAAACACTCTTTCCTTTCCCTCAACGGTTTGGTAATCTACTATTCTGAGTAGTTAAATGAATGATTTAAGTATACAAAAATGCTACAGAACACGACAGTTTTGTAAGAACTACATTAACATAGCAAATCACTGCAAAACGGGTCTTTTCAATATCTGTATTTAATATGAACAAATTATTATAGTCAGAAAAAACTTAAATTAAAAATAAATACTCATTTGAACACTAAAATCTGTATCTCACTCAAAAGGGTTTAGTGTAGCATTAGAGAAACCGATTTAATAATTAATCAGATTTTCTTTAGAGTAGTATTACTAGCAGTAATGTTTTTCCTTAATGGTTTTAAATTACCTAGCACATGAACAAAAAATAATAAACCTGACAAAATCTCTTAAACTTTGTCTCTGACTTCTTTTCCCCCACATACAAATAAACGAGGGTATACAGACACCGAGCCCAACTGCCCAGTCCCACATTTGTAACGAAATTTCCAAGGGCCTGATCCAAGCCCACTTGAGTCAACAGAGCAATTCCTACTGAGGTCAGCGGAAAGATTCCCACTCATTTGAGTGAGTTTTGGATAGGGGCTTTCATGGGGGGGTGAAGACCAGGGGAAATCCTCTTTGGAAGGGGAACTTTCGCATTTCTCTCTGTTAAGAAAGTACGTACACAAACACGGCTTCTTAAAGACAGAAGTGATTCCCAGGGAGAGATTCCTGTGTGTTCGTCCATCTGCAGCTCTGCACTCTTTACAGAGTACAGATGATGATACCAGAAGTTTAGGGTGGTTACTTTTGAGATTATTTTTCCCCTGAGAATATACCAGCAGCCCGCTTTCCTCTACGCATTATTCTCTCGAGTTTTAAATTAATGTTTTTCCTGCCTGCACCGACCGCTTGCCCGCAGCCCAGGCTTTGCCCCCTCCACCAGACACCCCATCCGGGGACCTCCTCACCAGCGCAGGGGCTGCGCAGCCCCCCGAATCTGACAGGAGCCAAACTGCGGGTGAAAAAAAAGAGCAAAAAACGCCTCACGAACTGTCTTCTACCTTCGCCGGGCAAACTCCGCGGGGCGGCGAACGGCTTCCCAGCAGGTTAAGGAAGGCCGGGACCTTACGCAGCCTGGGCATCCCGCGCTCGCCACAGCAGAAAGCGGAGGGAGAAGGCACCCACGCGCGCCCTGCCCTCCCCTCTCCGTCCCAGCACTCCAGAGTGGAAAAGCAACGCCCGGCACGCCTGCCAGCCCTGGGCTCGCCGTCTCTCCCCGCTCCCCTCAAAATTAAACTTTCAAAACTTTCCAGGTTTCGCAGTCCTCTTGAAATTCAAGAGGCAATTTCAAGGCAAGGCCCCCACGCACCACCCGCGGAGGCCGCCTCCGGAGACCCGCAGCTCTAACATCATCATCATTTATTAATTCTTGGGTTTAGGCTTTTTTTTTTTCTTTTTTTTTTGACGGGGGGGAGTGCAAGCGAAAGGAGTGGGGGTCGACGCTGTTCCCCGCGCAGCCCAAACAGCGCTGGGAAGCACCGTGGCCCCGCGGGCACCCCCGCGCCCCTGCGGTTCTCCGCCCACGCCAGCGGGGGCGCCCCGGGACAGCACCGCGCGGGGCGCCCCGAGGGGGCGGCCGGGCGCAGAGGCGGGGGCCGGGAGTGCGCCGCTGCCTCCGGCGGGCAGGCGGGCGGGCAGCACACAAAGGAGAAACGTGACACGTTTCTTCACTCGGGCTGTCTGCTGGGGAGGTCTCGGGGGAAAAAAAAAAAAAAGAAAAAAGAAAAAAAAAACATAAAAAGAGGAAAAAGAAAAAAAAGCACCCACACAGGGAGGCGAGCCGAGGACGGGCGAGCCTCCTCGGCACACGCTCCCTCGGAAGCCCGGCCCCGAGCCGTCCCCGCCTCGCACTTCTGTCCCCGTACCGGGCGGCTACAGGTTGTTTTTAATTACGCGGAGGGGGGGGTGGGGGGGTGGACGGGGGGCCGCGAGTTCCGCGGCGCTGCGCGGCGGGAGGGTGGCCCCGCCGGCCTGCGACCGCCCCGGGAGATCTGGGGGCGGGGAGCCGCCGTCCCGCTCCCGCGGCCGGTCCGGCGCGTTAAGTCAGGCAGAGCCCAAACTCCGGCCGGGACAAAATCGGCGTCCTGCCGCCGCGCGTGTCCGCCCCGCGGTGCATTTTTGGGAGCGGCGTCCCCGAGTGCCGAGGGACCTGACACATGTCACTCCCACGGCCGCGCCGGCCGCGGCCAAACTTTCCCGCGGCGGCGGCAAGTCACGGAGCGGCGGGGGCGGGGGGGGCGCGGCGGGAGCGGGTAGAAGTAGCAAGTCACACCGGGGAGCGGGGGGAGGAGGGGACGGGTGTGCGGGCGGGGGGGTAGCACTTACCGGGAGGAGACACCGTGCGGGGCGTCCCGGCGAGCTGACACCGAGAGGGAGAAAGGGCGAGCGGAGTCGCGCGCCGCCGCGCGCACATGCGAAGCCCCTGCGGGCGGAGCCGCCACCGGGACGCGCGGGCCGGGGCAGCGGGGGCGGGCGGCGGCGCGAGGCCCTGCGCGGGCGCGGAGCGGCGGCGCTGCCTCGCGCCCTCCCGCCGGCTGCCGCTGGCAGTGCCGCGCTCCCTCCCCCGGCGTGCGGGTCCGCCCGTGTGCGGAGCGCGCCGGCTGTGTGTATGTGTTTTGTTGGGAATGCGAAAAAAAAAAAAAGAAAAAAAAAAAAGAAAAACCGCCGCCGCTGCACACACCGACTCCTTCGGAGCAAGGGGAGTGAGGCGGGAGCCCTCACATGATCGCCAAGTGGCCTGCACAGAAGTGCTAATAATGCGCGCGGGGGGGGGGGGGGGCAGCAGAGGGGGGATGGCAACAAAAAAAAAAACCCGCGGCGGGATGCACCGGGCCGGGCCCGCTCCGCGCCTCCCCGTCCGGTCCCCGCCGGAGTGGGGTGCTGCGGGTCGCGGCGGGTCCACCTGCTGTGTAAACAAACCGTCGGGGAAGTTGTTTGCGCTCGGCGGCTGCCCCCTCCCCGCCCCCTCGCCCCCCCCCCCGCCCCGCCGCTGCTCTCCGCCGGCTCCGTTAGACACAACGAGTTTAGCAGACGGGCGGAAAACAAAGCCGGGCGTTGTGCTGGCGGTGCCGGCTGCCTGCAGCCTGCTGGCAACCCTCGGGGTGCCGCAGCCCGCGCGCGAAGGCAGGCCCAGGGGACACGCGTGGGAGGCGGGTGGCGTGGCGGGGCAGCCCAGGCCGGCGGCGGCAGCTTTGCCGAAGGGGCACGCGTGGGTCCCGAAACTTACTTTTCTCCGCCCGCCCCCGGCACCTCGGAGCAAGGTGCGGGAACCCCCGCCCCCCAGCTGCCTGCCGCGCGTCTGGAGGCAGCACGGCCGGGGAGCTGCCGCTCCCCCGGGAAAAACACTTTTAAGGGATTCCCGAGTGAGGGAGCAGGCAGAGGAGCTGGCATGGTGGCTATGGAGCGGAGAAACTGCTCCCGTCCTCCCTCCGCCCCGCCGCGGTTCTCGGTCACTTGGTGCCGGGGGTGTAGTATGTGTGGAAGCACCCGCGTGAGCGCGGAAAGGAAGGCACGGCGCCCGCGGAGCGGAACGTGGGTTTTGTTAACTCGGGGCCCACCTCGTCGCAGCGCGGTGGCCCCGGCCCCGCGCCTGGCTTTGAATTCGAAAGGCTCCTCTGCACTCGCTGGGGACCCGAACCCACCGTGACCGTCACTCGGGATTAACCGGCACCGCGTTTATTCAGTAACATTTTGAAAATCCCACCAACTTCGCCGCTCGGTGCGCCCGGCGAAGTGGGAGACTGCCCGCTCGTCGCCGGTACCGGGCCGGGCGGGGGTGGGGGGAGCCGCTACCGCGGGGGCGGAGCCGCCGCAACTCCGGCAACTCGGCGGGCCCCCCCGCAGCGGCCCCCGGCCGCCCCGCGCGCCGCCGCGCCGCGCACCCTCCCGCGCTCCTGCGGCGGCGGGGCCGGGGCCTGGCCGGGGCCGGGGCGGCGGCGGCGGCGGGGCCCGTGCGGGGCGGCGGCGGGGCGGCCGGCAGCCAATGGGGCGCGGCCGGGTTCGCGAGGTGAAAGTTCACCGCCGGGGCAGGCTCGCGGGGGCGCGGCGCTGCCGATGGGTGGTCGTAAAATATATTTATTTGCTACTCGCGACTCTTTTGTCTCGTGTGTCGTCGCCGTGTTCCCCCCCCCCCCCCGCCCCGTCACTGCACGGGTTACCGGGGAACTGCGTGCTTCCGCGGCGGTTTGCGAGCGCAACGGTTCCGGGGGACAGCCGCCGCACACCCCCCGGGACCGCGGCCGCGCGGAACAAAGTTTCCGCGGGCTGCCGCCCCCCGCGGCTCCGCGCCCCGCGGGCCGGCGGGGCGGGGAGGGAAACCGTGCGGGGCCCGCCGTCCCGCTCCCCGCCGGCCCGCAAACGAAATCGGGCTCCGTAGGCTCCGGCCGCCGAAAGGGTTGGCGGGCCGGCGCGCGGGGCGCCGCGGGGACGCAGGTTGCGCGGTCCAGGAGGCCGCTGCTCCCCCGCGGGAAGGCGCGCCCCGAGGGGGAGAGGCCGGTCTCCCTAAGGAGCCGGCGGCGGCGGGCGGCCGAAGGCCGGTGTCGGCCGCAGACGCCGTGCCGCGCACCCGGCGGGGAGGCAGCGGGCGGCACCGGGGAGGCGCGGCCCGGCGCAGGGGCACCGCCAACTTCGTTGGGCGGCCGCGGCCTCCCCGGACGGACGGGAGCAGCGGCACACGGCGACACCCGGGCCGGCCCCTGCCCTGCCCCGAGCCGCCGCCGTCGGGCCGGTCGCCCTCGCGAGTCCCCGCAGCGCTCCCAGCCCCAACCCCCCGGCCTGGGCTGCGCTTTGTCCCCGGGAGCGGCGAAGTTGCCCCCTCATTCAAACGGCCCCGGCGGCAGCCGCTCTGCCTGGTGGCTCCCAGCGCTCGGGGAACGGCCCGGCACGCGGCTGCTTAAATTACGCGGCGTTGCTCGGGTGCCACGAGCAACTAGAGCTAAACAAACGACCACTTTACTGCCTCTTTTTTTTTTTTTTTTTTACAACGACGATTACGGCGTAGCGGATAACTGGGCTTTCTAATGAAAAAGGCCGGTGCGTTTTATTTGTTCCCGTTTATGGTTCGAGATTTCATCTGCACGATTGTATTGTATTTCTCGCTTCAAATAAACCGCTTTGAAACCGTCTTCCTTTAATTAATTTAATGTATTTTCTCCGTGCAGCTGGCAGCGTTAGGTGTCTCTCAGATTGCCATTTTCCATTAGCATTGTTTAGAAAGCGAACAAGAAAACAAACAGACTCCTCTTCTAAACAGGTTCGTTCCCCTTCCTCCCCGCGCACAGCTCCCGAGACACTTTGGAAAGAGCAGAAAATGCTGGTTTTAACCGAAGTCAAATCGAGAAGATGTATTACAACATCAAAGGGAGACGTTACAAAATTGGTGGAGTTACACCACCATCTGTCGTTAAGCTTCGGGACTACAAAAGTTCAGACAGAAAAATCTTAATGAGAGCTGGCAACTTCCTTGGTTTTTTCTCTTTCTCCTAGAACTCTTGTCTCCCGTCACAGAGTGGGTTTCCTGGCGTGGGTTGAGCTTCCCGGGTGATCACAGCAGCTTGCCCGTCCCCTTCACGAACTTGTTCATCCTCTGCCGCTTGCCGCAGTGCGCCCTGCAAGGCTGGAGGGTTCATTCTGGCACCTGATGGCCCCAAGCAGTTGCTCTTCAAAATGCAGAAGCACCCACACTTCACAGAACTTCTTGACCTCAGGAGGTTGCATTCATAAAAAGCAAAAGCAAAGTTTAAATTAAAAAAAAAAAAAAACAAACCCCACACCACCCAAAAAAACCCCAAAAACCCAGATGTCTTATCTCTCCTGTTGTAGGATTATTCCATTTTGTATATTGTCGCTCTGCAAAGCTGCACCCTGAAAAGGAATATATAGAAAATGCACCTCAAAATAACTTCTGTGAAGAAGTTGTGATGTCCTAATGCTACCTCTGGTTACTCTTAAAATTTCAAGAGCTGTAAAAAAATCCTAATTGGAATCATAAAATGATTTTATATTACCCAATGTAAACATGGTACCTGCTTTGTGAGATCGTCCATGTGAGAGCTCCACAGCAGACTTCAGCTCTTCCTAAATTCTTCAGTTAAATGGCTTGCAGATGCCTATTGGTCATAGTCACCGAAGAATCAAAAAGGAAAATTGGTTAGGATTTCCTGCATACTGGTGTGCCCTGTGTTTCAGAGGCCAGTTGCTACTCAGAGTGAGAAACATGAAAGCAGGGATCCTTATAGAACCCTGCCGTGAAAACCATCAAGTTTATCATTATTTTATCACAGTTCCTATTTTAAGGCAGGTGCGGTTTAGTGGGTATTGATCCAGGTGGGTTGCTGTATGGAGTGCTTATCATTAAAAGTCAACTTTCAGGTTGTTTCTCTTCCACTGTGGCAATTCACGGTTTTTTTGCCTGCCTTCAGCCTGACATTTTGCAAGTGCTCACAGTCCTTATACTGTAATTAGCGCTAGGCATTTCCCAGTACTACTATGAGATGAAGAAGGCAGTTTTAACACGCTCATACAAATCCCATTTCCCAGTCTGATTTCTCATCCCAGAGAAATTCCATTTCCTATATCCTACCAGTAGGTGCGTTGATACTCGGAAAGTTCTGCTTTTAGCTTGTTGTCAAAAGAAAGAAACTCGTTTCTTCTGAAGGTATACAAGCTATACTTTCCAGGCTGTCTAATAAAATGGTGGATTATCCTGCAGGCAATAAACACTTTCAGTGTTCCTTTGTCTACTGTGTTATTTTCATGTTGTTCTGAAAAAAAAAAAAAAAATTTCTACATTCTCCACAGTCAGCTAAGCTCTTATAACCAAGCTCTTTGAATGACCATTAAAAGCTAAGTTTTCTGAATTGGTGAGAAAGGTGTTTAACATTCATCTGATTGAAATAGGTGCTGTGACACTTTCTCAGTGTTGAGAAATAGCTAGACCATTACAACCAATTACTAATTTAGGAACATTTTTGTCCAAAAATTTGCTGATCATTTCAGTGTTTGCACTGCCTATCATTTTATGTATGTGTAATTAAGTGTAATTTAATTTTGAAGTTATTCAATAGAGATTATAGCAGCAACCAAACTAAAAAAATTAAATCATTAATAGTTGCTGGAAAAAACAAAACAAAGCATGGTGCTCAAAGTTGTCTTGCTGGAGTTGGAATGAATGCTGCCCTGAACGCTACTGACCAAAACAGAGGGATTACACTCTGCCAGTCTGATTTCTTTCATAGAGGGGGATAAAAAAGAGCTGCGCAAATCTTTGACTGATTTGCGTATTGGAAAAACATGGCAGAATTTTTGACATTATATTTGGCATCCATATATACAGCTGACGTATACATCTTTCTGTATTCTTTTCCAGTTATGTGGCCAGGTTTGGAGAAACATGCCATGCTGACATTTTGGGTCCTGATCCCCTAACGCTGCATATATGAAAGTCTTATTTAGCCAAAGGTGAGGAAAGTTTTAAGACTGCTAAACCTTTTGGTGAGTTTCCAAAGTATAACCTGGGGAGCAGTATCACAAACATACATAAACAAGTAGCTGTGTGAGTCCCATGAACAGCTCATAACTTCTGGAAAGTTTGGCATCTGACCTGTAAGGTGGTGCTAAAGTTTAGGCACCTAAATCCAAGACTGCAATCTTCCAAATCCTTGTTTAGCTCCTGAGGAGTTAACAGTGATAAAGTGCCAGTAAAATTCCTTAGGCTCCTAAGATACCACTTCTGAAAATTCTCAAAATAATAACTGTCACAGCCAGGCTGAAAAGCTTGGCGCATTGCCTAGCCAACTTCCTAAACTAGGCATCCTCTGTGCAGCTGAGCATTAAATTGTGATCAATGTGTCCAATGAGTGCTTGACCCAAGCGTCCCCTTTCCTTGGTTGGCATCCCACCTGCTGGGCTGCGGACCCACGCTTCTCCCTCTACTCTGGCCAGTTTTCGACCCCTGTTCTGCAAAGTGACGCTGTGGCCCCACCCCAGACCAACTGAAACCAAGCGCTTAGGTCACGGTCCTGAGAGGTGATGGATGACTTAGACCCAAGGAGGGTCTAGAAGCCAATTAGAATAGCATAATAATTGTGTTTTTTACAAAAAAAAAGATAGCGCAGCAACTCCCCTTTGCTGTCATGTGTCAAACCATCGGTTGAGAACACCTTCTGCTTTTATGAACCAGACCACCACCTCCAAAAGAGGATTCAGGGCTCTGAATGGCAAAACAGCAGGGCATGGCAACCTCAAGAAAGGCAGCAGCTAAGGCAACGTTGTCTCTTCAGCCTTTCCTGCAATTGCCTTGAGCGACTCAGAACACTGACCACTGTGAATTTCACTCTGAGGTTCCCGACTTCCTCGCCCTGACGCGCAGGCAGCCCAGATGATACCCATCTCAAGGTTATGGATTATATGGGATTGCATGTAGGAGCCAGGTAAGGTAAAATCAGGCTCAGCAGTGAAAACATAGTCCTGACTATAAAACACTGAATCTTCACAAGTTCCACCCAGGTCTGAAGTCCAACCTTTTCTTTTCTATCTTATGCTCATTTATTTGCATTTTTCCCCTTCTTGATTTCCTCAGAGCAAAACCTAAGACATAGGGACTTGCAGAATTTTTTCATTAAGGCTGACAGAAACCTTCCCAACAGGCAGATTTTTCTTTCCTCCGTTGCTTCCACTGTCCTCTTTCAGCTGTAGTACTTTCTCACCCCTCAGCTTGTGTACAAGCATCTCTGCCACAAGCTGTGCTCCACTGGGAAGCGTCACCTCCGGGTGAACTGCTCCAGCCTCGCTCAAAACAAACAAGGTGGGTGAGTTGGTAGAGGAGTAGTAAATGAGTGGGCTTCTTGTGGTAAAGCAGCGCAAGGCCCCTGATGGACTTGTCCCATGAAGTCTTCACAGGGCACACATGAGTTGCCCGTGGGTCATGGTTTGCTCTCCCAGAGTGGAAATTCATTTGCAAGAACCTGAATTTTGTGGAAGGAACAAACAAGGTTCTGCTTCACAGAAGAAAACAGGATCGACTGTTGTCTTCCAACCCCACATGTAGTTTTTAACACTGATGTTAAACTATGACTTTGTAACACCAAAAGAGCACATAGTTATTTTCTAGCTTGCTCTTCTTAAGCTAAAAATGCTTACATTTAGGGAAATATATATAGTAACCAAACAACAATTACAGCTGTATCTGGACAATGCTTTCCTTGGGCACCGCAGACACAAGGACCACATTAAAGATGCAAAATTATGTTCAGTTTCATGACGTTTACACATCTGTAACAACATTCCAGGCATTTTGTCAGTATTTAGGGCTAGGGGACAGAGCTGTCTTTTTAGAAACCATTTGTATGTCATACACACAAATTAGCATGTATTAAGTAGTCATCTTTCCACCCACAAGCACTTGTGTAGAATTCATGGGTTTGGGAAGTAAATTGAAAGCAGACCGTGGATGTTAACAATATGGTTTGATACAGGAGTTTTACGCTAGTCAAATACTAAATAAACAAGCCCCTTTTTTAGGTCTTTTTAAGAGGACTGCAGGGAAGCAACCTCGGAATATGTATTTTTAAGGCAATAGACATACTGCCTTGTAGATATGAATTACGGAGTTCTGTGATGCAGGAGCAGCAAAGTAATTAGTTTTCCAAATTTGTACAAAACTATAATCAAATAAATGATAACATACTACTTGCTTCCTCAGCATACCGCTTGTCACTTGCCTTGAACAGCAAAACCTACTTTTTTAATTCCTACAGCTACACAGCCAATACAGCTACGAGGAGAATCGGAGAAATTTAGGATCACGCACCATCAACACAAGTGGATATCACAGCGCTGCACTTTAGTCTGTCAGTTATTTTACTCATTGTGTAAGAAGCAAAGCAGTAGGCAAGGATAAGTCACTCAGAAAAGTAGTACTTTTTAGAACAAATTATTTGTAAAGAAAAGAAGTACTACCTGTAGTCTTGGACATTTGTATGAAGGCAAGCAGTTTAACGATTTTACACCCAGTCATTAAACAAAAAGAATTTTAAAAAAAATTATTTACACACTCTAATTTTTTGGTGTTAGACATCATTTCTTTTCATGGTAGCAAACTGCAACTACACCCAAATCCTTTTAGTAATTCACAGTTCCTGATTGCAGTTGAAGGCTGGAACCGTGCTAGCTCCTGTGGTCCATATTCCCAAGGATAAGGCTCCAGCTGAAGCTTAATGTAGTGTTTGGAAAGCGTGGTCCAGAGTCAGCTGCTTGAACCATACGCACCTTCCTACCTCAGTCTCATCATCCAGCAATTTTGAGTGCATTTGCTGGAGCACTTTGTTCCTAAACTTGGCAGTTTATCTTAGACATAGGAGAGAGGTCGACATTTTCTCATCAAGGGAAGGATTCTCCCATCCATGAGTGTCCTTTATGTTTCAGACTTTCAAAAGAAGTCACCAGTTTAGGAACTAAAACAAGTGACCAGTGCATGCTAAAGAAGTCAGCACTTTTTAAAGAAATCAGATTATCAAAGGGTACAGCTGAATCTTGAAAATCTGGTCTTTAAAAGCACTTAAATGAAGGCTGACTTCTTAAAAATCTCTTACAGTTAGAGGTGCTACACACATAAAATTCTGGCATTCTTCTTTATTGAAAATTTAACACTGCAGCATCATGGTGCACTACACGGATGCATAAAATCCCTTTATTTTGGACCTACTCCAAATCTGTGTGGAAGAAAGGAAAAGCAGTAAGTGCCCATTTGAAGAATTACCTGTACCGTCCATATGTCTCCATACTTCTTACAGTAATTTATTGAATTTAATATAACAGGTGAACTGGTGCTACTTGCTGTAATAAAGGTTTAAGAGGGATTATTCTAGGAGATGATCTGCTAGTTTATTCATGGATTTTAACGGGGGCTGGTCTGGGCCTAATATAAGCATTACCTGAAAGCTTAACTGACGCAAGCGTTACTTAAAATGTGCAGAAAGATTGCTGGTTTCACTGCGACTATGACCAGATAACTACAGAGTGTATGGAGACAAAGAAAAAAAATTAAAATGTAAAATATAAATAAGAACGATAAATCAGCAAGGTACCTCTTGTATTCTTTACACCGATATGAAATTCAATTCATGTTATAGTAGTCTCTGTGTATCACAGACTATTTAAAATGCGTATGGGGAAATAGTTTGGCATTTCAGAAAAAATAAAACTAGCAAAATTTTTTTTTTCTTCAGGATTAAGCTTGGCTTCTTTTTGGGCAGACAGGTTTGAAAGGACTTTAAATACTGTGGAGAAGTTTTAAAATAGTAGTTAACCATCAAAACAACCCTGAACAGTTTCTGCCACTGTCCTTAGGTATTATGTCCCGCTACCCACACCAATGGACATGTAAGCAGCTATCCCATATTTCAGCATTGAATTAGCCCTCACACTCAAACAGAAACATTCATTTTGAATAAAATTCAGGTACTGATAGCAAAATAAAAGACCAAATTCTGCATTGTACATCAGTGTTAGAAACCTCAATGCTAAACAAGAGAAACTGATACTGTTCATTTATTAAATGAGTTTGTCTTAGTTGACCTGACACCTGATGGGAATGTATATACGTGATTGCATTATTAAAATGAATGTTGTAACTTCCTTAGGAAAAATGTAGAGCAGGTAAGGAGAAGTAAGAGGGTAATCAAATAATTGAACTTTAAGCACTTCCTTAGATACTTATTTTATGAATGACATGGTCTCTTTAGGTTTCTTGAATTGTTAGATGTGACACGAAATTCATGTTGATGTTTTGAATCCCTGTAGTGTCTTTCAACTGAGTATAGGGAATGAGACAAACTAGCCTTCAAAATTAAAGACTAATTAAAGACTTATTTTGGTTAATACGTGCTATAACTACCCCACTGAGTAGAAGAATGGCATCATCTGTTTCCAAGTAATGACAAATTGCAAACAAACATTAATGCATGAATGTCTTAATGGAGGACTATGGGGTGTCCACTGCAGAAGATCCAATCATATCATTTGGCAGTACTTTAAGTACCTATCTGTAGAAACGGAGGGAGAAAGGTTGTGTTAAAATGAGGCAGTTCAACCCAAACTTAATAAAATGGGATTTAACATTCACATTTCTAAAAAATGCAATAGAATTTAAAGGTAGGGTTACTCTTACCAGTAGTAACTTCCTAACCCAGAGAGTTGCGCGTATCATAGGATGGAATTAGGGGACAGTGTCATATAAGGAAAAGGGGATCATCAAATTAAAATGTTATTTTAATTACAAAAAATTACAAAGATAAAGCAGAATGATTTGATCATAGCACATGATGAATAAACAGTTTTCAATTTTAGAGCAACAAAAGAAGACAATAAGCAGCAGTTACAGATGCTAGAGATTTTAAAATAAATAGGCATAGATAATTGATATTCAAGAGCCTTAAAGGAGTGGGATGAGGTCTTTGCTTCACCATTAATATAGATTTCCAATAAATCTGGGAAAACAAAGGAAGTTCCAAAAGAATGGAAGAATGCAAAAGCTCTAACTGTATTTCTACATGGTAAACAGGACGGCACGGATAAGCTGTCAATCTGATATCAGCCTGAACAATGAATGAAATACATGCTAAAATGATACATGGAAAAAAAGGAATGCAAAATGTGCACAGGACATTTGCTGGGAGGGGCTGAGGGTGAGACAAAGGGCCCGTGTTGAAAAAAAAAATCACTTCTAAAAACCCACAGGGATCACGACAGATAATCAACCAAACAAAATCCTTGCTCAGGCGTGAGTGCAAGGCTGTGATCAGAAGGAATGTATGCCCACAGTTCTAGACAGATGACTAAAACTCGGAAAAGGCAAGTAACAAGAATCCAAACAAATTTAAAAACATGTATCACAACATCTACAAACCAATATGTTTTGATACTAGAGGGGTCATCACTGTAGCAGACAATGTATAAGAGATTCCAGAGGATGGAATCTGCAGAGAGACAAAATCAGACTAGAGCGCAGAGGAACATTTTTAACAATAGGACTGTTCTGGTCAGTTAGAACATTCTAGAATGATTTCTTACATGCCGTCAGGGGTTCCCCATCACAATCAATTTTTAAAGCAAGTGTGGATATTTTCCTATGAATATACTATCACTAAAATAAAAATTAAGTCAGGAAAATTTCATAGCCTGGGTGGTGTAGGAGTTAAGGCTCCATGATCACAATAGCCAGGTCTGGCTTCCTAATCTATGAGCAGTGTTGATATTACAATTGTCATCACCAGGTATTTAACACCCCGTGAAGATAAATGGGACCATCCATACCATTCCTTAAGGCTGCTGTTTCAGGCAGTTTAAAAATTCAGGAACACTGCTGCATTAGATTGCATGTGGGAAGATGTATTCATAAACAGGAAGGAAATAGTACTAAAGGAAATGCGTTATAATTATTAATATTTAAGATTTCTATTTCAATAGCAGTTAACACTTGCAAGTTGAGGACTCTGTTCTACCATGCACTGTAAGAAATCTATTTCAGTCAGTTTACAATGAATCTTGCAGCACAATTTGAAGTCAACAGTATTTGTAGCCAGGGAATAGACATAGCCATTGCTGTTGAGGGTACACATCCTATTACTCTGAAACACTGTTCCACTCGTTCATGCAGCGTGTATCACTTTATTACAGCACGGAAAAATTCTGGGTTCAAAGCTTAGCTGGATTCTGTCTTGTAATTATTCTTGGCTTTTTATTAATGTTCTGAAGGGAGTGTGAAAACACAAGTATGAAAGGACTGACAGCACATTTGCTAATATTTTGTGGTTTGCTTTGTTAAACCATAGTCTAAGATGTAAAATTTGCAGTGTTTGGTAGTCCACAAAATATCTGTGTAGCAGTAGTACTGTTGTTTTCATATTTGACTTCTCTGTAACATTGCACATGAGAGGAAAATTTTACAATGAGACAAAGGATCTAGCCTCTCTGGTAAAGCAAGGGGTGTTCCTCACAAACTAAAACGATGAGTATTAAACAAATGTGGGGGTTTTTTTCCTCTCTTATAAATTGTGATTGCAGACTTGAGTACTGGGTGCAAAAATCTCCATTTGAACTAGCCTGAGCAATCTCTGTGTTTGTCATGTTCTTAATTGCTTTTCACCATCTTGTCCAAAGAACACTTTGCAAGGCATAGCTGCATGGGCTATGATGTAATGAGATCTTGTTAGCTAAGCAAGACCAGACCCCAAGCTTAAGCTAAATAAATTCGGATAGACTCTCTGCCCCTTGACCCGGCTGTTTTGCGGTCTTTGAACAGTAAAGAAACTTGGAATCTGGTCACAGATGCCAGTGTAAAAATTCCCCTGGCTGAAGGAAACTGTCAAACGGTGTGAAACCAGAGGAGCTGGTTCCCACTGCTTTCTGCCGTGTCCAAAAAAGCATGTTAAGCAAAAGAAAGGTTGGGAAATTCAGAGGGAAGATGAACTGTATCTTTACTCTGATGATTTCTGGCCAGCATATGGTCCCTTAGGGACCAAAGCCAGCTTCATAAATTAGAACCATATAGAGTTCACAAACTTATTTTATGTCGTAACTTCAGCTGAGGAGCAAAGCAAGACAGGACAGGCTGAGAAAGAAGAAGCTGTAACTAGTTCTGACAGACCCTCCAACATTTCCTCTAAGCACATGTTTGAAGAGGAGCAAATATGCCCTCCTATAAAGCTTTGTGCAAAATCAGCATTGTTTGTCCCCCAAAATGGCAATAATAAATATATTTACATGTATACAATGAGTATATATGCAATATACATATATAAAAATACAAATATATACAATAATATATATATGTAATAAATTATACATCTGAATAACACTGAGAAAAATCAGGATTACAAAATAGAAGTAAAGCAGCACATATCATGTATGTAGTATAAGAAGTACAATTAACTTATCTTTTTCTACCCACTGAAGATTTCTATCTCTTCTCATTCCTTAATGCTTTTCAGTAACAAATTGTTATTTGAGAACAGCTGGAAGGATAGTGAGTCAGTGAAACCTTGACATTATCTAAAATCTGCCTACTTTAAAGATGGGACTGGGTATACCTACTCATCCCGTAAAGTCTGTAATTCTATGTAGGACCTGCTAATATAGCATCTTTGGCTAAATATTTTTCTCTTTCATCCAAATGTTACAGCTTAGGAGTTTTTTTTAACAGAACTATATATTTTAAAGTTACTTTTCAATTAAAACTCATCATATTATGAATTTCTTTGGCTAAGAGATGAGGAAGGATGTTCTAACCAGTAACAGTGGAATTCAGAAGGACTGGTGTTTGCTCTGCCACTGATGTTATGTAGCCTACTTTGCCAAAAAAGATCATCTGAGGAGATTTAATGGAATTTTTTAGGATTGAAAAGATAATTTAATGCTATTTAACAAAGTCTTTGTATATGTTCTCATAATACATGTATTAATACAGTATCAGTGACAGGTTCATGTAGAACAAAGGAAAGACAATTCATCTTCACACAACAAGTTCTTGAACTGTGGCATTCAATACCAAAAGATGGCATTAAGTACCTTTGTTTTGAAAGATCTGGAGAGTTTCTGATCAACAGCACCTTCCAGATTTATAACTGGTGGAAGAAGGGTGATCACCTTCCTCACTCACCTCTGTGGGATTCAGAAATGCATCTTATCAAGTTGTGCCTGAGAATTATACCATTCTGATGGGAATATGCTTTGAAACCGTCTTCCTCCATCAGCTGAAGCTTAAGGCATTGACCATTGCCGCAGGTGGATCACCAGAGCTGGGCCATCAGTGCCCACATTTGAAAACAAAACGATGACTGGAGGAGTGGTCAGTGCACTGCACAAAATGCTGAGTAATCAAATCACCTGCGAACAGTACCAGGATTATTATGGCAACTATATTTAACATAACTAAAAAATCTAAGAACTAGCATTTCAGCCTCTAATTAGAGAGTGGATCCTCAGTTCTGGGAAGCAATGCTTCTCAAAAAGAGTTGGGGATCAGAGTTCATAGTTATCTGGGTATAATTTCCCAAAGTGACACAGTGCACAAAATGTCTAATATGAGCTTAATAAATAGGCATCAGAGGAATAATGAATGAAGATAGGTGTCGAGAGTTATTACACTGTTGTTGTATTTAGCACTGATGAAATCATTACTGGAATATTCTGTCCAGTTCTGGGGTCCATGGTTCAGGAATATTGTTGAAGAAGTTCAGAGAAGAGTCACAAACATGACTTGGGGACTGTTAATCATGCTTCAGGGTAAAAGACTCAAAGAGCTCAATCTGCCTAGTTTATCAGTTGAGAATACTAAAGATTGATTTGGACCTAACCTCTAAACTGTTACCATGGAGAATTATGCAGGTTTGATTATGGACTCTTAAATCTAGCAAATACATCAAATTAGCAATAATGTAAGGAGGTAAAATAGTAGGAAAATCTGGACAAATTTGTGCTAGAAATAAGGATGCGTATTTTTGCCAAGTGGAGAGAGCAACTTCCTGAAGCCTTCCTTCTCAACTGCAATTTTAAAACACTTTTTAAAAAGATAGTTTGTAGCTCAAACAAGAATTAATGTAGGCAGCTCTAACAGCCTGCTCTATACAATTGTGCTCCTGGTTTTATCATCTGCAAAAGTATGAAAAGACCTGGCTGAAATACTGAGCTTTAGGGACCTTGTAGCCATCAAAACAGAGACCTCCAAGTGCACCAGTACCACGCACGATCCTAAGGAATCAAAGAACTTCTTACCGGTAGTATATCTTTCTCTGAACAAGGCTTTTAGAAGATACTGTATTTTAAAAAAAACCCAACCTCCAGAGAAGCTATAGGTATACCATTGGAAGTGTTTTTACTAACATTAAACTAGTTTGTTAACTGTATGCTAGTGTATAAAGTACTAATAACTGTACGAGTAGAACATTTATTGCTTTCCAGCAAGAAAAAAGTCATAGTGTTTTGCAATTAATGAGTAGAGTCACTCAGAAATCCTGTGAAGGCAGTAACTATTATTATTTGCATTATACAGAGGACAAATTGAGAGACAGAGCATGTCCAAGATCAGAGAGGAATTCTGGCACTTGTCTGGGAACAAAACAAAAGCTTTCTGGGAACTGTTCCTGTGGTTTAACCATCTCTTTTTTTTTTTTTTTTTTTACCAAGCAAGCTGTAAAGATCCCGGCAGGTGACATTCCTGTTCTTGTGTCAGTATTGATCCAATCTTGTGTCCAGTGCCAAAAGACACTCTGATGCTGAAAGTGCCGTCTCTTTCCAATGACATATAGAAAATTAAGTCCTGAGCATTTACCCTGTGACTTATTCTCATTGCACTCATATAAGGAAGAGGTGATATTGATTTTGGTGTCTTGTCAAAATTCCAGCTTGGGTAATCAGTTTATTCTTAGCTAAACTCCTTGAATTTCCGTATTGATGATTCTGTTCGTATGCCTCCCTGCAGAAAAGAATACCTGTACTATTAAAACAGAAAAGTTTGCAGTATTAAATGAACCAAACTAAAGAACAATATGACGTGTCTGCCACTTTAGAAAATTTTGGTAAAGGGCTGTGCAATAAAACTGGTTAGTGGTACACCACTGATTTTAAAAGGGTATAAATAAAAACAAGTTTAAAAATGAAACGTTAATGCAAGACTGCCCTGTGCCACAATTCTAAGATTATTTTTTTATCCCTGTTTTTGGCAAGTTTAGGAATTGCCTTCATGATACTGAAAGTCCATTCTTATAGGTATGTTATGGGTGGAAGACGTGATGCAAATTCAAGGATAAATGGTGAAAATGACACATATTAAGCAACAATCAGCTTACTGGACTTACAGCAACAAAAAAAAATGGACTTCTAGCAAGAAAAAACCCAACTCCCATCTGTTACTAGCATTGGAAAAAATCAACATAGAATGAACCAACATTATTTTGGTCTTTGATCTCTTGGATGCTTTATGACAGAGGTCATAAATCACATAATTATTATCTGATATCAAGACAGCTTGAATTAACCTCTTACATTCCTAAGGCAATGAGAGCCCTCATCGCAAGTCAAAATCTGCTTGTGTGGAATAAGTAACTTTACTGAGGGAAACAAATTCCTTTCCTCTCATTTCAGTCTAATCTGGACTTTTGAAAACTTTTTAGTTGTTCAGAGGTGGAAAACATCACACTGAAATTCATCAGATCACAGACGGTTCCTGTTTATTTCTGGAAGCTGTGGTTACGATGTGTAAATCACATCATCGCTTGGATTATGGCTTCTTTTAATTGTAGACTTCCTCCTTCTTTGTGTTCCTCTTCATCAGCTGAAGTCAGCTCAAGATGCCTCTATGTTTTGGCTGCTGAGATCCAGGAAGATTCGGAAGGCCGTTAATTCTGACATTTCATTCCTGCCATTGATATGAAACAGCCTACATCTGACAAGCTTCAGAAAACATAGCAGAGAATAGTACACACTTGGATTTTCTTTTTTCCAATAGGCAGTATTGAATAAGACAGGGCTTTGTTTTTTACCTCCGTGAATAGAAAATTTCTAGGAATACCAGTGCTTCTTTTTTTTAACATTTTTTAAATTTTTACTGTAAATTGGCCAGCAGGAATGATGGGCATATCATGATTAAAACAACTTATTTTTATGTATACAGCAGAAAATCATTGCAGTAGGGACCATACATATATATTGTGAAAAACAGGCACACAATAGAAGTTCTTTCACAAAAGAAATGTACTTTTCCAAAAGAGTGATATACCTGGAATACTGTATAACAAAAATAGAGCAGCTACACTAACAACAGCCGAATCAGGTCACACAGAACCATAACCAATAATTCAGCATTTTGAGTTCAAGAATAAGAAAAGAAGACAATACATAAGCTTCATAATGAAAAACACAACAGAATAAACAGACAGGATTCTTTTACTGGTAACACTTGGAGCTGAAAGGCAGCTGAAAGGGAGATGGGCTGAGTTTCGTGCACATCCTCACAGGAAGGGCACTGCATTAGGTAGCCCATAAAATGCCCTGTGCTTGAAAAGCAGTTATGTACTGCTGCTGCCCAGCCAGATGGTAGGTCCTGTTTTCAGGCAGCTCTTGCACTGGATTCCCCACTGCTGAAATGAAAAGCCAGCAATAAACACAAATTAGAGAATCTGGTGGTTTTTCTAGTAGCATGCCACTTTCCCTCTGATCAGGGTCCTCATGAAAGATTTAACCACTGTTACCATCAGATGTGGCCAACCACTTCTTTACTCCACCCTACTTTTTGCTCCACGTTTCACTATGCCTTAATAGTGCGGCATTATTGTTTCTCTGCTTTTTTAAATTTTGGACTTACAACAATAAAGATGACTGTTCAAATTTCGGAGTACTTGGCCAGAATTATATACAGATACTCTATGAGATATTATCATCATGGAAACAATCGGCTCTATGGGCTTGCGTCCAGCTGGATGCTACAAACAAGACCCAGAGCTCAAGCTAGCATGTAGGTTGTGCTGAGCTCCCACATGGACCAGAGCCTTGGGCTAACACAGCAGCGCAGGTGTAACCAGAAGCTGAGGTGCTTTCCAGTCAGGGTCACACTGAAGGAAGCCTCCTCTTTTCTACAAAAACTGTATTTGTCATTGCTCTGGCCTTTCCAAGGGATTCATAAGATCTGAGGAAGGCTCCTTTTGCCCTGCACACGCGTGCAAAAGATAGGGACAGACCCATCCAGGCTGCAAGGCACTCTGTGAGAATAATACGTCTGATAACTTGTCTAGTGTATATGCAAAGACTTACTCAAGTGAGCAAGTACAGTTCACCACTTTGATAACAGAGCTAGCAAAAGGTTTTGAGATTTTCTATTATATTGAAAGCTTTAATCAGCTTTAAGCTGATTTAGATAGACAATTCTGACATAAAGTTTGGGATCTTCGTCGCTACTTCATGACTCAGTGTTCCTTCTTTGTAACAAAGGAAGGGAAAGTCAATGTACAGTATGGCATAGGATCAGGCATCAATCTCATACAGAGTTTTTCCTGGATGAAATTATATAAAGACAAACTATGCAAATTATGCTATATTATATAGGTTATTATAACCAGAACTTAAATGGACTCACAGAAAGAGTGAAATTCTTTAACAGAAATGGAAAAAAGAAGACATCCCTGAAAAATCCTAGCAGCACCATTGCCTGGATAGGACTTACCTATCTTTTAAGCTAAATCTACATTTGTCATATCACTATAAACTAGGGTGAAATCCCCTGAAAACAGGAGAGAGATTTTAAAATTTGCTGTAAAAGACAGGAAAATCTAACTTAGGAGTAGAGGCATGGGAGTATGCAATACATGCAATAGCAGTTCTGTCATACGTATTAAATGTTCTGATCAGGCCAACACTTATGAGTGCAACTTCTTCCTGACTTCCCACAAATCTACAGAAGGGTGTTTGAAAGTTCTTAATTCTGCTATACAATCTATGATAGAAAGACAAAAAAAGAAAAAGAAATGTGTAGGCTGTCTGTATTTGAGTCTGTGTAATGGTAGAGCTCAATGTGGAGTGTGATGCACAAGAAGCACATGGCTTTATAACAGATTTATGTTCTCTTGAAATTGGGGTTGACCCAGGCATCAAGTTAAAATAACTTATCCTTTATGCAAGTTGCCTTTGGTCTAGCTATAAGTAAAAATGAGACTAAGGGCAGCATTGCTTTCTGAACAAAGTATTTTAGATTGATATATATCTCCTCAGTAAACATTTTTTGTAAGCTAAGTTGCAAATATTCAGGAATTTCAGATGACCTCAGACTCCTCTAAAGAAGATAAACCCAGGGTAGGCAGTGTCTTATGATTAGAATAAATAATTACCTGAAACCTCAGTGTAAGGTCCATAGAAATCAACAGGAACCTGTTGACTTCAGGGAATTTTAGATCAGGCTCTGGAAGAACTGGGGGAAATCACTCCTCCTGCTCATCACTTCATTCATCTGCTCAGTGACTACAACATACCTACACATTCTGTGGCACGGGAGAGTCTGTCAAGTGACTCCCACAGCATTTTCCCCTTTCATCCGGCAAACGCCTTCATTAGCGATAAGCCTCTGTGCCCTGGCATCCATGTACCAGCCGAGGGGAGGAACCTGTTTGTAAACCAGATGCTTTGACATAGCTGTAACTTGGAAGGGAGGCAGCAGTACTTGGCAAACAAACTTGTAATAAGAGCACTTTGCTGGAAATGTTTATAATTTGTTCTTGAAAAATATGCTGAGAAGATGGGCACTAGATATACTGCTCGACTTTGAAGTTCAAGTTTGAAGGTGGGGATCCTGAATACCTCCCAAAGAAGATTTGAAAAAAACAACCTAGTGCTCTGTAAAGTAAAGAATGTGCTTGAGGAAAGGGGATGGGGAGAGTTAATATGTCCCACTGTGATGCCATCTGCAGAGAAATAATCAAGGTTCAGAGAAAGGGAGCTTCATCGTAAGCAGCAACATGTTCATATGGAGCCTTCCTAATTTGCTGGTAGATCTTTAGTAAGAAGCACACAGGTGCTTCTGGCTACCAAATGGATACCAAATATCCATTCCAAACCATGCTGATACTTTCAGTTTAGCAACATACTCAAAAATTAGGCAAATACGTAAGCACAAAAGGAGTCTCACTGGCTGCCTTACATTTTCTTAAAATACGACACCTGAAGAAGGAGTTACTTTGTTCAGCTGAGATGTATGTGATGCCTACTGATGATCCACAAAATACTACTCCCAAGAAAAGAACAGCAACTAGACCTCCTCCTGGAGACAGTCTGATTAAGGAGGAAAAAGACGACCCCAGGCACTCAAAATGTGAAGACTAACTTGAAGGTTTCTTCCCTGTGACAGTCTCATTGCTCTGAGGACAGAGAAGAACTGCAGGTAGAAATTCTGAACACAGATGGAGGGTAGCCTGAACAATTTTCTCAAATCAGGCTCAGCAAACTTACTGACATTTAGAATTTGACTAAATGAAAAGGGGGGAAGGTATGGCACTTTTATGCTTTATATCTTTACAATCAAATAAATTCAGCTCAGTTTAGATCTCAAGCTGGGCTGGGATGCTACCACATGAAGAGGAGCTGAGGGAACACTGTCCAAACACTCAGGAATTTTCCATCCAATTCCTCTCCTGTCACCTCCATTTCTTTTCCCTCCCTACTTCCCTTTCTTGCCTTGCTCTCCTCTCATCCTAGACCTCTCTTTCCTGCAAGTCTGTAAAACAATCAGTGTGAATCAGTGAGGGCAGGGAGGCAAGCGGTGTCTGCATGCCCCTGGCATAGCAAATGGCTGTCCTGGCAGGAGATACCCCCTGCGGCAGGGAAGGTGGTTGCTTGTGCAGAGGGTAAGATCAGTCTTTGGGGGATGCTGTGAAGCTGTGGTGGCAGGAGGAAGGCAAGGACCTGGCCGGGGCACGGCAGCCTGGCTAAGGCTGGCTTGGTGGGCAAAGCGATGAGGACATTCAGGGGACTTCTGCTGGAAGGTCAGTAGCAGGACCTGGAGGAGGGCAAGGTGGAAAGCTGGATTGGGGCAGGTTAGCTGGACCTTGAAATGGAGTTTCAGGGAGAAGAAATAGACTCTTGTACTCTGCGGACGGTCAGTGTGGCTGGAGGTTGGGGACCTAAAATCCCATAGAAAAGGTAAAGGGCTGAACTTAAGTGGCTTGGGAACCACTGCCTTAGAGCCTAAGTCAAAAGATAGGCAAGATGGAAAGAGCTAAGAAAAAGAGTACCAAGTGATTAATAGTTGCATAAAACCAAAATAATCTTACAAAGTTTTGACTGCTTAATTAAGCATGTGAATAGTTTCATTGATACCTAGTGGGAATACACGAGTGAAGATAAACAGTGAAAATAGAAACCTGAAATAGGAAATGGTGCATAAAACCGTGAGTAGTTAATATGGAATAGGAAGGGCTGAGGGGGGGGGAAAAAAAGTGGAGAGAGAAAAGAGAAGGACAAATGTAATTTTTAAATGAAGCAAATTAGATACAAGAAGAATGATCTTTATGGATTATTTTCTGTTGATGGTTTAAATATATGAAAGCATATTTAATACTGATATTGCTTTTAAAGGCTCAACTTAGAATACATTAAAGAAAGTAAATTCAGCTTCCTTGGATTAGTAAACAGGCACGATTTGCATTTAAAATAAGAATCCAGATCATGCACCCTCTCAGACAGGGTTAAACCAGACCAGAAAAAATCGCAGGGTCAGGGCCGAGGCAGCTGCCTGCATGCCTGTTATGTCTGTCATTGTTTGTTTTGTCTTTTCGGACTTGTAAGCTCTTCGGGCTAGGAACACTCCCCATGGGGCCTGTCCAACCTCCACTGCCTTCCATAGGTACTGGGTACTTTGTTTGTCCAGCATTTGGCTTAGAGGAGTCAAGGCCTGATTGAGACTTGGAAGTTACAGATGTAATACCAGCAAAATATCACGTATGGTACTGAGATATGGCCGTGCTTGAACGCTTTTTCTTACACTGGGACTCTGCGCAGCCATGAAGTTGTACCCACATAAAGCAAGACAAGGGGTTTTGGGTCCTAGACACCGTTATGGTTGATGAATATAGTGTAAAAAACCAGGACAGATGAAAAGGCGGTTTAAAAGCAGTCCTTAAAAGCGCACGTGCTCATTTTCACGCTAGTTGTGGCATCAGGAGCTCTGCCGGCACCATCGCCATAGAGGGAAGAGCGGCGCTCGGAGGAGGAGGGGTCCGGTGACTCTTTCGGTGGACGCAGATGACTTGCCGTCCTGTTTCCACGTGCCACGAATAACGAGCCTCCCAAAGGGCAGAGAAGAGCTAAAAAGGTGCGAGGGAAGCCCTGCAGACACCGGCGCCCGGCCACGGCGTCGGCACACCTCGGCCGCGACACCGCGCAGGCGGCGCTTCGCTTCCTCCACAGACCTGCTGCTTCCTCGCTGCGAGCCCTGCCTGCGCCTGCCCGCACCGCGGCCGCCCCCCGGCGCGGCGAAGGGAAGCGATCCGCGGCCGCGCTGCCGCTCGCCCGCTCCGCGCCCCGGCAGCGCGCACAGCGCGCGGGGCTTTGGCGCCACCGCGTGGCTGACGGCGGAGCAGGGCCCATCCCCCCCCTCCGCCCCCCCGGCCCTTTCGCGGTGCTTAATGACGCCTTTGCCGTATGAACGCAGCGGAGCAAGGACGTGGTGTTTACACGAGACGCACAGGGAAAGGTTCCAGGGTTCAACAGCGCTGAACAAGAAAATTCTTTGGTTGTTTTCTTTTTTTTTCGTGTAGAGTTACGTAAAACTTTGCAGAGCGGGGCCTGCTGATGCCGGGGAGGAGATGCGCTGGCTGCTGGGAGCTGGACTGCGGCTTTGCTTGGGCTGTAGTTGAAGCACAGATTGGGTCACCGAGCAGCCCCACCATAACGCACCCTGCTCCGTCTGCGTGCGGATGATCCACGACCAGCAGTCACAGTTTCGAGTGGAGGATCGGGGCAGTCTGTGATGCCCGGAGTGCAGAAGGCTGAAGTCATCTTCTTTGTCTACTTTTCTTTTTACAAAATACATATTCTCATTTTTTGCAAACTATATATTCTCAGAGTGCATCTTTTAGAATCATTGGGTGCAACGTTTCTCTTAACGTTGTGACAGAGGCCAGGAATTGCTTCTAAAATGTTACAAAACTGGAAAACCCAGAAGAAATCTTAGGGTATATTTTGACTTCTGGAATTGGAAGAGTCTTGAGGTGAATCAGGTGTGTGCCACCTTGTAAGTGTTTCATCTGGAAGCCCTGAGCCTAATTTGAAGAACGTGTTAAAGGTGGTGTGATTTGGGCTGTTTCTCTCCAGTCCATTTATTGTGCCTCAATAAAGTCATAGGATTATAGAATAGTTTGGGTTGGAAGGGAGCTTCAACGGTCATCTAGTCCAATCCCCCTGCAGTGAGCAGGGACATCTTCAACTAGATCAGGTTGCTCAGAGCCCCGTCCAACCTGACCTTGAAGGTTTCCAGGGATGGGGCATCTACCACCTCTCTGGGCAACCTGTGCCAGTGTTTCACCACCCTCACTGTGAATCATTTCTTCCTTCGATCTAGTCTAAATCAGCCCTCTTTTAGTTTAAAACCATTCCCCCTTGTCCTGTTGCAACAGGCCCTGCTAAAAAGTCTGTCCCCATCTTTCTTAGAAGCCCCCTTTAAGTACTGGAAGGCTGCAATAAGGTCTCCCCAGAGCCTTCTCTTCCCCAGGCTGAACAACCCCAACTCTCTCAGCCTGTCCTCAGAGGAGAGGTGTTTCATCCCTCTGATCATTTTTGTGGCTCTCCTCTGGATCCGCTCCATCAGAGGAACTAGGAGTAAGCATGATGCTTGCTGGGGGAAGAAGAGCAACCCCTAATTTTTTGATGCATCTATACGAAGAGCAGCAAAAGCATCTCATAGTGCAGCCATTTACCTGTTTGGCCCAGTCCTTCCCCTTCCTTTGTGGCAATTAGTGTCTGAGGAGCAGGACCAACCTTCTCTTTGCAGTTAGGGCCTGCAGAAAATCCTGGGGCCAACTGGTTAAAGGATTACGGGGGCCCTGAATAGTCTTTATCACAGACTCCATTCTTGGACCTTTAAAGTTGAAACTTAAAGTCTGCTGGAAGTATATTTCAAGTGTTACTTAGTGTGTGCAAATATTTAGAATGTTAAGTTAACTCAAGACTGCCTTTCCTATTTTGAAAAAATTCCTTTGCTTCTGAGACATATTTTGTGGCTATGATCTAAATTTAAGAAAACATACAAAATAAAACTTGCTGTGGATTCAGTGGCAAATTTTGCCCGTGCCCAGGAAATTCTGATCCTATTGAAGGCAATGACAGAAGTTCTAGTGTTTCCAAGTGTGCAAGAATTTCCTGCTATCCTTTGCTTATATAAAACTGCCCAGAGAGAGTGGCAAACATTGCAAAGTTTCAGAATTAATTCTGGAAATAAGTCCACCATATATCCACAGGTGTTATGTATGCTCCTGTGTATTATTTCAACATCCAAATCAGTTTTGGGACTGAAGAAAAAGGCTTATTCTAAGGTTAAAGTTAACGTATAGTAGCGTAAAGGTTATATACTATCTCAATCCATGAGTACATCTTCTAGATTATGAACAAAGCCACTTGCTCATAGCAATGGAAAAACGCATTAAAAGTTTCATATTGAAAGAAATGCAGACACTGCAAGCCAAGAGGGAAAGATGCCGACGCCATGTATTGCCTCCAAGTGGAAAGCCAGGATCCGTCGTACTCTGGAATTCAGTGGTGACCCATCTTGTGTATCTGAACATCTCCACACCACTTAGAGTTGGCATTAGCTGAGTCACTTGCTACTTTCAGTTATAGCTCCCTCACAGGGAAGGTATATTAGAAAAATCAATAGAGAAATCAATACATTTTACCCAAGTTATCAGATGTGCTCCAGATGCTTAAGCTGCTAAATAGCATTTGATTCAAATAAAATGTATCTCACATCCTTTGTATTAAAGTGAGAATTGGCATATATTTCTCTTCCCTCCCTCTCCATTCCCAGTTGAGTAGCGTTTGCACTCTGGCACCAATTTATGTGGAATTTCAACGTGTTTTTGAAATAAAATTGATTAGCATTTTCTCTCCTGAAAAACTCTCTTAACATCATCCCAACAATTATGGGAAATTAGGTTGTATAAAAATACTTTTTAGTTTTATTTCCCAAATAAAGAAATAATGCAGCATAATGAAGGGTTGTGCAAGAGAGCTCTAGGAGTACTTTGAAAAAGCAACAGTCAGTGAAGTGCAAAAATGAGGGAACTAAGACTGGATTTCACAGTAAACTGTTTCCATTGGATTTCACCTCTAGATATTACATTGATATTTTATGTGTATATCAAATTATATTCTGTGGGAACACTATGAGGTAAATTAACAGTGCACTGCACATGGATTAGACATGCAAATGACAAAAATGGGAGGTAAGTATGTAGAAAATGTATCCCTAAATCTGCATATACTTAACTCATTGACAAACAGGAGCATCAGGAAAGCATTTTAAGGCATACTACGTTTTGCAGAAAGGTGCATAGCTTTTGGTAAAGATGTTGGTAATGCTCTTAAATTCTCTCACAACAGCATTAGTCTTTAATGCAAGACTCATAAGCATTTTTTTGGCAACCTAATTCTTACAGTATATCTATGAAAAAAGCCAAATCCAGGGCTGCATGATCTCATGGTGATAATAGGACACAGGACTTCTCATGTGCGGGTTAGAATCACACCTTCGTACCCCGTTAGTGAAATTCCAGTGACATGGGAGTTTCAGTTATTTCCAAAGCTTAATAACCATGTCACCAAAGAAACCCACCCCTGCAATCTGCAGTGATGATAACCCTTGCTGACAGATCTAACTAAGTGACCAACAGTTGAAGGAATGGGAACACCAAGACCATGAAAGTCTGGGGGAAAGGAGGAGGTTATCTACATGTGTAGTTCACCCATGCAGTATGAATCGCATCTCTTTCAACAGGCTAACAGACTTGCATCCGTACAATATAATTGCAGTGATGTAACCAGCAGATTATTCTGCTGGTTTTAGTCCACTGGAGTCTTCAGAGATTTCATCTTACAGTAAGTTAGCTAGTACTGATGATTTCTGAGGCTTCTATTCACTGTAAACTCTTGTCCTGACCTGACCAGCTGGTCTGTTTACCTGAATGATCTTTACTACTCCATCATCACGGTGGCTAAGAGTTGCATCTCATTAAGTGCTGGCTCATATCTGTATGTCATATCTATACTTGTGCTTCCAGTGAAAGCTCTGTGAGCATCCTGAAGCTCCTCAATTTCTTCGCAAAAGTAGAGACAAGGGATTCATGGAGTTCAGAGGTAGTCGCTCAAACATTTCAGAGGAAGTTGCTAAGAAAACAGCAGCGCAAATTCTTCTCTGCAATGTCATACAGAGCTCTATTGAAACAAAGGGTATGAAGACATTCTCAGAGAAAGCTAAGGACTCATCATGTTTGCGCATTTAGTTAGACTGTTGTTGACACAGACTTGCCAACATCAGCCAGTATTTTGTTTCAGATATGGTCAATGCACAAAAGGACTGTGTCTCTTGTGTCAGTTCTTGTGTCACTTGCCTGCATGATGAAGACTGATATCAGGCACAACTTTGGATACCTGGATGCTATTGATTCACCCAGACCCAAGTGGGACTTCAGAAAGATTGACCTACCACCCTCCCTTCAGATCCATTGCCAAACAGTCTTCTGCCTCTGAAAATATCTCATTTTGAGCTGAATATCACTGCTGAGAGGACTGCACATCCTTTAATTAAAGATTGCAGGTCTAACAGGCTGTGACATTATCTAATATCTAGCTTTTCCTTTAGAGCTGCAGATCACTGTTTTGTGAGCCAGTACTTTTTCTGAGCCCTGTCCCTAGTTCCCTGACTCACACTGTTGACATGATGGACCTAAAGTAGTGATGAAACTTTGTGAGAATGCAGTAGCTCAGCTTCTGCTTGTGCTAGGTCACTGCCATTCTTCTCTTTTCTCCTGTCCTTCTGAGTGAACAAGGTTTTCAAGAGGCAGCTGGAGTCTGTGGTAAGCCAGAGAGTGAGCAAGCTCACTGACTGACTTGGGAATGGACAGACTTTTGTGCCTGAGCCTATCCCTCTTCACCCCATTTTCTACCTTCTCCCTACTGAACAAGTGTCCTCATGCCTCCCAAAGGCTCAGTGCAGTAGCTGCATCTGTTATAAAAGCTTGTTTGTCGGAAGTCCTGTTCTTCATTCCCTCAATTTCCCTTACACCGACCATGCTGTACACCCATGGGCAAAATATTAAAAAAGAGAAAAACAATAGAAGCTCCTGGAGTCTTCTGAATCCAAATCCAAAGTGAAGAGAAATTCTCAAAGACAATTCAAAGGACACAGAAGAAGGAGAAAGGAGGAAGGGCTTTTCCCTTTCCCAGGGCCTCTTTGCAGATGGGTAGATGCCAGGGAAAGGATGCACTGCAACCAGGACTGGAGTCCTGCTGTGGCATGGGAAAATGCCACAAATGGCCAGAAAGATGATAAGGCAGCTGATGTCCTCTGCATCTCTTCACTTCAGCAACCCTGGAAAGTCACATCAACCTTGACCCTCACTGGCTCCCATTCTACAAACCTAGGACCATTAATTTTGTTATCAGCCTTCAGTGCACATGCTGTCCTTACTTCTGTTTCCCTCATGACATGCCTCCGTTTGACTCCTCCAATCAATCAGTGTCATTTGGTGCCATTTCAAGATTCTGGCCAGGTCTGAAATATCTCCAAGAGGCTGGGACAATAAACATCTGTGAGATGACCTGCACTGAACCAGGGCTAAAGCATTTTGAATCCTTCTTTTATTCAAAATGATGGTGTTGGCACATTTAGGAAAATGGAGATGGTTTGTTTCAAGCGTCAGATCATATATTTGCCAAAAAGCCAGGTATATTGAATTTGTGGAATGCATCTCTGCCACACAGTTAAGTATACAGTTCTACGTAGCAGGTACAGCAAACCCTTCATTTAGTCTGTCTCCTCTTGTAAGTCACAGAACATAAAAATTCATAAAAATATATTTGACACCAATGTCTTCACTAACATAGCCACAGAGGGACAGTCTTTGTGTCACCACTAGCATACACCATTCAGTAAAATCCCTGACACCATTATTTTGCAATAGGTTTGCATATGTAATTTTGCCTGGAAGAGTGAATCCTTAATGTATAAAAGGTATTTTGTTAAGATACAACAAGGAAGTTTGCCATTCTGCAGACAAAAGGGTAATTTTGCTTTTCAGAGTAGCTGTTGTAATAGTTTTCGGAAAAAAAAAATTTGCTTTTAAAAAAACAAGTTCTGTTTTCCAGTAGAATTAATACTTTGTTTATTCTTTTAGTATTTGTACCCTGTAAGGTACTATTTAAATCACAGCAACATCCTCTGTCCGTGTTAGGCCATATTTCTTCTTTGGTCTTTCAAGTGAGAGCATTCTATTGAAGTACAGTTAGAAAAATTAGCCTTTCCAGTTGCTTTTCACATGTATACATCAAACTGCCATTCTAGGAAACAATTCATTGGCCTGGAATGTTGGATCTTGGAAACTTGTCTTTGCTTTTGTTTGCTAACAGATTACTTTGTCAATTCCAAAGGTTTAGCAAGCACCTTGGTTTTTTTTCCAGCAGAGTTTCATTCATCTGTTCTTGTTCTATATAAATAGATGTCTGCTGGTCACTGAGAGATAGGGCTTGGCTTTCACATTCATACATTTTCCCTTGGCTAATTGTTTGAAACATTTGATACCCCAGATGTACAAACAGACATTGACCTCTGTGGAGTTTGTCAGACTGCACATTGGCAATGGATTTTAAAAATGCATTTAGACATGTTTTGAATCTGTAAAATAATGTATTCACTCTAATATATTGGGCCTGTTCTCTACTGCACTTCACAGTCATTCACATCGGCACAAAAATCAGAGCTGACTTCTGTGAGTCAAGGATCAGGCTATTAAGCAAAAAAATAAATCATAATATATATTATTTGACACACAAAATCCTGGGTTCTATTCTCAGAGTTATCATGACCAAAGTTTTGTTTTGGTTTGGCTTTTTTAATTTTCTATTGCTTAGATTCTTTTCTTAACAAGCTACAGTGCTACGGGCAATCTCAAATATTCACAAGTCAGGTCCCCAGAAGCCCAGAAGATTGTCTTGAATATGGTCCATTTTGACTATAGTCTGAAACGATCAAAGAGGAAAGAGAATTGGAGAAAGGATAAGAAAAGCGAGAATCTGGCTTTGTGAGTATTGTTCTGAAACTCCTTGGAGAGGTGGAGAAGATCTCTTCTCCAGCTCCTGACCTACGGTGTATTTGGAATAAATAGTGAAGGATGTGTTGCAGCAGGGGCTGCACCTCAGAATTCCCTCTTTGCAGGAAGCTGTCCCTTGCCACTGGGCTGTGGGAACATACAATATCTAGTTAAGCTCTCACTGATTGTGTGCTGCATAGAGAGGAACAGCTTCAGCAGGAAGATCAGCAAGCCTGGGAAGTATCCCATGACCTGCTGGGTGGTGCATGTTCCTCTAAACCAAGATTCAGATCTTCTGGAGATGCTAGGAATGCAGTGAAATGCTTTGAAATTGGTAGAAACCAAATTTTGATTTTTAATTTAAATAAATACACACCAAAAATAACGCTATTTGCTCAGCTTTAAGGTACAGCAAGCTTACCTAAGTCTCTATGCTTGTGATGCACAGTAGTCGTCAAGCTGGCTGCTGAATTATTTCCTTCTAAGATCATTTAACTTCAAAACTTCATATTATACAGGTCACATGTTCTGGTGATATTCAGAAGGGAATTGTCACTTTCAGACAACTAATATCAGTCATTCTTCTATCTATATTTGGATTGCAGGCTCAGGAAAGTGTGATGGCAGTTATTAACTGCTCTCAAGAAATCCACTTGCAAGATGGATTTATTTCTTGATTAATGATGGAGATTATTCAAGTATTAATTCCAGTTTTTTATATCACAAACTTGATATCATCCTTGTTCTCTCCACCCTTAAAATTACTATGATTACTCTAATTGTTAGAAAGCTATTATTTGATTCAGATTTGCAAAGTAATTATCAGCTAGTAGCACATCTGCCATTTCTTACTAAATTTTGGTATGTATTGTTATATCTCAATTAACAAAAGATCTACTAACTGAAGCATTGCTGTATGAATTCTAGTAAGGCTTTCAAGCATGACATAAATTTTGTCCTGATTGATTCTGACTCTTACTGTGTGCTGTTTAATTTGTTCCTTTGCATTTCAGAATTGTTCTGTGAACCCAGCACTCGATGTTTTATACAACGATTTCTTCGCCTGCAGCAATCAGATGTATATCTAGAGGTTTTAACTGATGGAGCATCCTTTATGATATTTTTTACTTTTGCTTTTTGAGTTGTATTCTCATTATCTTTTTCCTTTGATTGTGTCACAGGCTACAGGGATTAAATAGAATTACAGTTTTTAATCTCATCTTTGAGATGGTACTACTAACATAATGGGATAATTATCTCCACGTGTCTAGCTTCTCTTTCGTGAATATGAGGAGCAGTGAAAGCAGCAAGCATACTAGCTATTAATACTGGAGCATCATTGATTTGCTTTTTACATCATCTGTATTTCTTATATGAAGTTGACTTGTTGCAAAATTACAAACCATTTAAGAATGAGATTTTGGGCATTCGTAAATATGCACACGTGCTTATGGGCACACTTGGACACACACACACACTGCAAATGTCTGTGAACATTTCTATATTGGATAAACAATTTCAACAACTTACTGCTGAGCTGTTTAAAATATGTCTTGTACAGGAAGTATATGAGTAGCTCAGTTCAGGTGCAATGTTGCTTTCTTAACACTATAAACTTTTCTGGATTATAAAGTTCATCTTATGTATGTTTGCTGTAAAAATACTTTCGTGAGCCTTTTTAGAAGCTATTACCAGACAAAATCCATTTCAAAGTGTCTGCAGGCTTTTCTCAAGCTCCTTCTACAGTCTCCAGATTTAGAACAATTTCTGTTTACAATGGTTTTCCTTTACAACTTCTTATTTCAGTAATTTTACTTGCTGGTTTTACACATAACAATAGCCATGAAAATATTAATAGAAAGTTGAAAGTTAGAAAGAGAATTAATTTAATTTGTGGAATCCATATGTAGGTTGGGGAGAATAGAATATAGGCTGTTTCAGTTGCATTTAATGGCTGCTTTACTTGCTTATTTAGATAACTTTATTGTCCTTAGTATTTGCATCTATTACTGTCATACCAGGAACCCTAGCATATTGCTTGGGTGTTAGAATGACTAAATGATTCTCAAACCCTTGAATAGACTGGATTCTGATCCACAGCTTCAGAATTTTTATGGAAGAAGAGCAAAGAAGAATAGTAAAATTTCCTCCTGTGGTGGAGCTGTATACACCAGGCTATAGAGATATTGCTTTTTTTTAATTAGTATCTAACCTTTTTATAATTTGTTCCTATCTTTACTAAAGCTTTCTCTTACATCCATTTGGATAGCCTGGAAGCATGAAAACACTTTTCCAGCAGGCAGATTAATGTCTTTTTTCTTACTAATGAAAGTGGGGAAGCTGTTCTGTTGCAACTCACTGCTTAAAAAGGGAAATGTCTCCTTCTCCAAAACAAAACCAATATTCTCTAAAAGAAACCTATTCTCAGGCTATTTTTCACTACAAGTTCAAATTTATCTGATCTTTTTTCTTGGTGCTGAGGATTCCCCCATTGTTTTTCTACTCCTTCACTTGGAGAGAGGCAGCTATTTAAAAACCCAGCAGGCCTGGCATTTTGTCTTGTTTCTACCTCATCAGATGTTCATTCTCAGCTCCAGACTTACTAGACCTTAAATGCACTGACACTTCACAAGTGTGGTGTAAACCATGCGCTGTCTTCAAAGGACACAAGTAGGTAAGCTCTACGTGCTGAAAACGCAGTACTAAAATGAATGTTAAAACAGTTAAACAAAAATGCTAAGTGTTGAAAGCTCCAAAGGATTTTTGAATAGCTGAGAGCTCTATCTGGAGACAGGAACTTCCCAGGAGCAAGTCCTTTCACTGAGACTTGGCTTGCTGAGCTACCAGGTTGAGTCAAGTCTACTACAGATCGTGCTGAGGAATCTGTCGGGCACACAGAAAAGTTAGCGAAGTGTGGTCTTATGATACAAATAAAGTCTGCAAGCCTGAGTTTTACTAACTTTATGCACTGTTGCTTCCAATGAAATTAGTTCTTGTTTCCATGGTTGTTGGTAGGATCAGAATCAGGCCTTATATCATCTTTATAAATTGTTCTTGTAGGAGTTGTTAAAGTCTTATTCCAGTATGTTGACATAAGCTTTGTTCTATCTCTGATGAACTGGGAATATTGGGATCTAGGATTCTGCTTTGACAGTCTTGGCTGAGCCATACATGAGAAGGTGACACAGTAAGGCCACAGGAAAACTTGAAGTGGGAAGTTCAGGTTGGAACTGGGAGACAGCAAAGTGAACACAGACACAGAAGGGCAGAATAAATGCTGGAGGAGGAGGAGGAAGAGAGGATGAAATAATTAATGCAGCTGGCCAGGTCCTCAGCTGTACTGGGAACAGGTAAGATGCAGAGGAGCCATTCATGGATATTATATCCCATTTCCTACCTAAACATAGTGCAAACATAGACTAAAACAGCCTTAAAGATTACAGATTACTGGAGTCTGACCTCCAGCTTCTTTCAGCCACATCCTCTATGCCAAAGTACTGGTGAGGCAACGTGGTACGTGGGTGCTATGGTGGCTTTCAGCCATCTGAGGAGGCACTTCCAGGGCATTTCTCAGGTGCTTGGATGCATCTGGTCAGGAGTCTGTGTTGGCCAAAAGGTTCAAAACTTGTTTTGTGGTACAAAAATTGTGTAGTTCAAGCCATGTCCACATGATCCATTTGTCATGACACTACACCTTATTAACACAGATGGAATTAAATTTGCAAGTAATTATCATTATTTGGCATATAATATAGATGAGGGATGTTACAATTATTGCATAGTTTTAACATACACAGGCCAGATAATACAGAACTGGGAAGGTCCTGGTTAAAATTGCACTTCAAAGAAATTCAAAGGTTTGGTACAGGAAGGCACATTTAATCAATCAACCATGGATGTGTCCTATAATGATGCTATATTGTTCTTGTGTGATTGGGGCATTTTCATTTTCATAATCTCATTTCTGTATACACCAACCCTTAAAGAGGCTTTGAGAGTTTCCTTTTTTTCTTTTTGTCCTGGTTTCATCTGGGATGGAGTTAATTTTCTTCCTAGTAACTGGTAGAGTGATGTGGTTTGTATTTAGTATGAGGATAATGCTGATAACACACTGATGTTTCAGTTGTTGCTAAGTAGTGCTTGTACTAAGTCAAGGACTTTTCAAGTTCCCATGCTCTGCCAGAGAGGAGGTGCACAAGAAACTGGGAGAGAGCATAGCCAGGGCAGCTGACCCAGACTAGCCAAAATGATATTCCATACAATATAATGTCATGGTCAGTATATAAACTGGGGGGAGTTGGCCGAGTGGCAGTGACCGTGGCTCAGGAATTGGCTGGGCATCAGTCAGCGGGTGGTGAGCAATTTTGTTGTGCATCACTTCTTTGTTTTATTACTATTACTATTACTATTACTATTACTATTACTATTACTATTACTATTACTATTTTCCTTCTCTGTCCTATTAAACTGTCTTTATCTCAACCCATGACTTTTACTTTTTGTTCTGAATTTGTCTCCCCATCCCACAGAGGGGGAGTGAGCGAGTGGCTGTGTGGTGCTTCGTTGCCTGCTGGGGTTAAACCACAACACTTTTTTTTCCCTCATGATGTCACTACAGCCAAACCTGGCATATCCTCATGCATCCATGTACACAAGCCTCATCATGCTGGAAGAAGTATTTGTGCTTTGCTGCCTCCAAAGGGAACAAAGTCTTCCATGACTTGTTGCAGGGAGTACAAGAAATGGATAACTGTTGGGTGAGCGTAAATTAGTGTGCATAATTTCAGTGGCTATACAGCTCAGAGGCTTCTTTTTCTACAAAGCTTTTATTAGTGCCCCTGGACAGTGGTTATTTTCAAAATTAAAGAAGACAAATCACAGAGTTAGCAGTTGTGCTGGGCAGAAAATATATCAGAAATTAAACTGTATACTAACTTTCCAGTCTTTATAGGCTGAGACATTTTATTGAACTTTTAGAATAAATATTTGTACAAACTGGTGAAGGTCAACTGAAAAGGCAATGTTATTATCTGGCTTAAAATTATTACCTGTAAAGTGTTGTTAATAAAAGGTTCTTATGTTCAGGCCTAGTTCTCTTACTGCTCATCATTAAGGCACAGTTTATTGAAAGTGTTAGCAAATGTATGGTTGAAACACAATTTCATTATGCAGAAGTAATTTTCTTTAGTGCAAAAAGAAGAGGAGAGCAATCGGCAGTATTTATTTATGAGAGCATACGTGACCTCCATTCCAGCTATTTATGTCATACACTGGCATTTCATCTGTGTACTCCCAAAGTAGATCTGCTGTAAAAAGATGACCTCTGTCTTATTTATGGGCAGAACAGAGGTGACAATCGTCAAAATGCTGAGATTCTGACTTTTTTTGACATTTTTATCAGCCCCAGTAATGCGTTTCACCTGGAAAATGCTGAAGTTGTCAACAAGCAGTTTTTGGATGTTGTGTTCATGTCAGATTTTCTGTAATTCAGCATTTGTAACTGTTGTTTTTACTTCTAAGGAGTCTCTTACACCACATGTGCTGCCTCAGACATTCCTGTACAAGCATGTAATTCATCCGTTTAATTTTCAAGAACCTTTCTGTCTTCTCATTAAATGGTGATTTCTTGTATCAGAAATTTAATGTCCTCTCTAGTTGTAGGATGATATTTCAAGAAAATTTTTATATGCTAAGTGTATTTGGGGGTTTGTAAATCAGATACAATACATAATGATTTGTTATTGATAATCAAAACAAATCAAAATAATTGATTTGTTTCTTACCTCTTTTAAATTTTTACTTCAGGTTTTTTGCAAATGAGTAGTTTGACATTTTCATCATAAAATGACATACTAACCCTACCCCTTCAGCTGTGATGAAAAACATTATTAAGATTGCAATGTCAAGCTTTCAGAAGCTAAGGGAAAAAAAAAGGGCATCTTGTCTAAATTGTGCATTCCTAACCTGGTCCTTACCTCAGTTGAAGACATTACAATATTGCCTTTAATTATATGAAACAGTCTGTTTTCCCCTTGCCTTATTTAATATCCAAAGTAGATCTGTTTTGTAGATTAATTAGAATCATGTAATGAAGATATTATAGGTTTTGTTGCAGAATTTGGAAGGTATTTAGCCAACTCGGGGATTACTGGAAGACAAAGGGTTGTCTCTATTACGGCGGTTGAAGTTTGCCTTGAAGAGATGGATTCCTCTCTTTCATTTGCTGCAGTATTTCTGGGCAACTTATTGAAGCCAAACTTTTCACAGATGTTCACTGGTTTCCTTGTTGCTCAGGATCATTCAAAATGTTCTGAACACTCAGAGCAGAAAGCCAGGGCATCAGGAGCTGGGCTTTGAGCGCATAAAATGCTACACAATGATTTCACAAATGCGATGTCCAAAATAAGCATGTAATTTTGACCTCAGTCTTTTTAAGCCTATGTTTCAAGACGTTCCTCATCTCTCAGGATATTTTAAAAGTAAGTTATATTATCATTTTCAAAGATAATAATAAAATAGAGATTGGGTAATTTTGTCTTCAGAGCAGTGTTTGAACTATGCACAGTAAGAAAGCGACAGATACCCACTGAATGATGAGGACAAAAGAAATAGTTGCTCATTACATGGGAGGAATACTCCTGCACTGCAGCATGCAGGTGCTATACAAACAAACAAAAAGTTAAAATATATTGAAAAAACCATAAGTAAGCACACTGACAGCTACGTAATCAGGATGGATATATCTAAGATGGGAGTTCTCGGGCTATGGTATGTGTACCACTGTATGGTACACATGTGGTATGAAAACTATTTTAAAGTGGTCTTCAAATAAAATCTGAGCATCTGAGCAGAAGAATGTCTCCTCCTGCATGTGAGTTGCTCTTATTGCATTCCCACAGGTAACTGGGATGAAGATATGGAAGCATATGTATGGTTTGGTACATGACACATTTCCACCACTGTCACTAACCTGGTAAAATGCAATTCTCTTTCAGAGCAAGCTCAAATGGTTATTCCAGGCTTAAAGGATGTCCTGTTAAGTGATAGGTCACATTACCTCAAGCAAGTGCCATGTTATACACTTACTCCCCTCCTCCAATTCTTATTTAGCAGGGCAGATGAAGTCAAGTGGCATTGTGTCCTTCTAGGAATATCCTCAGGTGCACTTCACAAGCTTTTGCCAAGTAAGCTAACGGAGCCAGTGAGAACAAACAGGAGTAACTTGTTGTCTTGTGTAATTTTAAAGTAATTTGCTGACAGCTGAAGAACTGCAAGTATTAAATTCCGTCCCAGGCATTCTAGTACATAAACCATAGCAGGCAGAGACTTTTTCCACCTGCTACTCCTTAAACCTGCCCTGATTCTCCTTATCCCTGGCTTTCACTCTCATCTGATCATAATTGCCTGGCATTCGCAGTTTGTATTCCTCAGGCTTCTCGTAGCTCCTCGCTCAGCACGTCTGGAGTCCTTGTCCCAGCCCCAGTTATCTTCATCGTTTCCTCAGCCCGGTATCCCGCTCCGGCTGGCCCCTGAACCCCACCTGCCCCCACCTTTGTCCAAGTCTCAAGTTTTGTCCACACTCTAGGTCTCTTCATGACTAAGGCACAGCAGAGGCTCTAGGGCTTTACTACTCAATTGTACATTTGCAGTGAGCAAACATTTCAAAGCAAGTTTTTCTGAAAGTTTGTAACTCAGCAAAAGCTGTGTCTTTTCACCACAATGCTTGCAACTCTTTCCTCATTAAAAGTTCTGGTTACAATGAGGTTGCTGGGTAGATACATCCATTTAAAGAGTATATTTGAGTACTTTATATCATATACTCTATAGCTATGTAAGCAACCGTGTACATACATATGACTATGTAAACTAAAAGTATAGATATAAGCTTAAGAAATTTTCCATAGGTGACTTTATCTGAAAAATGAAAATTTCATAAATGGATTTTAGCCAAGTAATGAGTGAACATATCATTAGTCATGCTGTCATTAACTACTCATTTAAGCAGGTTAATTGATATGTGGCTCTGCATTTAAGAACCAGATTTGAACTAAAAAAACATACTAAAGGTGATATTGCAAACCTATTCAACTCAGAATATTTATTCATCTGAACATTCATTCAAACAGAAACAAGTCTCCACTTAACTGCTAAAGATACATAAATGTACAGTGATTTTTGAATCAATACAATGCATCATAATTAATAATGCCAAGTGAGTCCTAACCAATGTATAAAATTAAATGAGTAGAAGAATAACTTAGTATTTCCAACAGCATGGGAGGTAACAAGTAGCATTTCAAAGACATTTGCAACTGACAAAGGAAAAATGTATGAATGCTTCCTACTCAATGTAACATGAAAGTAAATATATGGGTGTAACATGTTTGAATATATAGTTACAAATACACATACATGTGTATTAATTTGAACCTAATAGAGCAGTAGTATACAGTAATATGATTAATACAGAACAATTTAAAAATAACTTTATTGGGCAGTCAGTGCTAATGGATTTACTTCTATACTAAGTAATTTATGCACAGACATTGAGTAGTAGAATTACTAAAACAGTGTTCATTGTTATGATTTCAAAGTTCATACACTTAGATAATAATCATTGGTAATCACTGGTTTGCATAAGTAAGTAAGCTCTTTTGCTGTCTTTAAACATATACCAATGTTCAAAAATGTGCACTATATATTAACACACTGTGTCTTGACAGAGTCCCAAGCTGCCTGTGAAGTTACTGCATTTCAAGTCCTTTCTAGTACTTACAGATGTGTCTGAATGCTTCACTTTGCTGCTGCGTTTAAGAAGAGAAGAAAAGGGAATTAGGGAAAGCCTGTTGAATATTTAGGAAAATATTCTGCTGCATAACTGAAGTAGCAGGAGATCCATAAAACCGGTCCACAGAAATGCTGTGTGGTTTATCAGTCTGTAGTGGAGGTGAAAACTTCCCCACGATTAAATGGCTGTTTACATTCCATTTTTGGTATTCACGCGCAAACTGCAGTCTGTCAGCATACAGCATTTTCCACAGAGGCTCCAGGAAACAGTGTGTTTGGTAAAGCCAATTTGGTGCTATGTAGGAAGGATAGTGTCCCCATGGCACGAAATAATTCACAGCAAGGCAATGCTCTAGCTCCTTTTGACGCCCTCGCTTTCGTGACCTTCGATGTTGCCTGAAGTCCCCATGAACAAAGTCATTTAAGTTTGACGGGTGAATACTCCAGTAGTTTCCTTTGCCATCCTCACATCTTCCCACCTTGATAAAACAATCATTTAGAGAAAGGTTGTGCCTTACACTGTTCCTCCAGCCTCGACCTTTGTTCCTGTAGAAAGGAAAATTATCTTCAATATATTTGTAGATAGCAGCTAAATTCAGTTTCTTTGTAGGGGAAGAAAGAATTGCCTTTGCAATTAAGGCTATGTAAGATAGGGGTGGTTTTTCCAGAAGTCTTGCTTCATCCACGCTCACAGAAAGACCCGTTTTGGCATCTATGTGAGAGCTGGGAATTTGGGTTGGAATCCTGTGAACCAGTTTTCCTTCTCCTTCTCCTCCTACTGTATGGACACCTGGACTTCCTTCATTGTTTTCAGAAAAATCTTCACTCATTATAACAGCATGAAGTCTAACATTTATTTTATGCGTGCCGGTATTTTACTGCAAGTAGTTAGTTGAATAATTGGTCTGCTGAATATAACCAACAGGAGAAATGAAAGCTGGACTTTAAATGTGCTGCTCTCACGTACCCAGATTCCTATTTTATACTCTGTTAAGTCAACATCCTTAACAATGAAAACTGAACTGCCTATGTTTACAAAAGTCAAGGTGCAAGTCCTAGCTGAATGAAAAAAAATACAAAATAATTATACTATGTTAAGTATGAAGATAAACAGACCATGACGTTAGCCTCTCACTTCATTATAATCTGAGAAAACACCCTTCAGTGTTCCCCACTGAAACATAATGATTAATGAAAAATTGATGCTGGCTAGATAGAGTTGTGAAAGGATTAGACCCTCCAGTGATATGTGGAACAAATTGAAAACAACATGTTGGTTCCTGTGTTTTATACTTAGTCAAACATGTTGTATTTAGTACAATAAACATTTGTTTTAAGCTCTAAAAGAAAGTACTGTGTGAAATGAAACCTGCTATCAAATTTTTTAGCTGCAGGGTACCTATACTTGGTGAAATTGAATTAAAGCACAAAACCCTCACAAATTGCTCCCTGTTTTTCGTATTATATCTCTGATCTCAATTGTGCAGCTAGTTTTCATGCTGAGTATGCATGTCACCGGTCCTGCTGACCCAGGAAACCAATTGAGGGAGCAAGTACCACTCAGAGGAAGTGAGCACTGTGCTCTGCAACCCTCAAAACAAGAACTGTCACTTGAACTTTGATATTGCCCTCAGCCTCCTGAGGTCTGACACCGTTAAAGACAAGATACCCATTTCGTGATTAATCAAGGAAGGTAATTAAATATGTTTAAATATGTTCTAAAGCAGAACAAAACAAAATGGTAGAAGCTTTGAAACAAGATGTATTGTTTAGATTGCCTGACCAACCTAGTGGCCACATATGATGGAGTGATCACATCAGCGGACAAGGGGAGAGCTACAGATGTCATCTTTCTGGACTCCATGAGGCGTTTGACAAGATCGCCCACAATATCCTACATTAATTGGAGGATTAATTAACAACATTAATTGGAGAGATATGGATTTGATGGGTGGACTGTTTGGTGGATGAGGAATTGGTTGGGTGGTCGCATCCAGAGGGTAGTGGTCAGGCTCAATTGGTGATGAGTGGTGTCCCTCAACAGTCAGTGTTGGGACCAGTACTCTTTAATATCTTCATCAGTGACATAGACAGTGCACCCTCAGCAAGTTTGCAGATGACACCAAGATGAGTCAATTGACACGCCTGAAGAACGGGATGGCATTCAGAGGGACCTGGACAAGCTCGAGGAATGGGCCTGGGTGAACCTCATGAGGTTCAACAAGGCCAAGTGCAGGGGCTTGCACCTGGGTCAGGGCAACCCTCAGTATCAATACAGGCTGGGGGGTAAAGGGATTGAGAGCAGCCCTGCCAATAAGGACTTGGTGGCACTGGTGAATGAAAAGCTGGACATGAGCCAGCAATGTGCACTTGCAGCCCAGAAGGCCAACCGTATCCTGGGCTGCATCCAAAGAAGCGTGGCCAGCAGGTTGAGGGAGGTGATTCTGCCCCTCTACTATGATCTGCTGAGACCCCACCTGGAGTCCTGCATCCAACTTGGGAGCCCTCAGCACAGGAAAGACATGGACCTGTTGAGGCATTTCCACACAAAAATCATCAGGGGTATGGAACACCTCTCCTGTGAAGACAGGCTGAGAGAGTTGGGGTTGTTCAGCCTGGGGAAGAGAAGGCTCTGGGGACACCTGTTTGCAGCCTTCCAGTACATCAAGGGGGCTTATACGAAAGATGCGGACAGACTTTTTAGCACCATCTGTAGCAATAGGACAAAGGGTAATGGTTTTAAACTGAAAGAGGGCAGATTTTGACTAGGTGTAAGGAAGAAATTTTTCCCAATGAGGGTGGTGAACCACTGTCAGAGGATTGTCCAGAGAGGTGGTAGATGCCTCATCCCTGGAAACCTTCAAAGTCAGGTTGGACGAGGCTCTGAGCAACCTGATGTAGTTGAAGATGTCCCTGCTCATTGCAGGGGCGTTGGACTAGGTGACCTCTGAAGGTCCCTTCCAACCCAAACTATTCTATGATTCTGTGATTGACACTTGCAACACTTTTCTTAGGCATTCAAACCCAGCAGCCTGTGTTTCAGTTGGTAGCCACAATGTTTTTAGATCGGGAAACAAGTCTCATAATGTGCTGCTACAGTTCACATGGGATATCCACCATTTCTGTATCAGGGCAGAATTGCCGCCTATTTGCTTGCAAGATTTAATAGAGGACTTTTCCACTAACTGTTGTGAATGGGACGTATCTGTTATTTTAACAGCCTTGGCTCTTAAAAAATCCTAGTGATGACATGATGAGCTACTAATTGTTTTTCCTGGGTCTGAAGTCTCAGCAATGAGTTCTTTTGAAGGTATTCATTTGACCTGCTCTATCCCTACCGGAAATTCCCTACTGGCACATCCCAAAGTTGCCATCATCTTTCCATTACTGGTGGCTTTTCATAACCTTCTGATGACTAATTTACTCCATTTGTTCTTCTCCTCTGTTATTTGCAGCTGAACAATTGCCAGATCATAGCAGAAATTATTAACTCCGAAATATGTGAGCTAGCACTTAAGACTATTTATTACAAATCAACCCATTTCTGTTGCTGCAACTGTAAGCAGGTTATGCCTAAAGGGATTCCTACAATAATAACATTAAAAGTTTTATTTCAATTCATAATCATGGATTTGGTATAGATTATTAAGTTATTTCTACTGAGATTAGTTTTTTTATGGAACACCGCAGTTGCAGACTGGAGAACAGATGCTGCTCACTCTGATAAGGACTATACGTTCCTTCCCCCATATCTCCAACAAAGAAACACAGAATCAACCTCATGTTCTGCTATTTTAGTAGTGACTTTTTAAATGGAAAGGATTTTAAAGAAGCACTAGGCACAGAGACTCGATTTTGAGTATCTACAAATAGCCAAATTAAATCAAGAATAAGCAAAGCCATTTTATTAAGGTTTTCAATTTTAAGGGCAGGTTTTCAGAAACTGAGGCTATTAAAGGGAGCCAGACTGAAGAGTTCAGAAATGTAAATGTAGTAAATGCCCAAAGATTGAAAGCATGAAACTTGAACTCAAATCCTAAGCAAGAAGAAAAAATGTGTATGAAAGGGCTCAGTACTTGAACAGATGAACAATCATTTCAGTAAGTAAAGGAAGATTCTACAGGGAATGAAAGATAAAAGGGTCAGCAAAAAGAGCTACATTTGGAAGGGCTGAAAGCCCTGATCTCCGAGATAAAGATTTTTTTTTCTCAGATATGCCCTCAAGGAAAATATTCATCTCATACTTCAGGGCATCTTACTTGCTCCTCCTTTCTCCACATTATTTCAGGAATTAACTTTTGTTTTCCTCTGAGTCCTGTCTTTAAAGGTGAAAGGGTGAAAATGTCTCTTCCCAAATCAAGGTTCCTTCTAAAAAATGTAAGACAAATTCCCTGTTTTATCCTTATTCTTTGTGGGAATGTCCTTGTCAGTGCCTGAAATGTCTGCAAAGCTTTCACATTAGAAGGAGAACCGCCTTCCCTGGCTCAATGTCCAGTTTTATCTGAAAAGAAGAATCATAGGCAGGGAAAGCATACTGTCTACTTTTACTATACAAATGTTTTCCAACTTGGAGAAGCAGATACTTTTTCAAATACCAACACACACCTTATTTAAGCAGCATTTTTGTTACTGCGTTCTGTACAGTGCTGCTAAAATATTGGACAGTAAGAAATCTGGGATTTCCCACAAAACACCATAACAAAGAAGAGAATAGCGCTATTAGCCAGACTAGTTAAATTGTTTATCATTCTGATTTGTCAGTAAATGAAACATTCTTGAAAAGATGAATGGGGAAGCCGGAGCATTTGGAAATTCTGTTGCAGTACCATAATCTGTTCTGAATTTTGACTGTGCAAGATTGTCTTTTCCTCTGTCAGTGTTTGGCTCTCTGTCATCAATTTAGGTTAAAGAGAGTTTTGTCAGTGACTTAGCTGTGATTGTATGAATGCGGGCTATCCCCTTACAGTAATTCTAATGTTTCTCTTTTTTTGTATTTAAAAAGCCTGCAATTTTTATGCTTGGCACTGTGAAAACAGTACAAATTTAAAAGACTGAGCTGGTTTCTGCTCTGGGTCACCAGGGGAGACCAGTTTCAGTCATAGGACAAATTTTCATGAAAAAATATCTGACAGTGCATACAATCTGTAACTAAGAGCAGAAAACAATTGAGGGCAGCTTTTGTCCTCACTCAGTCTTTATTATTGATATGTAACTTCAATCATGTGGAATATAGAGAAAATCTTGCTTAAGTGAAATGCTGTGATTTCTTCCTTAGCTGTACATACTTTAAGAATGAATTGCTGTTTCAAAATACCTCTCGCAATATGCCAGCAATTTTTTTTTCCAAAGGATATAACCTTTTCAGCACTTTTGACCATTCAACAGTCAGCTAGAATAGTGTTCTCTGCAAGGAGAAAATGTTTTTATGCCTTATCCTAATAGATTTATTTCATAGCAGTGAAGTAAGTAATACATCTCATACTCTCAGATGAAGAAGTGCAGTTTTCTAGGGCACTAGGGAATACACTGTTAGGAAGCCAAGTGGAACCAAATTTTATACTGCTCATCTTTAGTCCATGCTTAAGACATAGTTGGTTTTCAGTTGACACAGAAAGGTATATTCGCTCTCTTTCCAGTAAAGGCCAGGAGAGACCACCTGGCCAGTGCTAATAATAGATATGCCAAAAACATAGGTAGGTGCAAATATTTTTTAGTTAAAGGTCTATTTGACTATTGCTTTTGTTGCTCTGCTGTGATGTTGCTAACTCTGTGACGTTCTTCCTTTTAATATTTACTACACTGTTCAATAGAGAAGCTATCCCACAGAATCAGAGAATCAGAGAATCATTAAGGTTGCAAAAGACATCAAAGATCATCAAGTACAACCATCAACCCAACACCACCATGCCCTCTAAACCATGTCCCAAAGTGCTATGTCTACACATTTTTTGAATACTTCCCGTGATGGTGACTCCACCACCTCCCTGGGCAGCCTGTTCCAATGTTTGACCACTCTCTCAGTAAAGAAATTACTCTTAATATCCAATCTAAACCTCCCCTGGTGCAACTTGAGGCCATTTCCTCTGATTCTATCACTAGTTACTTGGGAGAAGAGACCAACACCCACCTCACCACAACCCCCTTTCAGGTAGCTGTAGAGAGTGATAAGGTCTCCCCTCAGCCTCCTCTTCTCCAGACTAAACAACCCCAGTTCCCTCAGCCGCTCCTCATAAGACTTGGGCTCCAGACCCCTCACCAGCTTCATTGCCCTTCGCTGGACACACTCCAGCACCTCAGTATCCTTCTTGTAGTGAGGGGCCCAAAACTGAACACAGGATTTGAGGTGTGGCCTCACCAGTGCTGAGTACAAGGGCACAACCACTTCCCTACTCCTGCTGGCCACACTATTTCTGATACAGGCCAGGACGCTGTTGGCCTTCTTGGCCACCTGGGCACACTGCTGACTCATGTTCAGCCGGCTGTCAACCAGCACCCCCACGTCCTTTTCTGCTGGGCAGTTCTCCAGCCACTCCTCCCCAAGCCTGTAGTGTTGCATGGGGTTGTTGTGACCAAAGTGCAGGACCCTGCACTTGGCCTTGTTAAACCTCATACAGTTGACCTTGGCCCATAGATTCAGCCTGTCCAGATCCCTCTGCAGAGCCCTCCTGCCCGCCAGTAGATCAACACTCCCACCCAACTTGGTGTCATCCCATGTAGAGCTGTCTTATGTCCTACACAGTCTTCCTCAATTCTACCTGTTGTTTATGCTGTTACTTTAAACAGTGTTTAAAACCATCTGGAAACCCTTTGTCTTGATTCAACATTTGAATATGGTATGTTCAAAAGCAGTAAGGAAGATGAGGAAGATGAGGAGAAAAGGTGATTAGAGAAGTTGTCCCATAAAAATGTTCTAAAAGTACCTGTTGCTGTTACAGTCTGAAAGGAAATAGTTACTCCGATGTCTCATTTAGGTATTTCTGGGCACTGTTTTGCAAGATGCAGAGAACAAATGATATTGTTTTTCATTACAATATTTTCACAGTGTTAACGCAATTCTTATATGGGGTAACTCTATATAGGCTTTTGATAAAATACTTGCACTGTCATGAAAAATTTAACCCAGGACAAACTGTCCAGGCAAGTCCTAAATCAGGTAGAAAACAGACATAAACCTCTACCCCTCTGCACTGAAGAAGTTGAAACTTGTGGATAGGAAATTGCTTTCCACAGGAGTGTGGCCTTCCTCTGTTCTCAGCTATGTTTCTTAGTCTCCACCCTTATAACCGCTGGTATGTCTTCCTTGTGTGAAGGCAGATTATTTTCCCTCTTTTATATTGTTTATTTCTTATTTGACAATTTTCTGTTTCTTATTTTAACTGACCTTACTAAGTACACGCTGCTTCTCTCACTAGATAATGGCACGAGACTGAAGACTTTGTTGCTCAGTGGTAGCACTTAAGCTAAAATGCTAAATAACCCTTTGGTTCCCAGCTCCCATGTTTCTTTACATCCAGGACAGACATAAAGGATTTGAACTCAACGCATGGCAAGACAGTTACAGGTGCACAGAATAATCTAAGTCAATTAAAGTCACTGATATTACTTGGTTTAAAAAATAAATATTTGAATACATCTTTGTTTTCAGAACAACGTGCAGCCCTTGTCATGGCATGTACTGATTTGATGGCCTGGGGAGAATGTCTAACTTAGTACCTGCTGAAGCCAATTTCTGTAATTGAAAGAAACTCCTTGGCTGGACTAGTGCTGTACTAGACAAAGACAAATCACTGTTTGGTTTCAGCAAGCATTAAGAAAACAAAAATTACAACAAAAAATAATCAACAGATCCAAACCCTCTTTAACTGGACTTTAACCTATTTTCATGTAGTCTAGCAGCAATACTAGCTTCCATGGTGGTGGGTTTTTTTTTTTCTGCTTTTCTCCTTCCATTTTCAACTAGAAGTGAACCCATTCTCAAAGCATGCCTTGGTCTGAGATACACCCTTCCTTCTCCTGAGCACAGCTGGTGGGCAACCCTCCTCCTTCCTGCACCTCTTACCTCCGTGACCCACCAGAGTCCACCGGGGAAGTTACCTTCCCATTTGCATGTCTATGCAGCTTTTTGTAAAGAAACATACAGAATGAAAAAGGGGAGTACAAATAGGTGTAACCATTAGGGTAACAGTACCATAAATAAGTTCTCCTCATTTGCATAATTATTATAGTAATATTTTCTTAGATTATGCTGACGGAAGAAATCGAGTTGCCATTATAAGAAAAAGCTTCATTTCCCAAACTGAACCTGATTCACAAGACACAAAGCCAAAATGTACATGCAGCAAATCAGCTCTGCAGCTATGTGCAGAGCAGTAGGTGGGAGCAGGCAGAAGTGGTGCTTCTGGGATCCCACTGAGTGAGAAAAACTCTCGGCTCTTCCATGGGGGGAGCTCTGGAGGTCTCGCTCCTTTCTTAGACACTCATGAATGCACTAGCATCTGTCTTTAAACAAGAAATCTTGAATGCTTTTACTGTTGGGCCTTGTTGAAAATACAGCATTGTGCAGTACTGGTTCAGAACCAGTAATATCCCCAGAGTTTATGGGCTGTGGTAGGTGCTATGTAGTTTATGGTAGAAATGTGTTTCATAAATATCTCTTTATATGCTGCTTTCTCGAAGTATGGTGGTACTAGGGAAGCATAAATGTTTTTACAGTAGTGGGACAGCTATTGAGAGGTTAAACTGGAGAAGCATTGGAAAGGCCTGGAGATGCTCTCATGGTGCGGGAGGATGGCTCATCAGAAAAAGGGATTCGTGGAAGATGTGGTTTACCTTGTTGTCTGGTAACAGACATACCCAGATCAGCTTTAAAGTTACCAGTGTCACCCCAACAACAGGGGGAAGGATTCAAGGTGGCCTGCAAGACCTGAGCCATTTGAAAAAGTGTATGAGGAGTTAGTTTTGTAGCCTGTGCTGATGCCAGTAATGCTGTCAGTCTCTGATGTGGCTGATTCCAAGCCAGTCCCGTTATATTTCTTAGCTTGCAATGTGCTATTAGATTATAGTGCGGGCTTACCCTTTGAGACAGACGCAGGGGAAATAGGAGAGGTTAAGCAATATGAAGGAAGAAGGTGACATTTCGAGTTCACGATCTTTGTCTCATAAAGACTGCATCTTTACACGCGTGGAATGCCATAAAAGTAAAAGCCAAATGCTAACTGATTAAGTTGATTGGGAAGCCACGGTTTCGTTTCATATCAAGGGAAGATACCCTGCACAAAGGTTGAAAACCCTTTAAACAGTGCAGTGTGTTTCTTCCTCCTGTTTATAGCTGTGTGGCATGGGGCTTGTGTTTCAGGGCTGGCTGCACAAGTTAATTCTGCAAGTTACTTTTCTCTCCATTTGGCTGGATGATGCTAAATGCAGTCTGGCACTAGATGATTTCATAATCTAATTAGTGGTGAATTCAGTCATATTTACAATGGTGCATTACAAGTTCATCTCCAGTGTACTCACTTCAATGTTTTACAGCATTCCTGGTTCATTTAGGATGTGATGGCTAATCCTTAGCTAGAAAAAGCTGGCATAGTCCTAGGATCTGGTCCACTGAGTTAGCATGGTATAAAGCCAGGGCAGAATGTGACATTGTTCTTTTAAATCTGAAAACATTGTAAAAAAGTGGCCTTGAAAATATATGCAGGAACAGTTTACAATATAGAAACCATTTACCTGATGAAGTATACAGACTAATCAGAGATGAATAGCTCCTCATTTGTGCAATGTGATGAATTTGTTGTGTAACATAAGTTGATCAACTAAAACCAGGTCTATTTGTGAAGTTTAACAGTGCAAAGAAGTTAGTTTTTCAATACTATTTTTCTTCTTAGCACATAGAACCACATAAAAATAGGGAATGTAATATTTGAAATGTATCGTTGAAATTATAACACCTAATACTGTCAGATGGAGAACAGGCCAACATAGTTTACACACCATAGCATCTATTAATAGGCCTGACTCCCTTTTGCAATGTCAACTGTAACATTAATCCTTGTTTTAAATCACAGCGTCTCAAATATCAGCTGCTACTAGTTGTACAGCTGTCTTTCAGTTTATATCAGAGAGCCCAATGGAGTCTTTTGAAGGACCTAGTCGGGTTAGGAGGGCTAACTTATTAGAAGTCCCCACTGTAAATGATTTCTCTTCAGAGGATGAAGATGTTAAACCTGACGTTAAACATCGTTTCTCTCCACTTCCCCGAAGGCGGAATTCTGCTTCTTCAGAGGAAGAGGAGGCAGATACCCCCACCACCATTGCAAGAAAAGTTTCATTTGCTGATGCGTTTGGGTTTGATCTTGTGTCCGTTAAAGAGTTCGATACCTGGGAAGTTCCAAATACAGGACATAATGATGACATTGAAGATGAGGTTTTCCCTCAGGATGAATATTTTTTCTCTCAACTGTTTACGTTACCTGCTTCGCAAGAAGAACTTTTGCAAAAAGTGCGAGAGCAGAAAGTGGTGTTAGAGTCGATCGTGTTCCTGCCTGGGATTACCTGTATGAACGGCATTATACGAGTCCTCAATGTATCCTTTGAAAAATTGGTGTATGTTCGAATGACGCTGAATAACTGGCTCAGTTATTACGATATCCTCGCAGAGTTCATGCCTAATTCTTGTGGTAGTGAAACAGATCAGTTCTGCTTTAAGATTACTTTGGTGCCTCCTTACCAGAAAGATGGAGCTAAGGTGGAGTTCTGTATACGCTACGAGACATCAGTTGGTACCTTCTGGGCAAACAACGAGGACAAGAATTACACACTGATTTGTCACAAGAAAGAAACTGTGTCCAAGGGGGATAATAAACCACACAAAGAGGTTACTGATAGACATCTTAAAGGCTGCTTAAAGACGACGCAGAGCAGGTGAGGTTACACCTTAACTTTTGGTAATTTACAATATAGCTGGCTAATTCTAACTTTCTAAGTGTGCTTGCTGGAGCTAAGACTGCCCATGCTGTTTTCTTTTATTGTTTTTTTAAAATGATAAATTAGACCGAGACTGGTTTTCAGTAAAGCTGTTGTATATATCATCCAGTAGTTCTCCAAAGACAGGTTGGTTTGGATCATAGTTTTAATACGTGGCATGCATGCTACTCATTTGGAAAGTAGTATGAGGGTCTATAAATTATGGGCTGTGTACCAATTTTGATCTCTGTAGGATATAAATTAAGCTGACATCAGTGAGAGCTTTGCTACAGACTGAGGTAGCTGTACAGTTAAAACACTTTACATCCACTTCCTTGGTAAGTCAACAAAAATTTAAAAGCAAAACAAATCCTGAGTTTTCACATGATTTATTTCATATTCCATTCTCTACATGCAACGATTAAAACGGAAGGGGCACTGGTGGTTCAGAAAGCTGATAACTCAGGGAAGGATCCTATTGCAATTAGAATAGCTGGTACAAACTTTTCTGCAAGTGGTTGGGCTATTCTGCAAGTTGTATATTAGGGTAATAATTCCTTTTCCTGCCACTGATTGTAGTTTCTGTTTCACAAATGGTGAAATGAGTAATGATTTATAAGGCAGAATTGGTAATATATTAAAGAAAAAAGATATGTAGAATTTATCTCATATTATTCTAAATGAAAGTAGGCAAGAACTACGCTAATTATAAAGTGGCGGTGGTTAACTTACAACTTAAGTCTACATAGAGAGAGACACTCAGGAATAGTAACTTCTGGCTTCCTAATCTGTTTTAAACTCCTCTGCTTTCTGTAAGCAAAACAATGTTTCCTGCAAAAATCTAGTTCTCAATTTTTTGCTCACCAAATTTGCTATAAGTCAGTTGGAGTTCTGCAGAACTGAATCTATATTTTAGCTGCAGCATCCTTTGCAATACTTAGATCCCAGAACTGAATTCTTGTTGAGTTTTTAGTTCCTGTGTACTCTTTCCAGGTGCTGTTTGATTCCCTAGTGCTCTTCCACTGGACTGAACCGGTGGGGAAGGGGGAACAAAACTGCAGCAGTGATGTGAGCTTAAGGAGAAGGGAGACAGCCAGGGCTTCCCATGTGCAGAACCTCCTTTCCCAAAACCCAGACTTGCTGCGCTGAGAGTCTCTGCCAGTCCTAATCACAAATCAGCCCTGGGAGGAGAGGTGCGCAACACAGCTTAGTGCCCGCACCAACACCATGGTGTAAGATAAGCCCTGGGGCTAACCTGAGACCCAATTCATAGCCAGTCCACAAAGCTCTCCTGGTAAGTGGCCCTTGGGCCAGCTCTGGGGCCACCAGGATGATGCTCCCATGGGGGAACATCCTGGTACGTCAGAACAGGGGGAATGGTGCCTTTACCTGCGGTGTGGTCAGACACTGACATTTGTGCCTGGTTCTGTACGTCGTTCCTGTCCTTCAAGAACGGTCATACGACCCCTTCTGGGTAAATAAGATAGCCTGAGATCCCCTGCAGAAGGGCCGTGATATCAAATACCGCAGGCAGTGTGACTTCAGCCTGAGTTCAGGTAGCCCGCATGGAGCAGATGATGGGCACGGTGAGCTGAGTCTTAATTTAGTGAGCCCTGGGCCTCCAGATGCTTTCAGGACTGACCTGCAAATTTAGATACAATTGGACATCTAAGGTCAAATGACTCCTAAGAGTTTAATTCCCTGAAGTCTCCTGTGACATGCCAAGTGCTAGCATAGGTTGTAGAAGCGTTTCTTCTGAGTGATCCTCTTTTACATGTATTAGAAGTAAGTCAGACAGAGAGGTATTTTAAAAAATGGAAAAGAAGATAACATGTCTACTCCTTGACATAAAATTACCTTGCCTCTAATCATAGTGGAAAGTTTTCTCCGTCCAAATTAGTCTGTGGAGGAATGTATATATGTGTGTGTCTGTATGTATACATATATATGTTTCATACATGTATATGCATATTTGTTCATAAATACACATACACACATGCATATTTGTGGTGTTAGAACTAAAGTGGTCAGATTCTTGCTTACATTAAGATTTGTTATCTATTTTTGGAAAACAGTTAACTAACGTGCACTTTCAAGACCCTCTTTAATGGTAGAAGGATGTAAAAGCACCTTAGAGTCAATGCAAAAATGAGCTGGAAGTATTTTTGAAATATTGTTTCAGTGGTCACCAAGGCTTCTGAAAGACAGTTCTGGCAGATTGTAATCCAGGACCAATTTTATGCTGCAGGGATTTCGTTGACTTCACAGGAGTTACAGCTTTCACCAGTTGAATGAGGTCAGCATCAGGGCCTTTCGTTTAAAAGGAACTAAGATGCCAACCTCCATTGCTCACTTGTTTTTCAAAGTGTCTTTGTACGTGTTGCCCCTTTGAGTGAGGAGGAACACCCTGCAGACATCTGCAAAAGTACCATTATTCTCCTTCAGACCCTCATTAAAACTCCTTTGCTTTGATGTCTAGAAAAAAGCGCAAGAAAAACACCCCCCCCCAAAATTGGCAAAGTGAGGCTGCTGTGCGAGTGCCATGACTCCTTCGTATCACGTTGAGCAGTGCCGCCTGCTTCCCTGCTCTCCTCCACCAGCCCGTCTCTCTCTCACCTCTTGTTTTATGTTCAGATGATAAAGTCTGCAGCATTTATACATGTTGTGCTGGATGTTTATAGAACATTTAGCAAAGTGGGGGTCCTGGACCCTAACTAGCTTGTTGTAGGCGCTGCAGCAATGCAAACAGATATAAACAGAAGTAATAACAATTTTACCTATGGTTCACACAATAAATACGCATGTAAGGAATATGGCTATCCATGCCCATGAGCTGGACATCTTAAATTAAAGATTTCTTTATAGCCATCTGAATAGGATATTTTAACAGGACATTTATTTAGGTCCCTATTTCACATTTAGAAACCTGTTACAACTTCTTTTTTAAAATCTTGTCTCTGAGATATTTATACTTTCTCTTAACATGCAATTTACCTCTTCAGTTAAAAAATAGGACTGTTAAAGAACTATGTTTTTTAAGCAGAGAGTCTGATCCACTCTAGGGCATACTTGTGTGGCTCATTAAATGTCATTAGCGAGGATTAGTTGCATTAGTTAAGTGAAAGGAATAATATGCACTTTCAGAGGAAGTTACTGGGGAAACACAATATGACTGTATCATGTTACCCTTAAGAATATGAGCCAGGACAAAGTTGTGTGAATGAGGGCAATGGGGTGGCTTCTGACACCATTATTAAGAAATAAAACAAAAATGGACTTAACCCTCAAAAGTCATACCTGAAAAAAATTATAGACAAAAGCAAAACTGCATGGAATAATTAATGCTGAAAACTGTCTAGATTTGGATATTCAGAACCGCATGACTTAATGTCCTGCCTATTCATTCCATGTTTCATTTGCTTTTGCTTCTATGTCTAGGCATGAACAAATAGTCTTCTCTCAAAGTTTCATAAAGTATTTGCTTCTAACTGTATTTGTCCAAGCTAAAATTTTTTACAACATAGATTTTAACAACTTGTGTGTTTTTTGAAGATCTTAAAAGGATTCATAGGCACAAAACATAGTTTGAAAAAATAACATTTGAATTAAATTATGTTTTAGTCTATCTGAAAATGTGCATTTAACTTAAACATACTCATAAATACACTTCAGGGAAAAAATTTGACTCATAATATTTTAAGGCTGTCACTGGAAAACAGAGAGCTTCTGTCAGTAAACAGCCCTGAGTTCTATCATATATATATACATTTATCTAAACATTCAGAAACATGTAAATTAATTGTATCAGCTCCACTCTTTTCTCTTTGTTTGACTGTCATGCTTTTGGAACATGGATAATGATTCTGAAAACAAATTTCTCCTGGTCCTCAGGTTTGGACCACATGATTTTGTTGTGGACCCCAGGCTCCTGCATCGGTCTGATCAGACAGGGACGGGTTGTGTGTTGCATGAGGCAGACTCCTGTAGATCATGCTGCACGGCGCAGTGATAACGACCTGCAAACCATTTTCCCCATGACTGGTGAGGCTGCGCCCCATTTCTGTGCTTGGTCCTGGTTTGCCATCTGTCAAGAGAGCAGCGGGAGCAAGAGCACAAGGAAAATGGCTGATAAGCAGGAGAATCATTTTACAAAAGGGTAAAATGTGTACTTGGACTCCTGTCCTCTGACAAGGAAAGGGGGAGGCTAGTATTTTTATCAGAACTGTTAGAGTTATCCCCCTCTTACCTCTCTGAGCCCACAAGCGTCTCGCACTCTCAACTGATGTTGGTCCTGTGCTTTCTTCTGTAATTGCTAGGCTCTACCTTTCTGTGAATGGTAGTGCTCCAATTCACTTCCCTTCGCGGTGCCACTTTAAAACAGAACACAAAATAGGGCGATGGCTCATACAAGAGCTGCTCTACGTACAATGCGCAACGAGAAGGAAGAGGTTAAAAACCCCGGGTCTGTGGGCCGCCAATGCCAACTTCAGCAGCTTAAATACTAAATGGTCTTAAAGCAATTGGCACTGAGAAAATTTCTTCTGTGCATGAGTATTCTCCCATCTTCAGCTGCTGTTTCACCCCCTTCTGATGGAAGGCAAAGGAAGGGAGTTGCTGGAGATCCGGCTCGGCAGGACTGCACCGTGCCCGGTCGGTCTCCCCAGGCAGATGGCAGACCAGGGCCTCGGCTGCCCCCAGAGATGCAGTTCTGCATCAGCTCCTCTCCGCCTTTCCCACAAACCCACAGTGTGATTAAAAAAACCAAAGACTTTTGAGGAAGATGTTTGGAAATAGCTTCGCATGTACTTTGCTATAAGGAACGACTGCATTATTCCCAGCTGGTCCATTTAAAATACAGCATCTAAATTATGTCCCCCATTAATCCTTGTTTTTTTGATTATTGCACATCATAATCGTAAAGGGAAAAGGAGAGCATAAAAGGTGTTAAAACACGTCTTCTTTGTGTACTGCTATTTTATCTCAAGGTTGTTTCTGGCATCTCAAGTCACAAATTGCACCTTGATCAGCATACAGACATGGGATTTGACTAAAGTTTATTGCTATTATTAGGGAGTGACTGCAGTCACTCTTTTTACCAGAAGAGCAGCTGCTAGAGAAGCTATCCATTCACAGGGAGCCAGCTAAAAAGAGCACTCCTCTGCTGTTCAGTCTGACCTAGTATTCCCAGCCCTTCCCTTCCCTCCTAGTCGTTGCCAGTCTTTGCCAGTTGTAGAAGTAGGTAGCACTGGCACCAAAAAAAGCCTTCTCCAGGTACTTGAAGACCGTGATTGTTGGGGACACAGGTTAATTATTTAAAGTGATCTAAAATATATTATTCAGACAAGAGGGGTAAAAGCAAGCTGTGGAACCGAGGCTGAGTATTAGGAATGTTTCTTAATAGTGACTCTAGAGTTATCTTCTAAGGAAATTGCCACAGCCTTACTCTCCAAAGTCATTTAAAATAACCTAAGATAAACCAGTTGAAAAATGTTCTATAGGGAACAATCCTACTTGGCCAGCAGCTATGCTCAATGGTCTTTTTTCTATCTGTCTAATGACAATATTTCAAAATCTGGGCACACTTATTATTTGAACTATGAAATATATTAAAGACCCTAAAGATAGATATCCAAGTTAATGGCATAAGGCTTTGAATGGTATCACAGAAATACCGAAGAAAACAAGTTATGGATGAGAATGCCATGCACAGAGAAAATAGACACCTGATAACTATACTTGTGGTCTCCTAATTAGAGAGTACCTAAAGACTGAATAACTGTCTCATTTTTGCTTTTGGTGACTGTGAACTGTGCTATCTGTGTGCCATCCATTTATTGCACTGGAAATATTAAAAGAAGCTTCTAAACTTTTGAGTAACAACATAAGAAAATAGCACGTTGCTTTACTGGCAACCTTAGCATAGTATTTACTCTGGATCTTATTAGTATTGGTGGTTTCTCATTGACTTCCATAATCTACCTTAGAAACTGTTCTCACCAATGTTACAGAACAGAAATTTGTGCTCTAATGTATGGGAAGTATTGGTTTCTATAAAGCTTATTCACTTGTTTGCATAACCATATAAAACCGATGCTGATCTGAGTATCATTTCTCAGCCATAATAAGTAAGTACTTGTAATTGTACATGCATTGCTTGGCTTTACACCTATTAGATTTTTTTTGCAGTTGCTACAATTTCACCAGCTTATTTAAACGTGCCAATACTGTAACACTATTACAACTGACTTTTAGAGCTCTTTAATGCAGCAACTGACTTGAACCTGCAACAGGCACAATAAATAATTTAATGAATGTCAAGAGTCTCACTGAACTTTGTAGAACTCTGCATTTGTAAAACTATCCTTGAATGTTAATATTTACAGGACTGGAGCTTATTTTTATGCTCTTTCAGATCACTGATCATAGGATCATAGAATCATAGAATAGCTTGGGTTGGAAGGGACCTTCAAAGGTCATCTAGTCCAACCCCCCTGCAACGAGCAGGGACCTCTTCAGCTAGATCAGGTTGCTCAGAGCCCCGTCCAACCTGACTTTGAAGGTTTCCAGGGATGAGGCATCTACCACCTCTCTGGACAATCCTCTGACAGTGGTTCACCACCCTCATTGGGAAAAATTTCTTCCTTACACCTAGTCTAAATCTGCCCTCTTTTAGTTTAAAACCATTAGCCCTTGTCCTATTGCTACAGGCCCTGCTAAAAAATCTGTCCCCATCTTTCGTATAAGCCCCCTTTAAGTACTGGAATGCTGCAATCAGGTCTCCCCAGTTGAACAACCCCAACTCTCTCAGCCTTTCTTCATAGAAGCAGTGCTCCATCCCTCTGATCATTTTTGTGGCTCTCCTCTGGAAATGCCTCAACAGGTCCATGTCTCTCCTGTGCTGAAGGCTCCCGAGCTGGATGCAGGACTCCAGGTGGGGTCTCAGCAGATCATAGTAGAGGGGCAGAATCACCTCCCTCGACCTGCTGGCCACGCTTCTTTGGATGCAGCCCAGGATACGGTTGGCCTTCTGGGCTGCAAGTGCACATTGCTGGCTCATGTCCAGCTTTTCATCCACCAGTGCCACCAAGTCCTTATTGGCAGGGCTGCTCTCAATCCCTTTACCCCCCAGCCTGTATTGATACTGGGGTTACCCTGACCCAGGTGCAAGCCCCTGCACTTGGCCTTGTTGAACCTCATGAGGTTCACCTGGGCCCATTCCTCGAGCTTGTCCAGGTCCCTCTGGATGCCATCCCGTTCCTCAGGCATGTCAATTGACTCATCTTGGTGTCATCTGCAAACTTGCTGAGGGTGCACTCGATCCCACTGTCTATGTCACTGATGAAGATATTAAAGAGTACTGGTCCCAACACAGACCCCTGAGGGGCACTGCTCATCACTGATGTCCATCTAGACATTGAGCCACTGACCACTACCCTCTGAATGCGACCATCCATCCAATTCCTCATCCACTGAATAGTCCACGCATCAGATCCATATCTCTGCGATTAATAGAGAAGGATGTTGTGGGGGAGCATGTCAAAGGCCTTATAGAAGCCCAGATAGACGACATCCGTAGCTCTCCCCTTGTCCGCTGATGTGATCACTCCATCATATGCGGCCACTAGGTTGGTCAGGCAGGACTTGCCCTTCGTGAAGCCATGCTGGCTATCTCTAATCACCTCCTTGCCCTCAATGTGCCTTATCACAGCTGCTAGGAGTATCTGCACCACGATCTCCCCAGGCACAGAGGTGAGACTGACAGTTCGGTGATTAAGGAACTTTGGACAAATAGAAATGTACTGCTAAATGAACTCCTGTATTCCATTGTTCAATGACTCTTGTTTAGGGAGATACCTGCTTTGCAAATTGAACCAGGCTGGTAATGACCATTTCAATACTCTGTCTCCTGTCTGCCATTCAGGTATCACAGTTCATAAATGTTGAGTTGGAAAAAAATTGTTCCATTACATTCACCTTGACTTGGCTAAATGTTAGTCTTGAAATGATGTTTAAAGAAGTCAGTGAAAAATTAACTGAGAGCACTGGAGCCATATTTAATCAATGCATTCACTACCAGTGTAATTTGAGCTGTTTATTCTCATTATGAACTTTAACCCATGATCCAGCCACAGCACTGCAGCTCTAAAACTGAAGCAATCCATTCAGCTACACTGTAAATTCAGAGAACAAATCGCCCATCGTATTTTTAAGATAAAATGTGGATTATCTTCTTGGTTAGGAAAGGTAGAAAAAATGGTCCAAACAAATACTTTGCAGGTTAAATGCAGTCCCTGCCTAAGGGCAAAGGAAGAGATAAGACCTTTTAAACACCATAGGAGCATGTTAGAAGTGGCTATTTGATCCCAGGGCCTTCAGTGACGCGCAAGAAAGTATTAGTTGCTATGCCAAAGCATAATGGGGGGCTTGGTTTTCTGACTGTCTCTCCACTCTCCTCCTGATCTGTGGAACCAGCTGATACTCTGTCACTAAACCCAAAGATTTATTGCTGCTGGTTACTAATAGCAGTCCTAAAGAGCACTGAAGAGCATTGAGCTACACACTTGAATGTGAACTAGGTAAAGCTGGCAGGTTTTTCTTACCTTGCACTTAGGTGCAGCAAATGGATTTGAATATACATTTTGCTTTGATGCATAATTATTGTCCCTGCAATAATGTTTATGGCTGCTGGATGATAAGCATCAGATGTTCAAGCCTGCATCACTTCACATTGTGTTAGTGGGTTGGGAGTTTGTCAGTCTTTCTCCCCAGCTACCCTAGTAAAACTGCAGCAGCGTCTACTAGGTTATATTCCAGGTCTTCTCGACAGAAATATTGATACCTATACACAGCTGCCTTCTTGCTGTGTGGCAGTAAGACAGCATGTATTTTTTTCTATATGTGAGATGCAGGGAAAGACCAGGTGCCACACAGGCTAAGCTCTTTTTCTTCTCAGATGTATCCAAAATAGACACAACTTGAGAGAGGTGCAAGACCTGTTGATGGTCCTTGCTTTTCTCTCCTTCCATCTTTTAAAACAATGGGAGAAAGAAGCAAGAGAAGACCAGAGGGACTCCACCCCCAACTTCTTTCTACAACACCATTTTGATATTTCATCATGCCCCTTCCAGAAAAAATGGTAACATAAGAAGTATATCCTCTGACCTTAGGCCAAGCCCAACCCTCAGGAAACTTGACTCCTCACTCACTTTTTCCTCTTTTCAGCAGCTTGGCCCTGGAGTTAGGCACCCCACTGGTAAGGTCCTGCATTTCTAATTCACAATGGAGCTGTCAATAGATCTTCTAATCCTGTCCAGGGGAATATTTCCTAAAGAAATTCTCCATTTCTGAAGTAGTTAGCCCGTTCTGTTGAAGGACTTAGGCATTTTTCTGATGTATAAAACAAGCGGATTGTGTAAAAAGACTTCTGAATTGGTTTTTTTTCAACACTGTTACGTGGATATCGCAATAAGGTACAACAATCACGACAGAGCTATAAAAGGATCTGAAAAAAGCTGCAATCTTCCTGTTTATAATTGCTGTAACTTAATTTGAGGTATAACTGTCTCATTATGCATTTTTTTTTTCTACAGTCTTCATACCTATCCCAAGTCATGAGATTTGGGGATAGACAGGGCTATACTAAGGGTTTGAGCCTGGCACCAAATTGGTGGGCTCCTGGTTCAGACTGTATGGCACTAAAATCTTCAAATGTACAGATATACATCTATATTTAAAAAAAAAAAGTATGAGTGTTTTGCTATTAAAACTCAAGGTCTTTTTTAATGAGCTAGAAAATAAAGACTAATTTCTTGGGACTCTGTTTGCTTTGAGGCTATGATTATTCTCATCCCAAACCAGGCCAATGCGTTTTGTTCTGTGCCACCTATGTCCCTGCTTCAATCATAAACTAAGACTGAAAAATGAAAATATTAGTAATTGGAAAATATAATCCCCTGGATAGCACCAATCCAATAATCTTAATAAAAATAGGTTTATTACAAACATTGTCTGAACCCTACTGGGAATTACCTTTTCAGAAAAAACACTCAAATTCCCTTACAGCTGCTCTCTTGATCAATTGTCCCCCTCGATACTATTAATCATCATACTACATACTGCTTATTCTGAACATCTTTTTCCACTTCACTTTCCAAACTTCCTTTCCAATTGCTACTTGTTTAGAAGCTACTGACAGTCCTTTATTGTCCTTTTTCAGGCCCACCTTTTCTTCTCTTCTGGTGTCAGCCCCTTTTCTCTGAGATGACCAAAACTAAGGGGTATTGCCTCAAGATGGGGAAATACTGCAGGTTAATATTCTCTTCCTCAGATTTCAAACATTGAAGTAGAGGTTCTTTGTGGCTCTAGTTTCATGCAAAATGCTTGTGAAGGTTGCTTAGACTGACTCTCCTGATAACGCAGTCTTCTATTCACAGTGTAGTTTCAAAATGGTAGCTGCAGCGCAAGCCTCCATTGCCATGCCAGCGTGCAAATGTCCTCACCTACCGCCCTAACGACGAGCGGGTCACTCCGTCGCCCTGCCTCTGTCCTCTGTGTCCTGACTATCAACGAGGGAGCTAATTAGTGTCAGTCCTGTTTGTCGGGTGACACCTATTTACTAGGAACTAGATTGAGCCTTCTCTAACATGGCTGGTAGTTGAAGGTCATATAAGAAAATCAACCTTGCCTAGATTTGTAATAAGGGCTCTGATTTTATGTATGGCTTCATTCTAATAGGATCACTTGTACTGGCATAATATTTTAAAATATTATTCAGTAATTTCTACTTAATGTTCACACAGCTATTAATTTATGGCTGTCGATTCTCTTCTTTGCAGTTTTTGCTTTAATTTCTGAATCTTTTCCTGTGTGGTCTCAATCTGTTTGGAATCTAACAGTGTAATTTAAATTACTGTTTTCTGAATTGTTTCAATTAAATTATTTTTCTGTTGTGCTTCTATTTTTTAAATACCTCCTGAAAAAATTAAACATATAAACAGAAGGCAGCAATACTGCCACACATGACACGTAACAGCAATGTTGTGGTTCAGGCACGCATAACATGACATCTCCACAAGGAGGGATCAGTTGAAGCCAAAATGCTCTTAGGTAGGAATTGGCTGTATTTTCGGGTAAAGCCATCTGGTAAATAGAAGTTCAGGTGCTTGCGTTAGGAGCCCAAAACTGAGGAGCGATGCTCTCTGAGCATCAGTCACCCTTTGCTCCGTTGTCAGCACGGACAGCAATGCTCCTTGCTGCGCTCACACCGCTCTTTGCAGTCTCCATCTGCCTGTAATTTGTGCAGCTGTTGGTTTCTGCCGCACCTAAGGTCAAGTTCCCAGGACTCTACCTCCAGCTTTCGGAGGAGGCAGTTATTGCAGCCTGAGGGCACAGTCAGCTGCCCGGGCCCACCGCCCAGCCACCTCCCGAGCTCTGCTCCCCAACACCTCCCTGAACTTCAGCCCGGTGCCACCAGTTTGCAACACAGCTGTGATGCCCCAGCCTAGCGTTAAGATCAGCTTCTCTTAGCAGTATGTAAAAGCCTGAAAACGACTTAGGGCGTTTCCCTGAAAGGTGATACAGCTGAGGACTTCGTTTCCTTGCAACTTTCTTTCAGAGCCACTTTACTGCTTTCCCTCCCCTCCCTACTAATAGATTTGGTACTTCAGAGCTCACACATGCTGCAGTGTTGGCACCAGCTGCCTTTTGCTGGTTGCCATCTTTGCTCTGCTGCTCACCTTGTCCTCTCCTCCAAACCCTGGCAGACTCTCCCCAGGTCTGATTTTACGTGCCCAGCACCTTTGCCTTCTTGGCCAGTCATAATTCTGAGTCCAGTTGTTTAGTGCTCACCCTAGGGTCTAATGTTTGATGTTCATTTCATTGGATTTTATTCCTATGTGCTATCTTAAAAGAGCAGAGGACTGTTTAATTTTCTCATTCATTAATGTCACTTTTCTGGTATTTTCTTTATATCTACCATAGTCTATCGCAACATGTCTTCTTGTAGGTTGCACGTCTTTTTTTATGCACCCTAATCTTCATATGCTGCAAATCTGGTTTGGATGATTGAAATTCTTTAGCAATCATAAAAAACCTTATTCTGTATTTAGATGATTCCTCAGGAAAAAAAATGTATTCCCTTAATTTCTAGCAAACTCTTATCAATACCTTTATATACAAATTCTTATAGAGATAAGCTATTCTTATCTAATGGTTTCTAGGAGTTTAAGACTGTCTCAGCAGGAGTTGCTGAGGGATGAAACTTCTAATGATGATTTAAAGCAGTGAAGTGTGTAGGCTGAAACTGAAATAATTATTGCTGTAACCCTCTAAGCACTCTAAGTTCCTCAGGAGAAAATACTTTGTTCAGAACAGACCCAGAACAACAAAATGCTAAAAAAAGTAAAATAATAAAAACCACTACCCTTGGAGCAGGATGATAATTTAGAACTAGAATCAGTATAATGTGAGGATGTTCTCAACAACTGCTCACAAATGCATCAGACATCACAATTAAAAAGGAATAATAATTATGGCCCCATTCTAAAGTATGTAATATTCTATTCCATTCAATAAGCCATGAACACTTTAAAACCATCAGTATAATCCACAAACCTATATTTACAACATTAAACTGGATGTTCTGCCTTTTCAATAACTGTCATCTCATCTCTATTATTTTCACCTCAGACTCTAATTGTTTCTTTTATAGGAGCTAACCTACCAGTGTCCTTGGCAGTACAGTTTATGGCTCATGCATTTACAGTAATTGTTTGGGCAATTTGCCACACAGTATAACAATTTTCACATCACAATCAGTTTTTATAATAAACAGCATTAGTTGTGAAAAATACAAGTGATGCATGATTCTTATGGTAGATAAAGGGCACTGAAGATGCCCTTTAGAAAAAGAAAGGAAAATACTCAAGCCTTGAACTGCTTGAGAAAAATACTGATGTCACAATAGAGCTAATTAATTTGACGGTACAAACAAGAGGGGGAAAGGGCCTTGCATTCATTAGTGTCAATTCCAAATGAGAGCATACTGTTCATAAAAATAATATTCTGCCTTCTTTTAGACAAAATGTGCAGGTAAACACATCAGAAATAAGCACCAGTTCCAGCAATAACAATGATTTTTCTCCTTAGCTTGATCAAGGCTCTTTCTCCTCTTTAGCCGCAGGGAGCTCAAAGCCTGGGTAGGTGCAACTTGCAGGTAGACCTCTGGATGAGACCAGATCCTGCTGCCCACCAGCTTAGCTGGCTCCAGAGTGGCCAGCACTGCCAGGCACTACAGGGCACTGGTACATGGTACTGGTCTGCTCCTGGGAAGTTGAGCACGTGCTTAATGGCTTCTCTCCACAACACATAGGTGGTTGCACATAAAGATGTCCCGCCACATCTCTGCTGCAGATATTTTGTGGCCTCTGAATTTTCAAGCGTCCAGAAATAAGAGGTCAAGCATTGCTCGGTGGGGAGGCTGACACACCTCCAGCAGGCACAGTGGCCCACATTAAAAATTCTCCGGAGGAGAAATAAGATATATGCCCTCCTATGCCAGGGCACAGGCAGATAAACCTCAGCCTCCTTGTCATCTCCACGCCACCTTACAGACCCTGGCTTGTGCTGAGGCACAATGAGGCAAGGCTGTAGGAAGCACAAAGGTGGCTTCAAGCCAAGGTTGTACCTCCCCTTCTTGAGTTAGGCTGTGAATTCTCTGGCAGCACTACAGCTTGAGATTAAGAACCACATGTGATAAGAAATTGTGTAGCAGTTGTATTATAAGACTATAACTTCAACAGTTGATAACATAGGCATCAATTTAAAGCAGTAGGAGACTTGTCCCTATAAGTGAGTTTTGGACTGAGCCTTATGGAGGTGAGGAATGAGTTTATCTTTACTTGTTAAATATTTATTTCATAAATTCAGTGAGGGAGATGGAATAGAATTAACCACAGAGACACCATCACAAGAGAAGTCAAAGTCTGCACTTCGGAGATCCACACCAGCATCCTCGGAGGCTCCCAAACCCTTTTTGTGAGTTGTCATACAATGACAGAGAGGTCAGGACACGATTTGGATCTAGATCCTGGAGGGTGGTGGGATGTATCTTCAGTGGTAGTCTCACCATGAAAACAAGACCAGAATTAAGCTTATGTTTTTAATTTTTTTTTTATAGTAACAGCTTTTTTTTGCTTCTTGTATTTTCTTTTCTCCATGAATGGTTTTGCTAGGATTTTCTCCCCTGTTCCACTTGTATTTTAAGACCAGTATCAATTGAACAATATTTTAAATGTAACTTTCCAGTAAGCTTACCATTCTGGGAAGGTCATGTTAGTAAAAAAAATGTGTTGAATTCTTACGCTACTGTATCTTACGAACAATTTAATAGAACTTTAAAGCTCTGTTTAGAGCTTTATACATATACAGTCTTTTCTACTGCTTTCCAAAATTCCTTTTTCCTTAGAAATTTATTTTGTCATACATTCATGGGTTTTGAATGACATTGCATACAATACCACTGAAGTTTAGAATTACATGTGGAAAATCCTTTATTTAGTTTCTCACCAATGTTCTTTTAACCCAACTCCACCAAATGTTTTACAGGTTTTCTGCTTCCTATGTGCACACAAAATTTTTTACATAATTTTTATTATTGCTTGGATCTTCTTAAATAAATGTAGATATATCCTTCTCTACTTCCTCTTGACATGATATCTGCTGCTAACGATACAAAAATAACCAAACCGCCAACCTTTCCCTCCCCACGTGCCCCTCCTCTCCCCAGCTCCATGGCGTTACAGTTCTGTGCAGGATTCCTGTTCGGCTGCAGTGAGATCTCAAACCTGAGCACTTACCTGCACTAATTTACTTTTTGCTCTTCTGCTTCTCAGTAAAACATTGCTGACACATTTAACTACTTCTTTTCAAGGATCTCATATGTTGTTTACATCCCAGTGGCATCATTCTTCAGCAAGGCTAGCTATTTTCGGCACTAGGTCCAAAAGCACTAGTTGTATTGAAGGTTGCTGCTGTATTAGGCTCCTTTGAGGTTTAGAAATCTGACCTGAAATTAAAATAGAGTTACTGTTTGGTTAGCAACTTCAGTCTTGCCAGCTACTTTCATGAGGACATTTTAGCTTCACCTCAACTTCAGGGTAGAAGAGGATCATTTTGATTTTGAATCCACCTTGAAGTAAAAACCAGAAGCACGGAAGTTTCTGTGAGAGCCTAAGCCTATCTGGACTTCTAAATAACATTGTACTGAAAACTTCTTTCCCTCTTATATGTTTTTACTAAATATTTGAGAAATATATTCTTTAAATACTTTAATGTTCCTATACCTCTTTAAATTTCATTAATTTAAAATTTCATTTTATTTTAAATAATGTATTCCCACATTTTCTTTTGAATATGAGATAGTATAAAATCATTCAGGTTGCCTTCATTTAAAGAGTTTTACAGGTACGTTTTCATCTTTCTGTACTCTGTACTCCAACAATTTTAGCCTTTTCCCACATTCTATAAAATAAATATCTTGTGATTTAGGTATTAAGATCTAGTGCAAGTGGATATAACACAGAAAAATGTGAACAGCGCTGTGAATTATACAAATATACAGACACAACTTTTTCCAACTATTGGTGTGTGAATTAAAACCACGACAAGCTATAACAGCGTCACCCATTATGAAGAGATTAGTAGCTCCTGGCTATAGTCCCGAACCTATTTCAGACCGGACCAAAGCACCTGCTGTTCCACAGTGAAATGTGCGCTCCTGGAAGCATAACTCTCAGGGCGTGTAGCTGCATAGGAGCATTTGAAATAGGGCTGAACTGGGACTATGGGACCCTGAAGTCTTATCCCTTGGAAATGTGTTGCGTAATCCTATTCACAAAAATATATCCATGTTTCCATACCGAGAGCTTCTCAGTTTCTTGTGCCTGGTACTTGCACTGAAAAATTACAGAATATACTTTTCTAATGCTTATAAATCTTCTTTTAAGTTTCCACAACAAATGTTTTTGTGAACTCTTCCTATTAATACATTAACAGAGTCTTGCTGCTTAATATATTTTCTTCCTTCTCGGTATTTACCCCTTTGCTATATTAATAGAGGGCATTTATTTTTCCTCTCAGACTTTATTTTGCTAGGCTGAAAATAGAAATACTGTTTGTCTTCTTGGTTAATGTAGATTTTTCATTCTGGTGGTCTTCTTGTAGTCCTCTTCTGCACCTGTTCCAGTTTGAATTGATCGTTCTTGAACATTGTGTACAAATGTTCCAGAGGAGTTCTTACTAGTGCCTGGTGCCGCAACATGAATATTTCTTGGAAATCTTTATTACTGGGAACACCTTCTCTGACACATTACTGCAGAACTTTGCCTTGTTGCCACAGCCTTTTCACGCTGGTGGCTTGGAAATGTTTTCTGCCGAAAACAAACTCAGATTTTTCTTCTTTGGCCATTTCTTCCAATTTCTGAGCCCTCATTTTATGTCAGAAACTCCTTCTTGTCCCTAAATGTATAAACTGGCACGTTATAATTTTGAATTTCATCCCTTATCTATTATTCTGATCCTCCAGGCCACCCATTTCTTTCAATCCTCCTCTGTGTGGGTGATGTCTCCCAACTTCCTATGTGCCACGGAATTAATTTAACTTTGACTTTTTGTGCCTTGGTCTGTAATAACATGACTGAATAAGTCTGATTACACGACCGGTCCTCTCCAATTCCCTGGCGACGTCTGCCAGCTCCGCACAGCCCAGCTCATGGGGCCCCGCTTGGCACCGAGTCCCTCTCCCACCGCCCAGCTCTTTTATTCATCTCCCTCTTCTCCAGTTTAATTAATAAATTTCCCATGTGGCTGCACAACAAATGGTTTAATGAAGTCCAGATAGATTAGATAGCTGATTGTTAGACAAGGGAAATATAGTAATCTTACCAAAGACAGATATTATCAGCTGAGTCTGCATTGTTATGCCATTTTCCACTTATCTGTATTTATTCTTTCATATAAGTTTCGTTCTAAATCTGTTGTGAAAAACTTTTGAAGACACCTGGGCCTGTAGTTGCCCTGACACTACTCTTCTTTTTCCTAAATACAGCTGCTACTTTTCCTACTCTTTTGATACTGTTACAGTAGTATCAGGACCAATTTGATAGATTTGAATAGCAAAGATTTTAAACCAATATGTGATTTCCACTGTTGCGTCTCTCAGTATTTTGGGCTGGAGATTATCTGCTCCTCTGAATTGGAGCAAAGTTAAACACCAAGTTCCGCTCCCAGACTGGATAAAATAATATAATTTTCTAAATCAGTTATGCCCTGTATGATCTCTGTTCCTATAAGATTCTGACCCACTAGTAGCGCTGTGGTAGAAAAGTTTAGGAGAAGTCTTTTGACTGTGGGGTTACACATAGATTATTTGAAATCTTGATAAAATCTATTTTCTAAAAAAATTCCTATTTAACTTAAAAAGACTAATTCCAAAGCCTTGACATGTTTTACTTTATCCCAACCCTTTTTGAAGTCAAAGAAACATTTTTTATTAGCTAATTTTTTTTCTCATCACTTGCACATTGTCTATCTACTCACATCTTTAGGGTTCAAGTTTAACAATTTTTCTCTGTTTGGGATGCCAATTCCACATAAATTCTGAACTCCTTTGCATACTGTCCATCAACTTTTCAGTCCTTCCAGTCCTACTATCTAGTCCCTGAACTTCCCATTTGTTCTTTCTAAATGCAAAATTGTAGCGATAATCTGTTTTCATTCCGGCTTTCTTTTTATCACTCAGTCCAAGTGAATGTTAATTCCATCAAGAATGAATCATAGGAGCATAAGTATTTTTTTTGAAGCTTGTAGAAATTCTTAAGTTCCTGATGTACTTTATGAAGATATGCCCCATTCAGCTGAAGGAGAAAAAGCAAGTGAGCTTCTGCAGGTATACAGGTACTTATGCTGGACTCATGGATTTTTCTAGCTCACATTATTGTCAGAACGCCTGGGTCACTTAAAAATAAAAGTAAGTGTTTTTAAACAGAACAGAAATTTTGTGTCTCTCACTACACAATGTAGGCACATTTAGATCACCCTCCACAACACAGTGAGATAATGAATGTGTAAAAAAAAACTTAATTAATATTATAATTAAAAACTCTACTCATGGAATTCTGACAGTGAGCTATTTCAGAGAAATATGGAAAAAAACTAGTCAGTCAGAAAACTTACTAACTAGACAAACACCTTCTAATTGCCACTGTTTGATGAAGGGCTAATTTTTATTGGCTTTTGGGAAGTATTTCAGTCTTTACAGTGTACATATATGTTTGAGATAGATTGTTCTGTAGTTCTATGCACCTGTAATCTCAGCATCTTCATATCACTTAGATTGAATAGTGCTGTTAAATGACTATTGTTTTATGCTTCTTGTGATTTTCAAAGACTACAGTATCAATATCCTTAATATAGGTTAATTTTAGATTTCCCACTAGAATAATTATATGAGGTCAGACATTTCTGATGTAGAAGTATAATAAGGAAAATATCTGTTACAATGACTTTCCCTGTACTCAGGTATTTGCAGGACAGGTGTACACAAATAATGGGCTGTAAACAAGCAATCTTTGTAAAATTCAGTGCTACATGCAAGAAGTTATGTCACAAGCCTCGCAGTGTAGATCCAGGCTGTGAGGTTGTATTATCATTGCTATTTATTACCTATGTTGCAGTTGTGAAAAGAAACTTGTGGACCAGGACTCCAGATGGTACTAGAACAAGAGTTTAGGACAAATTCAACTCTAATCACAACAAAAGTAAAACTGAGGGGCTCACATTGGTGTTACAGCCCCAGCCACTAAACCTCAATAGCCATGTTCCATTTTTAATTTAGAGTTACAAGTTACAATTCACTCAGCTAATTTCAGTTATCTAAAACTTATGGTTCCAGCCTGAGGCAGTCACTGTAGGTTCCCTTTATGGTCAGTCTCCTCCAGAGGCAAATAAGCTCCTTCGAAGGATATGTCATTCCGTCTCACTCGTGATGTCCATGGCAGAGGGAACGAATCTCCCTTCAGACGTGTTAATCTCTCACTGCTGATGATAGGGGTGATATACACGACTGCCTGAGCACAGGCTGGGTAAGGTAAGGCCCATCCTGGCACACGCCCATAAGCATCCAGCTTGAAGCAGTTTTATACCTGTTCATTTAAAGGTTCAGAAAATAGGTACTCCTCCTTAGCATCCTTATTCAAAGGCTATGTCTATATTTTACACTGAAAAGTTGTTAGGCAAAACCAAAAATAATCACTGGATGGGGAACACGGGGAACAGGGGACAAAATCCATGTTTGTCTTTCCTCCGAGGAATGAAGAGTAAGCTAAAGGGTAACTTTAGGTCTGCTTGTACATCCAACTGCTTGTACATCCGACTTCAAGAGCAGCAGGCAAGCCTGCCCTCCAGTTTCTCCCCAGATGGTCTGCAGCCTGGTAATTTGGGTATTTTTTGGATGTGTGTACAGTGTGGTTTTTAATCACGTAGGGTGTGATAGAAGCTGCAAGTGCCACTGCATCTTGGATACGAGCTCCGGCTGCCTGTAGACTATTATGTTAGTTATGGACATCAACAGCTCCCCTTCTTCTGAGAATGCTTCTTGAAAGAAAAAACTGTGTCAAACTCCATTTATTTACAAAGTAGATGAGGGCTCCTTCCAGCAGCAAAAGATGCCATCCCTGCTTCCCAAGAGTTGCATCCACATGGCTGAACACTGCAGGTAGCCAGCTACATTCAAAGAGAAGATTTGAGACCCAATTTTTTTCCCCACTGGAGAGCAGTAGAAGGTTCCCTGCTGTGTCCATGTGGTTTTGGGATTGTTATTTTGGGGTGACTCACTCAGCTCATGTGTTATACATGTCTTGGCTCCTAATTCGGGGCTTTTGCAGACACCTGACTAGCACGTAAGTGCTTCGATGCATCTGTCTCATGGCTAAGCGCCAGCCTACACAGTGTCTAGGCTTATGGAAGCAGGTGAGTGAAAAAGATGCAAAAGGACAGAGGAAAACTGGGGACTAGATGTAACACTAAAGATAAGCATTTGAACAGTAAAAAAAAAAAAAAGAAAATTGCGTATAAATAATAAGCAGATTTACCTTAAAAAGCCCACAGACCTACTAAAAATAAGGGCCTGACTCTGCCAGCCTTTTCAGGATGAAATGCGGGTTACAGCAACTGCTGGCAGGGGAAAGTGCAACTCGGTGTGAGTAGGAGAGTGAGAAATGTGCGGAGGCTGTGAGTGTACCAGAATTCAAGAGTGACATGGCATTCACATGGCTATCAAGAATATTCAGCATTTTTACAATTAATGGTAAAAAAGAACTGTTGAGAGAGTGTTAAATCTTGTGGTTCAAGGACAGCTTCTAACAACAAAAGGCGAAGAGGAAATTTAATAAGGCAGTGCAAATTACTCCAAGTATTTTCCTACAAGAACTTTACATCTTCCCCTGAAGGATCTGATGGTGGTCAGTGTCAGCAATCAGATGTTAGACTGGCAGGATCTTCTGTCTGCTTTATTCTGGCAAACCCTACAAAGGCTGGATTTTAAAAAGTTGGTGACAGTAGATGTCTAGGTTCTTTTAACAGAGTATAAATTTAGCATCCTCCTTCTGAATTAAGCATTTAGGTGGCAGAGTTAATGTTATATCAATTCAAATGAAAGACACTAGGAGAAAATAGAAGGGGAAAAGATTAATATTTGAAAATTAGAAAGTAATTTTCAGTAACAGAGGTGGACGGCTGGTTGAAAAACGCATAAATTAAGACCTACAGAAAAAGATTGCTCTTCATAGAGAAGTCATTAGGAGTGATATAATAATTTACATTTTACATAAGTGACATTCTTTTTACTTTTTTTTCCCCCCTTTCCATTAAAGGTTACATCCCTATAAGCACACAATTCAAACTGCTATCACTTTGCATTGATATTGATGGGGGCTGCAGGCACTCAGCATCTCTCTGTGGTGTTTGGGACCTGGCCTTTGTTTTCACAGCCAGCAAAGCAACCGCAAGAATCATACTGGCTGCAGGGACGCAGAATTCGTTCCTGCTGGCCAGGCATAGCTTAGCAACAGGATTTATACTCTATATACTCAGGGAGAATCTTTTGATTTATTTCAGGTAACAAAGATGTCTTTTTCAGAGATCTCTGTATACATATAAAAATTTGAAAAATATAAGCGAGAGAGAGGCCTGGTCTCCTGAACGCATATATCCTTCTAGACCCTTGCCTGACCCCAAAGTTATGCTCTCCTGTCACTGACCCATCTAATCACCTTTGTGCTGCTTTCCCAGGAAAGGCCTGGGAAAACCCATCAGCTTTGCAATGTAATCTGAAGGTCCATATTTTCATTTTCTTGGTCAATTCTTTCTTTGACCAAGGTTTAATATCAGGTCACTCAAAAAAAGCTACATTTTATAAAGCAGTTATTTTCAGAATTTCAAACAACATTCAAAATTTTGTGTAGTGAACTAGCAGTCTTTATAGCTGAGTCTAAAAGGAATTAGAACAATAAATTTTGCAGAATAACACAGGAAGTTTCTTTTTGTTTAACAGCAAAGAAGAAATATTGGCAATGTCTGACGATGACACATTGAATAATTCAAGGACTTCAGGTACACCACCCGGTTTAATTAGTTCTTCCTTACTGCACATGTTAATTAAAAAAGATAGTGTGAAAAACAACCTCATGGAAATTATTCAAGTATGTTTTTGTTAACTCTTCAGACACAAACATCCCAAAAATTGTTTATTCGGAAGCAGAATACAAAGACACCAAACCAGCTGATGAAAATATGAAAGATAAAAATGCAGAATACAACCAGGGTGATCACGAAGATGATGAAAAAGAATTGGAGTTGCTGGTAAGTGTTATACAATTATATCTACAGTATTAAATGATATGAATCCATTTATGCTTCAAAGCTGGTGAAATGCCCCCATTTAACAGAGCTGACTGATGTACTAATTTACAAATGTAAAGCCTTGGTCTGTACTTTCATTGAATCTCTAACTGATTCAACAATAGAAGGTGCTTTGATTTCAGTATAGTGCAGCAACTTTTTCTGGTCTTAAATTAATTACTTCTCCCTTTTACTTCTTTACCAGAGGCTCTAAATGACAGTTTGAAGGAATTAGAAGAGTAGCATTTCAAAAATCTCTCCTCCTAGTCTCTAGTATGGGAATATTCTTAAATGCTTTATATTGGGTAAAATTATTTACGGTACTGTTTGCTTTTGGGGTTTTTCAGAGGATAACTATGTAGCATGTTATATGAGCAAAATAAATAAATATATTTATATTAGCAGATTTTTCTATATCAGTATTTGACATTAAATTTGTTATAATAAATTTCACACTCAGTGAACATTCAATCTATTTGGATTTTTGTGTGTGCATGGGTGTGTGCGGTTTGGCTTGCATTTTTCAGTATGAAAGAAAAAATGGCAATAAATGAGACATGTACAGCAATCTATTATTCTCAGTGTCTGTTCTCAGCTCATATCATTTGGGTGCATAGATTCATAATCATAGATTATAATAGCTATCACCTGTGAAAATGTGAATGCCGAATCAGACGGGAGAGGAAGATGAGAACCATTCTTTTTTTTTTCTTATTGCTAGAGAATAAATTCCTCTTATTTGAATGTAATTTTTTCTTGTCTTTTACTTATAAAAAGTTGAAAATTGTTGCTTATTGTGGGACTTTTCACTGCCTGAAACTCAACATCTCCTTTTTTTTTTTTAAATGGTAAAACCTAAAAAGGAGGACTTCTAAAATCCCTTGTTGTTCTCAGTCCACCCTGTCACAAAAAGCAGGATCAAATATAACCGTTTGTTTATCAATTGCCAGGATTGTCCGTACAATAAATGAAGGGGGAGCTATAATTTAGATGTTAATTTACACTATGCGCTCTTTAATGAATTAAACAATGAAGGCTTATAATAGATGGAAATACAACCAAATCTTTGAAACGCACAGGCATTGGCTCACAAGACAGCTGTGCAGTTGACAAGTAACATGAGCCTTATGTGAGAAGAAGGGGAAATCGTAAGATTTGCATATAATTATTGAGATCATGCAAATGTCAGTTATGAGGAGGGGAAAAAAACACAGGCATCTCGCTGTTAAATCCTGACAGTTGGCATCGCCGAAGAACTCAAATACACTTGAGCACTGGTTGGCAGAGGGTCATTAAAACAGAATTTGCAGAGACATTAGTTCCCTCACTTTTCTTTGAGTGACGTTTTACTATTAATAGTTTGCAGAGGCTTTGCAGAAAACATATTAATAAGAGAAACTGTAATGGGGGTATCTACAGCAAGTGCAAATGCATAAAGGGGTGCCCAAGAAGCTAGCCTCTAATTGATCAGCTAGTGCTATCAGTGTGACTATGCTAAAGTGAGAAGAGAGTGCAATGACAAGCAGGCATGGTTGAAAAATACCATATGATATTTGGGAGCTAGGAGGGAGAGTGATTAGTTTCTGGCCTTTTACTTTGCTAATCTCATTTCCAACTCATGTCTTACCAGATTGTCTAAAAACAGTCTGGTTTGAAGCCTGTAAAATAGTCCCTGAGAGAAATGAAGCACAGATAATCCTTACAGTATTTGTCAGTGTGAAATGTGTCTTTGTTTTACTGGACAATACTGTACGTTACCAGGCTTTGATGTACTGTATCAATGCCCTCATTTAAGCGCCAGTCCCCCCATCCCCACCCCTCCGTCTCTCCAAACCTAGAACCGAGTGTGTAGAGAATGAATTAGCCTCCCTTGAAGGGAATATTCTCTTCAGGTTTAATTTGTATAAAATGCAGTAGCAGCTTACTGAACTCATGAATAAAGAGAGAGGGTTCTGAATGCTATTTTATTTCCTGCTCCTTTCAGCACCACCATAAAGCTCATTACCTATGTTAAAAAATACATACAATGCAAATTTTGCAAATGGTTTGGAACACGTTTCCATAAAAGCTTTGTTACCGAAAACAAAACTTTCCATAACAAAATCCTGCCTCCTTCATTTGGCATATTTTTGCAAAGTGCTTTTTGATCATTCTTTTCTATTCTATTGTTTCAGCTAAATCAGCACTTCACAGGAGCTAGAGGTACCTCTTCCAGAGATGAAAGGAATTTATACACAACAGAATCAGTTAATTTTCCAACTGAAACTGAAAGATTGGAGAAAAAGCTAACCTGTATAGAAAGAAACAGTGACTTGCTGAGGCACCCTGTTCCCATCAGTTCCTCATCTGAAAACACTTCACGAGAGATAGGAGGAGAATTAAAAGATAACATTAAGTGTTCCCTAAGAAATTATGATAGTCAGCCATCAGGGAAGGATGTTCATGCTGGCTTGGTTAACAGCGGTGAGCACTCTTTGGAAAGTACTGGTACCAGTGAAAGCCTTTTATCGGCAAAATATTTTCCTGGGACAAAGCAGAATGAGGCTATCGATACTACAGCTACTGTCTCGAGCCGACAAGGAGGGTGCCACATGGATATTTCAAAAGGTGAAACAGATAGTGCCTCAGGAAGTACGATGATGGAGAGGTTATTCATCAGTGAGGATGCTGCTGATACCTCGAAAGGGGCCCGTGAAACGAGACCAGAAACCATTTCTCCAGAGCATGATGAATCCATGCAATTAAAGGCATGCATAGCAGGGATGCTGGATGGCAATGCTAATCCAGCTCCGGAGCACCAGGCACCACAAATGTCTCACCAAACTCTGGATTCATTGTTGTCAGACACTGACAAAAATGAAGGAAAAATCAAGATGATTGAAAGCAAGGTTCGGGTACATTTAAGAGGAGATTTATATGCCGACACTTTTGCACATGCTGATGTCTCAATAGATTCCACAAAAAGCCAATATACGCAAAAAAAAGGAGTTAGTGAAGGAAAGAACTGTAACGCTGATGCAGGGAAGGAGAAGAAAGTCATCGAAGTAGCAGACTTAGCACTAATCGGTGAGGAGGAAGCACCCAAGCCTCTCAAGTCACGTAGAAAACATGCTGCCAAAGCGTTGAACACAACGCCTCTGTCAGCCGAAGACAACAAACAGGCACCCAGGCCTGCACCCTCTCCGGGGGATGAAAAGAGAGCCGAAGACATTCAGGAACAGAGAGGATTCACAAGGTTAAAAGACAGAGGAAAGTCAGACAACACAAATAAAGGGAGACCGGCAGGAAAGGAACGGGAAGGAAACCCCGCAGAGCAGAGGTGGCAAGAGTCGGGGGGCGAGGTTCGGCGGGGAGCGAGGGGGAACACAGGGCCTCGGAGTGCGGCTTCCACAAAGGAGTTGTTTACCTGCCAGGAGGCAGAGAGTTGTGAGAAGTCTTCTGTCTCCGAGCAGGGTACTACAGGGGAAGCAGAGGCAGGTACAGCTTATATAATTAAAACAACATCAGAAAGTGCTCCAGAAAAAATGTCTGCCAGTGAAAAAGCAGTAATTGCTAAGTTACCTCAAGAGACTGTGCTAAGTGACAGGCCCACAGAGGAAAAGGAAACGGCGTTTGATACACATGAAGGGAGAAATGATGGTTCACATTATGCTCTTTGTCAACTCAACACAGTGGGTGTATTATATGACACTGAATTTGAAAAGGAATCGGTTTTAGATATTTATAATGCACACGTACATGAAACACCGCAAGGAGAAACGACGTCTGTATGCAGTAGCAGGGAAAAACGTGCCAAAACACAACCAGACATCGGCAGTGTTTTACCTGTAGGAGAAGCAGTAAAGGCTTCTGCTACAGGAAAGAAAGAAGGTTTGGGGCAGGGCTTATGTTCAGAAGTATCTAAATGTCCCCCGAGTGCTGAGAAGCATCTATACGGTGGGGAGGCAGATGAGATCTGCAGGGAAGAAAGCCATGTTGGTACACTTTCCTATTTACTTGCTAAAGCTGAAACAAAAATGCCACCTTCTGGTACAAATGCTGTGCCCCATTACCATTATAAAAGCTCTTCAGCAGCATCTTCTGAAGAGTCCACTGTGGCAAGAGGTATGGAGCATCTGTATAGACACTTTGAATTCAAACTCATTGACAAGGTTGCTGCTGAGTCAAGGTGCGATTTAAGTCTACCGAATGAAATGACACATATTAATAAAAACCTCTCTCTTGAAGCTGAAAAAAAAGAAGTACCTTCCACTTCAGACATAGCAATTTCCAGAGAAGGAAGGGGAAGGATTATAGGTCAATGTTTCCATCAAGCAGAGTTCAAACAAGAGAAGTCGTCAAGGCCAGAGGTTTTAATTAGTAAGCCTACGGAAGAAGTTGGAGGGACAGGCTCTCAATCGGACCATTTAGTAACTGAGGGGAAAATGCTAAACTGGCTTGATGACTCACAGAAGGAAAGCCAGCACATTTCTGATTCTGCAGATATTCCTAACCAGAAGAGTGAAACACCTAAGTCACCTAGTGAGTCTCCAGGTTTAAAACATATTGCTTGCAAAATCTTTTATTTCTTCTTCTTTCTTCTATTTGCTGCAACACTCTACCACTATGATTTGATGGTTTGTCTTGCACTCTACCTGTTCTCCTTGTATTGGCTATACTGCGAAGGAGGAAGAAACAAGGAGTCTGTCAAGAAGGAATAACAGTCTGTGTCAACTGTGCTCAAGATCCATGGTCAATAGTCTCCAATCCCTCCATAGCATTTTCACTCTTAATGAGCTTATTCACTGTTAGAACCAATGCAAGTTTTCCACTGAAGCACCTTTTTTAAAAGATTACATATGAAGTTGAGCCTTCATATAAGTAATTATACTACATAGGACCATTATGTTTGGATCATTAAATACCTATATGAATATAAGTTCTGAAGCACGCCAAGTTAAAATGAAGTACAGCTGTTGCTCCTTAGCAGGATATGAAGAAGCAATGCTTCATATATCTTTAGCACTTAAAAACATCAGTTTCTTGCATTAATTTCTTTCGCAGTAAAGCTTCATATTTTTCTGGGAGTTTTTTTCTAAGGTTTTGTGTAGTACATAACAACACAAGGAATGATATAAAAATTAACCCAGTATTTTGGTAATGACATTACAGTTGATAATCTGCTAGTGTAATCAGGCAATGCTCTAAGAATTTATGACATCTGCTGATAGGTTTCTTCCAAATTTTTCCAAATATTTTTTTCCAAATATTTGGAAAATGAAATTTTTATTTCATTGCTTTGACTTAGAGCTCCAGTGGTACCCCTGTTCGAAAAATGTAAGGCTTTGACTTTAGTAACATCATGTAACTTTTGGAATGCAACTGCATAGGAGAATAGATGTGCTGTTTCCACCCTGAAGAGGTTGAAGGCCACAGCCACAGGCCTCTTACCTTTCACTCACATGCACGAATGTTTTTTGTAAATGAGAACTGTGTAATATGACTGAGAATTTCACTGAAATAAGTGTTAGTCCAGACAAAGCCTTTGAATGATATTTTTTCATCAGTGTTGCTTAAGCATCTCTACAAAGCATTAAATAAATTTTACAAATGAGTGCTATGACTGTGTTGAGCATGTCTGAATTAGGTTTATTACTTTTTTTTATGACTTGTTACCTAGAGCTAATCAAACACCAAGGAAAACACAGGGAATAGCCCTGGCATTCAGTAAGACTGCTTTGTGTGGTTTGGGTGAGGCAGAAAAGCCTGGTATCTGCCCTAAGGAGAGCCCAGATTGATAGCAGGAGTCTTGCAGGGCAGGCACACTGGTGGCTCTGCTGCTCCAGCGTCGTGGGTCTCCCACGTAGGGTCATGCCCAAAGTTTCTCTGGAAAGAAAATGATGGACAGATGTTGCACTTCAGCAATTTTCTGTATGATGGTCACAAATGCAGTCATAGATAGTATGGTAAAAGAAGCACCAAGACTACATGTTACTGGCACCCTAGAATTTAAGAAGGAAAAAGAGTTGGTTTGAGCTATATTTATTTCACTGCCATTGTGAAATACCACATGAACTGTGAAAGGCTTGGTTGCAATATATAGCTGAAGCTACATAATAGTGAAGTTATTTAGTTGTTAGCTTAGCTCTGAAATAAATCTTTTAAAGTAACTTTAAAATTTATTTACATGTTTAGGACATTACGGGGCATCTTGGCATTCCCTTTTTCCAGGGAAGCAAAACTTTGGAGTGTTGTGGGAGTGGTGCATTCAGTGGGGTGAGCAAATGTGTGGGTGATCTATTGCTGATGTGCGTGTTGATGGCTGATACCTTGGCAACTTTTGACAGCAATTCATAAATGAGTTATAGTGACGGGCTAGAGGCATTAAGGAGCGACATGCAAGGTTGCAATACTGGTGCAGATGTTCAAAGGTATATAGGAGCTAAATGTTCATTGTGATAAAGAAATTAATTCAATAGGCATTAGGAGCAAGATCCAATAAAAAGCTTAGGCTTAGACTTAAAGCAGGATTGAGGTTGAAGCTGTATAAGTCCAAAATAATGATCACAAAACATTCTTTACCTGAAGACCACAAATGCTGAGAGAACCTACCCTTTTAATGATGTTTATAGGCACTTTAGGCATTTTTTAAAAAAGTATGACATTCCCTTACTTTTGGTGGTTTGCTCTTTGCAGTGTGACAAGTCCCTGGTCTAAGTGGTTCAGCGTTTCACCCTCACTGGGATAGAGACGTCAGGTATTACTTTGCTTCCCAGTACAGTAGGAGCTGTTGAGTAGCGTCTAATATATGCTGACAGGATCAAGGTCCTCAGTTAGAGGGCTAAAAAGGTGAAGAAAGCACCCTGCATCTGTTCTACTGAAATTGTCACCATGCATCAAGTACCAGAGTCCTGGGGCCAGAGAGAACAAGCATGTAAGACACATTTTAGTCTAATAGTTACAACCACATACCAGAAAGAAGAATCGTTAAGATTCAGTTCCCAGTTCAAAGACTTCTTCAATCTAATATACCCTGTAACTGTTTAAAGCAGAATTAATAAAATTCAGAGAAAGGACCAAAACCCAGGCTACTGTCCTGTTAAGTAAAAGTTCTATCCACTGAACCACAGGATTCAAACCCATGTTTGAATATCTTCAGCTGTACTAAACCTGAACCTTCCATCCAGCAGGATGTACTTTAACCATTGGACTACTATTGTTATCAGGAGGATTCTGGTCCAATGGTTAAAGCAATGGTCCAACTGGAAGTACCTCTGTGCATAGGTGGGTTCCTACTTTCACAGCTGAGTTAAGCTGAAAGTGGTTCTCTGCTCAAAATCATAGCTACTTTACATTCCATTTAAGAGTAGAGACTTTCATTTGCAGCTTACATCACAGGGCACCTTTGGTCCTAAAAGAGACATGTAATATTAATTTTTTAGAGAAATCTAAATCAGATGTAGTCCAAATGCTTAAGCATCTGAGATAGCTAAATAACTTTATATATCTTGGACACAGGCCTTACTGCAAGCAGAACTGAGCAGTTTAGCCACCATGGAAGTGGGAAAGCCTGGTTGTGTTTTTTATTGAATCTTGGTGACTTCTTTGTTTTACCTGGGAGCCAGGACATCCCGGACATCCCATGTCTGGAGCCATGGGAACTGTTGTGTGGTGGTCCTCTGTATGTAATGTGCAAGCTGAAAGTGGTTTCTCTCATTTTTTTCAACCCAAAATATTTGGTCGATTGTCAAAGATTCAGCTCAGCTGACTGGACAGCAAGAAAAAGGGTCAGGAATAATGGATCGGCCCAGGACTATGGGTGGAAGAAAGTCATTGTATTGAATCAGTCTCTGGAGAATGGCAGAAAAATGTTACGGAGAGCCCAGGAGACTCAATATGACCTGCAAAAAGAATGCAGAGGATAAATAGAGAGGATCTATTAATACAGACATTCATTAAAAATTAGTAGGCTTTTAGTGTGTGTCATAATATATTTAAAACAGTTGCTAAATACCAGATAAAATTTAGCTAAATTACTTCAATCAGAAAGCTGACATCGAACAGCTGTATTCCTTTGTCCAACAGGTTAAACATCTGGTCTGCCATTTTAACATGAACTGTCATTCAGAGTTGGAATTTAGGGTAAATATTTGAATGTTAGAATAAGCATATTTCATCTACATACAAGTGGAATACTGTTAGCATTTCTCAGATTTAGAATGGGATTTTATGTTCTCTATTTAAGATATTTAGTCAGCCTATTGTACCTTATGATTGCAAAACAGGACTCTAGACTGATCTGTGAACACAGGTGCCCAAACTTCTAAGTACTTATGCACTTAAAACAACAAAGCAAGTAATTTTATCTTTTTTATTTATAATTTGATAAGCTATCTTTTAAAAATCCTCTTACTTTTGTTTGTAGTATGAAAACAACACCTTATAATGTTGGCAAAATATTCAGCTTCTACTTATTTCAGGGAATAAGTGATGTGTTATGTTTTTGCAATGATTCATATTTAGCTTGCCTGCTAGGCCTCAGTAACATATTTCTAGTTAATACCTTAATTTCTAGTAGTTTCTAGTAAATAATTAGAAATAGTACATAACTTCAGGCTATGCAACAGAAAGAAGATATGATGCCATGTGGCAGGCCCATGGTCATGGAAGGCTCAACTCTGATATGCAAAGTTTAATAATAATATACTGGAAAAAGGCTCATGTGCATTACTACAGGTATGTGAGACACATACATCCCATACCATGGTAAGTATGTCTCATGGTTATTATCTGAATTGCGTGTGTATCAAATAAATTAATTTTCATATTGCAACATCTATAATCAGTTGAATTTACTCAAATCTAAATTCGGGGCAGCAGGTAGAGGAGCGGGAGGAAGTTCTGTGACCAGATACCTTGCTAGGAGATAGTAAGAACAAGCTACATCATTAAAGCCCCAGGTATTTGTTGTTGCTAATTGCTTGCCGCTTCTTATCCATCAGTGACTTTTGGCTCAACAGTAGCGAGGCTACAGAAACAAGCTGCAGGCTTTAAAGGTCTATTTAATATTGGAAATCAAAAATAAGGAGGACAGAGTATGAACTAGATCCCTAAAGGAAGGTTAATATGGTCATGTTCGGAGTCACTATACTAAATTTTGTGCCTGAGTGGTATCTACATCCCTGAATAAAACACCTAAGCTCTCTAGTCGTCGAACCTATGAATGAAAATCAAAACAGACAATGTGTTGAATAGGGAGCTGCCAAAGTTATCTAATAGGAAACCCTGATGGCAGGCTTGGGCCTTATACCCTTGGCCTGTCAGAGGGATTAGATACTTAATGCTCGGTCATGGGGACATGTTTTTACCAGATCAGGTTTCATATCCTGCAGCCCTCTTGTGCACTGAAGTACCTAAGCCGCTGCTTTCAGAAACAGAACACTTTGCAGAAAACAATCCCAGAGTTTTAGGACTAGAGAAAGGAAAAGTTTAACCCCTTAAAGCATGGATTGGGACATTGATCTAAGAGGGGTTATTTGGATATAATCCCTGCTCTAAGAACAACTTGTGCATTTTATGTGAAATTCTTGTTAGATAAAATACAAAACTGACACCAAAACCTTCATGTCTCCTTAGCCAGGTCAGCTTCTTCCTTGGTCTATAAAGTCACTTTTCCAGGTCTCCACCAGTGCCTCACAAGCCAGGACTGGAGAATGGTTCTAGCCATGAAGATGTCATAGGAAAAGGGGTAACACCACCAATGGCTGAGCCTACAGTGCTTTTTCAAAATCTTGATCTCATAAGTGTACTTTAAGATCAGGCACCTCCTCATCAAGCACAGGCAGGATTGTTCTCCTCAGTTACATAGACTGGACCAAGGAGATGGGCTGGTTAGATGTGTAAATGTCTCTAAAGATAGGTGGAATTTGTGGATTTCTCTCTTAGACCTACAAAGGTGCTTAAATCCTAACTCAGTCCCACTTCAGTCAACCATGTGCTTTTGTTGATCTCAGCAGAGCTTTCTAAAATTTGCATCTCTTCTGATAGCACTGTCTGCAAAGGAAACCATAGAAGTACATGGATAATGATGGGACAGAAGATGCTTTGCTGACCTAGAAGGTCTTGGTGCTGATGAGGATTCAGAATCGAGTTGGTAATTCAGAGGTCCTGTCTTTGGGTATCAGGTGAGATTTTTTGACCAAAACTACAGATGCCTCAGTGAGGACAATATTTGCGAAATAAGGTAGGTAGGTTGAAGGCAACTGATAATTTCTGCATTCTGAGCAGGCATGAACTAGGTGAGCTGAGTCATTTCACAAGTGAGGTATGTATGACTTGGTGGTGCATAGGAGATGTGTGTGTGCATATGTGTGTGGGTGGCAATAAGATAAGTGGGTGGAAAGGTGATAACTAGATTTCATGGGTGAGTGGAGAAGAAATAATAAACAGAATGGCTAATTGGGAAGTTTCTGAACAGCCTTCTCTAGAGATGTGAGAGTTTCATAAGTTCTGAGTAGGTTGGGCAGATAATACAAATACGGTATTCTCGCTATAAAGTAGCTAAAATTAAAGTATATACTAACTTCTTTTTGTAACTTATCAATTACCACTTAATGGAATTATAGTGGAGAATATTTTATGCTTGACCTTAATATTCAATGATTAGAGCATAGCTCTGAGGACCAGAAACACAGACTCCTCCTCAGGATGTTATAGCCCCCCAGGGAGTACCTCCAGCTGGATCCACGAACCTGCCTTGTGGCCATTTACTCAGGTCAGTCCTCAATGACATGAAGCTATGTGCATAAGAAAGCAAGAGTACATGTCAGCCTGTGGTTATTAGTGCAGAAATATAAAACTATCTGTAAATAATTAAGCTCCTGCAATCCCTGTGTTGCCTAGTATAGTTCGAAGCCACCTAGGAGCTTCTTTAATTTCTTTTTGGTATACATGGCTGAGGGAGGACATTCAGATTCCCAGGGACCACACGGCATGGGCATGCCTTGCATATGTGTGATGGCAGGGAGATCATAGGATATATAGACTTACATGAGCCACTATACTGGTTGTATTTATGTGGAAATTTCTTCTCTCCACCAGGGGATCTTTCTGGGGTTGAGTGTGCCAACTGCACGCTTGTGCTCCTGGCATGGCCTTCTCCAGGGGAAGACAGAAGACAGCTCCATACTGCCATACTTCCCTGGTGTCTCTGAAGGGGGAATGAGAACTGCCAAGGGATAGACAGTGAGAGAGCCAGTTCACTATTTAAGGCCCCTTTATTAGGGAGGAATACCTTCTACTCCCAGGGCAATCAGGGACACTTAGCAGTAGCCTGAACTCTTTAAATACAACAATAGTGGCCTGTTTGGGGGAAAGTCCTGATTAAGCTCCTCAGAAACTCATTTCTTCATACAAGCTACGTGCCTGTCTGTCCCTCTGTGCTATGGATCAGCCAAGATCCATGACTGACAGATAACAGTGGTAGGAGGCCTCTCTCATGTAGGTTTCTTACCTTCTTGAATGTTCTGGGCTGTTGAATGGCTTGGTGCAGTTAGAAACACTCAGCAATGCTTTGACCGTCCTTGGAACTAGGCAAACCTATGGGAAATGAGACAGCAGTCCCAGGGACATTTGGCTTGTACCCTTTGTAATTTCATGTTATGGGGGACAGAAGTCAGGCTTTTATAAGAGATGATGTGGGAAGGAGAAGTACTGGTTGATAAATTACTGGTTTATCCATAGCAAAATAATTTACCTAGTAAAAGGACCTTCTAAGTACTAACTAGAACTCTTTTACACAATTTTGTGATGTAATTTTAGTGTATAATCCTTTTACATAATGCAGTATCTTCATAGAATTATGGCAGAATTATTAATAAACCTTTAAAAACCAGAGAGAAGAAAAGCAAGAGAGAGAGAGCTGGAAAAGAGAGAAAAATCAAGCAAGCATGTGTCTGCATTGTTCCATAGCAGACAAGAGATTCAGAAATAGGAGAATTTTATTCTTCTAAGTTTAGGTTGAGTTTGTGATCACCACATCACTGTTCTCTAAGACATGCTGCATTCCAGAAAAGGGTGCAAACCCAGACAAGCCTTTTAATTTTCTCTCCTTGTATGTTAGTAATAACAACATCAGTAATAGCAAGCCAGTTGATGAAGGTTGTGTTCCTAGGGGCAAAGGCAATGCCTCTGTTGCAGGTGAGGTGGGCAGGCTGCTGTAAATGCAGAGTGTTTGGATGGTGTGGCCAGGATGTGTTATCAGCCCACTTTGCTGGGACTCTGCTTCCACGTTTCACGTACACCCACTCATGTGACCATTAGCAATCAACTAAGCCACCTATGGCCTGGAGCACGGACGCTTGCCTTCAATCTTATGCTAACATGCATGGTAAACTGCAGGTACAGTAATGCACTGTTGTATTCATTACATGATATGTAATTTAGTATAAAGAAATGTTTAAATAAGCTGCTGTTATCTTGAAATTATCAAACATTGCAAGACGTGAAGCGCAAGAAACTCAACACTAGCAACTGAGACTGCGACCTTTTAGACTAGCTGATCTGGGCAGACTTACACCTGTAGCTGTACATCATCTTTTAGTGTAGACATATCAAGTGAGAAGCAAACGTTATGATTTTTCAAAAGTGGTGTTGTCTAGTACTGCATAAGGCAAGAGCATGACTTGCCATGTACTTTCCTTTTAATTCTACAAAAGTCAAGAACTTACAAATTCAATAAACATTGATTATAAATTGAATTCATGACAACTGTGATCTCATTAGTTGTATTTTTAATAAAGCAGTGCTAAACCATGTTCTATTGTGTGGATACAAAGCTACATTTTTTGCTATGCACTAGGCATCACAATTTTTATTTGATCTGTGGGATGTTTAAGTCTGTCATACTCTTGTCAGAAAGTTTTCTTCACAGTCCACAGGGCTTGATCCAGTGGAGGGTTCAAGTGCCCACCAGCTGGGAGTGCAACCCAAAGCCCCTGTGCTCGCTATCCAATGCAATGGAAAACCATCTATTTCAGAATGACATCTCAGAAACTCACTGAATATGGTCTTATCTCTATTTTGAACAGAAAGGCACCTGGTGAGTCTAAATAAATGCAGAATTAGGTAGAAGCCATGGCAGGGTGTACACAGTGGGGAAGAGGTGGCAATACTCTGGAGAGCCTTACCCCCAGAGAGCTTCCAGCTCTGAACTCCAGATTGGGGAAGACTGGGCTGCCCCACCACTCCTCTGCACATCTGTGTTTCCTGCTCTGGAGTCACTGAGAGGAAGGGACATCAAGCATATGCCAGGTCTTCTGATGGGAATGACCAGGAGACCATAACTTGGGGCATGATGTGGACTGTGCTTTACAATGAAAAGCCATCATGAGTCACTGGATTACAGTTTTAGCTTTACATAACTAAGCTCCACCTAATTCCTGTTTTAAGCACCTGAGACCTTTATTCAATGTAGACTAACATTATCCAGCCTCTTCAGTGCATGAGAAGAGACAGTATTTTGGAATAGAATTTAATGTAACTCCTAATTAAATTAGTAATAAAAACTTGCAGTTCCCCTTCAATACCTACCTTGTTTCTTTCTTGAAAATATTTTGCCTCCTGTCTGGCATCATAGCTGTAATTAAGAGAACTTCCTTTTCAGGTGCCCAGTTCTTTAATACTTATGTCCTTTTAAATACTCATATCCCACAAGCAGTCCTATTCAATTCAACATTACGCAGACTGCATTTGGCTTTTTGTATTTCCTCTGGGTACAGAGGCATATTTATGCAAAGATATAGTAGTTATTTTACTCATATGCAAATAAAAACTGTAGGATTATTTAACTTATTACCATTACATTAGTGGTAAGCAAATTGTGGCCCAAAACAGACTGACACCAGGTAGGCTGGCAGTCAAGCAGATGGAGCTCTGCTATGGTGAGTCTAGAGGAGTGACTGCAAAAGCAGAGAAGTCAAACTCCTGTGCCTGCAACGTCTATTGAACGGCTTCCCTTCTAAAAGGACAGGAGCTCTTCCAGTACCACAGATGCTGAAGATTTCAGGGAGAACCTCTCTAACCGCATCATTAAAAATTGCAGTCCCCCTTCAAATACCCACATCGATGTCTCCACAATATTTTTTCCACCTATTTGACATCAATGGCAAAGCAGTTCATTATTAATCCTATAGCTCCCCCTCCTCGCACGAAGGCTCCTGCAGCAGCTGTGCTGTGACTGTAGGTATGTCTAAACGGTGCGTTGCGGGCGGGTGGAGGCTTGGTCAGCTCACACTCTGGGTCAGCATGGGGCTGCTCTGCTGCTGGGCAGAAATGGTTAAGAACACTGCTAAGTGTGACCAGTGAGCCCTCCCTGGGACGAGCTACTCTGAACTCCCGCAATGGGAAAGTGGTCTTTGGTTGGCACAAAGTGTGGCACAATGAGCCCACATCCGCTTAGAGGAAAGGAAGAAATAGCTCATATGTTGACTGAGTAATGTTGAAGTTGCTGAGGAACAGAGTGTGGCTGGAGAAGCTTAAAGTCATCCCAAGCAAATACTCCACAGATCTCAATCTGAAACATATGAACATTAGACAAATTCTTCACCTAGTTTTGCTCATGAAATCTTATTGGTTTCATATAAATAAAAAAATATAAATTGCAAGTTTTTTTGTGTCATTTTTCAATGACACAATTGCAATTTCAAGAAACTGATACTTAGAATTAATTCACTCAAAGGAAAGCAGTATTAGCACAGCAGGGGTGGGAAATATTGAGGGTAGAAATGGGAAAAAGTCTGCGTTGGAGTGGAATTTGGCTCACTACTTTGCAGCAGGTATGCAAGTTATTCCTGCCTAGGACAGCATTTAATTCAGTGTTTGAACACCTCTTGGCACAACAAACTCCAAATATTTAAGTCTAAGAAGTAACAGCTGTGTTTTTAAAGGTATTAGGATAGTGAAATCAATGAAAGAAGGCTAAAACACCTCGTAATTGGGCTCTTACATCTTATTAAAAGATGTGGGATAACCTTTTCTTTTGTAAAAACTTTTCAGAGCAATTACTATATTATTTTTATTCTAAGAATTAAAGAGATTTCAAGGCCAGGTGGAGAAGTGTAATAAGGGCCATGTGAGAGATGCAGAACAAGTGGGAACAAATATCTCTAAAACTTGCTGGTTGTTTCATCTGCAGGAAAGAGGGATTCCAGGCTTATGGCAGCTGACAGGAGCCAAAGCTCAGGGATGTGGCATGTGAGTGTCCCAGGAGCCAAAATGTTCTTTGACATCTCTGGCAAAGAATGCCCATCATTATGATGATCTCCTGCATAGCACAAATCGTGGAACTTCAAATAACAATCCCAGGATAAGACATGGTGTCTTTTAAAATCAGACCTATTCTTGATTTAAAGAGAATGTATTGTATCTTTTGATAGCCTGTTCCAGTGGTTAATTATTCTCACTGTCAAAAAAGCATGTCTTTTTTTCTTGTTTGGATGCATGCTAATTTCAAACAGGTGTTTGGTTTTGATTGTGCAATTAAAACACTCTGGAGAAATCTAAAAGGCACTTTAAACAAATGGAAATTCTGAAATACTTCTTTATTATAAAAATTTGCAATTATATAATTATGATAAAACTGTTCTTCACCTCTCCCCTTAGCTGGCTTGTCACAATTTTTGAATTTGGCACTTTAAAGCTATAGTTGGGAAGTAAAGTTGTAAGACATTTTTATTTCTATAAAACAACTGTAGATTTTATTTTAACTGGGAAAAACACTTTAAGTTAGTAGTTTATTACCAGCTTAACAATTATAAGGCCGCAGTTGTTGCCAATCAAAATAGGACTGCACTAACTGTGAGATAAACCATTCTCAGCCAGCCCCAAAATAAAGCTAGTCTCAGAGTCTCACTTCTCAAAGAATAAAACAGGGAAAAAATGAAGTTATAACAACTTAGACCCATGTGCTCTTGCTGCACTGAGTACACACTCATGGTACGTGCCTGACCCGCCTCTCTGTGGCCTACGATACCCTTTTCCCACAGCCAAGATCCTACAGCTCATGTCTGGCCACCTGAGAGTGTGCTCTGTGAGCTCTCGGCAGCGACGCTGCTGCCCGCCGGCGCACACCACACACAGCCCCTGGCACCGCACGCGGCTGCATCCAGCTCTAGGAGAAGCAGCAGTTAGTAGGGATATTACTTAAGAGTCAGAAGTAGGCGTGAAGATCAGCCATGTGTGGTGGTGATGGTGGTGGTTCAGACCAGAGCCTGCGCACAGCTGGAGCAACGTGAGCCCACGTGATGGGAAATGCGTCTGCCGGCATGGCGTGGCATGGGAGGGCAGCGCTATGGCATCAGCCTTCCGTGGGGCGGCAGCTGGGGACATGCTGAAGCTCGGTGTGTTGTTTGATGTCTTTATTATTATGGCTTCTCTCACCAAAACCCAGCCTTATGTCCTCAAGTGCATATCCTAGCATATCTCACATGAAAGGTCTTGTGTGTATTTCCTTTGCTCTTCACACGTATTATTAGCAACGAGAGCTTGCATCATCTCACAGCAGAGCAGAACTCTCTGAAACTTCTTCTCTGGTTTAAAACCAGTTCTGGACATACAGGACATGTAGTTTGGACTACATATAGTTTGTACTGCTCACCTTTCCTTGCAATTGCTCAAGAGGTAGCAGAGAAACAACCAGCAGAACGGGAAGTAAAAATCTACTTCACGAGTTTCTTTATTTCTTTAGTTTCTTAAGTGCCCATGGCAGCTTAGATGCACCTCAGCACAAGCTCTTCCAGCAAGCCATCAGGTCAAGATGTGGCTTTAAGCTGCCTGGTGGGAAAAAGTGATAGGTGAGCTCGCAAGTGAAATGTCAGGAAAGAGCCACAACATTTGGCACATTTGTGAAGGTGCCTTGTGATTTTGCGTGCTGGGCTGAAATAGAATATGGGCCAGGTGTCTTTGATGGGCACAGGAGTTGCTTTTGGAAATATTAGCTGCGATGTCTCACACATGATGTAGTCACACCGTAGTCAACAGGGCACCGTGGGTCATGACATAGCACAGAATTTGCACCTGCAGTATTTGCACAGAAAGGTCCACTGCTATTCTCACACTTGTGTAAATCAAGATCCTTTCCAAGAGTTAAGATGTTGACTTGTATAAAATTAGGACAAATAGGATCATGTAGTGAATAGTGATTGTAAAATTCTTGAATTCTTACAGTTTACACTAACACATAACAGCATAAATTGAAGTTTGCATCACTGTTTTCAAAGCAGTTTGATTTTAGATATTGTAATTGCTGTTAGTTCCACAGTAAGCCAAGCTAAATTAAAATGAGATTTACAGGGTTTTTTTTTAAATGTTAATTGTTCATTTATTGTTATTTTTATTTCTCAAATTATTATTGCATCCTGCAGTCCTCAGCAACTTATTTTATGAAAGTATTATCTTGTTACCATGAGACATGCTTGTGAGTCACACCGCAGTGAGAAAAACAATGCTATATTTGTCAGCCCAGCAGCACTGATGTAGCTATAGAACAGAGCTGTGTCCCAGGCACTGCATGAATCTTTAACAAGGTTATCAGTACTCCACCTAGATGCTATAGTTATGGTCACACTGGGAATAATAGCTAAAACTGTAGAGATATGTGGCTTCCAAATTATTATTGCTGATGCTTGTGTACTAGATTTGGCAGAAAGAACACAAATTGAATTTTAAATGTCCAACATGGTCAAGCTGAGTTGTCAGTGGAAAAAAAAAAAAATTGCTTTTGACCTTGTAAAGTGAGTACCTAATTTTCTTGTGTGAATTTATTCAAATTCTCCATTTTAAAATAGCATATGTGTACCTAAAGCTGCAAACTGTAAAAGTAAGAATGTAAGAGGAAACTAAGAATAGTTGGTATGTTAAATGACACAAGTTTCTTAGGTCTCATATATTACTTTCACAGTCTCACCACCATTAGCCTCAATCCTTTTAGTCCACCACACCAGAGAAGTGAGCTAGACAAAGTGAGTAAAGTGAATTCTCCGTCATTCACTTCTTTATGTTCTTGTGAGGATCAATAAAAACCCATTCAAAGGAACTGAGGTTAAGCCACTCATTAATCCTTCCTCCCAGAGATTCTAAAATATGATTCTCTTTGTCGTCACCTTTAAAGCATGCAAAATGCAGTTTATGGAAAGTGGGAAAAACACAGAAAAGAACCTGATAGAAGATTAAGCAAGTATTTGTACGGGGAAATCTCAGTGTGCATTGAACAGGTCCTTTTATAATCTGTGGTTGGGCCACTTGTAGCACTTTTTTTCTTGGCAATTTTTTTGCTCAAGGATCTGATTTCTCTCTGTGCTTATTTTTTTTTCCCCAAGATTTGTGTTGCTTCATAGGCAAAAAAGTGTGTCCTTGAATGTAAATGGCATTTAACAACATTTTTTAAATAATAAACTTGGAATATAGACAAAGGAATATTCAATGCATCAGACCAAATTCAATGCAGCTGCTCAGAAGAGCTCAGAAAGGCTTTGTTTATGCATCCCAGTATTTTTTCACTCTACAGTCTTTATCTTCTTTTAGCTGTCTTTTCAGTAAAGAGGGAATTAGACTCTAAGGTCCTTGAAACACCGAGGCATAGAGCGACTGTTGCAACTCTTTCGTCACCTGTAAGAGAAATGCTTTGCCTTGTGATGCATACCGCAATCCATTTATGCTTTCCCACCCGGACTTTCGGCGCTGGGACTCGCGGCAGCAGGTGCTCCAACTGTTTGAACAGTACTGTACAGACCGGCTATCAGGAAGGGCTGCTTCTGTTTGATTTTGTGTTTATTTTGGCAAAACCCCTGGAGTTAACATTTGTTACTCTAAAACAGCTTTAAAACCTGCTTGGGTGGGAGTGAACCGTTCATGGTACGTACAAACAGATATATATCTGTGCTGGAATACAACTCTGGCTTGGAAACTATGTATACCTGAGCCAATAACTTGCCTCGGAATACGAATAAAGCAAACTTAGTTTGGTTTGAACCCGTCTACTCAGATGCGACATAAATTATCACTCAGACCAGGGTCCACCTGGAATGCCAGAAAATTAAAGAAGTTGCTAACTGAACGCAGCTCACTGCACAAAAGGATGCTCCGGTATGAAGAAGAGGAAGGCAGCATGCAGCTGGGGCTGCGGGGAGAAGGCAACCTGCCTTTCCAGCAGCGGCTTGCTCTAAAATTAGCTGTCAGCATGCATCCCAACAATCTAATACAAAGTGGGTGATTTAGTGCAATGTAACATTATAAACTAAATGTTTCAAAATAAATGCCTAAAAGACCTTAATGAGAAATTATTCTATTTTCTTTGAAATGGATATTTTTAAAAACTTCAGGATTCCAGCTTTCCTAGAGAAAGAATTTACGGGAGTAACCATATTTTTTTTCCGATTTTATTTCTGTGGAAAGTTGGTGAATTTGTATGAAAATCTAGTCACATACCCTGCATGAGTGATAGAGAAGCATGTATAGAGCTTTTTGTCTAGATAATTCATTGCAGTACCAATCCTATTCTGTAACATTAATGGGATACTGTGCAAGACCACCACTGTATAGGAAACCACTCTTAAATCCATTCATCTCCTTTCCATCACAACCACAGGAAGAGCAAGACAATGGCAGGATGGATTTTATGTCTATTCAGTTACATTTTGTACACAAAGAGAATACAAAGATATTGTTAGTCTTGCTCTTTATTAATTGCCTCACTGGCTATTGACTCAAGCTCAGGTGGTATATTTTTCAAAAGCATTAATAACCTCTTTGTGTTCTAGGCCAGTCTTCCTCAGCCTTTTCAGGATGATGATTCTTTATTTTGAGTCAATATTACAACCACCCTTCCAACATGTATTGCAGAGTAAGACTAAAAAATGTTTACACACGGTAATAGCAATGAGCTTGTTTAATCCAGTGTGTTTTGAAAGAATGACTCCATTTATATCTAAAAATCAGCCATAAACAGCATGCCTGGAGCCCCCGTACCCTGACTGCCTGCATCTGGGACGTGACCCATCTGTGCCCTAGGAGATGCCCAGCCTCCCTACCCACGCAGGAGACCAAGGCAGATGCCATGCACCCAGCTCTTGTCCCAGAGACAAAGAAAGAGATTTGCACCCAGACTGGAGAGCTAGGAAGTGCTACACAGTCCAGCATTTTGGTTTTAGCCAGAAAACACTGGTCTTTTAAAGCTGAAGTCCTATGGGGACTGAAATAGCAAGGAAGGGTCACTTGTGGTGGTTGAGAGGAGCAGATCTCAGGTACCTTGGTGGTACTGACATCCTGAGAGTTATTCTGGGCCCAAATGAAAAGTGTCCTTGCTGGGTAAGTAGAAAGTACTGTGGAGCATGAGAAAAGTTAGTGGAGCAACAGAGAATCAGTTCAGGTCCTACGTGGCCAGAACAAATAAACATGGTCGGAGCCAGTTTGATTCCAGGGGGATCAGCTGGGTGTTGCTGTGATGTTTCTAAGTGTTTCCAGCTCTGAAAGTGCCTTCCAGGTTTACATGAGCTCATTTCCCATGGAGCCAGCTGGGTTTGTTCATTCCATCTCTGAGCCATATGGAAAGCAGTCAAAACCTTCCCCAACCTGCAAGCCAGGACTGGGAAGGGTTGGTCTCCCACACCTGCTGGACCTAAACTGTCACCTGCATCCGGGGCATGGACAGTCCACAGCCAAAATCATATCATCATGGATATAAATACCTCAAAATAATTTATAAACCCCATAATTTATTAACTTGTCTCTTATCTTTTATGCCCTGATAGGTCCAAAGGACTTCAAGTATGACTGCACGGCCTGTTTGGCTCAGTCTTGTGTTTGCTAGTTTTAGGTGGCCTATCTATGAGGCAGAATACAATTTAATGTCTCTTTAGACCTTCACCTACATAAATGTAGGTGCTTCCCCTTCAGGAAGGTGAGTTTCTGTGACCTTTCAAAACACTTGCTATCATGCATCTTTGGCTGCTGGGGATTTTCATTTATTTACCCCCTGCTGCCTTCAGAAACTGCAGTTACGTTCTCCTCGTGACTACCCAGACAGCAATGTTAGAATTTGCAAACTTCTAAAGGCACGTTCATAATGCTGTGCTCATGGCGTGTTTAAGTAGTCTTGGATTCTGTAACACAGGTTTCACGCGTGTTCAGGAACATTTCACCCAGGCATCCACGTACTTCAAATGCCTGCTTTAAATTGGGAAGAGAACTCATGGGGTGTAGTTTTGAAAGCAATTCCAGTTTTTATCGTCACATGTTTAGTTTAGCACTGTATTGCTCTCTGTAAGGGAAACCTAATATGGCACTGTGTAAAACAAATTCAGATATGGTGGAAAAGTATATCGGTGTTCCCAGGATAAGGAGAAGTATAGTTTCACGTGCAATATTTGTACTCAGACTTCTTTTCTGCCTGTGAAATAGCAGTGGGTCAAAAGACAGATAAAATCACTTGAAGTGTATAAGTCGCAGTTCCCTTGTGATTGTTATCTTCTGTGCAGAAACACCACCTAAAGTTCATGGTATAATGTTACATTACTATGGTGTCTTTGCATGAAAATTGTGCTGTGTTAGACTAAATAAAAATACTGAAAATATCCCTTATTGAATTTCTCGCTCGCTGTAACTAGTACCTACTGAAGAATGGCGTACGAAAAAATAAAACAGAATTGTATGCTACAGAAAATTGCTTGTCTGAAACTAGTTTACTGCTATAAAGAGTATTATTCCAGCGGAGTTTGCGTGGTTGCCATGTCACAGAGTGACACATTTTGGAAAACATCAACCAAGCTGGAGTTTGCATTATGTCTCTAGGGGATTTTAGAAAAGGGAAATAAAAGCAGACATATGGGTTGTTTTTTTTTTTTTTTCTGTTTGATAGACTTCTTCACATTAACTGATTGAAGCACTTGGAAGTAAAGGAGAAAAAAGCCAAAAATTTTTATTTTTATTTGCCAGTAATCTTTAAGGACCTTTATCTTAATTAATCTAGCAGAACCTTTGTCATGACGTATTTTCTGTATCCAAAAGGCCTTCAGAATATTTAAAGTCACAATGTAACAAAATAAGAAAGTGGACCATAAAATATAAACACAGTATGTACAGATGAAACAGTGATATACATGGATAGAGGGGACATAAAATTCGCCATAAAATATAATTAACCCAGTTCCAAGGGAAGACTCACAAGTGGTTATTTCATTAGTGAGTTATGGGGGTTTCCACATGAGTGAGGAAATCATATATAATGGTGGGTCATTACACACCCTATTATTTATTTATAGGGCATCTTTAAAAAAAGTTTTTTCCCCCATTAGGTTGGGACTAGTAAAAAAAAAAAAAAGACAAACAGAAGATTCCCCAGAACTTCCATTTCTTTGTTTGTATGGGTTCTTTTCAGTAAAATGAAAGTTTGTCAATGCAAAAGTAAGAAAACAAATCAACAACAAAAATCCCTAAATCCCAACCTTTTACCACGTTTAACAGATAAATAGAGAGCAAGTATTCTGATTTTAGAAGTTATCTGGTAAGGACAAAAGCAACATGTCTGCATAATGCCTCCACAAGCTTTTTCAGCATTAAGGTTTCAACTTCAAAGATAGACATTTATGTCAGTAAGACCAGGGGATGAATTTACAGTATCAGTATGTGGGCAAAACTGACACCTCTCCCCCAATTTTATATGTACTAAGGAATATTTTCCAATCAGTAAAACTAAATAAATAATTAAATCTGTTATTACTTTGGAAATGAAGAGCAAGACAAAGGTACAGAAATTCCTGGGAAGAGTACGAGGCTGTGAAAACATCCCACAGCTGTCCTCAGACTCTGCTGAATAAATTGAATAAATTTTATTTATTAAAATAAATTCTAATGAATTAGGCTTATTTCATTATAATTATTTTCATTATTAGAATTAAAATCATTCTAATATTTTTGAATATTTTCTAATACTTTAGAAATATTCTAAATATTTAGGAAATTTATAAACTATTCTAAAAATATCATAATACTTTTAATTATTCCATTAATAAACATGGAATATCAAGAGCTGAATTAGCATTTTTGGTACAATTCAGAGCAAGAGACTATTCAAGAAACAGTGAGATTCTTTTTGGAAACATACAGTTTTGAACATTGCTGATGTTCCATGTTTCACTGTCCTAAGAATGTCTAAAAAATATCGGGGTACCTTTTCAATATATGCTGGGGCAATTTTTCTCCAAATACAATTTCCCTTTTATTGTAAAATGAATATTTTCAAACAAATTTTACTACATTAATGTTTTGTTTTCCCTCAGTGTGAGTTCTAACACAATCTATGGTGTTTTGATAATGTTGCTTAAACTTGAAATGCAGAGAAACCTTTCATAATGAATCTCACATTATACCCTCAGCAGACAGGATGCAGTTTGGGCTAACTTGCTCTCCTAATGGAGGGAAATGCTTTCTCTCTGTAGTCCCTCTTCTCACATATCTGTCTTAAAAATAACAGCAATAAAGATGTGATATGCCAGTAATACTCATTAGGCCAGAGGTGGAGCAATTCATACTGTGGATTAAATTTCTAGATATTGAAAATGAATCTAAAATTCTGACACTAAGTAACACTCAGAGTAGCATCATAATATTTGCATCTGAAATGTCTCAACTAGAAGAAACGATGTGATTCACGGGCTGATCCCCATCCTGATGGACAACACATAAGCCTTTCTGGTCGGTGGAACAGGTAACTCAGCTACCTGCTTCAGGGAACGTGGCTGGCTGCTTATATTTTGCATTTTCCAGGCATGGAAAGCCAAAAACTTGATGAAGAAATTAATTCCTAAGTGGAAAAAAAAAAAAAAAGAACGTGCCTGCTTTCTGCATGCCACTTTATATGAGCAGTCTGGCACAGTTTTTAAATTTTAGTGACATTTTCTGCAATACAGCATGTACTACAGGGAAAGTAACAGCCTTTTTCATATATAATCGATACTGTACCAACCCAGTTCAAAGACAAGTCAGACTAACAATACTTGAGATTGCTGGCACATTATGCATTCTGGAAATTCTAATTTTATGTAAATTTGGGAAATGTATGCATGTGCCAGAGTTGCTCTTTGTTCATGCACTGTTTTAGCATGTCTAAGTAGGAGAGGCTGCCATACAACATGGGTTGCAAAACAGCAGATGGGGGTGATTTAGTCTCTGAGGAACTCTAATTTCCTCTGAAAAAGTACTCAGGTTTGTTATTTTATCACTGTGGGGAAATATATATTTTAAAATATATTAACAGTTGGTGCTTGTCTAGTTGGAACATATCTCAGAATACCTTTAAGAAACAGTTCTCTGTGGGGACACTAATTCATCTGTAGGAGTCCACTGTGAAAACGGATTAAGTTAGACTGGACGCCCCCCGCTCCCGAAGTCTTACTGTTGAAGAGCATCTACATAGAGACTTAGAGCACGGCACTTATTGTCCTTGGGATTCATGCCCTAACATACTTTGTTGTAACTTCCCCATACAGACAGACCCACACTTTATTACCTCCAGATGGAGTTATGAAACGCTACCACTTCTTTCTGCATTTGCTGATAAAATTCTACGCTGAAGACTGATCAGGGGTGACAAAACTTTACAGCCAGAGGTTGAAGAGTGCACCCCTGAAATACTCATTTTATGCAGATTTAGAAAATAAATACATTTACAATGGTTCCTTCTTTGTTCTGCCACTGTTCTGGCATGTCAGATTAGTGGTAGATGCCACACAGCAGGAGCTAGAAAATTCTGTCTGAAAAGAGATGGGGTTTAGAGTCATTTTAGTCCCTGTCAAGACCAGAGTTCCCAAGTAAAGGGACACATTTAATACTGTTGTAATCAGGATATTTTAAACATTTAAAAGGTTCATGTTTGTGTTGTCAGATTATTTGCTGGAGTTTCATATCACAGCAACTGTGTGCATGTGGCGGGGGCATAGGAAGGAAGGAAGCTTGTATTTACTGTGCTCTTTTACACTGCTTCAGCTTGAAAAAGATTTGCAGCTAACACAACTCTGATGTAGAATGTCAAATTGATATTCCTGAAATCCGTATTTTGGTTATCACCTTTCAGATATAAAATGCAAAAGTGGCTCTAGGTCTTGTTGGGAGTAGGATGATCCACCACTCATCTGAGTTTGTGCAAAAGTTCCTACTGATTTTAACAGTACAGAATCAGGATACTTATGAGAAATTCATGGTGTTTGGGAAAAGTGTGGTTAGCTTGTGGTGTCTACAACCTATGACTTTTCCAGAATGCCAAGATATATTTGGCTCTAGAGATACTATGTTCAACTGAAAATCCATGATTTGTCTGTATTCAGCTTGGATCTTTTGAACATATAATTAGGTGGCAAGAATCTGTTGCATTTCTTTGAAAAGTATTGGTTACAGTGAAAAAAAAAAAGATTAAGTACTGTCCAAGGAGCAATCACAAAATTCTCTCTGGTGATGAACCTTTAGTGATTAACAGGCTGGTGTGGATTTGCAAAGTTCTTCTGCTAAGCATTTATCAGACTTCCGAGTTTGAATCCATGTATTCACTTGAACACTTTTTATCTCCATTTGCTCAGCCTTACAGGACTGTCCTTTTCCCTGGCCTGTGGCTTGTATCTAGGTCTAGAGTGTCTACAAAGCACATATCTTCAAAGTGAAACCCAAATACACAGTGTACGAGGCCCCAGGAACAGGCCTACTAAGTTCCCCTGGTGACAAAAGCATTTCTTCCTCAGAATAATCCTTTCATGGAGGTTTAAGTAAATATGTTTTAAAGAAATTCATTTTACTTTGCAGTCCTCTAGGAACACACATATGGAGTCAGCTACCACGTTTCAAACACGCCACCGCGTTTCAAAAGAGAGTATCACGCTTAGCAATTGTGGTAATATACAGGACCATTTTTATCTTTCTTTTTATGCACATATGTGTATGAGCAGGATCCTGATCATGGATCTTACATTGTGGTGGATGCAAGGAACCAACTACCCTTATGCTGCTCAATTATGAAGAAATGAGTTGCATACATTGGATCAGAGAGAGAGATTCAACTTGCAGGCTGGGATATGGAAGTCTCTTCATTTTTAGTTTTTATTGGAGAGGATTCTGTTTCATCTTATCTGTCGCTCCTTATAAATCATATCACAAATTTGAAATCTGAAGCTTGATGTTGTTGGCATTTGAGCCTAATGTCAAAATGCTTTTGCTGCTTTACCTGTGAAGTAGACAATCTATATTGAATGTCCTTGAAGTAGCCACTTTGGTAGACGCTGACCTTTTACATGCAGACCAATCTGGGTTCAGAAGCACCGATACACCAAATATTGTTAACATTCACTAGCATGCTTTCTTACCCATGAAGTGACAGTTACAAATATTAGCTATTAAATTATCAGTAGGAGAAAAATGGAATAGCCTGACTTCCCTTTCACATTCTGGCAGTCTTGGGCCCAAAAAGAAAGAGGTACAGAAGCTTTACTTGTCTAGAGCAGCACCAGCAACCCCTACACCTGCCCCATAAGGAAAAGCACAATCTATCTCATGATTTCTTCACCAACTACATCTTCAACAACACTTATAATGCTACTTTCACATAGTCAGTAAATTATATTTTTATATTTTCGCAGTTGAGACAGTCTTGGATCCAGTCTTGGGTCCAAACCTGATAAGTTTACCAGTGTGTAACTTCACTGTTATTCACTAAATATTTTCAACAAGTTCAGTGGAGCTGTGGTTCACATTAATTCAAGAGCATGCATGATCCAGATAGATCCTGGAGAGCATGATGTCCGACTCTCCAGAATATGCAGATTATATTAAAATCCAAAATACATCCTAGAACACAGATACAAGCTAAGAAGCTAGTATATTGATATGACTGAAACAATGTAAGTATATATAAACAATCTTCCCATTTTAAGAAAATATTTTGTTCTGCTCAAATTAACAATAAATATTTCTGTAGTGGAATAGTGAATATAAAATAATTATATTTTTTTCTTGCCACTTATACATATTTACATCTTGTATTAGTCATACATTCTTTTTTTCCTTTCCACTTCCTTTTTCTGACGTACTACAATTACATTCTAGCACTTACTTCTTTCAGGCTACTTCTACAGCTCATCTCTTTCCTTGGTCCACTTATGAAGGGTGTACCCTTCACTAACAAAACTTGATGCAGTTTTGTCTTTGATATTTCAGTGCTTATAGCCATGTCCAGCCTCAAAGTTTCACACAATCACTGCATGTCCTATTGATGCAGTAAAAGATACACTTTTAAAATAATGTATGGATTTAACATTTTAGTGTATATTAGCGTTCAGCTGAGGTTTTAGGCTGCGTTTGCACACGTAAAAACTCGGATTCTGAGAAGATGGTCTGTGCGAGAGTTTTTGCACCCAGCCCCAAAAGATGTTGTATTCAAGCTCTGCTCGGCTTCTCAGATGAAAATTGTAAAGAAGGGGTGACGAGGATGTGTGGGTGTAATTGTATAATTAGGCACATACTGCTGTATTTTAGCACATACTGTCCCCTGCTGGGAATAATCATATTACTGGTAAAAGTAATTTTAAGTGCAGGTGTGTGTTCATCCTTCCACCTACCTTTCAAACAGGTAGGTTGGTAAGGCCTCCTTTGCCTTTCACTCTCAAAGATATGGCCTCCCTGACCCATCCCTTGATCTCCACGATGCCAAGAATGTATTTCTATTTGTTGAGGATTTCACCCCATCAGATGAAGTTGTTGTATGCAGGATGCTGTTGAAGGTATTGCAGAGGCTCCCACAGGAGGGGAATGGCATAGTTTGACCTTTCCATGGGATGGGCTGCCATGTGCCCATCAGCATGTCTGATGTCCAGATCGGTTGCCCTAGGCAAAATTTTCTCATGCTGTTACTGTTAGTGCCTGCCTGCTGGTTGCCCCACACAACCCTCATTAAGTTTCAGAACCATTTCATTTTTCTGGAAGATGCCAAATGGAAAGGAATACACTCTGCAACAATTCCCTGTTTTATTGCAGAAATGAGAGATGAACATTTACATTCCCCTCTTCTTCTTCCCAGAGGTCAAAAACTTCCTTCCCCACTACAAGGCAAAGCAGCAGGTGACCACTGGAAAGCAAAGGTCTGGGGCATGAGAGCAGCCTGGATGCCATGGCCTGGGGTATGAGAAACAGAATCACAGAATCATTAAGGTTGGAGAAGACCTTTAAGATCATCAAGTCCGACTGTTAACCCAACATCACCATGTCCTCTAAACCATGTCCCAAAGTGCCGCGTTCCAATGTTTGACCACTCAGTAAAGAAATTATTCCTAATATCTAGTCTCAACCTCCCCTGGTACAACTTGAGGCCATTTCCTCTAATTCTATCACGAGTTACTTGGGAGAAGAGACCAACATCCACCTCACCACAACCCCCTTTCAGGGAGCTGTAGAGAGCGATAAGGTCTCCTCTCAGCCTCCTCTTCTCCAGACTGAACAACCCCAGTTCCCTCAGCCGCTCCAGACCCCTCACCAGTTTCATTGCCCTTCTCTGGACATGCTAAGCACCTCAATGTCCTTCTTGCAGTAAGGGGCCCAAAACTGAACACAGGATTCGAGGCGTGTCCTCACCAGTGCCGAGTACAGGGGCACGATCACTTCCCTACTCCTGCTGGCCACATAATTCCTGATACAGGCCAGGACGCTGTTGGCCCTCTTGGCTACCTGGGCACACTGACGGCTGTCAAGCAGCACCCCCAGGTCCTTTTCTGCTGGGCAGCTCTCCAGCTACTCCTCCCCAAGCCTGTAGCGTTGCATGGGGTTCTTGTGGCCAAAGTGCAAGACCCGGCACTTGGTCTTATTAAACCTCATACAGTTGACCTCAGCCCATCGATCCAGCCTGTCCAGATCCCTCTGCAGAGCCTTCCTGCCCTCGAGCAGATCAACACTCCCACCCAACTTGGTGTCATCTGCAAACTTACCGAGGGAGCACTCGATCCCCTCATCCAGACCATCAATAAAGATATTGAACAAGACCGGCCCCAAAACTGAGCCCTGGGGAACACCGCTTGTGACTGGCCGCCAGCCGGATTTAACGCCATTCACCACAACTCTCTGGGCTCAGCCGTCCAGCCAGTTTTTCACTCAGTGAAGAGTAAACCTGTCTAAGCCATGAGCCACCAGTTTCTCCAGGAGAATGCTGTGGGAGATGTTGTCAAAGGCTTTGCTAAAGTCCAGGTGGACAATATCCACAGCCTTTCCCTCATCCACTAGGCGGGTCACTTGGTCATAGAAGGAGATCAGGTTGGTCAAGCAGGACCTGCCTTTCATGAACCCATGCTGGCTGGGCCTGTTCCCTTGGTTGTCTGTTTTCCTCTTTAAAATTTGACTAGTTAGTTAGCTCTGGGCACATGAAGTAAATTCTTGCCATTCATTTCTACCTGGCAGTGCTGAAATAAGTTTCAGGGACTAAAGCCCCATACATCCTTCATTGACAAATTTTCTATTTTGAAGATTGAATTTCTGACATTCACGTGGCATTTTCTATAAAACTAAGCAATGCATCGAATACAATGACTGTCTGGTGAAGGTCTTAACAAACTTATGTACATCTTGACAATTATGCAGCCTGTGTGTGACTTTCAGTAACCAAGACTAATTTTTGTTAGTTGCGTTTTATGTTGATGTCCCTCTGTTAATTACCATTTTGTTTTATCTTTCTTGGCAGCTGTTTGTCTTCCCTTTTAGAGGGTAGACTGTATCACAGACTCAATGTGTTACCAAATGTTTGTTTTTCTTGAAACCTCAGAACTGAGTGTTTTGGAAATTGGAAAATTTTTCACTGTGAACTCACTGTTCAGATTCTTTTTCAACACATTGTGTAGATAATATTAATAAAGCTATAAAATATTGTGTGATTAGGAATACCCAGCATTATTTTTTTCCATTATTTAAAAATACAGTGACAAATGGGAAATCCAGATTATCCATTGCACATAGATGTTGATTTACAAAGTCAGCCAGGGGACATGGTTGCACATTATACGGGCTTTACATGAGTCCATTATTAGAGGATGCATATGCTGCTTTTGTTGCACATTAGTAGCTTCAACAATATAGGCTAAGAAAGTCTAACTCAGAGCAAACTTAACTTCTGGCATATTTAGATTTTAATGTGTTTTTTCTTTGTCCTTAGTGCCCCATGTCTAATGTTTCTTTACCCTTTCCCTTTTAAAATTATTAGTTTTCTATTAAAACAGAAAAAAACTTCCAACAGCAATATAAAACAATAAAAAATGAAAAGAAAATGAAAACGGGGGGAACCTCAAATTAAGTACATGTGGAAACTGGGTGCTCTGTAAGACTCTGTCCATATGGCAAGTCAATGCATTAGACAAAATCTCCATTCAAAACCCATTGATGTTCTTCAACTAAAAATCCTTTAACAATAATTTTTTCCTTTCTGTAAAATATTAGGCACTTATACAAAGGATTTCAGCATTCACCAGGTTCACAGGAGAAACCTGAACCATAGATAACTGCTTAGCATGACTGACAGCTTCACTCCGGTGTCCTTAACTTACTGGTTCTTATCCACCTTGCCTTCTGCTCATGTTGTAAAAAAGGTATGAGATAGAAGTGTTAATGTTCAAACTAAAAATCTAAAAATCCTAAGAAATTCACAAAAAAAGTGGAAGGTGAGAAATTCACAAAAAAATTCACCATGTGGAAGGTGAGACCAGACTGAGCTCCTCTCCCTTCTCCAAGCTGCTGGAATGCAGCCAGATTCAGGATGGAAGCTGTACAGCCATGCAGAGGTGACACCATCTCCATGCTAATATGCTGAAAGAGGTTATATTGGTGTGCACAATTTTTGTGTTCTGTTTTATGTTCTCCTGGAGTTGGCTCATTCCAGGAAAAAAAGTGGTTTCACTGTAAAATGCCCTAGACCCCGGTGCTTAAGGTATCCACCTGGAAAGTAGGAGATGTGAGTTCAAGTTCCTTCATCAACCGGGGAAGGTCTGCATCATTGGTGCTTGAGGAACCTCACTGGTGAGAGTGAAAGATATCCATAATACCTCTGAAACATAATCCCAAGCTCCTACACCCCAACTATCTGTCTTGCTTGAGCATGAGTTTTGTTTTAACAGAACTGGGTAGTTTGGGGTCTTAAATCTTATGATGACTTTTATGCCCAGCTATCCTATATTCCTACAGTCTGTAGACATGATACCTCATCTATGACTTTCATCCTCTCACAGAATCACAGAATCATTAAGGTTGGAAAAGACCTTTAAGATCATCAAGTCCAACCGTCAACCCAACACCACCATGCCCACTAAACCATGTCCCGAAGTGCCACATCCACACGTTTTTTGAATACTTCCAGAGATGGTGACTCCACCACCTCCCTGGGCAGCCTGTTCCAATGTTTGACCACTCTCTCTGTAAAGAAATTTTTCCTACTGTCTAGTCTAAACCTCCCCTGGCACAACTTGAGGCCATTTCCTCTTGTCCTATCACTAGTTACTTGGGAGAAGAGACCAACATCCACCTCACCACAACCCTCTTTCAGGGAGTTGTAGAGAGCGACAAGGTCTCCCCTCAGCCTCCTCTCCGGACTGGTCCCTAACATACAATGCAGATCTACACCAGGGTCCTTACATGCCTACAAAATTAAACATTAACAGAGTTGGTGTTTTGAGGATGTAAGTTTGAATTTAGGCTACCACAGTGGACACTTGTACTGTTTTCTGGTAATAACAAGCTGAAATAACTCTAATATATTACACAGCAGGCATAAAGGTTGTAGGGAAACTTAGCTGTATTTTTGGTTAATGGAGAGATATTATATTATTTCCTTGCATAAACAAAAAATATTTCTGATTCATTGATTTTAAAATATGTTCAGAATGTCACTGTATGACACTTTCAATACGACAGAAAGTCACTGTAAAAGAAAACAGGCTGTGGGAAGCAAGAAAGAGCATGCATTACTGTTTTGTGAAATAAAAATGTTCAGAGGACTTTCAAAGGTACAGTCAGAAGCTTGATACTTAGCTATCGCTTGTGGCTTTAAAGTCCTTCCCTTGTGATGAGCAGTTGTCTGCAGGACAGCCAAGGGACCAGGTCTCTCTCCACTCTAACGAGCGTGGTGGGACCACATGCCTGGGATTTAGAGACAGGACAGGAGAGGCAGCACGAGGTGAGTCACTTCTCATCCCAGCTGCTTAACTTCTTATTTTTATTACAAACATTTTTCAGGTGAAAATGTCCATGTGAGAAAGCCATCATAAGCAGTCGCCAGGCTTTGGCTCGTCACTAATAACAGGAGTGTTGACACTCTGCTGTCCTGCTCGGCTTCCCCCATCACAGTCAAAGCTTAAAGAAAAAATGTGCTTTTTTACAGCTGTTCTGAACCTGACAGCTTTTTGAAGAAAAAATTGCCAACATAAAATAATAGAAAAAATATGTTACTTTTGGAGTAGTTTACTTTCAATTTAAACTAGACTAGAAAGCATGAAAAATGAGCAGTTAGTTGTAGGAGAGGTATCACGCTGACACCACACTCTTGTTGCTCCTACTGAAGAAAAGATGCGATATTTAAACTTTCACTGCAGCACCTCTCAAATGTAATGTTAACCTGAACAATAACATTGACGTCTGTTTTCCTAAGCACTATATTGGTTAGTACAATGACATTTATGTAATTAAATATGCAGACGGATGTTTTAAATTAAGTTTTAAAACATTTTGAGTTGCAGTAATTAAACCAAATTCACTATGTAAACAGTATCAAACCATCTTTACAAGATAATTATTCTGATATTGAAACAGTACGTGCCGTATTTTTTGTCTCACTTTTAATACAACAACATGCAGTGGTGGCAACATTAGGGCATGCATTACATTGGTTTTCTTGCCATGCCATGTGTATGGCAAAGCCTGATAATATCTGGAAAATGTTGAGATTGTTGGAAAATACTCTTAACTTTTGTCTTGGGTTCATGAAGTTTTTAACTATTGGTAACAGGAATAAATCATGTTATTTGAATCAGCTTATTATGTTTAAGTACAGGTCAATAAAGATCCACAGAAGTATTGAATGGCTCTCAGAGCAACTGGAGGTTTTTTACAGGTTTGGATAAACATATGTTTATAGAAACCATCTGAATTATCCAAACCTCTTTGTTATGCATATTAGGATATAGACTACAAAAGTATGGTTTTGCATGGGGTAATTTACCACTTTTGCCCCTTTTCAGAGCTGAATGGAAAAGACACACCATGCTGTGTGATCTGGTGGTTAAAAAGCAACACTATTATCTACCCTAATAAAGATTTCAGCTTACACTTGCCTCGTGGGTGAGCAGTTATTTCGAGCCAGTCTTTTCAGTCATCTCTTAAATGCAATACATACAGAAATAGTCACTGGATTTAAAATGAATGTTTGTATCACAGAAAAACAATGTATTTCTGTAGGAATATGAGACCTTGTAAGAATGCAATCCTTCCAGATGCTGCCAGTTCTAATTATTTGTTTTACAGAAAGTCAACTATACTTGACCAAGTCTGGAGTCTTAATTAAGCTGAATAAACCAGCAGTGAATCCAGTGCTTTTTGGCTCATACTGAGCTGTCTGATTTAGGTCCTGCAGGGTGCAGTGCTACCTTGCTTGGTGAGCTGCGTAATTATTTATATCTCCGTGAACACTAATATCACCCCTTATCTAACTTTATACAGGCTGTCAAGTTAGCAGCTCCTGAAGAGATCATTCAGCTGGGCAATGTTGTCCCACATGGTGGGTCAGGGTCCAGCTGCCCTTTTCTCATTCGGTGGGGATGGCTTGAAAGTGCTGGAACAATGGTTTTACACCACATTGATTTTATAATCCCTAATCTAATGTCTCCAGGGGGAACTATAATTCTATGTAACGGGCATAAAACAAAGAGATAAATGTTAAAGTTCCTAATGAAAATGGAGGCATCAAGGACCCGCTGAGGGTCTCTGTATTTATTTTCAGGCGAGTGATTCACGCTACTTAGGTAAATTATCTTTTAAAAAGCATGTTTCTTAGAAAGGTGCGGTACAAATAAAGTATGTAGCATGGTGTCAAGGTTTGTCAAGTTGCTAAATTGAATCCACATTGATTCCACATTAATCGAGTTTATATAATTTAGTGATGCTGTACAGTAGGCCTTTATGAAACAGTATTTATACCTAAGGTATGCACTGAGGCACTGAGGTGTGAGGCTGAATTTATGCCATTTAGCTTCACATACTCCTACAGTTACAGTCTAGGGAGTCTTATTTTGACTTGGAATGTGAAATTATGAAAGATTAAAGAAATTATCTGATGTCTCAATTCATAAAATACTCATGACTTTTGTCTACAACTCCACAGTCATTTCAGGGTACAGGTATAGTGCATGTTTCTATTTTGTGCTGGAAGCATGCAAAACTCCAATAAACGATCTGGAAGAGACTAAAATTGTGATTTTAGTAATAATAATGAGCTTTAACAGATTCGAAAGTAGACACTGAACTCCATAAAAAGCATGGCATTACCATCATTTTTCCAATTTGTCAAAATACTCTTGAATTCCTGCTCCTCCAGCATCCTTACAGCATTTCCAGCATGGTGTGGTCTGCAGGTTTAATAAGCAGCCTCTCTTTTCCATGATCCAGGACATTAATGAAAATCCTGAAAAGCAACAGAACAAGACAGACCCCTGTGCAAGCCCACTCCACGCATCCTTCCACTCCTGACAGTGAATCACTAGCAAGTACTCTCTGAGTATATTTTTTCATCCATCACATAGTAGTTTCATGAAAGCAATGTTTTCCAATCTTGCTTTTAAGATGACTATGTGAGGTAAGTTTCAAAAAGCAGTACTAAAGTCAAGATATATGACATCTACTGTTCTCTGCTATACTCTCTTATGGTGTCGTACAGGGCAATTAGGACTTGATTTGCTTTTGGCAAATCCATACTGATTGTTACTGATCTTAATTATTTCTAGCTATTTACTCATCATTTGCTTGCTTATTTGTGCCTATGTTTTTTTTCGTCCCTGAAGGAAAATTGCCTGTTTGTAACTAATTTTCTAATTTTACATTTTCTTTGCCCCTCTTTGTAGAGATGGTCACTACAGCTGTGTTCTTGTAGTCTTCCAGGACTTCCCTTGGGCTCCAGAAGTTTCTGGAAATAAGAGCTCTACTATTGCTTCATCTGGTTCTCTCAAGAGCCTGAATTTTATTTGGGCCAGCTGATTGGAAAATACTGAATTTATCCATATATTCACTAATTTCACCTATTGTGGGAGTAAATGCAGTATTACCCTAGCTTGCAGCTCTGTCCAGTTTACGGCATTTACTGTTCTCAGAACAAGGATGTCAAAAGGGAATGTTTGCTTGCACTTCAGGCGGTCCTGCATGTGATCCAGTGTATTAGTTTAAATCATAAATGGGGGTAAGCCTGTGCTATCATTCTGGGCTGTGAACTGCAGTGGCCAGCGTTACGAGTGCACATCTGACTCTGTCTTTGCTGGTATGGCATGGTAACTTTTGGCAAAAGAGCAAGCAGGTGGTTTGGGGGTAGCACCGAGCCTAGTCCCCTGGCTAGCTTTGTCCCCGGTGGGTGTGTGCAACAGGGATGCCTCTGCTACGCAACACAGCTATGTGCATATTGATGCCCCAATTAAAAAAAAAAAAAGCCTCAAAGGCCCAAGGGGACCAAAGGGACCATGCTGATTAGTCAGGCGAACAGGTAAAGGCCAGGCTTAACATATCTCACCCCAAAATTCCTCCATGAAGCCCACAGTTGTTCATTATCTGCTCATCCTTCTGTGCATTTTAATGGTTTTTCAGAGTCAGCCTGAGGACAACATGGACAGGTTCTGAACAGTTGAAGGAATTTCCGCAAAGAAACAGTTTTCCTCTCTTGTCTTCTCTGTGCTCGGTAGAGGCTACAGGATCATCTAACATCACTGCTTAATGAGGAACTAATTCCTCTTGCAAATCTGGCAACTGCAGTGGAGCTTCAGCTAATCGCTCAGGAATATCCAGTCCTGCTAAAAATATTCAGGGATGGCGATTTTAACAGAGCTTGGTCAGCTCTTACTCAGCATAACAGGAACTAGGGAAAAGGCAGGTACTTTTAAGACCACTGTTCCTGATGTGCACAAGGTTCCTGGTAATAAACAGAAAGTGTCTATATGATAGTAACCTCTTATGGAAGTCCTAGGTTCTGTAGCATTCTCCCCATGGTAGCCTACTCTATGGTCTTGTCTGTCTTCCCACCTTCATCCTTGCAAAGATGCCTCCAGACATCTGTTTTGTGGCTGTTTGCATGCTGCAGGGAAACATGCAGTATAATGAAGGCGTTTAATGCAGCTCCAGATATTTTATGTAGTAAATAAAGGCAGGAACAGAATCTCATCCCATATTCGCACAACTGGAAGTGATGTACTAAGTTTAATGTTTATTTAACTCAGAGAGAAGCATTAGACACTGGAAATGTATTTAATGATGAAAATACAAAAGTCAGCAAGAAATGTCATGCATTACTCTAAAATTTATAGAATTACCATTTCAAGTATAAAAATAATTGCAAACTTAAGAGCAATTAGAGTTCAATACATCTGCATTCTTCAAGTTACACATTGAATAGGACACCCCCCCCCCAATTATAATTGATTTCATGGTGTAATTTTAACAAAACTCCAAAAGCAAAATTAAGGAAAACAATATATAAACTGAGAAAAGTTAATATATGTATTTCCCCTAGGCAACATGAATGAAAATTGAATTTATCAAATTTCTTTTTCAAAAAATATTTTGTACGAAAAAGTGCAAGAAAAGAAGACATTAAATGGACATAGAATTCCCATACCCAAAACTAAAGACAAAATAAGGACGTTTCATGTCCGCTGCATACGTAGGTCTCTGTAAATCAACTCCTAAAAACAGTGCGTGTGTATTTGGTCCCAAAAGTCATCTGTCTTATGACATAAAAAAAGTTCTTTGGGAAAATGTTTCACTAATAATTTTTGATGGTAACAGAGCTCTTTTCAGAGTCAAGCAGCCCAAAAAGCTGAATTTCAATTTTTAACAACAGAAATAATAAAGCAGAATAATTTGAGGTTAGTCAGAGAAGTTTTGACAGATCAAGGTATTGGGAATGAGTATGCATTTTAATCTAAAACACCTCTTTCCGAAAATGAAATCTGTTTGTCAGCAGTAAAATAATTCGTGAAAGCTTAAAATAATATTGCATTTTAAAACTGCTCAAGAGAAACTAAGAAAGAAGTTATACCAAATAACATTCGGAGCCATGAGAGCCTCTCAACCTACCAAGCTGCTTCTCATCCAAGGCCTACACACAGGGTCACTGGCTAGGAAACGTCATCCACACGATAAGCCATGACTGACAGGTGGCCAAACGGCTGATGCATGATTTGCTGTATAATATGGGACGTTCCCAACACAAGTGCCTTGAGTAGCCAGGCTGAGTTACTTTCCCAGGTAAGAGTTTGGGCCTGTCTACTCTAGACAGCACTGCACGGGCACTCCTAAACAAGGTGAGTGACAAGGAGGCATGGGATTATACACTACACGTCAATGAAAAGTGGGGGTCTTAATAGTAAGACCCATTAAAAAAGTGTCAGAGCACTCTGCAGTTTTCATGGTGACTTGACCATGACTGTCTCGGAGGTGGCGAATCGTGCATTAAAAAAAAATAAATTGGCAGGTGCAAAGCAAAAGTGATCCAAATCTTTTCAAGGAATAAATAGCAGGACACAGAAAGCTGCTTAAGAAAGTATTTCTGCGTGGCTTTTTATATTAAAATTCAAAGGAAAAAGTCTTCAGACTTTTACATTGATATGAAAATGTATCAGCAATCACAATGCGCAAATTTGACTTTTCTCCCCAAATGTTCAGTTAAACACTGTAGAAACCAGAGGCTGTGGAGTACTCCCTCAAACAGAGCTGAACTTTCTAGTTCACAAATAACCGTTTAAGTAAACACAGCATAAATGAGCATACCTATTTTGCTGAAAAACAAGATAAGGAAAGGTTTCTAAAATGCATTTCTTTGTTTTCTTATTCACTTGTTACAGTCTTTTCTTCTTTCCCTTCTCCCAAGTGTAAATTATATTTAGACTAGCATACCAACATGTAATTACATATATGTTCATTATCTCATAATTTGGCTTGGGAATCTACACTGCATGCACGAAATGCTGATTGCCTGCAGCTGCAGACAAATGGCTATTTAGATACACAAGCTAGTTGATGAGATGAACCAGAAACTTGGAGGAAAGTCATTCAGTCTTGGTGCTTGCTAGAACAGCTCGAACCCCTGGGGCACATTGGGAGTAAAGGGCCCAAATAAACTCGTCTACTGTATTTGTTTTGGCATTAGCCCACAAGAGTATAGAGTATCCTTGACTGCTTACAGTATAAATATTTACCTCAAAATGTTTCTGCAATTTAGGTAGTGGTCCAATTTTAGTGATAATGCAGTGTAATAGCAAAGTGATACCAAATGGCATTTATTTCACCCAGCTTTACTAACCATCACACCCCTGGTTTTCATTTCTTCACAGCTTGCTGTTTATTTTGTAAGTGATGTCTTTCAAATTAAAAAACAAGCAGACAGGAAAAATGGAAAGCTATGATAATGATTATTTCACATAGCTTTCTGAATGAGAAAATAAATGTCTGCAATTAATTGTAACACCTGTGCTTTTCAGGTGTCAAAATAAAAAAAAAAAACAACCCTGAATCAAAAGAAATCTGAAAAACCAGCTTCAGCCGCCTGAAAAACTGAGCTTTCCCGGTACCTCAAATATTACCAGCAACTTGAAAACTAAGAAAAAAATGGAAGAGAAAACATACTTCCATAACACAGAACTAAAATTCCTGGTAAGGAAAGAACATCTTTAACAGTCTCACCATTTTCTCAATCATCCAAATATCTGAAAGCCATCAAAAACTCATCCTGTCCCTGTGATACTGACAAGTCAAGAAATCCCAAGTACACAAATGTATTTTAAAGAGAATATTTCCATTAGTGGCAGTAATATAGTAAAACACTTACTCTACAACAATGAATACAGACACACAGATTATATGAAACTAAGAAGATGGTACCAATGGCACCCCGGATGTCCGGCTGCAGCAACACCTTCCCCAGGTCCCATGCAGCCTCTGCTGAAGTGTATGGCCCCAGGGCTGCTGCTCTGAGCCCCCAGCCCCACGCCCTCCTGCCTCAACCTCCTGGGGAGCATAGAATCATAAAATAGTTGGGGTTGGAAGGGACCCTTAAAGGTCATCTAGTCCAACCCTTCCACAACGAACAGGGACATCTTCAACTAGATGAGGTTGCTCAGAGCCCCGTCCAACCTGACCTGGAACGTTTCCAGGGATGGGGCATCTACCACCTCTCTGGGCAACCTGGGCCAGTGGTTCACCAACCTCGCTGTGAAATATTTCTTCCTTAGATCTAGTCTGAATCTGCCCTCTTTTAGTTTAAAACTGTTAACGCCTTGTCCTATCGCTATAGGCCTTACTTGGTGCTCCTCCTCAGCCTCTGCTCCCTACTAATCCTCCCACAGGCCTTTTTGCCCCAGCAGAGCCAAAATGAGAAGATGCCTCACTGTGGCTCCGGTTGAGAAACACAGTATTGTGTGGTGAGACCTGTTAAAACCGATCTACAATGGGGAAAAAAAAAATGGAAACAAGCATATACTTACTTGCAAAAGAGGATTTTAGTTTTCATGAGTCACTATGCTTTTAAAGATAATAAAAAGGCAGTATGGTTAGGGTCAGCTGTACATTGTTTCTGCCTCCAGACAAGGAAAAGCGGCTGCAGAGATGGCCTGTCAATATTCTTTTTGGCAATATTTTCTACGAATTGCTTTCTTTCTAGGCAAAACATTTACCATATAATAAATAATGCCAAACACCACTGTAAATTCTGTACTTTCATTCAGCTTTGTTTAATTCCTATTCTGGAAACACATATCTGTAACAGAAAATTTGAAAAGAAAATCTCATTTGACCTTCACCTGTGTAACATAGATAGGTTTAAGATAGTATTTGAAGATGAAAATCACTGTAGTAACTCCAGGTATATCAGATATATATAGTTCACATGAAAAATAACTGAACACAAGAAACATCCTTTTTTTTTTTTTTTTTCCCAGAATGCAGGTGATTTTATTAGGTCAAGTATGTGATTTTTTTTTTTTTTTTTTACAGGGCAGAAAATTTCAGTGTAGGCATCTTATTTTAACAGCCTTACTGGAGTTGCTTTAGCAAGATATATATTTTAAGACTGTGGCAAAGAAAGGTCTCATTTTGAACTCTGTCCTAAATACACAGAATCCAATGCATGTATTAACTACTGAACTTCAGTGGGCTTGTATAATTAGATTTGAACCAGTATTGCAGAGGTGATTCCTGTTCTATCTTGCTGTACATGTTTTTCATTACTTCTTTATTATTTGTCCTCTATTTACATTGAAAAAAACCCAGTGTCTAAAACAAGCCCTGTATGCATAACATTATCAACACATTTATCCGTGAAGCTTTACCATTGCAATCTGTAACGCTTTAAGAACAAAAAGGTGTAGCCGTGTATTGTTAATAATTATTAGGAAAGTGTGCAAATGTAGCAGTTCTGTCCCAGGGTTTGGTAAGTAAGGTCATGGTACAATAAGGGTTGCAAGCTCTGTAAGCATTAGTTGTATTTGCATATGTCAGAACAGTCTGTGAATACTAACGGCACAAACACTTCACATCTGCTTCTGTTTACTCCCATGCTAACAGTCAAAAGTACAAAAGTACTGTGTTAATTGCTCTGTTACATACTGACTGTTGACACATTCTCCATAGAGCTTTCATAAATACACTGCTGCAAACAAACTACTAATGACTTTGCTTATTTCCAGCCCATCTTTAAAGGAAATCCAGAATATATACACAGATTAATGATTCCTCTATTTAGCAGCGTGTCTTGTTGCTTGCTATTGTGGAGGCTTGTATAAAGGCAGTATCAATTAAGTAGCAATTATCTATGAAGTGGGAAAAAAAAGTGATGATATAAATAAGTAATGTGCATGAAGTGAGAATTTCTGAAAACAACTTGAGGTGAACTCTGAGGCAAGGGCACCGACTAGTGAACAAACCCTCTCCATCTGCTCTTCTATCTAAAACCATTAGAGTCCGATTTGAAATCTGACTAAAAGCAGTGATACCTGTGTTTCTCCATTGAGATTTTTCACTATATATGACATGCCCTGGAGAAATTTAAAAAAAAAAAACAGGATGGGAGCTGAGGAAAAAAATAAGACTCCTGAAAACCACCATTAACAAGCTAATCATATTTAAATTTGTGCTTCAAGTTTCTTTTCACTGTGACACTCAATAAAGGAACATAATTATTTTGTTATTAAAAAACAACAAAGGAGCTGCAAACCAAATCCACTGTTACAGTTAGTGTGCTTTTCAGTTTACAACAATGGACTGCTTCTTTCTGAAGAAGACAGAAAATCCCATGGTGCGCCTTGCCTTCTTCCAGCAGCAAGCACCAGTGGTTTTCTGAATGTCCCTTCTCTTCTGATATTTAAATCTGTCATCCCTAAGAACCTTTCCAAAATGGTGCTTTTGCCACCTCCATCATTCAGGTGTAGACATTCATTGCTATAAACACAGTGTAAGGGTGTTTTATTTCTGTTTTTCAAATGGTTTCCTTTAATTTAATTTGTATGGCAGGACAAGATAAAATGAAGTTAACCTTCTCTATCTTATTTGTTATCACATGTCTGTGTCCTGCACTCACACCTTTCCTGATTTTGATCAGGACAATCCAGAATAGATGACAGTCACCAGGAGCAAGCCACTCTTTTATTAACTTCATCTTATTCATTCATTCATGTTCTAGACATTTAATCAGGTCCATTGAAGAGCAGTAAAGCATTATCACTAACAAACCACGTTATGCTTTTTTTCTATTTAATTTCTTGCAAATGTCCCCACTTTATCATACGTAATGCAGATGGAGATGTACAAGGTAGGCCTTAGGTCTGTAAAGCCATCCCAATGAAGTCCTCTTTTTAAGGCTCCTCCGAAGGCCTGGCAGCCGGTGCCTTCAGCTCAAACCACACTCCAGATGTGAGTTGTGGTGGTCTCACAGCTCTGTCTCTATATGTGCCAGTGCCTATAGATCCTTCTTACACAATTTTCTTACCCTGGTTTTCCACAAATGTCTTGCTATAAACCTGCAAAGAAGGTGAAGAATCAAGATCACCCCAGACCAAACTCAAGCAGACTCTGGATAGGATGAAGGGAAGAGAATGAGCGTGTGAGCACAGCTGAACCTCTCCTGTCTCCCACCACTGACCATCCACTGAGGAGCTGTGAAAACCCTGCAATCCCAGCAAATAGTCATCTGTACACAACTGTTGGAGACATTGTCTCCAGATTCTCCTACACCCTTGCATTACTTCTTCCCTTTCATATGGCTGTTTGACCATGCCATTTTTGACCATCTCTTCCAGATGCTGTTTTTGTGCTATGGACAATCCCAAACCATCTCTGTGCATGTGCACCTGTGTGTGCAGCAGAAGGTACAGAAATGGGACTAAGTCAAAGCAATTGGGTGGCAGAAACGGGAGGGAGCACTCTGACCATCCTGCTCTAGCCCCATGCCAGCAGTCCTGCCAGGGGCCAGAATGTGTGCCCCGAAGGCCAGTCCCAATGGGGCAGTGCTGTGCCCTCCCCGCCGTGCAGACCACGTGTGTGGGGTGCGCTTGCTGCTGACCAGGGGCTACAGGGCTGTCGCTCCCTCGCTCGTGCTGTAACTCCAGTGCCAGTTGGGAGTTACAACTCCCAGCTGTTGGGAGAGGGAGGAGAGCCAAAAACTCTGCAGTTGCCTCCCCATGAACACTGGGCTTGCTAGAAAGTGATTTTGATTCCATGTCATAACTCAGAATAACATTACTGAAAGCAGGTATTTTTCCAGGCTCATACTTAGTTTATCTCAGCCCGGCTATGATAATCTGTACAAATGTCCTTAAAATTCTTCAAGGTCCTGCTCTGTGGTCACCACTCTATCTCATTTTTCAAACTTTTATCAGAACTTGAAGATAGATTTCACCATGAAACAGAGTGACCAGAAGTCAGAAAAAGCATTTTTTCAAAGAATTCTAGAATTATGAATAAATATCTATCAACATTATTCTCCTGGGTATGAAAATGGGACATTTCTAAAGAAAACTAAAGGTGGTTTGCTCCTTAGCTTCCGTCTCAGCCTTGGCTTTTGGACTCAACACCCAATGCAGAAGCTGAGCACGGGCTGCAGCCAGGGCTGCTCGGCAGTTCTGCAGCAGGTGAAGTGGGGAGTCGGCAAACACTGGCTCTAGAGTGTGGTTTGCAAAACTTCAAGTTTCCTTAAGAGGTCTTGAGAGTTCAGCCACATTTGGAGAGCCCCTTAGGGAGAGCTATTCCCAGGGTTTCTGTAGACTCAAGCTTCTCAATATTAGAATAAAAATGTGGATCGTTCTGATGAGTAGTTCTAGGGAACTGGAAGATGCCAGGTTCTTGGGGTCTTGACTGCTTGCACTAGGGTTTGCCATGAATGTGGGAGCCTAAGTCTTCCCTGGTAAGGTTGCTTCTGGCAAAGGTCATGACTGTGGTCAGGTTGGCAAAACCAAATAATTTCTACCACACTTTCATTAGAACGCTCCTGATCAATTTTCTGATTACCTGTTAAACTGGTCATTTATTAATTCAGACTTGGGTTATTTTAGCAATGATAAGAGATCAGCAACAGCCAGGTTTCTTTGTTGCAGTGTTGCTTATTTACAATAATATATCTAAATCTGGTTTTTTTCAGATTTTTTTTTGTTTGTTTTTTCTTTTACGTTTAGTTTTAAATACATGAAAACCCATGCAACCAGAGAAACTTTCTCTGCTTTCAAACCTGACCAAACACCCTGACTCATCAGTCTGTTCTATCTGTAATGCTCTTAAAGGTCTGACTGCTAAGGCAGATATTCTTCTAATACTGGTTTTTGGTTCTCTCATCCATCTCAGCCATTTCTCATTACAGCACTACTCAACAGCATCTCTTCATCTCTGTGCAGAGTCAGATATACATATATAGCTTGTGTTTTCAGATTTGGAAACAACGATTGTTTAGGTTAACTGCTGCTATAAAGGGAAACAATGATTTCCTGCTATTTTCTCAAAGAGAAATTTTAAAACAAGCAGTCTCAAAACTCTTCAACCAAACCTGCAAACAAAAATATCTCTGTTTTCTTTTTATAAAATGTATGTAGAAGAGAAATCTTAGGATCTCAAAGGGCTTGGCCATGCCTAATTTAAACATTATTTTAGTTGATTTTACCGGTTCCTATGAGCTGAGGTGTTTGAGCTGGCAGTCCTGAACACAGTAAGATTGGTACAACCTGGAGTATGCCAGGAAGGCAATACTAGGAGTGAGATTGCCTCATGGCTGTGTGAAGACAGGTAAAGTACCCTGTGTAAATACTACATCTCTGTGGGTTCTCCCTCAGTGAAAATGAGGAAATGATACATATTTTATTTTATAAAGTGTTTTGAAGTCCTTAGATAAAAGCACTATATAAAGGACAGCCTTAAGTGTCTTAAAAGCTCCTGAAAAGATTGGTTTCTGCCTCTAAGAGCTGTTGAGATCCTCAGATAAGGTACTTCCTCACCTATAGTGAGCAGTTCAATCCAACCTGCTCAGGGCATCCCTAAAGTACACAGACAAGACTGAGGTCTTCAAAAAAGCACCCCTAACTTGTGATGTATGTCTACCTTGTTAAAAAAAATAAAGAGGCCTATCCTTTAATGTAGTAGTCTAATGAGGAAGAGCAAGGCACAGTTCCTCTTTCTACCTGAAAGAAATCAGATACACTTTTTCCTACCTTTTAGACAAATACCAACTGTCAGATTATCAAAGTCCTTTCTGGGGATACTCACTTCACTTTATATTAAAATTTAAAATTAAGTAGGTTGGCTCTGGGTCTGGATGTCTCTGTGGATCTAGCATGAAGTGATTCAACTAAACCAGCCTGGAAAGCCTACATCACAGCAAGGAAGATGTCATTCTTCTCCAGTATCTCTACCAGCACATATGAAAGCAGGTAGATAGATGGCTCTGTCGTTCTTGAATGCAAATTAAATGAACCAACTATGTGCCAAATCATGGTCATATCTCCTGTACTGACCTCATAAAAAGAGATTGCAAAGTGAAGTCTTTTGGTTTGACATTCTCAGTTGCAAAAGAGAATAATAGTTTTCTACAAATTTTATATGTAAATATCTTTCTCACCTTAAATTTGTCTTCACAAACTGCCAAAGTGAAGAAAGACTTTTAAAAAGGAGATATTACAAGGCAGATAAATGGATGAGTTACGGAGAAAAAAATAGAAAGTTAAGTTCAAGAACAGCTACTAGTCACCAGGAGGTCAGTGATATATTAGTGCACTTATTCTTTATCTACCGAATATTAGTCCTTTATTAAAATGTTTTACCAGAGCTACAGATGTGCTTGTCACATTCTTATTTCCAAATTACAACATTCATAAGTTAAAATTAAATATTTGAGATATTTAAAAAAGTGAGGCAAATTTAAAAACGCCATCACATGTAGCAAAAAAACCACAACACAGAAATGTTAGCTAATGAAAACATATCTTCCATTAAAATATATGTTCCAAAAGTATTTTGGATATTTAATTACCAGATAAAGTGTAATTACCTTGACAAAAAATTTCATTAAAGGATAGTCAGGTAGGCTGGCTTTCATTTAAGTTAAGCATGATGGAAGGAGGAGAACTGAAGCATTTCTGTATAATATCACCAATTTTGGAAGGTTCTGAGTGTCTCAATTCCTGTTCATGTAACTAACTTAACTACATTGAGCAAGAGATTTCTCTGCCATTGGTAACAAAATCTCTGTAAAATCTGTGACAGTTATTTACTTCCAAACCCCTTTAGTTAAGCCTAACATAATTGGCAATTTGAAAGACTTTTTTCCCCATAACATTGATAACATATAAACACATATATGCAAGTAACTCCAGCTTACGGATAATTTTTTCAGACACTCTTAAGATGGTTGAGCAGCCTTAGACTTTGACTGTCGTTTAGTCAAGGCAGACAACAGTTGGCTGCCCAGCCTTTGATTTGGCAATCGCTAAGGCTGGTCTTGATTGCAAACAAATATATGATAATCCTCAATACTCATTTTGCTTTTGACTCCCTCCTCCATGTATATAGACATAGCTGGAACAGTTTCTGCTTCTTTCCACTTACAAACTGAAGTAAATGTATCACAGAGCTTCTCAGGAGTCCTGAAATTGCACATGTCAAGACTTAGGTACCTGAGTAAGTGACAATGGAGAAGTAGGTTCTGTACCATTCAGTGTTTCCGTTTCCTGGAAATGTAGTCAGTATGACATATTTAACGGCTAGTTGGCCATTAAAGAAGCAAACCCAGGGGCCCGTATTAGGGATGTCACTGAGAGACTACCAAGTCTCATACAGTCCACTATTATCCGCTGCTGTTGTTTCACGTGGGCACCAATGATAGAGCCAGGAGCAGTCTGAGGAGTATCAAGAAGGCTTACAGAGCCCTGGGAGTGGCAATAAGAGACTCTGGAGTGCAGGTAGTTTTTTCATCAACCCTCCTAGTCAAAAGCAAGGGGTTTGAAAGGGCCAGTCGAAACTGGCAAATCAACAAATGATTACAGGACTGATGCCACAGGCAAGGGTTTGCCTATTTAGACCATGGGGCTCGCTTTGAGAAACATGGTCTGCTGGGGGCTGATGTGGTCCGTTTGATAGAGAAGGGGGAGAGCATCTTCGGTCATAGGCTTGCTAAGCTGGTGAAGAGGGCTTTCTACCAACATTGCCAGGGGAGGCAAACCACAGTCCATCCCACTTCTACCAGTTTGATGCCACTGCCAGCAATAGAGGCCCAGGGCCTGGAGGCGGATCACAGGTCAGCAGGAAAGCACCTGAAGAGCAGCACAAAAGGAATTCCAGCCACTCCAGCCAGTAAGTCAGTTTACCGGGGGCCCAACTTAAATGCCTCTATGCAAAATCACCTAGCATGGGGAATAAACAAGAGGAGTTAGAAACGTGTGCATGCCTGCAGGGCTATGATCTTATTGGCATCATGGAGATGTGGTGGCTCCTGTGGCTGGAGTGTTGGAATAGAAGTATACAGGCTCTTTAGGAAGGACGGGCAGGAGAGACGAGAAGGGAGTGTCATCCTTTATGTCAGTGAGCGGCTGGACTGCATGTTGCTCTGCCTGGGGATGGATGAGGAGCCAATCGAGAGCTTATGGGGCAGGATTAAAGGGAGGGCACGGACAGGTGACATTACAGTGAGGTTCTGCTACAGGCCACCCGACCAGGAAGATGGAGCGGATGTGGCCCACTGATATCTGTTGGAGGGACAACACAGAAGGGCATAAACAACCCATGAGGTTCCCGGAATGCGTTGATGATAACTTCCTTCTCCAAGGAAGTTAGTTCCTCCATAGATGAGCCAATGAGGAGACATTCTATGCTGGACCTGGTTCTCACTAGCAAGGAGGGGCTGGTGGGGGATGTGAAGCTCAAGGGTAGCCTTGGCTGCAGTGACCATGAAATGGTGGAGTTCAAGATCCTTAGGGCAGCAAGGAAGGTGCACAGCAAGCTCACTACCCTGGACTTCAGGAGAGCAGACCCTGGTGTCTTCAAGGATCTGCTTAGTACAGTACCATGGGATAAAGCCCTGGAGGGTAGAGGCACCCAAGAAACATGGTTAATATTCAAGGATCGTCTCCTCCAAGCTCAGGAGCAATGCGTCCTAACAAAGAGGAAGTCAGACAAAAACACCAGGAAGCCTCCATGGATGAACAAGCAGTTCCTAGACAAACTCAAACACAAAAAGGAAGCCTACAGAGGGTGGAAGCAAGAACAGGTAGCCTGGGAGCAATACAGAGAAATTGTCCATGTAGACAGGGATCAGGTTAGGAAAGCTAAAGACCTGATAGAATTAAATATTGCCAGGGACATCAAGGGCAACGAGAAAAGCTTCTATTGGTACATCAGTGATAAAAGGAAGCTAGGGAAAATGTGGGCCCTCTCCGGAAAGAAACTGGAGACCTGGTTACCTGTGATATGCAGAAGGCTGAGGTACTCAATGACTTTTTTGCCTCAGTCTTCACTGGCAACTGCTCAAGCCACTACGCCCAAGTCACAGAAGGCAAAGGCAGGGACTGGGAGAATGAAGAACCACTCAGTGTAAGATCAGGTTCAAGACCATCTAAGGAACTTGAAAGTGCACAAATCCATGGTTCCTGACGACATGCATCCGCAGGTCCTGAAGGAAATGGACAATGAAGTTGCTAAGCCACTATCCAGCATATTTGAGAAGTCAGGGCAGTCTGATGAAGTTCCTATTGACTAGAAAAGGGGAAACATAACCCCCATATTTAGAAAGCGAAAAAAGGAAGACCTGGGGAACTACAGGTCAGTCAGTCTCACCTCTGCGCCAGGCAAGATCGTGGAGCAGATCCTCCTGGAAACTATGCTAAGGCACATGGAAAATAAGGAGGCGATTGGTGACAACCAGTATGGCTTCAGTAAGGGCAAATTGTGTCTGACAATTTTGGTGGCCTTCTATGATGGGGTTACAGTGTTTGTGGATAAGGGAAGAGCGACTGATATCTACCTGGACTTGTGCAACACATTCAACACTGTCCTGCATGACATCCTCATCTATAAATTAGAGTCATGGATTTGATGGATGGACCACTAAATGGATAAGGAATTGGCTGGCTGGGCACACTCAAAGAGTTGTGGTCAACGGCTTGATGTCCAGGTGGAGACCAGAGATGAGTGGTGTTCCTCAGGGCTCAGTAATGGGACCGGTGCTGTTTAACATCTTTGTCAGTGACATGGACAGTGAGATTGAGTGCACCCTCAGCAAGGTTGCTGGTGACACCAAGCTGTGTGGTGTGGTCAACATGTTGGAGGGAAGGGATGCCATCCTGAGGGACCTTGACAGGCTTGAGAGGCTGGCCCGTGTGAACTTCATGAAGTTAACAAGGCCAAGTGCAAGGTCCTGCACATGGGTCAGGGCAATCCCAAGAAAAAATACAGTCTGGGAGAAGAACTGATTGAGAGAAGCATTGAGGAGAAATACTTGGAGTTGTTGGTTGATGAGAGGTTCAACAAGACCCAGCAACGTGCTCTTCTAGCCCAGAAAGCCAACAGTATCCTGGGCTGCATCAAAAGAAGCATGGCCAGCAAGTTGAGGGAGGTGATTCTGCCCCTCTACTCTGCTCTGGTGAGACCCCACCTGAAATACTGTGTCCAGCTCTGGGGCCCCCAACATAAGAAAGACATGGACCTGTTGGAGTGGGTCCAGAGGGGGGCCCTGAAGATGACCACAGGGATGGAGCACCTCTCCTATGAAGACAGGCTGAGAGAGTTGGGGTTGTTCAGCCTGGAGAAGAGAAGACTCCAGGGACACCCTATAGCAGCCTTCCAGTACCTGAAGGGGACCTACAAGAAAGCTGGAGAGGGACTTTTTACAAGGGCATGTAGTGATAGGACAAGGGGTAATGGCTTTAAACTGAAAGAGGGTAGATTTAGATTAGATACAAGGAAGAAATTTTTCCCAATGAGGGTGGTGAAATACTCGAATAGGTTGCCCAGAGAAGTTGTGGATGCCCCATCCCTGGAAGTGTTAAAGGCCAGGTTGGATGGAGCTTTGAGCAACCTGGTCGAGTGGAAGGTGTCCCTGCCCATGGCAGGGGGGTTGAAACTAGATGATGTTTAAGGTCTCTTCCAACTCGAAGCATTCTATGATTCTATGATTAAGTGTTGCTCTGTCCAGATATCACATGCAATGAATTGGTACAACCAATGTGCCATATAGACTGCAAACAATATTCTGTCAATGTTTTAACAACTGGCTTTTCCTAGAAAACATCTTTATGCCATATATGTCTCAGGTAGCAATGCTACAGAAGTTTACTGTGTGCTAAAGGAACAAATTCACACAACATATACTGTGAATCACAGGGTTTCTTGTTCATATTTTATGTTCAATGTTTAGATTTTTTCATTTTCTGAACAACATTTAATAGGTGGGGAAGCTTTCATACTGCTTTGACCAGACAATGCACCTAACAACTATAGTTTAACATGCCCACCCTTTGTGAGATTTACTCCTACAGCTCTGTTTGCTTCTTTGAACACACCATGGTGGCCAGACAGTTATGTCAGAATCAATACATTTGCAGCTGCTTCCTGGATCTTTTTAATGCTCTGCAGTGATCTCACATTTTCTGTTTTTCCTATTGGCAAAACTCAGATAGAAAAGTGACCCAATCTTTTTGACAGTTTTGAGCCTGTGTACTATTTCAGGGCTGAGTGCATCCCTGGTTTTTGGTTTTTGGTCTCTGATATTTTGTGGCTTGAACGGAATTCCTCTAAAGTAATTTCCTTTGGGCTTTCTAGTCTAGGTTTATAGTAATATTTACCAAGAAATACAGAAAACTGATGAGATAAGAGAGGGCCTATTCACTGGCATATGTTTAAAAAGGAAAGAGGAATTTGTCTACGCATTCCTCAATTTTCACACCCACAGCTTTCAGTTTCTTGACAATCTTAGTCCATTTCATGCTGGTGATATGGCAAACTGAGAGCTGAGGGAGAAGGAAGGATTGCCTAATGAACAGAAGTTAGCAATATTATTATATACCTAAAATAAAATCCTCTTCATTTTTAGAGATCAAAGTCAACCCAGGATAGATAATTTTTCATGTTTTCCTCCAAATTTACTCAAAGCAGCCTTCTTGAGTAAAAAGCAGATTTGAGGGTCAGCGAAATAACTGAGGGAGAACTGTCCAAAGCTAATTAATTAATTTTCTAGTAGGAAAAACCTTGGAGATCATTCCTCTGCCACAGAGGAGGTGGAGCTCAGCTGCTCATGCTTCTTAACCACTGAAATGAAGCAAATAATTTCCATGAGCATCTCTTGGGAAAATGTTGCTTGTTGGGTCTGTTTGTGAATTGTCTGAGCAGATCATACAATTCTTGGATTTTTCCATAACTTTTGAATATTTGATTATTTCCTCATTGAGTAAATCATGGTGTAGGACCGTTCACAAACAGTTTACTGCACATTCTTGAAATAAGCACTGTCCATTGTTTTGGTCTTCTGCATAGGGGATATTGTACGTTTTAAGTTTTTTCACCTACAGCTCAAATAGAAAATGGCAAGAGTTACAACTCACAGTGCAATTTTGAAGCTGACTTTGTTGAATTAGCTGATCACTTCACCTCCAAAGCCTGCACTTCATGAATATTCCTGGTAGTAAAAACTGTGTACTTGAACATTCCTGGAAAACAAAATAACAGGTTGGTGAGAATGAAGTCAAACTAAAATTTAGTTTAGAAGTTGAATATGAATATTTATAAATATTTTTTCTCAGTGTTTGGGAGAAAATGCGCTGCCACTGTGTTCTGCTGTGCTGCCAAAATACACTTTTCTAACTAGGAGGATTAAGCAGGTACTTGACCTATACCATGCGGAAGAAAAATTAAATACTCACAGATGTTTCTATGGACATTGAATGTGATTGAAAGAAGAGGTGGTTGCTCTGTCCAGAAGCACTGTCCCTAATTTTCTGAATGTCCCTTGATGGAGCTATTCATGAAGTTCAGAACAGCTCATATAACACAGTATCATACACTAGTGGGTGTCTATAACATTTTCATCACTTGCCTTGTGGTCCGTGCTGAGGCTCCAATCTTATGAACACTTAGATGCGCACTCACCTTGGTAGTGCAGCATTTCTAATCACTTCACTGAAGTATCTATTCTCTGTTACGTAAAATACTGGGGCTCTTCATGCTTATTTCTTTCAACTTTCCTTTTTTATTGCTGTTTCCATTTCCAACATGTTCCATCCAGTTCCAGACCACTGTTGTGTTGAGGTTTTTTATTGCTTACATCCCTTGCACTCTCACTTTATTTTTGTTAAGCAAAAATGTCTCTTCTTTTGCTAACTGTTTGCTTTGCTTTGCTTCCTTTCTCCTCCTTCCAGGCTGATCTTTGCACCCTGCACTGCTCTCTCTGCCTTCATAATGCCATCTGTGTGTTCTCTCCATGGCCTCTCCCCTAATCTTCATTTATAATATAATTCATAAATAATACTTAGCATTTACATATCCTTTTACAAATGTTAATTAATTAGTACTCATGTACTTGTAGAAAGAAAGCACATTGTCTTCACTTGACAGATGGGGAAACAACAGCTGAGAGGATGCTGTCTGCTCTCTACCATGGTACCTGACACAATGGGGTCTCTTGCAATATTTGGTTTATAGACATTACTGTAACAAGCACTAACAGCAGCAATGATAAGTGATTTAATCATAGCAGAAATCAGAATCAGATTGCAGAAGACGTATCCCTGTACTCACATTTCGTGCTTATTCCAACATGGCACCTAATCCAGAGCATTGCTCTCCTAATGATACTTATGAAGGTGCTTCAGTGTTCTCCATCACTGAAACAGCTGGACACCTCGCAGATGATTCAAAAGAGAAAACTGCCCTGTAGAGCAGGGAAGGAAAATACTATAGAAGTTTAATTTTCAAGAAAAAAACAGAATATTTCCCCCCCTTAAAAAAAAGCTCTGATAAGCTTTTAGCCTTAAATATTGTTTTTCAGTTTCTAGGTCCTAACATAACAGGAAGGGCTGGGAATTTCCTTTTGAAAATGTTTACTATGATTAGCCTTATCACATTTAGTGTCCAAAATCAGGTAGCTGCTTTATCAGGTTTGCTGAACCCCAAAGACCCACTATATTTGCAAGAGTACATGTCTAAATATTGGACATTACTGAATCTATTTGACTAAGTTACTAGCAGTAGCACAGCAGCTGCTGTACCGTTTTCTAACCTAACATGTATTTGCCAGCCATATTATCAGATTTACACAGAGGTTGTTGTTGCCAAAAGCAGAGGAGAGGTAAATTCCAACACTGTGACCCTTTACAATCAAGAAACCTGCATTTTATTCCAGTGCCTTTCCATGGAACCTAAGGGAAAGACTCCAAATAAACCCAGAAACTCATCCACAAAAATGAGTATAAATTCAGTGATACAGGTAATCATATACATACTGTAAACATGACAGTGAGCTACTGCACTGAATAGAAATTTGTGGAAACAATATCTGGAACAGAACTTCTAAAATTAGAAAATATAACAGGCCAAGGAACCCAAAATTTGAGAATTCATGTGCCTCTGAATATTTAAATACATGGATACCTCCAAACATACACACCCCTCTCCTGTATCCTTCACTTTAACGCCGTTGGGAATTTCCCTGAAAGTGAGCTCCATGTCAAATCCAAGCCTCTGATGCAAGCATTGCTTCACGGGACATAGGTGCCTAAAAATATTCTCCCTCCATGTAACTCCTAACACAACGTCCCCAGCCCGTGTCCCTGCCCCACGGGAGCAGTGCTCCGGGGAAAGGTGCGGCAAGGCAAAGCAAAGCAAAGCAAAGCAAGGACAGGCACCGCCGCTGCAGCCCATGGGGAAGCCCAGGCCACCACCTGCTCCTCACCAGGTGCAGCCAAGGCATCGGAGAGATTATGGAAGTTTTGAAGAATATTTTGCAAAAGGGATGGTCACTAATTTTTACTATAAACCCGTAACAGTGGGAATCTAACGGGTGAGGGACCGGTTTTATTTTTGCTCTGCCAGAGCTTGCCATCCTTGTAATAGCTTCAATTCGAGGGGGAAAAAAAAAAAAAAAAAAGCGCCTGAAAAGGGACATGGTTGCCAAATACCAGGTGCCATCTAGTGGTTAACGGACAAAGTGTTGCTGCCGCTTCTGGGACACCGGAAAATTTGCTTTGCAATGAATCATAGAATAGTTTGAGTTGGCAGGGACCCTTAAAGGTCATCTAGTCCAACCCCGTGCAACAAGCAGGGACATCTTCAACTAGATCAGGTTGCTCAGAGCCCCGTCCAACCTGACCTTGAAGGTTTCCAGGGATGGGGCATCTGCCACCTCTCTGGGCAATGTGTGCTAGTGGTTCACCACCCTCATTGTAAAAAAATTCTTCCTTAGATCTAGTCTAAGAAGTCACCGAAAGAGTGACATTTCTCTGCAATGACAGCCACTGGTGGTGTGCTGGGGGCTGGCAGTAATAGACCTGAACTGCACAATTTTGTCACTGGTGTTTAGTGGTATTCGGGAGCTGCTTTGATGTCTGTTCTCTTGGGATGCTGTGAGCTTAGACTGGCTTCTGCTGAGTATTTCTGATGAAAAATGTCATGTTGGAACTTCTTAAGCTCTAGCCCTGTGACGGAGAAGCCAATAGTTGTAGCTGCCAGGCACATGCTAGGTAACTGCCTTTCCGTAGGTCCAAAAATTCACCCAAGTCCTCATTCACCCCAGCTGGCCCTGCTGCCTGGGGTTGTCTTTGCTGTTCTGTAATGCAAAGGCAGGCAGCTGGCTGTGGGGCACAGCCCACGGCTCTCATGTGGGTGGCAACTCCCCAGGCAAGGGAAGCGGTGAGAGTCAGAGCCTCTTTTGTGAGATGAGAAACATTCCTGCACAGACCTTGGGTCCAAATGGCGAATGCCTTCATATAGGCCAAAAATTATGAAAACTGGTTTTGTTTCATGATGTAAATATTAACCTACAAAAGAACTTTGGGAGACACAGACCTTGCGCCGATGAGTGGTATTTTCCCCTTTGCAAGGAAGGGTTTGTAAGGTCTTATCAAGGATTTTGGGCAAAAAAAGCAGCATATTTGGGGGGCGGGTTGTCATGCAAGGTTAAAAAAGTGTTCTTACAAACTTCTGGTTAGTCAGGAGTGCACAGGCAGACCTGAGATATTTGTTATTAAAAAATACCTGTATTCTGGTTCTCATGAAGTTGTCTGCCTAATCTTGTAAGGGGCTAACTTGATTAAGAACAGATATTTGGTCCACAAGTACACTGATAATTAAAACCATCTTAAGAGTTTGGTTTATTAAATACAGCTTTTTAGTAGCATTTAATAAAATGCAGGGAAATATAACTACATTGGTGAGTTCCTGGCTTGTTTTCATGATCTTGATTGTTGCTGTGACCAGCACTTTTTGACCACTCCCCTCCCATGTCTGAAACAGAGAACCACCTCTACTGCCGATGCTCCTCCCTAAGAGAGAGATGCCCACATGTAGTGCTGAGAACATGATGCTGGAAAGTGGCCATGATGTTATATGAAAGCCAAGGAATCCTCAGGTGGACTAGCACCTCAGAGGAGCGCATGTAAAGAGATGATATCTAGCTCCAAGCCAGCACTTGTGTTCCACCCCCCCATATGATCTAACACAGGTTTACTCTTGATCCAGTGATCCAGACATACGTTCCCACCGCATGGATTCTTACAGTCTGAAGAATGGTAAACTTTAGTGCTAAAGAGAAAACATCATTGTTATCTAGCAGTCAGATTGGGAGCAGAGATTTTGGGTTAAAAAAAGGGAATCTCGGGGTCCAACAGGCTGCTTTGTATCTCTGGTTCAAATGCTGATGACTCAAAGAGCTGGCATTCAGTCTGTCCTGCATAATGTCTCCTCCTGGTTCCTAGGGTGCTGCCTGCACAGATTATTTCAGACTGTCCTTTTGCATCACTGATTTCCACATACACTAAAGGAAACAGAAATGTATGTTTGAAGTTTTGAATCTATTCTTGGGGTTAGGTACAATATTTAGGAGCTGTTGCAGTGCCTACTAATTTATGGGTGCCCAGCTTCTCTTTTGACTCTCACCTGACATCAAATGCTTTACAGAAGCCTTAGGGAATATGTGTGTGCATGCCCTCTCTGTCCAAGCTGCCCCAAGAGCTCAGGCATAGTGTGTGCTGACATGTCTATGTGACTTCCAAGTAGAAGCATGTTGTGCCTAACTGGGTAGAAGAAACTTAGCAACAGTCTGTGCCTGCTAATGTAGATGTGCTTGAAGAATTTTATAGCCACTTTTATCAATCAGATGGGTAATATCATAAAAGAGTAATAAATTAACAGACTTTTCTGTTACAAACAAATTGGCATTTTGATACTGTACTTAAGTAATCCTCAGTTGCATCCAGACTCTATGTACGATCTCACCTGCGCTAACTGTAATAGCGACTTGGATCATCCACTTCTTAAAGTATCAGTTTGTCATTAATGTCTTGAGTCTTCTGGGATTTCATCTGGCCAACGTTGGTGTTGATTATCTGTGGCACCGTATTCAGCTGTTTCTCAGTTAGGTTAACAAGTCCACGAGAAGGCTGTTGCAGAAATTTTGATACCTCAGCTAACTTGAGCATCCCAGTACCTCTCTGCATTCTGCAGCAAAGACTTAGGTTTACACTGCTTTCTAAAGCCATTTCTTTTAACATTCCTGAGTGCAGCTTTCTGGCCCTGAAGGTGAGGAGGCATTGTGTTGTTTAACATACTCCCCAGGGACTGAGGGAATAAAATGCATGGTATATAAAATGAAATAAAATATGAATTCATTAACCTCCTTCTTTCAAAACAGAGGAGAAGCATGTATTAATGATTCTTTAGTATTCCATATTCTATATTATTTCTTTTTATTGGTCTTAATAGATTGGCCTTTTTTTTCCTAGTATTTTTAGATTCCCCTCTTCGGTTAACTTCTTGATTTCTGATTTGTATTTTGCACATTTTCCTTTGTACTATAATCTGTTTTATCAATTTTTCAGCCTTTTTATGAACCGTATAGAGTGCCACTTCTAATTCTTTTGCTAGTAGGAAAGAGGAAATGCAGAGTCTTATGAGAACATACAAAAATACCAAAAAAATTGAACAAATTGTTCTAAAACTGACAATGATTTTTGACCAAAAGCTAGTTGAAACACCCTGAAATCAAAACATGAGCTGAGTACATGGGATATTTGTGGATAAGGATGTACATTCGGCAGCTGGGAGGACCCTCTCAAGAGATTTCTTTCTGACATTTAAATTCTTGGTAAGCTGCATAAGCACATAAATGACAACTAACTGTGGCCTATCGACCAGTGGTGTTTCCCAAATAACCAGTTGATCTCTTCAGTTTATTTCCACCAGCTAGAGTGACACCACAGACAGCTGCACATACGTTAAATACTTTCCTCGTATCACTTTTCCATGTGAGCCACTGCTGCAATTGCCACAGGGATGTTACGCACTCGGTAATGGGAAGGGAGCTGGCCCACAAAATGTCAAGTAGGGAGAACAGTGGCCTGCAAAACTGTAACTGGTAAGTTGTGGTCTCCCCTGTGAAAGCGTTTGAAAACTTCTCACCTATGGAGTTTGGTATGTGCTGTAATTATCAGAGAAAGAAATGGCGAAGGAAGAGGAAGTTCTACCTAAAGCATCCATGAACAAAGAAAAGCAGATGAGTGTTAATCTTTTTCTCTGAAGTTAGATCGAATTACAGTATAAAAGGCTGACTGCAAACACTTGCTATTTGTAACTTTACTCACATGAAAAGTCCTTGACTTCTGTGAGATGTCTCTCAGTTACTTGTTTTCCTCTTGTCCCTCCCATCTACTCTCAGTGTTTAGTCAGTACTTCTGATGGGTTTACCTTTGGCAGCAGTTGTTTGACAGAAAAGATCAGAATGAGACCTAAAACATCCATTTGTGGCCGAGAGGTTGATGGCTGAATCAATTTCTTATTATTTTTAAATAGCATACTTCATGACTGATTTTTTTTTCCCCAAAATTTTCAGCTAGGCAAAAAGAAGATGCCAAATGAAGTATCTGAAACGAATTATTTCCTTTTCTGAAATTCTTAACTAAAAACAGAAAGTGAAATTTCCTGCAAACACAGGAAGGAACAGCAGGCTCCTCTCTGGAGTAAATTGCTATGTATTGTGTGTAAAAGTAGCAGAATTTTACTACATATCAACAAGCTGGTAACATTCAATGTACATGGATATCTGTGTTCATGCATAGATCCTGATACACTGTTCTAACTAGAAAGATTATGTGTACTGTATGGATGAAAGCTATAGGCAAGGGTATAAATAAGTTATTTTATAGACTCACATATATTCTTTTCCCTTCTGGCAACCCCATGGGAGTCAATGTTAAGAAAAACTGTAGCTAAGTGTTTATACCATTACAAGCTTAACATCCTCATGGCTTTCATGAATACCAAATGAGCTTCACACCAGCAAAAGCAGGTCACTGTTAAGTTCTATTTTTCACTGGTGCACCTGCTGACAGAAGGATTTGTACCAGCCTACCCATGCGCACAGGTATACTCTATGTCAGCCTCACTGGAATCATGGTCTGTGTAAATTGCTTATAAAAAGGCCTAGAAGGTGTAGCTGGTAAACCTTATACATGAAATCATTACCTCACAAGAAGTTGCAAAAGTGCATCTACGATGAGGATGGCCAGATGCTAAGCGTGCAACCTTATCGGGATGGAGGAAACAAAAGTTGTGCTAGGTGCAGGATGAAAGAGAGGGTGTTGAAATGAAAATATCTGTCACTGTTGGCCATGAAGCAAAGACTTGGTGCAATGCAAATATGGAAGTAGCATGGTATAAATGAGAGTGGAAACATGGAGATGAGCATGTGCTCCCAAGAGAAGGCTTCTGGGGTTGAGGACATTCACCTTGCCATGGGCAGCTTGGGCTTTATTTCTTGCTCTGATCATTGCTGGTCAAACTCTGTTAGGACCATGTCTGTGTGCAGTAGCCTTGACCAATTCTTTGCCACAGAACTGAGTCTGTGATCACTCTATCAAATGAGCCTGGTGCTAAGATCCCTGGATCCCTACTAGCACTGAGGTTCTTGAGAGCTTGACACTTATTTATGAACTCAAAGACATATCTGATAACAACAACAGAAACAGCAACAACTGTATTGATCAGCAGCCACAGGGACCACTAACAAACCCACACAACACCCTGGTGTATCTTTTTCCAGACCTCTAGTCTTGAAGATATATTTTCTGAAAAAAGTGTGAAGCACTCCAATGACTTCGGTGGCTGTCTTTCTTGTGATTTTAGAGGGTGCTGGATTACATCCATTATGAGCAGTTTTCACTTTTTTTTAAAATGCAATTGCACTGGCACTTTAAGTGTATTAATTAAACATTGATGTGCTTTATTCCACAAGTGTCACTAGGCATTTCGTAAGTGTAAGATAAAGGACAAATGATCTGAAACACTCTAAGTGTAGGATGTGTTCCTAGTGACTGAAATATCTAATGTCTTAGTGATAAAAACATACAAACACATAAAGGAATTAATAATTAAGTAAATATAAAAGAAAGCACTTAAAGGCAATGTTGGTGAAAGAGGAAAAAGGTATAAGGAAGAGCACTTTGAAAAGAGCCGTCTGCTCTCTAGATAATGATTAGTGCACATGTCACTGACGAAGATGTAGTTTAAGTACTTTCATGTAGCTTTTATCCTTTGCTCTCCATTTCCATTTTCCAGCTTTTTGCATGGAATACTCCTCAGCCAACTTGAGCAATCTATTCTTAGAAATCTAGTACAAGGTGACCATCAGACTGTTCTCATTAGCCACTGCAACAGGCACGTTCAGAAGTTGGCTCATCCCACTGTGATGCACTTCCCTGAGGTACACGAGATGTTTTTGGGCATCCTTGTAATTGCCTATTGTTTCATATCAAAAAAGAAGAAATTATTTACAAACACTTAAGCATCTGGGAAAAAATACGTGAGTCCTTCCTCTATGTTCCTATTCCTATTTGTTTTCTAGTACCCATCTATCCTTGCCTCATTGCCATCTAAATATCTAATTGCTCCTTCCTATCTGGAATCTATTCAATTTTTTCTTTTCTATTTAATTTTAAGGTCAGTGCATGATTCCAGAGTTCCACTTTTTTTTTTTTTTTTTTTTAGCATGGAAAAGAAAAAGTGAAGATTTATGAATGATTTTGCAAAAAGAACATCTAAAAAATCTGTACTTCCTGGCAAATTATATGTGGCATTCTTTCTCTGTTGTTTTTTTTTTTTTTCTAAGGAGGGAACTCTTGGTTGGACATGCACCAGGCATGCCAGGGCACTGACACGGGGAATGTTGAAGGAGCAGCAGAGTGTGTGGCTGTGCGTGCCTGGGAGCCTGGGGAGGCAGGCAGCCTGGCAGCCTGCGGCATGGGCAGCGGGGAGCCAGGGAAGGAGCCAGCCCGCGGAGCCAGGCAGGCTGCCAGCCCCCGACTGGTGGTGGTGAAGGCTGGCGAGAAAACACAAAAAACCACTTGATTCCCTGTCAAAGGTTTTGATGGAATTGACAGGTTCCAGTGAAATGTTTTGATTCTATTAAATCAGAATTTAATGGTGGAAAACCTTTTTGCTGAAAAATTTCTGACTGACCAGCAATCTCAGCTTCATGTAGTGATGTTTCCTGCAGAATATATACAGTTTAGAACCAGAAGTGCTTGACTACATTCTTTAATTCAATGCCAGTTCTGGTAACTCAACGAAGCTTAGTTTAAAGAGAAAGCTACCCAAATCAGAGATTATTTGGGACACCAACAGTCATCTTCACTTTCCATTTTATAAGTAAACAAGTCAGAAATAACCAGGTTTGGGTTGCGGTTTTTTTTTTTTTTAAGTGATGGTCAATACAAATAATTACCTTTAAAAGTTACATGTTGTTTCTAGAAGCTGCGTTACAGCTGAGAGTTATAAACTGATGTTACAGCCAGCTGTCCACCAAGAGGGAACATCCTGCTTTTCTCGGTAGCTGCACCTCCTCAACACACCTTGCATGGGATCCATAGCTCACGTGGCCACAGCATGAATCAGGTCAGCGAGCTGGTGGTTTTGGTAGGTTGGCCAGGCCAGTCGGTTGTTTTGTGTGTGTGATTTCAGCCAGATTAGCCAGTTGGGCCACTTCACCCCGCAGTCCTTAGCTGCTGGACCAGGAGTGGGGGGCAACGGCAGCAGCCCATGGACTTGCAGACCAGGTTGTCACAGAGCAACTAGCCTCTAATACGCATCTGCAACACAGCTCCACCCCTGCATACACATGCAGATACTTCGCTGCCGTTGTCCACAAAAATAAAACGCTCTTCCAGAAAAATGACTGGTTGTATAATATTAAACGTTTACGCTGTCCTTTGTCTTCAATCTCTCACACGGCAGTGGCACAGTTTCTCAAACCAATGGCTATGATTGCAGCTGGGATGATTATTTATTATTAATACTGCGTTTACTATCCCACTAAATTCTTTGAGACAATGGACCATTAAGTAGTATGAGGCTGCCTCAAGTGCCTCCACCATTTAGAGGTTAGCAACTAAACGGCATTATATAATTTGAGTCAATTTCTGCCCAAGATTCCAGGGAGTGAACTCATCAGGATTACTCATTGTTAAAGGAGTGCCTCAGGGTTTAGTGCTTTGACTTTATTATTTTTTCCTTTAGCTATTCAAAACCTTGGTTCGTTTGTAGGAAATGTTAATTATCCTTTCTGTGCTGATATCCCACTGCTGTTTTATAAGCAGAGCTTTGCTTGTACAACTTCAAAAGAAATCTTCAAACTCAATATTACCAAGTTTGAATATTATCTAATTAACCTCCCAGTCTGTCATGCCTTGTTGGTTATCATGAAATAATCACAGCCCCTCAGGTGTTGAAGCTCTAGATGCAGCTAAGTGCCTCTAATTCCCTAAGGGGGTGATTAGCTCATGATAACAATGCTCCCTTGAGTTGTTTTATTGCTTTTATAAAAAGACTTTATTGTGGGGGAAATGTTTATTTTTATGCAGGAGGAAGATGGAGCTGACAGTTGAGGTTGGTGACTGTAGCTGTTACTCCTGAGCCGTGGTGCAAACCTTGATACATTTGCTCATTTTTGATGCTCCTTGGCCAGTCACAATATGCTGGCTGGTAATTAAGCTCCTGCTGAACTCATAGTGTGGAGAGAGAAAATAAATACTTCTGGTTCTGCCAGAGGTGAGCAGTTAAAACAAAACAAGACAAAGCAAAACAAAAGGTTCCTTCTGCTGCAGGGATCATAACCTCCAGAGTATGGAGTACTTCGATGTTCTGGAAGTCACAGGATCAATTTCTGTATGTTGTTTCCCAACAAAAAATCTTTACTTAAGTACAGAAAAAGGGAAGTTCGAATCAGTAAGTTAATAGCTGGACATTTCTTACAAGATCACTACAGTTAGCAAAATTTCTAAGCATTAAAACCTCAACATTTCAATCAATAGGTTAAGTGCAAGCATCTGAACATTGATTTGATGGCTTAAGTTATCTAGACTTTCCTAACCCTGCTGCCTTCTGATCTTTGCCTGCTCTCTTTTCCCACAAAAGGTATTCTGCAGAGCATTGCTTCTACAGTACCTTCTTGTACAAAGCCTTACAAGAAATGCTGTGTCTTCCTGCTAAGTTGTCCATCCCCTTTGCAAGTAAACGAAATGACTTTCCACTCTAGTCTGAAGTCATGTGTATATGAGCCTTGCCTAATGACAACTAGGTGGTTGATTTTTTGCGGAATTATAATGCTTGGTTGTAGAATTGGTTCATTAATGATGAACGGAGAAAAAGAGTCTTTAATTGACTAAACAAGAGTTGAAAAACCGTGATTTTTTTCTTGTACAGAATGACCACAGAGAAAAATAATCCAATTTGCACAACAAGCAAGAGCTGCTTGCTATAACTGATAACATAAAACTTTGTCAAGGATGGCTAACATAGGCAGAATGTCTTATTCTGCGCATCACTGTGATGGTTTTTACATCCAGAGCTAAATTTTCTGTCATTTTTCCTATTTTTAATACAAAGAGTTCTTGTGAGGATTTCTAAATCTTAGGTTATTGACATACACATTCATCACTGGCATATGCTTCCAGCTTCATCTTGTATTTTTTTTTCAGACCATCCTTTGTTCTTTTGTTGTAGCGACAGACGTCTAATATCTTCTTTCCCTCTCAGAAATTATTGTGTGTTAGAAACCAGTCACTTTACTGCAATAGGTTTATGAAAGACTCAGCATAGAAAGTGATCAGGTCTGGAATGACTCAGAATCACTTGGTCACAATACTCATCTGTTAACAACATCATATCCATCAGGTAAAATATACTCAGGAACCCTCAAAATTAACTTTTCAGAGGCCAATGCAACAAGCTTCAGAGTTAGTGACCATGAGATTCAGCACTTTTTAGCAACTTCATTTCATATGTGGCTTTACGTATTTACATATAGTTACATATCTGTATATCCCAAATTACAGATTGACCATCCTCCTCCAATTCCAAGAAATCTTTCTTGCTAACTTTAGATGTAAAGATAATCCTCAATATTTGCCTTTCCAGAGTACAAAAGAAAACTCAGTGTCGTCTTTGCCACCAACATGTAATGTGCAAAGGAAAACAAGCACCTGAGGACAATTATCTCCACAGCAAACTGCAACTGAATTACGTATGCATGCAAAGGCAAGAAGGTCCACATGATATAGCTAAAATCTTGGGATACTTGTCCAAACAATCCATACTCTCAAAGCTGGAGTAAGAAAATCATCTATGTGATTCAATATTCTTTTTTTATTTATAAAATTCACATAAGAATTTGGTATCAATGTTTGGCAAAAGAATATTGAGTTTAAGATATCCATTTCGTTACACATTGGCTACATATTTTAATCCTTTCTGTGTCATCTTTTTACTGCTAGCTTCTTCCTACAGGTATACATGCAGCACACTCACCCTCTCAAGAAAAAAATAATAGATAAAAGATGTTTTTTCTCAAAAAAAAATCTTTTTTGTCTGAGTAAGACCACAGTAGCCAATCTGGCCATTTCATGACTGGTTTTGGTCATATCCAGACAAGGGTATATTTTAAGTACTGGCTCAAAGCATTAAAATATCTTTGAGGTATTAGTGGAAAAGGTAACTCTGAAGAAACTCATACATAGTTTGTAAGTGCATTTTGTTTCCTAGGTAACAGCTCTTGGTAATAAGGGTCACACATAAAGAGCTGCACATGGGAAGCCACTTGCAGTGTACCACTTTCACTGGTGAACAATACTGCCTACTTTGAACATCATTATCTGGCCTGTCATCTCTTAACTACAATATAAGCAACCATATATAACACCTCGTTTGCTGAGCACTCTTGTAATTTATGTACTGAGGGTGAAAATTGTGAGAAAAAATTTCTCAGTCACAATGAAATGGAAAAATTTGGAGGTAAGTTGGTGATTACGCTGTTCTGGAGGCAGAACTCTAGATGCTTCTCACTATTGATAGATGAGGCTTGATCGCAGCACAGTCTCCCCAGCTGGAAAAAAAGCAGGACCTCGCCAGCAGATCTTTCTGTGATTGTTCTATTTAGTAGTCTATAAATACATCCCATGTAATCAATACTAGAGCTTTAAGTTAGTAATTTAACCCTTGAGTTCTCTTTTCCTGTAAGAAAAGAAATGAAATTCATTTGGACAGAAATGAGTATTGCATCAAAAAACAATGAAGGAAGGTGCAGGTCTAATAAATCGTAATGTACAATTTACCATGAAGAGCTTGTAGCAATTTAAGATTTCCTTAAAAACTAATTTTCTTTTCCAACCATGCAATGTAAGTTATTTTTCATGCCCTATTGTCAATCAGAATTAAGTATTTTATTTAATAATAATTGTTATCCTATCACTTAAGTTCCAAGAGTGCTTTGGAAAAGTTGTTTCTGTGTCTGTATGTATGTTTGCATATACATTTATGCTTCTCTATAAATGAAATAATGTGACTAACATTAAAAACAATATGCAAGCATTTTTGTGATTTTTACTGTAATGAAAATATTGTCTCTTAATGAACCTTAATGAAACAGTACTTTACATATGGTGTGAAAAGTTGCCAAGAGGTGCAAAGCAATTATTATGACAAGAAGCATGAGTTTTGCAGAGCCATTTCTCTTGTGAAGAGTGTGTGTGAAAAAGCAGAATGAAGAAGTCTTTAGAGAAAAAATTATTTTTAATAAGCTTCTGTGCATGCTCAAATACTGTATAAATCTAGGCTCCCAGTATAAAGTGTAATAGAGTCATCGCCTAGAAAGCTAACTTGAAATAAGAATCCTAAACAACTGTCTTGCCAGTCCGTGAACAAAGCTAAGTTTCCATTGCCGAATGAGGAGAACTTCATGCTGGAGATGACGCGGGTGAAGGTCCCTGCCATGCTCCCCTCTCAGAGGCACGTGCTTCCTCCCTGGGCTACCCAGCTGCTCACAGCCATTGCTTTGCTGCTTCGCTTTCGTGATTGCTGCCGTATTTCCTGGGGTGCTCTACGTTGTCTGTGCAGTTATTGTCATGGTTTACCTCCAGGAAATGAAAGTTCAAATAAATATGGATTCTTGCTAAAGTTAATACATGCAATTTGGTAGAAAATAAAAAGAAAAGAAAAAACATTTGTAGAATCAATGGTGCTCTTTGTCCTTAGCCGGAGGTAGCTTCATCTTTTCAGGCCTGTCACTGTGCAACACCAGGAACATTTTATTAGAAGGGGGACAATTATTGAGTATGAAGTTACTAGGAGTTGACTGATATAACTGTCATGTTCCTGGCAGGCTAATGTATCTCCATTTGCTGATGCCTGAAGTGCCCATGTACAGATAGTTACTGTGAAGAAGCTGCCATGTGTGAAGTTCAGTCCAATCAACTGACTAATTCAAACCTTGTGCACTGTTTGGGTTGTTCATAAAAAAGTAAAGAGGGATTTCTGACTAGAGAGTTTACTGACATAATATGAATATTCTCTCTGTAAATAAATATTCCTCTACACACCATTGGACGGTGGCAGAGAGCTGTTTCTTCTGAGGAACTTCTGTCCATCTGAGGTTTTGGGTAAATTCTTTATACAGTGGAAGCAGTACAAAAGCTTTTCTCTAACAACAACGACAAAGCAGTCAGCTCCTTCCACTTCTACAGGTCCGCAGGAGCAAGAGGGTGTCTGCAGTGTAACAGAGGGGACACACTGGAAATACCTAGGCAAATTGCAGATTTGGTTATCAACATGGATTGTTCAAACAAGAGGAAGATAAAGATAAAGAGTTCGAGAATACAAAGAGGTCAAAAGCAAAACATAAATTAAATAGTAGACAAAAAAAGAACCATTACAAAAAAGATAGCAATGGAAGTGGTCTGTTTCAGCATAAATTCAGCCCTCCACTGGGAAGAGGTCATTACATTTTTTGAAAATTAGGTTATCCAGTTCCCATCATCAACATATTGAGAACTCCTATGTCACAGACTTCTTCCCATATCTGCAAAAACTTGCGAAACTTCAATCAGTCTCCTCTTAGATTGCCAAGATATATTCCCTGACGTCTACTATCTCCTATAGATTCATCCCCTTCATGAATTGTTAAGAAAAGTGGGACTGATAAAGTTAGAATTAAATTGTAACATACTCCAGCACAGTGAAGAAAGGCTGTACTATTAAGTCCAACATGTGTAATCAGTTGTAGAACATTCCTGTCTCAAGCACCCACCACTTTTCTTGAAGCTTGACCATGCAGATATTAAGGCAGAGGGAATGGTATTGGAGAACATATTTTCAATAATGTTCCTTCACCTTTCTCTCAATTTACATAGCCCTGGAAATGTTCTCTGCCTGGAGTCCAGAGGCCCTTGAAGCCAGCTGACCAAGTACGTCCAGCTCATCACTAGCACTGCCAGCCTCTAGTTGCAGTGCTTGAATGCCACTCTCATAATTTGCCTGTTTTCTGGTCACTGTCTTGCTGCCAAGTTTCGTAATGATGATCATTTTTATCTATATTTAATTTTCACTATCTAGCTGCACTTTTACACCTCCCATTAATTCATTTTCTCTAGCTTTCCTCTCACTCTTATCCACTCATCTTGTATGTGTGACTAATTTTAATTACTGTGCATTCCCAGCTGGGGAGCTAACGGGGGGCTTGATATTGCTTTGGATCGGTGCCCAAAAGGGCTGCGCTTTCATTGGCCACTTGTGTATTTTCAAATAAGACAACAGAACATCAGTAATATTGTGAAGCAAACCCTTCTGAGGAATGCAATAAACTGGAGGGGAAGAGTGTCCCACGATTTTCTCACACAGGGTGCAAGCAGGATGCAAAAGCTTTGTCTATGCTGTATGTGACAAAGGTAGGTCAGATGAAGTGGGCCAAATTCAGTGTTGTCCATGACCTGGCTCTGCTCAGCCATACCTTCACATGTCCATGGTGTTACACAGCCCAGTTTTCAGCTACTCAGCTCTTAGCTGCCCTGTACCATGATATGTTGGATCCTTAGAGGAAGGTGCTTCTCTGGTTATCATCTATGTCTCCAACCAGATGTATGACTGCTGTTGCAAAGGAGATGAAGTAGTTCACACAGCAGTGATGGCTTGTTGACATGTGATTGACTTGGATGGGCATGTTGTCTAGACTGCCAGCTGGGGAAATGGGAAATAAATTAGGAGTTCACCTCAAAAGAAAAAGAACTCTGAGTAGCATCTGAACCTAAAAATATAATTTTTATTTATCTTAGCATATTTCTCAGGCATTCCAATAGATACTTCACATAAAGAGCAGGAAATGGCTCTGAAGCACAATGTCCTCAGAGAAAACTGGGAAAGAAATTTGAACCTCATCTACATACAAGAAGCACTCGAAATCATGAGAACTAAAACACGCACACTGAGAAAACTGAAACGTATAAGAGTGATTTCACTACAGTAAAATGGAGAGGACTTTTGGGCATGTAAGTCTTAAAGGTTTGGAATAGTTGGGAAACTGTCAGATGAGGTAGCATGTCATCAGTGTGTCATTAGTGTGTCATCAACAGCAATATGCTAGCCTGTCATTGCTACTGATAGTCTGTTATAAAAAAAAAAAACTCATGGCCTTTGTGAGCCTGAATTAAATGTGGTATATTTCTGAATCAAAATAAACTCTTTGAAACACTTCTCTGCCAGTTAACCTACTGGCAGCAGCACTGGCTGATGACTTCTGTGACTGTCTCGGCTCCTCAGACAAGAGTGGCAATTGTCCTACAAAAGGTTTCAGTGTGTTTGTTTTCTGGTCAAGTTATTCACCAATGTTACTGCATACGTTCATCTCTAAGGCAAAACTTTTAATGGCCAGATAAGAAAAAGAATTGTGGGTAGGGTTAAAAACCTAAAGCCAAAATGAAGCTTTAGGTCCCCTTTTTCTTTATCCTCCAGCCTGCTCAATAACCTGGGAGGTATCAAAATCATAAACATCAGCAGTTTCTCCATGAGAATTTCCTGTATGTTTGCTGTTCTGCTTCTGACCACGGCCAGCTGCAGCTCGGTGCAGTGCAGCCTGACATCTCTTTCATGCCTGCCCCACAAACGATTCTCCATTCACCTTATCTTCAGAACGTGATTTATTAGACACTGTTAGATCAACTGTAATGAATCTGACTCCAAAAAAATCCTGCTTGAAGTGGTCCTCCCAAAAGCTCAGCGGTTTCTGTAGTCATTTGCCATGTGGGAAACATGCACTCAGTTTTGTCTAGGGGGATGTGATCCTTCATTTCCCAAGACACTTTCATAACCACTGGATTGTCAGATATCTTTAGGTGAAATAGTCATCAGAACAGTCTTCTCCATCCTTAATGTCAGCTGTTAATGTCCTTGGGCACTTAGTGTCCTAACCACTAAGTCACACGTATATGAAGTCACACTTTCTCTGGCTCCAAGAATATATAACTAGTCTACGCAGACAGAATCAAAATGTTCTGCTGCCCTCTGTCATAGCTTGATTAGTATGTGTTTCCTTAGGACATGATGTGAATTTAAATTATGAATGCCTGGATTAAAAAAATAATAGAAGGCTTGTGTCACTACTGTTTCCTATGGTGTTTTGGAAGATAAACTTACCTCAATTTCTAAGGGCTTATATATCTAGAAAAAGGTTCAGGAAAGTGCGTTTTGAAGGGAAATTCAGGAGTATTCGGTACATGATGAATACACAGTCTGAAACATTGCCCCCATCCTTCAGCATTTCCCTAGGGGGATCTTAAACAGAGCTTTTGCACTTGGCCCATGATATCATTCAAAACAAGCCCACGTTCAAGGAGAGTGCTAGCTCGCACAGACAAAAATTGTCCATGCAAGTTCATACACAAGTGCATCCACTGCTCTCATAAGAGTTCTAGCTGCATTGAAAAGCACTCATGAGAAGACTGGATGGAGTGTGACAACATCATTGAAACAGAATGCATTTAGTTCATGTATCAAAAGCTGTGCTCTAAACTATATATAAAATCCCTTTATAAATAGCTGACAACTCTTCATTCTTAGCAAAAAAATGACAAATTTCAGCAAAAAATTAATTACATGGTTCAGACAGGATGCACCGTAAAATGACCACTATGTGGGGAAACTTTACATACAAAGGAACTGGTAAAGTCTGACAGAATAAAAAAAAATCAGTGTAATTTATTGTCACTCACTCATTCATAACAGTCTACTGTTATGAAACAAGATGTTCAAGAAATTGAGTCAAGTTGTCATGGAATGAACTTGAATTTAGATGTGCCAGATTGTACAACTGCAGAACTCCCTCCTCCCTTAGCAGCCTGGTCCTCAGAATAGAAACAGTCTTATTTATAGAGTAAATTCTTAAGTTTGATCATTTGTGTTGGAAATGTTAAGGAAATTGTAAGTATTGATTTAAAATTATTAATAATTAATTTATAAATTGTTTCAGCGGAAACTAGGCACAACATTTTTGGTTAGTTCAGAAGGTATAAATTGTAGTTAGTCCTTGAGAAGAAACAGCAATCTTAGAATAAATGAGGGCTGTCTTCAATAGTAGCATTTAATACTGAAACTGTTAAAGGATATGGTTCATGTATTATTCTAGAGAACTGCTGAGTACAATAAAAACTAATTTTGTCCCTGCAGGGAGGGTAAGAAAAAATTTGGGCATTGCTATCTATTCTAATCAATGTTTTTTATAGGTAGCCTAATTTTTTCATGACTGGAAAGGAGAAATGGGGCTTGCTACTTACTACTTACTATTCATGACCTGGAAAAGGTAGCTTTGCAAGCAACCTAACCAACAAATACTTTGAGAACACATCAAAAAACAAAAAGAGATTTTGATTACCTCTATCAATTTGAAGAGGTAATTGATACTTTAGTATCAATTGAACAAATACAATTTTTCTTGATTGCTGTCAATCAAGTGTTTCTGATACCTGATTATCATGGAGCAATTATTACTGAAAAACAGATGACGGAATGAATTTGTAAGTCTGTTTTTTTCTATTTTCATGTGAATACCTAGACATTGAAGTTTATGGTAGCTCATAGTTACAGTGATATTTTTTCTTTATTTCTCATCCTGCTTATTTTAGAGTCAAAATGCTATATTCCATGCCTATTGGTTAAGCATTTTTAAGAGGACCCTGATCCATGAGATTTAAATGGATTTTTTATTGTTCACATTCTCATTTTTCTTGCTTTTTGCATTAACATCTTAGGCTTTCAGCCCAGGAAGCTGAAGTTGTCCGCATGGGACAATCCCATAGAAAATTTCTCAGTCAGGTGGCTAAGGGCATTTGTTGATTTTGGTCTGGATGTGTTGTTCCCCCTGAAAATCCAAAATAATTGTACACATCAACTTCAAACACTCTTTTGCAACAGAGAATTCAATGGTTCCATTCTAATGTTACTGGGTTTTCCGTGTATATAAGTCCTTATTGGAAAGTCTGCTAGAACAGAAGGAAAACAGTAAGTGTTGAAGTAATGCTATAACATGCAACAGGGTGTTTCAAAAAGCCCACAAAATGATGGTGCTATTTTACAATAGTTATACATTAATTTCTGAAGTGCTTGTTTTGTTTTAGTGAAGCTAAGTTTTTTTTAGTGAGTCACATTCAATTCTGTGTATTTTGTATACTTATATTTCCTTATGGTTGCGGGCCTCATTTCTTCCATTGCAAATACCTATTTTACATAGCCTGAACTCTCTGATGTCACTCCTATTGTGTATTGGTATAACCGAAAGAACATTAGGATTTGTTGTGTAAATGTGAGAACACGCCATCTGTTTGGCAATGGTAAGCTGAAAACTGAGGGAAAACATTAGAGGTGTGAGAATACCTACCAGCTGGAAACTGAGGGAAAACATAAGAAGAAATAAAATATCTGCCAGTTGGAAAACAGAAAGATACAGCTGGTTGCAAAATGCCTGCTTTAAGGGTGCAAATTCAGATGGCAAGCTGCAGAAAGACATGCTGGGAAAAAGTTCCTAAAGACAGCCTTGAACTAGAAAATTAGTAGATGTGAAGAAATTGCTGGGGAAGGTGATCTTGAAAATGTGTTTTTTATTGTGGTGTAAATACCAGTGTTCTGACATGTTATATGTCTGTGATGTTTATATTCCCAGACAAAAGCCCATAGCAAAATATGTTAAGGGAAGGAACAAAATAACTTCAGTAGGAAAAATTACAGGAGCATTGTCAGTTCCACAGTGATCTTTGTGTGGTTGTGTAATTAATAACTTCAGAAGCAGAGATAAACACTCTACAGTTCCTGTTTATTTGATGGTCTTGATTAATTAAAGTACAAGTTTCCTTTAAAAACTCAAGACTGCCTTTAATTATATTCCTAAGTGTGGCACTTTGTTCTTCAGTAGCCTTACACAGTGCATGCAGCCAGTTTTGCTGATTGAAGAGGTTTAAAAAATAAGGCAGGCTGTGTGGACATTTAGTAGCTGACTACAGCAAAATTGGTTAATGACTAGTATCATCTAAATGAGGCAGCAAGCTGAAAGACTCATAATCTCTCCCCATGCACAAATTTTAATTAAATAATTATAATGTCCTTGTTGTAATTATTTATCAGTAACTATGCTCCTGAGTATTGTTTCTTTTGCTTTCATCTGTTCTGTCAGCTCAGCTGTACAATGAAAAAATCAGTTTCAGAGATCTGGTATGATTAATTCTTATTACCGAGGGCCCTATTCTGCTGCCATTATTCAACATGATTAGTACTTTACTGCACAATTAGTCACGTTGGATTCAGAGGTTCTACGTGTGCGTTAAGGTGCTGCTCAAAGGAGTGGCAGAATTGGACCCCAAATAACAACAGATTTGGGACTGATGGTCTAAAAGGATGGCTAAGATACTAATTCACATTTTCTTCTTCTTGGTGAGAAGCCAATCCAGAAAAGAGCTAGCCCCATGAAGGCTTTGGGTGCCTCCGAGGCTAGTTCAAATGCTTAGTGTCCATCCTTGCACCTAAGGACATGGAAAGACAGCTCAGCCGCCACAGTCTTTAACTCCCTGCTGAAGTGTGGCTCCCACACGGTTTCCTTCCAGCATCTGAGCCAGACTCACCCTTCTGTTTAAAATTATCAGTCTTTGCTTTAAGCAACAGCCTGGTTGATGGAGCACCGGTTGAGGCTGTGGAAGACCCAAATTCAATACTCTCCTCACCCTTAGGGGGAGCATAAAGCATTCTCCCACCCTACCGAAGACTGTTCTAAATTATGAGAATAGTTCTCGAAGTGGGCTGCTGTGCTATCTGTCAGCCGTGGAAACTGCCTGCAGTCACACAGGTGTGAGCTCAGACCAAGTCCCTTTGTAAGTTTCTGTGGCTTCAGTCTAGCCTCTGGTTTCTTGGCGTCTCAGTAGCTATCAAAAAGATGGCAGTTTTTATATAAAACTTAAATGACTTCATTACGCTGTTTTCTTTTAACAGGTAAAATGCCTTCACACATAGAGTGCATGAATACTTGAATCCCAAACACAGAGATGCCTCCCGTTGTCACACGATAGAGATCAAATAACCTGAATAAGATTAAAATGAAAAGAACTGTTCTTGAGCATCTCGGAAACTTATTCTTAAAACTGCCAACAACCTTGAAACACAGTTAAAATGTCAGCACAATAAAGATCAGCGTATTGTATAAAGAAAAAACCCCACCTCAAGAGCTGCAGGGCAAAATGTGGTATGACGCATCATAACCAACAGTGTTTCGGCCAGCTCCCAGTCAGATGGTTTGGCTGTCGTCGATACAGCCCTGCTAAATGCAGCTAGACCGCACTGGTTACTGCACTGCCTCAGCCAAGCCGGTTTGCTCATGCTTGCGTGGCACTTCGTTACTAGCCTGCAAATCCAAAGATGAACAACGAAACAGGCAGAGTCAAAGAAAACCTACTCAAACCAGCGATGAGGTTTGTCAGCAGAAGGCACTGCTTTGTTAACGCGTGCGTCGTACTTGTAGAAATCTGCTCTTAGGTTGAGGATGAAATTTCTAGGTTGGGGAAGGGAAAGAGCAGGAGGACCGCCTCTTGGTTTCATACCCAGCTGGGTTGGGACACAGAATTGATACAGAAGCACTCATTCCCAGGCAAAACCCCAATCAGCATGTAGAGTCATACTTTTCCTAAACCAATAAATATTTAGATGGCTAGCATAAAGCAGTAGAACACCTAAAAGCCAGGCAGAGAGAGCAACAGGTATTACAAACAACACTTTACTAAATATTAAGGAAGAGAGCTACAGTGTGTTTAATATAAGGTCAAAGACATATACAGAGAATAACAAAATAATATAAAAGACTAACAGCTAGGACAGATAAAAATCAGAATATAATACAGTTTCCTCGGCAATAGATGTGCTGCATTTTCTTCAAGACTGATGTTTTCTTCTTAAAGGAAATTTCTAAATACGAAAATTCAGTTTAGTTTCCGGATATTTAATTCTTGAGGTTAAATCAGAAATATACAAATCTTCATTCCTGGGGAAAATAAATTTGAATATTAAAAATACATGGGGCAAGACTGTATAAAAAATTTAAAGAAAAAAATTAGAATATAGTTATATGTAACTATTTTTAAATAACAAAAGCCCTTCCAGAATACCTAGCGATGAAATGTTCTTGAATGGGTGGAGCAGGTATTAGCACTGACATTTCTTCTTCTATTATGTGTGTATTATGTGTCTGTGTTTAGAGACATGCCAAGCAGTTACTTCAGGAAATGTGAGTAAAGATGAATGTCTCAGCATTTTAGTTTTCAAAATGGAAAGTATTGGAAAACCTGAAACCATATAATTATGTTGCTCAGTTAAGAGGTATTACAAACTATTATGAAACCTTATCCAATGGCGTGCAATTTTCACAAAGTAAGAATGGCTTGGGAAAGCAGACTTCTCAAAAATGCTGGGTAAGATACAATTTCATGCAGAAAATAAAAAAGACATCTTTATTCAGGGCACCCTGCGATAGTTAGGTGTAGATGAAAGATGGTTTTCTCTCCCCTTATGCAACTTCTATTAACAATGCGGAATTTCTCTCTAAAAACCTGGAGACCTGACAGGGTCTGTAACAGGTATCACTCAGACTGTCTCTTTCAGTAAAGGATTTAAAAGTCACCAGGGAATATACAATGACCAAATGCAGTAAAAGTTTTTCTCTTCAATCATAATACACAAACTCGAGAGAAAAGGGTTGATTCCTAAGCTGTACACAAAATTTAATCAAGAAAGGGAAGACGGGAAGGTTAACCAAATGGAAGCATGCCTTGTGCACTCAGACAAAGCCAGCTTTTACAGAATACCCCGCAGGTGGTACCTGGCTCCAGCGGGGATGCAGCACGTTTCCTAATGTTGATGCACCTTGCTGGAGATGGTGTAGACAGAAAGGATCCCGTTTCTCCAAGGGATGTTTGTGTTTGCAGTTCCCAAAATTCTTGCTAATAGTGACCTGAATAATAGACATCATGGTGGGCAGTGTCCCTTAGTATCTGCTGGGTTGCCTGCTTAACGCTCCTCTTAAGAAGGTTATGCAGAAGGAAAATCTTGTTATAAGCAGTTAGACTGCTCATGAGGAAAAAATCATTTTCATATAGATTGAATTATAATTTTCAATGAAAAGTTTTTTAAAAAGGCTAATAGTCAAAATGCATTAAAACCAAGAGTAAGAAATTCTTTAACTGTATCAGGAAGAACACACTAAATAAGTGTCTAGGTCAACTGGACCACTAAAGTCGTAATTAAAAAGGATGAAGAGATTGTGGAGAAATTACATGAATTCTTTGTAATCAGTCTTCACTAATGAGGATGAGGCAGACATTTCTAACTCAAGGTTAATTTTTACACATGAGGCATTGTCAGAGACAGTGGCCTCTGAAGATGAGGCATTAGCGCAACTAGATAAAGTTAATGGTAGAAAATCCCTGGGGCTGGATAGTATTCATTTGAGAGTTTTAAAAGGGAAAAACAAAAAGTAGCTGCACTACTAACTAAAATATGTAATATACCTCTAATAGCAGAAGCCATTCCTGAGGATTGATTTTTATCGAAAGAAAGAACAAAGAATGACCTTGGGAATTACAGAAAAGAGAATAGTGCTTTAGTACCCCTGAAATTGTCTAAAACCATTTCCATATCCAGCCATTAAAGGACCTTTTTCAAACCGCCTAGGTATTATTGTTATAAATATATGACGCATTTTTAAATCGATCTTCACAGCTTCTCTGTGTGTAATTTTTGTTTTTCCAACCTTACAGAAATCCAGGAAGGAAGCCACAGAGGTTTAGCTAGGAATGCAGGTAGTTATAATCTACCTTGACTTCCCAAAAGCTCCTGACAATAAAGACTGTTGCCGAACACTAACAGCACCAGACTGAGAAGAAAAAATTCTGTCATGTATCAAAAAATGGTTGTTGGATGGGATATGGTTTGTGAGTACTCATCAGAGAGCCTGTGCAGGCAGTTCGAGATTTAACACACTGTAAATTCACAAATGGCCTGCAGGAGGGATCGTCAGTTTTTCCAGGCAAATTCTTATTTTGGGGGGATACTTACTTTATCAGTGATATTAAATTGTGGGACAGTGTTATAGAAAGAAAGGATTGTGGAAATCATGATGAATAATGGAGATAGGCTTAATCTGTGGCACATTACATCATTAAGGATAATACGGAAACCTATACAGAATGAATGACTAGGTGGAAAACGTTTCACAAATAATTCTGCATCCAAAGCGCTCTCATAAGCTATGGTCACCCATGAAAGAAGTAGACTGATGCTGAAAAGTGGTTTGCAGCTAAATCCATCACTTTGCTGGATATAATAAAATAAAAATAATAAAAAAATTTCAATTATAAATTACTTTTTATGAATTATAAATTTATAATTATTTGAGTTTATGGAATATGGGTATATGCATTATAAATAACTTCTGGTAGGTGCTAACATGCTTCCTGTAATCACAGTTAAGATCTGGAATAGTGTTTAGCAAAACAGTAACTACAGTTCCCGCTGACTATCGACAACAGTGAGGGTAGAGCAATATAGCTTTTGACATCATAACAACCTCAATGCTGGCTTAAAGTGAACCTTTATAGCTTTTGCTAACCTTTAAAAGAAGAACTGTGGCTTCGTTACATTTATGGACTATTCTTTTTGTTGCTGAACTAGCAAAGTATAGACAACTATGCTTTAAAGATTTGTCACAGTTATATAAATAGTGAGCTGCTGTTACTTTCCGAGAGGGGAGACATTGGTAAATTAAGTTAGTTCTTAATCTAACCACACCATATTAGGGCTTTTGGCAGTTTAGCTGTGTTTGTTAAAGGTATGATTTCTTCATAATTGTAACCAAATAGGCCAGTGAAAATTTCTAGGGTGTTGTAGACCAGACCAGAATGACTTTCTCATTTACATGTTAATGGAGTCTGCCCCGAGTAAAGTTAATTGAAGAACATGCATAAAGATTTGTTTGCTCTGTGGACAGATGCAATGGAAAAATCTGTTTAAAGCCATACACTAGGGTATGAATATTGATGTGAATGGGAAAGTAAATTATTATGGGAAAGTAATTTTTATCACATACGCAATATAGTTTGAATTCCATGGAGGGAAAAATATATATCCAGTTTCATACATTCCTTAATTTCAAATAAGAGACAGCAGTGATTAAGAAACTAATATACTCTTTGTTTCCCTATTGTGCTTCCTGCAGTGTTTCTATATTTCTAGTTCTAAATTGCTGATTCTCAACTGTCAAGGTGGACCACCTCACTGGGGTGTGCAGTATACCCTTGAAGCCTCTATGAATATGTCAGCCTCTTCCCTTGCATTTTCTCCATGTCTTCTTTTGAAGCCATGTGAAAACAGAACATTTTCTCTGAGGGACCACAAGCAAACAAGGTTGGGGACAGATTTGCTGGAGCTTGAGGTGCGAGGGTGTGGGCTCCCTGACCACAGCCCACCAAGGGTTAAATATGCCTTGAGCAGCATACACCTGCAAAGGGAGATGAGGGACTGCAGGCTGGGGCTGCAGGAATTTGAAGCAGATGGGAAAAGTGTGGGTATTCACCCATTTGTGGGCATGGAGCTAGAAGAGAGAGATGCCCAAATTATTTAATTGAAGAAAAAGGGTCCAAACAAAAAAAACCCAAACTTGTGAAAAGTGTTTAGGCTGCTGTATTTTGGGACAATTCCTTTCAGAGAGCCTACTTGTGACTCTGGATAGCCCGGGACTCCATTCACTCGTCTAGACATAAGATCTCAGAGATCCTTTGACTCCATCTGTCATTGCCAAAGGGCACAGATATCTTTCATATATCCTATGCTATATCTGGCACGTCCATGTAGATATCCGAGATACTCTGGAACCTCTAAAATGGCACTAGACACCTATGTTTAAGAAAGAAGCTGAGCTTTCAGGATGTGATTCAGTTTGAGATTAAGACATCTGGATGTAGACATCTACGTGTAGCTGTTGACACATGACCTGAGTACATAAAGACCAGTAACAGACCACGGGATTCAAATCAACTGCCAAAACACAGTGTGTTTTGAGATACCCTTGCAGTTATGTGAGACATCTGCATGGGGCTGGCAGACGTGACACAGTTCTGAGACCTTTAGGAGTAGAAGATGGAGACCAGGTGGGACACCTCATGCATTGGAAATGCCAACACTCCACTTTGTTTAGTCAATCGAATAGTGACTACTATTCAGTATTCAGTGAATACTGGATATAATGCAGTTTCCCTAAAACATCATTTCAGCATTTTCATAGAAACTAGCACACCACACTTTATATTGTTTTGATGTTTGATGTTCTCTCACTTCTTAGAAATATAGTGTTGCTACTCACAGTATTGACAAAGATATGTTCAGAAAGAAACCCAGACACATTTGGCATTGTTACAGAAATTGAGGCAGAAGTGCGATGCCACAGGTGCCTGGGGGGAATTTCAGGCTCACTGATCCCATGAACCCCCAAACATCCTGAAAGTGATCAAAACACAATTACATTCCTTGTTCTTTAACTATACCACCTGCAAGGGCAACAAGGAAGACTGCAACCTGGAAGTGCCAAGGCAAACCACACATCACATCAGAATCACCATGGGTGGAAGAGAGCCAGAGGGAGAAGATTTGTGTCACTCTTGAGCCACTATAGTAGCAGGCTACGTCCCCTTCCTCCCTGGTCCCAGCCATATGCTTCTGCTACTTCCTGGCATTGTCTCTGGCACTTACCTGATCCCATGGAAACTAGATTTAGGGAGCTAAATCAGTGGAAAACTAACATTTGCGAAGAGATGAGTAATAATAACAAAGTAACCAAACATTTTTCTGTCAGTTTAGTGAGCTGAACCAGTTCACTCCTGAGTTGGGCAGGTGCCAAAACCAAGACAAGGGGGGAAGACTGGAAGAATGGTAAAAATGAGACACTTTTTGTGGCAGCTTGCTTTTAGGTAGACTAGAGTGTAATATACAATGCTATCCTCAGGTGGACGAATCTGTTGGGTTTAAAACAATTCTGGACCTTTGCAATGCCGACAACATGCTTGAAATACAGTTAGAGTTGGCTTTTCCAGTGGAAACATACTTTGAATAATACAAAAATAATGAATGGCATTTGTTTTTCTTTTATAGATTTCTAATGTATGGTGCTTTATGAAACCTGCTGAAAATCCTGAGTTATAGGAGTGCCAGCCAGAGCATGTAAGTGATAGAGAGACGAGATGGGGAATCTCGCAGCATGCCAAGCCCAAAGCTCAAGCTCTGCAGTGCGCCCTTTGTAATGGAGCTCCCTCATCTAGCAAAAGCTGCCTTAGAGGAATGTGGAGTGTGACCACCACAGGCTTGCTTTTATTCTGAACAGCTGAAAAGACAACAGGAAACTCTGTACACAAGTAAGCAGAAAGGTCTTCACATGCGTAACCGAGCTGTGTGCACGTGGGGAGGGTGTCCAATTTATCATGCTGCTTCTTCACACTAAGGCTGTAGTTGAGCTTCACATATTTGTTATAGTTTGCCTTTGCACTGCTGGCAAGTTTTTACCTTATGAATTGCTATGGATTCTCTTTTGAATGCTTATTTCATTAGCACACAGATCTAATAAGACTGAGTCAACAAGCTCGGAGCTGCTAATCTAGCCCTGTCAGATATGACGTTCTACAAACAAGGTGTCTAGTTTCTTTGGACAGGAGCTGGATTTGTTGGATACCAACAGTTCTGTTGCTCTATGCAATCGCCTAACAGCTGAAAGAAATTGGAAACAGTAAGTAACATTTTATTTAGGACAAAGATTAAAGTGGCAGAAAGGAAGAAAGAAAAATGATTCAAGCTCATATTATATTTAAGATTTTGAATAGTAGCACTCTAATGTAAATTTAGTTCTGTAATACAAATATATTGACTCTGTTTTTGCTGTCCCACAAATACTGTGGCTGCAACTGGGATCTTTTGTGTATCCCCACTAACTCAGCTAATTTAGGCACATTGAATAACTGTGAAGAGAGACTAGAGGGAACTCGGGTCCTAAACGTAGGTGCTCGGCATCACACCTCCGTTAGAGGCTTCAGATATAGTTTTAAGCAGATGGTGTAAAAACCCTTTTTTGTGACTAAGTCAGTCAGTGGACCAGTTTGAAAACAGACATAGTAACAGACCATCAGAAAGTGAAATGGAGAGCTAGGGGTCATCGTAAACCCTGCTGTCTCCAGCATTTGCATCTAAACAACAGGCACTCTGCAGACATAGAGTTAGAAGAAATATCCTTCTTTCACTGGACTATATAAAATTGATAGAAAGAAATTAGCAGTAAAGAGTTTCCAGATCAGGGTTTGGTCTCTTGGGGGTAACAAAGTAGACTCTGAAAGACACACAACAGCATTTCAGCAATTGGGTACCATGCTTTGCTAGGTTGCTGAAGACATTACAAGTAATGTATTGTTTAGTTGTACCCATGTACACCATTAAAGCTATTCCAGTGTAGCATAGAGTGAGCAAGTTGAGGTCATAATATGCCAGCTGGAGAATATTAGGGAAAAATGTTCCTTCAATTTCTGCTTAATGTTCTGATGAAAATAAAGAAGCCACTCACTTTTACTGTGGATATGTTTACTTACACTCCTTTATAACTACCCTTCTCTGACTTACACCAGCTTCTATAATATCTCTTGCCATTTCCCATTCTTGAATTTCTCACAGACTTTTCAGAAAAGAGTCCTTTATTTCCATTATGTTTCTTTTGCAGGGCAAAAAAAAGAAAACAAAAAGATGATGTAATTAACTATAGCAAGAAGTTACTGTAGTTGTTTTGGGGTTTTATTTTTATAATGAAACTATGTTAGGAAAAATTATATAAACATATAAGCCGCATTTGGCAATGGTCTACACAAAAGTTTTATGGAGACGAAACCCTATAGGGTTCTTTTAGAGATAATTATTCCAATATGCAAATTAAAATTGTGCATTATTCATTTTTTTGTGAAATAATTTTCATTTGCTTTGCTGCTCTTATAATAAAAATCTGCCAACAGGGTTTCCTCTTAACTCATCTAAGGAAGCCTGTGAAGAACACTCCATATTTAACTCTCTTTTAGATCACTGTGGCTTGAGAATACTTTTAATCTCTTTTCCATTTATAACTGTACTGCTTGACCTTTTTGCAGCAAGGTGTCTTGTATATAAAATGTCAAAGAGAGGATTATAGACATGGGACAAAGATATAGTTTAATTAAAAAAAATCCTGTGAGACTGAAAAAGGTTACTGGCCCAGATCACAAATATTTAATGCCAGATTACTATTTATGATGTTAAAATAACAAAAAAGGGTTTATGGGTAACTTGTAATTGACCAACCTTTACAGGTGCGTATGATAATATTAAGCTTCAAGTAATAACTTTCATATTAGCTTGGAAATTAGTTTTAAAAATTTAAGAAGTATCTCCTTAATATTTTCTGTGTGTTACAGAACCATCTTTACAAAATGAAATAGGTTAATTGTTTGAAGTCTGTTTCTAATTCAAAATGGTGCTGTAGGAGAGCATAGAATAAAGTGTGCGGTTTTGCAATTTATTCTTGTGTTCGTTAGTTTCTGTCTCTGACATTTAGGCATGGATAGGAACATGGTTATGATACTGAATGAGTGGTTCAGAAAGACCAATCTGGATTTGTTGCCAATTTTCCCCTCAGAAACAATGAATACGTTCCAAACCTGAACGGTCCTACCAGGCTTCTCTCCTTATGTTCACATCGTGGCACAATGTGGTGGAACGGTCATTTTTGCAGCTGAGAGACAAAGGGAAGGCCATGCACAAGTATGCCCTGAAAGAAGCCAACTTACCAGTTAATTTATGAATCAAAATGAGTTTATGATGTGACTGGATTTTGGCTTGAGACTGGGTATTAACAGAACAATGATTCACCAGTGGAGAAACCAGGAGATTTGAAGACCAGTTTTAAGAGAGGTAGAGCACCCACAGACTGACTTTCACAGACAAACTCATGGAGACATCAGAGAAAAACTGGCACATCATTTATGCAATTATTTCAGTTAAGGTCTAGTAAATGCATTGCATAGTGCTCGTTTGTACCTGTGATAGTTTGATTTTTATTTGTTTATATTCGCACCAATTTTGTGACTTTAGGTTAAAGTCATTATATAAAAGTTTGTAAAGAAACAAAGAGAGATGGAGTATAATATAGACTTTTATGGAGTCTAAATATTTTGAGGGGAAAGTGAAGTGAGGAAAAGGGGGAAATTAAAAAAACCCTTCTCCTGTATAGCAATGTGAATCAGACTCTGCTATAAATATCCACAGCTGAGTTTGAATACAGGTAGAGATATTTAGAATATTATTAGATAAAAATACCAGCAGCATTGCCATGAGAAGCCCCATGTCACTATGGGGCACTCTGGACATTTCCATAAGGACTATAGTGTAGAAAGTGGAGGTAAAGACAAGACTGGCAATGAGGATGAGCATTTGCAGAGCAGATTGCCCAAAACATGACAAAAGTATTTACTCAGGAAGGGATTCAGTAATTTCTATCTTATAGTTCTGAAGAGCTAATAAATGAAACAGGAGATATTTTAAATAAACCTACATGGTTACTGCCTGGTTGGAGAGCAGCACATACAGTATTTCAGAAAAAAATATAAAAAATTTGTAGCCTGATCTTAAGGTTACTCAAGACTACTAGAATAAATGGACAGATGTTAATAGTTAAAGATACGTGAGTAAACAGAAAATGTAGGATCATCACAGTAGAAAAGCCTGGTATCTTACTTTGATCAGATAATAGATTTTATGAACGAAGGAAAAGTGATGGATCTCATGTAAGAAGAGGTCATAAATTAAGCACTGTGTCATGTAGAAGTTTTTAGATAAGATCTAGAAGGTGGGCATTTAGCACCAAAGCAGTAAAGCAGACAGGGAAATGGCTGGGATGTCCTTGGGTTGTTGTTAACACAGAGTCATGAAAGGTGGGTTTGGAAAACGTTGCATTTGAGTTCCTCCAGGTTACACTGACAAGTTGTGATAATCTCCAGTGTAGAAAACTGGAATAACATACATAAAAAAAAGAAATGACCCAATGTTTTCAAAGCCAATAATACAAGATATGAAGTCATTTGCTTGCGGGTCAGTGACAGAAGTCCCTAGATCCCACTGGGGACAGTCTGCAGGCTGTACTTCTGTTTCTCATGGCTCCCAGGCTGTTGGGTATCCTGGAGCAAAGGCCTTCAGCATCTACCAGTGTTATAAGTGTCCATGTGAAATAGGTGTTAATTAGCACGCAGACCTCATCTGAGTTCCCAGACAGTGTATTATCAAGTTACTGTCATTTCCTATGGGTCATTGAATATTGATTAAAACCCAGCATTTGCTGCCGGGCGGTTTACATGGCTCCTACCCTGCTTGTTGGCAGCGGGTTATTCCATTTTTACCAGTTTACCTCTCCCAGGTGCCATATGAACTTGGAACCTAATTGATCACTACAATGCAGAGTGGGCATTGCAACACTTGGTGCTGTGGCCCCTTTGTCCTTCGAGGCTCTAACCCCCAACACGTGTATATTGTATAAAGAAGTCGACAAATCAGAGTTTTATTTTATTACTACAGGTATCCAGATTTTCAATCAGTGTAGGTTGTTAGTGTTCAGTTAAAGGTTTGTAAGGTTAGGTATTGATCTGAAAACAAATACCATGTTGTTTTTACATTCAGAAATATTTGGTATGTTTGCAGTTTTTAATAAATATTTTGTGTAAGTAGAATTCACTGGTATAACTATTCACTTTTCTTGATCATAGAGCTAAAAACCTTCATTTTTAACAAGCATACTACAGTCATACAGCCTGGCCCTTCCCTCAACCCTCTGTACTCCTTCTTTCTCTTCTGAAAGAAAATGAAGGTTTCAAATGTGTTGTGAAGAGGAAATACATTTAGCATCACCAACTACAGTGATCCTGTGGGTTGTGTGAAATCCAGCCTATGTCACCAAATTTACACTTCAGATTTTTCACCTGTGGCATTATCACGATGTTACCATTTCCCATGCTGTGAGACATATGGGCTGATCCTGTAAACCTGGCAGGGACAGACCTCATGTTGACTTCACTGTTTGCAGGCTCCAGCCTTTACTTTGTCTACTGATCTGAAAGGGAATAACAGAAAGGACCATCATCATCTGACATCATTATCCCTAGGCACAGTGTGTGTTCATGTTTTGCCAATTTCTGTTGAACTCCAATAGGACATACAGCAAGGGTTTTCCACAGTATATCTATCAGTAAAAATTATTCCCAAATACATATATTTTTTCTAGAATGGTGTTTCTCAACACAGGGCCATGACTCCTGTCTAGGTGTGCAGAGTATGACAATGATCTTTTTCTTCTGTACCCTCCTTTCCAATAGTCTTGACTAACTTTTCAGTTCTTACTGTGCTGGGTATGACTTTGAAAACCTTGCTCTATAAATCACCCATGAACAGAATTTGGTGCGGTGATGCCCATTTGAATCATCAGAGGGTCTGAAAAATGGATCTTATGAGAGGTACATTGTTCATTCACTTCAAGAGGTGCCTTGAGCACTGTCCTCACATAGCAGTGACACTTAGTCAGGGTATATATACCCGGGGTACAGTTTCATGTTACAGTTAAACTAAACTAAGGGCTTGATTCCAGTAAAATCAGGAGGTGTCAGTCTCTCTCCCGCCTCCTCTGTTCCTTCCTCCCCTTGCCTCTGCTCCCAGCTGCTTGATCTTGTCCTCCTTTGTGTCACTCTGATACTCATCTGATCACACGGTAAGCGGGGCCAGTCTTCTAACCTTGCAAAAAAATTAATGTTTTGTTTGTTTGTTTGTTTTGCTAGATTTGTTTTCTGCGGTTTTAATAAATTAAATTGGCCTGTCATGCCATCCACTGAACATTGGCTTGGGCTGGTGGGAGCCCACAGCTGGGCTTCAGCCCACAGTGTGTGGGCGGGGAGAGCAGGGGTGCAGTGGAAGGCAGTGGGACCCCCAGCGAGGCAACGGGGAGCCAGTACCTCTGTCACCACCAACCCCTAGTATGTAGCTGAAGGCAGAACTTTTGCGGTGTTTGACACCACGCTCAGCTTGGCTTCTGTTCTCCTCTCCCCTTGGGTTCCCCTTGAACTTGCTTGCTGATCCCTCCAGCTTTTAATTTCAAGAGAGGGTTGGTTGGATGACAACTGGATATGCAGCATGTACATTTGAAAAGATGCACAAGGGAGGCTTATAAGCACTCTGCCCTTCGTATTTTTCTGAGGTAGTCGTAACTGTATCCCAGACCTTGGAAGCCCTAGCATGCAACACACTTACAGACCCAGATGCCTCTAACTCCAGAGCAGGCAAGCACTCTGTGCAGTGCGAATTTTTGATCTGCAAATTTAAAAACTGAAAACATTTTCAGGCAGGTTCACATCTCCTGAGCAAAACTCATTTAAATTCTCAGGGCTGATCTTAAACTGCAAGCAGACTCACATAATTTGTTATGTGCCCAGCAGCTATTGACAAAGATATTACTCACTGTTCTTGTCTTTCATTTTTCCAGAGAAATCTTCCTTATCTTCCTGTGTCTTTCACAAGTACTATTTTCCATAATCCATCAGATTTCATATTATCAGATTGTTTGAAGATATATGTTCAGATTTCATTGCTTGCTTAGCAGTATGTAAACACTGGAGACCTCAGTTAGATTTATATGACAAAGGAAGTGACAGGATCTCTTTGATGAAGCTAAGGAAGAACTCTAAAGTATTAGACTCCGGAGGATGTAGGATGAAGTTAGTGGTTAGGACCTGTCCTCCACCAATGGAACAGTAGATACACAGGCTGATTTACCCCTATAGCTTGTGTGTAAACCTAGGAAGGATCCTGAGGGGCCCAAGGTAACTGCCCTGTTCAAAATCTAAAATTGATGGCTATCAAGAATTTTGCCCCACATCTGAGAGCTGCCCCATTTGTTCTGCATGATTATGTCACCTCATAGAAGATGTGACTCAAAATGGTGGCTCACTAGGTCCTTGTCCTTAGTCCTGAGCAGAATTCTAGTTGATTATATGTACATACATAATATATAAAAAAATAAATGCAGATAGGATGTTATTAATAAATACAGAGAGGATTGTGGAGTTATTTGCAAGTTAATTGTCCACTAAATAAACTATTTGGGAGTAGAGACAGTTATGGTCTTCTTGCTGAAGATGCGAATACAAATTGTCACGAGTTATGTGATCTACAGTTCTGGCAGTAGCATATCTTCTCTTACTTAGGTGGGAATTTTATCTCTAGGCACTATATTACTGACACTGTGAGAAAAACTGCATTGACTGCACATCACAAGACGCGGTGCTCCTGGGTACTATAGGTTTACTGACAGGACTATTGCAGATAAGCAATAAAACATCCAGAGTGTGGTATTATAGCATATTGCTATTGCCATGCATACTGATATTGCCATACAGCTGCTAATGTTCCTTCAGATTAAGCCATTCAACTATTTGCATGGCATCCTCTGCTGCTGTGGCAGAAGTTTTCTAATACCATAAGCAATTGCTTGTTAAACAATCAGAAAACATACCTTGAAATGTTTCTGTATTATTTTCAAGTTATGTTTTGAAACCCATACGATCAGTTGCTCTTCAGGGCCACTGATCACTCTTTTATGATGTAGCAGTATGTTTTATGACGTTAAAAATATATCTTTTTAAATGGCAACAAATGATAGCACCACAAAACCCATTTATCATAACAATACTTACTCTCAGAAGGTTTAATTTTCTTTGAAATAAGCTTGTAAAACACCATTAGAAATAGCAGGAGCCATGGAAAATGTAGGAAAGGGTAAAAGAATGACTCTCCTTTTCTGGTATGCTCTGAACCCACCAGATTGGTCTGTCTGTACAATGGAGCTTAGAAATGGTCAGATTTGGCCAGCTGGGAATCCCTGCTACACTGTCCATATGTTTTAACAGGTGGAAGGGTTACTCAGATCTTTGCTCTTCTGCTTGGAAGTGGGTGGTATTTGGAGGAGCCCAGGGGGTGCCCACTGGGCTGGACCAGTTCCAGCACTCTGAAGCTGCAACAGATAGGGTAAGGCTGAGGCATTCACAAAGTCAACCTTTAACTCCTTTGCAGTGGAGAGAAATAGTTTCCTTCAGGGGGCATGGAGAGCAGTTAAACTAGGCTCCTGCTCTCAATCTCTTTCCAGTAACTCTGCTGGGAACTCAGGGAGATAGCTTAATTGGTCCTCTCTGCTGCACTGGTATAAATAATAATAAAAGTCATGCTGATTTGCTGTATAGTTTCAGATGAAATTTCTACCAAAATGCATAAAAATCATACTCACCATTGTAGTTCTCTTTTCATGATTCATGCCCAATTCACCGACTAAAAGACATATGGAGGGGGAGAGGGAGAGAGAGAAATGGAAATCAAGTTAATGCTGAGGAAATGTGTCAAGTAAAGTCCTTGCAAACTCTCAAGGTCAACAAAATGAAAAAGCACTCAGGAAACCTAACAAGCAAGCAAGTAAAAATGACCTCATATTTATGAGAAGTCAGATAGGAGAATATAGCTTTGCATTTTCCCTACTGCTGTTTACATTTCCTGTGGTTTTAATTTGTTGTGCTTACTAATACGAGATTCTTGGAGCAAACAAGCAACATAAATTTGCACCTCCATCTGTGACAGGCAGCAACTGCCGTGCAAAACTGAAGGGAGAGCTCGCACCCTAAGCGTGAGGACGGTATTTCCAGGGGAACCTCTCAGGACTCATCACCACTCCTCAGACTGAGAGGAAATTACAGGCAAATATTCACTGGCAGGTGAAGAACAACAAAAGGGATAATAAATGAGAACTTCCTTAGGTATATTTAGGACTTCATAGTTACATAAAGGATCTTTGCAACAAATCAGAGAATCATAGAATCATGTAGAATCTATGATTCTCTAAAGGACCTTTGCAACAAATCATAACACACTTTCAATATTTATAATATAGCTATTGCATAACCAAGGAACTTTAAGCTGTAGAACAATGCTGTTACAATTTTAACAGGGTTATGAAGCCAATAAGATACATTTTAACCCATTAAAAATGGAATACCTTACCTTTCTTAGCACATTTTCCATTGGCTTCAAAAGAAATCTAAAAATCTGACAGAATTTTAAATTCCTGGTCATGCAATTTTGCACGTCTGTTTTGAAGGAAATTTCAAAATTTTGAAAGCTTTCATGCAAAACCTGACTTATACCTCTATCCCCAAAAAAAGGAAATAGTTAACTGTGTGTCTTTAGTGACATTGATTATTTCCCTCCCTTGAAGAAAATATGGCAGCTGGCTGCCACGACGGTTACTGTTCTGTCAGGATATGTAAACTGACAACAACCAGAGAAAGAAAATGGTGACGAAAGGGATGCCTACAATTTATGAGCATTTCAGCTGCTTCTGTGTCTTCCTGGGCTTTTGGGCTCTTGCTGCACATTAAGGACTTCAGAAGCTCTGAGCTCCAGTTGTGGAGATGGTAAATGAGGTTCCCTGGACACTTAGGAATATCATTGCTGTCTGTGCAGCCCTTGGTCTCCTTAGGCGAAAGACGCACTAGGCTTCCTCTAGTCCTCAGTGACCTCCAAGACAAACTTCTAGGAAACAAGGAGGGTTTTAAATGGAAAACCTGACGGTATTTCAGAAGAGGTTTACCCAAATATACATGCTCCTATCTAACCATTTTTGTTTAAAAGCAATTTTCCAGGAACAAGAAAATCCTGAAAGTACTAACCAGCTCTCTTCAGACCTATGACACTGCAGTTATTCAGACTTCACTGAAACAGTGACTGAGCAGTCAGGGATAAAAATACAACCCTGTTTCACATTTCATTCATGCTCACAGAGCAAGATTCAAGATATGCTGAATAAGCAGTGTTTCACCACTTAAAGTGGTTCTTTTATGTTGTTTTTTATGAACTACTCCACTGATAATTAATATGACTATTAAATGAATGTCAGAAGCTGCAGTTGTTTAGGTCTAGGCTAATACTCCTAAATGATCAGTGTTTTGTGCCTATCAAATTTTTTATTTCTTTTATCCTCTAGGGAACAGGAAGAACTGTTCCAGTTCCAATAATATAATATTTTATCTGATCCCCAGGATCATTTTTAACAAGTTGTTCTACCATACCTAGCGTGGGGACTAAGTGTATTTATTTTGTTGATATACTTTGCTGCTGGGCTGTGATCAGGTGCTCATGCCAGTTTCATTAGCTTTTTTGGCAGTCATTTACGCAGATGATTATAAACTGCAGCTAATTCATTTGCAGGGTCTAGCAGCAGTGGCAGAAATTGATTTTTAGGGGCTTATTTTACTCCTGCTGGGGGGACAGAAAACACGATTGCACACCATAGCTCATGCAGTTCAAGGAGGTCCTGAAAGGTCCCTCAGGGTTACTTTTTGCTATTGTTTCCTGTGCCAGCGTGGGGTCCCTCCCACGGGAGACAGGCCTCCACGGACTTCTCCAACGTGAGTCCATCCCATGGGCTGCAGTTCTTCACGAGCTGCTCCAGCCTGGGTCCCCCGCGGGGTCACAAGTCCTGCCAGCAACCCTGCTCCAGCCTGGGCTCCTCTCCCCACGGGGCCACAGGTCCTGCCAGGAGCCTGCTCCAGCGTGGGCTTCCCACGGGGTCACGGCCTCCTTCGGGCATCCCCCTGCTCCGGCGTGGGGCCCTCCCCGGGTGCGGGTGGAGATCTGCTCCCCCGTGGAGCTCCATGGCTGCAGGGGCACAGCCGGCCTCCCCATGGGCTTCCCCAGGGGCTGCCAGAGACCCTCTGCTCCGGTGCCTGGAGCCCCTCCTGCCCCTCCTGCTGCTCTGACCTGGGGTCTGCAGGGCTGTTCCTCTCACATCTTCTCACTCCTCTCTCCGGCTGCCATTGCTGTTCTGTTTTTTTCCCCATCTCAACTCTGTTCTCACAGAGGTGTTATCACCATCACTGATGGGCTCGGCCTTGGCCAGCGGTGGGTCCAACTGGCTCTGTTGGACACAGGGGAAGCTTCTAGCGACTCTTACAGAAGCCACCCCTGCAGCCTCCCCCCACTACCAAAACCTGGCCACGTAAACCCAATACCCAGACAGACACCTTCTGAACAGAGAAAGCTTAGGTTTTGCATCCATAACACCCAGTAAGAGAATGGACTGAAGGGCTAGACAAGCTGAAACTCTTAAGTGCATATGATAAATAAATTCAAGAAATTTTTCCCTGTGTAATACCCAGAAGAGATGTAGATAGATGAGATTCCCATGCTACTAGCCTAAGCATTAACATGCTCACCATCCCAATGCAGACACACAGAAAGTCAGACTGCTTCGTGGCCAGGCAGTTGGCATTCAGGCAAGAGAAGTTGGAATAGGTGGTTCCTCGATCTTTCTGAGGTCTCCAGGATTTCCACTGAATTCTAGCTCAGATCATAGTTTAACTCATGATGGTATTCTTCTCTTGAGTCCATACTAACTGCTAGCAATGTCAACAGTTTCATTTCTATCAGTGTTTTTCCTATCTTTCACATATTTCACAGCTTTGGCTTATGTACTATCTCGCAGCTCAAAGTTTTTTTCAGAACATGTAAACTAATGTTACACAATTGTGCAGCACAAAAATGGGTGGTGGTTCATAGACAACTACAGCACAGCATGTTTCACCTCTGCTACCCAGCAGATAATTTCACTTCTGTTCAGCAGCTTCCAGGTTGACCTTTTCTTCATGATGAAGAGCATTGGTGATGGTGCTGTTCTTCAGGCACATCCCATTCAGTCCTGGATGCCCATCTAGAGTTTTTAGGCAAGAAAAGCTAAGCAGTGGTTGATGTGGCCAACTTTAGGGTCATAAGATTGAGGGTCAGATGAGGCACAGCAGGCACGGGTGCCATGGTGGAGAGTAGTGGAGAGCTTCTGTATGTACTGTCCTTAGGAGATGACCAGACCATGCTCATGTGTTTCATGTTGTGTTCCTAGGGCAGAACTAGTGACTCTGCCTTCATATCACAAAGGTGGGAAATTGCAACAGTCTGTTCTCCAGATGAATTTTAGAGACCACTTAGAAGATCCAACTCATCTAAAGCAGTATTTGCTTTTTGTGTGGAAATGGCTGGCATGAACAGGCAGTCTCTGTGCCATTCATCTTTGTTGCTGCATAGTATTTTAAATCAAATATCTTTTCTTTTGGAGATGAAATAACTGAACATTTCTCATGGAAAGTCCTGGCCATGGGAATTGTCACCTCGTCTGTAGCTCAGATTTGTGGCTTAGATAAAAGGCACATTTACTTACTCTAAGTTTTCCTTAGCCTGCAAACAGCCAAAGAAGAAAACTAGCAATAGGATGGTTTGGTTTGTGCCAGTTTTCAATAGTGGTTATTCTAGAGTCTTGATAACCACAAAAGTCATAAACGGCGCAATGATCAGTGTGATAATAAAAAAAATAAAATTGAAAGCCTATTTTTAGAGACCGTTTGGAGTTCGCTTCAGGACAAAAAAGACCTGGAAATCACTCTACAGCAACAAATGTTATGTGATTGCACCAGTTGCATAAAAGCTTTTAAGTGTAAATCTCTTTAAAGACTTTCCATATGGGGAAAATGTCAGTTGGGAGGACCTGGGTAAGTGTCATGGACCCTGTGGAATGTAGTCATGGACTTTGTTTGGTGAGCTGGATGGCTTCCCAGCTATCAGCAATTCCACTGTGGCCTGAGACAAGAAATGAAAGACAGAAGTCGCTATATTTGGTATAAGCCAAATGTAATCTGAGCCATTAGAGCAACATGGGGGTCTTTACAGCGGTGATTTCTGTGGCTTCCAGGCAAATAACACGCTTGAGATTCACCCAAAAGTTTTACCTTCAAAGTTCTCACCCTCCAGGGTCAGCCAAACATTTTTAAATTGATCTAACAGATACCTGCCTCTTCCAACAGCAGATGGGCGGTCAAAGGCTGTTGGGCAACCAGTCCTCTGACAAAGGAGTATATACAAATTCTGGCTCGGAAATTCTTAGATAAAGTAGAAGCTTCAGTAATTATCACTGAAGAGGTTAGAGGAACTAAAAGCAAGGGCCATAATTTTAAAGAGATATCAGATGTCTAAAGAATTAATGATGTGTTTTGGTTTTATTCCTTTTCACTGAAGTCATCTGCATATTTTTATCCATTGCACTGTGCCTGCACACTCTTTTATTAGCATTTTGATATGGTAACCAGGTACAATTCAATCTGTTGCTAAAATCTTCTTACCAACGGTCTCTAAGGGCCTATGAAGAATGAGGTATTGGGATATAATATATGGGACACTTTTCATATTAAACACAGAAATTCTCCACTTCCAAGATGGGAAATAACACAGCTTAAAAAACAATTTTATATGCAGTACACATTAAATTTTAGCTATTATAGATCAGCATATACCAGTGAAGCCAAGGGAGCTGCTCCAGTTAGCAGTAGTTAAGGAATGTATTGCTCTTAAATGGAATACTTCTTTTTTAAACATTATATGCATTTTACATCATGGGCCAGCAAGTTATGTATCTCCTGTCACTCATATGGCCCCATGTGCCATCTAGTGGAAAAGGTCAACCTTTAAAAGATACTGTCAACTTGAGCTAGGAGGGCTTATACTGGAAAAGAAAAAAGAAAAAAAATACTAAGGAAAAAGGGAGTCTTTTTAGCTGAAAAGCAGCACATTGCCGAATGCAGATATATGATAAAGTCAGTGGAGAAGGATAATATCTGACAATTTGGATTTAATAGGAAAATTATTTTCAGTATATATATGATTCTATGATTCTAAATAAACACTGTTGAATCTTTAACTGCATGGAAAGCAATACTGTCTGAGGGACAGAACTTGTTATTCTAATTCTAGTGATTAATGTTGATTCCATAAAGGTAATCTGGAGAAGGAAAAGAATGCAAAGATAATACATAAAAATAGAAAAGTACACGTGGAACTTGGAATTTGAATGATTTTGAAGAAAGTAGTAAAAGCAGCTCTTAGAAACAATGTCAATTTTCCTACTATCTGAAATGCAAATGTAAAAGCAGTGAAATATAAATATAGCAAATTATGCTAACAATTATTTCATGCTTTAAAAAAATTGGGTTTCATGTTTTTCTTTTTTCTTCCATTTTGTTGTCTCTCTCCAACTAGTCTGCTCCAGAGATCTATTTTCTTTCTTTTTTTCCTCATTGTTGTAGAATACATCTCCTACTTCTTTCTTCTTTCTTCAGGGTCTTTCCCCTCTTCTGGAGTTGCTTAGAGCTGTTCTTCCCAATCTGCTCTCCCGGTCTTATTCTCACTTTCTTATAGTTTAGAGTAAGACTGTGACTGCAGAACTAGTTTAACTGTATCACCTACCAAGTAACTCCTACAGAATTCTTCTTCACAGACACTTTTCTGAATCAACTTTCTCTTGACACTTAAGTCATAGCAGCAGTTCATACTGTACAGGTGGAATACTAGTAAGTACAGGCAAGTCAGGCAAGTCCTCTCCATGGAGCCAGGACACGGCAGCAGTGTCCTTAGCACCATGTGCTGGGAGGAAAGCTTTACCTCCAGCTGAAGCTTTTGTTCTGAAACCAGGAAGGCAAAAAATTGCTGCTTAAAGCAGAGTGAACTAAGATCCCCCGCAAATGAAATTTCGGGCAAGATACCAGTTTGTCAAAGTTCAGCACGCTCTCTATGCCCTTGCATGCTTGAGTCTGAGATATAAGCTATTGGCACGACGAATACATTTGTGGAGGTAGTGGAATTAGCCCCATTTAACAATCTCAAGCCATTTGAATGAGTCAGAGAAAAAAAGATCAAAAAACCAAATGCGGGCCCTGAGTCTATTCCCACTTTTAACACCCCTGTGTATTCATTATATGGGTTGCTGCTGCAACTTCAGTAGCAAGGTCTGTTTTATAACTTTTAACATGCTACAGAAGCTGACCTGGAAAATGTAGGCAAAGACAGACACAAAAAAGTGATTATTAACAACTCCTATCTCAGCAAACATATAGAGAATTTTGTGACATAAAGAATGTGTACTCTCCATTCTAACAGCATAACCCTGTCAAGTAAGTCTCAGTGTCACTGACAGCCTCAGAGGTGTGGGAACTTCTCAAGGAAAATATTCCCCAAAATGTTTCACAGTGGAAAGTGTCAGTCAGCTGAAAGACGGGACTTGCTGACTCTTGTCTCCTCTTGTTTCCCTTTTAATGGATCTCTTCTCTGGCTAGATGAAGACATGTCTACATGTCTTTATACACTGGCATAAACCAGACATTTGCAGAACAACCTAGCATTGCATTTCTTAGCCTTCTGATCCAAGACAGGGCTTTAATCAACAACGAATATCATAATGTGAATGAATTTTTCTGGAAGAAAAAACACTGCTGGAAAGTGTAGAATTTAAATGATTCTAATTGCATTGCTAAAGCAGTTCTACATATATTCTTTGGCCCTGCCACTCACTGCTTTAGTTCTCTCATGAGTGTACTTCAAATCTGTGAAAAGTATAGATACTGCAAACATAATCCTGAGCTGTGGAGATTCGGTGAGTATCCACATGCTGAGTGGAAGAGCTGAATGATGAGGAAGGGAGACTATGCAGTTAACTTCTCCAAGTGCATGTAGCACATTAGCTGGTGTGCTAACTTTCCTTTTTGCTCTTAACAAATTGTTCACGAGTATGTTTTCTATTTGTGTGTGTGTGTGTGTGTCTATCTATCTATGTACCTATCTATCACCCTTGTAGAGCTTGTCCAGGTTATTCCAAAAGTGTGTTCCCAATAAAGCATGCCCATAAAGTATAGTGTATTCCTTTCCCCTTATAAAACATCGGTACATCATGCTAATTTCTAATTCTAAAATCAGGGAGAACATAATACTACAACTGCCCATGCTCATGAGAATGGGAAAGATGCTTGCCCACCCTGGGACCAAGAAAAAGCATGAAATAAATCAGAAATATAACTAGATTAGTTTAGGGTACAGTAATTAAAAGATAAAGTGCATGAATATTAGGATATAAAATTATTGGCATGAATTTATTAAAACACACTTCAGCAGTCAGAGCAGAATAAAAGCTAATTTGCAACTGGTTGTAATGGGCTTGGAATCAGCTTTAGTATTAGAAGAAGGTTCAAATACAGTAGGAAGGAAATATAATACAATAAAGCAGTGACTCAGGGGGCTGATTGGGATAATGAAATGTATTTCAATGAATTCTGATGGGCAAAGTATTATTACAGCGGAGCTTATAAACAGGAGAGGAATAGATGAAATTTGCAACAATGGTACTATATTGCCACAGTGACTTTTATTACTATAGAAATTATTTCAAAGTGTGAAATGTACTGTTCTTAGTGTTCTAATAACTACTCTAAAGTGACTATATTTTACTAAGCTTTGCTGTTTATCAGCATCCAAAGTATAGACTCTGTCTACTCCTTGTCAGAACTGTTAACGCTCTATTCGTCTTGTCAGCTGTGAGTCTCCTCTGTGTGCTAAAACCACAGAGCAGATATTCTGCACATCTATTGATACGAAATCCAGGGAGGCTGTGGAAGTTTGCTTTTTTGCCTGCTCTGTGGGGGCCTCCTGTGGCCTGAATTAGATGGCTCTTTCTCTTACGGCAAAGCAAAAATAACTCTTGACTTATGATTTGCGAAAACACCATGGCCAATGCCAAGATCAGAGAGCAGTGATTTGATCCTTGTGTGCTTTGAAACATTACAAGTCATATTTTATGAACTTTTTATGTATACATTATTTGCTTTATGCAAATATATGCTTTCTTGTTGAAATGTTTATCACTTTATAAACCAAAAGTCGACTTGCCTCAAAATAGTAATTAAAAACCACAGATTTTAAGCTTGTACAACTTTTTGATATATTTCTTCTCCGCTCAACCATGTAAACAAAACTTATTAGGAACTGAGGAACATGGAGCAATTATGAAATTTCTCTATTTTCCCAACTCTGTTGATAATGTTACAACATTCCCTTGATCTTAGATACCTTTAGTTTGAAAGGAAAACTGTGAATCTTTTTAGTTTTTAGAATACTGGTTAAGAATTCCTGTGAATGGTACTGAAGAAAAGAGCGTAGGTGAGAAGATGATATGTAATGTATCGTTTAAGTATATTTAGGATAGCATTAAAATCACTTTGCATCTAATAAGGCATAAGATTTCATCAATGGCTTGATTAATTGCAAACAGTATCTCTTCTCCCACTATCTTTTTTTCTCCTTAGACCGTATGTTCTGGATGGGATTATGCATGTCTCTTACAGGGTTATGCTTTGTTACCACACAATATGTTTCAGGCATTATCACAGTACAAGAGTATGTTTCCATATTACTATTCTGGTTGCAGCACATCTGATTTACAATATGTCTTTACCAATTTCCCACTCATTGGCAATTATTTCTGGTTCTTCTACAAGAGGTTATCACACACAAACACCTTATTTGTGCCAATTACGTTGCTTGTGTGATCTGGGAAATTATGTGTTTTTCAAAAAATACAACCTCTTATTATTTTTTGAGAAAAATAATCATCTGGTGGATGGTGTAGTCACACTGTTGAAGGGACAACAACAAAGAACCAGTGATCTCTTGCAGGAGATGAGGAATGACCACTTCAAAGATGAGGGGGAAACTCTTAAGTCACAACTGTTGCTGCAAGTGGACACTCATTCATTAGTCCTAGCCTGTTTGCAGTTCATAAATGTGTGTCTTTCATAAGTTATTAAATATCTTGACCCACAACATGATTAGTAACACCTAATGACAGCTCATATTTTACCTGGGCAGCCTGTGAAACATGCTGAGTTCATGCCCTCTGTAAGACATTTGCATCATATGTCTCCTTGTTCTTTCTCACATCTATTGAGGTCATATAACAGAAAGTGAACATGAGCACTGGAGAAAGAGCACATGAGCTTCACAGCAGGGACCATTCGAACTGCCAACAAAATAAATCATATTACAGGAGGTAAATGTGAAGCCAATGAAAGTACCACTTGGGATGCTACTGTGAGTAAAGAACTGTTTGCATGCATCCTCTTTGCAGGCATTTCTATGTTGGGCAACCACATCAAAAGCAAAACAGGCAGCATAATAATAGATGTGACAGTCCACAAAATGCTACATGATATTTTAAACTAGCCCAGAGTCCATAACTGCGGTTAGTCAATAATAGGCAGTGCATTCCCCATGTGGAGTGAAGAAGAGGAAAAAAAAGCCCCATCTTGTTCCTGCCCAAGAAATATTATTCGCATTGTGTGTGGATGTGTGAGAGCAAGGGTCATCCATTTCTCAGCTACAGTCAGCCTTTGGAAAGTAGCAGATTCACACAGCAGGTAGCAGGTTTCAGCAATCACCATGCGTCATGTGGAACTGGCTGTCAGTGGAGCACCGGAAAGCAGAAGAAACAAGCATACGGGAAGGTCAGTTTGCTGCCTCAGTGTCTTTAGTTTCTCCCTCCCACCCCCAAAGCCTTCTCTCCTGCCTGTTCAAGCACTATACATTGAATGTGCCAAAGCAAACCAGAGCAGTTCAAATGAATTCAATAAACACAACTGGTCTAACAAACGGTGGATGTTGAGCAATCTAATACACCTCTAAGGCAAAGCTTCACAAACAAAACAGGCTTTTGCCTTATACATCCACTTGATATATGCTCTAAGCCAGTAGGAGCTTGCTGTGTATTGGGAGGCAGTGTCTCTAGCGCTCACAAAAGTAGAATTGTCTGGATTCAGTCTTTCATCTGTGATGACCAGGTCTGCATTACGTACTGTGCTCTGGGTTAATACGTTTCTCTGCACTAACTGCAGAGGAGCAGTAGTTGTGAATGCAGGCTATCAGTAACGGATAAAGCAGTTCTGCAGAGGTACAGATGTAGAAGTCACAGTAAGAAGCTCCACTGGGAATTACCTTAGTGCCTCTTGGCTCCAACCACAGACCAAGGAACCCCTCTGCCAGAAGTCATCCCAGCTAGTGTTGGGTAATACCAGGCATGTAATACTGCTGTGTAACTGTCTCTATATACTCTCCAGTAATGGCATGCCTTTGGACAGGGATCAAAGAGATTTCAAGGGTGATAATCTGGGGATCTCTCTCCTTACTAACTCCACCATGATGTAGGATGTCAGGATCTCTCCCTAGAAATGTCCCCACAGGAGATAGCTCCCCATGGGTGCCTCTTCACAACTCCCTGCCTCATTCCTTACCCTGTGGGACTCCATGATGCCCATTTATCCCACACCTGATCCAGCATTTACTAAAGAAAAGTTTCACCAGAAAGGGAAACTAATCTTTCTTCCCTACCTCCCTTTTCTTATTAGAAATACCCTCTAGATACCACCACCTCACTCTAAGACAAGGAATAGGGAGTATAAGATGTAGGAGCATGACAGGGTTAGATGAAGAGGGCCAGAGCAGTCCACAGAGCATTGTGGCTAAGGTAGTGCTATTGGCACCTTTAATTTCAGTATTGTTGGTATCACTGCCATTTAGAGCCGCAGCAATACCATAATAAACGTATATTGCCAGTCATTGGTACAAACAGGGCAAAAACCAGCTTTGCAATACAAACCTGAAGTTTAGGTTATGAGTAACACTCCACCCTAAGTAACACTCCACAACCATAGAGGCATGTGGCTTGTTCCTTATAAATTAAGTAGTGCTTTATGTAAGATTCATGCTTGATTCTTTCTAAGCACTGAGATAGAGCTTTTCCAGTAAGCAGGAAACGCATTCTGTCAACAGAGATGTAAAGTAGGGAAACGTTTTTAAATAGTTGAATTACTGGAAGCATTTAGCATGACCTATTCTAAGGACGCTTACAGAAACACTTCTAAAACTTTTAGAGCACCTTCTAAGTTCACCTTTTTTTCAATCCGTCAAAAAAAACACAAAACAAACCCACACTTGCCCGACTACTGCTAAATCCCGGCACCCTTACGTTGCAGCTGTATACCTGTCGTTGTGAAAGAGCCTGGCGTTACTACGAGTGACCAGATTCTCAAGGTACTGGAACGGCAGCCACTGCCAGCGCCCGCCTCTGGCGGGAGCGCGCTGGCGGGAGCGCGCTGGCGGGAGCGCGCTGGCGGGAGCGCGCTGGCGGGAGCGCGCTGGCGGGAGCCCTGGCTGCGCCTCCGCGCCGCCGCCTCCAGAGGGCGCCGCAAGACAGGCGCTGCGGCGGACGGGGGCTGCGACGCCACCCGGCGGCTCCCCCCGGCAGCTCCCCCCGCCGGCTCCGCCCCCCCCAGCAGCTCCCTCTTCCCAGGAGTTCCCCCTCCGCAGCAGTTCCGCCCCGGCGGCTCCCCAACCCGGCGGCTCCACACCCCCCCGCAAAACAGCCTCCCCAGCCGCCGCTCGGGATGCTCTCACCTCCCTCTTGCATGACGCTGTGCAGAGCTGACATCATGATGCAATCTACCGGGCGTGAGGTAGCAGCGGCTGTGAACGCCTCGGGTGAAATTTCATCGAAGACTAAAATGCGGCCTCCCTGGCCGCTTTCTACGCTTCAAAAAAGTGCGAGACTGTGTTAAATGGGTGGTGCAAGTCGTCCTGCACACGGCTGAGTCTTTCTGTAGCTAAAAAGGCAGACGTACAGTGGTGGTGTCAGTCACTGGGAGTGCTTTTCTTGAAAGTTGAAAGCCGCATGTTAAAGGAAACGAAAGAGTGATGCACTTGTGAAATGATGCAATAGAATATCAGGTGGTTTTTTTTAAAGTTGCTGAAAACCTCCAAAATTAATTACTTTCTGCAAAGGCACGGGCAGACAGGTAACTATATACACCCAGCAAAGACCCCTTCATATACTTCCATGTCAGAACTATTGCCAAAAAAGACCCCCAAACCAGAGAAAAAAGCCATGGTGGCAGGCACATCCCTCTCAAATCTTATTATTTTCTTTTTGTTTTTAATGACATGTACTGTTCTTCTTTTCCAGCTGCTGGTCAAAGAAGCCAGGCAGAAGGGGTTTCAGTTTAACATCTCAGCCAAAAGCTGGCACCTAACCTACAGTCTGATTCATAAAAGTTGTAAAGTGAAAGCTTCAATGCTTTCCAGAAACAGGAGGGGCTTAAGCAAATGCCTAAAGTTAAATATGTCTGTAAGGGCTTTGCTGCATTTGGGACCATGGATGCACAGAAGTGTCAGCCCTGGGCTTGCACCTCCATCTTGACAAGAGGGTTTTGCTTCTGAGAGCAGCAGTACCGACTTACAGACTTAAAGCACCTAACTGGTACTTTACAGACCCGATCTGACAGGCACACAACACGCTTGCATGAATGCCCATCCTGTAGGTTTCTTGTCAGGGGCATATCAGTAATATCACAAGTGAAAGAAGTTTTCTTCCTGTTTATTCAAAAAGTTGGAGGGACAGTTTTGGATATGAGAAAGGACACCAGGAGAACCTGAGAGCCCCTACTTCATCTTCTAGAGTCAAGATGTGTCTTTAATATGTTTTGGTGTTGTTCTTGATCATTATGTGATTATGTAGCTTGGTTATTATCCTCTATAATAAAAGTTTCAGGGTGAAAAACTGGCAGCTTTCTGAAATGAATTTTCTACGAAACATTATTGTTAGATGCAATTTTGACAGCTTTTCAGCATCATCCCATTTTTCTGAAACAAGAAGAATCATCCTCTGTTTTAAAAGATGTGCATCAGAATCAAGGGAGAACTACAGAAAGAACCATTCATTTGATGCCCGTCAACAGATATGAACTCTACAGAGTGGAGTTGCACAAGCTAAGGATGGAGCTTGGCATCTTTAGGAAAGATGGGCAAGTACTGTTAGGTGTGCCATGGTCACCGCCCCAGCCCATCATTCTTCCTCTAAAACTGAAGTAACTAAATGCTTTGTGTATGCTAGAGGGATTTGTTGGGGGAGGAAACATTTCTTTCTCTCCAGTAGCAAATGACACCCTTGAAAAACTGGGTGATTAATCAAGCCTGTATAGCTCTGATACTGTATCATGATAAGATTGATCGATCACAGGGTGTACTCTGATGGAGACTGGTAGAAGAAATTAATTACTGACCTGGACATATTAGGAAGTTTTGGTGCTCTGAGTTTGGTTGGGGAAGCCTGTCACGCATCGTCTAGAGAAAAATGAAAAAAAATAGCCCCATAGGACAAAAAAATTATATATATACACACAAGTAAATTGAATTATAGAGAGGATCGAGATCTCAAATAAGACTTTTTTTTCTTGGCTCTAAAGAGTGATGTGGAATGTAGCAATTTGTTTAAATAAGGTGTGACACTTTATCACTCCGAGCTTCTAATAACTGAGAGGCATAAATCATCAATATTTCCTAATCTTCCAGTAATTAATGGCATTCTAGAAAGTAGGTCTTCGAGAAACATTTCCTGGAAAAATATAGGGGTTTCTTTTAATTAAAAATTTTGTGAGATAAGAGAGATTTAAAAAACTACTATGAAGAATGAAAGTGAATAGCAACAAGGTGAAGAAAGTTTTTAACACCATAATCGTCCTAAATTTAAGAGAGGTAAGATATATTGAAAAACAGAGACCACACTCCAGACACAAGATGAATTGCAAGAGATTCACCATGAAGAAAAAGGAACTTTTTGGGTAACGAGCATCAAAACCATACACAGGTTCAGCAATCAGCATCAACAGGGTGAATTTGTACTGTGGGAACATAAAGCAAAAATAACACTAGCACAAGGTATTCTCCTACTGCCAGGTCTGCTAAGCAGATAGGAACTTCATTTTGCGCCAGCTGCAGCTTCCAAGTGGTCTATGAATGTGACATATGGTCTACAATACGTAGATTGGTGCTCTAATACCATGGCTGCCCCCCACTGTACCTAAGTATGTAGGACATGTGTTAGATTACATTACTTAATTATGCATTACCTTGCATCTGTAGGCATTAATTTACAAAATTCTGATACATTTTTTTAATTTAAAGGATGAAATTTTCTGAATTTTCTGTGCAATCACATTTGCATGTGGTGGGTTGAGCCTGGCTGGACACCAGGTTCTCACCAAAGCTGCTCCCTCACTCCCCTCCTCAGCTGGGCAGGGGAGAGAAAATGTAATGAAAGGCTCGTGAGTTGAGATAAGGACAGGGAGAGATCACGTAGCAATTACCATCGCAGGCAAAACAGACTCGACTTGGGGAAAATTAATTTAATTCATTGCCAAACAAATCAGAGTAGCGAAATGAGAAGTAAAATGAAATCTTAAAACACCTTCTCCCCTTCTTCCCGGGCTCAGCTTCACTCCCAATTTCTCTCCCTCCTCCCCCCGAGCAGCGCAGGGGGTCGGGGAATGGGGGTTGTGGTCAGTTCATCACACGCTGTCTCTGCCGCTCCTTCCTCCTCAGGGACAGGACTCCTCACACTCTGCCCTGCTCCAGCGTGGGGTCCCTCCCACGGGAGACAGTCCCCCATGGACTTCTCCAACGTGAGTCCTTCCCACGGGCTGCAGTTCTTCACCAACTGCTCCAGCCTGGGCCCCCCCACGGGTGCCGTCCTTCAGGAACAGGCTGCTCCAGCCTGGGTCCCCCGCGGGGTCACAAGTCCTGCCAGCAACCCTGCTCCAGCCTGGGCTCCTCTCCCCACGGGGCCACAGGTCCTGCCAGGAGCCTGCTCCAGCGTGGGCTTCCCACGGGGTCACGGCCTCCTTCGGGCATCCCCCTGCTCCGGCGTGGGGCCCTCCCCGGGTGCGGGTGGAGATCTGCTCCCCCGTGGAGCTCCATGGCTGCAGGGGCACAGCTGGCCTCCCCATGGGCTTCCCCAGGGGCTGCCAGAGACCCTCTGCTCCGGCGCCTGGAGCCCCTCCTGCCCCTCCTGCTGCTCTGACCTGGGGTCTGCAGGGCTGTTCCTCTCACATCTTCTCACTCCTCTCTCTGCTGCTGTTTCCGTAGCAGTTTTTCCCCCTTTTTAACTCTGCTCTCCCAGAGGCGCTGCCACCATCACTGATGGGCTCGGCCTTGGCCAGCGGTGGGTCCATCTTGGAGCCGGCTGCATTGGCTCTGTTGGACACAGGGGAAGCTTCTGGCAGCTTCTCACAGAAGCCACCCCTGCAGCCCCCCTGCTACCGAAACCTGGCCATGCAAACCCAGTACAATCACAGTGAATCAAATCTTAATCGCAGGCCTTACGTTGTTTTTAATGCACTGAGCATGCAAACCCCTATGCAGGTTTCTTTGCTTTGGCTACTGTGTTATACTGGGATCTGTTCTGGAATGAGGTGGAAATGTTTCTCTGAAATTAATATAGGATATCTAGGGGACTATATATACAGTAAACAAACTGAGGTCTAGACAAGAAAGAGAAACAGCAGAACAATGAAGAAGTAATGTCAACATACACCACCAATAGGCAATACTAAGGTTAGGGTGGCTCATATGTCAGACCCTCATCGTTTTGCTGTTTGGTGGACTCTTCATACTGACTTTTTTTTAGGGTAGTAGAATAATTACAAGCATGCCTATATTTATTGATTCTACCTTTTAAAATATTAATAGATTATTCATCACTACATAATTGTCTCTTCTGCTACAACATGTACTGCAAAATGTTTGATTATGTGTACTTTTGTCCCAAAGTTTTGAAATTTCATGGGATATTGGACATTAATTTGTTCCACATACCAAAAAGTTTATTTAATTTTTTTAAAGGAATCCTTATTGTACTCCACAAAGTTAAAGTGTTCAAGGCTACATACTTGCTATTTTTTTATATCTTGTATCCGGGAAAAGTTGTCCTGGGTCCCAGAGAGTTCCATAAACTCGTGATGGACAATCACATTCAGCAGAGGCCTCCTTGTATCTCAATGACTTCATAGTTCCCATTCTAATTACGTAATCTCCTAGTAGGCAAAGGATCAGACTCAACAGAGGAAAACCTCTTGAAAAATAGCTTATCTTTTAAATTCCTTTACTATAGAAAAGTAATGGCTGTATTAGTGTTCTCTAACATGCCTTTAAATGTGAGATTATCAGTGTAATAATGTAAAAGTTCTCAGAATAGCTCCATCTGGTGTGGCTATTACTGCCGCAGAAAATCCAGTTTATGTTGGATGAACCCTGAAAGAAAAGCTCATGTCTCCTCTCTCTCATCCATATCTTTGCAGGGTTCATGAATTTCTCTTCCATTTTTATGCTGAAGCTTATCTGTTATTTGAAGAGAAAAAGGGGAGTAGAGAATCTCAGATCACTGAAACAAGAAAGTATATTTTAATTTACTCAGGTTCGTGACGTTTAGATTGCTATGATGTATTTGGAGAGCCAGGTTACCTGTTCTCAAAAAAATCCAATCAATGTCCTCAAAATTTTAATTGCCATAAGATTACGTTTTGACAAAGCTTTATATCCATTTTGCATTGTATCATGCGGTTGTGCAACATGACAACATTGGAATAATCTAGCACATAAAAGCTAAAAATGGACAACAGTGTGTGTGAGTTTACATCCAAATCTGGTGCCACTTCACATATTGATCTTAATTAAATTGAGCCTGATGGGGTGTTTTTATCTTGGCTAGTTGCCTCTTGAATTGATAGGAGGTAACACCTTAACCCATAGATTTGCAGGAGTCTAGATGTACTCTGAAGGACATTTCATTGCCTTCTTTTTATAGTCTATCCTAAGCTGAAGCTTTTGTTTAGGGATGTGTGTGGGGAGGGAGGGCGAACTGCTGTCAGAGACAGAGCACCGGCCTGTGCTTTAATCTGATCCAGTAAACATGTGCTTACAAACCTATGAAGTTACATTGGGTCATCTAATGGCATGACATGAACAAATGTAAAGAAAAGGAGTTTTCATTTTTGACACACAAATTATTTTGGCCTATGATAAAGTAATCTGTCTGAGGCCATCTAGACAATCAGGAGCAGAAGGAAGGAGTTCTAGCTTGTTCTTCCATTACTACAGGACTCTCATTTTCCCGTTGGTTGTTGAAAGAAATGGGAGCAGCTAAATAGTAAATTAGCAACATTTTATAATGCATGAAGTCATATAGAGACAATGTAATTCATACCTAAGAAAGCATTTACTTTCTGGTCATCAACATGAGAACTTCACTTGTGGGTCATGAGGTTGGAGAGTTGGACAATACACTGTCAAAAAACATTTTTGTCTTTGATCCCTTAGTGTGATTTTTGTCTCTTTCTTAATGAAAACTTTCATATTTGTGCATTTATCTGCCTGTCTATCTCAGGCCACAGTTGAGTGAGTTGAAATACAACTCTTGGACTCGTGTTTCCAGTTGCAGGTTTTTCAGGAATAATGACAGAAAGCTTAGTTCTTGTTAGGAAGTACAGTGGCTCAGCAGCACAGGTCATTTGAGGATGCTGATGCAGAAACATGGGATTAAATCAAATTGATATTTCCCCTTAATATCCTATAAGAATAATCTTCTTATCCCATATCATTAAATCACATAAGAACTTAAGATGACAGCGAAACACAATTAGAATTTCCTAGAGGATACAGCAAGGCATTGGAGTATGGCTCTAAATACATGTACAGGAATCATGTTCCTGTTCAAAAGGATTCTTTTCTCCAAGCATTCTGCAGGGATTAAGCAATTCATACTGGAAAGTGCTTGGTCTAACTCTTCCCTGTGCAACCAGGAGTCTTACTAGATGTCTAGGACAACTTAAAGGCAGTACAGCTGAGACCACAACATTGAAATGTTATGGACATAACATATAAAATTTAAAAATGGGAAAGAGAAATAATTTTCTAACATGATTAAAGCTGACTTACTTCATATAAAATGTGTGACTAACAGAAGGGAGGGGAACTTCTTGGCTTTTCCAGCCTCTTCCTTTAATAAGTGTGCACTACTATTTACTATATTTGCATTAGCCATTTTTTGAAAGAAGGGTACTGAAACTTCCTCCTATCCATTAAAATAAACAGCAGTATTATCCTAGATAGGGTACAAAGTTCTTTTGAAAAGGAGATCCTCAAGGACATTCATAGTCTTAACAAGGTAATTTCCATGTTTAATTGTAAAGATTGTTCAGTCAGGAGTCAGGAATATGCCTAGGCCACCAGCAGCAGTGTAACAGATATTTTAGTGTTTTGTTTCTCATTTTTCAAGCTGTGATTGTGTTTCTTTATCTTAATGGGTTTGGACCAGACACAATACTGTTGCATTGCTTTCTCAATTTGCCAGATAATGCCAAATATTGTATATAAACATCAGTCTAACTAAATGAAAAGTACATATTTACTGTGCATGTTGGTGATGATACATATTTCATGTCTTAAAACTTGGGAGAGTATTGATGCTTGTTACTATAATTTAGTTTTAATTCTGCTGATGGCTACTTCAATAAAAATGACAAAAATATTTTAAACTTTCCAAGCAATCTTCGATTACAGGAAATGGTTTCTAGAGAAAAGTTAAGGACAAATAATTGAAGTAAAAAGCAGAAATTTCTCTATTGATTTTTTACTAGTTTAGGTTTATCACAATCTTAATCCCTTTGGTGTTTTGCTAATTTATTTCTAATCTCTCCTGCCACTTCACTCTCCTTCTCTCTCAGGGTCAGATCCAATAAAAAAAATACTTGCATCTCTAAACGATTTAGGTAGGATGAAGGTCTCTAAGACCAAAACTTCAGTCTAAAATCCCCCTTTACTTAGCTGCCACCTAATGATGGAGGCACACCATCTCACTCAAGGTCTCACTGGAAAACTTTCCAGGGAAACTTTATGCAGTACTCACACATGTCATAACCCACCAGCTAATGATGATTCATTCAGTTGCCTCCTCAACCCCACTTCACCCAGGACACTAACAAAGCATTGGGTAGTATTTTAATTTGGGTGGTATTTTAATTTGGGTGGTGGCAGAGGAGCAGAGAAGAGAGCAAGAAGGAATGTGACTTGGTATCTCAGGGTTCAGGTCTCTCTAGGGATCCTGGGTTCTGTTCAGGGACCACAGCTGCATTTTATACAATGCCTGTTTAAAGGAATTTCTCAGTAAGTCCTCTGCTAATGTGTATTTCTTCTGCTTTCATTTTTACCTGGGAAAGCAGGTTGTTAACATTAGCTATATGGTAGCCTTGGACCTCATGAAAACAGTATTAATGGGCCACAGTTTTCAGGAGTCTTTAATTGAGAATTAACTACTTTTTATTTTTAAAATCTTAATTTTTGGTTTTTTTCACAGTAAATTTCAAAAAGACAAAGGAAAGGGAAGTGTTCTTATTTAGATTTCATTGCTTCTGATGCCTGGTCTACAGATCTGCTTGATCTGCAGTGGTGGGTGCTCACTACCATGAGTGATGCCTACCTTTGAACAGAGAAGATTTAGCTAGCCAACAAAATGAGGGCTGTGTAGGTACCCAAGGGAAGCTGTGGGACATGTGAAATCACGGGGAGCTGATTGAATAGTCTAGCCACAGAAATGTCCCCACCACTGAGATTTGGCAGGGACTCGGGGTGCCTATTTGACCTCTGCCACTACTGATCCTGGACCACCCTAGGGTCCATGCCTAGCACCTCTTATGGTGACAGAGCCTGCCTTTCAAGCCTGTTTTTACAGTAGAAAGCTCTCTCCATAGTACATGGAGACTGTGCCATTAGGAGATTACTCATTCCCTCAGACACATAAACCACTTTTCCCTCCCAGCCTCCCGCCGCCCTGAGTCAGGGGAGCGAGGATGAGGTTTATTTATAATGAACCTCTCTCCCAATGCGACTCTGATGCTCATCCGTCAAACACCCGTGACAACTTGTTAGTGCTCTGTCCACCCAGAAGGTAAATTCATCCTCATCAGCACACTCTAAATGCCTGCCCTGGCCTAGTGGGTGTTGCCCAGACACTGTATCAGCTTCTGCTGCCTCTTCCTCTGGTTTATCAAGAGATGGCAGCAAAAAGCCATTTAACCTTTGATCTCAGTCCTCAGGGCCTCTGTCTGTCACAGAATCATGGTGGCCTCTACCCACCCACCCAACTCATCCCCCTAATGCCACGTTAACAGAGCCAATGGCTACAAACAGCCCAGCGTGTTGCCCGCTGCGTCACTTAGGAAAGTGGTGGGAACGACAGCCAGAACCGGGCACCGTTGGCCATTGTCCCCCACACAGCAGTAACCAGCACGGCACAGCGCAACCGTGCAGGTGCATGGCGGGCACTGCTGCACCAGGAGGCTTCCCCACCGGCCTCTCTGCAGCCCTGCCTGCACTCTGCCTGCAGGATGGCTGGTCTGGCAGCTCAGGGTCAGGCTCAGCCAGAGCCAGGTCCAGCTGCGGCTGACGTGAGGTCCTACAGTAGAAGAAACCAGCGTTGCCTGGTACCATCAATTAGGTATCGGTGGGGCTTCCCCTATGGCAGAAAACGAGGTGCTATAAGGGTCAGGCATGAGGTGAAGGGGAATATTTCTGAAAATGAGCAGAAACAAAACTAACGGCTTGAAGCATCCAAAACAAGGCACGTGAAGTGTAAGTTCTTTGGGGGGATGTAGCCCTTGGCTTTGGGTTCATAATGGTGGGAATTCCCATTTTAGAAAAGGCCACAAGTGATTCAGATGGTGCGTTGCTGTCACGATGCTACGTCCAAGGTGAGGGACACAGAAAGGAACTTTCTGATTCACTGTGACAAGCTGACAAGTCATTTGGTACAGTGACATTTGTGAGGGGGCACGGAAATTGGTAAGATAGCACGTCAATAAAGACAGAAAAAATATTTTAAAATTAGACATGATTAGAAATATAGCATCTAGCTCTATTTCAAATAGTCCTTAGTTTTCTTGCTAAGGAAAGGAATAATTGTTAAAATAATTGGACTTAAACAGGATTTTAAAAAAATTTGCAGTGGTCATTAGTGAATAGCAAGAGACTTCGTTATTAAGTGTCACAGGATGGTTTCAAAAATTGGTTTCAGATGAAGAAGTTAGAGCCAGCTGCATTTAAAGTCAAGACAAGCTCTGGGGTTTTCAGTGTTGCTACTTCCTCTTAAATGTCACTGAGAAGCTGTCGACGGGTATGAAAAGGCACCCAGCTGCTCAAGCCTCTTACACTTGGAGAGAGAGAAAGAATAAAACATATGTGGAGGGACACCTGGGGTTCTAGAGGATGCAAACAGCAATGTACCACACGAGATGGACCCACATTCCTCCCTTTTTTCTGTTGCACTCTAGTTGCATTTTAATCAAAATGAGCCAAAGTCCATTTTTGTGTTCATGAATGTGAACGCGGATTGTTTTTGCTGGCAAAATAGAGTCCCTCCATAGTGGTTAGTTTCAGATTACCTGAGATTAGAATTTGGTCTCAGTAGAAATAGCAAGCAACAGCAAAATGGAATCTTTTGTTACCATGAGGTCTTATGTGGAAGCCTTATGTTGTTATCAATAGTTTTATCAAATGTTTATGTTGGTAATTTTCTGTTATGCTATGAAGAATTACCCTGGATCAATATAACTTGATCTAATATAATCAAAGTACTGTTTCTAAATGAGTGAATGTGTTCTTTGTCAAAAATTAACAAATCATGAAGTGTGATGCAGAATCATTGATTGTTTTTAATTTCTTATATTTACTCTCACTTTTGAATTCCTTAAATCAGCTCTAATATCAATCAACAAGTTTAGACTGAGATGATCTAATGAAAAAACAAATCAGATTAGTAACTGGAGAGGTGAATAAACATACCAAAAAAACGATAGACTCCATAAAAGGATTATTTCCCGAGTTATGTCTGACATTTAGTGAAAATTACATTATCTTTTTTATTTAATAAATGACAGAACTTTCCCTCTTCCTGTCTGGCTGCTAGAAATCTAACAGACGTCTGTAGAAGATGTATGTGTGAGCTCTGCTGCTCTGGGTCAATCTCCATATTTGTCTCAGAGCATCCACCAATGACACATTTAACTAGTTGCAGCACTCTTAAATGCTTTATGTCATGACATCACTAATGAAGTCACCTCTAGAGGAAACATAAGCTTGACATCCTAGAAAATTATCTTCAGATCTCAAATGACTGACCTCATAGGGATTTGGCCATCAACAGGTTTCTAAGGCTTACAGTGACAGCAAATATAAGCATTAAAATAAATCATTTTGTGAAAAAGACATCACAGGAAAATTAGCTTTCCTTCCCACCCTTCGTCAGTCTGGGTTTATTACTGCACTCAACATTGAATGGCAACCAGTTGAAAGATGCTAAATCACTGCATTATAATTCTAGCCACCATGCCACAACCCTACTATCTGTGTGTGGAGACTATATAAAATCTCTCTCTCATCATCCAGATGCCTCTCAGTTGAAATGGGGTGGATAACTATTAATAGGTCAACAACTTCACCTCGTAAAATTATGCACATCATTGAAGGATATCAGTGCATAGTATTTGTCAGTTCATATATCATTTAATTACTTGCCAAATTAAAAAGAAAGTAATTCAAGTTATATTGCAGGTATAATATTACAGAATGACACAAAATAAGTGTGTAAGATGCTTCCTAGGTTGTAACACTGGCAGTGCAGAATCTCCCTGTCTTTGTCCCCTGGAGTTCCAGTGAGTTTTCCCAAAAGTCAATTTTCTTTATGCTGCATAGGGCTTTCCCCACATTTAAATATTATGGAATATGGGTCGGCTTAGTCATTGCAAGGTAGTATGGTAACTTTTAAGATCACTTTTTTTAGTGTTATATTTTTCAGAATAAACATTTGAAAGATCATATGTACAGTTCAGGTTGCCATGGGTCAAATGCTGAGAAACCTGTATTGAAGGGAGTCTGCTGAGAACGTTGGTAGACCACTCATTCTCTCTCACTCTCATTCTCTAACACTTTATCACTGCTGCTCCTTCCTCCTCACACTGTTCTTCTGCGCCAGTGTGGGGTCCCTCCCACGGGATACAGTCATAGAATCATAGAATCATAGAGTCATAGAAACTTTGGGTTGGAAGGGACCTTTCAAGGCCATCTAGTCCAACCCCCCTGCAATGAACAGGGACATCTTCAACTAGATCAGGTTGCTCAGAGCCCCCTCCAACCTGACCTGGAATGTTTCCAGGGATGGGGCATCTACCACCTCACTGGGCAACCTGTGCCAGTGTTTCACCACCCTCATTGTGACAAATTTCTTCCTTATATCTACATGAAATCTGCCCTCTTTTAGTTTAAAACCATTGCCCCTTGTGCTATTGCAACAGGCCCTGCTAAAAAGTCTGTCTCCAAAGTCCTTCACAAACTGCTCCAACATGGGTCCTTCCCATAGGCTGCAGTTCTTCAAGAACTGCTCCAGCATAGGTCCTCTCCATGGGGTACTTCAGGACCAGGCTGCTCCAGGACTGCAACTGCTACCAGGACCATGGTCTAGCTCCACAGGCTGAAGCTTGCTTCAGGACATGTCCACGTGCTCCAGCATGCAGTCCTCCGTGGGCTGCAGTGTGGATATATGCTCCGCCGTGGTCCTCCACAGGCTGCAGAGAGACAACCAATTTCACCATGGTCTTCTCCCACGGGCTGCAGGGGAATCTCTGCTCCAGTGCCTGGAGTACCTCCCCCACTCCTTCACTGACCTGGGAGTCTGCAGAGCTGTTTGTCTCACATATTCTCACTCCTTTCTCCCAGCTACTGCGCAACATTTTTACCCTTCCTTAAGTATGTTATCACAGAGGTGCCACCACTGTCGCCTGGCTCAGCTTTGGCCATCGACGGGTCTGTCTTGCAACCGGCTGAAACTCTGTCTGAAATGGGGGCAATTGCTGATATCTTCTTATAGAAGCCACCCCTTCAGCCCTCCCCTGCTACCAAAACCTTGCCATGTAAACCCAATACACTGGCCCAAACACACTACAAATGCATGACTGGGTCCTTGCTTAGGGACAGCAAAGGATCAAGCTTGCTCTCACAACATGCCACTCTTCTTGCCTGAACCCTCTCTTGAGAGCTGTCCTTTTCACAGAAGTCCAGGATGTTCTTCACATGTATATACAGACCCTCCTGCATCTTTCTCCATTTCTCTTTCCTGCACCATCAGTTTGCTTCTTTCTTCAGAAAGTCCCCAAGCCACAGATTGTTCAATCTGAGTAAAAAACATCACCATCGCGTGGCTGCCATCTTCCAGTGCATTTCTCTAAGAATCAGAGTTGCTGTAGGGGATTTTGGAACAGATGTACTTTGAAACCACCCAGCATGTATGTTTTTATGTTCTGCTTTCTATTGCTCCTCAGTTAGAAAGGATTTTTTGCTACAAAAATCTGTAGGTCTGTTTTATCTGATCTATTTTTCCCTTCAGCTCACAGAGTTACACATGATGTAATTTTAGGCTAGCTAGCTTGGATGCCACTAGCCATGTAGATATAATACTGGCACATCTCGAAGAACTGGGTAAATTTGGGAGTGGATGACTCAGCTCAGCTGTTTTCCACTGTGTTTACGCTGTTAGCTCTCTTGTTACCAGTCACCAGCTTGCACATGCCTCTGTGAGCTGCTGTCTGTTTAAAGTTAACCAACCTTACTATGTCTGTCAGATCCTGCATTTTCTAAAACATCTGTTCTCTTCTTCAACCTTCAGCTCCTTGCAGGGTGAAAATAGGCTTTATCTTGGAGGTAAGATGCTCACCCTACAGTGAGATCTTCTCAGCTGTTAATAGTTTTTAATATCAACCTGTGATAGCACTGCCTTGCCTTCTTAGTGCGAAGATGAATGAGGCAGAAAACAGGAAAAGAGAGTTATATGACTTAAGGGAGCAGCACTTGAGCTCAAACTGGCACTCATAAACCACATAGTGACAGATTCTGAATTATCATAACATCTCTGTAAGATTAAACATAATCGGATTTCTCTATTATTGGAAATTACATATTCAGGAACAATATTTCAAGAGAGTAACTCAAATTATTCCTGCTTTATATTGAAGAACCTATCCTAGCAGAATTCATTGGAAAAATAGGTTGTGCTAAAGATTGTATTTCTTTAATAATCTATGCAAAATTTATTAGAAAATACATATTTTAAACCTTGAAGCTGCCACCAATTTTTTTTCATTTTTCCCATCCATATGCATAGCATGAAAAACTTACTTTAAGGACTCAAGGAACACTACACAGTAATTGAAAACAGAAAATTACTTCTTTACAAGTGTAAGTGCTGCAAGTTCTTCAAAATAAAAGGTTCTATATGAGATTTTGGGAAGGGAATTTTTGTTTCTTTAAACTGCTCAGTGTTAAAACTGCAGAGGCAAAAGGCAGTTTTCAATATTGGTTTTTCTTAGTGAATAAAGAGTGAATTAGGTACCATAGAGACCTTATAAAATACTTCATGCTCTTCATTTGCGTCATCAAAAACTTGTCAGCCTGGAGAAGAAAGCTGAGATTATACCAAAAGTGAAACATAAACACCCCTACCGTGTATGAAATAAAGTGAATTAATGAGATAAAATTGACAAAAGATAGAAAAGCTCTTAGTTTCTTTTTTTATTTACATCTATGTATCACTGAAGTCCCATTTTGAGGATTTAAATTAGAATTTGAATGATGAATGTCCTTGAAGAAGTTATGAAATAAGTAAAACCCTAAGTGAAATGTTTTAAGGAAGATTAACTTTTTGTTGCTCTGACAGAATTGACTTAGTTCTCAGAGGGAGTCATTTATAAAATTGCTGTTGTACTGCACAGTTGAGTGAAAGAGTGATGGAATATGAAAGATGACCTTCTCCTTTTTCTTTACCCCCTTTCTTTTATACTGCACCACTTGTTGTTCAAGATGCTTTCTCGTTTCTCTGAGAGTGTCTGGGTTACCCTGCCCCAGGTCACTCCTGAAAGGGCTTGCGAGCACTTGCGAGGGAGGCAGAACCCCTTCAATTGGGCAAAACCAAACACCTCGCCACTTTGAATAGAAGCATCTGCTCTCATGTAGAAGTAGGACAAAGCTGTCCAGGTCACTTCACCAAGCAATTTTTCTTCCTGGCCTACTTCAGAATATGCTGAAACCAGTCATTTGCAGGGAATCAGGTTCATTACCTGGGCCCTGGGATGCAAACTTCACAACCTGTGTACAAAACAAGGAGAAACCTCGCCAGCTGTGACCCTTCAAAGACACTGTTTTCTTCTTCCTTCCCTTCCTCACCCCCAGCAAATTTTGCTTTTGAGTCAGCAGGGTTTGAATATAGGATGAGAAGCAAAGTCTGCTAGCCCACTGGGAACATGATCTAGTTAAAACGTAGGGGGCAAAGGGTAGGGATAACGTGGAAAAAGTAGGACAATTTGACAGTGGAGGGATTCAGCTGCCTGCGTTGCACGGCCTAGGTTGGTGCAGCAGAGCTCTGTAACCTTGGCTTGCTTTTACTGAGAAAACAATCTTGAAGGTGTGAGCTAAAACTGTGCAAGATAAGAAAAGAAACACACAGAAGTAAAATTTTTGATACTGCAGCAGTTAGCAGGAAGGAATAACTGCTTTAAAGTATAAAAAATCCCAGAAATAAAGCAGAAAATTAAGGAAAAACTCAGTAACACTGATAATCAGCCCATTTGAAGGAGCAACAGAGAACAGCCCTATCTGACATGACTGATGACTGCCAGGCCAGCAAAAACACATTGAATGTCTCATTAAGGTTGGTGAGAATATTAATACCCAGTTCAGTAACTCATTAATCCTAGATATATATCATGTGTATTAGCCAATAAATTGCACTGTACTCTTACATTGGCTATATTCTGCTTGAAAAGCCTCCTTGCACAAAGTAAAAAGTGCCTGATAGAAGTGCCCAGCGAGGGAGGGTTATGCCGTTTTTCTCTGAGCTTGGTACTGCTCCCCCAGCTGAAGCCTGTCCCTGCTCCTGGCACCCTCCCGTTGAAGCCTATTCCCATCTCCACAGAAGACTCTCTTCCACCTCCATGCCACCATGGCCTTGCAGAAGGAGGTGGTGGAGCCATGGTGAACTCCACTTTCATCCCTGTGCTACCATACTAGGCTAATTCATTCCTGGGTCCCTGGCTTAACATACTATGCAAATATTATCTTCAGCATAAACATATACTTTCATTAGCTAGTTGTATGAGTTTATGTTTATCTGTAAACAAATGGTTCCTCCACAGCTTGTGGGGCTTCAGATCAACAAGACCATCTAGTTTGCTAACCTCTCTTGTCCTGTTAATCCTCTAAACTACAGGAAAATCAATTACTGGGTAATTTATTTGACACAAGTAGGGTGTGTTTGATCAGTTGCCTGAAGACAGAGTTCATACGTCACAACAGAGGTGTAACAGGGAGTGTGAAACTCCCTTTCCGTACATGTCTGAGAGATGCTCTGCCTCTTGCTGCAATTTTCCTCTCCTGTCATTGACCACAGAGTTTTTTTCACCTAGTATTTCACCAAAGACTTGCTCCAGCTGGGGAAACTCTGTTCTCCATTGAAATCTTTGGGCTCCGCAGATAAAAGATTCTTAAAAAGTTGTGAGAAAGGGACATGTCTGGAAGTCAAAGTTGGTAGGAAAAGAGCTGATTTTGAATGGAAGAAACATGAAGAGCGTTCTAACCTCTAAAAATAAAAGTTACATTCATTTCTAAATATGTTTGTTTGATGCAGGTAGGTACAAATGGAACACAGTAACCATCTGTAGCCAGCTAATTGTGCCTCAGCAATAACTATCCAGCAGTACTTACTTTAAATTCAGAGTGTTTTTTTAAATATACATGTTATATATATGCTGTATGTTTCACTCTTAATTAAGTGGAGCATTTTAAAAATGACCATCTATCTTTCCACGCATCCAAGAAATTATAGTATATGATAGATATTTGATAAATAAAGACATCCCTGCCATTGATCTTATAAATAACTCCAATGAATAATCCATAGCACAGGAGAAAACCAAGCCCAAGAAAAGAAAACAAGGAAATGGGCAAAGCGATATTTCATTCCTCACATTTCAGTTCAGTCTGCAGAGAACTGATGTTAGTGCTTTTCTGCAGATGCTTCAGGAAAAAAAGTGAAGCTTTCTTAGATGTGATGACCCATGTTTTGCTCTTAATTACACCAGCGCTAAACTTCAGTACCTCCATCAGTTTCAATTACATGTTGTTTACTCTAGATCTTGAGAACAGAAGGAGCAATTTATCACAATTCACATTTTATCAAACTTCTGCTTGCCCCTCACTGCTCTGAAAAAACATAGACAAGTTGTTGCATGAAAGAGAGTAAACGCTTTTAAGAGTAGAAAACCATTCATTTTTCTATGAGTGTACAAATTAGTTTCATAGAGAGCAAAGGCTTTTTCCTTAAAGTGTACATATTCCTCATTTGTAAAGTAACTTCAAGCCCAACCGAGGGACCCCAGTTCCCCACAAAACACAAGGAGCACGTTAGGTGCCTATCAAGGAGTTTCATAAACATGATGCTGAGCATAGAACCTGTTCCAGTAACTGATAGTCAAAGTCAGGTAAAAGACAGAGGAATTAAGTACCAAATCAAGGTCAGCTCTTCCGTAAGGAAAAAGCAAACCAGACGTTTACCCATAATATCCAGTAGCCTATGTGGGTGGTCAGCTGGACCAGAATAAAATTGTTTTGAGGAGCACGATTGGATTTGGAGCAATGTCTTGAATGTATGTTTCCTACATGCTTGTTGTTGCAGTAATGTGCGTAATAGTTGCCGTCATGGGCAGCAGATCCTATGGCTTTGTTTTTCCACCATATTCACATTTTGAATACTTGGAAAACAACACATGGAATGAGCCCTGTAGGTAAGTCTGGTGGGAAATATTTTGTCTGTGAATGCCACCACAGAGTATGTGTGAGCTAGGTCTGAACAACTCAACAGCACCAGGATTTGCTGCATTCTTTACAGGAAATAACCATCTCTGCAGCCCTTTAGATGCTGGAAGCTCCAGGTCTTCTATTAGATCCAACTCATATTAAGCTGTTGTTCTGTAGGAAGAAACACTCTGTTTCTGTCTCAAAGAAAAATTATCTTGGAGTGTAAACATCTTAATTTTACTTGGAAATAAATTGCATGGAATTGTTACTTTAATTACCTCTACCATTATTTCCAAAATTAAGAACTACATAAAATGTTTTCTCTGTAATAGAATTAAATTTCCTTGAGGATTAATCTTTTCCATTTTCAAAGAAAACCCTCTTGATATAAGTACTTTATATGAAGTACAGTATGTAAATGTTTTTCTCAATTACTTTTTTTTTTTCTCCAAAAGAGCTGCCAGAAGGATTGTCAATCCTTGAGCATAGTGAAATCCTCTTTTCTTTTCCCTGATGGAAAATAACTCTGTGCAATTTGTTTTTACCTCTGTATTTCTGGAACTTTGATGGACCAGGCTCATTGAAAATTATGCTCATACATTAGATTTTTGCTTATTATGATTATCTGAGCAGATCTTAGCCATACTGGTAAGGAAAAGGTTAGAAAAGTCTCACTGGAAAATGAAAAAGATGCAAATATCGATTCTTACAGCAGAAGAGCTTCCCTGGGGAATATGTGATGAGCTTTCAGCCATGAGCTTACTAGAGCCAGGAATAATAATAAGACTATGGGAAAAAACCCTCTTTTCCTGGAAAGAGAAACTGCTGGAGTTACTAGATTATCGCTGACGTAGGAGAGGATTACAGCTCAGCTACAGAAACCTGCGTGCCCTTACATCACATACACAAATAAAACTCCTCGTAAGGGCAGTGCAAATGAGTCGATGTGCTCTCAGTGTGAAGTAAGAGTTGAGAAGACAGAAGGCACAGACAGACCAGAGAGACACTGCTAAGGACCCTCCTGGAGAGCTGCGTCCTGGAGCCTGAGGGGTCTCAGGCTGAGCTACGTATTCATATAACTAAGGAAAGTTCTGTCTCTTCTGCACACAGCTCTGACTCCAAAACACTTAGTAAAATACTGCATATTTCAGGAATGAGCTCGGCATAGCACATTCCCTTTTTGGTTTTTGTTTGAAACTGGTAACAGTGGAAGGCTTAGATTTCTTTTATGGATACAGTTCACATAATACATCAGCAACTTCCTACAAAGAGCAGATAATATGTTGTTTTACACATTTACCATGCATAGAAATAACTTGTTTTTTTTACCAAAGTATGAGTAGGCTCCTGACATGTTACAGGGAACTACAAAAAAGGTATATTGAAATTAAAGAAATAATGAATTGAAGCCTGAAAAAGAAGATAGTGTATTAATTCTGGTTATTAGATGTAGAAATTGTTAACAGAAATTGTTAACATCACGTACCAGGATGAAAAGTTTTTTATGACATATTCTTAATATATATACTTTTTTTTAAACTAGCTTCTTTTTTCAAATTAGTAGCTTTGCCAGTGTATTTTCAGGTCAAACAGAAACTGGCTGCCATAATAGAATAAATCTTTGACCCATGATGAATATTTTATAACCTTCTCTATCATAAAATTAAAGAATTTTCTTTATGCAACTGTTAAACAAAAGTTTTATGGTTAAAAGAAAATTAACCAATACCTATTGAAAATATGAACTGAATTAAAATTTTAAAATACTGTTACAAAGTCATTCAAAGTGCAAAAAAGTACTTTCTTTGACTGTTATTTGTGGGAATTCAGTGCTTTGTTAAGAACAATGTATATATATTTCATGCCTTAAGACTTACCACACCTATGATTAAATACACATGGTTGTCTAAATGCATGACTGGAATGTTTAATATATAACACTTTCAGTTGTCCTCTGCTCATCAGAAATACAGTAGCAAAGTCAAGTACGCTATTCTGTATTTGTGTATCGCTTTCTTATCTTCAAAACCATAAACATGTAATACTACTCTGCTATTCCAAAAGCCAAGCTAGTCCTCTGCAACACTACAGATAAAGGGGAGAAAACCCACAGATATAGTTACTTTGATGCAGTTTGACCAAGATTCACTTTTTGGCGCTTCAATTTTTCTGCAGGTAGGTCATACAGCTTATGCCTTTTCTGGGTCCAGGAAAGTAGACTCAAGCTACAGCTCTTCACTTCTCGCATCATTATAGAAAGATATGTGGTAGTAGTCAGCATATGGTTTGGGAATCAGCAAAAGAAGGAAGGGATAAGATTGATTTTCAGAAAGCAATCTGTCTGAAACCTCAGAGACAGACACATTTGTTTCCCCAAAGTTTGACCTGTATGAAATGTTAAAATACAGATGCTGGAAAGTACAAGAGCATAAATGCTCTTCTGATCTTAGACTGTATTGTCAAAATCCAGGCTATCTGCTGGAGGCCTTACATTTATCACTTTCATTGCTTTTAAAAAAAAAAAATTTTTTCAAAGAGCCCTGAATTTTTCAGGTATCATTGTGAAGATAAATATTAAGAATCTGTTTTATTTTGCATAGTTGAAAAGCTAATTGATAGTAAGTAATGGCCAACAGGTGAGGCATTGTATAATAATGAGATGTGGGGATTGTCCACTATTTGAGACAGTGAGCTAGACTTTAATCGTTGATTAGCAAGAATCAGTTCTGTCTAAATTTGTACCCTGTTTCTTCAGTGCATTCCATTGCTTCAAGGCATCACTGAGTCACTATCATTTTAAAATTTTTAGTTTCTGTCCTAGTTTTGACTGGGATAGAGTTAATTTTCTTCCTAACAGCTAGTATAGTGCTGTGAGAATAATGCTGATAACACACTGGTGTTTTTAGTTGTTGCTAAGTAGTTGTAGTGCTTATACTAAGTCAAGGACTTTTCAGATTCCCATGCTCTGCCAGCAGAGAAGTGCTGGGAGGGGGCACAGCCAGGACAGCTGCCCCAGACTGGCCGAAGGGATATTCCCTACCATATAATGTCATGCTCAGTATATAAACTGAAGTTGGCTGCTTGGCAACAGGCTATAGATCACCGGTGCCGAGCAATTGTTGCATTGTGCATCACTTGTTTTTCTATATTCCTTTATCAGCAATGTTCTATTATTATCATCATCCTCCTCCTCCTCATCCCCTCCTCCTCTTTCTTTACTGTTCTGTTAAACTGGTTTTATCTCAATGTGCAAGGGGTTTCTTTTCCTGATTCTTTCCTCCATCCCACCTGGGGAGGGCAAGGTGAGCGAGCGAGTGGCTATGTGGTGCTTAGTTGCCAGCTGGGGCTAAACCACAACAGTTTCAAAACCAACGATTTTTAAATCTAGTTGCTAGCACATGCTTTGACCTCCCTGATATTAATTCAGGTGAATGACAAAGCATTCATGCATAGTAACGTCACATTTAAATGCTACTATAAATTAGGGTGTCACTGAGAAGAATTTTTTATAGTGGTTCTCAAGATGATGCTAGGTTCAAAAGGCCAATGCATACAGCACATCAGCTTACTTGCTTTAATTTAATAGTTTTATGGTAATATCCAAATAATCATACATTAATGCTTAGCTTAATCCGGTAAAGCACTTTGAAGCCAATACAGTAGAAGCTTCAGTGTCTACTGTTTAAACTCTAATACCTGGAGCAGAAACCTGAGTTAGGATCCCTCCTGTGGGGTCATAGAGAGGAAGGAGCCTTGTTACCAAATCCAAAAGACCACATATGTCTAGGATCTGTCTAGTATGAGACACAAAGCACCAGGGGAATGACTATATCTGTTCTTCTTCTCGCATCTGATGACCTCTGCCCACATATGGGCCATGAGCACCTTTTTTTTCAAATAGGGGTCACTATTCATAGTTTGAAAGGAATTTCTGTTTCTAGTTCTTCTGGAGTAGGAAGCATTGACATCTTGCTTAGAAGAGCCTAAGGGACTTTTTAAAAGACTAACCGTATGTTTGTTTTATAAGAAGCCTGATCTCATTGTTCTGTAATGAGCATGTTCCAATAATACTGATAATAATTCTGGTCTTGGGGATTGAAGAGCTTGGGGCAAGCAAAGTAGAATGAAGTTTAATAACAATGATTGGATTTATAGGTCACAACTTGGGACTTGGGTGCTTTGATTCCATCTGACTTCTCGTCTGAAGGACCAAGTTCCTTACTGAATCTTTAGCCTGTAATCTGTAAAATGAACTTTTCAACATCTTCTACTCAAGTAGTCTTTCTAGTTCAGAAGTAAATCTGTGATTGGCATGAATTCAGATTCTGTTTAATCAAATATTAAATATTTTTAAAATAGCTTATTTAAATTTGAGATTCCTTTGAAGAATTATTTTTGAGATGCTCCTGTATCTTTTACCCCAGTTTCCTTTGATTTTTGCTTCCCAGTTAGAGTTTCAAATTACTTAAAATAAATGCAGGTAAGAAATTTGCTAAGATGTCATTATATTGCAGTATTGATTGCTGGTGATAATCTCACTGGTTTTAGAGTGACTTCTAATTCATGCAGTACCTAAGTCTGTTTTGACTAGATGCTTTAGGACAATACAGGATAAAGGACAAAACTAAATATGGAATGACAGCTTAAAAAACACAGTCCTTTTAAATGCAGGTCCACCAAAGTGAGCATCACTTTTTTCATGTTGCAATTACTCTTTGCTGTGCATTGGAGTTTCCATTCAGTAAACCCTTGTTGAAGAATTGTGAAAGGTTTGACAGATGAGTTGCTGAGGTAATTACTTAGTTCCTTTCCATCTCGCTAGCTTTTTGTCTGATAAATGAAGGCTTAAATTCTGATTTCAACAATTCTAATCTCAGTAGCACAATCAATTACAGTAAAATGCCAATATATATTTTTTCCAGAGCCTGACCGATTTAAGACTCCTTCCTTTTGGTTGTTTATTATTTAGGTCAAAGTATAGCATTACGTATGATAAATTTATCCAGTCATAGATGGAAAGGAAATGTAAATTTGAGTGACAGGTGCATTTTTAGCTGATGTTGTTGCCATCTACCGAACAATACCTTAATTCTCTTTCTAACCAACAGCTAAGTATAAAATGAAAGCTAAGAGGGCAAATTTTTGCTTTGTACAAATATCTCAGAAACAAAAATAAGGAGAGAGAAGATCCTCTTCCATGACAGAAAGCTAATGGACAGTATTGACACAAGAGCACGTGTTTTTAGAATTTTTTTTTTAATTCCAAAATGTTAAAATAGCAAGATGATTGAATTTTTTTCAATGGAGATAGGGGGCCAAAAGTCCTAGAATGAAAACTGATATGTTTGTAAAAGATTCTATATGATGTTGTCACTTGCACTGGGAGAAGACTTGATTATGCTTGGTTACCTCAACTTTTGTCTTATATTTTTTCTGTAGAAATGTGTTCCTACAAATAAAGGATCTGAGGCCAAATGGGTGATTTTTTGGGCTGTATACAATAGTTGAGTGTGAATGACCAAACAGTTCATGCAGATGATCTGACTTTTAAATTCAGAATTTTATCTCAGTTTTACTTCTTACTGATTTATACCCGAGCATAAACAAGCCAAGAGAAAACAATTTCAGAGCTGAGGTCCAACATACACAGTGTTTTAAAATTTGTTTTACTAGCAAGCAAACCTGAAAATTGTTGGTCTAGTAAGATGGTATGATCCATGAAATAATACTAAAAGTTTCTTGATATTTTATTCAGAAATAATCACACCACTCTAGATTGCCAGGTATTAATGTCATTAATCAAAATTTGATTTTCCTGTAAATTAAGCTAATAGGTAGGATTGTCATTCATACTTCATATATATCTGCTAAGTAACTGATCAATGCCTACACAGGTAAAGCAGAAATATTGATCAAGTGTAATACAGGAAAAAGGCAACAGTATGAAAACAGAGTCAGAAGACGTTACCTTTTTCAAAATGTCACACGTTCTTACTTTCCTCAGTTTATGGTATTTTATTGGAGACTTCTGAACAGGAATTAGACATTTGTATCCTGTAAGCAACTTTGAAAATGTTATTTTTGTTGTTGTTAAGAAATGCTTTCTGGAGGAAGAAAGAAGATTCAAGGAGAAACTGTGGGTCAGTGGCACCTTCAAAGGGATGAATCAAGGTGACAAAATGGACAGTGGTTTTCTTTCAAGCAGGCATCTGTCTCAGAATACCTGTTGCAACTTGTAACAAGTTTCTATACTTTTTTTTTATTATTTTCTAATGCTTAAATATGTAGCAGAGTCCTCATGTATCTGCACTTGCTCAGAGATGTTCCATGGGGATTTCTCTGGCTATCTCCAGTTTGCTGAGGTGCACATGGGGGAACACTGGAGAAAGTCACAGTGTCCTGTACAAGTAAGTAATGAACATTTTTGCTTTCCAGCATGTAACAACTAAATGTTCACGTCATGTTAATATTATTTTTATAATCAATGACCTACAGTTTTTATATTTTGCATGGTATCGTTCTCTGAAACTGTTGTATTATATGCTTGCGTGTCTGTGTGTGCGCACAGACTTGCCCTGCAGAATCTTCTCTTAAGGTCCCAGCCTGCTGAAAAGCTTTAGAGCTGCCACCGATTTCAAGAAACTCATCTACCATCAGCACTGGAACTGCTGCATATATGCCTCACATGGATGAGGGGTTGATACACATATTTGAGTGGGTACTCTCTTTTTCTCATCTCTCAGCCAGCTGATGCCTTGCTTTTACACACTTCCATGTCCCACCACATAGAGACATCTTATGTTAATCAGGGGAATATGATCAGCTCCCTTGGTAATATTTGGACAACAAAACTACCTGAAGAAACCCAGTGTTGAAGGGATTGGTTAGGTTTACCTAGGTCCTTTATTTCTGATAGTCTGTCAAAAAATATACCCGTGAGACTCAAAAATAAATGTGATAAGTTTTAAAACTGCCAATGAGTTTACTACTGATGATCTATAAGCCATGAGTATTTATTCCTGATTTTTTAAAGTCTTTACTGAGCAATTATTTTCTTCTTCATTCACATCATATTTTTTATTGACAATTTAAATATTTCCCGATTTTCAGTTCCAAATTATTTTTATAAGGGACTTTCTAGGGTAAAAATTGTGCAATATTTGTATTCCAGATTAACATATATACTTAGTAAGTAATTTTAAATATTAAAATCACACAATCACAGAAAGATTAAGGTTGGAAAAGACCTTTAAGATCATCAAGTCCAACCATCAACCCAGCACCACCATGCCCACTAAACTATGTCCCAAAGTGCCGTGGCCACACGTTTTTTGAACACTTCCAGAGATGGTGACTCCAACACCTCCCTGGGCAGCCTGTTCCAATGCTTGACCACTCTCTCCGTAAAGCAATTTTTCCTAATATCTAATCTAAACCTCCCCTGGTGCAACTTGAGGCCATTTCTTCTCGTCCTATTGCTAGTTACTTGGGAGAAGAGACCAACATCCACCTCACCACGATCCCGTCACGTAGTTGTAGCAAGCAATAAGGTCTCCCCTCAGCCTCCTCTTCTCCAGACTGAACAACCCCAGTTCCCTCAGCCGCTCCTCATAAGACTTGTGCTCCAGACCCCTCACCAGCTTCGTTGCCCTTTGGACATGCTCAAGCACCTCAACGTCCTTCTTGTAGTGAGGGGCCCAAAACTGAACACAGGATTCGAGGTGCGGCCTCACCAGTGCCGAGTACAGGGGCACAATCACTTCCCTACTCCTGCTGGCCACACTATTTATGATACAGGCCAGGATGCTGTTGACCTTCTTGGCCACCTGGGCACACTGCTGACTCATGTTCAGCCGGCTGTCAACCAGCACCCCCAGGTCCTTTTCCGCCAAGCAGCTCTCCAGCCACTCCTCCCCAAGCCTGTAATGTTGCATGGGATTGTTGTGGTCAAAGTGCAGGACCCAGCACTTGGACTTATACAGTTGACCTCTGCCCATCGATCCAGCCTGTCCAGATCCATCTGCAGAGTCCTCCTACCCTCCAGCCAGTCAACACTCCCACCCAACTTGGTGTTATCTGCAAACTTACTGAGGGAGCATTCGATCCCCTCATCCAGATCATCAATAAAGATATTGAACAAGACCGGCCCCAGAACCGAGTCCTGGGGAACACCGCTTGTGACTGGCCACCAGCTGAATTTAACACCAATCCCCACAACTCTCTGAGCTCAGACGTCCAGCCAGTTCTTTACCCAGTGAAGAGTGCGCCTGTCTAAGCCACGAGCCACCAGTTTCTCCAGGAGAATGCTGTGGGACACACTGTCAAAGGCTTTACTAAAGTCTAGGTGGACAACATCCACAGCCTTTACCTCATCCACCAGGCGGGTCGCCTGGTCATAGAAGGAGATCAGGTTGGTCAAGCAGGACCTGCCTTTCATAAACCCGTGCTGGCTGGGTCTGATCCCTTGGTTGTCCAGCATATGCCCTGTGAGCACCCTCAAGATGAACCGGTCCAATAATCTTCCCCAGTACTGAGGGAAGATCCTGTAGTTCCTGGGATGCTCCTTCCAGCCCTTCTTGTAGATGGGCATCACACTGTCAAGCCTCCAGTTGTCTGGGGCCTCCCCTGTTAACCAGGACTGCTGAAAATGATGGAGAATGGCTTGGCAAGCTCCTCCGCCAGCTCCCTCAGTACTCTTGAGTGGATCCCATCAGGCCTCATAGATTTGTGGGTGTCCAGGTGGCTTAGCAGGTCGTTAACCACTTCCTCCTGGATTATGGGGAGTTTATTGTGCTCTACATCCCTGTGTTCCAGCTCAGGGGGCTGAATACCCTGTGGATACCTGGTCTGGCTACTAAAGACTGAGGCAGAAGGCATTAAGTACCTCAACCTCCTCCTCATCCTTGGTGACAGTGTTCCCCCCCCATATCCAGTAAGGGATGGAGATTCTCCTTGCCTCTCTTTTTGTTGTTAATGTATTTGTAAGAACATTTTTTATTATCCTTTACGACTGTGGCCAGACTGAGCTCTAGCTGGGCTTTTGCCTTTCTAATTTTGTCCCTGCTTGACCTAACGAGATCCTTGTACTCTTCGTGAGTTGCCTGCCCCTTCTTCCAGAGGTGATAAACTCTCCTCTTTTCCCTGAGTCGCATCAGTATCTCCCTGTTCAGCCAGGCCAGTCGCCTTCCCTGCCAGCTTGTCTTACGGCACATGGGGACCTTTTGCTCCTGCGCCTTTAAGATTTCTTTTTTGAAGAATGTCCAGCCTTCCTGGACCCCTTTGTCCTTCAGGACTGTCTCCCAAGGGACTCTCTCAACCAGTGACCTGAACAGGCCGAAGTCTGCCCTCCGGAAGTCCATGGTAGCACTTTTGCTGACGCCTCTCCTTACTTCGCTCAGAATTGAGAATTCTGTCATGTCATGGTCGCTAAGCCCAAGACGGCCTCCGACCACCACATCTCTCACCAGTCCTTCTCTGTTTGAAAATAACAGGTCAAGTGGGGCACCTGCCCTGTTAAGGCTCACTTACCAGCTGTGTCAGGAAGTTATCTTCCACACACTCCAGGAACCTCCTAGACTGTTTCCTCTCTGCCGTGTTATACTTCCAGCAGATGTCCGGTAGGTTGAAGTCCCCCACAAGAACAAGGGCCAGAGATTGCGAGACTTCTGCCAGTCGCTTACAGAATGTCTCATCTGTCTCTTTGTCCTGATTAGGTGGTCTGTAACAGACTCCCGGCAGGATATCTGCCTCATTGGCCTTCCCCTTCATCCTTACCCATGAGTACTCGACTTGGTCTTCACAATCATTGATTTCTATGCAATCAAAACACTCCTTAACATACAGAGCCACCCCACCGCCTCTCCTTCCATGCTTATCCCTTCTGAAGAGCTTGTAGCCATCCATTGCAGCACTCCAGTCATGAAAGTCATCCCACCATGTTTCTGTGATGGCAACTAAGTTATAGCTGTCCCGCTGCACAATGGCTTCCAGCTCCTCCTGTTTGGTGCCCATGCTGCGTGCATTGGTGTAGATGCACTTGAGCTGGGCTATCGATTTCACTGCCATTTCTGGCATGCCACCCCTAGGCTCAACTCTAGTGGGCCTGACTTTATCCCCTTCTCCCTTCAAATCTAGTTTAAAGCCCTCTAAATGAGGCCTGCCAGCTCATAAGCAAGAATCCTTTTGCCCCTTGGAGATAGTTGCACTCCATCTGCTGCGAGGAGGCCCTGTGCCGTGTAAACCGTCCCATGGTCAAAAACCCCCAAATTCTGCCAACGACACCAGCCCCTGAGCCATGTGTTGACCAAGTGTGCTTTCCTGTTCCTTTCAGCGATCCCCCCTGCCACTGAAGGGATTGACAAAAGCACTACCTCTGCTCCCGCTCCATCGATCAGTCACCCCAGCGCTCTGAAGTCCCTTTTAATTGCCTTTGGGCTTCTTAGCTCAACCTCATCATTACCAACCTAAAGTGAACCATTACAATTCACTTAAGGACTCCCACTGAGTATGTATGATTTTTTTTTTTTTTTAAAGGAACAATTTTTTCTTCTTTTTCAAATTCCTTATTGATTAAAGGAAGGGGTTAAAAGTAAGGTGACAGCCAAAATAAGCATAGTTGCTCAGGATTAATATAATAATATAATCGCTTAAATGTTACACATTTGCACTATTAATACTTTGGTTTAAAGAATCCGTTTAGCCTAGTCTTTGAGATTACTGAACAATTTTCTCTTGCAGAAGTGGCTTGTACTAGAGTCTGAAAAAAACAAAAGAGGAGTGTAGGTGTGTTCCATCACATACTGTGGGCCACAGTGGGTCAAATTTATTACCTACTTTTAAATGCCTTTTATTAAAGGATGAAGAGAGTTGGATTTATATGTATTAAAATATTATTCTTTTCTTCATACCAGTAAGTACTGTTAAAAGTGGCTTTTGATTTTCCATACAGGCTACAAAACACTGGAGAGATTTTCCTCAAAAGGGTAAGTTTTTGTTGTTGTTGAAGGATGAATTGGAAAAGAGCATCTGCTCCTGTCCTTTTCTGCCTGCTCCTGCACTCATCTGGCAGAGAGGAGGGTTCAGGCTGCTCTCAGGCAGGGAACACAGAAGGCCAGCACCAATCCTTGTTCAATGAGGGGCTCAAGCACCAACACCAAACTCACTAGGACTATGTTTTCCAAGCAGGGTGTGGTAGGTTGACCCTGGCTGGACACCAGGTGCCCACCAAAGCCGCTCTGTCACTCCCCTCCTCAGCTGGGCAGGGGAGAGAAAATATAACAAAAAGCTCCTGGGTCGAGATAAGGGCAGGGAGATCACTCGGCAATTACCGTCATGGGCAAAACAGACTCAACTTGGGGAAATTAATTTATTACCAATCAAATCAGAGTAGGGTAATGAGAAAATAAAAACTAAATCTTAAAACACCTTCCCTCACCCCTCCCTTCTTCCCGGGCTCAGCTTCACTCCCAATTTCTCTCCCTCCTCCCCCGAGCGGCGCAGGGGGTCGGGGAATGGGGGTTGTGGTCAGTTCATCACACGCTGTCTCTGCCGCTCCTTCCTCCTCAGGGACAGGACTCCTCACACTCTGCCCTGCTCCAGCCTGGGGTCCCTCCCATGGGAGACAGTCCTCCATGGACTTCTCCAACGTGAGTCCTTCCCACGGGCTGCAGTTCTTCACCAGCTGCACCAGCCTGGGTCCCCCCACGGGTGCCGTCCTTCAGGAACAGGCTGCTCCAGCCTGGGTCCCCCACGGGGTCACAAGTGCTGCCAGCAACCCTGCTCCAGCCTGGGCTCCTCTCCCCACGGGGCCACAGGTCCTGCCAGGAGCCTGCTCCAGCGTGGGCTTCCCACGGGGTCACGGCCTCCTTCGGGCATCCCCCTGCTCCAGCGTGGGGCCCTCCCTGGGTGCGGGTGGAGATCTGCTCCCCCGTGGAGCTCCATGGCTGCAGGGGCACAGCCGGCCTCCCCATGGGCTTCCCCAGGGGCTGCCGGGGAACCTCTGCTCCAGCGCCTGGAGCCCCTCCTGCCCCTCCTGCTGCTTCTGAGCTGGGGTCTGCAGGGCTGTTCCTCTTACATCTTCTCACTCCTCTCTCTGCTGCAATCACACAGGGCTTTTCCCTCCCTTCTTAACTCTGTTATCCCAGAGGTGCTACCACCATCACTGGTTGGCTCAGCCTTGGCCAGCAGTGGGTCTGTCTTGGAGCCGGCTGCATTGGCTCTATTTGACATAGGGAAGGCTTCTCACAGAAGCCACCTCTGTGGCCCCCCGCCACTACCAAAACCTTGCCATGCAAACCCAGGACATAGGGGTTGGGTAGTTTCCTACCTTTTTCCACCTAAATCGGGTGTCTATCTATCCTGAGTCTAGGATTCTCAAATGTGTAGAAAAATGAAGTGTTAAGGGATGGTGTGGCAGGTTCCTTGGCAATGAGTATTAGGGAGGTGGACTGGTAGAAGGCACTGAGAACCTCCACTAAAAGAGGAGAGGAGAGAGACCTGACATAGAAACAATTCTTGCTGTATATATAGCAATAAACATAAAGATGGTCCATGTGATACGCTGTAACTAACCATACTGTAAATAGTCAGAATACAGAAAATTTTCAGAAGGCTGCATATGCATTGATAATGCTTTAGACTAGCATAAATGTTTAAGTTTGCTGTCTCTAGCTGCTGAAAATAGATTTAAATATAACTAGATTTAGGGAAAACAAATATGTTGATACTTGCCAAATTCTAGCTTTAGTCACCACAATGAGTCTGAAATTAATTCTGCAGTTTTTGTTTGATGAAGGGTATTGGTTTCTTTCAGATCTCCACACGAGTGATGTTAGCCGTAAAATGATTTTAAGGGGTCAGAAAATCAACTGGCTGGATTTACAGTGTTTTAAAACTTGACAGGAGTTCTTTCTCATTGAGAGTCATTCTTTAACTCCCTCAGTCACCCATCAGTCTTCCTTTTGGGAAGAATGTTTGCCATGGCTATGAGGGACAGCATCAGGTCTGAGCATGCTGAGATCTGATGGTATCACTAGCAGTTTTGAGTAGCCAATCTGCAAATCTTGTGAATGAGTAGAGCTAAATTATTGCTTGACTTGGGCCATCTCTAACTACTGATTAGTGCAAAAGATTCCTCTGGGTTTTATACTAATGGCATTTGATACAGGACCATTTGTCATCAGAAAGCATTGGGTTAACCTCCAAACTGATGAAATGCATGCACATAAATTTAGCACAAGCCCTCCTTCCCCCTCATATCTGTTCCTACAATTTCATGACAATCTGAATTGTATTGATTGCTGTATGACAGCCCATATGACACTGCTGAGTGACAATCGATTGCTGCAAGCTACCGCACTTCACTGCTTCCCAGGTTTTCCTGTGAGTTTAACTTCCATCTTCTGAGCATGTCTTCATGTGCTGAATATATTGCTGTCATGTAGACTGTAGTAATACCAACACAAGCTTCTAAAGATGTAATTACATTGCATATCTTATGTTAGATGTTTAAGGTACCTAAACTAAAAACTTAGCTTCCCAGAGTCTTCAGTTGTTCGGTGCAGAAGGAAAGGCTTTTATGGATATCAGTTCAGGGCAGAATCCCAATTTCGGAGGAACCTGTCTCTTGCTCTGACTGTAACCTCAGCATTGTCCTTAGGGTTAGGTGTTGGTAATAATGCTTTTTTCTTTCCTGTGTTGCATCGAAAACTGAAAACTTTGTTGGCAGTTTAGAGATAATAAATAAAATTTGCATAAGTCAGTGGTCATTAATTATACATATTGTAATAGCATGCAAGTCTCCGTATTTCTATAGAACTGCAAGGGGTCTAAATATGCCTCAGTAATAATAGTATACATGCCAATCTAATGTTTTCTGAGTACTTCATATCATTTTTTTGCCAGAGTAGCTTTCATAATTGCAATAGTTACAGTCTTCCAGTTTCTAACATCACAATTTTTGACAGTAATGTATAATGATCTTCTTTTCCAGGCTAACTAACACAGTGCAGTCAGTATTCATTCTGTATGAACTAATGCTACATTACACTCTCATATAGTATGAATTTTACTGTCAGATAGTGATGAATGCTGATTGTCAAACATTTCATTAAATTCAATACATATCTCAGGTAACTTGACTAGAAATGCCATATCTAAATCTAAACTTTTCAGAACTGTTTTATAACTCTCAGCAGTGCTTTTAATATCAGGTATCAGAATACTTGATATATAAAGGAGTTAACAAATATATACTTTTCCAGCACATTTGGTTTCAGTGAAAGGCTTTATTTTCTTCGGTTGGTTGCTTTAGAAGTTAAAGCTTCATGAAGGCCCAGTTTAGTACATTAGCTAGCTTGCTGAAGTTTGATTATGAATCAGTTTCCAACTTTACAGGGAGGACATTCCTTATGTCAGGCAAAGTACACATTTCAGTGTCAAGCCTGACATTCTTCTTTTAGCCCTTTGACATGTTAAATAACATAGAAGTCAGGCTGCAGTGAGTAAAGTGTCTTTTAAATTTCCATAACAGAACTGGCTTATACCTTATTGTTAAAACGATCATGTCAAATCCATGTGGCTTTCTGAAGCCCAGCTGTGATTGTCACAAATGAAAATTCAAAACTAATACAGAATCATGAAACGATACTTGAGGAGATGACTGTTAATGTTAGCCTTTCATTTCATTTGTAACCTTGAATGTGAGACGAAAATTCAGTATGCATATGTCAAACAAGACACATTTATCATAAAATCAGTTAGAAAATAGGTATTTCTGGAGGGATTCACTCCTTGATCCATCTCATTTATTAAAAGGAAGAAAAGATTCCTGTCTCACTATAGTTAAAGTAATGGGCATGCCATGCATATTTGCGGTCATACATGGAGGTTAGGTATAACACATACATGTGTTAGGTTTTGAGAGCAAAGAAGGTAAAGGAAAAGGTAAGAGATCATATTGCACGCTCTCTCACAGCTTTAATATAAGCTGAGTATTCAAAATTTTAGACATTAATTGATTGCTCCTTTCCTAAGGGCTTTTATGCCCTTTCTATTACCTAATTGTCTCTGTCTAATTTATTTGATGATAATGCACTAATGTAGGGAAAAAAACAACTCTAAACTCTTCCAGCTTCTCAGAATGACTGTTTTGAGGAACATTGCTGATCATTGTGCCTAACCTTTTGCAAGCAGATGTTGTTCTCTACAGAAGGTGTTTTTTACTCTTGCAGAAATTGTCTGTAGACAAAGAATGAAAATAAAACAAAAAAGTAACAGTTTGCTAGTGTTCCCAATGACACTGAGGGATGTTGAGGGACACAACAGGGAAGTTGCTGTCATTACACTAAAGTTTTACTATCAGTTAAGGCAACCGTCTTCTCTGTTGTTTCCTTAAGAAGGTGGTTATTTTTCACTATTTACCGTTGTATTTCTTAACTTTCAAGATTGCTCATACACCTAGATATGTTAATATAAGAAATGCGTTAACATCAAAGGATGAAAGACACTCCTAGTTCGGTCTACCACGGGGATGTTATAACTAAAGTGTTAACTTCTGAAATCTGTGAATAGATGGATCAAATGATTTTTTAAAGTATATTTATTTTTATAAAATAATTTTACTTCAAGATCATAAAATATTTTGGGTAATCTAGTTTTATGGTGGACATACACATATAGAATTTTAAGATTAAATACACAAGACATCCTGTTACAAAAATCCATCTATATTTAGAAGAGCATAATGATATTAACAGGCAGATTCCAGGATATACAAGAAGAAAATAACAGAAAACACAGAAGAAACAGTGAGAGTTATCTGATCCACCTTAACATCCCAAGAAAAGGTTAACTCACTGTTAATAGATGTTGCTGAAATTCCACTGCAGGTTCCCTGTTTTTCAGGGTTAGCTGTATCTGACTTCTTTCTTTTGGTCATCTTCATTATTGTACTTGGTCAAGGAAGGGATGAGAGACAAGGAGTGATCATGGGGCTAGAAACTGTTGCATTTTTGCAGCATAGTTTTTCAGGTTTGCAATTTTCTAGGTTTCTTTGGAGGGCACTAAACAAAATCACTATACCAGTGTCATATTCATGCTGTAATTCTCCATGGTTTAATCTTGACATCTGCAAAGGGAAAATACCATTCTGAAGACCCTCCTTGGCCTGTATTTCCCCCACTGTCTCAGTTTACGTAGTTGGGGGAAGGAAGAACACATTGTGCTGCAGTTACAAGCTGCCCACCGGAAAAGGGGAAGCAAGATGCTTGCTGAGAACAACCTCTTACTGAGTGTCAGGTGAAGAGCTTTCTCTTTGTTGATCTGTGAACAGCCATACAAGAAGCCATTTATCTGGCTGATCTGATTTTGCTGCTTGACCAGTTTTTCCCCATTTTTTTCTTCAGAAAATGTGACTAGCTGTATGGAAACCTATTACAGTCCAAATGCAGCCTGTAGCCTGAACAGCATCACTGTCCAGAGGTTCATTCTGAGAAATACTGTTGTTATGGGACCAAGTTTTCTTCTTCTTCTTTGTAGAATTATTGTTTTCTTTTATTCTATTTTCAGATTTCAGTTGCTTGAAAGGGTTGGGTTTTATTTCAAGTGGAATATTCACTTTGTTATCTGAAACCTATTTCTGCTGGAGATGAATCTATTTTTTAAATCAAATTTACAGCAGAAATGTGGAAAAAATTGACTCAAAAATCCCATTATTAATCTCTTTATTTTATAATTTACAAAAGTATCTGAGCTTTGTATTTGACATATTTTAAGTCTAGAAGGAAAAAGAAAGATTTAATACATAAAATTGTGAGATGGTTTAATGTGATGGAGGCAGCCATGAAATGCCTAACGGAGTCTAAATACGGAAGAACTTCGGTTTTCGGTTACAGCTATAGACCTTGCTGATTCTTTGCTGTCATACTGCATTGACATGTGGAGAGTGTGAAAGATGTCCCAAAGGTTTCTCCTTAAATGGGACAAGTAGAAATGCCACCCTAGATTTTCTCACTCTCTGTATAAGCAGATAGTTGCTTTCCTTTTAGTGTTGCTTAGATTTGAGATCAAGACCGAGTACCAGAAGAGAAAGAGAGAACTAACTGAGAGTAAGAAAAGGTACCTTGCAGTTGTGGAATAAAACTGGAGACGGTTTGGACTGCTGCATTTCAGGGTTTTAGCTTTGAAATCATTGCACATGTATGTAACTACATCCGTACTTTGTTCCACTGGCTTATGTCAGGTTTCACAGGAGTTTTTTACCTCTTACTAGAGCCATAGCATTCAGTTGTAAGATTCTGACACTTGGAAACTTGACTTCTGTGTAACCATTTTGGTGAAAAACATTAAGCCTGCTCAGAAGCTTTTGCAGTCTGTAAGACTGAATGACAGATTTCTGATCCTTGGCTATGTTTGACATTTTGTCTGAGGCCAAATTTCAGACCAAGACCTACATTTTCAGTGTCCAGTGTCTTTTTACTTGGTGAAACCTGAGTCTTAAAGCTATAAGAAGAAATATTGCTGGTCCATTTCAGGCTAGTAAAAAGTTAAAATTTAGGGCTCTGAAGGTTATTTCAGTGTTTGTAAATTTTGGGGGGAAAAAAAATGTCATTCAGGTACCTTTGGTATAATTCTATGGAGTTATGAGTGGAACAAAAAAATCCTTCTTTTTATGTTCTTGAGCTTAGGGGTAATCAGACAAAGAAAGACAGTTTCTCTATTCACAACACAAAGATTTTCAATGAGCACTCAAGCTGAGAGCCCTAGGTCTAAGTTATTTCCCTGTGAGTCATGTGTTAGTGCTTGGGTCAGGCTGTACCAAGGTTTCCCTGTCTTGTACAGTAGATCATTGTGGCATAATTCTGTGCTCGATAACTAAACACAGGTAACTAAAAAGGAGAGTGAGCTACTCAAAGCAGTTTGATGCGGGTACTTTTTTGGAGCTGGAGAGCAGCAGTACCTCCACAAGGCATTGCGATGTGCTCTGTGAAGCCCTTCGTTCCTGTACATCCTTTTCCATCCTCCCTGGCTGTGCTGTGTACGTCCGTTCTCAAACAGTACTTGCAAGGACTCATTTTTCCAAGAGCACTGAAGAGCTTTGTATTGTGTAAAAATATGCCAACCTACCAGTTTTGGAGAGGTTAGATCCAGCCTCAAATATTACCTCTTAAATTGCATGTTTTAATCAAAGCATCAAAAGTATAGGGAAAAATTAATGTTACATTTCTACTCAAGTAGTTTACAACAACTGTGAAATTTCACTGACATGAGACTTACTAAGGCTAATGGATTAGTTTGAATAGCAAATAGTTTAATTGGAGAGCCATAAAAGCTTGCTGAGGCTAAATGTGAAATGTTCAAATGGCTGATAGCAACATCTTTGCCACCTGAATTCAGTATCTCATTACCCAAAAAATCTTATATTTGGATCACAGGTGGCCGTACTAGTAACGTTTGGATCCTCATGGATTTTTACTTTTTTGAAGGTGAGATACGAAAATGCACTCAAGTCTAAAATGAGATTCAGCAAACATGTAAAGCAAAAAGCCCAGATGTAACAGGTTGGCGTTACTTTATATTTAACTTTGAGAATCCCTCTAACTGCTAAAGAACAGAAACGTTGATTAAGGAAGAGATTTCAGAAAATCACTGAAAGGCTGTAAGATCTGATTCTCCTACAGTGCCCACGAACATTTCCCAGATAATAAATCCTTAAACATAGTGAAAGTGATGCATTAGAGAGTGTCAAAATTATCATTTGTCCCAGACAAGCTGGTAGTGAGTATGCATATGTTATTAGTATGTGGTCTGATATAATCTGTGAAAAATGACTTTGTAAGCACAGAATCACTCCAGTAAAACATCTTAAAATGCTTTTTTCTGTGCTGTGGATGACAAGGGCAAATTTTGGATCATTAAAAAAAAAATCAAGAAAGAACACAATTGAGCAAAAGGGAGTAATATCGTGTTCATATTAGACATAGTCCTAAGAGAAGATTCTGTTTTATTCTTAGGAAAGTTTTGTTGTATGAAAATATTAAGCATCTAGCCAAATTAATCCCAAATTTAATGCTAGTCATAATAACAAATAAATATAATATTTACAATATGCAGATCTAAATGAGAAAGCACAGGCTTGTTTGACAGTAGGTTAAATCTTTTACTTTTTTATTTTACAGAAATATAAATATAATATTAGCACAAGCTTTTTGTTATAGTTTTTTTTCCTTTTTATACAGACATAGAGAAAAGACATTTCTTATGCAAACTCCAAGCAATATCTCAGTTTAGCAGGGCATTCAGTTTGAACACAATCAGGTTTGTTTCCAAGACCATCTATTTTACAGGTCCGCCAAGGGAAAAGAAAGGAGGGAAAATGGTTAATGACAGACTTGGGAAAAGTTATTATCATGAATGGTTTATTTTCTGAAAACTGTGTTTTAGAAAGTAACAAAATGATTAATATATGAACAGCTTTGATAGATCCAGAAAAGAAAGATCAAAAACTTTTGAAAATACAAAAATAAAATTATTTAAATAAATTTTGTTTTGAATTTAGTCAAATGTATTTAAAAGGATTACACAGCAAGAAGAAATTAAAACTTTGCTTTGGACTGCATTAAGCACTTAATTGAACACCCCCCCCCTTTATTTTCATTCCAGTGAGATAAAGCTAACATTTTCTGTTCCAGATTGACCAGAAATTAATTTTCTCAAATTATTTGAGTTTATATATATAAAAATATATAGATAGATTTTCCCCCATTCTTTTCATGAGGGAAATCACTTTGCCTGAGCTGATAACACCCAGCTCTCTATCTCTACCATGTCCACCCTTGAAGCAGCAGGTTTAACACGGCTGATCCATGAGGGAGGCTTACAGTAGAGGCGAGTCACAGTGAAAAACAGGATTGACCCCCGTCTTATAAGCTCTGCTGGACTTGTTGGCACAGACCTCTGTGTTAACACCACGGCATTAAATATGGGAGGGGAGGGAGAAGGGGAGGGCCGGCGGCGGGGAGAGCAGAGCGCCAGCAGCTGTCTGGAGCGTGGCAAGGCAAGGCTGCCGCGGGGTCGCAGAGTCGGGGCAGAAGCAAGGAGGCTGCGGGGACGAAGGGAGCAGCGTCCAGCGAGGAAGCAGCGCTCGGTCAGAGGGGCAAGGCACGGCCGGCAGCGGCGAGGCTGGCTGCGGGACGACTGGCAGCTGCGGATCTGCAAGGAGCAGCTGGAGGTGAGATAACAGCTGCTCCGTGGCAGAGGGCAGATATCCATCAAAACTAACAAGTTACAGGACTAATTAAATTCCCAGCTGCTTTTAGGCAAACGAGTAACAATATTAATTAGAATGGCTTTTTCCCATCTTCCCTGGTCAGAGGGCACTGGCCTTTTGTTTTGCATTCAGACTGCACTATTTGAAACCATCTCTGCTATCTCAGGAGGAAATCAGTGAAAATAAACACTTTCAGAAAAGGCGTCTGGAAGAGTCTGATGTTATGAGTATGGCACACCATTATTTATGTTAGGAGACAGTTCAGAATTTCCTATGCCCAAAAGATCCTGGTCTCGGCAAAACCACACTAATTTCTCTGTGCCTTGGCATTTTTTTTTTCTTTAAAAAAACCCCACAACCAAAAAAGCAAGTTGAACTGGAGTTAATGGGAGAGTTACTTTCTGTCTAATTTTGAGTTACTGTGTACCACACAGGCAAACAATGGCAGGAACAAGGTCATGATCTCATACAGCAAAGCATCGTAACTCTTAGGTTATAGAGTCCAAATGCTATTTGCTTGCTTGAATTTGGCTCAAGGATACTTGCATGTTTAGCTCCATAGTAGCACAGCTTCAAGAGGCGAGAACTCACCGTGAGCATTAGCCGACAGCCTAGTGATTCAAGCAGTAATCTGTGAACAGGTTTGGAAAGCGTTCACCTCTAACTTCATCTGCAGGGTAAGATGGAAGCAAAACCCAGCTCTTCAGCTTATAGCTCTGGCAAGATTTATCACAAGAAGATCCCAGACCCTGATCCTCAGCTAAGCTTTTGGTGAAAGAGACCGGGGCTGCTGTGCATTGCGCTGTTTCACCGTTCCTGGTGCGAGTTAGCCATGAGCACGCCTGGACAAGGCTCTCCTGGGCAGGCAGGCATCACGGCAGCCTGTGGCTGGTGACCGACTGTCCAGAACGGGCAATTTGTACACTGGTTCCTAGCAGAAACCTTCATGTTGTGCAAGGAGGTACTTGATGAGTTTTGACAGGTACTTTACCAGTTGGACTGTGCTGCAGAAAAACCTTTCTGATTATTCTCATAGATGTAGGGACTTAAATTCCTCCCAGTTTTGGTTGGGTTTACACAACTTAAATCTTCATCTGGATGCTCCCTCTAGCCAATGCATTGGGATAGGATTTGATCAAGATTTATAATCCCTTGTCTCACTTTAAAATACGGTACATTCTGGTTTTGTTACTTTTTGATCTGTGGGGACTAAAGAATCAATTTCAGACTTTGGTATTAATTTTCTAGTGTATTTTGCTTTTGGACTGAGCTAGGGACTATTGCCTGTGGACTACTCAGGGGATGCACTCTGTATCCCTGTATACCAAAGTACGTTTAAATATTTAATGCTGCACAATGGCATAACTGGGCATAATGTCTTTCCCTCAGGAGTTTATTGTATCAAAATTAACATATATAATTGATTTATGCAGGATATTTCATTTTCCTATGCCAGAAATGCCCAACGTTTTTTGCATAAATGATTTTTACATTTCAGACTAGTGATCTATAGCTGATTTCTACTGTTTCTGTCCAGGATTCACAGTTCACGATAAAAAATGATTTATTTTTCATAGATAATACTAATAGTACATCCATTGAGTTTATATAGAATGTAATACACATAATAGGCATAAGCCATGCTGAAGGTTATCTGATATTCACTTTGGAGATGATGAGTCACTATTAACCATGAATTCAGTCTGTGCCTTAATTAATCTTAATTTTTTGAGCTCCATCACACCTTCACTTTACAAATCACATATTGGACTGGCAGCTCTTGAATGGCATTTCTGCCATGTGCTCATGATCAGTCACAACCCGGTGATATAGCTGAGCCAGAGGTTTAGAACAGAGACAGCATGCTTCAGGGATTGCCTGGCTCCTGAATTTAATTTTTTTTCCTGGATATAGAATCATAGAAACATAGAATGGTTTGGATTGGAAGGAACCTTAAAGACCATCTATTCCCAACCCCCCCGCCATGGGCAGGGACACCTTCCACTAGACCAGGTCACTCAAAGCCCCATCCAGCCTGGCCTTGAATGTTTCCAGGTATGGGGCATCCACAACTTCTCTGGGCAACCTATTCGAGTATTTCACCACTCTCATTGGGAAAAATTTCTTCCTTGTATCTAATCTAAATCTACCCTCTTTCAGTTTAAAGCCATTACCCCTTGTCCTATCGCTACATGTCCTTGTAAAAAGTCCCTCTCCAGCTTTCTTGTAGGCCCCCTTTAAGTACTGGAAGACTGCAGTAAGGTCTCCCCGGAGCCTTCTCTCCTCCAGGCTGAACAACCCCAACTCTCTCAGCTTGTCCTCATAGGAGAGGTGTTCCATTCCTCTGATCATTTTTGTGGCCCTCCTCTGGACCCACTCCAACAGGTCCATGTCTTTCCTGTGCTGAGGGCCCCAGAGCTGAACGCAGTGCTGTAGGTGGGGTGTCACCAGAGCGGAGTAGAGGGGCAGAATCACCTCCCTCGACGTGCTGGCCATGCTTCTTTGGATGCAGGCCAGGATATGGTTGGCCTTCTGGGCTACAAGCGTACACTGCCGAGTCATGTTGACCTTCCCATCAACCAACACCCCCAAGTCTTCCTCAGGGCTGCTCTCAATCCATTCTTTGCCCAGACTGTATTTTTTCTTGGGATTGCCCTGACCCATGTGCAGGACCTTGCACTTGGCCTTGTTGAACCTCATGAGGTTTGCACAGGCCGACTTCTCAAGCCTGTCAAGGTTCCTCTGGATGGCATCCCTTTCCTCCAGCACGTTGACTGCACCACATAGCTTGGTGTCATCTGCAGACTTGCTGAGAGTGCACTCACTCCCACTGTCCATGTTGCTGACAAAGATGCTAAACATCACCTGTTCTAATACCGACCCCTGAGGAACACCGCTCTGTTGGGATCACCCTGCATGGCTCGACCTTAAGGAGAAGAAGCTGTGGCGTTGATCTGCACAGCTCAACCTTAAGGAGAAAGAGCTGTGGCATTGAGAAGCTGGTAAACAGCTGGATATCTGCATGGCTCGGCCTTGAGGAGAAGGAGCTGTGGTAAACAACTAAGAAGCAGCAAAGGAGTACAGGAACACCTGCAGGCAGCAAATCCTGACTGTGTGAGAGGCGCGTGGACAGCGCGTGATATTTTGTACATAGCCAATTGCAATAATGTGTGTAACAAGCTGTAACCCATCATGAGTGTGTGTGTGCTAAGCAAAAATTATGATATATATTGGAGTCAGACAAGACAATAAACGGCTTCGGAATATAACTCTCATAGAGTTGTGAAGTCCATCCTTCTCCCGCACCGCTCGTCACTGGTCTCCGTATAAAATAATTTTAATGTAGTGCATGAAGGGCATGCCACAAAGCCCATCTTTTGTGGTGAGGATAAAATATAGGACTTTGAGAATTGTGTAACATATTTTTCATTTATTATGGTCTTCCTTGCTTAGCTATTTTATTAAAGAAGGACTAAGTAATCTTTGTTTGTATGTATTGCAGTTTGAAAGATGGCAGGATATCTAAGCAGTATAATGCAATTCACAGATATTAGAAGTATGAAGAAACTAAAGATATGAAACCAATTCATCTTAGAGCAACTTTAATTCTGTAATACTAATCAAGTAGATTCAATTCAGGTGGAAGTGTAATACCAAGTTCAGTTTCTGTTAAAAATAAAATGCAATTTAATTAATTATTCTCTTCTACCAGTTTATCTTCATGATGCATAGACATTAAAGATGCCATGAAATTATAGCATATTAATGTCAGTGGGAAGCTATTTACATCTACCCAGTGCTTTGGTTGCAGTATAGGATACACAAATATAGCATGCTCAAGATTTGATGAGTAACACCTTTATTATGCCTGTTGACTAGCACTAAATTAGAACATAACAACGCTGACAGTACACATGACAGCTGCATGAACATAAAATGAATTCCTTTCATCAATATATTACAACTAATGACATGTGAATCCATAATGTTCAAACACTTCTTATGCCCAAGATATTTATCAGCTGTTCAGAATACAAAAGGTACCAGCACATCTAGTTACCCTTGGAATGGTAATTTGGGATAGGCTTGTAAGTGGCAGTAAGAAGACGAGTTTACAAAATCAATACCTTATGTATATGTCATCTTATATAACACCCCAATAATGGTGAAGGTTTTACAATTACACTTAAAAGTCGGTGTCTGAGATAGGAGTTCAGGGGTCCCAGGAACCTCCTGTGCCTTTTGTTCACTGCTGACCCTTGTCTCTTGTGACCTATTCAGTCAGGCCAAAGGACCAAGCCCAACGTTTCTCTAGGCTTTATAAGTAGGGCTTGGAGGCCTGACTCTATTTTTGTTCCACATTGCCATGCTTCAAGATGTGTAGTGTGTAGCATCTGTGTAGCATCTGTTCTGGTGGCAGCTGAGCACATCATAGATATTAATGACAATTACCTAAAAGGCACCTCTCTGAAGAAGAGAACTTTTTCCCTTTCAACTGAGATATGTCTCTTAGGTCCTGATTTTTGGGGAAGATGCACATTGCTACGCACTTAAGAAGCGTCATGTCATTCTTATCTGAAAGGCCATATAAAAGACACAGCATCTAGGATTACCTCTGAGGAGCTAAGCCCAAGAGTGCTCTCCATTTGCACTCACAAGCCAGCCTCCTTTGTCATCTTAGTTTTGATGGAGGAAAAAACCCCAAACACATGTCCAAACAGGAGTCTCACAGGTAAATGTAAGTGAAGTAGTATAAGTTGTGGAAATAACAGAAACAGAAGGATAACCCAGGTTTGGTATCACAGAATCACTAAGGTTGGAAAGGACCTTCAAGATCATCAAGTCCAACCATTAATCCAGCACCACCGTGTTCCCTAAACTATGTCCTGAAGCGCCACATCCACACGTTTTTTGAACACCTCCAGTGATGGTGACTCCACCACCTCTCTGGGCAGCATGTTCCAATGCCTGACCACTCTCTCGGTGAAGAAATTTTTCCTAATATCCAATCTAAACTTCCCCTGGCGCAACTTGAAGCCATTTCCTCTTGTCCTATCACTAGTGACTTGGGAGAAGAGACCAGCACCCTCGTCGCTACAACCCCCTTTCAGGTAGTTGCAGCGGTCTCCCCTCAGCCTTCTCTTCTCCAGACTGAACAACCCCAGTTCCCTTAGCTGCTCTTCATAAGACTTGTGCTCCAGACCCCTCACCAGCTTCGTTGCCCTTCTTTGGACACACTCAAGCATCCCAGCATCCTTCTTGTTGTGAGGGGTCTTCTTGTAGTGGTACCTTCTTGTAGCGGTAGGGCCTGCTGAACCGTGTTCCCCAGCTGATTGCACAATCTAGGAATAACTCCCGTTCCCCACTGACATGTTTGGCATTTATTTTCTGACAGCTTTATTTTATCAACAAGAATTATGAAGTACTTACAAATGGGAGCATATACTCTGTTGGACACATAAACTTTATTTCATCTGGATTGCAAGATGGTTTATCTACTAATGGTTAGATAGTAGAAGATGGTTATCTACTAATTGCACAGTCCACATGAACATTGACTAAGGCAAATCACTGCCTTCTAATGTGCCTGGCATTAGGCAAACACAGTAAGAAATAGCTTTACTTCCAAAGAATGTGCAGACCAACCCTCTATTTGAACTGAAATTGTCTATCAAGTGCAGAAAACTCACAGGGTTGGAACGAACCTTTTCATGTCCTAGAGAGTACGCTGTAGAGCTCCTTCTATGAGCAGAATGTCCAAAGCCATGAGACTGAGGAGCTGTCTGAAAAACAGGTTGACTTCTATATAGCAAATTTTTCTTGTTGTTGTGTTTTGCTAAAAGAGGGATGACAAATAGAGGATTTAGCAAGAAGGATGATGAAACTTAACGATAACCCAATCACAAGGCAATAATGGCTGAATTCTGTTCTGCAGTGCCTTTCTGTTTACTTAATAGCTGCCTCCAGCCTGATATTTAATAAAAAGTTGTCATTTTTATATTCAAGGCTATACTTTAAATCTATTTTAGTGTAATCGATGTTTCCCAGTTTGTAATATTATATCACTTTAATTCAGCAATAAAAGTGAGAGACACAAATATGAACCAATGCACAAGTAAACTTTTAAAAAAACAAAGAACGATGAATGCTCCTGATGTTTGCGCGTCTTGCATAAAATTGCAAAATTGCTTCTGAATAATATGAAATGATCCCAATCTAATCAACTGAATCGTGTTTAAAAATTCAGCACCTATTTTTATTTGTATTTGATTAGCTGTGACTTATTAAAGTGCTTTGACTTGTATCTAACTGGTTCCATTTCATCCTTCAATGGATTTACATACCGTGCTCGTGTTGCATAAGGCCTTGCCAAGAATTTTTTCATATTAAATACTTTGAATTCCTGTTTATGCAACCTCAGAGACGTTATACTTTCAAAGCCTCAGAGGTATTCAGAGATCTGCTTCAAGATCGCCTTTTTCCCAAATAGTCAAAAGAATGAAATCTTATCATGACTACATTAAAATCTTTCAGGCTATCAGTCAGTATGCCACTAAAGAGAATATCATGGCTCTAAGGACCATAAATAAACTTTTATTTCTTCTTAAGGAAAAGTAATTACCTTGTTTAGAATTGAAAGAAGTGACATAAAATCAACTGGTAATCTCTCAACCAGGAGCACTATTTTAATGTCATTAGGCACGGAAAACAAAGAGTTTCTTTTTGGCTGTGCAATATATACACTTGCAGCAGCCCTGCATGTGACTATACAAGCAATCCCATTTAAGGTATAAAAATGGTAAAATAAATCAAGCTTTAGGTCCCCTTAAAATATTGCAGTTGCAGCTGTAATTGGTTTGATGGCTCTAAACCAGATCGATTTCTTTCTGAATCTGTGATCTTCGTAATCCAATGAATCTCACTGCTTAACAAGACTATATCATTTATTGCTATGTACAGCTAAATTTCTTGACAAGTTTAAGATTAATAAAGTTTGCACCTCTGCATCCTTATTACTATACTCTGAAGCTTTTTCTCCAAGCTTTCGTTCATGTATTATTTTTCAGCCTTCTATGTAATGCTGGGGTCTGCATAAGTCTGTGAAAGCTGTAGAAACTGAATTTCAATCAAGCATGTAGAATCAGCAAAAAATAAGCTGTCTTCTGGAATGGTTGGAGAACAGAGTGAACTGGAAGATGACAGGCTCATATTCTCCTGCCTCGGCTCAGCAGTACATGATAGAGTACTTCACACTTTAAATGCTGTTTCGCTGGAAACTGAAAACTGTAGGAGACAGGTAGATGTTCATCTCGCTTCTGGTTAAGAACACCACTGATATTGATCGGGGTTCCTTCAGAAACAAATGAAGAGGACTTTTCTTTCTATGAAATTACTAAAGGACAATTAAAAAAAAAATACCTAGAGCAGGTGAGTCACATGAAGGGCTGATGATGATTTCAACATCCTTTTTGTTTGAAAATTTGAACTCATGATACTCAAAAAGTAGCAGAGGAGGGAGACCCATGTCACCTCAGACTATATTATTATATTATATTATATTATATTATATTATATTATATTATATTATATTATATTATATTATATTATATTATATTATATTATATTATATTATATTATATTATATTATATTATATTATATTATATTATATTATATTATATTATATTATATTATATTGTATTGTATTATACCATACCATACCATACCATACCATACCATACCATACCATACCATATCACTATACTATACTAATATATAATGGGATATGAGACTATATGTAAATATATAATATCTTGTAAAATAATGTATTATACATATTATAATCTGCAAAGTCTAACGATTAATAATTAGGAACTGAAGAGATTATTAAGGGCTAATTTATAGACATTTCACTATATTTCAAGGTGAATGAAGACAAAGTGCTGATATTCAGGACTATTGCTTTCTCAGTGAAACTGCTGTAAGCTACTGGTGTAGAGCCCCTCTGACAAGCAAGTGACAATTGTTAATTAATTTAGTAAATATTAGGTTTCCAAACTTTCCTCCCAGGTGTGAGAATGTTAACCTGGAAAACTCTGTACGGGCTAAGGAATTTGTGACTAATTTGCTGCAAGTGTTTTTCAGAAATCAATGCACAGGATCTGCTCTGTTTTACGAGCTCAGTACAATGCTTCAAAACACCCTTTAACAGAGCTCTGTCCAGTCAGAAGCTGTAACTCATGTTCCCTGACCACTGATAAAAAATAGCCTCGGTGCTGCAGCACTGGGATTTGTAAGAATGACCTGTCGAGCTGTGCTTCCAGGAGAGGAAAAAAAATCAATGCTACAAGAGAAAGAGAGGGCAAGAGCATGTGAAGACCATATCAGGGAGATGTTTTGCAGTGGATATTGTCTGGATGATAAACCTATGCCAAAGGTGAGATAAAAGCTGCAAAGACAGAATACAATAATCTCTCTCTTTTCAGTTTACATTAATACATTGCACTTCGTATAATGCCACGGAAACAGTACGAATATATTCGATGCCACACAGTAAAAGGAGTCTTCATCAAGAAGTTTTTATTCAGACATCAATCTCACTGGTTGAGAAACTGTCTGTGAACAGACCTAAATCCAATAGGACAAATACGATTATATATCACCTAGGCGAATGGGAGGCTAATAGGTCAAAACAGGGTGAGGATATAGCTACATCCAGCTCTTAGAAAGTATATTTTTTCCTTCCTGCCAGTAATTTTGCAGTATTGTGTAATTCTTTGCTCCAACTTCAGTCTCATCACTGCAATATTGTCACTTTGCTCACATCTGGTAGTAGCTTCGGCTCCGTGAATGCACCAAAAAAAATTCTTTTGATGTTTGTGGCTAAGAGAAGCATTTTTCTCCAAAAGAATCAGAATCAGAAATCCTTTTTACTGTGAAATACAAAAATAGATCTCCCCAGCATCTCTGCCGCAAGAAAGAGAGTGTCTTTCTTGCAGATATATCTAAGTTGTTGTTTCATCTCAGGTCTTTGTAATAGATAAACATTCATATTTATTAAGTTAAGTAATATTGATACAAGAGACTTAACTGCTTGAAATGTATACGCATTTCACAAGAAATAGACTGGAAAATAAAGAAATCAAATTCTAATATTGGGCAATACTTCTGTTCTTGCTTTGTCTGGATTACCACTGGGAGGTTCTGTTAAAAAACAGTTATTTGTATTTTTTATTTCCAACATGATTCTTTCAAAATTAAAAAAAAAGGAGGGTGAGAGAGAGAAATTTATAGGTAAATTAATCTTAATTTCACAAGATATTATTCTTTATTCTTTTCTGGAGTAAATTGCCACCGTTTCACTGATTTTAACTGTCTAGATGAAAAATTGACCCTGTACAATGGGTAATATCAAAGGCTTTTTTTCATGCAATGAGAAATGACCTTCAACAGTGTAGGCAGGGAATGGCATACCCACCCACAAATCCAGTCACACATGCACTTGCTCAGCTATTAAAGCATGACTTAGCTTCAGTCTAGTTCCAGCACCACACCAGGGAGCCCAGGTTTTCTTCTGGCAGAGGACTGACCTGTGTAAAGCTTGTGCAAAAAAAAGGAAATATTTTTGCAGTATGGCATTTTCAGGGGTAATGTCAGAATGCAATTGTGTAGCAGACTATGCAACAAAATGCAAACCCAAGCAAAGAAAAAGAGAGTCAAGGTTGATGCTGGAAAAAAATACAAATACTGGAATTAATTATCATTCTGAAGTTGACAGGTTTATGGTTAGTGCAATCACAAAGGATATGTTTTTAGCTGGCTAACTATTTGAATTACTGATGCAATTGGGCTGTTAGAAATTAATTTTAAAATTATTATTTGTACCTCAATTAATTGCATTGATAAATGATGATGGGTTCAAAATTATCACAAGAGAAATGTATTTTTAATGTGTACCATGAAACACAAAATTCATGTGTCAGTGATCCCCCTTTGATTAAATGCTATTAATTATCAGTGTCCACATGCTTGATGTGAGTAAGAACTACATGTATCAATCACACACAGACATGTATTCAAAGGTAAGCATAGTTTATTATGCTACTGCTACTACAAATTGTTGTACAGTCATTATAATATAGTCTTTTCCTCTATGACTCAGAAGAGAAATGGAAAGGCCATAAATAAACATCATGTCTTGGTCAGCTCACATATTCTTCTTACAGGAAAATTTTCTTTCTATATCTGGGCTATGCTAAGCTAAACAGGGTTTTGTTGGTATGGAATATCACTTTTAGTTAGATTTCTATAAACAATTACCAGCTAGCAGCACCTGCAGAACCTCTTCAGGTTTTGTGAGGTGAAAAAATATTTATATTGGAGGTAATTTCTCTTAGACAACAAAATGTTTTGAAGGGCGTAGCACTGAAATTATACAGGCATTCTGTTTTGCTTGTTACTTAAGTCCTTCATTCTCCATGTGGGAACAACGGAAATGCATACGGGCTGTAGGGGCAAGATGACACCGTCCCTTAACGGCAGAAAACTGCTCTGAATGCAAGAATATGAAGAATATGAAAAGGGCCGAGTCCCAGAGGAAGTGCAAGGGAACATTCTGGCCAGTTGAATTCTGCAATGGTGTTAACAGTCATATGCATAAGCCATATTGCAGTGTGTTATACATGATATGAAGGCAGACAAGTCCCAGAGACTGCCTCTTCCCTTTGTTCATCTGTCTAAAACCAACTGCAGTCTGTCCTTTGCTTTGATTCAATTCCATCTCTGAACTATGCCATACATTAAAAGCGTGGCTGAAAAGCATATTCTGCTTTAGAGGTTGTGGTTGAAAAAGAATACCAGATTCTTAGTTTTATCAATTTTAATGAAAACGGTTCCAATTTAGAAGAGTAAAATGCTTACTTTCTCTGCTTGGCAGACAGCTCATAAAAAGCCTCCACTTACCTGGCCACTAATGATCCTCACAGAGACTTCATTGTCCAACCCAGCAGGCTAATCAAAGATGGTTTTTCAGCCAGTTCTGATAACAGAAGGGAATATATTCATCATAATACTGAGACTTATATAAATGATCATTATTCCAGAAGAGAGAAGACAAAAAAGCCAGAAGATCCTGTAATCAGCAAAAGTTTCTATCATTGGACCAAAAGTAAAATATTATAGAAAGCAGTATGAGGGCTGCTCTAACTTTAGCCCACGCTCTGACCCCTTCTGCTCTTCTGAAAATTTCCTGATCCATCATCTTTTCATATGACTGCTTTCTTCGCCATCAGCCTCAAGGACAGTGATATTACAGGAGAGTCTCTGTTGACTCTCTACAAGCTGAGGATTCCTTTACATACCTGCATGTAGAATCATGGAATCATAGAAACACAGACTCTTTGGGATTAAAGGGGCCTTTTAAGGTCATCTAGTCCAACCCCCCTGCAATAAACAGGGACATCTTCAAGCAGATCAGGTTGCTCAGAGCCCCGTCCAACTTGACCTTGAAGGTTTCCAGGGATGGGGCATCTACCACCTCTCTGGGCAATGTGTGCCAGTGGTTCACCACCCTCATTGGGAAAAATTTCTTCCTTTGATCTAGTCAAAATCTACCCTCTTGTAGTTTAAAACCATTACCCCTTGTCCTATTGCTACAGGCCCTGATAAAAAGTCTGTCCCCATCTTTCTTATAGGCCCTCTTGAAGTACTGGAAGGCTGCAATTAGATATCCTTGGAGCCTTCTCTTCTCCAGGATGAACAGCCTTTCCTCATAGAAGAGGTGTTCCATCCCTCTGATCATTTTTGTGGCCTTCCTCTGGACCCAATCCAACAGGTCTGTGTCTTTCCTGTGCTGAGAGCTCCAGAGCTGGACATGGGATTCCAGAGCGGAGTAGAGGGGCAGAATTACCTCTCTCCATCTGCTGGCCATGGTTGGCCTGCTGGACTGCAAGTCCACATTGCCAGCTCATGTCCAGCTTTTCACTCGCCAGTACCCTCAAGTCCTTCTCAGCAGGGCTGCTCTCGATCCCTTCATCCCCCAGCCTGTACTGATACCAGGGGTTGCCCCGACCCAGGTGCAGGGCCAGGGTGCAGTGCCCTCGACCCTGCACTTGGGCTTGTTGAACCTCATAAGGTTCACATGGGCCTATTCCTCGAGCTTGTCCAGGTTCCTCTGAATGGCATGCTGTCCCTCAGGTGTGTCAACCGCACCACTCAGCTTGGTGTCGTCTGCAAACTTGCCAAGCATGCACTCAATCCCACTATGTCATTGATGAAGATACTAAACAATACTGGTCCCAGTATGGAGCCCTGAGGGACACTGCTTGTCACCAATCTCCGTCTGGATATTGACCCATTGACCACTACCCTCTGGATGTCACCATCCAACCAATTCCTCATCCATGAAACAGTCCACCCATCAAACCCATATCTCTCCAATTTAGAGAGAAGGATGTTGTCAGGGACCATAACCAAGGCCTTACAAAAGACCAGATAGATGACATCTCCAGCTCTTCCTTTGTCCACTGATGCAGTCACTCCATTGTAGAAGGCCACTAGGTTGGTCAGGCAGGACTTGCCCTTGATGAAGCCATGCTGGCTGTCTCAAATCATCTCCCTGTCCTCCAGGGATGCTAGCATAGCATCTAGGAGGATCTGTTCCATGATCTTCACAGTCACAGAGATGAGGATGACAAGTTGGTAGTTCCCAGGGTCCTCCTTCATACCCTTTTTAAAAATGGGTGCAATGTTTCCCTTTTTGCAGTCTCCAGGGACTTGACCTGACTGCCAGGACTTTTCAAATATCACGGAGAGTGGCTTGGCAGCTACATCAGCCAATTCCCTCAGCACTCTGGGGTACATCTCGTCAGGTCCCATAGACTTGTGCATGTTCAGGTTCCTCAGCTGGTCTCGAACCTGATCTTCCCTGGCAGTGGGAGGGACTTTGCTCCTCCAGTCCCTCTCTTGCAGTCCATCCCCCTCAAAGGGTGTGGGAAGAGAGACTGCCAGTGAAGACCGAGGCAAAGAAGTCGCTGAGTACCTCAGCCTTCTCCTCATCCGTTGTTACCAGTTTGCCAGTCTTGCTCATCATGGGGGGAGGCAGGGACAGTACGCTATCTTTGCCCTTCCTTTTCTGTCTGACATACCTGTAGAAGCCCTTCTTATTACTCTTTGCATCCCTTGCCAAGTTCTGCTCCAGACACGCCTTGGCCTTCCTGACCCCATCCCTGCAGAACCAGGCAGCATCCCTGTACTCATCCCAGGATACCTGTCCCCGCTGCCGCTGCCTGGGCATTTCCTTCTTGCCCTTCAGTTTGACCAGCAGGTCTCCACTCAGCCATGCTGGTCTCTTGCCTTCTTTTCCTGATTTCTCACACCGGGGGATCGAGAGCTCTTTCTCTCTATGGAAAGTGTCCTGTTGTGATCTGCCAGCTCTGTTCTGCTCCCTTGTCCCTGAGGGCAGTTGCCCTATTGACTAACTCCCTGAAGTTTGCTTTCCTAAAATTCAGGGTCCTGACTTCACTCTTTTCCTGTCCCATATCCCTCAGGACTGCAAACTGCACCAGTGCAGGATCACTGCAGCCCAGGCTGCCTCCAATCTTGACGTCACCAATGAGCTCACATGCGCTGGTGACCAACAGGTCCAGTATGGGATCCCCTCTGGTAGGGCTGTCTATTACCTGGCACAGGAAGTTACCCTCCATGCACTCCAGGAGTCTCCTGCATTGCCTACAGCTCGCCGTGCTACTTTTCCAGCAGATGTCGGGGTGGCTGAAGTCCCCCAGCAGGACGAGAGCCTGTGAGCACAATGCCTCCTGTAGCTGGAGTGAGAAGGCTTCATCGACAGACTCCTCATGACTGAGCACCATGTAGTAGACACCAACCACAAGGTTCCCTTTGTTGCCTTGGTCTCTGCATCTTCCCATAAGCTTTCAACCTGCTCATGGCTATTCCTCAGAGACAGCTCTTCGCACTCTAACCATTTCTTGACATAGAGGGCAACGCCTCCTCCCTTCTCCTCACCCTTCCCTTCTGAACAGCCTGTAGCCATCGACAGTCGTGGAATTTATCCCACCAAGTTTCAGTAATGGCAACTTCAGCTGGGCTGTCAGCCATGTCACCCTCTTAGAGAAACCTCCTTTAGTTTCTGTATGTATACATATAGATAGATATGCTGCTGCATATTGTGATTTAAATGGTCATGTGCTTGAAGGTAAGTGACATAGGTTAAAAAATAAGTCTCTTAGCATGAGTTTTCAGTGTTTAAAATATTCTGGGAAGCTGCTTAAGAATATTCTAGTTATCTATGGGGCTTTAGAAAAAGAAAGTAAATCCATATTCATAATTAAGAAGGACATTGGGTCCTTTTCTGCAAGTCCATATTGATATTCAATAATGCAGATTATGTTAGAACCAAAAGTATTGATTTGAATAGTTGAGTTTTTTTCAGTTTCTTATTGACTACCAACCACTATTGTGTTTTTCATTTTTTTATTTTCTTAGGTCTGTACTTCCAGATGTGTGGACAGATGCTGTTGGCAAGGAACATGCAGTCACATACCTGGAACTCTATGCTGTTAATTTATACTAATACAGAGAAGATTAATGCAATGTCCGGAGTAGATGTAGATTGTTTATAGTACCAATTCGGGTGTGAAAAGTTGTTCATTACTCTTTGCTCATTAATGTTAACCAGGTTGTCAACTAAATCTTAAATCTTCACTGAATGTGTTCCTTTGGTCCTGGCAGTTATTGTGATTAAAATTTAAACTAATGCGACATGTGTGATGTGCTGTGAGGACTCAAGAGGAGGACCAGAGGGTGTCCTCCAGGTCTGTGCTGTTGACTCAGTGAGACACTTGCCTTGGGCACTCTGGCTGGAGTGATTTTTAGGGGCCAAGGAGCCAAGATGTGGCCAGCATCTCTTTTGGTTTTGACTGTTTAGCTTTTTCCTTCTGTGGCTTTATATCTTCCTTGTACTCTTAGTACAACACCTTGCAGTCTGGACTTCTAGGCATCACACTGTTGCCATTTAACAAGACACAGTATGCAGAGATGATGGTTTTGAGGGATTAAATTATAATTTAGAAAAAAAGAGTGGGTGGGTTGAGAAAGACCCTACCTATATTCACGCAGAGGGGAAAAGTAAAGTTCAGGGACCTAGACCTTCTTGTTGACTGCTCATTCTGAATGTACATATTCTTCAAAACAGCCCTGAAACGTGTAGCCTTATGACCCATTTTTTCTAGCACGGTATTGCCTGTTATCAGTACCAGTTTCGATGTCTAATCCTACTTTGATTCCTTCTAAACATGTGGATTCCAAAAATGCCTCCTGGCACTGAGATCTTTTGGCTATTGCTGCATTTTTTTTGATAAAATGTATATAACTCTGTATTCAGCAAAACAAACTTGAAAAAAAGTTTTGTAAATATCAATACCAGTTTATTAAACCTGTCAGACTTGTAACTTGCTGCTGTCACCCAAAAATAGGATTCAGTACTGATCTAGGGCCATCGTTTGCCCTTTCGCTCTCTCTCATGATGATGATTATTAATCATTTATCTTATGACACCAGCAGCATGCTAGCTGCTTCACAGTTAAAAACTAAAGAAAAGATCTCTTCTTACAAAGCCTATCATCAAAACAGACAAAGAGTGGGAGGTAAAGCATAATCATGACTGAGCAAGGAGGTTTTGCTCAGCTTTTTCTGCCCCATGACTTTTTTCATTGGATTGTGTTATTGGGGTAAACCTGATTTTTTTTTTTGGTGCAAATTTTACTTCCTAATATAAAAACCACATGACAAAATTAAGATTGATCACTATTTTCAAGTAGATGAGCTCAGGTTATCTGATACTGGGTGGGGGCAGGCACTCACAACCACAGTGATATCCTGGCACTCCCAAGAGGTGCTTCTAACAAGAGCAATGCATGTGGAGCCATTTATGCATTAATCTTTCTAATGCCAGAACTGCACAGCTCTTGCTCTGAATATTTGAGGACCCTTGGTGGCTAAGGCAGTCTTTCAGAAGAAGAGAGGAAATCAAACTCAGCTTTCCTAGGTCCAGCCACAAGGTTATCATAAATGGTGGGTGCCTCCCACTTCAACAAAAGACGCACCCTGCTTAGGCTTTTTGAAAGAACAATGCTATTGAAAAAGAACATATTTTTGTCTTCTAAATCCCAAATCCAGCTTCCTTCAGCATTAGCGCTCTCCAGGGAACTTAGGGTCTGCAGAGAAATGGGTTTTCAAGGACACTGCTTCAAATACCATGCAATGCTTTTGCTTTGCTTTTTTAGGGGCTCCCTGATGTTTACATCCTTTTCTGAGGTGCCTGATTCCCTTTCCATAAAGAAAGACAAGTGCCTCAGCACGCAAGTGAGTATTTCCCTCTGAGGGTCTAAAAATTATACTGCCAGATTTACCTCTCAGAAGCATAACTTGTTGTTCTCAGAGGAAGCATATACCTATGCTCTAAGCAAGCACAAGTCAAGGAAAACACAATAGTAACCAAATGAAAATCTATCCGTCTCCCACATTGGAATTGTTCCAGCATTGCCCTTTATGCTGCCTAGATTATCTAGCAGTCATTTACTAAGTAATGACAAGTAATATTCAGTCAGTAGCTGGTAGATCTTCTGCCGTGCCCCTTGCATATCCCTAGTAACGGATCCTTGTCTGATAGGAGTGCTCCGAAACAGCCGGTGGTGTGAGCGTTTGGGGACATCAGCTTGGCCACCATAACCTCACTGCATTTCACGGATAGCAAAAGAAAGTTATTTTAACAGAAGAGTGCACTTTTGGGTAAGCTGAGGTGTTCCTGTTCACATGTGTGCGTGTGGCCTCGTGTGACAGTGGACACTGGAGCGGGGTACGTACAACCGATGAGACACAGCTCCCCAGAGCCAGTTTGCCATCTTTTCCCAGTCAGACTCTTTTGTTTTCTTTCCCTTTATTGGAGCTGTAGAGTATTTTGGTCTAAAGCATCCTCATTCACAGCCAGGATTTATCCTGCCACAGGACAGGAAGCCCTCCAAGGCACAAGCCCTGTTGCTACAGCAATGTAACTAGGCTTTTAACTTCAGTCCTGCATTAATATTCCCAATGCAGGAACTGCCAGGCTCTTTTTCTATTTCTGAAAGATAGGAACAAATCATGTGACACAGCCACCTGCAGAAATTAGCCTTGCCTGAAATGGCAGGCTGCAAAACCAGCAAGGAATGGAAGTCTTGCATTAGAAAGGTGTCTCAACACCGTTATTGTTTCATCTATCCAAGTTCCTAAAAGACTGGGGAGAAGTAATTACTGCAAGAAAGCAAGAAAGCAAGCAAACAAGAAAGAAAAGAGGCATACAGGAAGAACAGGGAACTGTATCTTTATTTTTAACAATGGAGGCATCTACTTGTTCTGAAATGATCAAAAATTAACTGGCGTGAAGAGACAAGCACTTACACTAGGAAATTTACTCAATTTGTTATTCCCTCTCCCTATCCAAAATACATAGCATTTGAAAACAAGTTGTTTGTTATAAATGTGTCCAGAAAGTTATTCCTGAAACTTTTATCCTCTAGAAAAAAGAGAGGGAAAAAGAGGGAGATTGTTGCTATAGATTCACATTTCCTGATTTAAGCAAAGTGGGCTGAAACTTAAGCAAATCCAAATATAGAGACATATTCCTTTACTGATCATCCTAATTTACAAATTTAAAAAATAATGGGGGAAAATATATTAAAGATTGCCAAGAATGGTGGGTCAATAAGAAGACAGCTGCTACCTGGTACACACACGTGTTTGCTTTGCTTCTGTGTGGGTTTCTTTCTATGAGGTGTGGATAGGGGTTTGACCAATTGGTTTTATCATACCTTAGTTTTCTGAAAAGGACAAAAATAAAGGAGTAGTCTGACAAATTGATCCAAACTGTTCTCATTCTTCTGAGATAAGAGAGGAGATCACAGAATGCCATCAGGGGCATTGTTTGTACCAGGTAAAGAACCTCCAGAAAGCTTTATTTGAGTAAAATCCAATCCATCTGGCCATCTAAAGAGAGCAGAAGACTTTAAGGTGTTTTTGGGAGGACTGGTTGCACAATCGGAGTGATATCCTTGCTCGCTGGTGTAACCACACTGTGTATGGACAAACATCAGGTATTTTTATAGCAATTACTATGAATTAAATACTTAGCAATGGGGACTCAGAAGACTAAAGTGTTAGTTTCCTCTAACAAAAGTAATGTGGTATAAATCCTGAAATCAACACATACAGAACCTGGACCATTTTTGTAAATAATGACTTTTTTTATATTTCACTTTAATTAAAATTGCAGTTCTGCAGAGATTGAAAGAACAGAAGCAGACCACAGAAAGTATGCAGCAAGCCTAGGTTTGTGCATCACAGTGGTAAAAAGTAATTTAAAATAGGGAATAAGCATAGGTTAGAATCAGAAAACAGTAAAGGAAGTACATGATAGAGAACCTGCAAAGAGCACCACAGTATTAGAATGTCTTGCAGGCACTGAGGGAAAAACAGAGTTTATATAATCTTGTTTTTTATCAGAAGGGAGACATATTTATGAATACAAATCAAAACGCTACCAAGTAGAAGATAATTCTTAAGAGAAATATTTATGTGACATACTGAATGATGCTGACAACTTCATTTCTCAATACCTATGCATATACAATATCTGTTTCTTGGACCTGCCTATAGTGTGAGACTGTACTATAATGAACAGAATATCTATGCAAATGGCAATGAAATATTCACTAAAGCAGTCAATACTGCTGCGATATAATCCAAGGTTAAGAAACATGTAACCTTGAGACTGAGCAAAGCAAAGTTAACACAGAAAAGTATTTTTTGTCACCTAGTAAAATAAATTGAAAAATCCATAAATCTAAGGTTGTTGCTTGCAATTGTTGTTGAATAAATGATTGTTTTATTCTGTGACTTTCAAATAGAAAAAGTATAACAGTACCCTAGTCTTCTGTATTTTACCTAGGGATAAGGGGAAAAAAACCAACCCCAACTTCATTTACATATACCACTGAATCATGTCAAAATATACTACAAAACACCATACTAGCATTTTGAAAATGATAGTAGAAGCTATTAGGAGATGGTTATGACCTCTTGAAATGCAGCAGACACATCTTCAAAGAAATAAAGAAGCCACATTATTGATCATAATATTTTCTTCTAGTAGTGCATATAAAAACGCAGTGCACCATTTCCTTATGCTCATTTGACTTCATTATTTCATGCTAAAAATTCATGAAGTTGAGATTCTCCTGCCCTCACTCAGGCACCTGAAAGTTGGACATCTAGCTCAAAACAGATTACCATAGATTTACCTTATAATCAATGGAGAGAAATAGGTCTCTCTATCAGGTAATTCATCTCATTGTCAGCAAAAAGCAAGAATCAGTTTCCCCAGAACAGGGGGACTATTTGGAACAGGGGGATTATTTGAACCTCTTCAGATCCAAATATCTGCATGAGCTTAGCAGATGAGATGCAGGATAGGTAGGACACCCATGTCCCTGTGATATGCAGCCTGGTAACCTGAAGTGCCAAAAATGACAGTAGACACCTGGGTTATTACAAGTGAATGTTTCCCAGAGCATCCAAGGTAGGAGTTACTCAGGAGGTCTCTGTTCCATTCTCCTAGCTATGAAGGGAGCCTAGGACGATGACTTAAACGCATATTTACAGCTTTTAGATATTTAAATCGTGTTCCCACCTTTTACGTGAACATTATTCCTACTAATAATCCATGTAATTCTTCACACACACAAAGAAATAGATCCCCTCTGCTTCATATTTGCTGTCATATTGTCAGCTTTAAGGTCATTCATATCAAAAGAACCTATGCAAAAATAGTTTCCTCAGGTGGCTTTCCAAAATGAGATGTCCCACAGCAGAGATTAATTTGAGGGAAAGAGGGGCTAAATATAATCTTTCATGAGACTGTTGCAGTATTTATTTTTAGATTTAGAAAAAAAGGTGGGAGAAAGAGACAATAGATGTTATGGGTAAAATTATTCTCTTTAAACATTTCCTGTAGTTTTGGTTGAAATATTGCCTAATACTGCCCAGCTAAGAGCAGTGTTACTTTATGTGCTTAATTTAGGTTTATACATCAAGAGGGGAGAGGGTGATTTAGATTCCTCTATAAGGTGCTCTGAATTGCCTTCTAGAGTATCCAAGTCCATGCTTTGACCCTAGACAACGAAGGGGAACAAGTCTCTCCTTTAAGCCACATCAGTCCCATTTCATGCCAAACACAGAAAGTTTTACCTGCTGCTTGCTTTTGCCTTTTTTGTCTGCTTCTCTATATGTTTATGTAGGGAGGCAGAAACATATGCTCACATCCTCATTCGCCTGCTTTGGAGAACAGATTAGAATTTGCCTCTTCAGAAAATCTCCTCAGCAGTGGAGTACATATAATATAAAGAAAATGTCTCTTTGTTGTACTTCATATAGAAGTGGTTTCCTTTTGTATAACTAATTATCACTGAGTAGGGACCTAAATCTAAGATACCTACATCTGACATGGGCACTCCATTATGGCAAGTTTTCTATTTGTCTCCTTGGCCAATAAATGCTTCTTTGTTTGAGGTATGAATGCGAAAAAGTAATAGACATGTTTCTCAGCCTCATTCCTTTGAAAGTGCAAAACTGGAATTCAAATAGTTTTTCTTATATCTTAGCCAGAGAAGAAAAATTAATGGGTCCACAGGCTATTTTGTTTTATGCCTTATCTAACTACACTTTTTGTGACTTGCTAGCAGGAAACAGATGATGATATGACTGGTGCGTATGCAGCTCCAGAGACAGAATTTTACTTGTTAGAGAAGTTAACTGGTGGAAAATCGGGTGCTTTAGATAAGGGAGAAAATATTTAACAAGGCCCACAATGTGAGCCCAAAATGTGGACGACAATTTAACGGCGGGTAGACACCTGCGTATGTGACAGTATTTTGTGGTAGATGGCAGATGGCTTTTTTGTTGCAAAGCAGGCATGCGAGAGAGGAGTACAAGGTACTTATTTATAAAGTCAGCAAGGGATATAAGTACTGGTTTTGTTATACAGTTTCATCATGTAGTTTACATAAAATTATATGAGATTATAACATTTCATTACAGGAATGGTTATGCTAAGCTGGTTCTTTGGTAGCATTTCTTTTCTTTTAAGTGTCTACATGATGACAGCAACAGTAATGCAAATAGTGGGCTTGGGGATTTTTTTGTAAATAGACTAGAACCAGCTGTCATTTTTGGTAGTATAGATGAATAGTGCTTTATAGAGCCAGGGGTAAATAATTTCTAGGCAGATTGTTTCTTAGTTATTCTTAGAAGAAGCATATGTGCTGCATATCAATGCCAGGAAATCACTTGCAGCAAGTGTTGTTGGTAGCAAAAAGATACTGCTATTAATTGGCGCTTGTAAATTTGAACTACTTGTACATTTTAGCCACTGATACTACAGATACAGATTAATTTAAGTAAAAATTGAATCAGTAAAAAAAAAGTAGGGTTAAGTGATAAATGAACATTTCTGCAAAATGTCTTTACCAGGAAATTTTGTGGTATCAGCAAAAATTATACAAAGTTAGTTACATTAATATTTTTGGGGATATTGGTGAGAATTTCAGTGAAGTCTTTCAGGGGATGCTTTTGGGTGCTTTGGAATTCAGAATAGCTTAATTTCTTACATTTCATCAAATAGTACAGTTTAACTCATCCAACTCCAAATTTTCAAATTGGATCACTGTTTTCTCAGGGAATCATGGGAGGAAAAAAAAGTCTGACTCCAAAATTAGTAAGCATACACAAGGTAGGTGTTGTAAGCTAGCTGGTAGAAAACCTAACTACAAGTATAATGAGAGTATGCCATTTTCTCCCTTTGTTATTTCTACAAACTAAGCAGCAACTCAGAAAACAAGGTTGAGTGAATACTAAAGCTGCTTTCCTCAAACTGTGAATGATGAACTACAATTATCCCTGCCTCCAAAATGTGATCCAGCTTCTTCTTATATTCTTAGTAGAAGTACTTATAAGGAGTTGGGGAACTGGGGTGGTTCAGTCTGGAGAAGAGGCGGCTGAGGGGAGACCTTATCGCTCTCTACAACTACCTGAAAGGGCGTTGTGGTGAGGTGAGTGTTGGTCTCTTCTCCCAAGTAACTAGTGATAGGGTGAGAGTAAACGTCCTCAAGTTGCACCAGGGGATGTTTAGATTGGATATTAGGAAAAATTTCTTCACCGAGAGTGGGGTCAAGCATTGGAACCGGCTGCCCAGGGAGGTGGTGGAGTCACCATCTCTGGAAGTGTTCAAAAAATGTGTGGATGTGGCACTTCAGGACACGGTTTAGGGGTCATGGTGGCGTTGGGTTAACGGTTGGACTTGATGATCTTGAAGGTCCTCTCCAACCTTAGTGATTCTGTGATTCTGAGTATCTCCTTATTTTTCTCTAGACATTTGGAGAACTTCTTCAGCAAAACAAACAAAGCAACTTGCAGGTTGCACACTAGGCTATTACTATACGCTGAATCAAAGAAAATGAAGAATTTTTAAAAATAAACAAAGTATGTATCTATGTATATATGCAAACAAAAATAATTAGAATGGTAAGATATGTTCTCTAAAAACCGTTCTTCGGTGCAGTAAAAGAGCCTAAGGAAAACTAAATATAACTCTTCAGTCTTGGAGAAACTCAGAGGCTGTAGGGTTCTGCTGTATTTTAATTCAATAGTTGGGAAGCCATGGTCCTGGCTTTGTCCAATTGACCTTTACTAGACATAAAACCCGAGAAAGAATAAAAGACTCAACACAAGTTTTGGAAAGTTTGTTCTTATAAAAAGGTATTTTGTTTTCTCCATTAAAAAAAAGAAAGAAGCATGAGAAGTGCTCTCCACATTTTTTTTCTAGCCAAAATTTATTTGTTTGAACAGTGCAAAATCAGTGGAGGTGAAGGAAGATTGTGCTGTATAAATTGTGCTTCTGATTTAAAACCAGACTTCTTTGGATGGGCAGTTCACAGACTTCTACAGTGGCATGTAGAAAGCCTAGTGGATTAGATGGCTTTGTGTAGGTTGTGAAGAAGGAGATGAAAAATGGGAAGCTAATTTCAACCTGGCTAGCACAGCACGATAATATTACGCATATGACCTATAACTGAAATGCTCTTTATTCCCTGAAACATTTGCAGTATCCTGCTGTGGAGATGAGCTTATTTGCTGCTGCTGCTCGTGGTGGTTGATATTATTTTATTATGCTTTAATTTTCTAATCTTCAGTCTTGTGATTAACTGTATGCAGCACGCAGTTTGTGTAGATCATGTTCAATACCGCTTAAGTTATACATCAGAATAGAGAGAAAAGAACCAATTTGGTTTCAAAGACTTCAACCTTTGAGAATTTTTAGCATTTCAAGGATTTTTTCATAACTTTGTACCTAATATACTTTGTGGTTTGTTCATCTTTGGTCTGTAAACAATCAATTAACTTTGAATGCTATTGATTAGTAATTGGGATAAAAAAATAACTGGTATGACAAAAGGACAGTAAGCTCTTTGTGTAGGAATTGTGTTTTGCTGTCTTCTTTTTATTGTCACAGTAGATATTTCTACATTTATTTTATTTTGGTCAGAGCATCTGATTTCTATTATAATGTGACAAACAATAATAATACACAGATCAGTAACTAGAGTTTAGATTTTCGAAAGCTAGCTAGCAGAAAACGCTTCCATCTGCTTGGAAAACTTTGGACCAAACCTTTAGAAAATAAATCCAAGCTACCTTCACTTATTGTAAGAGATACTAAAGATAATCAACTACGAATTAGCTATACTTTTTAAAAAACTAAATGGACATTCTAAAGAATAATGTAAGAATTCTTTTATTTTAAAGAAAATCTATGGTGTCTCCATTTGACTTTTAGACCAAGTACAATAACTAAGAAAAGCACATTTGAATCCTTGAATGAGCACTGGAAGATGTTCATTTGGCACTGTTCGATTTCTTCTGCCATAATCGTAGCCTCATAGAATCATAGACTCTTCAGTTAAGCATAGGATTTTTCCTTTTATGTATCTTATTTACTGTATTTCTTACATTTCTATGGAGAAGTTATATGAAAATAATGTCTATCTTATTCTCTTTTGAAACTACTGGAATTTGCTTATTTTCCATTTTACTAGTGGAAGGTTCCTGAAGACACTCTGAAGCACAATCAGCCTAACTAGGTGGCTCTTGAGATATATTGTTAAAGGCCTTTCACACTGTAAATTCCTCAGCTTTCCCAGGCATGGAGTTCCCATTCTTTTCATGGGCTTCAGTTTAAGCTCACAGTTTTTCCCAGTCAACATGGTCTTGGAAAGCTAGTTTTTTGTATTCTCCTTGCAGCAGGCAGCGTGATACAGATGCCTAGAATGATGACACACATCCCCTCCACCTTCTCTTCTCCAGACTAACCAACTGCACTTCTTCCTACTCTTCTTCAGGGGGAATATTTATTAGTCCTCTTAAAAACCTAATTCTTTTCCTCCAGACTAAGCAGCTGGTCCGTATTTTTCTTGATGGTGATATTCCAGATTGAATATGATACTTCATCTGAGATCTTTTCAACATCCAATGCACAGCTAAGCAGGGAGATGATTTCACATATTTTAGAGGCCATACTCCCATTTCTGTATCTATTCATGTTGTTCACCATTTCACAATACGATGACATAGCTCTCTTGTTCAGTTTGGTGGTCTCCAGCCATTTCTTCTCTGTATGTTATTTATCCCTTTGAACATTCTTGCCCAACTGTAGTTCTGCCTCTGGGTATGCTCTGAATTTCATGCTTTTTTTCATTCCATCTCTCAAATTTAACAGGCCTATTTTGAATGTAGTTTCTATTCTCCAACATACTGTCTGTCCCTCCCAGAATGGTATCATCAGCAAACTTAATGAGTAAACTCACTGCTCTATCATCCAATTCTTCAATGAAAATATTTAGTAGAACAATAGAATGTACTCCTGCAAAATTCCCTCTGTGCATTCTTCTATCTTGGCAGTGAACTATTAATAATCACAGTCTGTGTACAGTTTTCTATTCTATAGTATTAACATTTAGACTGACATTTCTTTACTGGCTTATGAGAATTTCATGAGAGAGAATGTCTTTCTAAAGGAAAGATACATTACATCTATTGCTTCTCCTCCATCCACAAAACCTGCCATCCTGCTGTGGAAGGAAATTAGATTAGCTAGACGTGATTTGTTGTTGGCAAATCCATGTTGGCTCAATGTTCATTTCCTTGTTGCCTTGCAGGTGCTTATGAAGAGTTGGTATGATGATTTGTCCAACTGTAGAGAAAGAATTGAAGTTAACTCAGCTTGTAGTACTTGGGTCCTCTTTTTTATCCTCTTTTAATGGAAGATTTTCCTTTCTCTGGTCTTTTGATATGACATTTCTTTCCCACAATATCTTTAATATGACCCTTAATGGCTCTAAGCTATAATCAGCCAGTTTTTAAGTACCTAATGATGCTGTTCATCAAGATCATTTGGCCTGAAAATACATAACTTACCTAGTTAGCTATTGAGCTTAGCCCCTGGACACACATAGACATATATATCTAGACACCTGCTTTGAGGTGTCTTAGTGTATGATTCAACTGAAATGTAAGCATCTGATGGCATTATAGACACTGTGGGAACCGTTCCTGGCCTCCAGCTTCCACTCCAGAAGGATATGCATCTCCTGAAGGACCTATATGATATCTTTTGACCTCAAATATATAGCTAATTTACAACAGGGAAAAATGGTATTAACACCTATATTTAGGCAAGAGATTTGTGCCTGTACAGCCAAAGAAGTCCAGACAACTATTCGGTCAATAGATGTCCATTGCAGGGTGATTGGAATTGCTCTCTGGGCTCCCCTGACTACATTGACTAGATCATCAATGACTATTGTGGAAACACCTACTTTCACATAAAGATGCTAGCTGTAGACACTCAGAGCTTGATTCAGTTGTGAAGACATAGGCATTTGTGCCAATTTAGATGGTATAAGGTATCTTTCCTGGCTTCTAGCTGATAATCCAGGAAGACACATGTAACCTGTAGCTCCTGCATCATACTACCAGTTCAAAAGCCACCAGAAGCCTGTGTTTAGGGAATTAATCAAGGGTCTAAATTTCAGTCTTAATGTGGAATTTAATCCTGTTCTTGGACTTGAACTGCTGTCTTTACCCTCATCTACTACGTCACCTAGGGTAAGTTTGCTCCTGCTGAAGTGACTTGACCTTTTGTTATTGTAATTGCCATTTAAAGCCCTGTTTCAGTCCTTTAGCTGTGACTCATTTTACTTATTCATAAAACAGAGAAAAATACTCATTTATAACTACTTATAGCAGTTATAAATGAGCTACTCTTAATAAGTGATATGAATATCCCCACATAGGAGTTATTCTCTAAGTCCCAGTTAACCAAAGAAACTTTGGGAGTTGACATTAATTCTAAAATGAAACTATATATTGTTAACAATGGATAAAAAGCCTGCTGTTTCCCTTGCTGAAATTCAGGCCCCTTCTAAATGAGACATTTCTGAAAAGGTTGATTGAAAGGTGGTAATGGAAAATCTGTAATGGTCATGAATCCAATTACAGTCCAGTATGACAGACCAATAATCAGAACAAAGATACAGTGAAGTGCATGTACGATTATTACCTGAAACACCTGGTCAGCAGGAGTTTGGCAACTTCTCAAGCTTCTTATAGAAATACCTTCTTCATGAAGTTTATTGCTTTTGTTTTCAGATCTGTTTGGGACAGATTACATAATCTTGCTAAATGTCACAACCAGCTGGTAAATAATGGCTTCCAGCACAGTCCTGTGCACTGCAGACCCAGGGGCTTGATATGTAGGTTCAGTTCAAGATTATGAGTATGATCTCAAAAGGTCCTCTCCAACCTAAACAATTTTGTGAATCAGGGGGACGCTCTTGCTCATACTGGCTAAAAAAAAAAAAATAAAAAAAAAATCATAGTACACATAATGACCAAAGCAGCCATTGGATCCACTGATTTCATTCTCTAGCTTCAAAACAGCTACTTCTGCTTATTATTCTGTGGCCTAAAGTCATCCTAACAAATATGTCTCACATTTCTGGAGAGTAAGTGATGGAAGATAATATTACCTCCTCCTCTGTCCATTTTCCAGTTTTTTTCTACCCAAAGTTCTTGGTTTCTGGCCAAAGTAAGGACAGTTGGCTGTGTACTTGAAGTGGTTTCAAGCTCTGCAGAGGTATGTGTTTCAGAGCTGCGCAGACAATATGTATGTCTAAGAGACAGAGACAGAGCTTTAGACACGCACCTCTTCAGCCTGGCCTAGGAACTCTCTGTGCTCAACCACCTGACACATTTAGCTGCCCGAGTCAATGTCAGTAATTTGTGTGTGAATACAGCATATTTGCTGCTGGATGTCATGTGAAATATGTGTGTGTGTTTGGAAATGTTGCATTGTACTGTAGAGGCTGCTCAAAACAAAAAATGAGGCATAAGAAGACAGTTGTTGTTCTTGATCATGAACTTAGGAAACTGAAGTGGTCGAGTCCTTTCAGTGCAGTTGTTCTCTCATTTTCTGTGCTAGATGAAGTGCTTGTTGTTGAAAGAATATCATTCTAATGAAAGTCTCTACATAATTTTTCAACCTGAACAAGGATTTACAGATTTCATCTCCTGTTGCTAGAAGTTGGGACAAAAGCTACAGTAATTTGTGACTTGCTGGGCCAGCCTAATGTAGTCCACAAGATCAGGAAATTATAAGTAGCTCTCAGATGTCTTCCATTCCAGCTCTCCCAGATTCTGAGTGCAGTTTCAGATTCTATTAAACACGAATTTTTTGAAAGTGCCAGGTCTGAAGCATCTTGGTTCTGTGTTTCTTACCTTTCCGTGGAGCCTGAGTGATGGAAATAATTTTCAGTTTGATGCATCAGGGGAATATGTGGCTGAGTAAATCTTCTCTAATCCAAGTGAAAGTACTGAAAAGAAGGCCTTGATTTTTAAAGCAGCAGTAACTCAGCTCTAAGTGCTTTAAAATTCAGACCACTTAAAGACAAACTATCAAATCGACTAGAATCTCTTCCCTTCTTCTTCCTCCCCTTCACCTCTTTCCCATTCATCATCACTCCCAAACTAGATAAAAGTTTAAACAGGCTGTCAAAATATTTCTGTCTATTTTTCTGTGTTAGTTTCTAAATCATGTAATTTTCCCCCAGAACGCGTGCTTTGATTCATGCCATCTGAACTTCAGAATCTTTTGCCTCAATTAAAACCAAAAATTGCCAACATCTGTTCAAAACCTGGTCCTAGTCCTTCTTTCAGTCAGAACTTTTACTCATGCCTGAGAGTTTAAAGCTAAGCTGTGAGCTTTAAAATACACGTTTACTGAGCTTGTACTAAGTTCAGTATTTTGGAAAGAAGCATAACTGGAGTTACGCCGGAGAGAGGAAGCTGTTATACAGCATTAATTATTTGAGGAATCAGAATAACAGCAAATTTTGAGTGACGTTATCTGATGCTTCAACAAAGAACATGGCTTTTACTGAATGCAACCTACATTGACATCATAGTCTGCTTTTGTGTCTAGAATTTTTAAACAGGAATCTTGTGTATTTTCTTTTTTTTTTTTTTTTTTTTAGAAAAGCATTTTTTAGAAAAACATTTAGTGGAAATGTTTTGAATAAGACTCTTTAGCCTGAAGTTCTATCATACAAGCAATGACTCACAAGTTTGCATTTCAGGGCCTGTCCTATCCTGCTTATAGGTTTTGACTTTGGCTAAAATCTAGGACAACCAATAAAGAAACCACAATCATAACTCTTTGAGAATTAGTTAGTTGCAAATAAATAGCAATAATAGGGATAAACAACATGGAAAATTGGAAGGCTTCTTACTAGATTTATTAATGGTTCTCAGTGCATAGATATCTATGCCTATTATCTTCTAATGCTACCTTGGCACATGCTGTTCCCCACATGTTGGTCCCTCAGGGCTACAGAGAAAAACACCTGGTGACTTCAGTAAAATGTGGATTGTGCCTTCGTAGTAGCACGTTGGAGAGTTTTTTATTCCTTATTATGAGTAATACATCAGGTGTAGACATGGCATACAAACTTTCTGCTCGGAGTTTCCTTTCTAAGGTAGATCCACCAGTTTGCATCCAAAGACATTATAGTTTTCTCCTGTTCAAAGTAGGAGTACATATATCTTGGCTGTGATCAAATGCCTCATAACTGCAGAGACAAGAGTAGGATTTGTGATGTTGAATGCAATGACCTTTGGCAGCCTCTGTTATCAAATTTGTACCAAATTCTCTGTACAAATGCCTGCAATGGAACTCTGCAGCTTCTGTTCTTGTTTCTTTCTGTTGTTTTTTTATTAGGTGTTTGTTATGATCAGCCTTTCATTCCTGGCTGCTTTACTTTGCAGCTAAAAACTTATAAGAGAGTGGGGTGAAAGAGCTTGAAAGGAGGAGCCACACATAGTCCATAGGCCACCCTAAAAGCATTTCTTCCTATTGGTTAGATAATGAAAACATTTCTTTTGAGGTAACACCATCCATGTGTTTACCAGACTGGGAAATGCATTTACTGGTTTACGGAGATAATCTTTACGGAGAGCTGGCATTTTACAAAGTTTGCACAAAAAATTTCATTTTGGTGTGTATCTATCTACTGCTGCAATCAGATATTGCTTGCATTTCCAGACTGAGGAGGCAATAAGGGTCCTCTCACCAAATGAAGAACTGCAGTTCCAACCAAGATCCAACATGACGCATCTTGCAGCAAAAGCAGTCCTGCACCTAGGGTAGAGTAACCCCATGAAGCAGTACAGACTGGGGGTTGACTGGCCTGAAAGTAGCTTTGCCAAAACAAAAAAGCTCCAAACAAAAAAATCAGCCTGGGGGGACTCAGTCAACAGTAAATTGAACACGAGCCAGTAGTGCATCTCCGCAGCAGCTGTGCCAGGGCTAACGTGAGTGTAGCCATCAGGTCAGGGGAAGTGATTTTTCCCTTCTCTCTGTCTGGCACTTGTGAGGCCACACCTGGAGTCCACGTCATTTCTCCCCACATGACAACAGTGACATGGGCACATTGGAGGATGGCCAGGAGAGTCTTCCAAGTGGTAAGGGACTAAAGTGCAAGATGTATGAGGAGAGGCTGAGACAACCATGTTTGTTCAGACTGAAAAAGAGAACATTTGAGAGGATCTTCTCTAATCCTTCTTAATGTGATAGTGCAGAGAAGGAGGAGCTAAAATCTTTTAGAGAGGCATAGTCACAAGCTGCAACGTAGGAAATTCTTATTTGAATTTGATATAAGGAGCACATATTTTAGCATAAAAATGTTCCAACACTGGAACAGGTTTCCCAGAGGGCTGTGGGATCTCCATCTTTGGAGACCTATGCTTACTTTTCAGGTGCTTTTTGGCATTAAAGACATCACTAGATTATTTAGGCAACTGAACTGTCTCTCATGTGTCTGCCTTCATAATGTAGCAACCGTCGTGCCTAAAGCAGTACCATGTGCACTCACTGACCATGACCCCACTGTGTTAAGCTCTTTACAAAAGCAGTTACAGATAGGCTAAGGAGGAATGAGCATATTGCTGATGAACAATTGTCTAGTTTACTGCAGGTGTATTGGCAAACAAATTTTGGGAGAGGTTCTGAGGAAATTAATAGACCTGCTTTGAGATATTTATGGGGAGTGCCTCAGGGGGCAGCCTGAACAACAATATTTCTTGTTTAAAATGTTCAAGATGGATTTTGTCATAATTATCCATTTGAAAGTGAATTTGTGGGAAGAGTTAGCAGGGGAGATAAGCTGAGATGAATCTTAAAAGTGAAGACAGGATGCTAGTGTTCAATTCAACAAAGATGGGGCAGCCAGTGGAGAAATGGAAAGGGAAGTAATGTGCAAATATTCCTTCTTTCCAAGGTGTCAAAAGGCCTGGTATTATTTTTAGTGATCTTCAAAACCTAGGTGAATCTGTTGAAAGAGAAAGTGACATATGCTTCACTCAGCTGCCAAATATATGATCCTGACAGTCAGATATTATTCCCATTCTCAACAACTGCAACCACTATCCTCCCTGAATGTAAGAAAGCCTTCAGGAAATAAGCTGAGAAAAGAATGTATACAGGACCATAAACATGCTGGTGAGGAAAGGGAAATGTTTAAACAGTTAGTCAAGAAGCTGGGTAATTGGATGGAAGTTTTGGTCAACTTAATGGGTAATTGGAAGTTAGGAGATGTCTGACTGGGTGGAAGATTTGTTTCCATGAAAGGCATAGGTCTTCTCTTCATTAAACAGGTGCCAAGAAGAACCAAAGCGGTTCCTTGTCATGTTTGGATGACCAGAGAGCACGAGTTGTCCAAATGTTTTCAATCTGAGTTTGCTTAGAAGTTTCATTCTTTCTTCCTTGAAAGGACTCTTAACTACAGGGATATGCACATGGATATGTGTTAAAACATGGTAAGCACATAAGATTTCTGTATTAAAAGACCATGTCTCCTCTATATGCCTAACATTAATCAAAGGGGAAGGAAAAGTTTGTGCTGCCCAGATTCACTTACTCCATTCTGTAGTGTAAAAGCAACCTGGTAATGACAGTTCTGTTAGGTACTAACTTCACTAACTTCTTAAATAAGAAACAGTTACATGTGAGATGCTTTGGCCATGCATGAAGCAGGGTAGATAACTGGAACTCTTCGAGAAGCATCTTAAAGTATTGTGTGAAAATGTGTCAAAGCTATGTTTGAAGCAGTATTTTTCATGCACATGGGCTATTTGAAAACATTCTCCCAGCTTTTCCATACACCACCTACTTGTCAAAGCTCATTCTATTAAAATGGCTGCATTAGTAAAAATGTTATATGGTACCATCTGCCCAGAGAGCACAGAAGCAAAAGAGCTTGGTCATTTTTTCTAACAAAAAGTGAAAGACAGAGAAGTTATTATGAAAGATCTTCTAAGGTCTATACGGTATCTATCAATGATGATACTATAATAATTTCAGGAAGTCAAGGATCCGCTACAATCTGAATAACATATTGTACTCTGCTGGAAATGCTTTAAGCAACCTGGAATTATTCATATACAGTCTATTATTAACTAAGTAAATACAGAAATCATATAATTCCACCCAAATAAAGCAATAAAACATAGCTTCCTGAAGAAAAGTACTTCAGTGCCTATGTACTGGTGCTCTGTCTTTCCAAAATTCAAGACAAGGGTTGGATTGACCCTGTCTTTTCCTTCCGTTGCATGGCAAAATAAGTGGAAACAGCTTTGAGGAAGAAAATCTTCACAAGACCCCAGTCTTGGCAATTCTTCATTTGATCTCTCAGGGTAGGAAACAGACTGCAAGTAGAAAACATTCTGGTAGAAGCTGTGAAAACAGGAATATGAAAATGATGGTTCAATAACAGGCAATGTGTAGAGATTTGTGTTCTGTTCAGCACCTATTCCTCTCTAAGGAATTGTGCCTTGTGCTTCAGTCTTTGTGAAGCAGGTAGCAGGTTCAGGAGAGCTGTGATGAAGAATGCATAAATTACTTAGAAATTAGACAGTGTACAGTGACAATAATCTAAGTATGTAAATATAAATACAGACCCAGGTCCTTATGCGTGTGCAGAGATTATATACATGACTAGAGGTGATCCCAGTGTGAAAGGGTGAGAGGAGGTTAAATCCCTCCCCACATTGCGGCACACCCTCTCTCTGGTTCTTCTTAGAAGGACAGTCTGTGGGGACGGGTGCTATCGGGAATCCCATCCTGCCCACAGAGCAGAATACTCTGCTATGAATATGGATATCAGTGACAGACATCTCTTTGGCTAAAGCTGCTTTTCCATCAAAATGCTGATCTGTTGAGACCAAACTGTTTGGTGAGGAGGATTCTAATTCAGCAAGCCTCAGCCAAAACACAGGCAGTCATCTGAAGGAACCTGGACCACTGGGCAGGTTTCCATCCAAAACTTGTGTGAGTTCCTGCCAGCGTGTTGGGAATCCTGCTCAGCAGGTGCTGCAGCTTGAAGTTATCCACCTGTGAGCAGGGACAGGGCTCACCCGGGATGGACGCTTATTTGACACATCTGGGAGCTCTGCCTCTTTCCAAATCTCGCTCCTGGCTCCCCATCCGGCAGCAAGGAGTGCTGCCTCTGCAGCAGGGCTGTCCCACACGCCTTGGGCTCTGCGAGCTTGGGAGCCTCACTCGGTAGCCTGCCAGCCAAACTCGCAGGAGGCTGAGAAGATAAGGAGTGGGACTGGGATCTGGTGAGCTTTAATCTGATACACATTTTCAGAGCTTTCCTTTCAGTAGAGAAGTCGCCAAATACGTTTCAACCAGTAATCCAGAGAAGCAGGAACCTGCCTGGTCATTTATAGCTTGATCGGAGCTTTCAGAAAAGGGCCTTTTTCTTCTGCCCCTTCATGGGAAGTAGCTGGCATCTTGGTGTTCAGGGGAGTAGAAGATGCTGTTACACCACAAGAAGAAAAAGAAGGATGCAGGGACTTTTAAGGGGAATCCTGATGCAGGAGGGAAACAATGGTGAGGAAGGGGTGAAGTTTGATATCCTCCTTCATTCACAGCAAGACAGTGTCTCCCTTTCATTAGGAGCTGCTGCTGTATTTATTTATATGGCCTCCACTATTAATAGTGTCTGAACAGCTCTTAATCGCTAACGGCTTTCTCCTCAGAGCCCTCCAGAGAGGTGTTATCTTCATTTAAGAGACAAGGACTGAAGCACGGAACAAGGGTAGCAGCATTTTTCATGGCATCGATGTTGCTGTTTCCCTTCCACAGTAACAGAGCAGCAACCCTCCCTCTCCTGCTGCCACTGGTCCTCGGAGGAGCCTTTCTGTCCAAGGCCCATGGCACCTCCTGCCTCCTCCAGCATGGACTCCAAGGCCGCTCCTTCTGTTGTGCCCAACAAATCATACTCAGCTGGTACAAAATCTGTAAGCCCCATGACAGGTACAAGCATTGCAACCTGCTGCTGTACACCAGGCTCCTCTTGCTCTCCTCAGCTTCTTCATCTTCCAACACCGGCTGCAGCAGAGCCTCATCCTCATGGGGGCTCATCCCCTGGTTCAAGGAATTGAGGCTCTTACACTGTGCTGTGGATTTTGTGGGAGTCAAAACAGCAGAGCTGCATGTAATGAACATGGCTGCTATTGCTCTGCTCTCAGCTTCATTCATGGAAAAAAAGTGCTGCAGGGTTTTTTTCCTTAATTTGGAAATGAATCTTCAGGTACAGGTAATGACTGTGTTTTGGAAAATATCACAGTGACTAAGCAGCTCTGCTGGGAGCCTGAAAGAGGTTCTGTGGAATTTCAACGTTACTTTAGGAAAAAAATTAAAATAAACTCTGCATCTGTCTCTTCTTTCCTTCCTGCCACAATAAATGCCACAGGACTTACCGCAGCTGACTATGGAAATGAGCTAAACCTGGAAGCAACACTGAGCTATGCTCTTTCTTCTCCTCAGCTCACTCTCTCTTGTTCTGCTTGCCCTTATGTAAATTTTAAACGTACTTAGGAATACTCATTAGCACATATTAAGATTTGTTTTAACATCTTGCAAAGAACAGATGGAGAGAAAGGAAGATGAGAAAAACTGAAGAAGAGATACAAGAAAATTGAAAAAAGAGGACAAAAGAAGAAAACTAAGGAGAGGGAAGTCTAGAAAAAGAAAAGGACACAGAGGTGATATATATTCATGTTACCCTTTTCATGACAAATGCCAACATACTTCTCAAGTTAAAAATTCACACACCTATTGCAGTGACTATAAAATATGGTTCCGATCAGCTTGCACAGTAATGACCTTACTGAAGCTCCATGAGATGTTTAGCTGACTTCAGGTATTTACTCACAGCACTGCCTTTCCTGACTGTTCACGCAGTGTTAACAATGCTTACACTTTAAGGACCCATTTACTCATTCACCACAAACTTCACAGTATTCCACAGTTTTCTAGATCATCCTTGGCAGGATCCTTGAGGCCAAACTGCTTCACGATTCATTCTGCCTTGCTCACGAGGTGTCTCAGGGCTATGTTGGTAGCTGCTCAGTTGACACGACAGGGAAACATACTCCAAAGTCCATTCATCTTTATAATCACCACTGGTGTGTCTCTCCCTCTGCCATAGAGTCTGGAACAGCTTGCATGAGGGACCCCTCTGACAGCACCTCCAGTTCTTGTAAGCATGTATGGAACGGCTGCCCTGAAAACTCGTTTTAGTACCCTGATACTACTGCATGCAACTTTCTGTAACAACCCCGTGGCATTGTCAAGGTGCTTACTAGCACTGGAGAGTGCCCGCTGTGAGTCTCAATATGGGTAGCTAAAACGGGGGTGCGGGTAACTAAAACAAGAGCCTGCACTTTCCATAGGAGTAGCAGGCCAAGGGGTTTCAGCTGTCACTGTTCAGTCCCACAACCAACCAATCAACCAACCCTTGGTGAACGTGAGACAGCAGTGGCCAGCTACAGCACGCTTCACCGGTGAGCATCATACTTCTTGCCTATACCTGAAATATGTCTATATGTAAGACTAGAACAAAGATGGAAGATGCAGGATGCTAGTGTCAACCAGATATTTTTTCTGCACCATAATACCTAAAGATGGACTATAATATGAGAAGAAATGGATATGGATTTCTACAGATATTTGGATTTAGCATATTAAGAATAACTTACAGTGAAGGTGGTAATCACTGATAGATATTTGTGGCGAGATCAAGGCCATCTTTCCCAGTTTGCAAGAAAAAATGTGCTTTATGTTTTGAAACGTGTGCTTGGTTTGCATCTCTCTCTCCAGGTAAATGATTTAACCTTTTAGATATCTGGTAGTTAGAAGTAGGACTATCCAAATTTCTATGTATAATTGAACTACGGATCCAAATTTTGCAGACAAAGTATATCCACAAAAACGAGTCTCACCCTTTTGGAAATGTATCTCTTCATTTGTACTTGTTCCACTGCAGAACATCCTGAGTCAAGCTTGTGCTGTCAGTGCTTGAAAATTTTCTACTGGCCACCAACAAGCTGTCTCATTAAAAACAGACAGTAACAAATAATCATCACAGCCATAAGTCAGAGGGACCTTTTACCGAAAAAAAAAGCTTTTCCTCTTCTTTTCCTCTTCTATATGATTAATCACGTCCTGCAGTCCCACTCATGCAGAGGTCCCATATCCAATGTGAGCGCTCCATTAAATTCTGCTTGCCACCTTCCGTGGCACGTGGAAACTCCATGTGAATCACTGCAGCTGTTAGAAAAGCTTTTGTCATGTCCATACTGTGCCTGCTCAGTGATCTTTCTCATCATCTGGAGTGTTATCTCTACCTTACCCAACATTATTGATGCCAAAGTTCCCTTCCCATTCGCTCCATGAATACCTGCCACCCTTTCCCCCTCGTGTGCCTGTGTCTTGCCCTGAAGGCTAAGTGCTTGCCAGGTGAGTGACACGGTCATTTTACAGGCAAGAAGAGGCAGCAGTGACATGCATCCTTCAGCTACAGGGTGACTATGGAAAAGGTCAGGTATACAGCAGCAGAAGGAAACCCTAATGTCTTCATTATTACAATGTGGCTGTGCTGAATTGTAATCACCGTGTGATAATTTGGGAATTTATTCCAATTGATTTTATATAACCAGAATAATGTCCCATTATGTTCTGTAATACTCCACAAAGAAAGACCGTGCAATAAAATAATGCTTTAGTCAGTGGTGTCCTGCATGATAAGCGTTCTTCTATGAGAGGCATTGTCCCATCATTTTTTTCAGTGCCTGGCTTTTTGTCTTTGATTTATTACTATTTTGTTATGACAGTAACAGAGATGTTGCTTTTCAAATTCATTATCATTGTTGTTTCTCAACATTTCCCAAATGAAGCCATGGTGAGATAGAGCGCCATGCTTCCATTTCCCTGATTATCACTTTCTCCAAGGAAACTGATAGGTTTCAAATTTATGTTGAGAATGAAGGTATTATTTGTCTACAGCTATCTCGGTAAGTCTTTTCTCTCTCTCTCTCTCTTTTTCTCCCTCCTTTTTCTTCTTTTTTCCCTTTTTTCAGCACAACAGCCTTTGTGCTTTCCAGGTCACTGAAAATGGGACAGAATGCTCTGAGCTATAAGCCCTACTGAGTGAAACTGTTTTGTTCACACGCACTGATGCTCCCTTTGTAAAGGAATAAAAAATGCAATCAGGAAAATGCAGAAGTGAATGTTTTTATTCTATGCTCTAAGTTTAACAAAACAAACACATTACAGCCCTCCTGTATATTTGAAATATTTGACAGATGTGGTCAGGTACTGATAATTCTATTTTGCTATGGCATTTAATCATTTTTATTGCACCACAAGATTAATGTTTATATTTATGCAATGACACTTTAATGTAGTAGCATTGTCCAAAGAAAACTTAATTCTTTACAGATGTTTTTTCTCCATAGACAATATTTTTTCTTGTATTATTCTAATATTTCTAATATTAAATTAAAAAGTAAAAGCTGTATAAAACCACATAACAGCACTGAAATAATCAGAATGAACTGCAAAATTTTTATTATTTTAAGGGATCTCAAAGAGCAACATATGCTTTGCACAGAAATACAGTGAATGCTGGCTGGCCTGAGACACAACACAGAAGAAAAGCTGAGGTGAGGGAAATCTTGCTACAGAGACATTGTTTTTATAAATATGTAAAAAAGGAAGTCTCTTGCTGTGGACAGAATGAAGATGGGGAGCTCACCCTATCTTGGGGGTAGGTTATTAGTTTTTCCTATGTGCTATTTTGTGAAATGAGTACCCTAAGACTGATGAATTCTAGTGCAGAAGAGAGACAGAAAAGGCAAAGATTCAAATATTTCAATACAATGCACTTTTAGTAGTCATTTAGGGAAGGGAAGGGAAGGGAAGGGAAGGGAAGGGAAGGGAAGGATTTTGAAACTATGACTGGGTAATCATGATCATAGAAATTATATTCTAAACATGTTTTGAGTGTTATACCAACAAGCAAACTGGATAGAAGCCTCCTTCTTATTCTTGTCTATAGAACAGCAAACCATTAAAGACGTTTAGCCTTCATCTCTAATAGTCTGAAAAATTCAGTAAACATATTTCCTTTAACTGAGACATCACAATTTTTACAGCTATGGCAAAAATTTTGGAATATATTTAGAGATTTTTTTCTCTTAATGTATCTTTTCATAATTTCACTAGAGGAATTGGTGTTGAATATCCACTCAGAATCATCCATATAGTGTCTGACAAAAGTTCCTTCATGAACACGGAGTCACCATATATGTACATACACATCTATGTACACACAGAGACATAATTTGAGATTGTTATAAACTTAGGGCAGTTATATTATTCAAAGTGATTGTTGATTTTGAATGTCTTTATTTATCAGTACATATCTTGAAGCATCTGATGGGGGACAATCTTCATAAGACAAATGGAGGTCATTTTCTGAAAATCTTAATTTTTAATCTGAGTATTCGAAAACTAAGCCATTGCATAAACTTGATTTTTTTCAAATATAGGTCAATGGTTCATAACATCCTGCATGCTTTACTTGTTTTCTTCCTTTTTCTGCCCACCAGTGGGCTGTTGGAAACAGAAAAACAGAAGAATTGACTCTGCTGTAGGAAAACTCAGTTATGCAGACTATTATTAGAACCAATGAAAACAACCCAGCTATGTATCCTGTATCACAGAAAGAGGCATAAGCCCAGCTTTCCAAAGTACCAAAGACTTTGACTCAATCCAGCCCAGCATGTTTGCATGGGTCCATTTTCAGGAAGGGACTGGTCACTCATTTAAATGCTTTACTGGAGCAGTACCAGAGGGTTTAGTACTTTGCAGTATCGAGATTTATGTACTGTTCACCACCTCTCTGGTTCCCTCATCTTTGGAGCATACTTTCACTTACAATTTAGAGGCAGACTGCCACCTTCTGAAGCACTAACATTGTTGCCTCTAGAATCTGGATTTTTTCGAATCTTCCAAGCAGCTATAAATCAGTCCTTAAGCCTATTAAGCACAGGAAATAAGACCAGATCTCAGGCTCAGGTAGTGCTTCTGATGGGTTCTGGAAGTATGTATTCTCAAGTAAATATACGCATGTGACCTGTGTGTCAGTGGAACTTTATCAAGCTGGAACACTGAAATGTAGCGAAACAAGAAAGTAATCAAATGTCACTAACTATGATGGACTGTCTTCTACAGAGGGTATCTTGTATCATCTGCTGGGAATCTTTGATGTTTATCCTGAGTTTTAGGACAAACTGCCTAACCTCAAGTTGTAATTCTAGGCACATTTCAGTTTCTAAAGCTCTCCCCAGGCACTTCAGTGCAGAATCTCTTTGATTCACTGCAAAATGAAGTTTGACATATCTTATTATGAAGAAATACTTCATTTGAAAATGTACAGAGGAGCTCTAGGAAAACAACAGCAAACTCGGAAAACCTTGTCAACTGTGCAGCCCTTCTACAGATCCACCTGACAAAACCAAAATAATATTTCCCATTAACAGTGAGGTTTGTAAATAGCTGTGAGTGGAATCTGTGAAGGTACTCTTGCTATAAGGCCGTTAGCCAGAAAATGATGAGAAATTATAAATTTGCTATGCTGCCCTGAGAGCACTTACAGAGAATTCAGTGGTCTGACTCATTGTTAATAACCCTCTCACCTCTCTTAGTTGCTGTGGGAGAAACACAGGCAGAGTATTTATGCAGCGGGTCTTGTGGTACCAGTTTCTCTGAGTCAGTGTAGAAGACATTTCACAAGTGAAGTGACTGAATCCCAGATTGCATGAAACCAGTCTGTTAAAACCTTATATCCGTTTTGTCCTTCTCAGCAGAATATTGTAATTTATGTGAAATCAGTGGAGTAATGCCCATTTACCAAAGGCTTGGATTTAGTTTTTATCCCCTTCTTTTCTCTTCCGTTCATTGTTCTCCTATTTCACTCACATCTACAGTGGCATCTTACACATCCAGATGTGGCTGCTATTACACAGACTATAAATCAGATTGTTGATTCACCTAAGCGTTTCACATTTTCTGAGAATTCCCTGTGATGTCGTAGCCTTTTCCTTTCCTCACATAGAAAACTGTAAACTATTTAGTTCAACAAGTTGAGACTCTTGCAGTGAATAGGCTGGGGGCAGAGGGAAAATGAAGAAATGGACACTCTTTATCCATATGTGCTCTTATTTGCTAAATTTATCAAACCAACCTGTCAGCCTTTTTGAGTAGAAAGGTCATTAATGGTGAGTGCAGGGGTGCATGGGATACTGGAAGCAAGCTATACCCTCATAGCTTCTCATCATCCCTGGTACCACTGTGTCCTCCTAGCACTGTTGAGGCTTACTCGTGCTTGGGAGGCACCCCAGTGACAACCAGCTGGAGGGAAGCTGGCAGCCTCACCACCTCAGCCTGCTTTTATGAAATTTCCGGGGATGCTTAGGAGAGAATCACACAGATCTTAGTGTCACTCCCAAGCGGTCATTTCCATTTTCAGCTTTTTTCCTTTTTTTTTGGTGTGCAAATCTCCCTTGCCATTTTATGTCTAAAAAAAGCCTGTAGTTTGCAAATCTCACTGTTTTGTTGTGAGTCATGACTTGACATGATGAGAGAAATCGATGCCTTCAACAGCCAGACACTGGGAAGGACTTGCTAGCTATATGAGCAACCTGGCTGACCAGGTGCTGCATTTCTGTAACAGAGAGGGCGTGAAACGGAGTCAGCCCCAGAAACAGAAACATTTTCCATAAACGTTTTCACGTGTCATCCTTTTGTTTTCCTTGGGGGCATTTTTTATTGTCTACATAAGAAAGATAATCCAGCTACAAGAGTAGTCTCAAATTTTCTCTTCCTCCCACAAAGAAGAATCTTCAAATTCTTCAAAATTATTTTTTGTGCTATACAAAATATTGTCCTATGGGGGGGAAGGCTTATACCCCACTGAATAAGAATGATTTTAAATGCAAATTTTACTTAACTGAATGCTCAGAAAGGAGGTAGTAGGTTCATTGCAATATTCCTTTTAATAGTTCATAGCGTGGGGGTTGCGATGCTTCTCGCTGTGCAGGCCAAGGTGATAGCGTGGTTGGAGTGAGTACGAGGAAAGGCAACGAGTGGTGCTCCTCTCAGACACGGCGTATGGGCACAGCCTAGCAAACGTGCTGATGGCATGATGTCACCAAGTGGCCTGACCACAACCCGTTGATCCTCCGGTGCTCCACGATGTCGCCAAGTGGCCTAACCACAACCCGTTGATCCTCCGGTGCTCCACTTAGGCAGTAGTCCATTAACCGACTTACCTGACAATCGGGCAGAAACGTTTTGCATGTTCTTCCAGCTCCAGCACAAACACCAAAAGTCTAGAGTTTTTAATATTATATGCAGCTGTCTTAACAGTCACATGGCAATATAGCATTTTTTTTTTCTTTTTCTCACTCACTTTCATGCATGTAAATGAGGATGTGAGAGTAGGTAGATACAGACAGCTGTCAGTTACCTCATATTCTAACTTCTTAGCAATAAAGTCATTCAGAAATACAGCTTCGTTTGAAAGAAATGGAAAAAAGCTTCTTTGACATGATGGTATCTCCTTCATAGGTGTGCTGAAGAGGGAGACCTAATTACTGGCTGTATGCCAACAGAGAGATAAAGTGTAAAAAGTTGCACCCTAACAAGGGGACCAAGAGGTGAAGAGGAACGTAAGAAGATAGAGAGACTGTGCTTTTGTTGTTACAAGGAGATCGGTACAAATCTTTGGGAAAATGTGTTGAATAACTGGCCTTTAAGTCACCATAGCTAGTAGGTATATAGCAATCTAAAAAAAAAGGGGGTATTTTTGACCAGGCATTCAATTAATAGGATTTAATATAAGTGTTGCCACCTGCTCCACCTACAATTGTATTAATAACAAAGTGCACAGAGATGCTGTGACCTCTGTCTGCAGCAGCACGTTGGAGAATTCAGGAGGAATTCTCTGCTGCTTGTAAATGCTCTTTCTTTCTTTGGAGACGTGCACAGGTGAATAATATCTGTAGGAACTGATAGAAGCAGCTCACCAAGATGAAGTGTTCTTAGATTTCTGACATGTCAAAAACATCTGCTTCCTTCTTAAACTATTGAATGAATATTCTCACACAGCACTGCTGAAGCATGCGATACAGCTTCACTAAAAGCCTTCCACTGCCCTCCAGATACACTTAAGAAAATAACTCTAAATGGAAGGATGATACACACAATAGCTAAAGGGAATGCAATCACATTCAGAGAAGATGAAGAAATCATAAGAAGCCACCTGCATTTCTAGAAAGTCCTTGGGCTCTTGCTATTGGCAATTCTAGCAAAACACTTCACAGCATACACCCGTGTCTGCTCCCAAAAGTTTCAGGCTGAACTACAGGCTCTGGCTTGCATTGCTCCTGTGAGAATAGCCAACCTCCATGAAAGCAGTTACTTAGGAATAGGAAAAACTATTAGAAATAAGTAGTAGCCAAAAAATTCTTCCCCAGGAACTGAAGTGAAACTTTCTTAAGCATTAAAAAAAAAACCAACAAACAAAGCAGAGGAACTGCAGGAGAGCCAAAGGGTGGATCCCCGAGACTGTCTTCTGTGCATGTCAGGGTAACCCAGCAGGCCAGCCCCAGCTGCTCACATAGGGACCTCAAGTACAGATTTTGCTTGTGCCATGGGGCAGAGGGAGAATTTCTGCCCTGAGGACAGTGTTTGAAATAAGATTGGGAAGAGCTGGTCATGATTGTGATTGCTCAATACTGTCTTTCAGAAAAAAATAGAAAGCACTTTGGCAGTCAGAAGCAAGAAACATGATTAGCCTTGTACAAGGTTATCAGTGGAAATATATATTGGAACATCTATTGACTTTGATCTAACCGCACTCTGGTTCTACAGATCTTTGATTTCAGATTTTCTTCCTTCTAGAAAGTTTAAATAAAGATCATTTACCTTCTTCCTATATTCCAGTTGCATTACTTTCCAACTTTGAGGTAAACTCTTAAAAATTATGCTTTTATCTTTACTTTTCACCTGTAAATAGGCGGATTCCCACACTGGGCGGATGGACTGTCCCCTCACTTGGCAGTGGCTGAGTACTATAAGTATCCCAGGGAACTCTCTCCTAATCCTCCCAGCTAAAGTGCTGCTGAGCACAACTCTCCCAACTGTTTTTGCTCCATAACACCTTGACTATTTGACCCTTGAGATCCACAACAAAGCCTGAACTGAAACATCAAACAATATATTCTTAAAACACCAACACATCAAATTCTTCATAAAAGAAGTATAGGTCAGGGGTAAATTTTTAAAAACCCTTTCCTTTTTCTATGAATAAGACCTGGATTTTTCAAGTGTGTAAAATCCTGGAGTAAAGGCTCTTCCTAGGGTCTTTTTCTCCCTTAGAGTTACTGCCTCCTCAATAAGAAAAAAGGTGTTCTTGTTTAAGGCTACGGGGGGCATACTGAGCTTCCCATCCCCTCTCTTAAATGTTCTGCCTTTCTTTCCCCGAAAAATCCTGTTGAAAGAAGTATATTTCTTAGAGTGAAATTCAGAGAGAAGGACTAGAATAGCTTCCTGCAGGCAGTTGCCAGGTTGGTATATCAAAGCGATATTGCTTTCTGAATTGAGTGGCACCAATCAGCAGGAACTGTCAGTCTGGGGATGTAATAACTGTGGTGCCAGTCGTCAGGAATCTAAATGAAAGTTTGAGCTGTACTTGTATATTTAAACTGCCTGTTGGCTCGGGGAGGAGAATAGGAAGAGGGAAGGGCTTTGCTGTCAGTGTCAAGGAAAGGATGGCATCAGAAAAAAATTTGGTGAAGCACAGAGCACCTGGATTTTCTTCCTGATGCAGTGTGAGAGTCAGACAACTGAAGTCATGGCATGAAATGGTTCTCACATCTGTGCCCTCCATAATTCCACATCCTGTTAACTAACTTTCTGAAGATAAGGTGAAGATTCGTATAAGCCTGTCACATTTGTCACACAGATATCCTATTGAACTGCCTCTCTGGACTCTAGTCCAAATATAGATCCCTGAAAACTCTGCTTGGCTGCTGTCTGACTCTGTAAAACCCTGACATCTGTAGACACCTGATTTTATAATCAATAAAGTTCCTCAATTCTTACTGAGACGGTGACACAAACTCCTTCGGAGCCCACAAACCCGGCACCCTTCCCTTCATCCTGCCCAGGTGGGGCTCTGGGCACACGGAGGGTTCCCAGGGTGCTGGTCCAGGTGAGGAGGGCATAGCAACGGGCTCAGCCACAGCACTCATCTGCAGAACATGGGGCTGAGAGAGCCCGTTTCCACCCTCCCAGGAAACTCCTCTGGTGTCCAGGTTGTCACCGAAGGCACAGCTGTTTTGTCCCTCCTGTTGAAGCTGTTTCCCTCACGTTACTGAGATATGCCTAGTGTGAGGGTTAGGACTTTCAGGTGAAGTCAGAGAAGGAGGATCAGGCTCTGGTTTCTGCTTCCAGGGCTCTTTCAGGATACTGTCATATTAGTACTGTACAACACAAAGAAATACTGAGCTACAGGAGGCATCGTGCTCACAGGCTCTTGTCCTGCTGGGGGACTTCAGCCACCCCGACATCTGCTGGAAAAGTAGCACGGCGAGCTGTAGGCAATGCAGGAGACTCCTGGAGTGCATGGAGGGTAACTTCCTGTGCCAGGTAATAGACAGCCCTACCAGAGGGGATCCCATACTGGACCTGTTGGTCACCAGCGCATGTGAGCTCATTGGTGACGTCAAGATTGGAGGCAGCCTGGGCTGCAGTGATCCTGCACTGGTGCAGTTTGCAGTCCTGAGGGATATGGGACAGGAAAAGAGTGAAGTCAGGACCCTGAATTTTAGGAAAGCAAACTTCAGGGAGTTAGTCAATAGGGCAACTGCCCTCAGGGACAAGGGAGCAGAACAGAGCTGGCAGATCACAACAGGACACTTTCCATAGAGAGAAAGAGCTCTCGATCCCCCGGTGTGAGAAATCAGGAAAAGAAGGCAAGAGACCAGCATGGCTGAGTGGAGACCTGCTGGTCAAACTGAAGGGCAAGAAGGAAATGCCCAGGCAGTGGCAGCAGGGACAGGTATCCTGGGATGAGTACAGGGATGCTGCCTGGTTATGTAGGGATGGGGTCAGGAAGGCCAAGGCGTGTCTGGAGCTGAACTTGGCGAGGGATGCAAAGAGTAATAAGAAGGGCTTCTACAGGTATGTCAGACAGAAAAGGAAGGGCAAAGATAGCGTACTGTCCCTGCCTCCCCCCATGATGAGCAAGACTGGCAAACTGGTAACAACGGATGAGGAGAAGGCTGAGGTACTCAGCGACTTCTTTGCCTCAGTCTTCACTGGCAGTCTCTCTTCCCACACCCTTTGAGGGGATGGACTGCAAGAGAGGGACTGGAGGAGCAAAGTCCCTCCCACTGCCAGGGAAGATCAGGTTCGAGACCAGCTGAGGAACCTGAACATGCACAAGTCTATGGGACCTGACGAGATGTATCCCAGAGTGCTGAGGGAATTGGCTGATGTAGCTGCCAAGCCACTCTCCGCGACTTGAAAAGTCCTGGCAGTCAGGTGAAGTTCCTGGAGACCGCAAAAAGGGAAACATTGCACCCATTTTTAAAAAGGGTATAAAGGAGGACCCTGGGAACTACCGACCTGTCAGCCTCATCTCTGTACCTGTGAAGATCATGGAACAGATCCTCCTAGATGCTATGCTAGCATCCCTGGAGGACAGGGAGATGATTCGAGACAGCCAGCATGGCTTCATCAAGGGCAAGTCCTGCCTGACCAACCTAGTGGCCTTCTACAATAGAGTGACCATATCAGTGGCCAAGGGGAGAGTTAACTGGACTTCTGTGAGGCTTTGGAGACAGTGTCCCACAACATCCTTCTCTCTAAATTGGAGAGATATCAATTTGATGGGTGGACTATTCAGTGGATGAAGAATTGCTTCGATGGTCACATCCAGAGGGTAGTGGTCAATGGGTCAATATCCAGATGGGAATTGGTGACAAGCAATATCCCTCAGGGGTCTGTACTGGGACCAGTACTCTTTAATATCTTCATCAATGGCATAGTGAGATTGAGTGTACCCTTGGCAAGTTTGCAGATGACACCAAGCTGAATGAGTGGTGCGGTTGACATGCCTGAGGGACGGCATGCCATCCAGAGGGACCTGGACAAGCTCGAGGAATAGTTTTGCGTGAACCTCATGAGGTTCAACAGGGTCAAATGCAAGGTCCTGCACCTGGGTCAGGGCAACCCCCAGTTATCAACACAGGTTGTGGGATGAGGGAATTGAGAGCAGCCCTGCTGAGAAGGACTTGGGGGTACTGGAGGATGAAAAACTGTACATGAGCCGGCAATGTGGACTCGCAGCCCAGAAGGCCAACTGCATCCAAAGAAGCATCACCAGCAGGTTGAGGGAGGCGATTTTGCCCCTCTACTCTGCTCTGGTGAGACCCCACCTGGAGTCCTGCATCAGCTCTGGAGCCCTCATCACAGGAAAGACATGGACCTGTTGGACCAGGTCCAGAGGAAGGCCACCAAAATCATCAGAGGGATGGAACACCTCTCTTCTGAGGACAGGCTGGGACAATTAGGGCTGTTCAGCCCAGAGAAGAGAAGGCTCCGGGGACACCTTATTGCAGCCTTCCAGTATTTCAAAGGGCCTTATAAAGAAGATGGGGGTGGACTTTTTAGCAAGGCCTGTAGCAATAGGACAAGGGGGAATGGTTTTAAAATAAAAGAGGATAGTTTTAGACTAGATACAAGGAGGAAATTTTTCCCAATGAGGGTGGTGAAACACTGGCCCAGGTTGCCCAGAGAGGTGGTAGATGCCCCATCCCTGGAAACGTTCTAGGTCAGGTTGGATGGAGCTCTGAGCAACCTGATCTAGTTGAAGATGTCCCTGCTTATTGCAGGGGGCGTTGGACTAGATGACCTTTAGAATTCCCTTCCAACCCAAAGATTCTATTATTTTATGATTTTATGGAATACTGTTTGAGCAAGGAGAAAACCCTGGTTGCCCTCTCCTAAAAGAGTGCCCGCAGCACCACAAGGTGCATGTTCAAAATCCTGAGGTATTGCCACCCTCAATGCTATGATGTTGGAGTCCTTTTGCAGTCTAGAACTCAGTAAAATAACTGATATAATGAACTAGATCACCCTTCTTTGAGGGAACCACACATCCTGGGATCAGTGCTATTTTAATAAAATTTTGGGATGTGAATCATATTTTAATTTGGTTTCTTTTTTTTTAATATGCTGCACTGTAAACATGAGATAAACCATTATATCCATGCAGTACCTGTGACTAGTGAGTAAGGTTGCACTGTTGATTCAATTTTCTGCGTACATGACTATGACTCACCAGGCAGAGGAAAACTCTAGACAATAGCAGTGCAGGTATCAAAAAGAGATAAAGTTTGTCTTTTCTGGACTGCACAAGTGAGCCTTCATTCCCCAAAACATTAGCCTGATGTAAGATTTATTGAGAGGGGTGTAGAGTCTCAGCTTCATTCCTGTCCTCGTACTCCCATGCTGCAGATCTGTGACTCCCACCTGACTCGCATAATTGTCTGGAAAGCCGTTCTGCTGAATAGAGCAAAAATCTCACAATCTACTAAAAAGGGCAAAGTGATATTGTATGTGGCTTTAGAATGCCTGATCTGTAGTTTCTGGGAGAGTAAGACATAACAACCCCGCCACAAAAAAATGGAGACCAGAGGAGGGACTGGTCAAAAGGACCTCTTCCTTAAATTCCATGAGTTGGAAGTATCTGTGATTCATCCAGCTATTGTAGACACACAATTAAATATTCTGCCTTTAACAATATTTGGGTTTTACCCTCTTAAAACGTGCAAAATTGAAACTAAAACATCTAAGGAAGAAAACACCTTTAAAATAAAAGTAATTTAGAATATGATTTAGACTATGTATTCTAAAAATGCAGTCTTCCTCTTTTTCATTTGCTTCTTCCAGTAATGAAAATAATAAATTATGATGTATATGGAGTGGGATTAAATGGACACAGTTTCTTTGCCTGGGAAAGAATTAGACAAAGGTAGTACAGGTCTGATTTTTCAGCTGAGCATGGTCTCTAAAAGATGATAGCCACTGAAAAGGTGATAACCAGTTTAAAACGATATGTAATATTGATTTTAGAAATTAATTCAGGTTAAGCAGATATAACTGCAGATTTTCCTACCATCTGTCCCTTTGGGGAGTGCTCTGCAGTAGTACTGAAGATTTGTGGCAGATCTCATGCTTAGACACTTCAGGCTGTTTTGTCCTCCTGGATGTTGTCAATTGCATTTGCTTTTCTTTTTATTCTCAGTATTTTGCACCCTGGTGTCCACTGAGGAACAGATTCTTGTGTACACATCCTGTGGCATTGCTACAGGCAGATGGTTTCTATCCCGGTCATCACTGGCTGTCCTAGAATCCTGGATTTCGTTTTTAAACAATTTTGCCACATGTCTGCTGTGCCTTCAGTAGAATGATCTTTTGTATTATTCAACTTTAGAAGAGCTGTCAGAATAAGAAAGAATTATTGAAGGTATCCAAAATTATTTTCTATTAAATAATCAAAAGTAAATTCACTTCATCAAAATGTTTGTGAAATCTTTAACCTGGGAAAAAAAGACAAAGTCAATATCGAATGGCTGGAAATTTAAACTAAAAGCATTGAGAATGGAAGCAATGTGCCAATATTTAAGAGTGGCAGTAATTAACCTCTGGAACAGCTGATTATGGGGACAGCATAATAACCTTTACTATCTACATCAAATTCATATGTCTCAGTATTGACAGTCCTACTCCAAAACCGTTCCTTCATAGGGAATATTGGTTCAGATTATCTGATTTGCACCACGTAAAAGACCAGACCATACCATAATGAACATTTCCAGCCTAAAGTTTTCACCACCAGTTTTATTTGGAAATTCCTTTCTTTGGCTTTATGAACAGAATGAACCATAAAGAGCTAAGTATAGTTAAACTATTCAGTGAAAATCAAAAGCAAGTTGTAATAACTGATAAAAGGAAATTTTAAGTTCTTGATTCTTGTTTATTTTTATTGTATTATATTTACATTCCCACTGGTTATCATTGCATCTGAGAATTTATCAAGATTGACAGGATAAGCAGTTGTAGAAGGAGAACATCTATAAATCATCTACTAACTGTGAGGAGATTTGGGAAAAAAAATTCCCTGGTGACTGCAATTGTCGATTACAGTGATTTGAGTATATTCTTCCGAAGAAGCAAGCCTGGGCTGAGATGTGGGGACAGCACTAGATGGATCATTGTCTTGATGCTCCAAACCTATTATGTTTTATGTTGCAGCTTTGTACTTTAAAAATTTCCAAGGTTTCTTAATAGTACAAAAATCATAATCTAAATTTCTCAAAATCATAATAGTTGATTATAAACTGTGATACCCAGCTAGTTAATTTTCTTTACATATTTGCTCCCCCACGTTTTTTTCCCCCATGCTTGTTTTTTGAAAGGCATAGACTTTCAATGCTAAGACTAAAAGATGCAAGGACAGGTTCAAAGAATTTAAGGCTTTCAGAGAAGCTCCACATTTTTTCACTTACACATGATGTTCTGATTTAGCTGAACATTTGGCAATGTCTTAGCTCACTCGGCAATTCCATTTGCCAAATTGATTTACCATTTGATTGACTTTAAATTGATTAAAAAAAAAATCTCCACACACAAATCCTACATGATTGCCATACCTGTCCATGAGAAACAGAACAGCCTTCTTGCAGTGTGAACCCTTTGAAGATTAGACATTTCATGAAGCTGTGATATAAATACACTAGTATTTATTTAGACAGGTCCAGGTAGGCAGTTGGATTCTTGAATTTTGGTGTATCTGTTCGTTAGCAGCCGTAATTTTATTAGCTCTGTCGGCAGAGAGCTGTGGATTAGTCGGTGGGGAGAAGGATATTTTATATCTTATTTGAACATTTTTTCAGGAGCTGGTCCATTGTTTCTACCTTTACCAGGTGACTAGCTTTATATGAGCTGCACGTCAGAGACATAGAGATAACCAGAAGGAACTGCATCATTTATCCTCTATGGTGGATAAAAAAAAAATAATTAGCAAATGGTTTCAGTGCGTAAGGACAGGTAATGCAAGTGACACACATCAGCTGTCCTCTGCTCTCTGTTGACTGCTACAGACGACACCGTCACTGGCAGAGTGAGTGGTGATACCGAGCTGAACTCATCTGCCGCTTTGCATTACAAGCCCCTGTTTGTAGTTGCTGCTAACTTCGCTGGACTTCAGCCAGAAGACGGAGGAGGGCTGTCCCCATAACTGCTGGCCCCAGCTGTGCGGCGCTGGGCACAGGAGCTACAAGCAGGGAACCGCGCGAGCACGAGGCAAGGTGGAGGATAAAAATGAGGATGGATGGGGATAAGGAAGAGGAAGGTCAAGTAGGATGAGCAATAAGGGTTTTAGCAAAAGGCACTCCAAAGAAGAGGTCTGGGAGAGGGGACGCTGGCAGCTGCATGGCTGCTGGCGGGGGAGAACTGAGATTGAACAAGGCTGCGGGTGGAGGCGGGAGGAGGACCTGCAGGAGGGTGACTGAGATATTGCATAAGGAGACAGAACTGAAGTGGAAAGACTGGGGCACGGAACCAGGCTCCGAGTGTGAGAGAGCCCTGCTATGGGGTAGCGCACGGTGGGGAAGCACAGACACTGAGTCCGCAGGGAACAGCAGGTTTGGGCAGTGAGGACCTGCGCTGAAAAGGCTGTGGGAGGAGTCCAAGGCTTTAGGTATGTGATGGGGAACCCAGGGTTTGGAGGGGATAAAGGCATGGAAAGAAACAGATTAAGCAAAACTGTTGACTTGATATAAACTTTAATTATCTTTATCTTAAGGGGAACGTATATTGACAAGATCTAAAGCAGCGCTCTGCTTTGAGGTTAAAAGTTGCTAGGAGAAATGTAACCCTGCAATCAGTTAAAGCCATAACAGTTAGTTTCCCATCTACTTGTCTGGTGAAGGGCTGATGTGACAGCTGCCATGAGGCATTTACAGTTATTCTAAGAAATGCCAAGAGGATGTAGGAAGATGTAGGAGTATGGGTGAGTGACAATAACTGTTCATTATTTTTCCTCCTGATCATGTCGAGGCTTTATGCTGGACACCTGGTGCCATCTGCTTCCCTCCAGCGTGTTCCCATCAGCGAGTCGGGGTAGCTCTGTTGCAGCCATGACCTGTGCACCACTTTGCTTATGCTACTGCAGCCCACACTGCTCTGCCTTAAGGTGAACTTCCAAAACCGTCCAAAGGTTGAACTTGTCAGTGTTGAGTTTTGTGTAATGTTCGTATTTTACTTCTAACAATGTCTGGACAACATGAGAGAAGTCAACCTACCATCATCTCTCAGTTTGTCCATTAGCTCAAACAGTAGAATCAAATATTCCGAATCAAAGTTGCATGAGGTGGATCATTTCCCGGGATGACTCATGTTGCTGATGTAAGGTCTCTCAATGCATCTGTTCCAGAGGCTGAAAGACAGGATGTCTGTAAGAGAAAGAGTGGTCTTGTGATTAAGACATTCTAACAATAATCCTATCCCTATTCCTGCCAGAAAATTCCTACCTAAAATCTAGATTGCGATAAACACTGTACAAAAAATATGGCCTAGCTGCCCAAATTAAAAGCTAATTTTAATCTTAATCTTCTCTCTTCACATATAAAATGCAGGTAATATCACCCCTCATACCACAAAATTACTGCACGAATAAAGCTTAAAATGAGTAACACCATAGAAAAAACCCACAAGGACATTTGTGGTTCTGTCAGATGGAAGGGTTTGAGTAAGTATAAAGTAAATATGTCCATGGGCCAGCACTGAAATATGAGGGTAAAACAAAAATATTGAGGAGCCACTCAATCACTGAGTGCTGTCCACCCAGGGCACTGAATGAGACTGTCTTGCAGAAAAAACAGTATGTGAACCTCAGTCAAACTGCCACAATTCATACACAACAAGGGAACAGCCCAGGGCTGTACAGACAGAAACGCAGATACACAGAAAGCTTAATTCGGGCGTTTTGTAACTTTTCAGTGCTTGCATTACAGTCTTACTGTAACTTTACTGGGCATCTTCTATAGAACATGGGTTGACAAGATATGAAGGATATCCTGATAGTTTTATTGAAGTTCCACTACCATCTACATATTCTTTACATACTTTCAGACCAAGCCACTATCATTTTAATGTGCTGCAATTTTTCGGAGCCCTTGTTGAAATTATCTTCTCATTCAGTAGTTGAATTACTGCAGCAGCAAAGTCTTACAGGATAGCCATGAGAGGAAACCTTTTGTAATTTGGTGCTCACCATATTATCGTCATTATAATCTGGTCCTCTTGCATTCATTTTCACATTTCAGTTTTACTTGGAATATATCATGGCAACCTTTCACATACCAGAGATCCATGCAACACATGTTCGCTTACCTTAGATGCCACATCATTTTCACTAGATTTTGGTTTCTTCTATTCTGACTTACACAGGCCTCAGAAATGGTAGAGGAGCAAGCACTTTTGACCCCATTCAGGCACATCTTGTATCTACAGTGAGCGAACTGAGTGCAGTTGCCAACACCAATGCAGGCAAGAAATACACACCTAAGCCCTGTTACAAGTAAATGCCTGCAGCAACACTTGCTTCACTGGTCACTGGTTCTGGCCCCAGGGAATTAACTTGCTGTATATATAGGTGGGAGCACATGTTATGCCCATTTGAGAGTGGCAGGAGCTGCCACGGCAGCATGTACTGTTGTGCAGAAGGGAGGGTTCAGGCTAAGCAGACCAGAGCTCCTCCTGGGACTCCCATTCTTTCATTGTCCCTCTGTGATTTGGAAATTCAAGACCGCAACCAGACCTAATATTTCTTAACATGGTCAGTTTGGTCAAATATGAGGTCTTTTTCCTAAATGTGTTGCAGTTTTTTCTCCTTTGTCAGTTGAAACGAGAAGGGAAAGTATGTATCTCAGTGAGGGTTGCAGATGTGCCCTACCAGCTTGGTGCAATATTCAAAGGATGAGTTCTGACAGTTCAAGCCTCTTTTGCTCTAATGTGCTGAATCTGAATGCCCTAAAGTGAAGAAAGCTAGAATTTCAATTCAAAATTTAACACCAACATCCCTAAATTCAAGAGCACTTGGGGTTAGTTTTTAATGTTAGTTCCTCGCAGGGATAAAAACAATTTGGTCTAAAGCCAGAAAAAAATCTGGGGTCCTCTCTGCCCTTTGCTATCGTTTTCTGGCAAATCAAGCTCATGTCTAATTGAAGACTGCACCTGCAGACCAATAAAGGTGAGGAGTGCGCAATACACCTTGAGTGACACTCACCTCACTGTGATGGATGCTTTCTGGCGGTGCTAACACAGCGAAAGGATAACACCCCCCTTCTCCTGTCACAGGAGCCTGACAGCAGTCAGACAGTTGGCATCCAGTGTCAGCCACTGATTGTGCTGCCCAGTCTGGTCTGACTCTTTCCTTGTGTCCACGGGATGTGGAAGGGGGCTGCTGAGCACCCTCCTCTGTAGCTCTCCCTTCCCTGCCCCTCAGCTTAAGTCTCTGCTGGCATGTGAGCCAGAGCTCTGTATCTGCTCAAAAAGCATCACGTGGCATCGGGCTTGAGAGAAACTTAACTAAAATACAGATAAGCAAATGTTAATGGTTGCCAGCCAGTACTCAGAGGAGGGGCTCTTAGAAAAGGAAACATCAAATACACATATAAAATATTGTAAATAACATAAAATACTATAAATAATCTGGAATGCTTTGCACAACTAAAAATAAGACGGAATTAGCTAATAGAGATGCTGCGATTCTTCCTGCACAGATATGGCTCTTCTCCTACCTCTATTAATAGGATTTCAGCTGCATTATTCATTTAGATAACATTTATATTGCATTAACACTAAAATAATTTACTGCCCATGCAAACACATTCCTGCACAAGTTTCTTTAAGAGGTAGTTTCTGTATCAGGGATCAAGAGTTGAGATCTGGCATCAACAGTTGAGAAACACAGGCAGCATCTCAGTCCTTTCAATGTCCTCCTGACTTGTGTCAGCAAGCTCTCTTAATTTTTCACATTCTGGTTTATAGGTTAATCACCGATGACCCTAACCGCACTGAACTGTTAGCTGTTAGCTGAGCTAACAGTGCAGAAGTAGGACAGCTGTTGGACTAATCAGATACAAGACCTCTTCCTTGTATCTATAGGGTTTCACTTGAGAACCTATTATTTCAGTTGTCTATGCATGGGTTTGTAGGGCTACAAGATATTACCATCTTCCCATGAAGCCAGATAAATAAAATACTAGTACCTACACAAGCATACCGTCACCTCAGCTGCACCTGCCTGCATTCTCTTCTTGAGATAGAATCCCAGATTAAAAGCAGTGAATAGCAAAATGCAAAGTGTAATCTATGGAGGTGACAAACAGTTCACTCTGTGCTCTGTCTGGTCCGTAAAACAACATATGGTAGATCAAAACTCACTCATGGCAGAGAAAAAAAAGCCATTCTATGTATTGAAAGTGGGGAAGGCAGATGAAAGAATTTACAGCAAATTCATTTATGTTCTGCACTGTTCAAGACTCTTTTTTCTTACAATCTTCTTTTTCTGCAGTCTGACTAGAAAAGCTCTTGGAGAGTGAGCACGTATGGCTTCAGGGAATAATCAACCACAATCTTCCTCAGATAGTGCCAGAAAAAGCTATTTAGCGTGACTTGTGACTACCATGCTCCTTTTTCTGATTTTTCTGTGTCTTGTAGTTGAATATCCCTGCCCTCTACATGTGGGTAGGGATCCAGAATATTCCAGCTAATATCCACCTTTCTTTTTAACTGGTTTTCTTCTGTCCTGTGGCACAAATTCAAGTGCTTGAAGTACCAAAGCATGTAGGCTACACGTTTCAGTCTGTTCCCCTTTATCTACTCATCACCTCTGCTCTTACGTTGAAAGAAATGCCTGTTTTTGGAGCTGAGCCATCTATTTGAATCTAAGCACTTAACACAGCAGGGTCATGGTCAGTAGCAGGGACTCCCCAGGGACTTATTAGGACTTCCAGAATTATGTATAAGTGCAGTATAAATGCTCTGGCTCAGAAATCTCAGGGAAAAATCTCAGTTTAACTGTAAGTCATGGCCCAGAAAAGTAGTGGGCATCTTTGCAATCACAAACAAAGCAGGAGGATCGCTTTCTGTTTGTTATGAATTTTGTCAGCTGAAACAAGCTGAATTCCAAAATTATGTTTTAACTACAGTTGATAGCAAATCTTCCCCTATCCCTTGTTCACCAGGTGAAGCTTCAATACGGCTGAGTAGGACCTGAGCATAACTGTCTTCAAGTGAACTGAATTAATTGGCTTCGACTTTGTCTAAGCCCTTACTGAAAGCATTTGCCAGGATGACCCATGCAGGGCAAGCTACAGGGTGATAAAAAATTAACTAAAGAAGGCAGTTTCTTTTAATTTCTGTTCATCTATTTCCTTTTTTTCCACACTGCCAAATAATAATAAAAAACCCCAGCCTGCCTAGTGTTACATCAGCCTATTTGTATAAAGGTTAAAACAACAGTGTCTGGTATTCTCATAGCTTCTTTTATTTTTCAACCTCTCAGTAGTTTACATCACTAAGTTGTCAAAAAGCACTAAGAGACTTTAATCTGCGACACGCATCCATATCAGTAATACCATGTAACTTCAACTATGGAGCAACTCAAACGTGTACTTATCGTACAGCTTTGAACAAGCGTTAAGGTTAATCATAGAATCATAGAACTGTCGAATCTTTGGGATTAAAGGGACCTTTTAAGGTCATCTAGTCCAACCTCCCTGCAGTGAGCAGGGACATCTTCAACTAGATCAGGTTGCTCAGAGCTCCATCCAACCTGACCTGGAATGTTTCCAGGGATGGGGCATCTACCACCTCTCTGGGCAACCTGTGCCAGTGTTGCACCACCCTCACTGTGAAAAATTTCCTCCTTATATCTAGTCTAAAACTATCCTCTTTTAGTTTAAAACCATTACCCCTTGTCCTATTGGTACAGGCCCTGCTAAAAAGTCCGCCCCCATCTACTTTATAAGCCCCCTTGAAGTACTGGAAGGCTGCAATAAGGTGTCCCCAGAGCCTTCTCTTCTCTGGGCTGAACAACCCCAACTCTCTCAGCCTGTCCTCAGAAGAGAGGTGTTCCATCCCTCTGATGATTTTGGTGGCCCTCTTCTGGACCTGCTCCAACAGGTCCATGTCTTTCCTGTGCTGAGGGCTCCAAAGCTGGATGCAGGACTCCAGGTGGGGTCTCACCAGAGCTGAGTAGAGGGGCAGAATCACCTCCTTCCACTTGCTGGCCACGCTGCTTTGGATTTAGCCCAGGAGATGGTTGGCCTTCTGGGCTGCGAGTGCACATTGTCGGCTCATGTCCAACTTTTCATCCCCCAGTACCCCCAAGTCCTTCTTGGCAGAGCTGCTCTCGATCCCTTCATCCCCCAGCCTGTATTGATACAATATTAAAGAAGACAAGCACTTAATTAAACACCCAAGTATAGACTACTGTGATGGTAAACTGAAGAACAGTTAAAAGAACCACATTGCTCTAGATGTCCTGGTTTTTGCGGTGGGGATATTTTGTGAAACTCATGACTGTCCTCCCTTTTCGTCTGAGGGAAGGGAAGGCAAAGGGGAAGGGCAAGGCCAGGCAAGGGATAGGGGAAGGAGAAGAAGGGGAAAGGGGAAAAGGAAGAAGGGGAAGAGGGAAGTGCAAGGGGAAGAAAGGGAAAGAAAGGCAGAGCAGTAGCAACCGTTTTGCTTATAAGGAGAACTTTTGATTAGTGCAGTCCTTACGATAGAAGTGAAAGGACTTTTAGCTGAAGGTACAGCAGTTCTTGTGTTTGTAAATTGTATTCTGCAGCATGTCTTGGAAATACTTTTTTGGATGTTAAGCTGAAGCTAGTTATATCCAGTGCCAAACTGAGGATGACCAAAATAGTGGAGCAACAGTGAACTGTGGAGAATTGGAGCTCAGTGCTGCATGAAAGCAGATATTTAGCCAGAAGGTGTTTGATTCTTCAGTCCAAATGACACACCCAGGCATACCATAGAAAAAAAATCATGTCATAAATCTCATTCTAAGAAGAGTGCCTTGCAAGGTTTGAGAACCAGGAGAAGGAAGTTAGTGTTTATATTTATGATAGAAAGTCCGATCTCAGATGTGTCAACCAATCATGTTTTGATAGGGATAATGCTCTGAATTTGCACATGTTACCAAAATTATTTAACTGCTTTTGACATTTCAGGAATTTAAGGGAATGAGATGAAGAGAGAGTTCATTGTGCTCTTTCCAATGAACTTAAAATGCAGGAGATTTGAGTCACTGTACTAAGGAAAGGAGAGAGAAGGCACATGTAATATCCATGGCAGTAATCCAGGTTCTGGATTAAATTCCCTGATCCAGTCATGCTTTCTGAAGCAAGAATTACTTCCTTTCCCTTAGCTGGAGCAGCAATGTTCCATTTCTGCAGATGGGCCCTGCGTGTACTAATGCAAAACAGAATGTGAAGTTGCTGGATGTAATAAAAGTCCGAAGTTGTGCGCACTACTGTAAACACATAGCATCAGATGGGGTGAAGACTGCTACGGCCCCTCTAATATAAAATGTGTTTGGACAGGTCTAGCTGGATTCTCAGCTGCCCTTTATGTCCAATGTTGTCTTCTCTCTGCATTACCATTACTTTGACACTTGGCTGTAGATTCTCCAGATAAAGAATGCTGTGGCTTGATTCAAGAAAAGGTGACCTTCTGGACTGCTTGTTGCAAAATCACTCAGGAATCTCTGGTAATTTGTTGCGTGCATGTATAGATATTGGCTCTGTAAATTTGAAAAGAGGTTACAAAAAAGACTGAAACACCTCTTGCCTCGTGTGCAGCGCAAGGCTCAATTCAGTTGCCCGTACATAGGCATGTACTGACATCTGAGATACCTTGGGGTATCCAAGAAGAACACGGAAGTGATGGATATGACAGAAGACTTAAAAGAGACTCAAGTCCTTCTGGAACAGTTTCTGTGGGCCAGGTGGGAGATCAGGGTTTATAAAGTGGCACTAGACAGACATGTGTGGACAAATTAATCAAGCCCAAGGAATGGGATCCAGTTTGTGATTAAGACACACAAATACAGACATCTCTATATGGGTATCTATATGTGCGGTAGATGGCCAAATATGTAAGTTCCCACTACAGGCAAAGGAGATCAAAAGCCCTATTAATTTGCCTGACCACAGGTATCTAGTGCCATATGAGGTGCATATCCATATGAGGTGGGCAAATGAGACCCAAGGACCTATAGCAGACCTTTCTGCAGTATCAGTTGGGGGCAGGTAGGATATCCTGGGACATCTTAAATGAAACTAGACACCTATGTTGAGTCAATGGCATGGGTGGGGGTGGGAGGAGAGGGAGTCTTTCATTGGAGCTAGAAAATTTCTCCAGAGTTGACACTATGGACTCCATTCAGTTGTCTACACCAGTGTGGTTTATGGTATTAGAAGTGGTCTTCCTGGCCTCTGCCCACCACTCCAGAGACAAGAATACTGTGGTGGGTTGACCCTAGCTAGATGCCAGGTGCCCACCAAAGTTGCTCTATGACTCCCCTCCTCAGCTGGACAGGGGAGAGAAAATATAACAAAAACCTCGTGGATCAAGATAAGGACAGGGAGAGATCATTCACCACACCGGCAAAACAGACTCAACTTGGGGAAATACATTTATTTCCAATCAAATCGCAGTAGGATAATGACAAATAAAGCCAAATCTTAAAACACCTGCCCCTACCCCTCCCTTCTTCCTGGACTTAACTTCACTCCCGATTTCTCTCCCTCCTCCCCACCAGTGGCACAGGGGGTCAGGGAATGGGGGTTGTGGTCAGTTCATCACACGCTGTCTCTGCTGTTCCTTCCTCCTCAGGGAGAAGACTCCTAACACCCTTCTGCTCCAGCCTGGGGTCCCTCCCACAGGAGACAGTCCTCCATGAACTTCTCCAACGTGAGTTCTTCATGAGCTGCTCCAGCCTGGGTCCCCCCACGGGTGCCGTCCTTCAGGAACAGGCTGCTCCAGCCTGGGCTCCTCTCCCCATGGGGCCACAGGTCCTGCCAGGAGCCTGCTCCAGCGTGGGCTTCCCACGGGGTCATGGCCTCCTTCGGGCATCCACCTGCTCCGGCGTGGGGCCCTCCTCGGGTGCAGGTGGAGATCTGCTCCCCCGTGGAGCTCCATGGCTGCAGGAGCACAGCCGGCCTCACCATGGGCTTCCCCAGCGGCTGCCGGGGAACATTTGCTCCGGTGCCTGGAGCCCCTCCTGCCCCTCCTGCTGCTCTGGCCTGGGGTCTGCAGGGCTGCTCCTCTCACATCTTCTCACTTCTCTCTTCCGACTGCTGTTGCACATCAGTTTTCCCTGCTTCTTAACTATGTGATCCCAGAGGCACTGCCACCATTGCTGGCTGGCTCGGCCTTGGACAGTGGCGGGTCCATCTTGGAGCTGGCTGGCACTGGCTCTATCAGACATAGGGGAAGCTACCCCTGTAATCCCCCTGCTACCAAAACCTTGCCATGCAAACCCAATACACAGACTTTCCATTGTCTCTGTGCTGTATTTGTTAGCGTCATACGAGTGTCTCACCCAAATATCACAAATTACACGTAGACCTTCATCCACTTCAGCTAGAGTCTAAACAACTTGTTCACATGGAGACAGCTAGACTTTGTCAGAAAGGATGGCAATGAGCTGTTCTTTATTTAAACTATACTAAAACCAGGTTGCAAAAAACCTTCAGAAGAAAAAAAACTTACAGTGAGACGAAAAATTTCTTTTGACTTTTGGTTGCTATCAAGATGTTTATGGCTCATAAGCAATTAAGTGTTTGCATGCTGGTTTAGCATCACATTTATCTGAATGTTTTCACTCAGGACTGCCTCATTGTGTCATTATTTTCATGTTTCAGCCTTAAACTATCAGGATAAGGATCAATTATAACACTACATTTTCCTCTTAAAAAGAAGTTCATGGATCACTGACAGAGTGCTGAAACAGCAAAAATATTTTTTCCAGAAAAATAACCTTTTTTGCAGCAGTCTTGCTGATAAGTTCATTAAATTATGGAAGATCTCACAATCCCTATAAATGTGCATATAGGTCTCCTGTGCCTGTGCTCTCTCAGAATATTTGCACTTACCAGAACCAAGCTATGAAAAAAGGCACTCTCTCTCCCTCATTAATCTAGATTTATTTTCAGAGAAAGACAAGTGTACTCAGGTGGCTTGGTTTTTAAGTGACTACATTGAAACACTGAAATCTATTCAAAAGCACCAACCAACTCTTTGAGAGTTGGGTCCTATTAAACATTTAATTGTGTGCAGCCCAAACTAGCTAATTTAAATCTCACATTAAAGCTAAATGTAGCTTTATGTTAATGACATTTGTTGCAACATGAGGTAGAAATGTCTGCTTTAGACAACTAGAAATACAGATATGTTTTCTTATGTTTCCATTAGTCTTGTGCACATGTAATTCTTTCTCACAGAATCACAGAATCACAGAATCACAGAATCACAGAATCACTAGGTTGGAAAGGACCTTCAAGATCATCAAGTCCAACCATTAATCCAGCGCCACCATGTTCCCTAAACCATGTCCTGAAGTGCCACATCCACACGTTTTTTGAACACTTCCAGAGATGGCGACTCCACCACCTCCCTGGGCAGCCTGTTCCAATGCTTGACCACTCTCTCAGTGAAGAAATTTTTCCTAATATCCAATCTAAACCTCCCCTGGCGCAACTTGAGGCCATTTCCTCTTGTCCTATCACTAGTTACTTGGGAGAAGAGACCAACACCCTCGTCACCACAACCCCCTTTCAGGGAGTTGTAGAGAGCGATAAGGTCTCCCCTCAGCCTCCTCTTCTCCAGACTAAACAACCCCAGTTCCCTCAGCCGCTCCTCATAAGACTTGTGCTCCAGACCCCTCATCAGCTTCGTTGCCCTTCTCTGGACACGCTCCAGCACCTCAACATCCTTCTTGTAGTGAGGGGCCAAATTCTCACAAATATGAAGGCTATCAAGTTCACATCAAACTTCAGAGTCAGAGAGCCAACTCCTCCATGCTTCTCCCTCAGTGAGGAAGATGTCTTTGGATGCTTGCATGTGGTATAACCCTGCACCTTTCTTCTGCTTTTTGACACTCTACACCGCAGACAGCTTGGTCAGTGGGTTGCAGTGACCACACCACACCTGACACCGAGCAGGAGCAAGGTTGCGGTACAACCCTGCAGCCAGGGATTGTTCCCTGGTGGGGTCCTCAGAGGAGCTCCACAGCACTTATCGCTGGCAGATCGCCGATGCCCTGTAAGCTGATCCACTGCAGGAGAGACAGGCCACATTGCTGGCCTGTGGAAAAGGGTAGGAAAAGAAGATGGTTGAAATCTGTGAACATGAGGGCTAAAACGTGCTCTTCCTCCACATAATAAAAGCCTGGCTAGATGAGTCTATCAGTAGGGTTTGAAAATCAGCTCTGAAAAGAGATGGCAATACAACATTTGTTTCTTCTGGTAGCTTTTGCAATTCAGATTTAAGCTTGTGACACTCAAGTGTATGAGAAAGCTGTCAGAGGCATTTTAAGCATAGTTATTTTTCTCTTTCCTAGGCTGAGTTAAGGTAACCTGCGTTTGTAACTTGAAGAATTAAAGTAGAATATTTTGTAGAATTCTGAAGTATTTCTTAAATACTTTCTGTGAGACACAGCTTATGCTGCATACGCGGTGGTGGGGTAATGTTTATTAGTATTCACTTCATATAACCTAATTTATTCATTGCTTCGTCACCCCTGAGAAATATGCACCCTTCCAAGTGAGATGACTAAACCATACACCTTACCATCATGCATTCTCTCTCCATAAGATTCCACAAACAGTAAATGCATGGGAAATATGTTTCTCCCTCCAAGATTAATCTGTGCAGTCAGGGAGTCTAGGAGATATGACAAGGTTGATGTATCATACGGCAATTCATTTCAGTGAAATATTTCTACATAACTGTTGATAGAGAACAAAGTTGGAATTTACTGAAATGGTTGTATATGATATGCACTAGCATCTCAGCAGCAGGAACCTTTTAGCAGTACAGCAACTCAATCCTGAAGAGTTCTTTTCTTAAGCCAAGATGCAGCAAAGTTGGCAGCTTGGCCCCATCTGAAGTGGTGCTAGACAAGATGCAGAACCACGGGGTTTGGACAGATGTACCACTGACAGATGGTGCTGAGATTAGTCATTATCAATCAGCTTCAACTTGCATTTATTCCTCTGGTTCAATGCCAGTCAACAATGAACCCTGACTGATAATGCCTTATTACTGGCTAATATTTATTAAGAGTTGCTGACTTCCTAGGGGATAAAGTGGAGGCATAGACCCTGCTGACAGGAAAGCACAGACATAATATACCGAGTTTGCTCGTTATCACTAAGACTAATGCAACTCCAGCATCAGCTCTGCTGGTGCCACTCTCTGCAGAGGGATCAAGAGTTGAATACAAGCAGAAAGACCAGCTGCCACCTCTCTCAGAGATAGTTCCACCCAGTTAAGGCTGAAGTGTGTTTATTGGGATATCATAAGAGGAGCATGAGTAGGCACTAATATGTAGAAATCCCAGACTGGCGCCTTATATGAGTAATAAGTCCACTTTAAAAATGTTAAAGAAATGGAATTTTATTTTAAATCTGTATTGGGTTTAAGTGGCAAGGTGATCCTGCCAAGGTCAACCCACCACAAAATCCTGAACAAGGAATTGAGGACTTAACTACGGCTCAAATTTGGAAAAAAAAACCCTGTGTTTTCTTGTCTGAGGGCTAAAAAAGAGTACATATATAAGAATATGTATACATACACATATGCATCCAAGTATGTTATAAAGAGGCATAAATTTATGAGAAGGTAAATAGGACAATACATCTCTCCATGCCTTCTACCCCACTTACACAATCTCATGGTGTGGCAGTGACAGAGCAGGACTGGCTGGACTACATCTTCTGTAAGCACCCATAAGATTGTAATATAATATAATATAATGAACCCAACACCCCATCCCAAAACTACAAGACTGTAATATAATAGTAAACATTATTACACTAAACTCAGCCTTGATTTACTCAGACACAACTCCACTGAATCCCACACCAAGAATGAACTCCCTCCCTTGACATTATGGAGATTGAAAAATTGATGCTAAAAATAAAGGTAGTTGTCCTCACAGACTGACTAGGATCTACAAATTATATTAGAATCCTCTAGATTAAAAAAATAAAAATATGTTATAAGCAGTTATAAGGCAACGTATTGCATGTTCATTGTTGAGGTGTCACAGAAAAGTTTTCTAAAATCATCTTTGCTGATACTGACTGGAAGAAAAATAAAGCTATAATAGATAACTTGTTTAACAAAACTGACCTAGCATGTCTTTTATTTGATAAGGATTAAAAGAAAATTACTGCATAATGCCATATACCCGAGTCAGCACAGCAGTAAAAGGAGTCATTTTATCTACAGGATTAAATCTCACAATAGAATAATCTATGATGGAAGTTACAGGAATTGAGCAAAAGAGAGAGCTAAAAAGGTTGCATTTTGTGGGGTTTTTTCTCTCCCAAGAGTTATAATAAGGTGATTGAATGCCATGTTTCCATAAGCAGAGTTCTCTCCCAAAGCATTTCCCAGGATCATTTCTTTTTATATTTAATGAATTTCAGGAAGTGAGGAAGGTTGATGTTTTATGCTTAATGTGGTCCCTGAAGAACAGAATACAGCCATGAAGATATTCTATGTATCTTATTTTATATAGCTGCCAGAATTGCTTTTTTTTTTCTTGAAGAAAGACTCTCCAGCAATTTATGAATGCAGTTAAATGTTCAGACATTTCAGTGCAGAAGAGGTTTTATCTGTGCAACTGAGGATATAGGGAATTTACAACCCTCAGGTTTTAAACAGAAACCTGCCCCCAAAGCAGTGTTCGAGAACTGATTTCTCCCCTGCAGAGCGCGAGGATTTCATCACAAACAAAACCCCTCCAAACTGGTTTAATACCAATACTCTCCAGCGTAGGCTTGACATGGTGTCCGGCTGCCACTCCCAGGATGGAAGAGCCTCTTGGTGAGGGGAGGCACGGTGGGGTGGCTGCACTCTGCGCTGGGAGGGGAAGCCCAGCGAGAAAGCCTGGCTCACAGGAAAGACACCGCTCAGCCACACCTCCCATGAGGCAACGTTCAAGAACCAAGTAATTTCTGACCCTTGACATTTCTCTGCAAGGTAGGAAGCACAGACGGATTCAGAATCCCTGTAGATAATTCATGATGCTTCCATAGGAACTTTTCAGGGCTAATGTCATCTAAATTAAAAAAAAAAAATTTAAAAAATCTGTAAAAATAAGGACCTACTCAGAATTGATTCTTCGACAGAATATAGCAAATTTGAGCAATTAGTTGCAACCACATCTAATTTCTCAGTGGGAAATGCAGTGAAGGAAGGTAACATTCTGTAACATTAATTTTTTTAAAATCATATACAAACTTTCAAGTAAATAACCAGTTAGTAGAAAATAAAAATATTTGAAACATTTTAATTCACTGAGGTTCATGAAAAAATAATGTGAAATACCTTATGTGTTATCAAGTGTTAGATTGGGTAATGTTGTACTTAATATCTGAAACACAAGCTCAGCTGACAACCGATAGTGTTATTCTGGGGGAAAGACATATTTACCAAAAAATTTTCCCTGATCTTTTTTAGAAATCCCACAAAAGCTAGCGCAATTTGAAAAAAAAAAAAAAGAATCGATTCCAGCCAAACGTACCTGAAAAAAAATTCATACCTTAAATAATAGAAGTCTGAACTTGCAACACTGACATAGATAAATAGGTTGCCTAATAGGTTGTTTACTGTGCTATTGGACCTGGAGCATGATAAAGTAAGCAGAAAAGGAACTGCACAAGCTTTATCTCCATAACAACCAAGAAAAAACGATTACAAAAGAGCATGGAAAAGCCACCTTCACAAAACAGGCTTTAACCTTAGAGCAATGGGAGCAGCACAACACAGTACTGCTGACATCTAAATAAGAAAAGACACAGTCTTGGCTCAAAACTATTGCATCTTGCACCAAGCTGCATGCTCCAGTTGGAATAATAGAAGTGTAAAGCTATCTAATACAGCAGTTGTATGGAACAATACATTCTTTTAAAGGAATTGAATTATGAACATTATGTCACAGAGGAAGAAAAGATAGCATTGCATGAGTGACTTTTAGAATCTATCTGTATGTCAAGAAACCATTCGCTTAATACGTTCATTTAGCATGTTTCAGTATTAAGCCATTTTAAAATTGGTTAGTTTTTCTTTTTTTTCCTCAAGTTTGATAATTCCAAAAGCTCTTCATTGTAGTTTGACCTAGCTGGGTGAGTTCTTTAAGGTTTTACAAGAAAGACAGAATTCGAAAGCAGTCTTCACAGAAACCTCCTAGCTGACTAAAAAAGGGGACAGACGTTTGAGATGAAGGAGTCATTGGGAAGGTAGACTCACTTGCAACCTGAACCTGTTCCTACTCAAAATGTTGGCAAAACTCCTGCTGGCTTTAATGAGCGTGGGATCAAGACCTTGGGTTTTCTTTTTAGATTACAAATTAAGCTCCTTGATGTTAAACTACTTTTAGGGGAAAACTGCAGCTTTAATGTACAGGCCTTCAGTAACACAATGTCTAGAAGAGCCTTACTTTGGCCAAAACTCCTGGGGGCATTTTTCTTCCCCCCAGGTACAATAATTTGTTAATGGAAATGGTGCAGACATACTACAGGTATATGTAGCAATGCAGAATGGGCACAGCTACCCTGGCTGCCAATAACAATTGTAGTTAGCTCTTCCCTTCTCTCACAACCCAAAAACTCTTTGCATGATCTCTCTCACACAGTGTCATCCCAGTGGGCTACAGGCAAAATGAGAATTACATATGCTTGAAGAATTTAAAAGCTCTTTTAACTGGGACTACTTTTACATTAAAAAACCCACAAAATCTGAAAGTGGCTATTTGGTTTGGATATTTTTTCCTAGGCTGTTTAATGTTTGTGAAGAGGAGAAAGATAAGGGGACTTTTTTTCTGGCAAATAAGGGTTCTAGTAAACACGAAGTCATGGCACAGTTTTTCAAGCAAACATAAATCAGTTTGGAGAGAAAAAGACCATTTTCAATAGTAAAGCTCTTTACTAAAAAGAATTTCAGTGGCTCTAGAGAGCAACCCTGGCCCATGCAGCATATCCTCTGTCCCTGCCCTTCCTACCTGTGGTAAGGAGCAGTACTTGTGCCTATGGCAGCCACTGCACAGCAAAGGCAGGTAGGATGCTTGCCTCAGTTTCCTTACTCTTGTGCAGTGCCCTTCCACAGAACAGAGAAATCTTGCCTGCACTGGGCACGTTTCACCCAATATCGAGACACTAACCTACCAACATGAAGAACTTTCACAAAGACTTCCAGTCCAAACATCAATTAAATTTTTTCTAGGCAGACGTGCTACGGGTATGTGTACAAAGCAAATAAACTAAGAGTGGATACAACTACAACTGCCATAATTAGCAAATATGTATGTAAGACTTATTCAAGCACTAGTCATTCAAGACATTATTTATTCTTCTTTTCCTTGCTGCCATATGTCTCAATCAAGTCATAATTTCATGACTACCTGTGCCAAAAGATTTGAATTGCAAAATTCTTTCTCCAAAACAATGTATAAGAAATAGAGTTGTATAAGAACTGCCAAGGCCGATGTTTCATATTTACTGTTTCAGTATTATTTTTACACTGGAACAGGTAACTTCAATAGTAAGAAAGAAGTAAACTGTTTTTAGTACTTTTGCTTTTTTTGTTTTTGTAATTTTAATGGTCTGCCCTACTGAGTACCTGAAGGCAGTGTTACTAATCAGAGTAAAATGGGTAACTAATGTTTAGCAGATGCAGGTGTAAAGCTGCTTAGGTATGACTCAACAGCAGGACTAGCTATTCAGGTATTAACACTGTATCCTGGGCTTCATCCAAAGCAGCGTGGCCAGCAGGTTGAGGGAGGGGATTCTGCCCCTCTACTCCGCTCTAGTGAGACCCCACCTGGAGTCCTGCATCCAACTCGGGAGCCCTCAGCACAGGAATGACATGGACCTGTTGGACCAGGTCCAGAGGAGGGCCACCAAGATCATCAGAGGGATGGAACACCTCCTCTGTGAGGACAGGTTGAGAGAGTTGGGGCTGTTCAGCCCAGAGAAGAGAAGGCTCTGGGGACACCTTATTGCAGCCTTCCAGTACTTCAAGGGGGCTTATAAAGATGTTGGGGGCGGACTTTTTACCAGGACCTGTAGCAATAGGACAAGGGGTAATGGTTTTAAAGTAAAAGAGGGTAGATTTAGACCAGATCTAATGAAGAAATTTTTGACAATGGGGGTGGTGCAACACTGGCCCAGGTTGCCCAGAGAGGTGGTAGATGCCCCATCCCTGGAAACATTCCAGGTCAGGTTGGATGGGGCTCTGAGCAACCTGATCTAGTTGAAGATGTCCCTGCTCACTGCAGGGGGGTTGGACTAGATGGTCTTTGAAGGTCCCTTCCAACCCAAACTATTCTATGATTCTATGATTCTCTGAAATACTACCTACCAAATTAACTCTGCATCAGGAGTACTGGAAGTGGCTGTTTTAGCTCCAGTAAAAGACCACAGTAATCAGTAGACGGAATGTGTTGACAAGAGCCACTTTTAAATCCCACACAACTGGGTGTCTAACTTCTCACTGGGAAAAAGTATATTCAGACATAGTGCTATCATGACTGAAAAATGGAAGAAGGGCTCCCTGTGTAAAATCTTCCACCACCAATTCTATCAGCTTTCAAGTGATATATTCATAAATCAGTTTTGCATAAACTTACTTTGAGGTACTCTTACTGAACAGCTGAGTGGGAAAATATCATACTAGCACTAAGACAATTTGTTATTCAGATCATCTTGATGTCTTTCCTTTTGGTGGTATTTGGCAAATATCAGTTTTATACCAAACCTTACAAGCATGTATAATATCTAATTATAAGGTGTTACACCCATTAGTATGATTCTTTTGGAAGATTGGAACCCCTTCCCGAAACTGATACATACACATTCATCCTGCATACCATTCATAAGCAATTTCCATGAAAGCAATTGTTTCTTTGCAGGTAAATGTGCAAATTCTACTTATAAAGCTTATACAAGATTAGTGGTGAATAAATAATTTCAGGTATAACCAATATCTGATAGGTGACTTCACTTTCATAAGAGAATTTTTATCTTTTCTTAGAAGAGAAAAATGTCATAAATGAGCATCATATACCTACATAGATACACATACAAAGTATGCTAATATTTTATTCAGCCATGACATAATGAAAGGTTACACTTGCTGACAGATTTTTATCACCATATTAGGTATGTCAATGTTCTTGTGACTATTCTGATGACACCAAGGGAAAGCCTCCCGTTAGTATCTCTCTGTCATCAGCCAAAGTCAAACCACAAGGGGGAAAAACATAAAGCAAAGGACTATCTTAAAAAACTCAGTGAAGTTCTAAGACTTTTGATTATGTTGAGTTACATACCATTACATACGATTACTGCTAGATATGATGTTAAGGCAGTGTTGCTGCTGTTATTGTTAGGTATCTAGGTATAGTCATGTGAGAGTATTCTGAGACAGACACCAACATCAAACACTAGTTTATTTATGTGCTACTCATAAGCAATATATTGGTTAACAACAGTGTGATGCATTAATCAAACATCTTAGTCAAGCCTGATGCCATGGTTTTTGCTCTGGTGCCTGCAGATTTTGATCTTTCTTAGATTCTGACATCAAGATGTTTGGTAAGGGGAGCCAGAACAAAAGTGGGTCTGTTCTTTCTTCCTTAAGCTCTGTCGCAAATCACTGGCATTTCTATATACGTTTCCTGTGGTTCAAGACCGTTTAGGTCCAAAGGATTCCTTCCTCATTCCGTAAGTCAGACTTAGTCTGTGCTAGTTTATTCAGGTGGGCACGACCTGCCAGGTGCCAGTCCATTCAAGTCTTTTCAGATATGTGTTACCTGCTTGCAGAGAGGGTGCCAGACATTTGATTCCTTCAAGCACTTGCAAAATGGTACTGTTAACCATAGTTTTATTGTTTTTATATAACTATGCTAATCAAGCAGATATTACAAAATATTTCACTTCCTTCTTCACCTCAAGCAGGCTTATGATAAGTCTGGGTGGAAGGCATGCAAAACATGTTACACAAGTTAGCCTTCATGTTACTAAGGTATGATGGTTTATAGACCAAATACAAATATACTGAGTGTGTACATATCCACAAACTTACCAATAAGACCAATAAGTCAAAAGTGTAAACATTATAAATTTGCCAAGAGACTACAGAAACTTTCTTTTTTTGGATGCAATTTCTAAATGGCAGGATAATATGAGACATTATATCAAATTCTTATTTAAAGATAAATTTCAATGGAAGCCAGACCAAAAAGAATGTCACCCATACAGAGCACATCTGCGTAACAGCAAACCAACCCATTCTTTACAGGGAGGGAAGCACTTGATCCTTAATAATTAAGAGGTAGGCTGAGATTTTCTTTGCAGTCCGTATAGCTGTCTACAACAGAAGCTAGGCAGGCAGGAAAGCAATTCGTACTCTTCACAATTTCTCCTGCATTTGCACATGCAGCAGTAGAAGAAAAATAACCTGTCCTTCCCTCATCTCGCATGTCCTTTCCTTTCCTTTAGTTATACCCAGCGTGGCAGCTGGCAGAAAGGGGTCTCAAAGTGAGTCCTTCCAGCAGCAAGGAGCTCTCTCTCAACATGTCATACAGCAAATGAAGTCAGTGATACAGCCCTCTATGTTCTTCTGAGGTAAGCCAGAAAGCTTCTAGAGAAGCCACAGCCTACCAGAGAGACCTCAACTTCACCAGCTCAACCACTATCAATTGTTAGCACTGCACCCAGAGTTAGCAGATCAAATCTTCAAGTCAAATTTAAATTAATGGGCAAATTCATAGTGCTGCTACCATTTCCCTTGGTTAAGATTTGAGTGTGTACAAACCAAGATGCCAGGATCCTTTCACACCCATTCAGCTGCCTGTGTTCTTTCAGAGCACTTCAGTGTATTAAAGAAGAGAAAAGATTAAGAGCTCTGCATCTGAATGATTTATCTCTATTGTATCTTCATGCAGAGTGCAGATATATTAGGGGAAAAGAAACATGTTTTAATCTCCTATAATTTAATCTACTATAATTTTACTGGCCTCAGTAAAATTATCTGAAATTCATGTTTTACATATTGCACTGTTGACTGTATTCTTCCATGACTAGGATCCTGCTTAGTACTCTCCAAATTCATAAAAAAATGCTTCCTTTTTCATGAATCTGCAATCTAAATAATACTCCATGCTCTTGACAAGATTTTGGGGATCAATGTCAGCAGGATAGCATTGTTTCAGAAGCATTTCTGAACTCCTGTTTGAACCTCATTCAGCGATGAGCAAAATTAGTTTGGCCGATTTACATATATGATTAAGAACTCGGAGCAGGAAGGTTTCTCAAAGCTAAAGCAGCTCAGTTCGCACCCTGAAGAGCTCTGCGAAGGCAAGTAGCTTTCCTCAGGCAATCAGGTTTTGAACAGCTTGGTGACTAGCCTGCACATGACAGGAATTCCACAATATCTGCAGATAGCTCGTTATTGCCTGCAAACTTACTGCCTCATACATATCTCTTTATATAAAAAGGTTTAAGATCCTTTTGAAGGTAAGCAAGCACAAACAGGTTCCAAAGGTTAAATACCAGAGGAAGTTTTTTCCAAGGCACGGAGAAAACTTAAGTACCTATCTCTATACGTGTTTGCCTTTAATGAATCTTGCTGTGAACCAGTGCAATGACATTTACAGCAGTGTAACCGTGACACAATGCTAGCTCATGGCAGCCTGGTCTTCGGTGATGGAATTCAAGTAACACGATAGGGGCAGACAGATGCAGAAATGGCATCTCAGCTCTGGGAAGTCATTCCTGCCTGTACATACTTCTGGGGCGGCTGCATGAAAATAACACCGTTGCGATACTACTGGCATGCTGTAATCGTGCCATAGCGTAATATTGGATCTGCCAGAAATATCACAGGCTGATCTTGTCTCAGTCTCAGTCAGGAGAGTGGATTCTGCAGCATTTCTAGTGCTGAGCTGCATATTCAGTCAACTTGTGGTTCAATACAGGAACAAGGCAAAGTCGCACAGCGATGAGCAGCAACAAGTAACATCCTCTTCTCCTTCATTCTCGGCAGTGAGGCACTTTGCTTTTCCCAGGGAGCCAACACTGCTGTCTCTGCTGCTTTAGCCTACCCGTTCACACCTCCTTATTCTTTCCTCTCTCTGTGCTGAAAGAACCACATTACATCTTCCTCTCCCTCTGAGAATACAGACATTCAGATTACCCCTTATTCTGGGCTGAAAGTCTATACAAATACCAACAACTGGAGCCCTTGGTCTCATTCTCATGACCTGTGCATGGTTTCCACACAGTCTGGGGAGAGCTGTGCTTTCAGGCTCTTAAAATACCCACATATCTCTTCAAGATCCAGTCAGGTTACAATATTTATGCTCTCTGGTGGTCCTCTTCTGGAGACCTCGCGCTCTGCCCTCTTCCCCAGGAGGAGCAATTGGATGTGGAACCAGAGACTGCACCGTGTGCTTCTCGTGTCGCACAACTGCAAGGCACAGGCTGCGCTACTTCAGCGTAAACTGTGCCAGAATAGTATTTTTTTAATACTGTTTCATAATTTAAACAGCAGCTTTCCCTTTCAATTGTATTTGTTTTCTTACTTTCTTATTACATATGTCCAGAAATACTTTTGCCCTGCTGTTCATCTGTGCTACCACTGCACCATCCTGGGCATAGCCAATAAACCTGTCAGTGTAATATCTAGATACTGGTAAGATAAGTCTTTCTGCGAAGAAAGAAGAAGTTATTGTCAATGAAATTGCTGTCTATCAGAAAATTCTGTGAAGTAAAGTCTGGTTTAGCAACAACAGGAAATGTGGTATCTCGATCTTTGCTTTACTAAATGGGGAGAGACAGGAGAAGAATCTCCTGAATCAGTACATAACATAGTGAGAACATGCCTGCTAAGGAAGGATTAACTTGATCCAAGGGGATAGAGGTCAAAGGAGACTGAGATGCCTTCAGAGGGCTTGATCATCAGAAAATGCTTAGCAATCGCCTAACTCCTCACCCACAAACTAATAGCTATTTTTTGAACCCTAAGTCACTAGACAACACTAATTCATGCCCAGTTCTAATGTTTAAAAAAAATATAAATATTTGCATAGTTGTACATTTAAGTAGGGTGTTTAAAAACAGAATTTAGAGAAATACAGATCTTCCAGAGCCATGTAATATGGGCCTTTATTAATTAGCACAACCTCCATTCTGCTTGTCATGTGATTTTGTAATTATAGTAATAGCAAGACAAGATTAGAGAAAATAGTCACCATGACATAGGATAAATATAGATTAATATTTTAGGTTGGAACAGTAATTCAGTTTTGAAGCTTAGGCAGGCCTCATCACACCATTTCCTACACACTGGTCTGGACTTCAGAGCAATACCTTTGAGCAAAGTCAGTGGACAGTTGTATTGCCTTCTTAGAGTACCTCCAGTACACAGAGACTGAAAAGCCAGAAAAAGATGATAGGTAGGTAGGTAGGTAGGTGGATGGCAGTGTTCAGCTCTACAAGTGTTTTATGTAGATCTTGAGATGTTCAGCACTTTCACAAAACTTCCGTTCCCAGAGGTATGTTATTACCTGAGAGTCTTGGGTTTCATTAGAAAAACAGAAACTTTTGGTTCTCAGGAGTTCAGAGAAAAGCTTAATAATTTTAACTGTCATGACTTCAAAACTAATCTCATTATTTGGCAACTTGCCCTTTGATTTTTTAATGCTTTAAGCTAGCATCTTTTAATTATTTTCTCTAGTGATGGCGACCCAGAATAATCTGTGCCAAGCTTGATTTTGACAGAAAATTGAACTGACACCAATGATAAGCACCTGTTTATATGTCTACACCTATATTTTTATATATATATGTTTTATATGTACGTGTAGTATGTAAAATTTGGTAGCATGCACAAAATAGCTTACTGCTGATAAGCTGGTTATTCTAGCCTTGTTTCAACACTATTACTATTTAGTGAGAAATTAGCAACATTTAAAATGCTTGCAGAAATTATGTGCTCTAGATTCAAACAAAAACATTCAAATTTACCCCCAAGTGAAACTGAATTGTGCAGAACATTCTAGCACTCTTTATTTGAGCTTTATTCTCTGAAGTATGACCTTATGATGGTTGATTTATTAGTAACCCTGCGCATACGATGAGAAGTTCAAAGGTTCTCAGCTTTCATCTGAAAAACTAAAGCCATTAGAAACAGAAGTAATATGTGAATGGGAAAAGAGCTCGCTTGCTCGCTTTTTCTGTTGTACATGCATGCATCATATGAATCTCATACGCTGCCTATTAACCTGTCCAGAAAATTCTCAATTGTCAAACTGGAATGATTTCTAGAGTACAGGCTACTGATGATTAGTTACACTCATATTGATTGAGACTTTGTTTAAAATAGAAGCATGCTTGTATGCTTTGTTTATATTATATTTTCTGACATGGACTAACTGATCTGAATTTCAGAACATTAACATAACCTCATTATAATAAAAACATGATATTTTAAATGTAATGGAAAACACAATTAACCTAAGGGGGGAAAAAATCCTTTCTTAATTGAGTAGCTCACGTAAGAATCAGATATTGCTAATAAAATACTTTTAATATAAACTCAGTTTGGCTTTGAATACAAAAGAGAATCTATGGTGAACATTCTCCATGATTCATACATGTTTTTTGTGAAATAAAGGGCTTGTGTCATTAGAATGACTGTGTATTTTTCTTTTGACAAGCTTGTTTGTATAAAAATAGTGTATCACACTTGCCCCAAATCCAAGATGGGCCAAACTGGAGTAATGTGAGCCTCAGGCAATGGGAGGCCTCCATGCAACTGCTGTCTTTTCTTCCCAGGAGACAAGGAATAGCTGATATGGCATAGCGTAGGGGTCCAGGGTCCAAATGGTCCAGTACTTAGTCCTGAGCTACTCTGTACATTTAGGGAAAGGCGCAGAGACTTAGCACCAGCAAGAAATTGGTCTGAGATGGCCACATAATCTAAGAAAGATTTTGTGTTATCTATGCTGTCATCTGTGATGAAGATACCATCAACAGAGACCAGATCCAGTATTGACAAGTGTGACTAATCAGTGAGCACCCCGAGACTGTGGCATGCCCTGCTCCCACTAGCACTGTTGTGCTCTCTGCACCACAGATAAAGAAAGAGCACAGAAAGAGCTCATCTTAGGAAATTTTTCATGCTGGGTGATGCCTGCATCCAATTAGTTTTTCTGGGAAATGATGCAGTCATTTCTAATAGTGAGGGCAGATGCAATATACAGCTTTACCTACGTGAAGTCTGGCAGTCTTACTTGTAAACCTCTCCTGACCTCATGCTTCTGAGGTGGCAGCTGACATCAGTCAGAAGAGTCAATTCATACCCCTCACATGAAATTTTATCAAACCTGTGAAAACTTACTCAGATTCAGTCAAGTGATAAATCTTTGGAAAACCTCCAGTCCAAGGACTTTTTTGCTCAATTTCCTGTCTCTGACAGTGACCAGTTGCTTGAGGAGAAGTAACAGAAAAGGGTAAGTATGTGGTACTCCTTCCTTGGCATGCATCCAAGCTTTGGCCGAGACATTGAGGTTATCATTAGAAAGTGATCTTGATCCACCCTTGATTTCTGAAAAGCAATCACATATGCTTTGGGTGTTGACCTAAGGTCTCACAAAGATCAACTGAACAACTTTTACAAAAATGTAAGGGGTTGAAGGAACCAAAGTACAGTCCAGACAGGTATGAAAAAGGGGAGGAGGAAGTGAATACAGAAAAAAAGATAAGATATTACTTTCCCATTAGATCACTTATAGCATAATTAATGACCATATCATCATATGCTTTCACGAGGAAACAAATAAAATTTCTACATACAAATTATTAGCAGCCATTTTTCAATTAACAGGTGTTTTGCAATGTAACCAAAATAGTGTTCCTTAATAAGGAAACTTGGTTACTGACCAAAAGTTAATATAAAAATCCATTAAATGGTACACAGAATAAAGACATTTACAGGCTTAAGACAATATGTTTTGCTTTGGTAATTTATAATGATTGTATAATTAAAAAAAACATTTTAGAAGAATATTTAGTACCAGTTTAAGATGCAATCCTGATTCCAGTTTATTAATACACCTGCAGTTCCAAAATGGAAAAAAAATGTATTTTGCATCAAATAGAGAGTGAAAAATCAGACTTGCTTTCTCTGAATCTTTGTTAAGGTCCTGTCATGAAATGCGAGGATAGAAGACAGCATCTGTGTGGACGTAGCAATTCAGGACATGGTTTAGTGGGCATGGTGGTGTTGGGTTGATGGTTGGACTTGATGATCTTAAAGGTCTTTTCCAACCTTAATGAATCTGTGATTCTGTGATCTCTGCTGTTTTTCTCCAAACCCCAGGTAAGGATTTGATCCGTATTCTGTACAAGAGCATACAATGACAACATACATACAACAGCTGTATGGAACAAATTGTGACAAAAAGGTAGAGATAATTCTGTAGTTCCACCCTGGTGATCTGTTTTCTCCTTCTGTAACTATAAGGACAATGAATGTTGTCTTTTAATGATTTAATAACACATATGGATCACCTTTTTAATACAGAGAAAAGAAATGCCTCCTTCGTGTACAAAGGTCAATTATGCCTTGAAAGCTTGTAGAAATCAATGTAACAGTGATGAAAGGTTACAATTTAGATGAAGCCTAGCTACATAAGAAGTTAAAATCCAATAATGAAAACTGGAGAAGTGCTCAAGATAAACCCAACAGTTATAACTCTAATAAAAAAGTCCTCCAAGTATCTTCTTCAACATTCAAAAAATTAATATAAATTTTGTGTTTGAGATAAATTCTTAAGTCTGCTCAGGGAGATAACCAAATTACAAACTTATTAAAAGGCCATCTGAGCCTCATACCCATGCATGACTGCATATTTTAACTGGAATTAAAAATGGTCACCTGATCTCACTTTCAGTAAATAAGTTGAAAGTCATTTTCCTGGTTAAAGTAGTGCCCACTAATGTTACTACAGATAAGGGTCTGACAGCATTTTCATTATGCAGTCCTATTTTTAGAGATTTAATGCAAGTTGGCTGTCAAATCCAGTTCATCATTGAAATAAGAAATACAGTGACTCAGATCTGTGAATGTGTCTTAATGCAAGAAAAGAAAACAGATCTTGTGTTTAACGGTATTTAGGTTGAGAGATGCAAACTAAATGTTTTTAAAGCAAACTACAGAGAAAACAGTTAAACTCAAATAGGTTTACAGGACCCTGGGGTCAAGTTATGCCCTAATTTTGTAACAACTACATTTTATGGCAGTTCTCATTTAGTAAAGATCTTAATCATGTAAGTAACTTAAATGTACGGATATTCCTTGCATGCCTAAGGTGAGTCATACATATAAACGATGTATTGGATCAGAGAAAGAAACTCACAGGTACTTTGGAGTGCAGGTACCAGGGATGGGAAAAAGATGCTCAAAGCCACATGAATAAGGAGCTATCTATGCTTAAGGAGTGAGATGCTTGGCTACAGTGTCTGGCTGACTCTCTCCACACCTCCTTCCAGGTGGGATCCTGTGCAGCTGACTCCCCTCTTGCAAATATGTCCGCAAGAGACAGCAAGATAGAGTCCTCTGAGAGGTGAGCCAGCTTGTATGCTTCCCTGGCAGTGGGTTTCAAATCTTCTTCCTGAGATACAAGCCCAAATCTTTCTATTTAGTACTGCTCCACTTCATACAATGGCAACATGTTGATGGAGCTGTTGTCAGAGCTAAATACAGAAGGGAAATTAGAGTGGCTCATTGACTTTCCTAGGTAGGATTTAGGACGCTATAACCACATCTCTTTACCTCATTTCATTCAAGTGCCTTTTTTTCATGTACAAAAGACTTTGCAAGCAGGTTAGGCACTAGATCAGGTATAAACCAGTTATTTAGTGGTCAATAAACACAAAAATTACCTAAGATTAATGAGCTTACCACCCTGATAAAATATCTTTGCTGGACAGGTAGGCATTAGGTGGGGAAGATCTGACTTCCACTGGTTTCAAGAACAGATCCTCCATGCTACTGACTTGCCATCTTCCAAATCCAGGGGTTTTTCCTTCAGAATTATCTGTCTTTCTAAGTTGGGGTTTCTCCTCCTGAACCCTCGTGCTGCTAATGAGCCCCATCTCAACAATCTCGCACCTCTCTGCAGTTTTGCCTTTTTTGTCTTGCATGGCATGACTCCATGGCCTTTCTTACACCTCTTTCTCACTTCACAATTCCCTCAGAAGTCTGAGCCTAGGTTATGCATATGGACCACATCAGAACTGGACCTTGGATTTTTGGTCGCAGATAGCTGAATCCAAGGGTAATAATAAGGTTACGGTCCTCCCAGGGCTGTGGGATAACCAGATGGAAGTTCCTCTCTGATGAGTATTATTAAAGTGGAAGAACTACAGTAAGAGAGGATGAGAAAGTACCATCATGATGAGAAAGTACCATCATGGACTAACTAATAACTGATGGCTTAATTATTATGCATCCTCTTGGAATAGAAAAGCTAACGGTCTTACAGCAAAATTAAGATGAGTAAGGATGTGAAACACCACGCTGTGACTCTGAGATATCCTTTGCTTTTTCTTCTCAGCTAGGCACTTTCACCGTTAGTCTGAGGGATTGCAGCACAGTCAGAACTAGTTAATGTGGAGAAGAGACTCTGTTAGTGTCTATGTGCTTGCCCACAATCACGATTCAGGCACTGACAGTGTAAGGCAGCACAGCAGTAGTTCTGCAGGCATCAGAAACACAGTTCGTTCTTTGAACAAAATGCATTAAAAGTCCTGGGACCGTGAAGGACACTGAAGCCTGAAAAATTCTCATTTAGCACCCTGAATTAATTACATAAAAGTTTTCCAGCACCATAATTCTTTTTCTTTTGTACGTGCTTGGACCTACATGTATGTTAATCCATTAATTATACTGAGAATGGCTGGCAGAGTCCATTTGGGAGTCTGGTGGAGACCTAGTTTTCCGTTCCTTTGCCAGGCAATGAAAGGTTTTGTTTCAAAAAGATAAGGGTAGCTTTGGGCATGTTCAGAAACTTAACTATAGTTCCTGGGACACAATAAAATGAAAATTATAGTGCCTGTGGAGGCAAGAGGTGACTGTAATGGAGCAAGGATTACAGTCAGAAACATAAACCTAAAAAGCCCATCTTAAACTCCTCCTTAGATACCTATCCTCTGCTCCTCTAGTATATTCAGTCCTTTATCTAGAGTACTCAAGTGATAAAATCAGGGCAGTATATGGATGATATGGATAAAAATGAGCCCTTCATTTTCAGTATTCATATTACATTCTGTGGTAATGATTTAGATCCAAATTCTATTTAGAGCTAGGGAAAATATCTTTTATAAAGAAGTCATTGTAAATTTTGGCAATTTTTTCATCACTTATTCACAGTCCTTTATTGAGCCAGCTCTATAAATGGCCAAACAATATCATATGAATAACATCCATTGCAGATTTTGGGGATTTTTTCAATGAATAATTATCTATCTTGACATTTTCTAGTTGCTCAAACAGCCCTTATTCTCAGACGTACAGATACACCACTACTCATACTATATCTGGAACATGCTGAAAATCCACAGTATCTAACACTACATTTTCAAGCAATATATAGACATTACAGCATCCAATGCCTATTAAGTTCCAATAAGAACTGAGCTGCTAAATCCACATTCCTGTATGTTCTCCCAGAATATAGAAGAGAGAGGCACCCTTTGTACTGAATCCAGTGTTAATCTTCATTCTCTCTCTTTTTCATGGGTCTCAGTAATTCCTCACAGCTCCCTAGCTCACAGACTAGCTTGAATATCTTGTGTGTAATGCCATCGCCACATAAAGTCCCCATAAATCCTCCTACTGGACTAGATAGCTATGAAATGTTCTGCAGGCTGTATTACATTCCCCATTTGAAAATTTAGGGGCAAATGCTTAAAGAATGCTGTGATTAAGTTGGGTATTTGGACTACCAATAAGCTGGAGCAGACAAGTGCTGTGATTTATAGTACTTCAAGGAGTGGTGAGACTGAACTGGATATTTCTAAAGTGAAAAGAAAGATGTTGTAACATCAGCTGGTTCTTCATTTGCTGGGAGAAAAATGCAGCTCCTGGAAGCATCGTCCTTTACAGGCTTACTGGTACTTGGCATAATAATTGGAACTAGCTTATATCTAAAAACAGGTGGTAACACTGAGATTCCTTAATCACAACACTGCTAAATATTAAGAAGTGGTGTTATTTTTCACAAATACTTGGAGTAACAGCCTTTGCAGAATTTCCTGTGCCTACTTTGTCTGTGGAAGAGCACTGGTAAGTCCTTGGTTGCTGCTGCTGAAGGAGACGGCCCATGAGCTGCCTTTCCCTAAAGCAAGCTCATCAGCGGCTGTGACTTTCCGGCGTCCTTCCCCCAGCACTTGCCCCATCATGTCCTGCCTTCCTCTTTCAGTAACAGAAGGAACCCAAGGCTGACCGAGCCTTGGCTCATCACCTTTTATACTCCAAAATTCATTTCTGCTCTCCGTCCTGGTACGTCTTCAAAAGGTTCTACCTAGAGGAGCCTTAAATTAGAAGGGAGTCAGGCCTGACACATTTTCAGCCTTATAACTAAACAGTGGTGTATTCAGCAGAGAGAGGTTATTTTTACTGGATCCATAGATTGATTTCCATGGGAATTCTGTACCTAGGAGGAGAAATTCTTGTCTTAGCAGAGATACAGAATAAAGGCTGTGAACTGTTTATGCCACATCTTGCTGTTGGTGTTTCATACCTGTTTAGATATGTTTGCAAGAACCTGCAGACAGATGAATTTCAATCAAAGCTACCTTAAGATCAGGCTCTAAAAATAATAGATGCAGTTACTCGTTGCAGGTCTGCAGCAGAAGCTGTAGCTTGGTATTTTAATGACCGTGTTCCACATAAACATAAATTAATTGTAAACCCTATTGTGCTTAATTTGAATCGGAAAATTGACGTGAGCTCACAAAACTGAAACAAGGGTGGAAGCAGACACTTATGGAGTAATCTTGAATACCTTTTTTTTATCTTTTTTATTAGTCTTTAAAATTTTCCTGCATGAAAGCATTATAATTTAATCTACACAGAAGCATTAAGTTGTACATAACTTATGAGGGATAAAAAAATTTTCTTTTCAACTGTTCCAGTCTATCGGATCTGACCACATTGGAGAAACAATTTCTTGCATTAAACAGCAGATATTCTGAAACCGTTTGAATGAGCACATATTCAACCAACTTTATAATCAGAGCTCATATTTGTCAGGATCTGCACCTACCCAGCGACCGCAGGTGCCTGCAGGGTTTGGGGGTCAAAGTGGAGCCGTGGGGAGCCATGGGGACAAGGTTTCACGCAGCCCCAGGGCCAGGCTCCCTGCAGCAGCCAGACTTGGGCAGCAGGGCAGGATCTCAGCCAGGAGCCACGGCCTCGAGGCAGCACGGGAGGTCGGGATGAGGTCTGGAGACAGGGATCTGGGTCAGCCTCCATCCGGGGCGCAGCCGGGTAAATGCCTGGAAGGGGAGGGCGTGCAGTTCCCTTGCAGTGTTAATCTGACTGGTGGACTTGAATTAAGAAGATCTTTTGGTCTGTTGGTTAAACTTGATTAAAACTGGTTAGTTAGAAGTCACATTAAACAAAAAACTACAGTGATGACTTTTCAGAACTTAAGTACTGCATAAGAAGAAACATCTTTTTTTCAAAATATTTTTATACCTCACATATATATTTACATTAAAAGTAATATTTTAAAAATACTTTTTTTAAAAGTATTCTTCACAATTTCAGAATCACTATGAGTGGTGATTTGTGTCCTCACAGAGGAAATTGCCCCTTTCCTGACATTTTATATCCTTTGGATTGGCCTTCAGATGTAAAAACAAATCCTCCCATTTGGGACAAACAGCAGCCAACAGCTGTGTTTCAGAGAGCCCTGACTGATCAGATACTCCTGGTCTTCATTTTCTCGTCAAAAATACCATCTTTGTATTGATTCCATAATAAATTTGAAACGTTTGTCAACCTCAGAAACAGGAGTACAAAATTCCTAAGTATTTCTTGAAATGTGAGGGAGCGCATTTTTGGTTCACGTCTCGCCAGTTTAAAAGCTAAGGTCACCCCGGCTGGCCAGAGCCTGACTCTGCGTAGGAGATCTCGGAGTATGCAAAGCACATTGAAATAAGCTTGTGACTGGAATGCTTAAAACATCCTGGGGGCCCTGTTCTTTCCCTCCCTGGGGTCCATGGCTCAGCACTCTTTCATGCCTGTGACATCAGCCTACGGGTAAGAGCCGCCACTTTTTTTCTGAAATCCTCTAATTACCTGTTTTGAATTCTAGCGTAGTTGTCAGTCCCCCAACCTAAATTATCCCCCACTGACTTGCAGTGGAAACTTGAAATCCTGTGTGATTTTGTGTATTTGATGCAAATGTCTCTTTGATTGTCCTAGTTTTGTGATTCTCAAGGTGTGGAATAAGTAATTTTAAAGAGGAAAAATGAGGAGGAAAATGTGGCAAGTAGGAAGCCTGGGTCATTTCTTACAGGTTCAGACCAACCCTGCTCCAAAATCTTATGTGCAGCGATAAGAAATGAAGTCATCACGAACGGACATGCAGGGAAGTGTTGTCCAGGATGCTCGAAATTTGGAGCACCAGAAGGAGTTAATTCAATTTGTCTTAATAAACATCTTAGTGAAGTAAGCAGATTTTAATATTATATTACAATAAGGCTTTTGCATATCAGTATGGAGCCAGAGAGGGATTTTAAGAGATCATTTATCCTGTCCACAACACAGGACCAGCTGCAGCTATGCAATTCAGTCCACTGGCAGATTGGGAACTGCGGTTACACCGATGCCATAGCAGTGAGCAGTGCCAGTGCCCACACCACGGAGCTGGCACAGCAGTTTCGGGGACGGCTGCGCCTGCACCAGCCCACGCTCTTCCAGAAAGTTCCTGGCACGGTTTGGGAGTCCGAGCATATCAGGGACTCATCACAGCAGACACGCTGCAGGTAGAAAATGAAATTTTAAATTCTATTGATAGGCCAATGACAATGCTGCAATTTCAGAAAATTGAAGAAAAGCACCAAGATAAGTCCTTTCTCATTCTGTCACAATTATTAACGCAATTTAAACATATAAATTAACTCATGGGCTTGCGAACAGAAATAAATGTCTATTAATGGTTAGAAAACCATCCTTCTTTTAATTACCAAAATAAGGCACCTTCAGAAGTTCACAACTGTTAGAAAGTAAATAGATCAGTATCTAATAGAATTAAAATATCTTCTACTTTTTTTATTGTTAATTATTCCGTGGCTTCTGAGTCAATTCAATTTAACCAGTGTCAAATTTTGTTTAGGCCCCACTGATTTACAGCATATTGTGTGACCCCACTTTAGTGGGAAAGCCACTTTGCAAAGAAGGGTAATTTTGCTTTAAAAAGCACTAGAATTATCTAATAAAGCTCAGTATCAGAAAAGTATTATTGAATCAAACTCTTATGTCAGGCATAGCCTATCTTTTCCTCTAGGAAAACATATTTCACGTGTTAGTTCTGTGGGTTTATATAACATGAAGATATCGGAATAAAACTTGTATTTTGATAGCAAAAACATCATACCACCTGCTCAGTATCCAATTTATAGAGACGGAACATTTTAAAAGTAAATTTAGAATTGTATTAGATGATTTTCAGTAATGCCAAGAACTGCTGGTCACACAGCATTTTTTAATAAGCAGGTTGTTTGCAGTATTGATTTGGCAGATTAACATTTGTCACTTAAAAATATACTGGTCATAAACTGTGTGGGGTTGACCTACATACCAGTGTAAATATTAAATTTTAGACTACAACAATTAGACAGAAACATGTGACACAAAATTTAGGGAAAAGAAGCAAAATATGCAATTTAATTTTTTTGCCTGGTTTCTGATGTTGACTGCTCTTGATTTATTTGAAAAGAAACCCATCAGCTGTGCTCCTGAAAATTAATTTCTAAAGCAGGTAAGCTAAATTGTTTATCAGCAGGTTATCTGCCATCATTTTGCTCCAAAGTGCTATTACTACTTGTAGTTGGTCAAAAATGTTTATCAAAACAGATTTGATTGAAACCGTGCTATAAAACTGTTTCATTTGAAAACAAATAGGAGAGAAACAGATTGAAGTTGAAGGGAATGTAAGAGGTTTTAAATCTCTACTAATCAGTATCTTCCTTAATACTATATGTTATAACTCTATAAAAATGTAATATAACCATGGAGAAATACAGATTACCTTTCAGACATTTTCAATGAAGAAAAGGAATTAAAATTTGCAAGTAAATTTTTTTGAAATCCCACACCAAGGGAAATACTGAAATATTTTTGATGTTTCATGAAAACAACCTTCAAAATATAAAAACTGTTCACAAGTCATCAGTTTAGCATTATGGCCAGTTCTTCTTTCAGATAAATAGACCCAATATGGAGAAAAAGGACAGAATACTATTCACTAATTTCATCAGTCAGCAAAAGAAAATTGGGAAATGAGCATGAAGTAACTTATGTTTCTACTCTTCATAGGCAAAGCAGCCAGGAGAAATGAAACAGTGTGTTGAGATTCCTGTAGCTTGCATTTGTTCTGTCAATAGCCTAGATATGTGCTTAAAGTTAAGCAGATAGTCATGTGCTTTCCCAAACTGAGGTGTCTATTAAAAACAGTCAAAAATATATGCCTTAAGAATATTTACAGTCTTGCTGTATCCATGGAAATATAATAGGTGGAGATAGTTCCAGTAGATAACCTTTCCCCAGATGTATTAACACACATGCTTGCTGGAAGGGTACCTTTTTTTTATCATCTTTGGCAAGTTTTCTTATCACTCTGCCTTTCAGGGCAGACACCCTCAACACAGCATGTGAGCATCTGGTTTTCCTCTGTATTTATGGGAATTCCCATTTTTGTATCATCTTCACGTTACCCAACTGCATGTGGTCATTCTTTTAAATAATTTATGGAATTATTAAATGTATTATATTCATTTTTTAATTATTTATAGTTGTGTATAATTTTTATAACAACATGTGTATAAATGTCAACCTAACCGGTCACCATCTTAACAGTTTCTCTCATTTCAGTATGGCAGGAAAGACAGGATTCACGTTTTTTAAAACTCAAATGAAAAATATAAATGAGAAAAACACACTAGCATGTAAGGGAGCACTGAAATTCACCTGTGTTCAGTCACACACTCACTTCTCATTTACTCACTGTGTTACTAATAGATGGAGGTTCTATTTTTGTTGAATAGGCTCAAGTCATATCTTCTTTTCATTACAATGCTCAGGAGCACTATAAGACATCCAAGAACAGGATTAGAATAATAGAAAAGCAACACAGAAGTGCATTGTAGCGAGTCTTTATTTGTCATAATCAAGTGCTAGAAAAGCAGAAAAGGGAAAGAATGCTTTCCAGAGAACTGTCTCCTGTCCAAGACACTCAGAACCCAAATATCCATCTCATACATTTTCCACACTTGAAACACCTAGCTAACAAGAATTACAAACACAGAGTTAGCAGTCATTAAGAAAATATTTTAATGTTATATCTCCAAAAGGAGTTAGGTTTCTTGCCCTCAATATGCCTATTGGAAAACTTCTCACCACCCACCCTTGTTGTGATAAGAAACTATTTGATAATTTCCATTCAAAATATAGCCATTTAAATACTACACAGTCTTGCTGCTACTTTGTCCTTTAACTCAAAGAACTTGTCTCCGCCTCTGGTGTCTACTTCCTTTGCATGTTTACAGACACAGTCCTGTCTCTTTTCATCTTTTGTTTGGTCAGATTGGGCAAAGTAACTTATTTTAGGGTTAAATTATTTGAACAAGAACTCATGCCTTTATATATCTGATTAGCCACCTCATAGAAGCTGCCATAATATTTCTCCTTGGTAAGTTAAAGACTTATCTGTCAATGAGCATGAAGACAAGCTACCTTGAATTTACCATGAGATAAGGTCAGGCAGGCAAACACTTAGTAGAGACTTCATGATAACTAGTAAACCTGCATCCTTCCCAAATTTGCAGTAACTCATTCATGCAGCCATATCCTGAGACTCCTCTTTCATTGCAGCACCTTTTTAGGGATATTTTCATGTACGTACTTGAATATACTCTAAAAAATGTCTTTTTGACCATTTGAGTAATGTTTTTGTCCATTTCTAGCATTGCTGGAAACACTTTGCAAGTAATTTTTGACAGTCATGTCCTTTAAGTGGCTTACAGGCATTCTGTGGTTGACTTAGGCTCACAAACTTGCTCTCCTTTCTCATTTCCATCTCTTGCATTCCTAGCTTATGCAGTTGTTCTTCTCAGTCCCTGAGTGCATGACCTTGCACTTGGTACTACGTTATCCTCCTGTTGGTATTAATCCAGTCCTCAAGGTCATCCAGCTCTTCCTATATGATATTCTGATGCTCCTCTGTATTGATTGCTGCTCACAGCTTTGTGTCATCAGCAGATTTCATCAGCATATAGCTATTCTTTGTGCCAAAGTCACCAAAAAAAACATTACATATAATTGGCCTCAAGACCTATCCCTGAGGGATTACACTAGCTACCCTCCTCCAGCAACATGTTCCCTTTTTAGCAGTGTGCCTGTCAGCCAGGCTTTTTCCTGCTTCGCAGCCCTTGTGTTGTGCTCTATCATCCTCAGCAAACCGTATTTAGGGCCAGGTGAATCTATGCTTTAAGATTTTGCTCTTTTTCCCTTGCCTGTAATGCTTGCTACACTAACAAAGACAGAGGTCGGGCTGGTCTGGCATGATCTGTCATACATTATCCCCCATTGCCTTTTTTTCCTACTTTCCACCTGCCTTTTTGTCTTTTCCTTCAAATGTTCTAAAGCTTTAGAAACTATTTGAATCAGACTGTCTGGTATATAGTAGAAGAGGCATATATGACTACAAACTAGCTTGTAAATAATTAGCAAATGCAAATTCAGATTGTTTCCATGGGACATAGCGGCAAAGCCAGCTCAGAATCACCTCCCGTTGCTATTAAAAGAAAGCCCTAAGGTCAGGGCTCAAGTCTTTTACATCTTCTTTAAGTGCCCTAGCTACCAGTCTAGTGGTTAAAAGGACGTTAGGACTTGCTCTTCAGTCGTCTCTCGGAATAAACAATTTCGCTTTGAATGCTGAAAATAAGTAAGCTCAATTCCTTGTTATGAAAGAGGTGCCCATCTCTGGCTCAGAGAAGTTAACTGCCTGTCATAGGCAGGATGCAAATACTTCTGCTCTCCTTTGTATTTCTGCTTCAGTAAAACCCTTTTTTAGGCTTAAAGCTCTCTCCTTGCATTATATAAGAGAGCATGGGTGCCTCACCAAGGATTGTGAATTGCACTGGCTGCCAAGGAACCTGAAATTACTCATATTATTATTATTTCCATTTAAGAACCCTTCTTAATGTGATCCAGAAACTAGATTCTTTAAAACAGCATATAGAGCGTTCAACAGAAAGGGTTTCTTTTATCATCATCTATTTTCTCCTGGTTGTAAGTAAAGAGAAATGGATAGTAAAATATCTTCTCAAGGTTACAAACCTTCCAGGGCAAGTTTCAAACTTGGTGTTTGGCATCATCTCAGTTCCAATATACTTTACCGATTTTTTTTTTTTTTTTTTATTCTTTTGCACAGAATACCAAGAGGCTCACCTCAGCTTTATAGTAGTTTACACCACATATATTTTTAAGGGATTTCAAAGGCACCCACTACAGTTAAGTAAGCTTCAATATCCACAGATGTTCTTTTCTGCTTTCCTGTTCTCACATCATGTACTCAGAGACAGGCTACTTCCTCCTCCCAAAACTGGCTATAAAGAAGTGTATGATACTACGATGGCATTACTCTGTGCATGATGGGCTTTCTCTAGCTTGTTTCTAACATTTGCTGGGTTGTTTTGGTTGCTCGGCCCTTCAGAAAAGCTCTCACACATTGATCAGATGCAGCTTTATGATCTTTTTGCATGTTCTCAAAAAGAAAATAATTTTAAAACTTGTAATCTTCCTTCTTCTAGACAGAGCAAAAAATAAAACTCATTAATCATGTCTTGCAGAATGTCACTATTATAGATGCTGTGGAGAGTTGCCACAGTGGCAGTAAAATATTCATATTTTCAGAAAACCAATTACAAGGTACAGTAAATCACTTAAATGTGTTATTGGTGATATTCAGAAAGCAGTGAGAATTTCTTTCTGTACACATAATTACCTGAGGCAACCACTTCTTTTCATGGTCAGTGAGGGGAAAATGACAGTTGATGGTGAAAAGAGGAACTTGTGTTTGCAGAGACACTTTCCAGCATTAAAAAGTCACCATTTTTCACCCTTGACTTCAGCAGGTCCTGAATACACTCTTCACCTCAGTTAGCAGAAAACAAGCTCCAAAGATCCCTTTTAAAACCTTGCCAATAGCCTACTGAAAGTACAGTTTGATTACCCTGACCACTCTTGTAGTACCCCTGTCCATTTGCTCTGTGCTTGCCATGAAAACAAGACCAGTGAGATTTTTCCTAGCATTGTAAAAGGACGCGATTACTTTGTTTTGCGGCAGTGATCCTTATTCTCACTAGTATTCCTCAACTTCCACATGAATGTAAGTTTACGAGAAATAAATTTTATGACACCATTCCTCATGGTCTCAACTTGTCATGTTCTAAATCCCCATCTCACAGGTTTTCCTACCACAATGCTGACAGGTCACAGACATGCGGCTTGGGCGACGCTGGGTGTCATCTGGGGCTTATGTGACCACTTTACATGTACGGGAGGAAACCCATGGTTATTGTCACCTTAGCCCCTCCATTAAGTCCTCATCCCGTATGCATCTGCATGCCTTTTGCATCTTCTTATAAATCGGGACTGCTGGTTCTCTGAACTGGCTTTTCCCATGGTTTTGTACTTTTTATAGCCGGAACTCCAGGCGCTACCACGACAGAATGAAGTAACAGTAGGAAAAAGCCCCATGGCTGTGTATTTTTAAACTGCTGCATACAACTGAACAATGCTGGGTATGTGGCAATGTAATTGTTGAACAATGACTGCACATATTTTCTTTGCCTGGATTCTTCTAATAGTTACTATGGAAATGTAAATTAAATAATTGGCTACACCTGTAGATGTCGGCTGCGGTGCCCACTTTTTAAAGCAAAAGAATTTTGCATTAGCTGTAAATGCAAGAAATGTTTGTCTGAAACAGAGCACAAGAGTCCTCCTGTCATGTGTACTGAGCTGCTCTCTGGACAGCACTCCGAGGCCTGAATGAGAAGATACATTGATTTTGGCAGAAGAGACTCTTTCTCCTTCCTTAACTGCTCCTTGGTTTATTCCTTTCCTTCCTTTTTTCTTTTTTCTTTTCTCTTTTCATTGCCTTCTTTTTTGTTTATTTTTCTGTTTGATTTCCTTTGTTTTATTTGACCTCTTTTTTCCAAATATTATTCCTTTACTCTTGTCATAGAAGCTTGATGGAGTTAAACTGTAAAGTTGATAAAATAGAGCATTATTTCTAAGCACACTTGCCTGAGTTTAATCGCTTTTGCTTGGCAATCCCTCTGAATCTCTTTCCTGTGCTAGACCTCCTTCCTTTGCCATTAGTGGTTTGATCTTCACAACCTTCTTCTTTTGCCCTGCCAGTTCTCCCAGAAAAAAAATGGATGCTTCAAAGTACCACTGACCTTATTTGACTACAGATTGATTATGCTGTGCTTTCCAGAAAAACGTGTCACACGAGAGCCAGTCATCAGTAACCTCTGGTTGCAACCGGGGTGACTCTCTTGTGTTCACACTGACAGGAATTGTAAATAATCCTACTGAAGTCACTGAGTCAACTCTGTGCATCGGTACATATCTGAAATGAGAATCAGACCTCATATGTTTTTATCTCCATATATTGTTGAAAACTTCCAACAGACCCACTGCAGTATAAATTCTACACACAGCAGCTTTGATACCCATGGGCACAGTGCTTGCTTATAAAAGTTAACTGGAATTAAGTGTCTAAATAAGGGCAGGTTCTTGAAAGATCAGATATAGTTTTCCACTGCTTCACTTTTCTTATCACTGTTGCGAAGCGATACTGTGATTGCTATCAATCAGCTGCAAAAAGGTACATGACTCCGCTTTTATAGACGAAGCGCTCAGTGCAGGAGTGACACTTGGCAGCACGCTGACCATTCCAGTTCCTTATAGCAGCACTCTGCGATATACCTGTAACATGTCAGCCCTCCGCACACACGTAAGTGTGACACATTTGGCTCGCAATTGCACCGTCCTCATCATCTACCCTGCATATAAGCTGCACACGTGCTTTGTGCTGGCCTACAAGACTTGAAATGCAGCCACGTACTCAAACACTTAACACTGACTACACGGGCAGAAATCATGACATCATACCTCCTATTTGTTAAAACAGGTGAAAAGATTTGATCAGAACTTTCCCTACGCGTGCGTGTGCGCAGAGGCATATGCACACATATACAAGCACAAAGACACAAAAGCACACCCATCCTTTACAAGGATCTTGTCACTGACTTCAGTGAGAGCAACATTTCATCTGTGTGAAGGTAAACTGATGGCAGACAAGAAATAAATTACAGTTTCTTGCCCTTTGACTACCCAACCTATGCCTATGCCTATGCCTATGTATCTCTCTTGGGAAGGCCTGCAACATAACAAACCTATGGGCCATCTGGAAGATGGCTGAAAGTGTTTTAAATCAGCCTCCAAGAGTAATATTTCCTCTGTTTTCAATAGGGCAGAATTTCAACATCCAGATAACATTGTATTTTGGCCTAACAGGTATAATAACTTATTTTTGTTGTACCTCCAGCCCTATCATGAACATCATTGCATTTGCTACTAGGCAACTTTCAATCTTTGTCTTCAAAGCAGACAGTATAATGCATGAGACTGTATATTATGAAGATATCAGTAGCTTCTTCGTAGTCAAATGGTTTGAGATTTGCAGGATTAAAATGTCACTATTTCACATGTCCAAATTTAACAAATAATTCGTCAGAGGACAACTGAATTGCTATGCTATTTTTTAATTTGATACTTATTGACTGCTGCAGCAGAAACAATTAAAATGAGCCCATTAGAGCAATTAAATACAAAGAAATGAACAACTGTATTCCCTAGAACTTTCAAACATCAAACATGCCTTTACTGTTGTAACACCTCACAGAATATTTATCAGTATTTAAGCATAAACTATTTCTAATTCTTTTCGTAAAATGTCTTTTTACACAAATGCACTCAGAATCTCTCATAATCATAAACAAATAGACATCCTTAAATCTTCTTAATTTTAACGTACTGCAGATTTTCTCCGGGGTTTGAAAGTGAAAGTGAAAGTAGGTGTGTCAGGAAATGTTTTTCAGCTTCCACCTGATCTGAAATACTGCTACGAAAACCTGGATGTGCCAATTCTAGTTGTACCTTCATGATGAAAGGAAATTCCTATGGAAGTGAGAGGTATGCAGCTACATTTGGGTGCGTTTGGATACAACCTTTCACTGGAGACACAGGAGCAGTAGTTGGCCTGTGTATTAAGTGTGATCCATAATGATGTCTGCATTGGATGGTGATCATGGTTAGGAAATACCTCGAATTACAATGTTAACTGTTAAGCAGTCATTAATGTTACAGATGTTAATATACAAGCTCCCAAGAGCTTGCATGTGTTTTAGGAACCAGTTAAAACCAGCATTAAAATAATGATACATTTTCAGTGATGAAAGTATAGTCCTTGACAGACTGAACACTAGTAAGTTTACCTGTCACGGTTTGAGTTTTTTCAAAGAGTCAAAATGCCATAATCTCAATGCGGGACTCTGGCTTTTCTCTGAAATTCACAAATTTTCTCTGAAAAACACCAATAGTTGTGACAAATCCATGGAATTTAAGTTAAAATTGTGACATAAGGAGAAAACTCAGTTTCCAGTTGTGATGTAGCTGGGTGTGAGGGCTGTGCCTGTGCACACACCCAGTACACTTAGACATCATTCACAGAATCACACAGAATCACAGAATCACTAAGGTTGAAAAGGACCTTCAAGATCATCAAGTCCAACCATTAATCCAGCACCACCATGTCCCCTAAACCATGTCCTGAAGTGCCACATCCACACGTTTTTTGAACACTTCCAGAGATGGTGACTCCAACACCTCCCTGGGCAGCCTGTTCCAATGCCTGACCACTCTTTCGGTGAAGAAATTTTTCCTAATATCCAATCTAAACCTCCCCTGGTGCAACTTGAGGCCATTTCCTCTCATCCTATCACTAGTTACTTGGGAGAAGAGACCAACACCCATCTCACCACAACCCCCTTTCAGGTAGTTGTAGAGAGCAATAAGGTCTCCTCTCAGCCTCCTCTTCTCCAGACTAAACAACCCCAATTCCCTCAGCCGCTCCTCATAAGACTTGTGCTCCAGACCCCCACCAGCTTCGTTGCCCTTCTTTGGACACGCTCCAGCACCTCAGCATCCTTCTTGTAGTGAGGGGCCCAAAACTGAACACAGGATTCAAGGTGTGGCCTCACCAGTGCCGAGTACAGGGGCACAATCACTTCCCTACTCCTGCTGGCCACACTATTCCTGATATAGGCCAGGATGCTGTTGGCCTTCTTGGCCACCTGGGCACACTGCTGGATCATGTTCAGCCAGCTGTCAACCAGCATCCTCAGGTCCCTTTCCGCCGGGCAGCTCTCCAGCCACTCCTCCCCAAGCCTGTAGCGTTGCATGGGGTTGTTGTGGCCAAAGTGCAGGACCCAGCACTTGGCTTTATTAAACCTCACACAACTGACCTCAGCCCATCGATCCAGCCTGTCCAGATCCCTCTGCAGAGCCCTCCTACCCTCCAGCAGATCAACACTCCCACCCAGCTTGGTGTCATCTGCGAATTTACTGAGGGAGCACTCGATCCCCTCATCTAGATCATCTATAAAGATATCGAACAAGACTGGCCCCAGAACCGAGCCCTGGGGAACACCGCTTGTGACCGGCCGCCAGCCGGATTTAACGCCATTGACCACAACTCTCTGGGCTCGGCCATCCAGCCAGTTCTTCACCCAGCGAAGAGTAAACCTGTCTATGCCACGAGCCACCAGTTTCTCCAGGAGAATGCTGTGGGAGACGCTGTCAAAGGCTTTAGTAAAGTCCAGGTAGACAACATCCACAGCCTTTCCCTCATCCACTAGGCGGGTCACCTGGTCATAGAAGGAGATCAGGTTGGTCAAGCAGGACCTGCCTTTCATGAACCCATGCTGGCTGGGCCTGATCCCTTGGTTGTCCTGCAGATGCCCTGTGAGCACCCTCAAGACGAACCATTCACCTGGGTGGCCCAGGAACTTGTCAGCTAGTCCCCGCACAAGGGTTACAAATGGTTCAAAGGGCTTATTTGATACAAATAGTGACTTGAAAGAAGGTGATTGACTGAACTCCACAACAAAGCATTTGACTAACACTTACAGGAACTCTCCAGCTAGGAATTTTGGACAGACACTTCCCCCTGGAAGTGTTAATGTTATTGTTATTATTAATGTTAATTAAGCTGTGCTTAATCCAATCGCTGCTAGACACTATTTTTGTGCTTTAGATCTGCTGATTATCTCCCTGGGTAGAGAAACTGGCAGTCCCAGGGACTCCCCCAGGCAGTTTCTGCCGTAGAATTGACCAAACTCTGGATAGATTATTTTAAATAGTCAGTAGCAACTGTTTCTGCAGATGCAGAGAAGTGTCCACACAGGACAGTATTTTGTATTTAGTTATGATGGGGCATTTTTACACAGCATTCAAGACAATCAATAGCAATAGTTCATGCATATACTGGAGTACTCACATAGGACCATGGGTCAGCTCAATTGTAAGAATTCACTGCAACAGTTCCAAGAATCTCATTTGATATAGCTCAAGTTGTCACTGCAAGAAAGTTCGTAACGAAGACTCCCATCACCTTCTGGACAATGACCGACCATCCCATTCAGGAAATGTGATTACATGCGTAAACATGTCCTTATAGAATCACAGAATAGTTTGGGTTGAAGGGACCTTTTAAGGTCACCTAGTCCAACTCCTCTGCAATGAGCAGGGACATCTGCAACGAGCAGGGACATCTGCAACTAGATAAGGTTGTTCAGAGCCCTGTCCAACATGACCTTGAAGGTTTCCAGGGATGGGGCATCTACCACTTCTCTACATTTGCGTACCTTTCACCTGGTATTTTCTGTGCTGTGTTTTCAGAAGTCACACAGAGTCAGACCTCAGTGTGTCTGCTTACAAATTCTGTAATAACTTTCCACAGCTAAGAATACGCATACATAAATATCTCCTGGCCAACAGAAGAACTAGCAGTAATCTTCAAAGGAGTTTTAAATTCCAGTTACATTAGAATTTTGCAGATACACTTAAAATATGAGAAAATGTTGTTTAAAATTAGCAAGAGGAAGCCCTTTAAGAAAGAGAAGTGTGCATGGGATTGCAATGCCAAGAAGCCAAATTTCATGAAATCTTGAGATTTGCTGCAAACACCGGTAATGAAAAAGACTTTCTTTATTCTCCTCCATGACAAATATATCAGGACAGTAGCTGCCAAGTGTGGTATAGTGTAATTAATTAGGAATGGGACTAGACAGAGACTACATGAGTTGCTCTCTTTAAATAGAGTAGAAGGGAATTCTGAGGCAAAGAAGAAATGGGACAGTTCCCCTCAAACTCTTGTGAGGGAGTCTGAACATGAGGTTCCAAAATCATCATCATAATAGCCAAAGAGGGCAGTTCATATATCTATTAATACCGAGGAAATAAAGGTAAAATTAATGAAGTTTTTCAAATATATCGGTTCCTAAATGCCATTGATCTCTGTATGACAACAGTTTCTTTGTTGGTTTTACTGCAGCCATTATTTTATTTACTTGAGACATGATATATGACTTTGTGTTGCCATTTTACACACCAAGATTTCACAAAAAAGTGCAAATGATTAATCACAGAAATGCCTACAAACTTCTGTTTCCTTATTGAATTTAAAAACAAACAACAATCTTCAAGAATATTTAAGTAAGCTACTTGCCAACAGCAGAAAGAAAAATAAGAGGAAAGAAAAGGAAATAACACTTCATTAGAAAATAAAAAGTAATTATTCCAGTGCATTCCGTTATCTTCTTTTATTACCAGTGATTGCTCCCCTTCAGCTGGTTCATTTAACTTGCTGGTTTAATTGCTCATTTTATCAAATTTAATTTATCTAAACATAATCATGTAACTTATAAGCAGTAAATCAGGTAACAAGTAATAATGACAGATAATGCAGTTACGTTATTTTATTCTCCATGCAATACAATGATTTGGCTTTATCAGGGAAGGAAAACAGAAGCATTACCTGATTTGTCAGTGGTCAGTTTATACATGCAACAAAGCAGGAGCCTGGGTTTTGTGTCACAAATTTGGTTGTTTCTATGCAAACCAACAGAGTCTGGAAGAACTGACCTCAGAATCTTGAGACTGGAAACAAAGATTAGCATTGATCAACATCTGCACACAAGAATTGGGGCCTATTTGATTGCCTGAGAGTCATTTTTTCTAGGGAGATGCAATAACTGTAACTCTGAATTCATTTGCTCTAGACTTTGCTCAGCCCATAGCTGTGCACCTGCAAAAAGTCAGAAGAACGAATGTAGTATTGCATTTCTGTGCATGTCCACATTATTGGGTACACATGTATATAACCAGAACAAATGCAAGAAAAAGTGATCTGAGTGTTAAGATGCTACAGTAACTTGGTGATTTCTTTAAAAAAATACTTTTGTCAGTCAAATATTTGAAGGAATTTCATCCAGCTGTTTTTATAGTCCTAGTGATTGGACTTAAGAACCTGCACTGAGGAGCCCATTCTCCTACAACCTGGAGAGTCTTATTCTATAAATATGTACCTCTCCACTTGTGAATACTCAGGCACGTGATGGATGAGGTGAATACTCAGGCATACCAACCCTGGACCATTCCATGCCCAGAAATTCAAACATTTGAAAGTCTATTGAAAATAAATGCAAAAGGAAGACTGGCAGACCCAAAGCAAAAGTTTCTTTTAAGATGTGATACACAACTGTGTAGCAAATATGTGCAGAATTTGAACATCTGTAATACCTGTATTTTGTACTGAACAGCAGAATTGTTCAGGATGATCAATCTATACCTATCTGCCTCTGTTTTCCAACCACATGATGACATAAAATAGTTGCAAGAGGCATAAAAATGTCAGTTCTGAATAAATGTTTTTAGAAAACAAGCAGTGAAAAACAGGCAAAGAAAATGATTGTTACAGTGCAAAATAAAAATCCCCATCGTAGCATTCAGAAAACAATGTTGATAATTATCCACTTCAAGAGAACAGTATGTTTAACTGAAATAGCAGTTGCTTAGTCTTATCATTATACTCAGTTCACATACGCACAATACATAGGAGTACCTATTTGAAGAATGAAAAAGGCCAGCTACAAATTTTCAGAACAAATTATCCTCAATTTTCTTCACAAAAGCTGGTCAAGTACATTTGAACTTTATCAGTAAAACTGTTCACCAAACTTTATTAAAAAAAACTTCAACTATGACTAATTTCCTGCTTTGTTCAGTGAATTAATTTTTTTTTTAAATACACAGACCTTTAAAATTTAAAGTTTACTTTGGTATTTAGAATGCCAGCCAAGAAAGAGTAAAATAATTTTGTTTCTAAAAACAAACACAACTTTATAAAGAGTCACTTTTCATGCTTCTACCCTCATCAGACATTACATTTTACACTTTACTTTCCCAGTGGAGCCTCATATGTATAGCATATTTCTACACAGTATCTACACAAACATTTTCATTTCAGTCCTGATAGTGGCAGGAATGCCCACATAAAGCCCCCAGATACTAACTTGAGAACATTTGCCAAAATAGCCTAAAAAGTTTCTCCACCTTGGAACTCCTGACACACCCTGATAATCATGAGAAAACCAATTTGGGGATGAAATTCCAGGAGACTTCACTGCACACCACAGGGAGATGTTCAATGTCTTTTAGGCCTGTCAGAAATATTCAGCCTAATTCTTAAAATTGTTTCATGTCTGTGGTTCTGAGCCTCTCTTGCTGGGAAAAATCTGTGGCTGCTTTGGTAAAGCTTTAGTAACATCACTCCTCTGATGATGAAACAGTGGAACAGGATTCCTGGGTCTAAGTGTCTTTTTCTACAATTGTTTCCATGAACAAAAGATCTAAATTTCAAGGTCTGCTCCAGCAAGTCCCTACATAGTCCTCAGATAATACAACTTCTGCTCCTACCGTCTGTTATTGTATCAGGTGTCCCAATACCACCGTAATTGTGAACATGTTTTCTTCTGTCACTTCGTCGAAGACTTTTTCAGTTAATCCATCTTGTGCTAAAAATCAAATGCATGATGAAAATCAGGAGAGGCTGTTCAGACCAGTAACTTTTAAAAGTAATAATCTGTCACAGTAATATAGTGTATGCTCCTAAATGACTCCACTAGAAAGCAGCACATCTGTTGAGTAAATAGTCTGTGTTTTCTGCATACAATTCAGTGAAGACGATGCAAAGGTCCTTCTTTACATCAGCATTTTTTGGACTAGACAAGTTGTACAAGCACTGTACATTCACCATTGATCTCTCTTTACTGTGCTCCTCCTGAATCATTTCCGACAGTCCCACCTTTTCATCTCCTAGTCAGGACCATAAACAGAGCACCATCCTTGACTCACATCTTTCTTTGGCCCAAAGGCTACATCTAAATACTTCTTTCTACATGAAAACATTCAATACAGGTCTCATCCAACCACCTAGCTGAAAGTATTGCCCAAACTCTCATTATTCTGTATTTCTGTTATTGTAGTATCTGTTTCTTTTGTCTCAAGGAATGCAGTTTTGTTCTGCTCATGTCCATTGAGATTAGCACTGCAAAAATAAAATTTCAGCCTAACCCTTCTGCCCTTTCATTTCTCTATTTCTCCACTAGCATGTTCTTCTCTTCAGATGCAAACACAATTTAGTTATCTCGATTTTCAAGTTCATGCTCCACCACAGTCTCTTGACAATATCAAAATGCATTTGCTGGTTTCCTCATGGCTCATGACCCACTAGCCACCCAGTCACAACTGCCTCTTAACTTTTACACCCCTGCTCTTTCTTCCTTATTGCTCTTCATGCTTGAGAAGACCTTCCAATAACTGTCTTCAAACCTACTTCATTGTTGTACTTCAAATTGCCACTTAAAACCTGCTATGACACTTAGAAACACCTGAAGAGTTTAGGCCTGTTTAACACCTTCAGCTACTGCTGTCTAAACATTTCCTTGTGTTCTCCTTTTGTCTGTATCATATGTTGTCTTTTGTTTTAACTTCAGATTGCAAATACTCTAGCACAGACACATTTTTATTCCATGTCTTCCCACCTGTTCAGAAATTACCATTCTATCCATAACTGTGAGCTAAAATAATAGAAGTAAAAATTATTTATATCGGATCATTCAGTTGCTGCATACAACACGTACTAAATCTGAAACTTTACTTACAATGGAAAGCTTCATTTTCATATTCCTTTTTCATGTCTCTCCTTTCTCTAACTTCTCTCCATAGATTTTCTTTTTCACATTTTCGTCTACTTCCATTTAGTAGTTAGTGTGTTTAGACAGCTGAAGGATACTTTGTGAAACCCCATCCTTCCCCATTTTCTTTCCTAGTTTTGTTTCAGCCTCAATTTATTTATTTCAGTATAGGCAAACTTAGTAGAGCTAGTTAGAAATGTTTTTTTCCCTTCGGAAAAAAATGTACTTTTTTCTGTCAAATACTAAAAACAATATATTTTTTTCTACAGTATTTTTAACAACTAACTGTAAGCCTCTGCTGTTTTGCCAAGATAGACTTTAAGATGATCATAGGATGCTTCCTTCCTCCAGATTGCTCACAACTCAATAGCTAGCTCACACTCTTAACTTTATTTAATTAAAAACACCGGTCCTATTGAAAAAGCCACTTCAACTGATTTTTTAATCTCTTAATGGTATCAAGCTATTAGGTCAGATGAAGTATCAGGCTATACAATGTTTTTCCTGCTCATGAAAATTTTTTTCAGTTTTTACCTGAAAGAATTTGCAATCACAGTTATAATATGTGATCAGAAGAACCATTGTGGGGGGATACCAAAGGCTGAAAGACAAGCATTGGAGCATGTGAAGTAACTAAGAAACTGCTAGTGGAGGAGTGTTTAATAGAAACAGCACAAGAAATCTGTAGATTTTTTAATTGCTTTTTTAATGCTGCTGCCCACAGAAGAGCTTTTTCTTTCTGTGATACCATCTACTGCTGTCTGCAGGGGGCCTGAACTCTAACAGATGACTGCTGGTAACTCACTGTGGTGGCTTAAAACATTATCAACCTCAGCTGTTTGTTTCCTTGCCTCTGTCGAAGGCTACCACTCCCATAGGAAAGGCATTAAAAACCAGCCTGTTCCCACATCAGCCACTCCGCTGTACAGGGCTTCTAACAGTTGAAGCTGTCTCTGGAAGGGTGCTGAAAGACTGGTTTGCAAACTGGACCGGCTAAGGCAAGCTGTACGGCTGCTGTGACAACCTCCAGCAGAAGGTTATTCCGCTCCGCAGGACCGTCGTGTCCTGAACTACTACAACTCCTTCCTCAGCAAACGTGATTCAGAGCCTGTAAACCACATCCACCACAGCAGAAATTGCTCCGTGGTCAAGGTGTTTGTTATACCGGTTGCTGCATATTTTGTCACAGTATACTGCCGTACAAAACAGTACAAAATAAGAAAAGGAAAATTACATAAAATGTACTGGACGGGATTCGCAGTGTGTGCTGTTGTGTAAACAGGACTGTGATTACAGTGTTATAAGAACATGAAACCAGTGCAGGATCACCATAATAATGATGCTGCCTGTTCTTTAATTGCTCTGCTTCACACTGATTCAGAAATTGGTTGAATTGCACCCTTGTGCTGCATTGTGAACTTCATTAGACTTTGTTTTACATCAATTAACATACCTGAAACACTCTCTGCGGAGAGTCACGGTGTGCCCGAGAGCCTTCAGTGTCACCTACGGCACCTGAAGGACATTTCTGCTTCCTTTGGCCCTTGTGGTGCCAGCTCTCAATGCTGCCTGCACAGGTCCCTCCGCTCCTCTCCGGCTACAGGGGTGGACATGCAGGGGAGCTGGGCACTTGCTAGGCTGTTCCAGGGTCCTGCTTTGTAGATTTGCGACGCTCCTGGGTAAGCAATGCTGTGTCATTACGTAGCTAACCTTAGAAACACCTATCTCCAAGCAGGTTAAGGCAACTGCAACTCAACATAATTTCCAAGGCAAATTACCCGAAGAAAGGAATCGACACCTACTGCATTATTTGATCTGAATAGCACAAACGTAAAAGCTCTTGAATGCTAAAAAAGCTTTCACAGCATTTTAAAGAATTGCTGATCTGAAAAGCAAGTTTGGAGAACTTTTCCTTACAAAATAAGGCCCTCCATCGCCAGCATGCTGCCAGTTCAAGTGAGCTTCCTCTCGTGGCAGATTATTGCTAGTGGCACTAACGGCTGCTGATCCACCAGTCAATATGCACGACACGTTTCTCTTCTGAAGCGGCAGCCACATAAAAGTTTGGCTCATGTATGAATTTTTAAAGTAAACAGGAAAAAAAAAATCTCAAACTACTGTATACCATTTTATGCCTCACTTCAGAAGAGCCAATATACCAAAAAGCTCTAAGCAATATCCAGTACTAGATATTAATTAATAACCAGAGTTAAAGAGTTATTTTCTTCCCTATTATTTAAAATTAAATCACCATGAAGAAAATAGCTTGCTGATCAAATAACAGTTTCTGTCACCGAGAGGAGAATAAAAACTGTCTTAATCTCTATTCTGATGAAGATTTAATCTCTACATCTATTGAAAACTTAATCTTTATATCTATTGAAAACTTAATCTTTATATCTATTGAAAACTTGAAAATATTTGCCCTGGAGAATCCAGGTATGTTTGTAGCCCAGCAGTGAGTATCTGCATCACAGCATATCTAATTCTTCATGCTTTTTCTCAAGCCATGACACGTCCTTCCTTTAGCACTAGAAGTCATGCACCTTGCCACAAGTCCTCTGCCCTACTCCAGGTCCAAGGCTGCAGTACTCCTGCCTGCTGACACTGTGATAACGTTGCAGCCAGGGATGCCCATCATTCCTATCATGGTCTGACAGCAAACATGGCAGCCCAACTTGATACTGCCAAAGTCAGGAGTCTGACCAAAATCATGTTCTGGTTTGTAGCAAACACACACAACCATCAAGCAAGCATAAGTGGAACTGGAGCCATTAGTTGTAGGTGCTCATCTTTTTCTTCTTTGATCATTAATAAGTAATAATAATAATAAGTAATGCTTTAATATTTGCTACATTCTCTTGCACCACAAGACTCTAAATCATGCAAATGATAAAGAATGTAGCTGATAAAGAAATGATGAACAAAATATGAGGAGAACAGAACCCACTCTTCCTAACTGAAAATCTGCATCACATGCTTCAGCAATGGAAAATATGTCACCCTATACCTGCTTTTAGTTACTGTGGCAAAAAGCAGAAGCTTTGAAGATAATTGAACACTTGTTAAGAAAAAAAAATTTAAAATCGCTTACCCCAGATGACTGGGGGAGTCAAAATTTGCAAAACTGGCTTTAATCTTGAGGCTTTCACTTTTCCCCTTTTGACTACTCCATGTTGTCCTAGTTTGTGACACCCCAGAACTCTAGTCCATCTGGCCTATAGGTGAATCTATCGCTGCCATCTGCCATTTGTGACAATTTTTAAAAAGTTGTGGTATATATCGGAAGAGCAAGAAAAACAGACATAAGCAAATTCTGGTTGATCTTTCCTTACTGGAGAATCAAGAATAATTTTATTACTGACTCTTCTGGTTTTCTATAAAGAATAAACAAATGTGAAACATTATTTCTCTTCTGCAAAGACACATGCTTGAGCATAGTAAATTAATTGTTAAAACACCAGTTTGGAATGGGAAATAAAAATGGCATTTGCAATATTTAATTAATTATTTTCTTGGATTGACCTTGTCACCACCAGGAACTCTTGTTTGGTGCATTCTAAAATTTTACTTTTTCTCTTGTGTATTTTTCTGCTAGAAGTCAGCCCCAGACATCAATGAGAAGTGACTTAAAATGCATAAATCTAAAAAAAAAAAAAGAAAAAAAGCTGCCACTTCCATCCCCAGGCTCCTCACTTGATATTCTCTAGGCCCCTCAAAGCTGGCCATCAATGCCACTAGCAGTGAAAGTGAGAAGCACGATGTTGCTGATGTTAGCACCTCTGTGTCAATTGTTGTAATATCCAGTGCCCTTGGGATGAGAAAATTTCTCCAAGATGCAAGCCATTAATGCCGCTGTTAAGTGTCCTCCTCCAAAAACTGTTGACAGAAAAAAGGGAGTGCACTTCCTATATTCAATAAAAATAAAATACAGTATACGGAAAATTCAGGTAATTGCAAGAACATGCAGGCACTTTTAAAATATTATTTAACCCCTTGGGCATCCAGCATAAGTACAGCACCTGTGAAGAAAAGCAAGATCTGGGATTTATCTAAATTTGGGTACTTTGAAAGTACTTGTCAAAAATATTGCAGAGAAATGGGCACATTTGAGGTTCTGTTTATGTAAACTCTCCAACACATATAGTCAAAGCCTGTTTGAAAATGATGTAGGAATAGGTTTTCTAAGGAGATTTCCAGATTTCGTGGTCTTTATTGGGGTGGTCATAGCTTCTCTTCTATCTGGTTCTTCAACCCAGTATCTTGCTCAGAATCAAAAACTATGTTAAAAAAAAAAAAAAAAGGAAGAATGAAGAAACATCCCAAAATACCAGTGCTGTTATCTATGCCTTCCTGAGATAATCTTCTTAATTTTCATTTTCTAAATCACCACAAGCAGGGCGGAATAGACGTGCTGATATCTTTAGAGTATCTGTAGTCAGTTGGAGGATAACATAGTCTCAGGTCATCTCCTTTCACAGGAAAAGGTTCAGGATTGGAGTGGTGGAAAAAATATAGCAAGAGGATTATTCACACTGCAGGTGAGAGTTACATGGAGTTTGCATTACCTATCCTCACTAAGATTTAAATATACTGGTTGCATGCTAATGCACAGCCACTCAGTACTTTGGCCATGAGAAAAGTCTGGTTTTGGAAAAACAGCAAAATTGCTTCTATGTTCCTCTGGCAATATAGGGCTTACAGCTGTGATAAATTGCATATCTACCTGTGCCTTCGCTTAAATCAATCAGTGGCCGTTTCAGTTATTTTAAACATTGATATAAATCAAAATGCAACTGCTTTTATCTACAGCCAGTGCTACAGACACAATGTTGATAAGCACAGTATACAATCTAGGTTAAATAACACCGATTCCTTCCTTGCATTCTCACACTTCCCTCAGAGAAGAATCAAATGTTGGTTTCTGTACTAAAAATAGCAAATACAATAAGGTGTATTAATAAAGCCTTTGTCAGAATATCATTATGATTTATTAAATAAGGGATGCTTTGATGAGGAATATTGAGTAACAATGCATCTACAAACATAGGGACTTTTAATTAACAAAATATGTATATCAGAAATTAATGAACAATGTGATTATATAATGCAATACAAAGTTAAAAAAAAGACATTACTTGAGGGATAACTATAAAATTAAGTTGAGTGATAAATTGCATGATGAAGTTTAAATTAAACTTAAAGGTCATAAACAAAGGAAATTAATATCCATCATAAACTGAACATTTTTAGATTAATTTAATAATAAGATTTATTCTGGACATTGAATAAAGACTTTTTTTCAGTGTAGATAATGTAAATTTGATACATATTTTTAAAAGAGCTCTTAGAGAAAAAAAATCCTAAAGTTAATGTTACAACTTATGAATCCAGATTCTACTTTACAAAGAAAATCACTGGAATTCTTTTCTTTGTAAGACATCCTTAAGCTAGTCATTTTTGTGAAGAAACTTTCCCTTGCATAGATTGTGCTGTAATTTTCTTCTTCAAGGTTTCTTGCACATTCCTTTGAAAGATTTAGAAAAGACCATTATTGGAGGCAAGAAACAAGTCCTGATACTCTGTTCCTTTATTGACGGGTCTTTTCATCTGTGCTGTATCAGTGCCTACCAATGCAATGGGATATCACTAGGAAGTGTGGAATGAACAAGGGACATATTTCTTACTGACACTCCACTCATATCAACCCATGGATCCTACGCTCCACCAGAAAAGCTGTCTCTGCAACTGCCTGTAACAGAACCCTGTATCACATCTCCTACTTGCTTCTGCATTGGTTGAAGTGATCATTATGTGTGGTTAGTGGGATGTAGCTGAATTAAAACCTTATGGAAAAAGCTCTCACAGTGAATGGGAGAAAGGAGACAAAACTCGGAGATGAGTCTCAAATCTGTGGTTTGGCCCCACCTCTAGTTAATTTAAATATTCAAGGATTTGTGAATGAAGGGGGAACAATGGATGCGTAAAAAACATTATGATCAATAACAAATCAGTGTAAAAGACTCCTAAATGGGAATAATTGCAGTACTGGAATCTCTATGGAAGAACAATCAATGATTAGACATATTTATGATATGAATAAACTGCCCCAGTGATATTCAGGAAAACAATTTGCTTTTCCAAAATGTTACTGGCTGGAATTCTCCTGTTTTAAAATTAACTAAAGCTTTCAAAATCAGTTATTACCCATCAACACTTTGTAAGCTAGATGCCTTAGAGAAAAGGAAACATCCATGCTGTTCTGATAAATCAAGCAATAAGTGCAGGACTGACAGATATGATGGAAGCCATCATGACTAGCTTCATCTATATTTCCTTGTTTATTACAGCTATTTTCCATTTCAAGAAAATACTCCCATCTGCCTGCAGCATAGCTTAGATATAGAGTAAAAAATCTGTTTTTTCTCACCATAAGTAAGCAGACTAATTCAACAATAATTACACAGAACAGACATGGAGAAGAGAAACTAAAAATGTCACATTAACAATGTCACATTCTCAGTTCCTGTAAATCTTTTTAAATTAGACTTCTGCACATAACAAAAATTGCCAGTTCAGGGGCTTATGTTACCCTTTTAAACCACATCCTAGTAGCTCCTACTTATTTCTATCTTATCAATAACTGGAAAGCTCAGTTACTGCAGTGCCAACGCAGTATTTACAATTTACAAAAGTATTTACAAAAGCATTTACAGTTACATAGTGTTTTTTCATCTAGGTACCTCAGGCCAGAATGTTAACAAAACTCATGGGGTGGGTACAAATTGGAAATTTCTTGAAGATCCTCCTATACCACCATCAGGAGGCGTGCAGTAGGCTATGCTCATTACCCGTTCTAGTCCTGTGACCCCTGTGTTTTTTGCAAGCTTCATGGGGGAGCAGCAAAAGACCGCAGGTATCTTTGTAAGGACCAAATCACCTTTGCAGACCCAGGGCCTTCGAATTTTCTTGCAGTCCACATTCCCCTCCTCTACAGATCACAGCAGCATGGTTTTAGCATGCCTGTCTACCAAGGCACCTTACCTCCCCCAAAGGTGCTGCTTTCCCTAGACATCTCTCTGAATCCAGTGTGTCTGCAGACCTCTAGTACTCCCATTTTCCAGCTCCTTCACCACTTTCAATCCTCCAACAAAGCAACTATATGTTCCGTATTTGTATTCTGAGACATGTATAAACCCTTTATATGCAAAATATACAAAAGGTACCTGCACACACACTTAATTTTTCCCTTCCAGTTATTTACAAATAATTAGCTTTTCAATCCCAATAGTTAAGATTCTGGTTATTTGTCCCTTTCTCCAGCCACAGCTCTCTTAAATGACTTCAGTAGGCTTTTTTCCCAGATTTAGTCAATCATACTACTCTACCCAAAACTGCATTGTCTAAAGTGATGTCTGTTTCCTTCTGTTCTGAATATTTCAGCTACGATTGAACTCAATTTGCTTAGAAGATAAAATTCTTAGATTAATACTTTAAACTTATATTTATTCAATCCTGTATGTTCTTTTGATCAATTTCCAGCCTTAGTGTGTTTAAGAAAATAGTGAAAAAGGATGGTAAAGGTTAGATACCCTTCCTCAACTGAAAAAGCCCTAACTGTTCCTAACTATTCCTGTATCAGGAATAGCGTGGCCAGCAGGTGTAGGGAAGTGATCGTGCCCCTGTACTCGGCACTGGTGAGGCTGCACCTTGAATCCTGTGTTCAGTTTTGGGCCCCTCACTACAAGAAGGATGTTGAAGTGCTGGAGCATGTCCAGAGCAGGGCAACGAAGCTGGTGAGGGGTCTGGAGCACAAGTCTTATGAGGAGCGGCTGAGAGAAGTGGGGTTCTTTAGTCTGGAGAAGAGGAGGCTGAGGGGAGACCTTATCGCTCTCTACAACTACCTGAAAGGGGGTTGTGGCGACGAGGGTGTTGGTCTCTTCTCCCAAGTAACTAGTGATAGGACAAGAGGAAATGGCCTCAAGTTGCACCAGGGGAGGTTTAGATTGGATATTAGGAAAAATTTCTTCACTGAGAGAGTGGTCAGGCATTGGAACAGGCTGCCCAGGGAGGTGGTGGATTCGCCATCTCTGGAAGTATTCGAAAAACGTGTGGATGTGGCGCTTCAGGACATGGTTTAGGGGACATGGTGGCGCTGGATTGATGGTTGGACTTGATGATCTTGAAGGTCCTTTCCAACCTAACGATTCTGTGATTCTGTGATTCTGTAACTCTAAGTCCGTGCATTGATGCTGACCGGGAGACTGTTACACATTTAGGAGCTAGTGATCCACCCAGCAGTTACCCTGAACAGGCCAGGTCTGCCTTGTGCTGCACAAATCCTTGGTGGCACGATGAGCTTAGCTCACTGTAACGCGGCCACCTGTATGGCCTTGCCTTTACTTAACAGTGCAGCAAGAAGTTTTCATGAGAACATCCTTTACGAATAGTGTTGTTCTCTTGTAAGGAAATAGCATAATGGCTTGAATGGCTAAGTGGGAGATTTTCCCTCTCCATGTGGGAAAATCCATCTGGGCTCTGTCCGATGCTGCACAAACGCGGGGTGCCCAGTATCTGAAGGGAGGTAAGATTTACACATTATCCATCTCTTCTCATTCTGTTTTATTGAAGCAGTTATCTTATTCATCTATTTGTTGTCAAGCTTTTCTCACTGAGATGCAGAAAGGATCCTGCGCTGTCCCTCTTTCCTCACCTCCCCCCTGCCACAGCTGGTGCAGAACACCCTGTGACCCCAAGCCTCCAAAAAATCCTAGGATACTGGTTCAATGCCTTTTCTCTATAAAATATCTCTTACCGGTTCCAAACTTTAGCTTTGCTTTCCAGTTGTCATAGTCTAAACATTATGAGATACTCCATTGTTTTATGTAATTCAATAGCCGGTAGTAATTGGTATTTTTATATGACCATATTTTGTCATATAAATGACAATGACCAAATTCCAGAAGGAGCTTTTGTATAGGTTTTTATTTTAGGAAGACTGAAAACTCCCAGTTTTTCATAAAAATACATGAAGTATTTTCTTGAATATGAAAGATGACTCATTTTTAAATATTGTTTTATTCTGTAACATGATTTGGGAAGTAATCAGACACAAATGGATACTGACTGTCACAGTCTAGTTTCTGCTGGATTGGCTTTCACTGATTTGAATAACCCTGGTTTCTACTGAAGCCAAATGGAGCTTCAGATGTTCAAATCCTTGAAAAATCAGGCCACATCTAAGTGCAGGGTATTCCCTTTTCTTTCCTGTACTTGTTTCTTTAATTCATACAGGATGTAGCAACATATTTAAACATACTCTCTAGATTTTATGGTGATTAATTCCCTGATCACAGTATTTCCTCAGGTCATATGTCAACCACTGACTAGATTTGAAGTGGCAATACAAGGGGTGACAAGTAATAGAAATATGTGGCAATGTTTGGCATCCCTAACAAAAAGTTTAACATGAGCAGTCCAAAAGTATAGGAAGATTTGTTAAACAATTTAAAGAATTCTCAGGTATTATGTACAATACATCCTTTCACCAAAAAATGTTTATGACTGAATACTCTATGATTATTTATAATGGCAAAGCTGGAAAGCGTTAGGACAACTCCAGTGCTTCCAGAATTGTCTCATAATCTCACTTGGGAAATGGTAGAATAACTCAATTTAATAGTCATTTTTATATCTTACTGGAAATCTGTTATCCTAACTTCTTATCTTGATATATCATACAGCTGTCAGGGTAGCATGTGGAAAAAAAAGTCCTTGTCAAATATACCTTCCAATCTTTTCATCAAATTTAGAGCAAAATACTACAGTGTCTAAGGAGATTGGTATTAAACACACACTTCAGCTTTTTACTGTTTAATGAACCAAACTTTCATATGTTATTTACTCGAAGACAGAGATATGACTGATGTCAGTCATTCTCAGATTGGGTGTAGCCCCTCAAATATCTCCTGCTGCAATGCTTTGGCTTCTGTTGACAGTGACGTCCATCTGATAAATATGAACTCTGGGCACCATTGCAATATACAATAAGCCCTGTGGAAAGCCAAAGAAACTCACTACCACAAAAGTTGTGTCTGTGCCATCATATGGTATAAAAAAATGATTAAGAGAACTTCATGCTGATAATATGAGTACAGAAGCCCTGAATAACAGCAGTCATTAGTTAATAAAAAATTCAGAGTTTTGTTTGGAGTCCTTTGGAAGTTGGATGACAGAAGAAGTTATGACAGCAGGAAGAGAAGCTGTCAAAGGAGCACCAATGGGTAATGACAGAAGACATTTCAGAAAATAGACTATGGCTCCGTTTCTGCTTGTCAAGATTCATTGAGGCTGAATAGCTCTGAATTCACTGCTCAAAATGGACAGTGTACGCTGATGACTAGTAGCAACCAGGCGCTCTTCAAATTACAAATCCATCTTGGAAGGGAATGCATGCCCAAGCACTTCCAGAGCGCGGTGTCTGATTGCAACAGCCCACTCTCTCTTAGTGATTAATGTGATTGTCAAGCATTTACCTGTACTGGCACTTTGGACCATTTAAAGTGGCAAATGTTGTTTATTATTGAAACCCGGTTTCTTTCATTTTTATAGCACATGCTGAAAAAGGAGTTAGTGTTTCCTTTCTTTGGCTTGTAAAATTGATGTGTCCCTTGGAGTAAATTCATTACTGGGAAAATAGGAAAACACAAAAAGAAATACATGCAAGAGTTCTTAAATCTAGACAGCTATAGATTACTATATATGTCAGGAAAGTGCCATTTCAGTTAAATATAGTGTAAATACAATTTAGTTTTGCGTTATGTCTTTCAAGCAGAAATCAAGAAAATACACGTTCTTTTGCCTCTACGATCCTTTGAAAGACCTGTCTCCAGTGGAATCAGGTTCTTGGAAGCTGAATGTCTACACGTAAATGTATAAGATGCTTTCTTCTGGAACGAAACAGACAAGGCTAATTGGTCCAATGTGCTGAATGACATTTTACAGGCACAACACAAGATACATGTCCTCAATACACTGGCACAAGATAGTTCCTTTCCCAAATCTCACATACAGACCTGAAAAAGCTGTTGCATTACCTAAAATTGTTTACAATCTGAGTAGTGCTACAAAATCCACTGTGAGATAAAGACTCATGCTGATTTTGATGTTGATGAGGCTCTAAGATCAGCTTTGTCTTGTCTCTACCATGAGTGAGCAGAGAGGAAGCCTGCAAGGAGTCTCTCCCACTCTGCATTTGGTCAGATCCGCACTTAGAGGCAACATACCAAAGTCAGCTCTAACCCTGTTAGTTCAGTGCTCCCACAATGGTTTAGAAAGGCCTCCACAGAGCTACATGGGAATTTGGATTTGGAAGCTAAAGGTGGATAAGTACCTCAGTTTGATTAAAAGACATAATTCAATCTCATTGAATCCCAATGTAGCCATCTTCCACCCCACAGAGAGAAACAAGATATAGAAGCAGCCCAAGCACTTTGGGGAACCCAAAAATTTCTCCTTTCTAACAATAGGTAAAGGAGATGGTAGACTCATAAACTGCAAAGACTGGGTGAATATTTAGGTAGCCATGTGCTCTCTTTCATCAGTGACAAATGAACATAAATCAAACAACTGCTTTGTTTGCAGGAGGAATACTTGTGATTAGTTTGGATTTGGAATAATTTTAAAGAATAAGCAAAAGGGCCCAAGGAAGAGAGTTAGCAGTAAATAATAAACCCCAAGGGATTGCAAGTTCAAAAAAGAACCTGTTGGAAGTCAACACATATCTTCTAACCAGCCTACACCTGCCCAGGAAAACCTCCAAAGCTCTTCATGAGCTTGTCCTAGAAATGGCCAGACACTCTAACATGAAGAGTGATGTGGTGGAGTGTGACTCCCAACCCTCTGAGGGATTCTGCACTCTGCAATCAAGGCCCAGCTCTGATACAGTCCAGCTGTGTAACCTTGGCTCAGGCTGCTGAGGAAACTGTGAAGCTGTCAGAAAGAGCACTAGGAAGGTATGTCGAGCAGAAGCAGGTAAGATAAGGAAGGTAAAGTTGTAGACACAGGGATATTGAGACAGGCTGTTAGCAGCTCAAGGAGGAAGGTTCAAAAGGAAAAACATGAACCTTGGAAGGTATAAAATCTTAAAGGGAAAATGAGGAATTCGGAAAACAGCAACTCACCACGACTGAGGATGAGCTCCAGGGAGCAGTGAAGTCCAGCCCTTCCCCACATGACTGCTGACTGCTGACCAGTGATGGCTCTGTGGTGAGCTCGCTAACATTTAGCTGAATGGCACAGTGTAATTGCTATCTTGTATTTGTGTTAGCCACTAGATAACTATTCTATACTTGTAAGGTGTGTATATCCTATTTGCTGAGTCTCTTTGCATATGGTAAAAGGTGCCTCAACAAAGTGACCTGGAAAATTACAACTGACACAAAGAAAATGAGCAAGAAAAGAAAACTCAAGATAAGCAATAGGCACAACTGAAATCAAAGTAAATAAAATATGACCCTGAATAAGAGATAGATGTATGCCCCCAGCCTATTTAGCAAAAGCTACCATGAGAGAGACTGTTGTGACTCCCTGCTGTGCAAGTTCTCTGCAATACATGATATTTATTTAAAAATAAGTATGCCTCATCAGCAGGTGGATTTCCGATGAGCACCAATAATATCAAATAGAATCAGCATTGCATTTCAGCTTTTCACATACATGAATTGTTAATCTGACATCAGCTATGGCTGTACTGCAGTTGCAGACTGACATCATTGTAGCTTATGCTTTAATGACTAACCAGCCTGAATATTGGTGGCAGTCTAACCACAGCAGAAAAGAGCTTTTTTTTTTCCAGTGACAGCAGACACATTCTGCCTGCTTCCATATGCTCAGCACCATGATATTGCAGCCAGACTTGCGCAAATGTTTGAATAAAGCCTGCATTGCTGTGTCTACACTGCAAATAAACCATTTTGCTTAAAGAGGGAGACAAAGATCACTAGAAAGAGTCACTTCGATTGAACCACTGAACGCAGCTGAGAATGCTGCTGATCAACAGAAGAAGGCCTGCAGAAAAGGCTTTTGAGAGAGACTGCTGGAGCACTGCAGCAAAACGACCCCAAGGAGTGAGTGCCACAGTGATAGCGACCCAGATGCCCAAACCTGTGACAGAGGAAGGAGCCAAGCACACATTTTCAGAAAATTTTCTGATCTTGGATTGCAGCCTTAAGCAAAAGGCTTCATAGGATCATGATGTCAAGAAGAAAATAATAATGATCAACAAACCTACTAAACATACTAAAAGAAACTATGCAAGTAAGATGAAGAACAAATGGAAGTCAGAGAAGAGCTAGAACAACTATTGAAGCCCAGGTAGTTGAAACTGATCCAGACAGCATGATTTCCTTAAAAAACACACCAAAACCCAATATATTCTACTTCATTTTTAATAACTGCCACACTTTCCCTTCACCATTAAGCTAATTGGATTGATTATGCACAATGATTAGCCACAGTTCTTTCACTTCCATCTTTGGACTTGGGTCTGGTTTAATTTAAAGAGCTTTCTCCAAATGCTTTCCAGCCAAAGCTGGGATCCAGTACTCCTTCCTTGTTCTCTTTGACTAGTCAGCCCTCCCTGGCACTGCTTTGTCAAATTCCCATGTTTTTATTTAGTCCTTTCTCACATCTTGTAGGTTACAACCTGCTGACCCCTTTAGCTAGTTGGATAGAATGACAAAATAATCTGTAAACAGTAAATGTGTTGTTTTAGTGATAATCTCTGTCTGGTACTTTCTACTAAGAAGGAAATTAATTAATAATAGCACTGTTTTCTTTGTAAAACAAACCTGTTTTCTGAGACAAGAGTTTAATTTTCTTTGGCAAACAGGCCAAGAAGAAATATACTCATTTAAATTTGGGTTCTCATGAAATAAGGAGAAGTTTTTGGGAGGAACCATATTTTATATTTTTTCCTCTTCTGCTGTTCTCTGTTATTCCTCACTCACTGTTTCCATTCTTGTTAAGCTGTCACTTAGCATTTTTTCCCTCTGGAATGACAGCAGGGCACGCTGCTTACATTGGCTAGACAGATGCCTACCCTAGAGAGAAAGCATATCAGCTTCTGGACTGCACAGCCTGTACCAACATGGTATGTGTCCTTGCCATCAGATCTTTGGCATTAATGTATGTAGGTGACAAGCTTGTTAGCAAGTCAGATGGTGCAGAAGTTATGCAATTCAAATAACAGCTAAAGAGCTAATTTTACCCCCTGAAAATAATAATAAAAAAATAATTCTGGTTACTGTATAAATAGTTGTCTGATAATTAAAATCAAGTCAAGTGCCTGTTGTAATATTTAAATGGTTAAAATGTGCCTATAAACCCAGAAATACAGAAAAATATTTACAGTTTAGTCTTATTTTGAACAATATTAAAAAAGAGACAATTATTGCCATTGAAGTGTCTAAAGCACGAGAATAAATGCAACTTTTGCTGTGGAGGTGATATAATGTCTTTGTAAGGCTTCATTATTCTAGAGCAGCCTTGGAGGAATATTTTGCAGCATTGAAACTTTGACAAGATGCAGTTAACCATCCTGCACCAGCATACAAGTCACCAAGAAGAACAAGGTCTCTTCGCTGTCAGCGTTCGAGCTGCAAGGGTAGCTGCATTAATTGCATCCTAACTTGTCTGATCTTAAGTCCAGACAATTATATTATGCCATCATGGGTCCTCATTCCCCACTTTCCCTCCTGCTAAGACCATCCAGTGCCACCTTGGCAATATCTTAACCACACCTAACATTTCTCAAAAGAAAGGAAGAAGACCCAATCATCCCAAGCTTTTCTGATGGATTGTTTTGACAAAGTGCAAGGGATTGTAAGAGATATAGAAGAATTTAAAGCATTCAAATCCATACTCAGAGTAACTTTAGATCAGGAGGGATTACAGCATGTACAAAGACTTTGTTGTAGACCAATACAGTTTGAACACAGAGATTTCAGGTGAGCCCCTACCAGTTCGGCTGAAGATACCACACTTGCATAGTCACGGGGGTCAGATCCATCTGACTCAGCACTGTAAATGTTTACAATGTAAACATCTACAATTGTGTTGGACTTGTGAATTTTACTGTTTATAAAGGGAAAATAGGTTCTTCTGTAGTGTCACTCCTCACATCCTGAAGTATGCACATAAAATCGATCAGGCAACTTAAGCCTTGCAAGGGCATTTCTCTCTACTCACTATCACATGAATCAAAGCTGAAACTTCTCAAATGTTAACTCTAGTTGCACAATGGCTGTTGCAACCCAGAAAATGGCATCTCCAACCAATGAGAACTAACACAACCATATATGACCACAGATCAGATTCGACTAGAGTATAAATGGACCCCTTCTAGGGTCCATTTATTGAGTCGATCCTCTTCAGAGCAGCAGGTCTGCAGCTGGGGGCTCTCCCCTTGGATCAGGATGCCACCTAAGCTAACTCCTCGAGGTTGAGAACCCTCACCTTATTAGGTGAGCGATTGCACATTTTGGATCATCACTGTAAAACTTAAGAGTTCTTAAGTCAGTTGTGTAGTAGTAGTTCCTGCCTGGCATCCTGCACTGTAATTAACTACTGTTCATTGGAGCATTGAATTGACTTTTCTCGAAATAAATCTCATTGAAGTATAACATCTGATTAATTTATATTGATAAGCCTCCGGGACACTACATCAGATATAGTTGTCTACATTACTGATCTCTGAAATCAGGTGTGATGAACCCCATCCTGGTGTCCATGGAACATCTCTGGGACATCCAATGCATCCATTCAAAAACTTAACATCTCTGCCAATGGTGAGTTAGAAAAATGGATTTGCGTAATGGTTTTGTTTTGCATTTCCACTTGGAGAGCAAAGACTGCTTCAGGTTTTTTCTTGCCTATGCCATGGCCAACCAGCACTACCTGTGTGCCATGGCAAAACACACAGTCCCAGCTGCAGAATGTGTGAATGGAACATTTTCAGACTTCAGAGAAAGTACAGTGCAAATTTCAAAGAGCAAAGATTTGGCACAGTTCTCATTTTATCCCAGCTGATTCTCTTCTTCTGAGCTTCAGGTAGGCTATCAGCCTTTGAGTGGGATGAGATCCATTTAAAGACTGTGACAGTGCAGGTGTCAGAAAAATCACAGATTCTACTTGAAACAAACATTTTTAATTACATTTGGTATTCCCATGCATATTTCTGTCACTTCTCTACCACTGATGGCAATAAGCTAGGGAATGTCCAGGATAATTAAAAATTTTCATTGCTAATATATTCCATGACTTTTATGTACCTTTGAACCTTAGGACTGCTGTACTGAGCAAAGTGGAATGGAAACTACAGGAGTCTGACACCCCAAACACCACTTACAAAGGAAGATCCTGCCCAGCTACTGCCAAAAAGCAACTGCCAAAACAAAGCATTAGGAAGCACCTTACTTTGTTCTCCCACCCCTCTACAGAGCTTGAGTCCTATTCTAGTAGTGGCTGCTTAATTGATGAGATCAACTTCTGAAACCAGGACTGGAGGAGAGGTAATGACATTGGTGCTGCTCCCTGCCTTCTCCAAAATAGCACTGTGGTTAGGTCACTCACCTAGAAAGTGGAAAATGCATTTTAGGCTCTCTTCCAGTGGACAGTTTTCAAACTTCCCCAGAAGACAAACACAGCAATAGGTTAAAGTTGCTGTTCACCCCTCCTGCCAAAGCAGAGTCAGTGTAAAACCAAGGCAGCAAGAGTCAGGGGATCAAAAGTTGAGCAAATGAGGAAGACGCCAGCGGTGTGACCTTGTGACTAGGGCACTCATTTAGGACATGGTAGGAATGAGTGGTCCTGATCCCTATTCCCAGAAAAAGTTGTGCAGCTGACAGATGAAAAAACTGGCTTGATCCACAGTGCAGAGTGTTGAAGTTTTCATCCTCCCATTTGAACTACCTCACTCAGAAGGGAGCAAATCAGCAGCAGAGTTTTTCAAGGCTCTCCTAGATTAGCTTCAGTAAAACCTCTGCCAAACATATACTGAAGCATTCAGTTCCTCCACCACCTTAAAAACAGCATACCGACAATCTTCTACAATACAATACTTCTCTCTGAGCAAAGCTTCAAAACCTGAGGATGTATATTGCAATTTTGTGTCAGATGCTAACTCTTCCTGCTCCACAGGACACCTAATGGAGAATTCACTTATCGTTGCTGAAACAGAGTGGTAACACAATCACCACGCCTCACCCCTTCCTGAAGTAATTTATCAGAGAAATGTTCTGCAAGGTCAAATGACATTATGGTATCACTCACAAGTTCTTCTTACAATGAATTAGGGAAAAGGACAAATTGGGATGACAGTGCAACACATGGCTACTGTCCCATAATGGGACCTTCATGCAGAAAAATTCTAGAGCAGCCTTAACTTCAACATCCAGTCCAGACCAACAGTACAACTGCATATTTTGCCCGTAGCATTTCTAAAACAGTGAGCTAAAGAACATCTGATACCACACATCCATCTTCTGAGGGAAACTTGCTGCTTATTACTAAGAACTAAGATCAATCAAGGCATTTAGAACACTTAGCCATTGGATTGTAAGGCATTTCCATAGCTTTTTTTAAATCAGTATGTCAAACAAATCTAAATTGTACTGCTGCATACATACTTGTAATGAATGTAAAAGTTCCCTCCATGCCATCTATCTGTGAACCTGCGGACATCTTATTGTCTATTTCCTCTTCACTCATTTTTTTAAATGAATTTCAATGGTTCTGACACCACTGGACAAGAAGTCCATAATCAGAGGACTAATTTATCTCAACTATGGGTGCCACCAAAACAAATAGTACTAGACTTACTGTTGACTGAGCTTTACTCTTTCAACGGAGTTTCCACAACAGCAATCTACGACTAGCCCAAAATTTTACAAATCAGTCATCTAGAGTGTTAAGCAACTGAAGCGTATTTTTGAATGAACTTTGCATTCTGTGATAAAAGACTGAAGACAAAAAAATTATGCTCGACTTTCAGTGGAATATTTGTAACAGCAAGACATTGACTGGTAAGATGTCAATACAGTCTGCAAAAGTTATGTGTCACAAAAAAAAGACAACCAGTTATCTGGCAGGACATTTAGCAAAGTTACATAGGACTAATGCAGAATAGTTTATCAGACAGTGTTCTGTGTGTTATAGTATGCTTTTTAAAACTTTATACACCATCAAGATAAAATTGTATCCAAACTAAACAATTACTGACATTTTTAAGTGCACGGAGTACAAGCCTCTCCAGCACATATAAAACCAAGCAGTTTGGTGTGACAAATGCTGTCAGGTGTCTACTGTCCTAGTAATATAATGGTTCACATGCTATAGCTAATGTCGTGGTTTAGCCCCAGCCAGCAACTAAGCACCACGCAGTCGCTCACTCACTCCCCCGCCTCGCCCAGTGGGACAGGGGAGAGAATTGGGAAAAAACTCATGGGTTGAGATAAAAACAGTTTAATAGGACAGCAAGAGAGAAAGAAACAACAATGATAACAACAATAATAATACTAACAAAGGAATGTACAAGAACAAGTGATGCCCAATATAGCAATTGTTCACCACCTGGCAATCGATAGCCCATCCCCCAGCAGTCATTTCTGCCCCCCGGCCAACTCCAGTTTATGTACTGGGCGTGATGTCATATGGTAGGGAATATCTCTTTGGCCAGCCTGGGTCAGCTGTCCCGGCTGTGTCCCCTCCCAGCTCCCCGTGCACCCCCAGCCTGCTCGCTGCAGCTCAGCACGAGGAGCTGGACTGTCCTTGACTGCTCAGCAACTCAAAACATCAGCACGTTATCAACAGTTTCTCATCCCAAATCCAAAGCATAGCCTCACGCTAGCTTCTGTGAAGAAAACCAGCTTTATCCTGGCTGAAACCAGGACAGTTAAGAAGTGAAATGAACAAAGAAATTTGTTCCACAGTGCTCTGGAAAGATTTATTTCATGTATGTAAGTGATTCTCAGTCACCTTAGGTCTATATCCACAAAACTAGGCTAATACTCCTAGTCTTTTTTTATATCTCTTTTGGGAGAAAGTAGTCATCACGCACGAAGAAATCTTACCAGAAGATATTTCTTCACTGGTGCTTTACTAGGCTGCTTTAACCTCTCACAGTAAAAACTCTCAATTTCTAATGGAGAACAGTAAATGGTAGTGTTTGTCATCCAAATATCATATTTGATTGGCCTTTTTTTTAGAAGACAAACCCTTTTGCAAAGCAAAGTGTGTTTGTTTTTTTTACTGCCTTTACAACAGCAGATGCTGGAACCCTTACTGGTGAAGCTGAAGATGTTGAGTGGCCACTAACTCCTGAACTAGCTGGTGCAATCCAGAAGCCTTTGCCCAGGATGGTAATATGTCTATGCACAGTTCTGCATGCAGTAGGCACCAGTATGTAACAACTAAGATTCACCTAAATAAAGTCAAACACAGGAATTCAATTCTCACATAAATGTACACTAGGCTCAGAAGGCAGCAGGCTTCTAAAACATTGCAAGGAAATTGGAGTAGTACAGAAAATGCTGATCCAGTATCCAGCATTAATTCAATAGCCTGAGGCTGGTTTCTTGATGTAGAAGAAGCATTAGCAATACACAGTATTGCATCTGCAGGGTATTTCAGACAGCTTCTATCCACCTTCAGAACATTAGCATCTGGCAGAGAAATTTTATTTGTTTGCTGGTTAGACTGAGAATTATGATACACCTTCACAAAATGTCCAGCCTTTCTACATGCTTGCACCCCATGTTTTCTAAGAAATTTCCAGTGTAATGTATAGCTTACTGTATAGGTTCACAGCAGCTAGATAATCTTGCATTATGTATTTTGAAACTTCATAATTTCTCTTAGCCTTTGCTTTCAGCCACATTTGTTGTTTATGTGATGTTTGAAATCCCTTGATTTAATGCTTTTATGTCTGCCATTGGCAACTCCATTTGACTAGTAAAGGATTTAGCTTTCTGTAGTGTCAGGTCTGATGCAAACAGTAACTGTTCTTTGATAAGAAACGCAATTATTTCCAATAACAGAAATGCAGTAATTTCATCACTGTTTTCACTCTCATAAGCAACATTCAGGTGCCTTAAAGAAAGTTCTGTAGAGTCTTCCTTTTCTTTTCTCCCTTGAATGAAATTAATAGTGTTTAGTTATAGTAGTCAGTTTAAGAACCAAAAAATTTCTTCAGCGATGTGAAGCCTGTAACATATTCATCTTTGAAAAGGAGTGTAAAATATATGCTGATCTCTTCTACCAAAATGGTGCATAAACAACACACCTCACACACTGCAGAGCTTTTTGACATTCATATTGAATTTTTGTTTTCAAAGATTTTCATCCAAAGATGAAAAATAATTGAAGGCTTACCCAGGCTTTGCAGAGGAAGCATAGCAGATTCAAGGATGAGCGAGCCATCCTTGTTGGCAATTCACTGTACAACAACAACAACAAAGCAAGCCAAGTTTATTAGTCAGATTATTAAACAAAGCAAAGTGAATGCCTGAGCAGTCACAGGACCAAAGGCAGAACAGTCCCTGCATCTCCATGGTGGCCTTGGTTCCTTCCTCCCTCCCTCAGCATGGCCAGTTCTTCTTCCACCAGTTGAGACATAGACATTTTCACCATGTGCAGCAATGCTTGCCCTCCTTTCTTCAGCGTAATCTTTCTCATCTCTTAAATCCACCACAGAGGTCATCACATTTTCTTGCTTTACACGTGGGATGTGCAAAGCTCCTTGTGCAACCAGTGCTATACAACAAACGGGATGCTTCCCGGATCCTGTTTTCCTTTAAAACTTAACCACCACTGTTGCATCAAGATTCAAAGATTTTAAAGCTTTCACTGTCAAACCAATTCTAATTTGCAATGTGCATGAAGCACCCACAGCAGCAGGTTGGCTGTAGAGTTAGGTCGTCACCTTTTCCCTTTTTGTAGCAGGGAAGACCTCATATGCCTCAGGCCAGATTTAGTTCCCTGAATGTTAGACCTGACCACCATTAAAGATGTATTTTGGTATGGCACCTCATTTCCCATTGCCATTCCAGGGGGGCATGAGGGCTATCCGAGGTAAAAGCCCCCTGCTGATGTCTTGGAATTGAAAGGTATCTTAAACAGCCATAAACAAACACATTTAAGCAGCTGAATGCAGCCCTTCATTTAGGAGGAGTCAATCTGAGATTGACATCTAAATCAGTTTGAAAGGGGAATGCGATCACTGGTGGCTAGGACCTCTGCTAAAAGAATACCATGCCTATTATACCGGCAAATTCTTCCCCTCTCCCGTTTAAGGACTGGAATCATACAACATTAAGGAAATAAGGAGGTATCGTCACCTCCACTTTGTAAAGAGCGAGGCTGAAGCAAACAGGATTAAGAGCTGGCCTCTGATTTCGTGCCGGAGCAGTATGCACACAGCGTTTCTGAAAGTGCCAATACAAGGTCCACAGAAGGCACTCTGGTCCCTAGTGTCAGGTAATTGCCCAAAATTTTAGGACTCCAAACATAACCCAGAAAGTCTGTGACCCGCCTCTCGGTGGTCTAGCAGCTGTGGGTGTCCTGAAATTTTGCCTGATAGTCACCGGCGAAAGTGTTTACTTCTCTCCCGTGCGGTACTGCCGTTCTTTGGACTGTTTAAGAACCGATGGGTTTTTTGAAGCTTGCTGTTAAGCCCTAACCTTTAAGTGTATTTAAGTACTCAAACCCCTCGTATTGCACTGGGTACCTGCAGCGAGGTGCCGGCAGCGGGGACTGCCGGGCGGCCGCTGTGAGGTGCGGCCGGGGCTGCCCCGTGCCGGACACAGCCGGTTCCAGCCGGCTCCAGCCCACCCGCCGCAGCCCCGCAGCCACCGTGGTGACGGTGCCTCGGGCAAACAGATTTAAGAAAGGGCAAAACCGCCTGACAGAGAGAGGAGGGAGGGAACAGGAAGGAATGAGAAACAGCGCCGCGGACACCCAAGTCAGAGAGACCCACGTCGGAGAAGTTTGTGAAGGCCCGTGGCCCATGGGAGGGACCTTATGCTGGAGCAGCGACAGACATGAGACGTTATGAACTCACTGCAGCCCCCATTCCCCACCCCCCTGCTCAGCACGGGAGGACATAGAGGAGTCGGGAGCGGAGGAGTGAAGCTGAGCCTGGGAAGAAGGGGGGAGAGGGAGAATTTGGGGGTTTTTTTGTCTTTTTTCTCACCATCCTACTCTGTTATCAATTGGCAATAAATTAAATTAACCTTCCTCAAGTGGAGTCTGTTTTGCCTGTGACAGCAACTGGAGCCATCTCCCTGTCCGTATCTCAACCCGTGGGCTTTTCATCTTATTTTCTCCCCCTGTCCTGTTGAGGAGGGGGAGTGAGAGAGCAGCTGGGTGGGCATCTGGCAGTCAGCCAAGGTCATAGAATCATAGAATGGTAGAATCTTTGGGTTGGAAGGGACCTTTTAAGGTCATCCCATCCAACCTGACCTGGAATGTTTCCAGGGTTGGGGCATCTACCACCTCTCCGGGCAACCTCTACCAGTGTTTCACCACCCTCGTTGGGAAAAATTTCTTCCTAATATCTAGTTGAAATCTACCCTCTTTTAGTTTAAAACCATTACCCCTTGTCCTATCACTACAGGCCCTGCTAAAAACTCTGTCCCCATCTTTCGTATAAGCCCCCTTTAAGTACTGGAAGGCTGCAATAAGGTGTCCCCAGAGCCTTCTCTTCTCCAGGCTGAGCAACCCCAACTCTCCCAGCCTGTCCTCATAGGAGAGGTGTTTCATCCCTCTGATCATTTTTGTGGCCCTTGTCTGGACCCTCTCCAACAGGTCCATGTCTTTCCTGTGCTGAGGGCTCCAGAGCTGGACACAGAACTCCAGGTGGGGTCTCACCAGAGCAGAGTAGAGGGGCAGAATCGCCTCCCTCAACCTGCTGGCCACCCTGCTTTGGATGCAGTCCAGGATGTGGTTGGCCTTCTGGGCTGCAAGCACACATTGCCAGGTCATGTCCAGCTTTTCATCCACCAATACTCCCAGATCCTTCTTGGCAGGGCTGCTCTCGATCCCTTCATCCCTCACCCTGTATTGATACCAGGGGCTGCCCCAATCCATGTGCAGGACCCTGCACTTGGCTTTGTTGAACCTCATGAAGTTCACACGGGCCCATTCCTCGACCTTGTCCAGGTCCCTCTGCTTATGATGAATGGTAGTTATACTGACTTCATTTAGGAATTTGATTTCACCATAGATTTGCTCAACAGGGCAGCTGCAAGTCCACAAATTATAGTGCCTATTTGTAGTTTTTAAAAATTATTCTGTATGTAATAGAACTAATTTCATGCATGGTCCACAGGCTCCCCTGCTATAAACAGTTTGATGTCCATTCATGATCCCACCTTCCACAAAACTCTTTTACCTACACCATGCCAGCTGCTGGCCCTGTAGTGCCCTTGAGTTGTCTCTGGTCCCCAGGCACTGTACTCACAGCCCCTTTGGTTCCTTTGCCCCACTTTCCTCATGTCCTCCAGCCCCCAGCTCCCTTTTCTATCCTAGATTAGCACTTCTCCGCCAGCTATTCTGCACTGCAGCCAGGCAGACCTGTGGACAGGGTCTCTGGCCAGCCAGAGCTCAAACTGAACAAAGAACTCTTCAGGTCACGTATCAGCCAGTTGTTGTGGTTTAGCCCCAGCTGGCAACTAAGCACCACACAGCCGCTCGCTCACTCCCCCACGGTGGGACACGAGAGAGAATCAGACAAGTAAAAGTGAGGAAATTCATGGTTTGAGATAAAGACAGTTTAATAGGTAAAGCAAAAGCCGCGCACACAAGCAGGGCAAAACAAGGAATCCATTCACTGCTCCCCATGGGCAGGCAGGTGTTCAGCCACCTCCAGGGAAGCAGGACTCCATCATGCGTAATGGTTTCTTGGGAAGACAGACGCCATCACTCCGACCATCCCTCCACCCCTTCTTTCTTCTTCGTCCCAGCTCTATATACCGACCATGACACCATATGGTATGGAATATCCCTTCGGCCAGCCTGGGTCAGCTCTCCTGGCTGTGTCCCCTCCCAGCTTCCTGTGCACCCCCACCCTTCTTGCTGGCAGGCCAGCACGAGAAGCTGGACTGTCCTTGACTACTTAGCAACAACCCAACACATCAGCCTAAATCCAAAACATAGCCTCACACTAGCTTCTATGAAGAACATTAACTCTATCCTGGCTGAAACCAGGACACCAGTGCAGTCATTTAAATGAGCGTTTGCCAATATAGACTTTTATTCTGCTGTTTTTCCCCTACTCAACCAATGCTTTTTGCGTATGATATTTTCAAGAGCTTAATGTCTTTGATACTGCACTTCAGTAAAATTTTGGGGAAATTAGCCAGCAACTTCAAAATGTATTTTTGGTGGGGGAAATGACTGATAGAGAGACACAGAACAATCACAAAAAATGGAAAGCAGGCTAACAGTCTATTGAGCTATGCGTCTTTTCATCTTTAATGCAGAGGAAAAATCTACAAAGACTTCAGAGACTACAAGTGCCATCATATAGCATTTTGTCTTGATCTAAACAGCATGAAATTGAAAGTTTGTATATTTGTACCTGTGACTCCTGCCATCTGCCCCTGAGATCAGGCTGGAGCATTATATGCTGGGACTGCATATCACATTATGAAACATTATATGCAGTGACCTTCAGTCTCCAGGGGCCACACTTCAGTTATTAAAAATGAAGAAGGCAGCAGTATTCTCCATTTGATTCATAGCATAAGATTTTCTCTCTAGGCAAGGGATTAATATTATTTTAACAATTATTTTCTATAGCTGTTATGTACGTATTATGTCACCTTAGTGGAATCATTTTCTTAAAAAAGATTTGAACCATGCATCCAAACCATGTTGAAAGAACAAATTTGAAAGTTACTTTAAAATGAATGCAACAGTGTTTTATGCTAGGGTGAGTAAATAATAACCTTACCCCTAAGGCTTCCTTGAGAATCTATTAAAATATGTAACTGTCATCATAGTGCTTCCTCCTCCACATTTAAGCCAAGAAACTAGCTGTGCCCCTTAGCTAACTCATCATGACTTATCTATGAAAGTATCTTTCTTCCTTCTGAAATGGGAAAGCAAGATTACAAATAAGAACACACTGTATTTTCATTTATACTCCATTTCTATTAAATGATGTCTGCAAATATTAGTGGAAGAAAAGTTCTTCCCCTGGTAAGGCCAGTAGAGAGCTGGACATCTGAGATACTCACTCTGCCCAGGCTCCCTCAGGCCAGTCCTTAAATTCCTTTGGATAGATCTATATGGCAGAACTCAATGCTGTGCAAAGACAGCCAAGTTAGATAACGTACAGGAGATATGATTAAACATTAATTTTTTACAGTGTTGTGCATGGGCTCAATACTGTATACTTAATGCTCATTAATAACAGGATATATCTGCTCTGGAGGAAAACCAGAGTTTTCCTGGTTTTCCAGCTACACACTTCTGCTCTCCAGGCTAGTGCAGATGGCTCCACAAAACATGCTTTGTGCTGCACAGCTGTATCTTGAGAATCCCAGTCAACAGAAGAGGGAAAAATAGCCCTCTTTGGAAGCTGGTTAGAAGTTAGAAACCCAACCTTTCTTACTGCAAAAATGTGTACCATTCATACTGCAGTGTGAGACATCTTCCACAGTTCTTGTCAAAATACAGGACCAGGTCTTTTCTATGGTGATTTGACAGATGTCACAAAAGTGCAAAATAGGAACTAGCCTTAATGGTCCTGCAAACTGCCACAGAATTCATGAAGTGAGGTCTAGACCCAAAGGTTCCCAACTTGCCAGTCCCATGGGATTTTAATGTCTCAAAGACATCCCGCTGAGTTAGATGTATCCTCTAATTTGCACTTTTTCTAATTGTTCCAACTTCCTCCTCCCATCAGAATTAAACATTTCCACTTCTTTGGGTGCTGGTAGGACCCTAAAGAAATTAAGAGAGATCACAGAGAACATTTCAGAGGTTACTTAATGTCCATTAAGTCATTTATATAGTTCCTACATCAGTTATAGAAATGAGAGTTGAGGCTGAAAGGCTGATTTTATCACAGATCAAACAATCACTGTGTTGTGACGTAGCCTGTTCCTTTCATTTCATTGGCAAAAAGGAGAGTGAGTGCCCTGGGATCCCAAAAGCAGGCCTGGGCTAGTTAAACAGCCTCGGAGAGGTGAAATGAAATGCACGTAAAAGTGAATCCCATCCAGAAGTGCTCCATCTTCACCCACGTACTCTGCAGTCAGAATACCTGGCCACTGTGAGCAAGGCAGTGAGCTATTATTTTTGAAGACATGGTGGAAATTTTCTTCCTGCCTCCTGTTTTCTCCTGCCCCCCCAACATACGAGCAGAGGAGGAGTGTCCTTGATGCCCAGTGCCTCCAAGGGCTGCATTTGTGGTGCTTCAGCCTGTGCCGCTTGTCTTGTTCAGGGCTGTGCCTGAAGACACAGGCTGGCTTGGAGGGCTAGCAATAAACATGTCAGCGTTGTGATCAGGCACAAGAAAATTAAACTAACTGAAAGTGGATTCACTGTCTGAGCCGAAGGAACTATGAAGTCTGCATAAAAGTTAATTCAGTTTGCAAAAAATCTCTTAATGTCGCAAGATATTGTTAGGCACTGCATGGTGTTGATCATCACACAGGGAAAGTATTTTAAATCTGATTTTCATCTTTATGATGTCCTTTTAAATCCTCATATATGGACTCTGCTTGCATTGATTCCAATCATTTTGGTCCTCAGGAAAAGATCTTCAAAGAAAGATATGACTAAATAAGGCATGGGAACAAGCAATTCCCAACAGGATTAAAACTATTTTTCTCTGTGTGTCCCCCACCCCAAATCTCTTCAGATTATGTGTAGCACAAAATGGAATGCATAATGTCTTGTGCCATGAATTTTCATTTGATTTAAAAAGCTAACACCTGCGTATGTTGACCAATAAAATAAAAAGAATGTGAAAAGTTGTAGGGTTTTTCGTGGCACATAGTGTTTTCTAAGATACATATAAGCTTGTCTTACCCTGAAACCATAAATGCCTGTACTTACAGATGTTGTCACCATTGACTATATTTACATGAGGATCACAGAATCACAGAATCACTAGGTTGGAAAGGACCTTCAAGATCATCAAGTCCAACCATCAATCCAGCGCCACCATGTCCCCTAAACCATGTCCTGAAGCACCACATCCACACGTTTTTCGAATACTTCCAGAGATGGCGCCTCCACCACCTCCCTGGGCAGCCTGTTCCAATGCCTGACCACCCTCTCAGTGAAGAAATTTTTCCTAATATCCAATCTAAACCTCCCCTGGCACAACTTGAGGCCATTTCCTCTTGTCCTATCACCAGTTACTTGGGAGAAGAGACCAACACCCTCGTCGCCACAACCCCCTTTCAGGTAGTTGTAGAGAGCGATAAGGTCTCCTCTCAGCCTCCTCTTCTCCAGACTGAACAGCCCCAGTTCCCTCAGCCGCTCCTCATAAGACTTGTGCTCCAGACCCCTCACCAGCTTCGTTGCCCTTCTCTGGACACACTCCAGCACCTCGATGTCCTTCTTGTAGTGAGGGGCCCAAAACTGAACACAGGATTCAAGGTGCAGCCTCACCAGTGCCGAGTACAGGGGCACAATCACTTCCCTCCTCCTGCTGGCCACACTATTTCTGATACAGGCCAGGACGCTGTTGACCTTCTTGGCCACCTGGGCACACTGCCAGCTCATGTTCAGCCGGCTGTCAACCAGCACCCCCAGGTCCCTTTCCGCCGGGCTGCTCTCTAGCCACTCCTCCCCAAGCCTGTAGCGTTGCATGGGGTTGTTGTGGCTAAAGTGCAGGACCCAGCACTTGGCCTTATTAAACCTCATACAGTTGGCCTCTGCCCATCAATCCAGCCTGTCCAGATCCCTCTGCAGAGCCCTCCTGCCCTCCAGCAGATCAACACTCCCACCCAACTTGGTGTCATCTGCAAACTTACTGAGGGAGCACTCAATTCCCTCATCCAGATCATCAGTAAAGATATTGAACAAGACCGGCCCCAGAACCAAGCCCTGGGGAACACCGCTTGTGACCGGCCGCCAGCCGGATTTAACGCCATTGACCACAACTCTCTGGGCTCGGCCATCCAGCCAGTTCCTCACCCAGCGAAGAGTAAACCCGTCTAAGCCACGAGCCGCCAGTTTCTCCGGGAGAATGCTGTGGGAGACGCTGTCAAAGGCTTCAGTAAAGTCCAGGTAGACAACATCCACAGCCTTTCCCTCATCCACTAGGCGGGTCACCTGGTCATAGAAGGAGATGAGGTTGGTCAAGCAGGACCTGCCTTTCATGAACCCATGCTGGCTGGGCCTGATCCCTTGGTTGTCCTTCACATGCCCTGTGAGCACTCTCAAGACCAACCGCTCCATAATCTTCCCTGGAACAGAGGTCAGGCTGACAGGCCTGTAGTTCCCAGGATCCTCCTTCCGGCCTTTCTTGTAGACGAGCGTCACATTGGCAAGCCTCCAGTCTTCTGGGACCTCCCCTGTTAACCAGGACTGCTGATAAATGATGGAGAGTGGCTTGGCAAGCTCCTCCGCCAGCTCTCTCAGTACTCTCGGGTGGATCCCATCAGGCCCCATAGACTTGTGGGTGTCCAGGTGGTTTAGCATGTCCTTGACTGCTTCCTCCTGGATTATGAGGAGTACATTGTGCTCTCCATCCCCATCTTCCAGCTCAGGGGTCTGAATACCCTGGGGATACCTGAACTGGCTAATAAAGATTGAGGCAAAGAAGGCATTAAGTACCTCAGCCTTGTCCTCGTCCTTGGAGACAATGTTCCCTGCCATATCCAGTAGGGGATGGAGATTCTCCTTGCCTCTCTTTTTGTTGTTAATATATTTGTAAAAACATTTTTTATTATCCTTTACGACTGTGGCCAGACTGAGCTCTGGCTGGGCTTTTGCCTTTCTAATTTTGTCCCTGCTTGACCTAACGAGATCCTTGTACTCTTCGTGAGTTGCCTGCCCCTTCTTCCAGAGGTGATAAACTCTCCTCTTTTCCCTGAGTCCCAGCAAAATCTCCCTGTTCAGCCAGGCCAGTCGCCTTCCCTGCCAGCTTGTCTTACGGCACATGGGGACCTTTTGCTCCTGCGCCTTTAAGATTTCCTTCTTGAAGACTGTCCAGCCTTCCTGGACCCCTTTGTCCTTCAGGACTGTCTCCCAAGGGACTCTCTCAACCAGTGACCTGAACAGGCCAAAGTCTGCCCTCCGGAAGTCCATGGTGGCAGTTTTGCTGACCCCTCTCCTTATTTCACTCACAACTGAGAATTCTATCATGTCGTGGTCGCTAAGCACAAGACGGCCTCCAACCACCACACCTCTCACCAGTCCTTCTCTGTTTGTAAACAGCAGGTCCAGTAAGGCACCTCCCCTGGTGGGCTCACTCATGAGCTGCGTCAGGAAGTTATCCTCCACACACTCCAGGAACCTCCCAGATTGTTTCCTCTCTGCCGTGTTATACTTCCAGCAGATGTCCGGTAGGTTGAAGTCCCCCACAAGAACAAGGGCCAGCGAATGCGAGACCTCCGCCAGTTGCTTATAGAATGTCTCATCTGTCTCTTCATCCTGGTTGGGTGGTCTGTAGCAGACTCCCAGCAGGATATCTGCCTCATTGGCCTTCCCCCTCATCCTTACCCACAAGCACTCTACTTGGTCTTCACAATCATTGATTTCTATGCAATCAAAACACTCCCTAACATACAGAGCCACCCCACCGCCTCTCCTTCCACGCCTATCCCTTCGGAAGAGCTTATAGCCATCCATTGCAGCACTCCAGTCATGAAAGTCATCCCACCATGTTTCTGTGATGGCAACTAAGTTATAGCTGTCCCGCTGCACAATGGCTTCCAGCTCCTCCTGTTTGGTGCCCATGCTGCGTGCATTGGTGTAGATGCACCTGAGCTGGGCTATCAATTTCAACTCTGGCACGTTTAACCTACTCCTAGGTTCAACTCTAGTGAGCCTGGTTTTATCCCCTCCCCCCTCCAAATCTAATTTAAAGCCCTCTCAATGAGGCCTGCCAGCTCATGAGCAAGAATCCTTTTGCCCCTTGGCATCAGTTGCACTCCATCAGCTGCGAGCAGGCCCGGTGCCGTGTAAACTGCCCCGTGGTCAAAAAACCCAAAATTCTGACGACGGCACCAGCCCCTAAGCCACGTGTTGATCAGGTGTGCTTTCCTGTTCCTTTCAGCGTTCTTCCCTGTCACTGAAGGGATTGATGAAAACACTACCTGTGCTCCGGCTCCATTGACCAGTCGCCCCAGTGCTCTCAAGTCCTTTTTGACTGCCTTTGGGCTTCTTAGCGCAACCTCGTCGTTGCCAACCTGCATGACCAACAGTGGGTAGTAATCAGTGGGCCGAACCAGACCAGGGAGTTTCCTGGTGACGTCTCTCACCCAGGCCCCAGGGAGGCAGCAGACTGTGAATTGGGTCTGGTCGACATATTGGGCCCTCTGTACCCCTCAGAAGGGAGTCGCCTACGACAATCACCCTCCTTTTTTTCTTAACAGAGGACATCTTGATGCGTGGGGCTGGCTGACTCACCCTAGGCCCTTCGACGGACCTTTGTCAGGGTCCTCATGTTCCTGTCCCTCACGTTCCAGAGCCCCATACCTGTTGTGTAAGGGCAGCTGGGACAGTGAGGGAGGCCAGGAGGGAATTCGCCGACCTCTCCGAGGAGGGACCTGCTTCCATTTCCCTTCATCTCTTAGGTCCTCTCCTTCTGCCCGGCAGCAAGAGGACAGGGGATCTCCTGCTGCTTGTGGAGCCTCCACCAGCTGCCCCTGCTTCAGGGATGGCCGGGTGCGGCTCCCCCCACCTCTCTCTCTCGCACACTCCCTAATGCTCCTCAGCCTCTCCACTTCCTCTTTCAGCTCTGCCACCAGGCTGAGCAGGTCGCTCACCTGGTCGCACCGCACGCAGGTAGTGTCCCCGTCGGTCTCTGGAACAACCGACAGGCTCAGGCGCTCTTTGCAGCCGGATACTTGGACAGCCGCGTGCCTGAGCGGGAGCTCTGTCTGTGTCGCCACATTCTTTCTGGCCCCGGTTTTCAGCCGAGTGGCGACCATGGCTGAGCCTCCTCTAGGAGGACGATGGCCACTTGTACTGTACCCCGCCCGCACGCCTCCCCTGCACGCCCTGCCCGCGCGAACTGACGCGCCACGCCCTCCTGACGTGCCACGCCCTGTTCGCCGCGCTCCCGGGAGCTGCTCTTGCAGCCGAGGGGTTTTGGCCGCCGCCGCCCTGGGCCCCGCCCACGCTGAGTCAGAGCTGCCGCTCGTCAGGAGCCCGCTCCGCCGGCCGGGGGTCGGGGGGGGCAGCTGGGGCGCTCTCTCGCTCCCTGTGCTGCCGCCTTCGCGGTTTGGCCGCTTCGGGAAGGGTCCCCCGGCGCGATCCTTCGCTCCGTAGCCCTTCGCCTCGGTGGCTTCGCCGAAAGTTACATGAGTTTTTACCAGAACGTGTCCTTGCAGAACTGTATCCAACAAATCTTGAAAAGAGGAAAACTGTGGGAAAAAGCTCAGTGTAAAACATATTGCAGCATTAAAACACTGCACTGAATAGCAACATAATTTTCTTTATATGGTTCGGTCTGCCCATACTGTACATTTTAAACAACTTACCTCCTCTCGTGTTTCTTAAGAAGGAAAGGAAAAGAGAGGCTTACGGAGGGCATTTAGTATTTTTATATCCTGTCACTACTACAGGCTCTAACATAACTAGCATCACACCGAAACAGTGATACAGGATGCACCATGGCACATAATGAGGGGGCCTCTCTTCTGTTTCCAGTCCTTTTCAGAAGGCCATGAGACAGTTGCATTTCCAACACATGTGCAAGCTGTGTGGCATGCCAACAAAAAAACAACTTCTGCACAGTTTGGGCTTCATCATTGAAGCATTTATTTCAGTTTCCATTTTGCAATTTATTTCTTTCTCGGTCTACATCAGCCACCGTCGCAACTGGCAGGCGCGTGTGGCGTATGCCAGCTTTGTGCTTTGCCTAAGGTCACTCTTCCTAAGCGCTCTACTTTTGCCAAACTATCTCATCTCTTAGCACCCTTCCTGGGACATGTGTACAGCCTCCAGTAGCATTTGCGTGTTTTGGACGTGTGTGACCATGAACTGTTTAAAGTGTATGAATTCCTTTATTAGAATTAGGTAATCAGATACACCAAAAAACTTGAAGTGCAACAGGACTACAGGTGAAATAAAGAGGTAAAGAGGCTACAATAGACATGAATGGTGTGTGGCAGGCTGGGTCCTTTGAAGGTTCAAATGGGAGAATGGGGAATGTGCTCTCTATAAATTTGAGATAACTAATTCAACATTTGCCTACCTATTTTAGATTCTGCTGCATATAAATGACTATATATTATTCATAATATTTCCTTCATTATGATTTGATCTTCCCACTCGACTCTTAATAAGTCTTGGTTTTAATTAGGCCACCTGCAACTTGTAATGTAATGGAGGCACAACTTTAAAACTATGAATTCAAAACAGTAAGTGCAGCCTCACATGAAGAAACTTATAATGAAAAATAATTTGACATTATTGTTTGAAGTTTTGCATTTCTGTAATGTGATAAGTGAGAATAATTTCCTCCTGCTGTAATTCTTATAGGACACAATGTTCATTTAATAGGGAATGTAATAGAAAAGAAAGTGCTCGTGCAACGGGGAAAGATTAGAAAAAGAGGTATGCAGCATGTATTTCAATGTAACCTTTCCCACATATTTATTTTAGTTATTGCAGACCACCTGGTCACCTCAGGTGACTAGACATGAGTATCACGTACCAGTTGTGGCTGTGCCACTTTGGATACTAAGGAAGAGTGACACTTGTCATTCACATCATTGCTTTGACAGAAGATAGCAATCCAATTTTCTGATAGCTTGTATGTATCACTATGAAAGGGTACACTGCTGAATTGGCATTTGTTATTTAAAGGCACAATAGGTATTATGTTTCTTGTGAAAACATTCAAGGGGGTACCCTAATGATGTGTAAGTAAAGCCTAAGCAGCACATTGGGATTCATAATGATTCACCACAAACAAGCATGCTTCAAAAATAAGGAATTTGTTTGCAAAGACACTCCACGCAAACTAAGGCTAGTCCACATTCCAAAGTAATATGGGTTCAGTTGAATAAACAAGGATCTAGTCATGAATAACAAGAATTCATGAATAATAACAATTCATGAACAGTAATAATTAGCTATTCATCCACAGGTTGATAAAATGTAGTTAGCTCTCTAAATTGCAATTTATGTTTCTGAAAATACAGAATTTGGCAAAAACATTTAATGATTCACTGGAGTTTACATTTTGAATTTTCTTTTTCTAAAGGACAAAGTCTTCATAATTCCATGGTTTACTCACAGAGTTATCTTAAAAAAGTAATGTGAACATGCTAGGTACTAAATATATTTGTTATTGTTTATTTAATAACAATTTTTTAATGTAAGCACTAAATTTCATGCAAACATGAAATAGGACATGACTACGTGACAATACCAGTTTTTGTGAGGTCATGCTAACTGGGTTGAATAAGCAGAAATGTTTTATCTGAGATAAGCCTTTTTCAGTATCAAGTTCCACTGCTGACAGATTTTATTTAGTTTCCAAAGCTAAGTTTCATACCTCCACATCACATCATTGCATGAAACTGTGGCAATTAATTTTGAAATTTTCCTTCTGCTGATTTTTTATTACATGAAACAAAACTATCAATATGCTACCTATCACCCAGTAATTAGAACTGTTAATGTCTTTAAGTTTGCCTGTGAAATTACTGTGTGATTGCTTCTCACTCGAGCAGAAGAATGTAAATATATTCTACTGTGAGTCTGCAGCAAGTCAGAAACTTTGACACAACATTATGCAGCTATTGCAAGGCTTGAAAATATATGAAATAATTTTCTTTACCTCTGTGCCTGAAAATTGTTTCTACAGTTAAGATTTTGGCTGAGCATTGCATGATTTCCCTCCCACTCATGCCTATCCCCAATCCAGAATCACTGCATTTCATTCCTGACTGTTCCTCCTTTTAAATCTGTTACAAGTTCAATAAAAGTCTGTGAGATGTTGCTTCAAGCCCTTCATATATGCTTAGGATGTGCCAAAGTTTGCCTAGACTTGGCAAGTCAGAGCATCCTTACTGCCTCATGAATTGAAAAACCTGGTTCAGAAGTCCCCTAGAGACCTATTATCTGTGGATCACTGACACAATAAACCAGAACAGCTTTCAAGGAACCATTCAGGTCAGCGGTGTCGGTTTGTACACAGCACCTGGGGAATCTTTAACCCATCACTCATTGACACAATTCAGAACCATTTCAAACTACTCAAGCTTTGCTTAGGGAGCATTAAGGCAATAAATCTGTACAACCTCCTAAGCTCAGCCTCCTAAAAATCCTTATGGAATTTTCTGGCCAAAATTATTGACAAGTCTGTGGATGACCAGTTTTCTGTGTGAAGTAACTTGTTTTAAAGCATGTGCCTGCCACAGCATAACCCTGTACACCATTCTGGCACCACCTGGAGACCAAGAACTGTGTCACCTTCCAGGAGTAATTAAAAGATGTCCAAGGATTTTGCCTCTTATTTGTCATCCACAAGAGCAGTAAGGATGCTGCCGTAAATAACCTGCCATGGCTCAGGAGCACAAACAGGCTATCGTTGACCTGATCAGCCTCTAATTGTCTTTTTCCATAGTTGTGACTTTCATTCAACTCCTGCTCAGATTTTGGCTAACACACAGCTCATGCCAAAGCCTGATGTACGCTGGGAGCAGTGCCATTAAGTCAAAGCGATGGCTACACATAGGCAGCACATGGTGGCCAGAAAGGGCTAAAGGTCATTATGCAGCCACTATCACCTGCAGCTTGCTGTCTCCTGCAGCCACAATCCTTGCATATTGATTGAATGGCAGTTTTCTTCAGAATCTGCCAGCTCACAGAAATGGGATAGACCAAACTTCCAAGCAGGAAGGTATAAATACATCAGTTTACCCAAAAAGCTTTTGAAGCAGATCCAACAGCAGCTGGAGTGCTGAGGCTTTCGTACTCCCTGGTGTGACAATGGGGATGGCCGCACCACGACAGAGGAGGAAGGTTGAGCACTTTCCCCATTGGCTGGGTGATTATTTTGCTCATAGGTGCACAAGTTACCAGTTATGAGTTACAAGTTGCAAGTTATGAATTAGAGAACTTGTGAGTTAGAAACTTCATGAACTGGGATAAATTAGCGAATTCATATGTTAGACTAGTCTGTACAAAGGTGATTGAGCTCTTGTTTGTTGTGTTCATTTGTTTTCTCTCCTAACGAGCTCATAAAATAAAGTTTAAGCTACAGAGTATGTTGTCCTGTAAATTTGAGAGATCCAAACGGACCATGACAGTAGTCCTCCTCTGGGATTTAACTGCCCATGATCAAGGTCTGCTCTAATCTGGTGCAGCCACATAACCTGGGATCCAATTTCACAGAAAACAGCTAAGTTGTGAAAAAGGGCCATGAAAAACATCCTCTGGGGCCTCCCCCAAGGTGGGACCTGCACTGAACCCAGGCTCCCGCCTTTGGTGCTTGCTGGAGGCACCTTGCAGCTCTGCCCCTGCCCAGCCTTGTGCACTGATGGTCTTCATCCTGACCCTGACTTGACTCCTGGGCTTCCCAGTGGGGCGTCAGACCTTCCTTGTGGCTACAGGTCCATGGGACCTTGGGCTGCCCCAATCACATCCTCAGCCCTGCTCACCCACCAGCCCTGCTCCTGCCCAGCCCTGGCATGACCCAGATCAAGAATATGTGCAAGGTCCTGAGGGAAGGCTGAAGGGTTGGGGTTAGGCAGGAGCAGTAGGTGCACAGTTGTGAAGATGGCGTTGTCAGGAGGGATGTGACTCTTTCCATGGTTGTCTTCCCTGTGATGCCGGGCAAAGGCAGCATCTTCCTCATGTCACATGCTAAAGGGGTTGTGACAAAACACAAGAGCAGCAGCAGCAGCCTTGGGAAGGGTCTAAACTCAGATGACAAAGCTAATCCTATCCATAATAGGGTATGGGGGGCAGGGGGAGAGAGAGAGGGGAGAGAATGGTGAGTTGATCTGCTAAATACCCTAAATGTCTGCATGTCATCGCTAGAATTGTGAAGCTAAATAGGAAGAGCTGAGAATCCTAGTACATGATTAAGGACATGACTAAATAGTCATAGCATATATGTTGTGGAAAATCTCACAAGAATCACTTGTCAATATTAAAGGATATAGCTTTTTCACTAAGAGTAGGCAAATAATGAGATGTTACCCTGTATACTCAATACCAAGTTAGCAGCTTGGAGACTCAGAATATGGAGAAAGTTGAACCAAGCCAAAAGAAGTTTTATTCAAGGTTAAGAAAATAAAAGAGCATCGATACAGTCATGGGGAGCAGTTGATTACAGACAAGGAAGTTTCAGGGAGTTTTTTATCTGCAGGAGGTAGAAGAAAGTGTGGGACCTTTAGGTAATGGGGAAGTCTCAGCCTGATGAATACTTAGGGAAAGGAATCTAGCAGGACAGACTTGTCATACGCAAGTTAGGGAAATATGGTCTTGCTCAATCTCCTACTACATGACGCAAAAATGGATGGGCAACCAGAGGCTAGATGGTAGCTGACAGTAGGTAGCTGTCAAAAATAGATGGATGTATTGAAGTTCCACTGTAGTCTGCCCTGGCTTTAGTACTAACCAACATTTTCATTAAGAGTCTGAAGATTAAATAGAAAGGCTTCTTATGCTCTTTTTATTGCATTATTATAATTATTATATTTGCGAAAGACAAAACTAAAAGGGGCTGCAAATATCTTGGCTAGCAGCATTAGAGTTCAAACATTCTTAACAAACAAGAACTGATGTACTGAAGAACAGGAAACAATTCACCATGAATAAATGCAGGTTTCTATTCTTAGCAATAATTGGCTGCACAAATGCAGGATGTACAACATCTGATTTAGGTAGCAGTTCTTCAAAAATTGATCTTAGGGATTACAGTGAATCACAAACTGAACATGAATGAACAATGTCCTACTCCCAAGAAAAAGATAATCAGCCATGGATTTATAAATAGGAATATGTGAAGACAAGTGAAATAGTCCCCTTGCTCTGTCTAGCATGGATTAGATTTCAGCTGGAATGTGGGATCCATTTCTGGGCACAGAATTTCAAGAAAGTTGTAGTAATCTAAGCATAAAACAAAAGGTATCGAGAAAAATGGAAAACTGTTGTTATTTAATCAAATAAGATATGGCTAATTTGAAAACATGGTAGCAGTCTTCATGTACATTGAGAGATGATACAGAAAGGAGTTAAATACTCTTTTCTCTGTTCATGATGCACAGGAGAAGAAGTAAATGGCTTAAGATGCAGCAATAAATATTCATTGTAGACACTGGGAAAATCTTACTAACAGCGGAAGAGCAAATTCCTTGAACAGGTTGCATGGGGATATTCTGAAATCCTCCATACTGGAAGTATATTAAAAAGGGTTATATACATGCTTCTGTCAGAAAAGATATATGTTACAGAACCCATCTTGGAAGTAGCAGGTCATTCTAGCCTTTTTCTATGATTAGAAATAAAGTACCACAATGCTGCAGGGAAAAATTATATTTTTATTTATTCTTTTTCTCATTGTTGTAGCTCTTTATTTGGATTAGAAAAGCAACATTAGTCACTATGATGTTTGTTCACATTTCACCCATTTATGGTCTTTTTCCAAATTGTCTATTTCTTTAATAAAGCGGGACTTTTAAAAAATTGTTACATAGTCTAAACATTATCAGACATATACTACATCTGATTGATAGTTAAATAAGCTTTATATTTACATGCAACAGGAAGTTTTTAAAAAGAAATTAATAAGCATTTATCAAATTTGATATTTAATCTCCCAACAAGATCATAAGTCTATTTTATATCCTTGTAGTCTTAAAGCTGTATGTCAACATTATTAAGTTGTATATTGTGTATATTCTCAGTATGGTTTCCTCAGCAACTACATTTTGGGTAGCTTTGCTATGGTAACCAAACATGATTGCTTATTTTACTGTTTCAATTAATAATCCATGGCCTGAACCATAAAAGTAATAGCTAGATAATACATCTACGAAAGGCTAAATAAACATATGTTCCACAAGTGCAAGCCTTCTGCAAGAGTTATTTCTCTGGTGTAGGAATAATATATAAGTACATCACTAATTAGACTTTGTATTTCAGTGCTTAAAATAGAAGCACTGAGCTAAATTCTAGCCTTATATAGAGGAGGGCACAATAGTGGGTTTTGCAACATATGTGACAATCTATTATGTGAGAATCACATTATGTCAGAATCAACTCCTTATTTATGAAGGCAGAAGAATGACTTTCCCAGTATACCCTTCTGCCCCAGTCCTGCCCTCAGCTACATGGGAACAAATCTATTAAGTCAAAGGAGTCTCTCTGTAAAGCTGAAAGAGAATTGGGCCTCTGTCACTTGTGCTTGCAGAATTTCTAACCGCACATAGCTGATCTACTGCTTTTGTTATATAATAGGCAATGTATGTTTCTGTAAGACTTCATAAAACCGGTGACAAAATATTCTCAATCAAAAGCATTTCAGGTTTCAGGACGGTAAGTGCAAAAGCTGAACATACCTCTAAGCAAACATGATTTTTTGTCTTGAGTTTGGACAAATACAAAGAGTATCCAGACGATCTTAATCCTTTTGCAATTTCCACTTATATAAGAATTATTATTTTTTTTGCAGGTCTCCACATTTCAGCACTTTGTCATCTGACTATGAAGTAGCTCCCGGATTTAACTATAAATACAAGTCTAGAAGCCTGGTTTATGTTACCAGTATGGATTTGAACATTGCTTTCATAAGCCATGTCTACACATTTTTTTTCTCCTATCAGCAATGCCCTTACATTGCATGCAGGTCAAATCACCCACTCTTTAGTGGTCAACCTATGTAAACTAACTTATGCAAGGTCTGAAAATTAAAACATGATAAATCTTGGGACTTGTGCAAATCTGAATATATATGGTCTTACTAGAATAATTCTATCATCCTTTGATATATATTATGATATGTCATAGCTGTGTAGTTGGTGAACAGGTAGCAAATGCATGCAATGCATAATGTCATTGCATATAGAGAGCTAGGTTCTGAAGGCAGTACCCATGGTAGACCATGGAAATCCAATGGGAAAACAGAAGAATCTATGTAACTATACAGACGTTTTTGGTTTTTTTTAGGTTCTGGCCCCATTGTCTTCTGCCTCAATCTATCCACAGGAGTGTGGAGTAATCGCTGAGGGGTACTTTGGAAATTTACCCTCTAAGAACAGCCTTGAAACCAGGTGGAACGTAGCACTCATGTACAACGGGTCTGTGACATGGAGACTCCCTGAATGGCCTTGGATGTTGGCAACATCAGGGGCGCCTGGTGTGCTGACTCTGGGAGAGATTACTTGGAGGGTGGAGCGGAGTGGAGACCTTGCGGCCACGCTCTGTGAACAGGAGAGTTTAGGGATGCACAGGATATATATTGATAAGCTGCGCTTACAATGTCCTGGGCCAAAGACCTGTCAACTTTGATGAAGTGCTGTACTTAGAGTGAACTTTGCTAATTATAATATCATTATAATACTAAAACGCACACCCCTCTCAAAAGCTACCACCCCCCCAAGGTGCGACCCCTCCTCAATGAGTGTGCGCACTGAATTTTTCCTAGTCTGTACCTTTAAACGCGAAGCGAGAGAATTCTGCACCAATCCTGATAAAGGTATGTATGACTAGAGTCACTCAAGCTCCACCTGCGAAGCAAAACACTATAAAATAATGTTTTAAGAGCTGGATGTTAGGGAAGATACCATCGTCGTGTACCACTCTAACTTCTGGGATCAGTCGACGGGCTGAGCCTCTCTTCCCCCCCATCGGGACGCTGTTGGGTAAGATTCGAACCCTTGGTCATACCAAGTGCCTCCCCGGGAAACTTAGAAATCTCTATATAGAGTCACTTTACATCTTTTAACGCGTTTATAGCCAAGTAGTGTCCCTCGTAGTTTTAGCATTTGCACGTGCTTTATAGGTAGTGAATTTATCACCGGCAATCCAAAGAACCTGTATATCTGTTGCTTCAATAAATCGCACTATTGATTGACTCAGCCGTGTGTGGTCCCTGAACGCGACCGTACCTCTGAGTGCGGCCGTGTTAGTTCAGGAGGTGTCCGGCTGAGCAGGTAGTGTGATGTTAGTAGTGCATCCGGACCCGTGATAGTCCAACAAAGGTGTTGGGCGCGGCCGGACTACTAACGCTGACTTTGGGCATCATTCAGAACCTAAGCTCAGCCGCCCCCAGTCCCTCTGATATCTGAGGATCGACTGGAAAGCAAGGGGGTTTAGTTTCTGCCAAATTGCTCTGCCTCTTAACGCAACAAGGAGCATCTTTCCTAACTCAAAACATTTAAGCTTTTGAGCTGTACAAGTGGTACAGTAGTATCTGAAGGTGTGATGTGGTTACATAAGTAGCTATATTATTCTCCATATCATTCAATATTTGACTGTTCAATTCTCCCAACTCAGTTAGATGGGAATCCATGATCAACAAAATCACCCCTCTCCACATAAACCAGGATTGCACAGTTTTAATGATCTTTGATGCTCAGATCCTAACAGAAATACTTCAATTATTCCATTTATTTGAAAAACTGAGTAATCCTAAAACAGCCACTCTCACCTAATCTTTTTTTTTTTATAGCAACTTTGCTAGCTGATGCACTTTTTTACAGTTACCCCGTCTCTTTTTAAAGGAGGTCAAACCAGAGCTATCATTTTCTGAAGAGAACACAGGGATTTCTGAAGAGAACATTACCTCCTGAGTAATCTAAATGAAGGTGGAAATACAAAGCAAAACCGTCACATGCAGGTGCAGAAGTACCCACTGAATTTTCAAAATACAACACCTATCTATACATTCCATGAATGAATACAGAAGCTTTCACTGGTTCATAGCACCATCACATTCAATGTCAAGATGACCTTATTGTTTATCATCAAATTTTCCGAGTGCTCTAAAATCCATATGCTGAGTTAGATTGCTTTGAAAATCTCCAGACCTTAAGACATTCAGATAAGAATGTCTAAGCAAGGCACAATACAGACAAATATCACACTAAAAAAACCCCACAAACCACATTCATCGTTTTTTTCCTCCATAACCCAAGAAACTATATCTCTAATATGTCTCAAACTAGTACGTTAAGCTTTTTGGGGAAAACAGCCCTCACAATTTTTTTCATGGTGAAAGTCTGAATATCTGCAAACTCTAGGTAAAGCTGAGAAATAAGAGTTTTCCATGAGCAGAGGGCTGTTTTAAAGGTAGCCTGGTGGTGCTATAGCACCGTGACTCCCGTTAATGTGCATTAATCACAGAGTACCTGTCGTATCCTATGAGTCTGGATTCCCACAAGCTTGTTTAGTAGGAGCATGTTATTCTCCATCTGTCTCTACAGCAGTACATTTCTCCCAAGAGTAAAATCTCAGATTTAAGAGATGATGGATAAGATTAATTTGCCCTAACTTAAGATACTTAAAAATTTGGACATCAAAGTTTGAGTTACCCAATGACCAGTGGAGAGGAAAAGACAGACATCTAAAAAAGGTGTTTTCTAGTATCCCAAGAAAGGGGTCTGAAAGAGGTTAAATAACTTCTAGAGATGCTAATTTCCTCACTTGTGAGTTAATTGATGACAGAGTTAAGCTGATTCATGATTGTGGCACTGGTGGGGGCAGGAGGAAGAGAAAGACACAGAACAGAGGAAGATGGAGGAAACCAGAAGTAGAAGCAAGCCCTTATGTAAGAAGTTATGCCCAGCTGGACAAAACTGAAGTGTTGTCAAGTGAGAGGTAGCTACAATAGATCTGGAGACTCCTGCCTGAAGGAAACAGTATCAACCAGTGAACTTCCTTGTCTAGCTACCATTCCCTGTACAATGGCACTCCAAGATAAGAATTTCTCCTGAATACCAGTATTAACATCCAGCACAACAGTAGATACTGTTTTATACTTAAGTTGTTGTTTTTATTTTCATGGCATTTTGCTTGGGATTTTACCAAGAAAATTTTCCTTCTATTTCCAGATGAAAAAGCTTCCACTTTTACTTTGTAAATCCATTTTATCTTTCTTAATAAAAAACCCTTACCAAATTGTAAATGGTTGGTTTCACTGAAATTTCTGGACTGAATGACAGTTAAATCACTGAAGACAAAAACAAAAGGAAACTCTTCCAACAAATATCATAGATGAATCACTAAAGAGAAAGGAAAGGAACAGGAAGTATTTTATCAACAAATGTAGCTGATGAAGACCTCCTACACATATTGGTTACCTTATTTTGAAATTAATTCTAACAGTTTTAGAAATTTCAGCAGTAAATATTATCAATTCTAATTTTATTTTTCACGTTAAATAGCACAACTCTGGCTTCTAGAATCACTTCCAAGAGGAACACGTAACTGTAAATGTGGTTTGAGACTGAGCTCCCTGCATAACTCATGTATTTGTGTTGGTTTTTCACACTCTAATAATTATCAAGCAACTTGCCAACATTAAGCTTAATTCTTGCCAAAAGCCCTGTTCTTGTAGTAATCAATCAACACTTCCTCAACAGTACTTTAAGTTCCACAGAAACATTCAAAATATAGAATTACTTGTGAGAAAAATGGTGCAGACACTGTTTTCATAGCTAACTGCATGATTCTTTTCCTGTTATGACCTCAGTAAATGTAATGGTAAAAATACTGCTCTGAATTCTGCATTTAGCAAAAAAGATATTTTAAAGTGTAATAGGTGGTAAGCAGGCAGTTAAGCCTTTGAAATCAATTCCCTTACAGTGAGGAGGTAAAAACAAGGGTGAAAACTAGTAAATGCTTTCCAAGCAACAAAAGAAATGTTGCCCTCAGAACAATGACCTCTTTAGGGCTACAGAGGTTTGGACTTGCCAACAGTAAAAGATCTGGCTTAGAGAGAAAATGCTGAGGAAGAAGTTACAAAAAAGGAAGTCACCAACTTCCAGGTTAATTATTGGACAAAAAAGCACTCAGCTGAACGTTGAGGAGAGTAGTTTCAAATAGAGGTCCTATAGCCAGGAGCCTGGACTAAGACACTTACGGCCTTGATACAAAATGCCAGTGCATGTTGTTGCTTGAGAATTATGAAGAGGGATAAGAATTTGAGATTGGGTTATAAATAGTGGGAATTTCTTCCTGATGATAGATAAATATATAAACCCCACCAATTAAATGTTGGTATATCAATAATTATGATCCTGGGGAAAAAAAGAATATAAGAAAAAAATATAGGCTAGGGGCAGGGATTTGTGGTCTTATTGCCAGCTAATGAACCACCACCAGGAAATTCAGAAAAGCTGATGTAAATTCTATAGGAGCTTATTAAATGTGTTGATGATTTCTAGGTTATGCAGTGAAGTGACAGCTTGCTTCTAAGTTCAGAACTGGCTGAGCTTAATAAGCAAAACCCAAATTAAGCAAGAACAAGGTAGTTTCTACTCAATTTACTTAGCAACATGCGACGCAAGGAGTACAATAGAGAAGTTCTCAAACAAATCCTAAAAAATAGGGTAAGCATGAATATTCAAAAGCATATGTATACAAATTTCAGAGCATGAAGGAGAACAAGAAAGGAAATGCAGAAAGTCCCAGCAAGTTCAAGAGTTATCCCAAGCCAGTTTGAAATGGACATAATTCCCCCAAAGACTCAAGGCAGTAGGAGAAAATAAACAAACTTAAAAACTATTTCAGTTTCTAACAGAGCATACCAATAGTGGTATCTATGTCAGAACTGCACTTCCGAGGCCCACACCTTCAGCAGCTGTAAATCACTCTGAAAAAATAGCCCTATTATTGCCTCTTTATGTGTTCTGAATTTAACAGCAACAATGAACAAGACTGAAAGAAGATCTCTGTAATGTTGTGATTGTTGAAATAAAACCTATTTCTTATACTCAGTCTTAAGCTATTACAAGCACAGTGGGAGGAAATCAAGCTGTTCCATTGAGAAAATTGGTATTGAAGATCTGGGATCCCTCCAGTGGGTACAATGACTCCTATTACAGGGTGAGGTGGTTCCTGGCCATGATAAGCCTGAACTTCTGCCACCAAAACATATTTCTAGGAGCAGATTGTCCCTCTTATAATCTGCAGCTAAAGTGTGTAAGGCCCTAAGTGGCAAGTACAGGCATACTGTTTTTTCCTAAAACATCTGCAAGTTGTGACTTTTTTGGTGGGGCACTCAACATGTGGATGCCTACAGGCATGTCCACACCTGACAGGGTGATGCTCTTGGCATGCCTTATTGCTGTAACTGCTTCTTCTAGAACCAAATTCAAGTCAAGCTGCAGCCTCTCTGACATGCAGTGGTCCTTATGTGACATACAATATGAACCCATACCATTTAGCAAAGATGGTGTTGCGTACAGGTGTGAACAACTTTGCCAGCATTTCTCAAAGATTCACCGTTCCCTGTGAACTACGAGGAAAATTTTTCTCTCTCATAAAAGACATTTCAGAAGGAAATAAAGTATTTTTCTGTCTTACTGAAACAGTGTTATATGCTCCTACGGCATCACTCGGAAAGTTAAAGGGCAGCATGGTGTCTTAAACCATGTCAGATCAGCAGGGAGACAATCTTGTCTTTGAATATTTTTTTAAAGCAAAAAACTTTCCTAATACAACCCCAATACTTTTGCACCGCATCCCTGTCCCCACAGCTAGGTACAGCCACAACCATAGTAAATTTTCCCAGAGGTGGTATCTGGAGAACAAGAGCACTGAGTTTTATGGGGGATGCTTACACACAACTGTCTTCATGTTGTGGATCATGAAGATTGTCATCAGGTTGCTCTTGGCCATACCTCCACCATACAGTGTTTACTGTGACTGAGGTAAGAAGCCCCTGCACAGCTTTGCTCTCTGCAATATGTCTTCACTCGTGCTCAGCAAGGCACTGACATGAAGACTAGAACTGCCTGGAAAACCCAGGGAAAGCTTTACACCTCCCCTTCCCTCACACATGGGCCCAGTGACCTTCTGTCACCCATGTCCCCAGCCCGTACGGACCATGCCGCCCTCTCCAGCCCTTCCTGGCACGGTGGGACCGACACAGGCAGGGTCTGAGGAAGTCCAGCCCTGCACCAGGCAGAAAAATAAAGCCAAATTAACATATTTGCAAGGGCAAAGCCAACACAAGAGGGGAAGAGAATCAGGCCTAGATTTGTGCTTTTCCACTTGTCTAAAGACATACATTAGAAAATGGTTTTAAGGCACTTTGAGAATAGCAAATGGAAACTTCTACAGAAGTACAAAATATTATTATAGCATTATTACTGTATCCTTTGAAAAGTAACATGAAAAATGTCACTTCTAATATCCTCCAAGAGGCCTTACTTCTCAGAAAAACATCTTATTTAAGGTAGCTTAAAATAAGAATAGCAGCAATGAAAACATGCTCAGAGCATCCCCCCTGTGACAGACCTGCTAATGGACACACAAAAGAAGCGATGTTGCCTTTGCAGGGAGATAGCTGTGACAAAATAGCTTCAGGAGATGCCTCTGCAAACCTTCTAACCGAGAAATACGCAGGAAGTACAAATCCAAATTATTCAGTGTGTGCATTTGCTTTACCGGAACTGAATTAGAACAGAGGTAAAAGCATCCCACCAACACACAGCTATTTAGTGTGCAGTGATACTTTTGACATGCAATTTGTCTTTCAAGAGGGGGAAACCACCATCTGCATTTTAAAACTGTTTAGAAGATTATCCAGGCTGACATACCTTTGTGTTTCCTCTCTGATCTGAGGTACCGGAGTTGACAGTAATGTTCCTCGGTGTCACAATCAGGCTGCAATCATCAAGCTGCCCACTTCCAGAGAGGCGAAAATTTACCATGTTGACATACACTTACCAGCAGCGTAGCTGTTTCATCTCACGCAGAAGGAACATACTGCTGTGTTAGGTTTTGACAGGTCTCCGGAAAAAAAAGTGCACTTAGTTGGCAACTTCTATGCAGAGACACTGAGATATCTAACCCATTTTCACGAAGACCAACAGAAACATTTTCATTATTATTGACAATATAATCAGCATGATACAGATTTTCATTATAGCATTTGCTTGTTATTAAGATTTTAGAGAAGCTTTGAGATCAAAAATATTGTTTTACTAGTATCTAATTTCTACCAAGAAATTAAGGACATCAATTCCAAGCTCTAAAGACTAACATCTTCTCACAGTCATTAGTTCCTTCCTCTACGCCAGTAGCTGACTAAAGGAAGTTTTGATGTTATTGCTAACTCTAGAAGACACTGCTGTTTGAAATCTGAAGTCTAGAGGTACTGCTAAATATGACCCCTCGTTTACCTGAGAGAAGCTAAATAAATTCAGCCTCCTTTGTCTTCATTCTGGCATCTGATCAGAATTGCAGCACTGTTAAAAAGCAATGATCACTTATCGTTAACACAAACATATTCTCCCTTGGAAAAGAAATGCATCCTAGTTCGGCATGGGTTTTATAGTCACCAAACCAAACAGCGTGTTGCTATAATTGGGGGATAAATATTCTGCCCTGCTGCATGCCCTTTTCTCGCTTTGTTGTTTTTCATGATGTTTTTCTCTGGCTCCTCAGCCAACTGTTTGTCCTGAGTTATCCTTGGTGTGATCTCTAACAATATTTGCTCCATGCTTTACTGTACTGCCTGTGCTCTGCTTTTGGTTACTGAACAAATCTGACTCTTGGGAGTTGCAGCTGAAAGAACATACTGGTTTTAAAGAATAATAATAATAATAATAATACATGGACCACATTAAAAACGGTGAAGAAACATGACTAATTAATTATCTAAAGCAATTGGAAGGGCTTATAGATAAATACTTTGGATAGTAGGCATAACCATAGGCATAACTATCATCATTTTACAGTGGAGAAGCAAGAACAGCACTGGGGATATAGGGATCTGCCCCAGCATGTTTAAAAACTTGGTGGTGGTGCCAGGACCAGAACTGCCCCAGAGGCAGCCTGCAAGGCAAGAATGAGGTGTATGTTTGCAGTGACAGAGGAGTATTGGACCACTCAAAGATCTCAACACAGTGGGATGAAAAAACCCTGTCAAGCTGGTAGCATCCAGATACCTTTTTTATTACATTAAAAATCCCCATTTGTTCAAATAATGGTGGATGAAATCTTTCCCATTAATAACGTTTTCTACTTTATGCTGTTTCTATGATGCAGGCTCGTTATTCTAGTAGGATAGAACTGAATTTGTGGTACTTTTGCAAGATCATACAAAGATAATCTTAATAATTTTTAGAACCCATACCGAAGAGAAACATTACATCTATGTTATACTGCCAGCTAGAGCAGCTAGGCTTTGGTATACTTCTCACCAGTTAAAGAACCCAGAATGGTTTTGCCAAGCCCCAGAAGGTGAGCAGAAGAGCCTGTGGGAGGACAGAGATGAGAGTACATTGGTTTGCTGGATTTCCAGCACACAAGAACAGAGACCTAACCAGGAAAGTAAACTCTTATTAATCTGTTTGGGCCCCATACTAACATAAACCTTCAAGTCACCCTGACAAAGCAGTGAAGGGAAATTAATTATTTGTGATTCTAAATTGCAGTTTCTTAGCTTGTAAACGCTGCCTGGCAGGTTCATGGGAACCAATGGAAGTTTGGAATCAGATCTTTAAGTTCCGCAGCCCAGAGCACTGCAGTGTTTTGGATTTGATTCCATCACTTGGAATCCAAACTCCTGAATCAATCCCCTAGGCTTCCTCTGTGGTGTGAAAGGAGACCTACAGCCCAAGGACAGGGCTTTTCACAGGAAGCTTGCTAAGTAAGGACTAGCCTAGTGCCAGCCCTCTGGAAAAATTTTGCAGACAGTCACATTTCAACCCCTGCTCCTGCCCATTACTTCTGTGCTAGAGGAAAGTGCTTCCCTACACCATACACGGATCTGCAGGCCTCCACCTTTTCACATGACCTGTGTGTAATTTGTTTAACCCAGGTGTAATAAATAACCATGTTCTCGTGTGGATGCTAGCTCTAGACCCACTTCAGAGGGAGTGCTGCCTTGCAGAAGCTGGTCAAGAGCAGTGAAGGCAGCCCAGCCATCCCAGAGCCACGTTGCACCAGCTCTACAGAGGCAGAAACCGGAGCGTGGGGTGGGGTGGGGGTTTGTGTACACATGTTTCAGCCTTGACTTAAAAACTAGATGCAGGGGAAAGACAGATATGGGCAAAAGGTAGTTTGAGAATCACAGAATCATTAAGGTTGGAAAAGACCTTTAAGATCATCAAGTCCAACCAACAACCCAACACCACCATGCCCACTAAACCATATCCTGAAGCACTATGTCTACATGTTTTTTGAACACTTCCAGTGATGATGACTCCACCACCTCCCTGGGCAGCCTGTTCCAATGCTTGATCACAGTATTCGAGGTGCGGCCTCACCAGTGCTGAGTACAGGGGCACAATCACTTCCCTACTTCTCCTGGCCACACTATTTCTGATACAGGTCAGGACGCTGTTGGCCTTCTTGGCCACCTGGGCACGCTGCTGGCTCATGTTCACCCGCCTGTCAACCAGCACCCCCAGGTCCTTTTCTGCCAGGCAGCTCTCCAGCCACTCCTCCCCAAGCCTGTAGCGTTGCATGGGGTTGTTGTGACCCAAGTGCAGGACCAGGCACTTGGCCTTATTAAACCTCATACAGTTGGCCTCTGCCCATCGATCCAGCCTGTCCAGATCCCTCTGCAGAGCCTTCCTGCCCTCGAGCAGATCAACACTCCCACCCAAATTGGTGTCATCTGCAAACTTACCGAGGAAGCACTCAAGCCCCTCATCCAGATCATCGATGAAGATATTAGGCAAGACCAGGCCCAAAAATGAGCCCTGGGGAACACCACTTGTGACTGGCCACCAACTGGATTTAACTCCTTTCACCACGACTCTGAGCTAGGCCATCGAGCCAGTTCTTTACCCAGCAAAAGAATGCACCTGAAATACTACCTTAATACAATTCAAGTATAACCCGCTACTGAACTACACTTCACATCCTAGGACTCTTGTATACGGTTTCAAAAAATAGTCTGTAGCAAATTTAAATTGCAAATGAAGCTACTCTAATCTTAGCTACTTTAAATACCTTACTACATGGATCCTTCAGGGTGACAGATGACTAGATTTAGATTTCTTTCAAGTTACTCTCATGACAACCATTTGTGAGATAATACAATCTCTATTGCTTCGCAGCTCCAAGGTAGGCTTTGGCTGTTTGATACACACTAAAGACACCTTTGTTCCAGCTCCTTGATAACCTGCCCAAAGGAAAGCTCAGCTGCCCCTTAATTCTTTGTCCAGGGTCTGTGTAAGCCTCTGTCTGTCACCAAAGTCTCTTCTAATCACCAACAGTGTGCAAACTATTTCTGAGCATATAGCAACTACATCATCCACCTGGACAATTACAGCATTTCTAGTATCTAAACATTCCTCGCAGAGCACTTTGAGATTCCTAACACAGGGAAAATACTGTCTAAAATTAAAATCTATTGCATGCTATTTATTGGTTAATCTCCAAACAGTAAAGTTCTTGGGACAATTTCTCAGTAAAACTATATTAAACACAATTGAAACTGCTCAGGGAAACAGATAATGCTCTGTGCTCTAATAGTTTTTTATTTGAATGCTTACTTTTGCTAAATTTTGTGTGGACATGTAATTTCAACTGACATATTTCACGTCCACAAATCTCATGCCAACATTGCTACGAAGAAAAGTCCTCAGTTCTTCCACGTCTCATTAGCTGCAGTGGGATTAAATCGAGGAGCAGAGTTCTAAATTGAACCATTACTATTCTCATTGATGTAAATAACACAGTACTTCAGAACTAAACCCACGCAGGGAAAAGTCAAAACCTGATTGTTTTTAGTTTTGCTAGATCACATCATAAAAAACTCCTATATCAGTGTCAACGCATAGAAATTCAGAGTGAAGACATCTTTTCCTTTTGAATAGTCTGACAGAAAAACTGATATTCACTTTCTTAAAGTAGAATTAATGACCTATGCAGAAAGCCCAATATTGTTTCCATACATTAGAAATAAATCTGAACTGATGAGTACCTTTAAATAAAATATCCACAGCTATGTTGGCACAAGGGACATTTCTAAGAGGACATGAGACTGCTGCCTTAGGAGGATTGTCATAAGAGCAAATTACTTTTATACCATTTCCTCCTCCTTCTACAGGTTTTGTCGGGAGAATGAATATATCTCACACGGCATTCTGTACTTGCAGTAGTCTGTCACAGGAATGAATTATCACCAAATTTTAATGCTTCAATACTGTGCATTTTTATTCTCATTATATTCTCCCTTTTTTCCTCAATCTTGTGAGAAAAATTATAATAATAAAGAGAAAATAGCAGAACATTTATCCATTTATCCATTCCCTTGACACCCTTAAGATTGTAACCAGAACAGAAAATTATATGAAAATGATTTGTTCTTACACTAAATATAGACACAAGGAAAGAAATAAGTTTAAAATTAATCAGTTCCCTGAAGAATATGAATCCTTGGTCCATCTTCAGTGCCCTAAAATGTACTTCTACATTGAGCATTGTCATCAATTAAAGCTATAGACAGTATTAAACATTGACATCTGCTACTGTGATGTGGACCGCTGTGAAGTAAGACCGCAGTTGGGCATGTTACCCCATTTTGATACAATGAGGCACAGAGAAGAGAAAGACAGAGCACTAGACCTCTGAAATGTTTTATAAAAGCATAGATGTTAGGAAATCTGAACCCTACAAGTCCTTGCCTCTAAACCAAAGAGAGACACATTTCTGCTAAATATGCAGAATATGTTATATTTAATGTTTTTTGATCATTCCTTCTCTGAAGGCAGAATGAGATACAGGTGCATAAATTGACATTTTCTCAGTACATAACATTTCCATACCAAGGAAGAAAAAAGCACACCAAACAGCTGTTTATGAGACCATCATTTTATAAATATTATCTCTCTTTAAATATATATGTATATATATTTACATAGGTATATATCCATTACTATATCTATATATACACACATATAGAGTGTGCAATATTCTGAGCCAAAATAGCTGAACAACCTTTTGCAGGTGAGCTTAGGATGAACTTGCAGCTAAGTATGCTGTCATAACTGTCTTTCTGCATGCCTTTACTCAGGGGTAAACATAGAGAAAATTATCCTGCATGCCTGCAGAGTATGCATGTACTCAATAGCAGTGACCATGGTCAAGTTCAAATTGCATCTTTTTCTGACCTGACTAGTTCATCTAATACTCCCAGTGTCCGGTCTGTCCTGTAAGGCACTCTGCCATCATGTAGAAAGTGGCAATTCCTGTCCCAAAGAGATTATAAACTGTATTAGTGAGAAAAGGGAGAAGAAACTGAGGCACAATGACTTGCCAGGTATGGCAAAAGTCAGTGATGAAGAATATAATCAGGTTTCCTGACTGTCATGCCAGTATCCTTTCTCTTTCTAGGAGGCCTAACATCTATTCACCAACCTGCAAGGCAGATAATTTAATGACTGGAGCTAATATGAAGATTTTTTCTTTGATATTGGTGGAATACATCCAAATGCACCTGATACTTTAACCACCTTTAGAAAACACTTTGCACGTCACAAAGTTCATCCAAAGACGTCTAAACATTTTACAAACTACAAGTAACTGCATTTAACTATCTATGAATTCAAGTTTGGATTAGAAGCAATGTGAATTGAGGGGCTGTGAATTACATTATGGGGCAGAGAAACTCAGATCCCCTGGGTGATGCTGGGAGGGATACTACAGCCCATTTCCCTTCCCTGGTAAATCTGTAAACCTGTCCTGCCCCTATGCTTTGCTGGTCCTTGTTTTCAAGGACTGTTAGTTACTAATAAAGTATATTCACTCTCTTGCCCGCAGTATCTTCCACTGGATTCTAAGAACATGAAAACATGTTCTCATAAACGAGAGAATAACCAGTAAACTAGTTCCAGTTATTCTGTTAATAAACTCCTATTGATAGGTTCACACTAAAAGAAATGTATTTCCTGATTTTAAGGTAACACAACTCAACATAGACATGCAGGTTTATCATTTCGTTTTGGTCAGATAAACCATGATTCTCATGGAAGAATCAAAACGAACCTTTGGTTTGAATCTTAGTAAGCATAAGGATTTATTACATACCATACTTGGCATCCTCCCCACATCCAATGCATTGGTTTTGTTTAAAAAAGAAGGTTCTCATATTGAACGTAGTTTGAAAAGAGAGCTCCCTTCCTGGCACTAAATTATATAATCTAATCCAGAATCTGACTTTAGGAAGGTCATAATAAATTCACTCCTTATTAGTCTGAAATGTACTTTTGTGGATATACACAAAAAAATCTTGTTGACAATTAACTACAAGCCTTAGCAGAGTCTTGTAGTAGTTTAAAGTTCACGTTATCTGGAAAACTAATAACGAAGTCTGTTAGCCATGTATCTGCATTGTAGTTAAGCTTTAATAATTTAAAAATCAAATAAGATCTCCATTATCCCCAGAAAGCACGTAAATTATTTTCATACGAATAATACAGTGATATTATTATAGTACCATAGTCAAGGCCTTTTCCTAATTGTGCACTCAATAGCGAAAATAAAGGAAGTAGAAATCTACCACTCTTCAGAAAAAAAATGGAAAAGTAAACTCCATGGCAGTTGGAGAAGATGTTAGATCTTGTGGACAAGGAAAACAGTTACCCTCAAGAATAATAAATTATGGAAATATGTGTTACATGGCCTAAAATTATAGAGAAAGAAATCACAGTTATAAGTTTCCCATTCTCTTCTTTGAATTTGTCATGAGCAAATAGTAAATGACTTCTTTCAGAAGGATTCCTTTTCTGGTCTTGGTCAAAACTATGGCAGAACTATTTCTGCCACAAAAACTTCTCATGAAATGTCAAGAAATTTTATGCATCAATCAGATGTGTGGGTAACACATGAGAACAGCAATTCTTGGAAATCTGAAAATTAAGGGCAATATAAATAAATGAAATTTAATATCTTAATTAAAAACAGCAAACCTATGGACTTAAGATTCTAAAAACTGGAAGAGCTTCAAGAAGAAACCAAGACCAATGTAAAGAAACACCTTTGCATTCACCACAAAAAGTAAAAAGGGGACTTCGCCACTTCTTAACTCAGAAAATGACAGGAGACTTGAAAGAAGTGGCAAGAATAACAAGACAAGATCAATGAAGATAAAAACAAGTTTGTGCTTGTAAATTGACAAGAATAACTTGCAGAAGACAAGAATAACTTGCAGAAGTTTATCTAATACTCAATAACCAGGGATACCAATGTAAGCACCTTAAATACCTAGCAACATTAATTATTAGTAACTATTAGATGTCAAAGAATATAAAGACATGAGAATTTAATTTTTGTCATCTCGGGTACTGTTTAATTCTAACCACCAAGAAGAACCAATTTTAAGACAGCCGTGCAAGTCTCCTCCAGAACACGCTCCAGGTGTAAGATATTAACCTTTACAAGGAGTAACTAAATAAGCATTGGAATTAATTTGGGGGTCAGTAAGAAATTAAGATTAAGAAAAAGATTGAATAAGAAAGTGTGGAAAGCCTCAGGGAAAACATCTGTAGCAAATAGAGTGAAATTCTGTCAGCACTGACAGGTGGGCAGTACACTGAGTTAAGACATGATGCATATTCTCTATGAATATGAATTTTCCTCTGTTAGGACTTCGCAAGCTGTTTAAATACCTACTTGTTCTGTAACCTTTAGAGACCCTCCGCAGCTACCACCGTGTAGCCTGAGACTTTTGGTATGACTCCTCACTACCTCCCTTCCTGGCTATGGTGGAAAACTGCTGGTGTCTCCTCCCTTTGGTTCTCCTCCAGGCTAAACTGCTCACTAGGTCTTCCTGCTTCTCCATAGCCTGATGCCTAGAAAATTTAGAGCAGTTAAGTCATTTTTCTACAATCACTTACCTGACCTCCAGTTTTTGTGCTCTTGGCTGTGAAGGTCTGTTTTGGGGGTCATTTTATCTGGACATCTTCAGTTGGGCACTGTGTTTGCAAGCAGGATCTACAAGCTTAAAAATAAAAAGCAGTTATATTATAACTAGCTACTAGGCATTAGTATGCTCACCAGCCCAAAAAGGTCTTTGCAGGCTGGGAGGGCTCATCCTCTGCAGCTGTCTGGAAGGGACGCTTGGTGTTGCTTGAGCTACCGTCTCCCACCAGCTCCATCAACACTGATAACAATGACGACTCAATTCAATGTCCCTATGATTCCTGGACTAACACTTGACCAACCTCCTTGGGTTTTTCCTTTAAGGTTTTACACCTTTCCACGCTATGTTTTCCTCTTGAATGCTTCAGCTGTTAATAACCCTGTCTCAACAATCCTACTTCTCTCTATAAGTTTACCTTTCTGTAGAATTTCTCACGGGTCTTTCTCAGCAGTATGAGCAAAGGTTACGCAGTGGGGCTGTGTGAGAACTGGGACCTGGAGCCCGGGGCACAGGTGTGGGACCCCTGGGTTCATCTGGCTGCACAGGTTGTATAGTCCTTGCTATTCTTTGCCAACTTCTGGATCCCCATTCCCACTTTACTAGGAAAAGACTCCATCTCTCCCAGAGCTGACATAATAATCTCATGCAGACTGGAACAGAGTGCAGCTCCTGGCCATTACCAGGTCCAGCTCAGGGTCAATCATCGGAGACGTCAAAATTCTAACAGACTGGGAATTTTTAGAAAAGGAAAAGTTGTTTTTTTTCCAAGAACAAAGTGAGATCTACTGCTAGTTCTGGGGCTGGGATGGTGTCTTTTAAGGCCTGGATTCTTAGCGAGGGAGCTTTGATGTGATATTCAAAGCTTTTTTTTTTCTCCTCACAGCCCATTGTGGTAAGGGGCCAAAGTGCAGCCATAGAGCTAACACGATGTAGGAAACATGGCAAGCTTTTAGCAGTATGGTACTTCACAGCTGGTGTTTAATACAGCCATTCGCTCGATCAGCCGTGGCAGAACACATCACCGGCCAGATGCTGCCGCCTTCTGCAGGACAGGTAGGGCGTGGGTGGTCAGTTTTCTCTCTGTCCTACCAGAGATTTATACAGTCCAGGGGTCTTCACATGCATGACCGATTATGCACTCTCTTCAGTGGCCACGGGAGCTTCATTTTTTCATGCCTGACTGGGAGAGGGGAGTCTACACATTAATCACTGACTTAAGCATTATTTCAGGTACACCTGATGGAGAGTTATAATGTTTGTACTAAAGCTGCATTTGCCAGGCTTGGGTACTGTGCTGAAAAAGTGGTTTGAAATAGCAGAAGCTCCTAAGCATTTCAGTCCTATTATAACCATATTGAGAGAGAGAGAGAGTGAGCAAGCAATCACTGATCACTCTGGTTACTTTTTGCTCAAGCAGCGCGTAGCTAGCATGAGCTTTTTGACTGCCAGCTGTGATAAAATCAGGCCACAGAATTTGGCATCACCACTGCCTACAGGTTATATCAAGAGATAGGGCTTATATTTTACCAAATTTAGCAAATATATTTATCAAATATATTCTCTAAGGTATTTGAATCTCCAGGAATCTAGCAAATGCCCTTAGAAATATCAAATCTTGTTGCATAAGTGTTAAACAACTTGAGAAGATGTTGGGTTGGAGTTTGGCACCCAAGCCTTTTCACCAGAAAATATAATGTATTTTTCATGATGAGGCCTGCATAAAAGATATTTTCATCTGAGGAGAAATGCAAAAACAGTTTAAACTGCTAAACAAAAGCAACATATAATTTTCATTCTGTGTTTTCGAATGAAAGAAGTGAATAATACAGAATGCAAGGGTATTTCATAGTAATTTGAGGCTTTACCATTGTGCCTGCTTCAACAGACAAGGAGAATCACAAAGATTTCTTGTAAGAACAATCAATGATCCTTTTCTAGCTGTCTGTACTTGTAAACTGAAAGAGCAACTACAGGAAGACACACGATGGATGTGACATAACGGTATTAATAAAAAGTTTAAGAACTTAAGTTACCTAAAAGAATCAAAAGTTCTGAAGTACAATGACAATAAATATACAATTAAATACTCCATGAACATATCCAGACGGAGTACTGAAGAAGACCTGTAACCACAAAATGATCAAAATGAAGGGACAATGTTAATGCCATGATATCTAACTAGTTCAGATTTCTAGAATTTTTACACTGATTGGCAAAAATGAGGTATTCCTACTATATTTATTTCCCCAAGAGAGTTACAGACACAGTTAAGCAAGAAATTTTTCCTGCCAAATCTGCTTTTGCCAGACATGCTATAGCTGACAGCAGTGTCTGACAATGGGCTTATAGTTTGGAGGACATGAATTTAAGCAATTTAAAATTATATATGTGACTACCTATATGATAGTGAGTCCATATTATCTCCCAACCCAGAATAAAAAATGTTAAAACAATAAACCAGTACCCAGGTGGTTGGTCTGTCTATCTTGGGTGATACAGCAGATGAGGGATGCCGGCTACTGAGACCTCATCATGTCTTCTGGGCTCTTCTTAGGTTGCTGATGACATGTTGGTTTTGGATAGGCTTTCCTGTACTCCATAGGAAGGGAATGTAATTCCTCTTGCTCCTCCATCAGTTACTAGGACTTACTCAGTGTCTCTTGACTTCTGATCTGGGTGTCCTGAGAAGCTGTACATAGATGCATTGGGATCTAGAATATCTGCTGATATAGGTCATCAACACATGCCATTTTTCTGTCGTTCCTTCTGGTGCTTCTGCATTTCCATTCACTCTCCACTCACATCAGTCTTCATGGTTTTTTATAATTCCTTGCACAGATAATATAATCACAAAATTATATCAATGAATCATGTGCTGACAGATCCTGGCACTTTGCTAAACAAAAACAAAACACCTTAACAGTTAGAAAGCAATGTCAGAGTCACTAAAGAACTGCAGGATGAGAAAGAGACACATTTGGTTTAAAAAAAGACCTATCAGTATTCTTGGAGCTGCCACCAGTTCCTGAAAACAACCTTGTTCATTGACTGCAATGAGAAACTACAGTCGCCAATGACTGTTTCTTGGGAGGTTGCCCCATGGAGGTTGTCCCGTGGGTTATGCACGAGTCATTCTCAGCAGACAAATATGAAAGACAGACAAAGGTGTTTAGGGGATTGGGGAGGAGGAAGGACTGGGAAATGTGCCAGAGATGGTCACAGACAGGGACCAAGCACAGCAGTTTGGCCATGGCACAAACAGGTATGGGGACCTGCAAGCCCCAAAAGCAGCCATGCCGAGGGACCAGTGATGCATTCAATCCAGGAGCAACTCAAAGATCAAATAAACATGCTTAACATAGTATTTATTTGGTTGTTTCTTAACGTATTTATAATGGCACAACATATTACTGCTATTTTTGATACTATTCTTAAGTGTCAGCAGGAAAAGGAAAAGATGACGCTGGCCGATAGTGCTTTCAAAGACTGAGCTACCCAGGCAGAAAGTCTGGGTGCAGCACAGCAGAGACCGTGAAGCTCCATCCTGCCAACTGGAGCCAAACACGGACTAAGCCTGGCAGGATCCCTGGCAGGATCCCCACCACTGCACAGCCACAAGTGGAGGATACATGTTTCTTAGATAGTGTCTAGCTCTGGGACGTTCTTGGTCATGCCTGAAAACTGATTACCAGACATCTAAGCCCTCTGCCACTAGTGCCAGGTCACGATGGAGCATAGTTCCACTCTGATATAGCACAGTCCCTGGCCTCTCCTTGCCCCTGCACTGCACGGGGTGAGAGGAGGACAGAGACCTGCTCTACGAGATCCTCAGAAGCCATATAAGCCTTGATTGCACAGGAAAAGGTTTGGGCTTAAGCAAAGCAGCTGACCTCTCCGGGGACACCCGCACATTTCTGCCTGGAACACCAAACCACACGTCTTTCTGTACCTAAGGACACTTTGCCTTCCTAAGAGACAGAGCAGCTTGGCAGCCAGAACACTCCTGTCCTATGTGGAAAATGCCAGTTCAGGTCCCTGCTTTACGTCAGGCCCAAGTAAAGCTTTGAAGATGAATTTTTGAGGCGCACGGTGTTGCTCCATGCAGTACGCCATTCTGTATGCAAACTGGCATTTACATACCCGGGTCCTGGGCTGTGGCAAAAGCTGCATCCAGATGAAGCACACCTGGAGCACAGCCAAAGCCTGGGGCTATGCTGACATGCTGGAGACCCCTCCAGCTGCGTTCAGGATCCCATTTCTGGAGCGGTCAGTTAACATCTCTCTTGAACAATTAGTGGGTAGCTCGTTAACCATGGAGCAGTGTCAACTCACAGATGGTTCTGTATATGCCTGGTGGCAAGATTATAGATGCTTCTGGATTAAGAGACAGCCAGGTGGTATCAAAGACAGTGGTATTACATGGAGATACATATAGAACCTAAGTCTGCTTGATGAATTTGACCTATATCTGCCAAGGTTATGGCTGTGATGCTTTCAAGGTTTGATATTTTGAATTGTCTAGCGCTTTTCAGTCAATAAATTGCTACTGTTATTGATAACGCCATCAATTCTCTAGTTCAGATTCAGTTACTCATAATCAAATGTCATAGCTGAAATGCTGAAAACAACACTCTGAGCTCAGTTCAGTAATTCATAGAAAGAATAAGCACAGAGAAAAAAAAAAAGGTGCTATGCCAAATTTCCCTAGATGATCACAGAGAGGATTAAAGAACATTAGTTCTCTCATTACTCATCTCATCATAAGGTCAACAGCATCTCAAGGCTAAGTAATATGCTTTTGTGTAATACTAAAGGCTAAGTAATATGCATTTCTATAATATTGAGATCTTCAGGGAAGTATGACTGCTGCATTGTACCAGCTTGGAAATGTCAACTGGAGGAAGTGAACCAAACAAGTCAATAAGGTTTATTCTACTTTAAGAATTATACTAAACTTAGAACAGATACTTAGAAGACTGTGAGAAAGGAAAATAATTCATTCCACTTCCAGGAATAAGTTATGGTTCTAGTATCAGCTAAGTGGGGAAAAAGACTTTGTATCAAACTTCTTCAACACATTAACTCCAGATGCAGCCCCAATCATTGATCTATTACTCATTCACAAGGGTTTGTAATGCTAACAGGTAGTAACACTTTTCCTATGTCAAACTGACATCAAGGGCTTATCATTCATCCTTCATGTAGACAGCAGGACAATTGAGACTCCACAGAGACATTATGAATAAAGCCAACCACCATAGGATTATTAAGCAGTCCAGGTATCTTTCCTCATCTTCCTAAGAGCAGTTTTTCCACACTGTAACTTTCTACAAATATATTACTGTCACAATGACTTGCTGTTGAGATTTTTAGTCCAAGCACAAGGAAAAAAGTGATCCTGTGCAAAACGAAGGACTACAGCGTGAAGAACTTTCAGTAACAGTTGCTGACCTTTCACTATAGAAAACTGTTAGAGCAGGGAAACCAGGAATGAGGATTTCTCAGTGGCTGCTAAGGGGTTATGCAGCCTTTCGTCTGTGTACTAATTCAAATCCCACCTGGACCAGCATTCTTCTTTCAGCCATACTCAGCTGACAATTACCCTGCTAAAGTTAAATGATTGCCATCAGCTTAAGCGTGGAAAAAAAAATGTTAACTCTAAAGACTTCTTTTGTATTATCCAATATAATCTCAGTTCTGTGGGACTTCCCAAGACAGCCTTAGCATCATAGAGCAAGGCACCTGGTCCAGTGTCAATGAAAGTTACAGAACTGATCAGAAATTATTGCTTTACAGCAATAAATTTAGATGGCCTCCTTCTGGCTTCATTTCTTAACACTCATCAAAAACAATTTTCTGTTTTCTTTCCCATAGTATGAAAAATACAACTGCTATCTGCGGCTAGCAGTGCGATCTTCTACCCATACTTTCCACCATGCACCAAAATGGCAATAGACTTTGACATAGCTTTCTCTTTAAATCAAAATCCAACCTTTTCACTCTATACCTACTGATGAAATACCACTCCATGGTGCTGTCATCTCCCTCTTTGACCCATATAACCTTCTCCTTTATGGCCTCCCTATGACTTGCATAAATCTTTTCCGATGCATTGAAAATAATAAAAAGGCATGAAACAGAAGGACAATGTTTGTAAGGAAAACAATGTCTAAACCAATCTGCATATAGCTATTGTGTTCCAAAATACACAGCCTAATGGATATATGCTTTCTAATTGCCTGCAATCATGGATAAATAAGAAGCTACATTACTACAGGCTGGTGAAGAGAAAGTGTGACATTATCCCTATTTGGACTGCAAGTCATAAAAGAGTCAGAATAAATTTTAAATCCGTCAGTGCTTGACACTTCCAGAAGATGACAGATACTGGCAAAAGGAGTCCCCAGAGACTATGAATATGAGCAATTAGCACCACCTATTAAATATTTTCAAGATATTTTGCAATGGGAACAGATAGACAATGTGTTTATAATTTAGTCAAAAGCATTAGAATGCAGATGCTCACACAAAATTGGTTTCAAACTCAGTAATCTCCTGTCACCTCTTTTTTAGGAGTTTATTCACCACATCCTCAGAAGCATTACAGATTAGAATGCATTTTCAAATGGTCTTTAACGTAGATGCCTTTTCTACATGTTTGCATGTAATTATGAAGTTTGTCTCAACGGTCATTGCCATTCTGTGAGCAGAGGTGTGCAACAGTACACAACCCTGGTGCATAAACCCCAGCTTCTGTACACTGAAAATCCAACCTTAATACTTAGAAAAGTCTTACCAAAAAGCAGGATGGATATTGTAGGAACTTATTGCCTTCTCCGTCTGCTGGGGTACATGTTTGGGGCTTTATCTAGCAAGGCACTGAATGTGGTGTTCCTGACACTGTGAAGCAATCAAGCATGTGGGTGAACTTAGTTGAAGATGTCCCTGCTCATTGCAGGGCGGTTGGACTAGATGACCTTTAAAGGTCCCTTCTAACACAAACCATTCTATGATTCTATGATTCTATGGTCTTTCCATGTCTTGATTATTCCAGCTGTAAAACACGGATGACCATCCCCACTGTCCTTCGTAACATGCCATGAAATCCATGCATGAAAGCTAATATTTAAACATCACCCAAAACACACTAAATCTATGAAAAAAATGTTCATAAACTTGGTAGGTGAGTTTGTGTCTGGATTGAGTGCCCTAATACTAATCCGTCTATTATTATATTATTATTATTTATATGTATATTATTACTAATCACACACATAAAATATATATAGCTTCCATATTTCATGTGTCTCAGATTTTTATCATCATGGTCACTGGAACTATTAAGGTGAGATATGTCAGTTTTAAGTAGATGCATTTACAACTATATTTCTCAGTTTACACATGACAAGTGATATTTCTCACTGCATGAATTTTCAGACTGGTAACAGAGGCTACATGCATTTTCCTTTAAAAGTTTGTGTAATCTGTGAAACACACAGGCATTAAGCAGTTACATTTTTCTGAATCACGGTGTCTTTTGTAATGACAGCTGTGTATTTAGTTCAACAGTGAAACTCAAACTGTTTTGCTAGTGAAAAGGGAGCCAAATAACCAAGTGCTGGAATGAATTGCAGGCTATTGAAAGCGGACAGTTGGCTCATTAAATGTGCCCCTCATGAATGATGTCCCTTTCCTTTAGGCTGGCAATGAAATAATCCAAATTTACTTTGTATTCTAGAAAGTATTTTTAGGGCCTTCTATGATCAAGATAAGATACAGGAAATATATTCCACAAATAAAATACAATTTGTTAGCTTGCAACAGTAAAACTTCAGCATCTACCAAATGCATGTAGCTTTTAGTATAAGTGACTTTCAGTGTAATTATTTATAGGATTTCCTATGGGGCTACCACTACCATTGGACTGCTGTACATGCACCTGAAAAATTATGGAATTTTGATGATATTGGGGAGAATAACTGTCCCTATTTTTCAGATACAGGTGCAACCATGGCCTCACTGAAGACAATGGGAAAATTCCAATACATATCAAGGAGACAATACTGTAGATAGGCGATTCAAGCTCAGAAACACTAAATAAAGATGTCCAAGATGAACTGAAACATTTTAATTATTTCTCAATAGAGTCAGCTGCAACTATGACACTTCTTTTTACTTTCAAGAGTTTAGTTTTATTCCCTTCTCTATCTTCAGAAACTCTCACCCTGAGTTTCACTCTGTGTGGCTCAGATCTTTTTACTTTTTCCTGTTTTCCTTCTTCAGGTTTTGTTAATTTTTAATTCTTTGTATAAATTTAATTTCTTCTTGCCTTGGATGTACTTCCATAAATATCTATAGTCATCTCAAACTCTCGCTCATCTTGTGACAGAACTGTTCACTCTTCACGCGTTAACAGCTGAGCAGCCTGGTCCCTGCCCAGGAGATTAACACTGGACCCTGACAAGAGCTTTCTGAAAGATCTGAATCAGTCGAAAAAGTTCCTCTAGAGCATGTGCTGAGCTGATGAACAGAAATACTGAGCAGGATTTTAAGGCCCCATTACAAGGACTACACGAAAGCATGTTCTAATTAGTGCCCAAGAGCCACAGAGCATTTAATGAGAGTGTGATAACTTGAACAGCTGTCGAGGGGTGTATAAATTACTCCAAAATCCCTCTACTCCTCAGGTCAGTGTAAAATTTGGAGAGCACAGCAGCACTGTAGGGCCATACCGTTTGCCAACAGCAGCCTGGGCTGCATTAGGAAAAGCACTGTCAGCAGGTTGAGGGAAGTGATCCTTCCCCTTCTACTCAGCACTGGTGAGACAGGTCTGGATCCAGTGTGTGGTCGATCGAGTGCTCAATCCAGTCCTTTGCTCCCCAGTACAGCAGTGACAGGGATATACTGGAATGAGTCCAGCAAAGGTCCACGAAGGTGATTAAGGGTCTGGAGCATGTGAGAAGACATTGGGAGAACTGGGATGGATTATTATGGAGAAGAGAAGGCTCAGACAGGTTGTCAGCAATACATACACAGACCTGACGGGGGCTCTATACAGTGACATCCAGTGATGGGACAAGAGGCAATGAGTTCAAACTGAAATAAAGAAAACTCCATTTAAACATATGAAAACTTTTTTTTCCTGTGAGGGTCATCAAACACTGACACAGGTTTCCCAGAGAGGATGTGGAGTCTTCATCCTTGGAGCTATTCAAAACCTCACTGGACACAGCTCAGAGCAATCTGCTGTATCTGACCCTGCTTTGAGCAGGTGGTTGGACTAGGTGATCTCCAGAGGTGCCTTCCAGCCTCAGCGATTCTGTGATTCTCTCCCCTAGGCAATGAGTTTTGGCGTGCAGCACAGCTCCTCCTGGATTCTGCCCCTTCTTCTGCCCAAGATACACCACCTTGAGCCTGATGCTAACCTCTTATTTTCCCAAATTATCTTCCAATTTCAGCCACTTTCCTTTTTGGGCACCAATCTTGAAAAACATATATCTTAGGCATGCAAATGTAAGGGACGATTTTTAGATTTAGACGGCTAGAACTCCAATACGTAGGCAAGCTTTATTTCTAATAATGCCTAAAGCAGAAAAAAAAGAAAAAGGTTATTGACATGTTCCTATAGATAAACAGGTATCCAAATATGGGTTAGATCTAGATTGGAAGCATATGATTATACACGCTTATTATGTTTAAATCAATTTTTATTTTCATGAAACTTCTCCTACTTATTACAACCATATGCACAGAAGTCAAGAAAATATCTGACAGCATAGCTTGAAAAAAAAAAAAGATGTACTATACAAAACAATGTGTGGATGACAGCTTCTACTCCCCCTTTAAATCTCATTCTGTCATTCTTGTGTTTAATAGTATCTTCTTTTGCTTACCACTCAATACTGGTGAAGGTGGCATCGCCAGGCCCTCTGAAGCTGAACTGCTTGTGCTGCATGCATTTTCCTTGCTAATATTGTACAATATTTTTCTCAAAAAGAAGCAGACAAACAATACACAATATTCAACCTACCTGTGGAATCACTGATGAATAATGTGAGAACATCTCAACAGCTTACATTAGCACAAAGACTGAAATCAAGAAGACTGGATTCAGACTTTACTGCCTCAAAGCTGGGGGGTGTTTGGATGCATCATTCCAGTTGACATCTACCTCTACTTTATTATGCTTCTACAAAAGCCCCAGGAGCCTCCTCCTTATAATCTGGAAAAAGCATGACAGTGCTCGCAATAATCGCAGGGAATCCCCGGATCTGCCATCACTGATGGGTAGCGCTCACATTCCCCTGCAGAGTTCAGCGGGGAAGTCAATCAAGGGGCGTTTAACTGCGGCTGGCACGCTCTGCTCTCACTCCTGCCGTTTCGCCGCTCCCGCCTCCTGCCAGCATCAACTCCAGAGCTTTTTTCTGCAGGGCTGGCAGCTGCCTCCATGCCTCTCTGCTCCAGCCAGAGCCACACAGAATCATCTCTGAAGTGCTGGCAAGAGAACTCAAAGAGATTCCAGCGGGCAGAGGAGATCCCCTGCCAGGCTAAAGGAGCAAAGGACTGAGGGAAAAAGGAATCACCGGGGGATTTAATCCTTCATTTTCATGTCTGTATAAAGGACCACAGGAAGCATGTGGTACCAAAGGAAAGAATTTTCCATCAAAAAGTGGCACAATTCTTTCTGTAAGCCTTTCTGTGCTCTCAGAAAGAAGTAACTTTTGCTTCTCAGAGGGATCAAAAAGAGTCTGCCAGGGGTGACAAAAGAAAGGTAGAAGTTAACCTCCTGACACGGCAATAGGATAAGCCAATATGAAGGAAGATTATACTGCAAAGACCTTCTAGGACTGAGAAGAAAAATGTCTTTGGTTCAGCAAAAGAGGAAATGTAACACCAGAGGAATAAGAAGTGAGGGAACACAGTAAAAATGACAAACTAGAGAGAGGCCCCTTCGCAGCAGCACTTTGAATAAAAAAAGCTGCGGGGGTCACAGCGGGAGACAAGAATAATTGTCAGGACACTACTTTAGGTCATAGAGTCAGAAGAGAACTGTTAGGCCTAGCAGCTACGTGCAGTAGATCTCAACACCATCAAGTGGGAATAAAAAGAGAAGGAAGACATAGAAAAACATGAGCTAAGGATGGTATTCAAGCCCCCCCAAGGGCAGCCAGGGGCAATGTCCAGAGAATCAAGAGGAAAAAACACAGACGGAAGCCTAGCACACTCTCAGCAGCAGAAAAGGAGGACTCAGCACTAAAGATTCAAGAAGCAGATGTGAAGAATCAGGAAAGGTTTTTGTTTTTTTTTAAAGGAAGATTTTTTATTGTTTACTGGATTTGGGAAGAGGAATGAGAGTTTCAAAAGCAGTCCATCAGTCAAAGAGACAATGATGAAACACGGGCCTTCATGTCTGAGATACTAACTAGAGATACCAACATGAGCAGCTCCAGCTGATGGAGGAAGGAATGAGCCATATTGAAGGAGATGTAGGATATAATTAGAGCAGTTTTGGACAGCATGTTTGGAGAGGTTAGAGATGACAGGAATAAAACAGATGAAGTGATAGTTACAGGAAGGGAATCCAACTGGTGTTTTCATGACAGGGAAGGTCTGTGACTACCTACATTTATCTGAGGAAACTTAAGGACCTTGAGAAATAGAAGGCAGGATGAAGTAAACATACATGATGACAGGAAGGGAGAGGGTAACGAGAGAGGAAGGAAGAGAAAGGATGAAGGCAATATTTGTGTAACAGCAGACTGAGATGCAAATTAGGAAAAGGTTAATGACAGAAGTAATTCATGCTGTATTTTAACTTTGGTTTTTCTGCAGAAGCAAATGAGGTGGTTGTGGTAGAGTCTGTTTCCTCAGAGAAGCACCCAGTGAAGTCCAAATAAAGCAAGTCACAGTTTCTGTAGGATAAAAACTGGACGTAGATCTGTGAGTGAAGAGATGAGGACATAGTGATAGACAGCTAAAATGTCAGACTAAATATCACCAGGGAGAAGTAGCTCAAGGGTGAACATGTTGATGTAGAAGTGACAATCATTGCCCCGTAGTCAATGTCTTATAGGTAATCAGAGTTAGCATTTCTCATTACAGCAGTACAACTGAAGTCCAAAAATTGATCAGAAAGCTTCTCAGATCACTGTGGTCATGCAATAAACAAATGGCTCTCATAAGAAGATGAACCAAGTAGGAAGGGAAAAAAAACCAAAAACCAAATACCCCCTTCAGGGTGTAGCCATGCTCTGCTGATTATCTCGTAACTTTTTCCTCTCCAGAAAGAGCACTTTATTTTCAATTTCCAGTCTCATGTATACCTCCTTAGCCTTGCGCTCAAAATTTACAAAGCTTTAGCTTGTCAGCTCTGGGAATTCTCCATTTTTCCTCTGAATATTAGTTACATAATAGCTTGAGCTAAGCAATCAAAGTGGTGATAGGTCAAAAGGAAGATTTGCCTGAGGTGATGCAGGAAGTTGATGGCAGAGCTTGAAGCTGAATACACATTTCTCTGCTATTCAGACAGCACAAAAACCACTAGAGCCTCCTTCACTGTTTAGATTTTGTTGGCATTTTTTCAAAGCAGTACTGTTTCTGAAGCCAAAGCTACAAAATGCAATGGCATTGAAAGAGCTAATAAGCCAGACATATCCCCAAATGGCACTGCTTTCTAGCTCTCAGTGGTCCTTCCATGATATTACTAATAAATTATTTATCTTACAATCAATATTTTCCACATCCCTACTGTACTCCTCCATGTCATTTCAACTGCCTGTAAATTACTACAGTTGTTGAGAAGAGGGGAGAGATAGTAAGATAAGTATGTTAACTCCAGTCTTCCCCTTGGATTTTTAATTCCTCACCTTCAGAATATGCAAGTCCAAAGATGCCATAGCTTTTTGGTACTGACATTTCTAGTTACACAAGATAGACCTGAAAGTCATTGTTCAACCCCCTCGCCTTTGTTTTGTGGGACTAAATGACAACTATTGAAAATTTTAGTTGGTAAGTGGTGGCGACAGCAAATACAGCACTGAAACTTACAGGGATGATTTAAACATTTTTTGACATTGCAAAACAGTCTAATGTTTACCTGTCAATGGTGCAGGTTGCAGCAAATAGACCAAGCAAGGAACTAAGATGGCCAGGACTCTGAGGCCCACCCTCTGACGTGACAGCAGTGATTAAGATGACACCTCCTGCATTTCAAACTGCCACCCTTCAGGTTCTGTAGGGGTTACGATTTATCTGTGATCCATTAAGGAATGGGCCAGGCATCGCAGCACTACCCTCCTCCACGCCATGACAACTTTCTCAGAAATTGCAGGATTTTTCTCCAGTGAGCTTATCTGGCATCAGCTTTTTGAGAAAAAAATGCTTTCAGAAGTGAACATGAGACACCAAGTATTTCAGGTCACAAAAACTGTTAAATAGGTGTTTTGTGAATAAAAGGGATGCTCATCAGTTATACTGACATTTATTATTATTTGTATTGTCACATAGTCTAGGCACCGTCGCTTATAAATAAGATGCTTTCATGCTACTTGGTATAAAGAGAGAGCAAAAAGAGTCTTCCTTTTCCCTGGAAATCTATCTCTAAGACGACTGACGGCTGCTGGATCCAGACAGATGGGGGAAAGATGGGCAGTAATAAAGGAATGATGATCAGCACAACAGTAACATCCCACCTCAGACTTACAAAGTTCCTATAAGCATAAAGAATGATTGCTCAAGGGCAATTACAGTGAAATTATATAGGGCAGAGGCAAAGTGATATGTATGTTGAAGAATGCATCTGGATTTCCACGCTTTTTAAGCAGCTCATCAGAAATTGTTTCTGTAAAGAGAAATGTTTACAAAAGCTGTTTTCTTGCACAAGGTTAGGGAAACGTTGAGAGAACATGGGTTATCATGAATTAATGCTTCAAGTCATGGATTACAAATTCTAGATTAATTTTATCATTGGATTAGCACAGTTTCTTCTGCTTATTTCTGTGAGCGTGCCGAAGACACATGTACTTGGAATCTGTAATAACTGCTGACAGGTCTTTTATCCAAACTTAAGCACACACATCTTCCACTGAAAAATAAAAACTGAGCTCCGACTAGGAAGCAGCTAGAATCCCCCTGCGGCATTTACAAGAAAGACGTTGTAACCCCGTTCTATGTAACAGGTAACGCGGTACTGCTACAAGCAGCTTTGCGCAAAGCAGAAATAAAATAAAAATCAGAACAAGTTTGAGTTAGGTTTTGGGGGTAATTAGCTGATAACACTTCTCTGCCTTAGTTTTTTTTGTCTTACAAGGCACTATTTTTGTCTTACAGCACCATGCTGCTCCCCCCCCAGCAACCGGCGATGCCAGCACTGATTAGCACCCGTTATCACTCTTCCACGAGATCCCACATCTGAAGTGAGGTAGGCACTGCCTGTGGTCACACTGAAGGTAACTTGTGCGCTTTGTTTATTTTTAGAGAAAAGAGCGGACAATCAGCCCCAGACGGTACATGTTTGTACTTCTTCTGCAGCCCCGCCGCCGCGGGTCACCTGCGGGCCCTGCTCGCGGCTCCCGAGGCCGAGGTTCACCACAACGCCGCCCGGAGGCCGCCCCCGGGAGGAGCCCGGCGCACCCAGGCCGGGGGCCGGGGCCCGCCCGGGGGTGCCGGGGGTCCCCGGTGGCGCCCGGCCCCACCGCCCCCGGCGCCCTGCCTGCCCGCGGGCGGCTCCGTCCCCCCCGGCCCAGGCCGGCCCGAGCGGCCACCGCTCCCGCGGCCGCCGGCGGCCTCCGCAGGCGCCTGGTGCCGCCCCGGCCGCTGGCAGCGCCCCCGCCCCCGAGCCGCCCGCGGGACTCGCCCCGGGCGCGGCGGCGGGGGAAAGGCGGGTCGGCGGCAGGCAGGGCGTGCCGGGAGCGGGAGGCGGCTGGGTCGGATCACGCCCGGCCGCGCCACCGCCCCTTCCTGTCATGGCTGCCGCCGGGCTGCGGGAGCGGGGCCAGGCGGCCAGCAGCTGAGGGCCCCGGCGGGCGGCGTAGCGCGGAGCGGAGCGGCGTCGAGTCGTCCCCCAGCCCGGAGCCGGCGGGAGGAGGTGACTGAGGGGCGCCGTGCGGGCAGGCCTGCGCGGGGGGCTGCCCCGGCGAGCGGCCGTCCCGCAGCCAGCGGGCCGGCGCTGGGACGGGGCGCGGGCGAGCGGCGGCAGGTCGGGGCGCGGGCCAGGGCCCCGTCCCTGGCCCTCGCCGGGGGGGCAGGCGGAAAAGACGCTTGTTCCAGGTGGCCCAGGCGGCCTCGGCCACCGCGGAGTATCTCGGCGTGGTGTTCTGTGGCGTGTCCCTCGGGAGCGAGCCGTTCCTGCAGGAATTGTGGAGCGGGTCGCGGCCGGCGCAGACGGACGCCCCGGGCCTTGGAGGGAGCGGGAAGAATGTTCGTCCTGCAGTACGCGGGTGCACGGAGAGGCCGTGCCCGGGGAGGGGCTGGCAGCTAAATTCACATCCTCGCCGGGGTGCAGGAGGCAGCCCGCGCTGCCGGGCCCCCCGGCTGCCCCGTCCCAGAAGGCGCGGGCACGGGGTGTGCGTCAGCTCCCCAGTCCGCAACCACGCGACAGGGGCCCGGGTAGCGCAGCGTGCGGGGAGCAGGCGCTGCCGGCTGCAGGCAGGAGAGCCTGGCCTGAGTTGTACCTCACTGTCAGGCTCCGCAAGAGTTTCCAGAGAGTTGCCGAACAAGCTAGCAAACCCAGCGTAGCTATGTCATGGTAGTAAGTCAGTCATTTACTTTTGTAATTGTGACAGTGCAATTTAATTTCCCGAGTCCCACGCAGGCATTTATAACACATTGATCGCATCAGCTGGCTTTTGGAAGGACAACTCCAGGGGAGAAGGAAGGGAAATCCTGTCACGTTCCTTTTGTTTTCCTTGTAGATACCACTGAAGTACCTGTTTTCCAGCACTCTCCTCGTTTAACTTCCCCTCGGGGTCAGCTGGTCGGCAGCATGCCTTCTACTGAGAACACCTCAAAACTTTTCCTCGTCCTCATTTCATTGCTGCTGGTGCTGCCAGTAGTTGAAGCCCTGGACGCAGGAGATACCATCGCCTTCCTAGTGGGCCTCGCTGTCAGCGTCGTCGGGTTCTGTGCCTGCCTTGGTTTGTACGCAAGGAGAAGGAATGGGCAGCAGTGATTTCAAGAAGATGCCCAGATGGAGTGAATTTCCAAACACAGCTCGGGGTTGAGATCGGGGGTATAAAACTGAGCTTCGGTTCTGGGTAACTTTCAAAAACCATGTAGTAGGTAATTCTGCAAACCCCTCTTACTGTACAATACAACAGAATCAAACTGAACCCAGTAGAAGGGATTTGTAGGATCTGTCCTTACAACAGTAAGAAGATTCTATATTGCTTATGAGTAATGTTGCCTAGAGAAGGGTAAGAACTTTTTGAATGGGGAAGGAAAACCATAGAGTGGTTCACAGTAAATGTTTATAAAAGGAGCGTGTGAGGGAGACCGTCAACAAGTTCCACAATTTTGGTTTCGGGGGTTAGTCAGGAGGAAGCAGCTATTAATCTTCCAGTCAGGATGACAGAGCTTTGGAAATACTCCTAACTAGATAGCTAGCAAGCAGACTGCTTTGACTTGTGTGCATGTGCTCACATTCTTTGTAATGACAGTTAATACCTAACGGTTCACTTCTGCTGTCACAGGGATGGGACTTTGAAGAACTAAGAAAACATGGAAAACTTTTTTCCTTACATATTTTTATTTTAGAATGTGTCTTTCCTGTAGCCTGTGTTCTTGTTGCGAAGTAGATACACTTAAGAATGGGACCACTATTTTTCGTTAATGTGTATTTCACAGAAAAGTACATGTAAGGCTATGTTAATCAAATGAGGGATATGTTTTGCTGTCTCTTGTTTATTTTTTGGTACTCAGCTTTCGTTTAGGCACACCAGGTGTAAGGCTTATTTCATTTGTGGGTGTTTTTTTTTTTCCCCTAAAACTGAAGACAACTATTTTAATGAGGAATTATGTGTAGTATTTCTGCATTAGGGGGTTATTAGAATTATATAACAAGACAGTTGTGCACATCTTTCTTTTGCAACATGGAAACAACATGTTTTGTTAAAATCCTGGGTTTAGTCAGCAGGTCCATTGTTCTTCAATGTCTTCCTCATGACAAACTTACACTGTTAGCTAAACATTTAGCTAAACTTCTTACCTAATTGATGCATCAGAGTTCCACAGAAGATTAGGACCAAAACCAAAGTAAAAAACCGTGATGCAAAGTGGGACATGTAAATAGTCTTAGTCTTATTCATGCTCAGTCATATGGTATATGTTTGAAAGACTCAGTAGCATAACCAGGTCCTGTTTCTTTTAAGTACCAAAGGTGAAATGGCATAGCCAAGGATGTCTACCGCCAAGTCCCTCTGGCTTGTTAGGGTGTTCTAGCTGTCTGCTTGAGACAAGGAGCACAATCTGTAACAGCAGCAGTATAAGGAGCATAGGAAGGTGAGCTCTCCACAGTTGACAGAATTTCCTTCTGCTCTTGTGCTGTGGACACCACCACTCTTGTTAGAAATCTTGGCTTTTATCTTGCTGAGCTGGGGAAAAAGGTTAAATGTGATGCAGAGCTATATATTTTGATACAATTCCTCCCCTTCCTGTGTAAGTGTCTCAGCAGAGCACAAAGCAATGGCTAGAAGAGTTTTCAGGCGGGTCTTACATAAGTAATTGGGTGGGCAAATCATGTTCTCCAAATTCTAAGATTTCTGTATTCTGAATGCCATTTTCAGCTAGTTTGACTTTTCTCTCCAACCTCTGAGGAGACAGAAGACCTGGCTATTTCAGTCTTGCAATTTATGTCCCCCTCGCATGGCTGATAGAGGGAGGAAGGTAAAATGAAAGCTTCCAAAGTTGCTTGGGGTTGAAACTGTAGGACCCAACCCAGCAAGCCACAAGAATGTAGGTTGCTGCTCTCAAGTTACAGGAATAATAATGGTCACAAGGTTACTCTGATGAGATGCAAGTCTTGCCAGGTAGCTGTTCATAAACCCTTTCTGTGGCTTCTAAAGGTCAGAAAAGGACATGGTGCACAATTACTATGTACAAATTAATTTTACAGCCCTAAGAGGAGCTTCAGACAGTAGTTTCACCTTTGAAAAATGCCTAGCAGCAGTAGATGATCCTGTATGTGATTATTCAGCTGGGCCGATACAAGCACACATCAAGTGTCACCTTCCGTGTTCCAGCTTGGCGAAACCATTACCTTTAAAAAAAACCCAAACACAAAATCACCACTCAATTCACTTTCTATTTCCCAAAATTAGAGAATTTTGACAATTTTTCAGCAGAAAATTAAATACTGCTCTTTCAGTAGAATAAATTTTTATCACAAGCAGCTTTTCACAGACTCCTTTATCTTCACTTTGGAAAAGATCCCTGGCAGTAGTTTCACAGAATTGTGCAACAGGTTCACTGCAGGAGAACAAAATTTTAGCAGAGTAATTAGCGTCAGGCGATAGGGATATGAGGAACTGTGTTCTTTGCCCAGAGCTGTATGTACTTCATTGAAAGGTGTTTGCACAGCATAATGGCATTGTTTCCTGGGTTCTGCCAGAAGCTTTGTTGTTAAAGAGCTGCGTTTGTCGATGACTTGAGTGTAAAATCAGATACCTCTGTTTTCCTTCTGTCTTAATAAACTTTCACATATGATTTGTCATCAATTTGATGATGTAGTTCTTAAAAAAAAAAAAGGAAAACAGGCATGACAGAAATGACTGCAACTGCTGAAATACCTTATATTATTATTTTCTTACATACTTTTGCTTATGTTAGGTACAAACTAATGTGGCATAAGGTATGTTTTCAGTTGAACTTTTGTACAGTGACTGTAGTTCTCTTCGTCCTATTACTTGTATGTGTAAAAATTATTTCGTTTCAGTATCAGTTACTTTAGAGCACTTCAAAGGGACTGGTCCTCTTTTGAAACTGGCAGCTTGCAGTTGTGAAGAAGCCAATTTCTCTGGTACAAGGGAAACTTGAAGCATTTATTTTTCCTTTTGACTATGAATTTTCAACATTACTATTATGTAGTTGCCTTTATACCAGAAAAGCCATTTATGGCAGTTTTCTAGCTGGACACCCAAGGATATAAAGGACCTTTTCTTTTTTTCTAAAGAAAAATTATGTGGTAGTGCTTTATAGTTATTTGAATGATACTTTTTTTGGACTTCAAAAGAGCTTGTTTAATCCCAGCATTTTATGAAAACAGGGTTCTAGCTCTTTGGGGACTTCAGCTAGTGCACAAACCGGTTCACTTTGTGCACTAAACTAATATCATTAGTGGCTGTCTTCAGAGCAGAAAGCAAAAACAGCCTGACAATGCCCACCTCTTAACAAACACAACTTACCCTCTAATTAGTGCAAGAAAGCTGCAAGTCAGGGACGAGTAGCTTTTGACCGCTATGATTTCCATCTGCTTTAACAATAGTGTAGCTCAAAATCAGCCGTCCTATGAGCATTTAACAGGCAACATAGAGTACCTCTGTGAACGGACAGAAGTGCTTCACTCCTCATGGCATACCTTCAAGTGTTGCACGCCAGCTTGGCGTCGCCATTCTGCTGGGTTCAGCAGTACTTGGGGCTGGAATACAAACACTTCACCCATTTACTAATGCACCTGCCTCTCTGGGTGCATCAAAACTGATAAAACCACTGCCACCAACCCTTTCTCCCACTCAGGTAAATCCTGCTGCTGCTGGTGATGCTGCTTTAATACTATAACGAGGCTTGGCAATTGTATGGCATCTTCCATCTGAGAACCCTTATATGTTTAAGATATTAATGTTTGCATCCCTACCGTGTCCTTTGATGAGTGGGGCAAGTGGAAGGAGAGTCAGTGACTTGCAGTAGTGTCACGGGAAGTAGGTGGTTATCTCCAGGATGCTCACTGGGACTTCCAGAGCATGTTGTGTTTGTGGTTCTCGGCCACCGTGCCCGTCCCTTGACTAGCCCAGAAACTCTGTGTACTGTGTAGACACAGTCTTGAAGCTCTGGTTCCTCTTTGCACAAAGCTGTTTATATAAGCTTTGTGAGAAGGGAGTTGAATTCACCATTTATAATAAGATAAAACATGACTAAATGGATGAACTGTAATAGGTCTGTTACCATTGTAAATGTTGTAGTTATTATACTACAAAAGTAACCTTTCCATTCATTTTTGTATCTGATGAAAGGTCTGGCAGACCTAAGCTGATGTACTGACAAGAGATTGTTAGGAGTGATGGAAAGGAGGGCTTGGATCTGGTTGTCCTCCCAGTTTACACTTGAACAAATTGTTAGTAAGTGATTCGAAGTCAACAGAAAGAGCGGGTTGTTCATGAGATTAGAAGAATAAGACCACTAATTCAGACCCAAATGCAGCACAACATACCAGGTGAGATTTGATGTGACTAAGATGGACAGGATGCAAAACACTTAATTCCCACTGAAATCAATCTTCAACACTTTCAAGGGACAAGTTTTTAATACATTACGATACTGACCGCCAAAAACACACTGCAAAGTACTAAACTGTTAAAGAATATAACCAGCTTGGAAATTATGAAGATTTTCAGTTTATGTGAATACACAGTAGCACCAAAATATTACATTTCCTGTACTCAGAAAGCAAGCTTTCCAGCAAGCAAGCTGGAATTTACATACCAAGCTGTGGTATGGTAAATACCGTAAAAGGACATCTATTTTGAACTAAAAATAAGAGCAATAAAATTATACAGATGTTCAACATATTTCCAGATGTTGTACTGGTCTCCTCAGCTCAGTTTCTCTGTAATGAAATCTGAAAATATGTGGGAGGCTCTATCACATTAAGGTGCAGGCACACCTTAGGCAGTCAGCATAGCCTTTTGGTTCTGGATCTTTACCTGATCAGATCACAACCGAGATTTTCATAAGAAAAACATAACAAAACAGCCCTTTAGGGTGCTAAGCAGAAAGAGTCATATAAGCTCTCAGTGTAAGTGAAAGCCTGAAAGTGGAGTGGCCTCCAGCAGACTGAGGAGTTGCAACCGTTAGGCAGGGAAGAACGAACTGTGTCCCCAGACACGCTATTGTAGAAAACAAGAGCTTGCTGCTGGGTTGGGTTAAGTTTGCGTTCTCCTCACTAGTCTTTGTCTTTGAAATTTTAGCAGGAACCGACATAACAAGCAGCTTTCCCAGCTGCCGTTCATTCAAGGCACTAAAATGCTCATGCACATCTTCCCAGTGTTACTCTCCACTTCGCAAGTATAAAAGCCTGGAAATTACCTTCTCTTCCTGAATGAAGTCAAAATGCTGCAGAGCAACATCGTTCCATAAAAGTTATTCGAGACGGGTCTGTTCTTCTGTTTGTGCAGCTCTTTGCACACATGGCAATGATACAAATAATAAATAATACAACAGCATGTTCCTACCATACCCTGCACATGCAGCAGTCCTAAAACATGACCAGTTTTAACTCTGGCATGACTAAAGTGAGGAAAATTGTCACTTTTATGAAAATTTCACTTTCCATTTCATTATTTACCTGTGAAACCAGAATGTCTTTCACTAATTCTAGAACTGTTCAAGGACATTTTCCGACAACCTTTTTCTGAACTCGGATATGGAAATTACATGGTCCATACCTGCTTATTTCTCAAACTTTAACCTAACATGTTCATAAGTCACATGGTAGCAGTTTTAAACTTTATTTGAATCTATTCAAATGATCTGGAGGATTTGCAGAAGCCATGTTGACTCATTTTCCCTTGAAAGCATGTATTCCTGTCTGCAGGCATAGCAAGGAACAATTATGCCTTTTTAAAGTTTGATCTTTTCCGAAAGGCCATTTGTGGTCAACGTCCAAAAGTCTATCTGAGATTTGGAGAAAGCATATCATCTATAAAGTCTATAAACTCTAGTCTATACTCTATACCTACTAAAAAAAAAAAAGGTCCCTTTACATGAGAAGTAATATCGCAGTGGACCTTACCTAAGTCACTTTTCATCTCTTCATAAAAATTAAATATGTTCATGGTGTATCTGGAGCAGTTGCCAATAAGAAACTGGTATTCAGCAATAAATGTCACACAGCCATGTTTTTCATTCTGTTGCTTTTGCGGAAAGAAAACATAGATCCCAGAAACTATTACACATTGAAAATAGGCAAAAAGTGCTTTTCCAAGAACAAGTCGGTGTTATCTAGTAATAATTATGGCCCTGGTGAAAATCTCAGTGAATCTCAGAAAAGTCAGCTCAAAAAATGTTATTGTCCTAAAGTTAAATCCAGCTCTCCTAAACAGGTGGCTACACCGTGTCTTTTGAATCCCACACAAGTTTGCGCATGACCCTCGCCCATGCCAGGGTTACGGCAGCAGGCTGTCCTGATGCAAGGGATGCTCGATAACCTCAGATCCTGCCTGGGAAGTGACAGACAGCTGGGTCTGCTGGGGTACCAAATGCCTTCCCAGGCCACTGCTAGCCTCTCGCTCCATGGAGCCACCTCTTGCTGTGACAAAATCCAGACAGGCGATCAGGTATTTGTTTAGACATTCAGGAATAGCTGTGTAGCTTATCCATCTTTAACCTTCTTCCATGCCAGATTCCACATTTCAAAATTTAGTATTGTATGTTACGCTTTATTTTTAAAAACCCTGCATATAATCTTTTAAAATACAGAATGTATTTGAGAGAAGTAGGAAAGCAGAGGTCACTCTGTCAGCTGAAATGATATGTCTAAATTGTCCATCCACAAAAGGGGAAAAAAAAATCATCTTTGGGAAGAGACCGAGCCAGGAAATGGATAAAGGTGACCTCCAGAGGTCCTTTCCAACCTAATTTACTGTATGATTCTATGAAATCCTAGTTGTAAATGGGATGCATAAACAGCAACTCAATTCACTCGTATCTTTATGGCAAACAAGGATATATTTGTGGTGAACAAATCTAATCACAGCATGAGTCCATAGGGAACCTGACCGCAAAAGCTGTGAGGCTGTTCAGTCATCTTGTAAGACCACAGGGAAACCAGATGTACCAGGATTCTCCCACAGCGTCTAGTGAAACTCAGTCCCTGAGGCATTAAAAGGTTATGGAAAAAAGGGAGCAAATACAGCATATGTGCAGTAATCCTCTTTTCAGAGCGGGATTTTTAGAGATGGGTTTATGGGGCTAGTACTGTACTCCAAATGGGATTCAAGCGCTTCAGTGCAAAGCTCCAAATGCGAATTATCTCAACTCCTGACCAAGTCAATGTTTTTGAAAATACTAAAATTTGACAGCCTGAATAAAAGATCGTGTTGCACACAGAGCTCCCATTGGCATCAGTGGGAGTTTTGGACAAGGTCAAAGACGCAATACAAGTTTGGATGCAGTAGCTACGTTGATAGGATGGAGGGGTCCCTGTCATTTGACCAGTAGTGCACCTTGCACCAGATGGTGCTCATGGGGGAACTGCAGCCACATTAGGCTCCATCCCCATCTCTTCCCTTAGGAAAATATTAGCTGAATTATTTATTTCAGCAACTGAATGCCAAATTTTTATCTGGTTAAAAACAGCCTGAAGTTGCTGAAATCACTGCAGTCATCCTGATTTAAATTCATTTTGAACAGAAATCACAAGAGGCTTCATTCTGACCTTGCACCAGCCCTTACACTTCTGTGTAATGCAGCAGAATTATTCTTGATTTCCATTTATGTGAAAATCTAAATTGGTTTTTAAAATAGATGCTGTCTTTCTTTTTTTCTCTCAGCCCGCTACCAGTAATTATTTGACCTACATCTTAATAAATATTAGAAAAAAAATGCTCCCCACTCTTATTCCACAAATAAACTTCAGAACTTGTATATTCAACTTAGACTCCATTGTTTCTCCCCCGTAAGATTTATTAACCAAGGCAAAGGGAAATCCACAAGACAGCCCACTCTCAAGGACACCATACTAATATATTCACACACCTTTAATGCATGTGTGCTGTATATGTCTGATGTACATCAGTTTACATTTCTGTCTTGTTTTTCCATCATTTCAGTAATAAATTTGTGTCTATGTCAAACTGTTCCTCAAGAACTCCCTTCACCTAGTCTACATGAGGTTCTCTGTATTAAATGAGAAGCACTTTGTAAATTTGCTTTTCCTATGCAGAAGTACCAATGAAATTCCAGTAAAAAAGATTACGTGTTCTCAATTTCAGAAGGGCCAGCAAGGAAATTATTATAGCTGTAGACAGAAATGTAAAGTACTTGAAATCTGAACTTTCATGAGTTTTGCCAGAGGTTTCTCTGCTTAACTCCCAATAGACTTAATAGGAATTGAGAATTAAAATCCCTTCTACGTCCAAAGGAATACTGACCTTCCAATAGTGAATGTAGAGTGTGTGATCACTTTATGCGCTACCAAAATAAACTGAGTCTTCAAAATGAATTCCCAATAATCTGAAATTGGCTGTACATAACAGTCGTCAGATGCCTGCCTTAATATATCATATTGCCAACTGTCTTAACTCCAGACAATGAAAATTGCTTGATTTAGTGCAAAATACAGGTCTTTGGAAAAAAATGTTATAGAAATGGGGTGAAGAGGCACTGACAGACATACCTTAAACACACTCTCTTTCATGCAGTAGTAGCTGAGTCATTTGCTCAGAAAGAATTCCATGTCCTCTTACGGGACTGGGCTTTTGGGTTTTCACTATCTGGTGTTGAAAAGCCACCTTCCTTAGCCCTGTGTTTGCAACAGCTGCACTTTGGTTTCTCAAGAAACAAATGCTAAGGAAGTAAACTTCATGAGTGAAAGATTGTTTTTGATTGTTTTTAACCAGCTGATCCCTGCCACCTGCTTACAGTAACTATTTCTGGTCTTATTATCAAGATTGAGAAATGTGCAGCTTATATGGAACTTTTAAATTTGCAAATAGTTTTATAAGTACATGTTTCTCTAAACTTACAACAGAAATAATAAAAGTCCATAAACTATACTGGTTCAAAAAATTCTTTCTAGGATGCTCACACTGAACAGACCAGAACAAATCTTTCACCATTTCACCATCTACCAGTGGTACAGACACTTCAGAAATCCTGTCTTGAAACTGTTAATGCAGTTTTATTCACATTATAGCATACCTAAGCCTTAAACCATAATGCCGAGTCAGTCTGCTAGACACATATCTCTTTCTTCATTTTAGCACTTGGAAGCCCAATGTTAAAATCTCAACATATTCTTAGTAGTAGTAATTATTCATGCTCTTACTCTTTCTTATGTTTTTCAATTCCAGAAACATCCAGGCATGATTTAACGTGTAGGTTTTTTACATTAAAAAGAAGCATTTAGCATTATTTTCTGGTTTGAAAGGTATCTTACTGTATCTGTTTGTTAGGAGCCATATTTGAATATCAGTACGCCCAATTTAGCACATTTTTAAATAAAGGTTAAAGGGTTTAAGCACTGAAAACCAACATCACCTTAAAATAGTTTGGGTTTAATTAGGTTCATAATTGTATTCCAAGTCTGCCAAGCGAAGCAGAAGTATGAAAGTTTCATAATTAAGAGTATAACTTTAGCTCTCTCTAACTTCTCACTGTATCTACCAAAGTCTATCTCAGCTCCATTATCTAACTAGGTTTGCCTAAATCAGTCAAAAGTACATTTAAATCTAGCCTTGCAATTCCACTAATTCCCTGTTCTCAATTGCCTCTGGCTGCCTGTGACAGCGAAAAAGAACTTCTTACATTCCTGCAACAAGTTTTTTCTTCCTTCTTCTGTCTTACTGCAGAATGGCCATTAAACTACCTTCCCTTTTTAAATTTTTACTTCTCTTTCAGCATCACCAAGTCTTCCCAAGATGTGATACTTGTTTTGGTAATTTGCTTGGGCAAATAAATCATTCTGAGCAATTGCCAGCTCTTTTTGTCTGAAAGTCTTCCATTTGATTTCAGTTGTTGGCATTTCCTTATGTTCTATGGTTGGCCTTGTGGCAATGTCCTTTGAAAATTCAATGCACTAAAAAGGTTAGGAAAAAAGAAAGAAAAAAATGCTCTCTTTTCAATATAGAGCATGCAGGTTGAAACAGATATATCTTGAGGACCCATGATATCAAAGAGAATTCCTAAGTTCTACATAAATTCCCCAAATTGCCACAGTTTTGTTGTGCATGCATATTTATGAGGAGATATACATAATAGAGAGATACAGTATATCAACTAAATGTTCTGTTAGCTTTTGAAGCATTGCATTAATACCAAATTTACAATGCAGCACAGAATTACACAACAGGTACATTTTACTTGGTTACTGCTGGTCCTGTACTGTGAGGAACTGGTGTGTTCACTCATCAAAAGCGCATTCTAATGCCCAAGTACATATCCCAGATTACGAAAAACAGATTACTATTATTTCCACATCTTATTTTAATAATGGAGAGCAAGTAAGTTCACTGAAGCTTAATAAAACTATGTAGTGAGGAACTGCAAGAGCTTAAGAGGTGATTTAAATATCTAAAACATGACCCTCCAAAAAGAGACCCAGAAATCTTTCACTGCAGCAACAGCAAGACTTACCAGTGCTCACTTTTCAGTTGGCATTTACATGTTGGACCTAAGGTTTCAGACTTTCTATTCACATGCAGAACTGCCCAAGAGCATGCAGTGCAGAATCTCTGTGATCCAGATGTGAGACAGAGGATAACCTAAATGGCTCCCAGCAACGTCCCTAGAAGAGTCTGATCTGACTTCAGATCAGGTTCAGTTAAGGTACATCAGCAGCAGTGCTGAGCCCAGTGAATGCACAAACGCTGCAGGAAGCCCAGCTTTTCCATGACCACCTAGTAGTTACATCACACAAAACAGATGATCTGGAATCCAAGCCCAGTCTCTCACCTCCAAAAAACATTTCTTGGAGTACCAGGAGGTACAGTCCTGGAAAGCATGCTCTCCTGTTTGGCCTGGACCTTCTATGTGTATAATGCAAGAGCAATGGCACGGGGGTGAGGGGGAGTGGAGGTGGGTGGGATGTGGACAAAAGAGACTGACTCCCATGTCCACTACTTAGGATAGCTGCCTCTTATCTCAAGATTTAGGTCCTGGTCCCAGCTCCATGGCCGGACATTATGTAGTCCATCAGAAAACAAAGCAAAACCAGCACTAAACCGTCTAGGTAGCAGGGACCAGATCCCATGTGTTTATCCTGCCAGCTCAGTGTCTTATCTAGTACAGTGCAACATCCTGTTCCTGCTCAGTTTTTTACCCTTTTCTTTAAATACCATACTCAAACATTGCCTAACTATATGCAAATACTAGTCCAATTAAGCAAAAGATATTGCCATTTCCTAACATTAGGCTTGACTAGTTTTGTAGGTGACATTTCAATAAATATTCATTCTTTCATACCTCAATGAAATAGGCAACACAGTAATAAATCTGTATTTACAGTTGCGTCACAGAGCTGCATTCATGCAGTTCCTCCTACTTGTGCCATCACAGTGCTGTTCTGATAGTATTTGCAGAATTCAAACTGTCATGTTCTTAACAGATGACCTACCTTTACCCAGAGATAGACTATTCCCTGCATCCTCCCAAGTATGAAACTTAAAATTGCTTCTCCTTGTTCTACATACAAATGAGAGCATTTCACACTTAATATCCAACAAACTGACAAAATGGGACCATGGCATTAGGTTCTAGATATCAAATTAGTTGCAGTGAACAGGTAACACCTGAGCTGACATGGGAATATCCAAGACTATCTCCACTTTCTAGATCATAAAACCTGAAGCTCACTAGTAGAACATATATTCATGCTAGCTGCTTGCAAAGCCAGTGTTTACTCTCCCTCTCAGGCATTACAGACTTGACTCTCCATTGTCTCAATCTTATGCATTCAAAGCAATTATCTTTCACGAGTATACTTTTTTTTAACCAATTTACATATTCTTTGCTGAGCTTTAAATCAATCCAGAGTCATTATACTGTACATGTCTGTATTACCTTAAATTAAAATTTAAATAATAAATTAGTAGGAAGTCTAATGTCTAGATGTGAACCAGTCATACAGCAAAAACAAGTATTTCTAACATTGACATTGTTCATTTTTGTCCCTGAGCACAGCCTAAAAGTTCTCTGAAAGCTGTCAGTGGCAGTTATCCTATTTTATCCTATTATTTTTAAATCCCCCTCTCAGTAGATTGCTAGAAATAGAACATGCTATTGCCAAATAGTCTCTAATCCTACAACATACTGTCCATTCATGGTTCACCTCTAACCTAACCTTAAAGATGGGAGAAAACGGAAGCATTTATAGATCTCAGCCCTACAAAAGTGATTGATTTGACATACATCCCTACACACTAGTAATAGTCATGCAAATAGTTCTATGAGCACTGGAAGAAATGGAGCAATAACTGCAACAGAAGCAAGCAGAAGCTCAGCAGTGTGACTGTTGATCCATTTGATACTGAACTATGAATAGGATGTGTGTAGTCTGTCACAGAACCAGCATGGTCTTTGGGTCTAACACAGTGCTAAGCTTGCTACTTGCCATTCTGCCCCTGGACGCAGAAACCACGGTGACATATCCAGTGTCCTGTTCAGCTGCACAGCTGAGCACAGTCAAGCCTGGTCACAAAGAGTTTGAACTGGGAAGGGATTAAGACTCCAGTCCATGGCCAGTTTTGGCCAGCCAAGGAATCGCTGTACGCTGAAGCATCAGGTATGGACCAGGGGTCCCTAGGAAGTGGTGGCCAGAGTGAAAGTCGTGGCCAGACTGAAAGAACAGCAAGGGAAAAAGGTAAACTCTAAGGACAAGCAGCCAACACCTACATTCACAAAATTTATAGGAACCTCACCTGCCTCTGAGACCTCTCTGCTCATGTACCTGCCTTCACTAAAATCAGCCTCCAGGTTTAAAAGACAGTGAAGGGGAGGAAACGTGAATAAATTCACTTAGTCATTATATAGCTTCATGACAGAAAGTATATGAAAAATAATGAGCCATAATCACTCCTTTCATTAGGCCCCAACCACATCCTAATAATGTCCAGTGAGCCAACAGCACAAAAAGAGATGAGAGCAATACCTGCCAGCCTGCCAGCCTGGCAGTGCCCCCAGTCAGCCAGAGAAGCATTACGCACATATCCATACATGCCGGAAAACTACGGACGAGCTTGGGATAGAGTAGGTTTACATAACTGGTATAGTTATGTGCATCTCAGACATGAAGCTGTCTATACTTAATATTGGGTGCATAAAAATGTTGGACATTTCAAGCAGCTCAGCTTGAAGAAGTCATCCTTCCCCTGTCATCCCAGGCATTTTCAGGTTCCTCTCTCAAGGCAAGTGTTCTGTTCTGTTCTGTAATGTCACTGACCCCATTCATTTGGGTCCACAGTGTTGCACTGGCATCTGTAATGGTGACAGGAAAAAAGCATTGTTGAATGCTGTGATTGGCACTGTTAATGACCATGACACTGCAGAGCTGCTGTGTGCTTCAGCAGCTGATTTCAAGTCCTGAATTTCCATTTAGTAAGGTAAACCAGCAGCATTACATAGCCTCTGAGAAAGTATAAAATAACATAGACAAAAGGACTATCAAACATATTATCTGAGGAGGGGTGAGGTATGTAAACAACACAAACCAAACCCTTTGTTTAAAAAAGAAAAGCTACACGCTTTTGTCTGTTCTTGGTTTCTAAAGCTAACAGACATGTTGTCTTCTAAAATCAGAGTAACAGATTACCCCACTGAAGTCAATTAACACAGCTTTCTATGTTAGCGGTCCTGAGGTGCTGACTTGCACTGGCTGGAAATCTCTTGTGTGGGGTTGCTCCACTTTTACCCAAATGTGGCTTGGTAGAGTGTCAGAAGCTAAGATCTGAAAACAGCAGCCAGCGAAGAGGACTGCTTAGCCATGCATCAGAGTCAGAAAAATCATTAGCATGGCCCCAGGTCAGTGCTTCCAGTTCAGCTTCTAATTTCTGAAGGACTATTTACCTGTTTCTTACCAGACAGTTTTCATTTTATCATTCAATTTATCATTTTATTTCATATTATTGGTTAGACAAGCATCATGCAAAAATCATGCCTTTCACCTAGGGTGATTTAGTCATGAATTCCTAACTGTGCTCAGCATTGCTCCTTTCAACTATTTTGGCTGCTGAATTGCACCACTATGATGTATTCACTTTACCATATGTCATGCACAGAAAAACAAATCAGTGAATGGAATGTATTTACAGTAGTTGAAAGTCATATTGTAATGTCTCTTACACTAAAATATGTACAATCAATTGGATTAATTAAACTCCAGATGAAAATACATTAAATAAATGAATCACTACTTCTGTAAGACTATTCACAGTGTCTGTGCACATGCTTCAACAAATCCCATCTATGAGATTTGTAAGGAACTGTATTTTATTTTCTGTAATGGAGAAAGAAGAAAGTCTTTTTCCTCCCATTCCACATTCAGTTACCAAAACGCCAACAGATTTTCTAGCATCGAAAGAGAGCAGAGAGACTGGATATAGCAGGAACTTCAGTAAGCTTGGTCCACATTCTCTTGATGTTCTGACAAAAGGTTCTTTCTCCTACCCAGGAGTGCAGTGAATTAAGAGCAAGTGTCCTTCCAAGGTCAGGACCTCACTGTAGACCCTGTTACTGAGGCACTTCTACAGTTGCCCATATTAACTAAAAACTTGTTGACAGAATAGGAATTTCAATACTTCCCACTAACAGGACTGCATGTTCAGAATTATTCGCATTAAAATATTTGTTATACAGACATACAGGACAGTGCTTACCCTCTGTTATTTAAAAAAACCCCACAAAACACAAAAAAAACCCTTGAGCTAAACCAATTACTCAAAGATTAAATTTTGAATATTATATTATTTATATAGGCACTTTATGAGGGATCCAAGATGGCAATATTAGAGAAATATTCTCAACCATTCAAAAATATTCTCTCAACAAATGTATCTACTTGGAACTACTTCTTCAGAAACTATAAAGTCCCTTTTTTTTTCTTTTTTTTTTTCCTTCTGTGGAGCTCAGTCATTGATCTGCATCACTGTGGCTATGACTGGCTCTATCTTTTTTAAGTTACATGTTATCACTCCACCTTAGCTGTGAAAACAAGCAATTTGGTAATTCTTCAGTACAGGACAACATGCATATGGTGCACAAACAACAAAGACTGCATATGAACCTTTCTTTGCCTCTCTACCTCTCTCTCCTCTCTCTCTCTCTAAATCATATATATAAAAAGACCATTTGTGAAGTCCAGCAATTTTAAAATGCAGCTTATCTTTTTGCAGGCACAAGTAATTAGCAGTGCAATTTAACACTGGTAATTATTCATGACCACAGTTAAGTTCATTTCCATTTCTAACTACCTGATAGGCAAGTGAAGCCAAGTAATTACATGTCCACCTTACTTAAATTGCACAAAAAATAACTAATATTGCAACACTGATTTAACAGTGCATCTACAAAACCTAGATGCAAAAGACATGTCCAGTCTTTCAAAACGTAGTCCTAATAAACAAACTGCTAAAAAGTGTTTAGCTGCCTGAGGATGCAGGTAAGTACCTAATGGGATTTTCAGAAGCATATTGGTGCCTCACTCCCATTACAGCCACACAGAGCAGAGGTTTTCTTCTGCAGGACAAAGCCTTTTTCATATGCTCAGCAGATAAGCTTATGTGCATTTGCCCTTAAACCTTCATTTATCCCTGTGCAAACATGCAACATAGATCAACTTTTAAGAACAAAAATAAAGTTTCAAAGGGTAGTTATAAAACATTTTTTAAAATACCTAATTAAATGTTTTTGAGAAATAGTTATAAAACATCTGAGGATCTGGCTAAAGAATAATAAGAATAAGTAATTGCAATTATTATCCATAGGAATTGTTACAGTCACATGAATGTAATCTTGTTAGAGGTGAAAACATGCATCACTGAGACAAAGATCGCTAGGGAGATGTTCAGCGTGGAGTGAAATTTATGTCTGTGCTGAGAGCCAATGCAGGAGCCAGACACTACCAACAAGTGTCTTTAGTCTGCAAATACTTTACAAAGCAGCGAAACCAAATATATTGCAGGTGAAATTCTCCATTGTGCAGGGGTCTTACACAGGGCTCTGTATTACATGAGTCCTACTTAAATACTATTTTAAAGTTGCACAACTCTACTGCACAGGCAAGAAATTTCCCTTGGAAGAATTCCTTGAGCCCTCTGAAAAGGATGTACTTCGCTAGCATCTATCACAGCCTCTTAAGCAATACATAAATCTTGTGCTGGCCTCTGCACAAAGGTGGGTACACCTTGCAGAGTATCTCTCCTGTTTTGTAGAAATGTCTCAAAATCCTACAGTGCTTCAGAGTTTGCATTATGCAAACTGGGTAGACATTGCATATATAAAAGTTTCAAGACCGCCAGTAAACTCCTTAATGACTGAAATGATCAAGAGAACTGGGACAGGTGTATTTCACATTTTAGCTATTTCACAACTTCTGGCCCTACACTGAAATCCTCATTCCACTGCAATTGTTGAGAGTTGTTACTGACCTTGGGGAGGCCAATATCTCACCCCATCTTTTCAACTAATAGATACTTGTCATCACTAGTCTGTCTTCTAGCCCAATCTCTACTGCATTAGTGAGATTTCTCAGTGTCAAGTTTTTCTCAAAAACCTCTCTTATTCTAAGGAAAAAGCTCAAAACAATGAGAATCACCTACCCAGCATCCTCACCTGGCTCACAACAGTGGTACAGGGTTCCAGGGCACATATCCTCAAAAGAAATCAGGCGCCAAGTACACAAAACGCTACTTACACACCAACAAAGCTCCTCTGCAATAGCATTCAACTGTCCCCCACCCCAGTACCGGAGTTCCTGGCACCGTAGGCACATGTAGCCAAGCATAACCACCACCTCACGGGAATGAGATGCCCAGATCTGCAGATGATGCCAAAGATCAAGAATATCAAAGTAGAAATTTCCAATAAGGTGATCCTGATCTGGGAATGGACCTAGTGGGTCCCTTTCACTGAACCCAGTCCCCTGGTCATTCTTAAACTGTACCTAAATTGAAAAAAATTACAACTGGAATACAGGATCCTCAGTGACCGACAACAAAGCCGAGTATTTCATCCATTACCTTCTAGGCCATGATTAGTAAATAACTCCAAGAGGAGAAAATGAAAGAGCTCTGTACCAGAACTGTCAAAAACTTTAAGCGGTGGGGTTGTCCAAACCTGGAGATGGTTCAAATCTTTCATCTAAATCAGAAAATCAGGGAAATAAATAGTCTTACTTTCTAGGCTAAGCTCTAATCAGTCTGCTGCTAGCTCTAATGAGGTACATGAATGCTCTTGCACTTACACTTCACTTACATTCTCTCCCTTTGCCCTTCCTGAGGAAAACCAGACTTAAGTAAAAAAAAAAAAAAAGGCAAGGAAAGATATTTACTTTCCTGAGAGTAATCACTTCTTTCCTCTGAGATGCTTATATAGCATGCATGTCTTCTGGGTTTTTTGAACCTCCTTCCTCTTGCCCTTAGTGTTGCCCTCCTTACATTGCATAGTGGGCAATTCATTCAGGGTTCAGGATCCTTCCCTGTGGCAAAGCCCCAAGAAATTCTGCTTGGCTTAGTCAGCTTACCTTGCAACCAAAGCTGCCTCACACGTTTTTTTCTGAACCTTTCATATCTCTAGCCCAACTGTTCTTAAGAACTAGTTAGCACAATCTCTTCACCTGTCCTTCCATAGCTCTTCTCCTCCTCCCTTTCCAATCGCACATTCATTTCCTGGTTCATGCTTCCTGAAGTCATCTTTAAGTGACATCTGCCTTCACCTCCCAGATTCCCAGTCCCATGACTCCTGGATTTGCTTTCTCTCCATGGGGATGTGACGTGCTACCAGTACGACAGTTTAACACTGCATTACATCACGCTCCACCAGAAATCCCTCCCTTCGTAACAAGGATTTCTCTTGCCTAACTCTACCCCTACAATAAAGAGAATAGAGCGCAATCCATCTGACATATTTGAGACTTGTGATTCAGAATAAGATGATCTGCCCCCTAAAGCATCTTTTTCTCGCCATTGACGATGGTGGGAAACTAGCCTAGTTATATGTTGCTTCAGTCTAGATGTCTACATTTTGTTGAACAAAATTAGAGCACTGGTTCTCAGATTCCACATATAATGACAAATGGATTTATGCTGAACCAGTAGTTGAACACTGAATGAATTCTGAAGTCCACGGATTACTTCTAAGCAGTCTGTGACAGGTCTAAAAGAAAAGCAAGTTCTTAAATGTTATACAGCAATATACTTCTGTAACATCTCTAAGAGAAAGCACGGGCAGAGAAAGTTAAAAACTACTCCACCGGATCTTTTTTACAACAATGATGATGATGTCGTATTGTTTACTCTTAACAAAAAATCATAAATCAGAGTGTAAGAATAGGCCCTGACCATGACCATACTATAGCCATCCTGTACCACATACTAGAAATCTGCTTCCTATACTAGCATTCTAAGTGTTTAATTTCCATGGAATTCAGAGAATTCTTTACTATATTAGACAAAGTGCCTGCTCTTGCTGGATTAGTAGCCACTTCCTTGTCCTTCACATTTTAACATTAAGAATTACTTTAAAAGTCATTGTTTATGTCACTGTGGGTATATATTTAAAAACAGAAAACGGACAGCTGGAGAGGTCTGCTTAGCTTAGCTAACTGTGACATGAAAAGAGCAGCCTGAAGTAGTAACTTTAATAACCACCCAGCATACCATTTGTTAAAAGTGAAACTAACCCCAAAGATGAGCACCAATTCAAAGTCATCATAATTATATTCACAGAAAAATTTGTGTCGTAGCTGAGATCTGTGTGAGTTTTTTGCTCAAGAATAAATTTTATCTAAGCTAGTCACATGCTTGCAACTGTGTGGTTTTTGCTTTTAAAGAGCTGTATTTTCCAGCGCATGCAGACCTTTGGGCTTGATCAGGCCGTTCCTTAAGTTAATTTTGTGGTTTGGCCACCGACGCCGATGACTTTTAGAAAGTGCCCCCTCCCCCCCAAAAAAAGGACGAACCCAAACTTTGACAACAGCCTGAAAAAATGCCTGTAGTCTACGAATGGTCTCAAAGATGTGACCCACGTTATGAGCCAACACCATAAATCTATCCCCCCGATGGATTTATCTGACTTGAGCGGAAGCTCCCAGTGAAGAAGTTCCTCAGAACCAAGTCTCTTGACCCAAAACAAGCTGTCCCTCAGCTGCCTTAAGGTCAAAACGAATTACCGGCGGGGCAAGCCTTTCCCTCGGCTCTCGCTTCCACCGAACAAACCTCCGAAGAGGGGGGAGGGCGGAGGGGCCGTGCTCTTTCAAGCTTGATCCAAACCCTTCCCGTTGCCTTCTGATCTTCCCGCCGCGGCACCCGAGCAGGGTGGGGGCCGCGGCGGCAGGGAGCCGGCGACAGGCCCCGGCGGCAGCCCAGGCCACAGGGCGCCTCGCGGCGCCGCCGCCGCCTCGGCCCACCGGCCCGTATGACATCATCGGGACGGCTGGGTAGCGATGCCCACCGGCCGACGGACGGCGACTGCCGCTGGCACCGCTCTCGCCCTCCGCGCTGAGGGAAAATGCTGGCTCTGCGACGGGCGGAACGGGCTTACATTAAAATTCATCGCCGTCGCCACGCAGCGCACTGACAGCCCTGCGCCGGCTTCGGGCTGAACGTCGAGAAGCCGCCGCTCTACTGGCTGCGAGGGGGGAGGCAGCGGAGCCGGGGGGAAGGTGCGGGGTCCTCACGGCCCCGCGGCACAGACGCCCTCCAGGAGCCGGGGTAGTTTTTAAGGAGCCCTTCCTGGCGCAGGGCTCAGGAACGAAGGAATTCGCCGAGAGGGAATCGGGAGGAAAGAAAACGAGGCACGAGCGGCAGGATCCGAGCAGCGGCCGCTGAAGAAATCGCCCGGTCCCTCTCCTGACAGGCTGCGACGTGCACAGCGGCGGCCGCTTCCTAGCCCCCATTTTAAGTGAAAGGGGCGGGAGGGGGAGTTCAAAGGCATAAACAAGGAGCGCAGGACCCAATTCCTCCCCCTTCCTTTCCTCAGGCTAGCCTGCCCAGGCTCGCCAATAAATCCAGCTCGGCTATGCCTCGCAATGGGAGCGCGCTGCCGCGGAGGCTGCCTTCCCCTCGCTGAGGGGACTGCCGCTGCCGCTCGGGCTGCCTACCCGCCACTGAGGGGACGGCCGCTGCCGCGGGGGCTGCCGTGCCCTCACTGAGGCGGCGGCAGCGGCAGCCGCCGCCGCCACCAGGCTGCCTTGCCCTCACTGAGGCGGCCGCCGCCGCCGCCGCGTTACTGGGAGAGATTGTGCCGCTGCGACAGGGGAGGACGGGGCTCGGCGCGCAGGGGGGGGGCGCAGTGAGCATGCGCCGCCCCAGCCACTGACTGGATTCTCAGTCAAGGTACCGAGGGAAAAAAAAAAAGGGGAAAAAAATAAAGAAAAAGGAAAGGATTGAGAGAAAGAAGAATGAGAGACGGCAGAGGAAAATAAAAAAGGTTCTAAAAGAGACCGCCAGGATAAAGCAGCCCTCGGTCGGCGAGAAGGAGCAGCTGTGGCATGCGGGGATCTCCGGCACCAACAGGTAGGAGGAGAGGGGCCGGGGGACTTTGGGGGTGCCGAGGGCTGCTGCAGCTGCCGGTGCATGTGGGGAGGGCTCCCCCCCTCAGGGAGTGGGTCTGGGGGGGTGATTTCCAAAGAAGCAGCATGATGGAAGTGTTCAAAGACAATGCCTTTTCCGCTCTCCCGAGCTCCCCGCCGCGGGAGGCTCTCGCATGGCTCCGGCCGCTGCGGCTGCCAGGCGGCGGCACCCGGGCTGCCTTGCAGCGCGGCGCAGTCCAGCCCTGCATGGCCCTGCGTGGGGCGGGGAGGGCGGTGGGGAGCGGGTGTCTTCGTGAGTGTGTGTGTGTGTGAGTGTGAGCGTGGGTGTGTGTCAGTGTGTGTGTGAGTGTGTGTGTCAGTGTGTGTGTGCGCGCGCGGAGGTAGGGCCGGCCGCGCGGCGGGGACAGCTCCACAGAGGAGGGGAAGCGGCGGGGCTGGCGGGAGGGGGGAGGGGGAGCCTGATTTCATGGTTTTAAAACGATGCCATGATCTGATCAGCCTCTGTTTACACAGCAGCAATCAGGCTCTTTTGTGGACGGTAAGAATGGAAGGATTTTGCTGGGATTCAGTGGGAATATCCTTTGTACACCCGAGGTGGCATAGGAAACACTTCGTGTGACTAACGAAGGAGCCTGATCATGCCTGCTGTGGCTCCTGTCCCTGGCTCTGGAGGGAGGAAAAAACCCCCAAAACCAACCAAAAAACCCCCCAGCAGCAGCAGACAGTTCTTTAATTTATTTTATTTTGTTGCATGAAATGTGTTCCGGTGCGATTCATTCGTGGGAATTGCGGAGCCCTAATTAGCTAAAAAAAAAATAATCGATTTATTATATGTTTATTTAAGCATAACCAAAATCATCCCTCCCGAAAGGATGGGCATTATATCTTGGGTGTGTTGCCTATTTTTGCTCAGTATTTACACTGACCATTGCTTATTATGGATTATGTTGAGGCTTTAAATATTTGCATTAAAGTGGGGCGGGGGGGAAGACCCTAAAGCATAGTGCTGTCGACTGTCTGGCATACCTGTTTATTTGAAAGCCTAAATGATAAAATTATGGTTTATAGGAGGAAGGGAGGGGGATAATGAATACTGTTTCTCTTACAATGTGCATGAACTAACACAGTGTGATTAATGTGCTTTGGTGACTTGGGTTAAAAAACATAAATTCTGCAGGGTTTCTTTGGGTGTGATCCGTATCAACATAGCAGCTGCCTCTAAAACATTGACAAATACTGTAGCCATAAAAAAAATGTAGGTAATGTCAAAATATCAGCAGTCTTTGGGGATTTTTTTAAAAGATGTCAGTGATTAACTCTTGGGCTTGCAGACTGGCAATCTTTTGATTCATAAAACCTCTGAGGCTTTAACTGTAAAATTATATATGCTACCGAATATAAGGGGCACCGGTCAGTTCTGAAACTGTAACAAGCCAAATCTGTGAAATGCCAATAATCAATCATGCTAAACAGTAAGTATAAAAAACCCCCCAAACCTCACGATTTTTAAAAACAAACAATAGTACTCAAATTTACAACTTCATTTGGTTCTCCATAAATTAACATCTTTGTTAGCACTTTCTGACATCGTTTCTTGTTAACTTAAGAACTGATAGCTCGATTTTTTTTCAGATATTTTGATGGCATGACAAATCAGAAAGAAGAGGATGTACTGTATGACTAGACACAAGATCAGTTCTGTTTGTGGATTACATTTTCAGTAAGATGTATGGATCTATTTTTTCCTTGTTCTTATATATAGATCATGAGACTTGACTGAGGCAATATACATATCATCCATCCATCTATGGCGAACTACAGCCATGCAGCTGACAACATTTTACAAAATCTCTCTCCTTTAACAGCTTTTCTGAAACTGACTTCACTGGGTTTCATAATAGGAGTCAGTGTGGTGGGTAACCTTCTGATCTCCATTTTGCTAGTCAAAGATAAGACCTTGCATAGAGCTCCTTACTACTTCCTGTTGGATCTTTGCTGCTCAGATATCCTCAGATCTGCAATTTGTTTCCCATTTGTTTTCACCTCCGTAAAAAATGGCTCTACTTGGACGTATGGGACTCTTACTTGCAAAGTGATTGCCTTTTTGGGGGTTTTGTCCTGCTTTCACACTGCTTTCATGTTATTCTGCATAAGCGTCACCAGATACTTAGCTATTGCCCACCACCGTTTTTATACGAAAAGGCTGACCTTCTGGACTTGTTTGGCCGTTATCTGTATGGTGTGGACCCTCTCTGTAGCCATGGCTTTCCCCCCAGTCTTAGATGTGGGCACCTACTCGTTCATTAGGGAGGAAGACCAATGCACTTTCCAGCATCGTTCCTTCAGGGCTAATGATTCCTTGGGATTTATGCTTCTTCTTGCCCTTATCCTCCTAGCCACACAGCTTGTCTACCTCAAGCTGATATTTTTTGTTCACGATCGCAGGAAAATGAAGCCAGTCCAGTTTGTTGCAGCAGTGAGCCAGAACTGGACTTTTCATGGTCCTGGAGCGAGTGGTCAAGCAGCTGCTAATTGGCTGGCTGGATTTGGAAGGGGTCCCACACCTCCAACCTTGTTGGGAATCAGGCAAAACGCGAACACCACAGGCAGGAGAAGGCTACTGGTTTTAGATGAGTTCAAAATGGAGAAGAGAATCAGCAGAATGTTCTACATCATGACATTCCTCTTTCTGACCTTGTGGGGTCCCTATTTGGTAGCCTGTTACTGGAGAGTTTTTGCAAGAGGGCCTGTAGTACCAGGGGGATTTCTAACAGCCGCTGTCTGGATGAGTTTTGCCCAAGCTGGAATCAATCCTTTTGTCTGCATTTTCTCCAACAGGGAGCTGAGGCGCTGTTTCAGCACAACCCTTCTTTACTGCAGAAAATCCAGGTTACCAAGGGAACCTTACTGTGTTATATGAGGGAGCATCTGTAAATCTTTAGCCTTGTGAAACACTACCATTCTCTGCTAAGCAATTGTGGCCTGTAGCCATGTCTTGAGAAGAAAATCAAGAATGGGATGTCAGCAGTTGTAAGGATTTGGGCAACATTCTGCAGTCTTTGCAATAGCTCACCTCTAATCCTATTTTAAACCTAAACATGTTCCTGCTGACCACTGCTGAAGGTTTGTAATTAAGAACAAAGGACTGAACTACTGCCCTGAATTCCTTTATGTGGTTGAAATCTAGATTATGAAAGTAGCAGGTGCTAAGTATCAGTGCTAAATGCTGTGTATATCACTACGTAAAATAAGACCATCAAAAAGATTAGCATTGGACATCTTAATAAATTAAGTTGATATGAGGTTAATGTGTTGATAAAACTAATTTTAGACATCTGAAGACCTTTAAAACATTTCATACAATTATTGTTTTGCAAAGACTGAAAACTGGGGACTCAAGTACTGTAACTGATTAAAGATGTGCCATGCATTATTGGATTATCACACTTACAAATCTGTTTGCCTTGTGAGTAAGTTTTGGGGAGCATTCCAAAGCAGTATTTTTGTTCAGATTTGGAGTTTACTTTTTTTTTTTCCCAAATATATTACTCTTTCTAAATACCATTTTCCTTAACAGTGAAATTACTAGCATTTAACTGTATTCTGTGGGTTTTGCTGATTTGGTATAAAGTTTAATAGACTCTTATTTATATTTTTTAAAAAACTAGATATCAGTCTGTTAGGCAACGTTAATGATAATATCCAGTCATAATTGAACAGTTACAATTATACAGAATAAACACATGTTGCCTTAAAGGGTTATCTAGTATCTTCCATTTTGTTTAGCATTGAAGCAAATAAGCAAGGAAAATTGAATCAATAACTCTGGTCAGTCATTTGGGAGTGCATGAAAGATCACGTAGTCCTCTTTTTTCCTTTTTACTCCAATGGTTCCCAAAATCAGTATGCACATCACTGGGATGGTATGATTTTTTTCTAGGTGTTCCGCCCTTTCTAGTTTGTTCTGAGAAACACAGGCAGTTGATGTATGTTTATATTTTAAGACAGCTGTCATGGGGAGACCGCAGCCTTAGTATGATATCTTGCACAATTTGTGAAGCATTTATTCTACTGAAGGCACAGTCTTGTTTATATTTTCTGCACATTTTGGTGTATTGGTTGGTTTAAATTATTTAAGTTTTAACTTGTGAAAGCATATAATATGATTTCTTAGTATTTTAGAAATACATTAGAGTCTGTGAGTCTTTCCTTCTTTAAGATACAGATGTGTGGATTTCAATATAAAGTTGCATTTGCCAAAATTTACCTGTGTAGCTTGTTAATTTTCTTGGAATAAAATTTTACATTTTTCCAGTTATACAATTAACCTTTTTTATTTTGTCTAGTGAGCTAGCATGAAGTACTGAGAATGTAGCCATTATGAATTATTATCCTTTGCAGTCACTGTATTCCCAAACTGTAAATGCATGAATGATGGGGACCACAGGATTGATAAATGATATTATCTACAGTAGCACTATTGTGTAGTTTATCATAATTACCCATCTATCTGTTCGAATATGTCAGTTATATTTAAAGTTACAACACAGTATTTGACATTAACTTCACAGTTTAATTTTGGAAAATATGTATATTTGAAGCACAACATCATGAGTTGGTCATTCACAAAGAACATGGATTTTTCTTATTTTTTGGACAGACAAGACTAGAGATCTTAATTCAGTACTGGTATATCTTGTCCTTTGTTGTAGTTTTATGACCAGCAAGTTAATATATACGTACACAAGCAGCAGTCAATAATGGAAATGCTTAAATTTGTATGATAACATTATACAACATATGCAACAATTCAGAGAGTTGTGTCTATATGTGATCAGACAACTTGATCAAAGATTTAGTGAGCAATCTGTTTGACCTCACTTACACTTTTATACTGAGGTTGATTGGTTGAGAGGCATGGCTTTATATACTGTGTTGAAACAGAAAAATTGCTAAAATAACGAGTCCTCATCAGTACAAGAATGTTTCAGAACGTGATTTGAAATGGGACCAATGAACTTCTACCAAAAGGACTTTTTTTATTACACTGAAAAAGGCTTTGAAATTAAGGTAGTTAAGCAATTGTCAAAGATAGCAAGAGTGAATAAAAACTGAATCGTCTGTTGAGAAAAATTCTGAAAGTTATCCCACTTAAGTTTATTAAAAGGTTGATTGGCAATAACTTCAGTCTAATTTCTATAAAATAGTAACCTTTACAAGGAACATTGATATTACATATTGTAATAAAGAAGTACATATAAATAAAGTTGTAAATAGTGTTATAGTTGTAGAATTAGTCGGTTCTGAAGATTAGCCAGAAAATTTTCATCTATGAAATTTCAAAAGCTGCAAATTTGAGGCCTGGCCTAACTCCTAATAAAGTCAGTTGGTGTTTTCCCATTAACTTCATTTGGAGCAGAAGCAGGCCCTAACATTTCTATAGTACTATGCTTAAGAAATACTAAGAAGGCTGTATTTACTATGCAGTGGGAAAAGAAAAAAAAAAACAATTTAAAATTATTTCCCTGGAAGTTTTGCAAGCAGTAACTGATGTAAATTAAAGTAATAAACAGTAAACAAGTCTGAAAGCAAATATTTTGCTAAATGTTTTTCTTTTGATATGAACATAATTCCTTTGGCTAACTGAAAAACATGCAAATGTATTACTACCTGACAAAGGAGAGGTACTTTTTTTAAGTGAATTTTTGTAATTGTTCCAGTAAGAAGTCTTGTGACAGAAGTATTTCCTTTTATTTTCTCCAGTGTTAAAAGAACAAGGGACTGTGTAGTGAAGTGAAAAGGCAACATACGAAGTAACGCTTTATGCAAAGTTATTACTCAGTGGAACTCACTGGCACAGGACAACGAACAGTTTAGAGAGATTCCTACAAGAATTATATGTATACGTGAATTAAAGCACTGCTTACAGTTTTTGTCATTGGTGTCTTTCGATCCTAGTCAGCATATCAAACCTAATGTATTAGGGTATAAGTTCAAAGGAGAAAGAAGTTTTATTCCAATTCAGTACACTGTTGTGTCCCAGTATGAAAAGTCTTTTGCATTCATTTTAGTACCAGACTTAAGCTGTTGCCAAAGCTAGAATACAGGGCTGGTAGGTTGGTCTTCTCTTTCAGAATAGCAAAGAATACCACACTATTTTATATCTGCATTGATCTTTAATGCTCATGGGTAATGTGAAGTTAGTAGTTTTAATTTTCCTAGTGGCAGAAAAAAAGAGTAAGAACAGATTCCCTGGAGAAAAGGCTGTCTGCTCCTGTTGCTTTCCTGCCCTCTGTTGCCCCCACTGACCGTGTGGCAGCCTCTCCATCAATCCTTCTTCAGGATTAAATGTTTCACATACTGAGTCGTATATTTCTCCTGCTCCTTAAGAAGTGTCTCAGCCATCCCTCCTTCCCAGCAGATAAGCTCCTGCAGCAGCTTCCCAAGGTTTGTCAGTGTTTGGGTTCCCCTCCGGCAGACAGAGACCACCAGTTCCTTCCAGCTGCCTTTGCTGTTCATGGAGTCATCATTCCATGACGCTTGGCTAGTGCACTGGGTATCTCTTGTCTTTTGGCTTTGGTTCATGAAGCAGGTGCTATTTAGGTTATGCAGAGAAAAACAAGAGTGGGGAGGGGGCAGCAGGAAACAACTTCCCCTTTCCCAGCTCCTTCATGAAGAAACCACTGTTATTGTTGCATTGCCAAGAGCATATGATTTTTTTAAAGCATATTCGGTGCTAATGACCCTCTAAATGAATAAAATGTACAGTTAGCCAATTAATGCAAGGCTCTTGGTACAGCTACAAAATATTATCACCGAATGGCTTTCCATCAGTCTCTAGGCCTTGGAGGCAAGGTCCACTGTGTCTATCTCCTCTTAAGTGCACTGAGTTTGTCCATTTGCATTGTCTTTGCTTTGCTTTTCAAGTATGTGAACATTTTACTTATATTAATAGGAGCCCAGTATTGCGGCAAGCTGATATTATTACTCATTGGTTTAAAAAGTAATATAAAAGGGTACTCAGGTGATTTTTGAGGTGAATTAGAGAGGTATTTTGACAATTGTTTTTTAGCAAATGTTGAATAAAACTGTGGGTTGCTGGGCTCTTTCATAGTTACACAGTCAGCCCTCAATTATTGAAAATAGAAATGGAGTAGACTAACCTGCATAAAGCTAAAACATAGGTAATACAAAGCATATGCACATTAGATAAGAACTTCCTGTGTTTATTACATTTATCGAAGAATGAAGTTAAGCTGAAGTAAAAAGTGAGATCAGAAATTCAAAGAAAAATGGTGGGTGTTTTTCCTTTTTTTCTGCTTTGTTTTAGCATAGCACTGCTAATCTGCAACCTGGGTTACACACCCACAGACAACCGAGAGTTGACTGTACGATTCTGCATACCACATAGACAACTTCTAGTTTATATTCATTGAGAGCTGTATAAGTGCACACTACTAATCTGATTGACTTTTCAGAGGAAAGAGGAGGCTCAGCCTGAGATACTGTTCTTCAAAACTAAAATTCAGTATATGTTCCCTGTTTACTGAAGTGATTTTGAGTGTGAAGAAATCAGTGATCTAAATCAGTAATGATCATAAGCATTCTCTGGCCATGACCATTAACAACAGGACAAGATGACATTTTGCAATGCATATGCCAGCATCAAATCAAAGAGTTTGATATTACACACCATGACTTTCCTTGAGTGGCCTGAAAATAGCTCATGCTTTATATTTAGAAAAAAATGTGATGAAGCTGTCCATTTAAATGGATAAATCTTTAACTAGCCAGTGTGAAAAAAGAAGTGTGTATTTTAAAGATTGCTCATTGTAAATAGTGAAGCGTTTTTGTGGTGTTTTTTGTTCAGCTGAACTGAGTAATTACGTAAGTATATGATGATGAAAGTAGTGCCATAGTAAATAAGTTAGATTTTTTAATAGTCTAAAAAGGAAATAAGTAATAGCAGTCTTCAGCCATTTGAAATAAAATAATAGCAGCCCATGTGTTTCATAAAATTTAGGTAACAAAACAATTATTGACATTTTCAGTACTTCGTGATTTTATGTACTTGATGCGTTTAAAGAACAATATCTTGAGGCAGCGAGTTGGCTGACGCAGCTTAGTGAGGGACTTACTCTTTGCATCACAGTTTTTGTACTATGCTTTGTATTTAATAAGCACAAGAGATAGAAGACCAGAATTCATCTGATATAATCTTCAACAAAATCTGCATTGGCTACAACAAAACTTCTCCAAATATTAGGCAAATTACTGTCTCCAGAGATTATTCAAAATTATCCCGATGCTAATTCACGAAAAGTCTACTTCACCTTTGTTAAAGAGCCATCTAGTTAAAGATGTCTATCTTTTTCATCCTTTCATTGGTTGGCTAAGACGAGTTCTGCTGTAATGCAGAGTTAAAAATCCCAAGTATTAAATGATTCATTTGAATTTCAATTATTATGCTACCTGTATGTGACATTGTTGTAGTCACATTTTAAATAAACCCACAAAGTTTATGGTTGAGGAATGTAAATAATCACTTATGATGCAAAAACTCAAAAACCAATGACATACTTCCAGTTCATTCTTTCTCTTATTTCCATGGAATGTTAAAGTTTCAGTTTTAGGAATGCAAAGGCAAACTCTGAAAAACAAGTGTGTTGGAGGGGAGAGAAAGAATAGCCAGAAATACATCTGGTAAGGTTGTCTTTGCAGTGAAGAAGGTTATCGTATATGCATTGCATTTTCTGCACGGTTATGATCTATCAGCTTGCCTACTTTTTACCAGTGTGTATATGCAGTATAGATAAAATTCTCATGCCACCATTAACTACAGCATTTCCTGAGCCCTTTTACTTTCATTCTATAACCGTCAAGCTCAGGCATGCTAACATACTTAAGCAAACTGAAGAAATTCCTAAAAATAGAAAGTTTTGCACTATAATAATCTTAGTGGTTCAGGTCCTTGAAGTAGTTTAAGAGGGTGGCACAGATACTTGATGGCTACTGTAAGGCAGAAGGTTGGAGGATACAATAAAGTTTTCATCCCTGTTTATGTGCCAGTTAAAGTCCTACTGTTGTCCCATAGTGAAACCACCTCCCATGGAACTGCCCCACCAGACCGCTTCATGTTGAGTTTAAGTAGCACTTCGGTTGTGTATACATGGAGTACTAATGGATGAAATTCAGCAGTGAGCAGAGATAAGAAATGCCTAGACAACCTTTGTAGACTACAGACAGGTGATACGTTCTTGTCTTCTCAAAACAGAAGTAATAGGGGAAGCAGAGGCCCAGAGGTAAACTTTTTTGTGAGTTGGTTGGTATTTCATGCCCCGTTGGCCCCTCAGAAGTGACTGAGAAGATGTGTTTTATTCTTGATTTTGGTTTTTTTTGGAAAATGGAATGGCTACTCCATTCCATCTCACCCATTACCAGTTGAGCATTTGATTTTATGCTTAATCAAGTTTGTATATTCTTTAAAATACATATCTAATAGTAAAATGTATTTGTAGCCTTGCACTGATTATGGAGATACGTATCCGTGTATGTGCTTGCTCATTTCCATAAGCATTTCCCATGTGACAGACACAAAAATCCTATTTTTGAAATTAAGGCAGTCTACAATTATGTGTTTCCTGAATTGTCTGTGAAGGCCCTTAAGCCTTGGAAATTTCTCCTATTTGATCCAAAACATACAGTACAGATTATTAGGGCACACTGCAGGGAACATTTGATTTCTCTAACTGCAGGACTGTTTGGACATCATGAAGACTGGAAATGTATATTTAGCTCTCGTATAATAATTTGTGGTAATGACTGGGCAATAGAATTGATAGTGGTGAGACTGCTAGAATTGGGTATTTCGGTAACTGCAACTTTAAATTACATCATAAGACATGTAGCACAAAGGAGAAATGCTCCTTTTGTAAGATGATTATGTAAATGAAAGTAAACACGCACACAGATGAGTACAGTTCTATAGGATTTTGATTAACATATTCAGTCATAGCTATAGCAAGATAGGCGTGAAGCAAAAAAGAAAAAGAGAAAGTAGAGTGCCATTTGATATGTAATACCTGTAACTTTGGCTTGATTCCTGCAATCCCTACTCAAGGAAAATTTTCCCTCTCTTTTGTGGAAACTTGTCTCAATAAAGGCTATAAGATCTTGATAATTTATATAAGTGTTTATGCTTTTTACTTGACTAGTTCTCAGTGAGAGCATGGCATAGCAGGACTTTAAATGTAATCTCTGTCATAGTCTATGTGCAAAACCAATCTTTTGATTGGTTTCAAGAGGGAGTGCATATGCATCTATATAGAGGCTTTTCTCAGACTCTCCAAAATAATATAGTGTAGCTGATACCAAGTAGAGACAGTTCAAGCCTTGGTGGAGGGCACAGAGTTTCACGCTGGAGTACGATAAGTGATTATAGAATCAGATACAGGGAAGGTGAGGGACATTTAGTAATAGCTTCCTATGCTAATAGTTGTAAATAATGCTTTTGGACTCATTTGTAAACCTCCTTGTAAGTTCCTAAGTGGTGGTAAGGGCATCTGCGGTAAGGTGGAGCGTAGTGCTGCAGCCGAGTCCTTATCCCCACCCCTTTACATAGCGGTGCACTGGAAGCAGTACACACTGTAGGCTGGTTCCTGCCCCAAGCACCTTGCATGGTAGTAATACTCACTAAACTCAGCAGCCTAAGGATTTACTCCAGTTGGATTATTTGGTCACAGTCAAAATTTTGAAACTTGTTTTTCTTCCAGTGTTTTCTGTGAGTAATTTCTGTTCTTAATAGGTGGAAAGAAGTACATGTAAAGGGATTGAATGGATTGAGCAAATCCTTTTCATCCCAGTCTTGGTGTGAGGAATTTCATAAGGCTGGAGTTAGGTGTGGAAACCCCTCACAGTTTTACCACATCTCTCAGACATTTGTGTATTTCAGCATAGTTAGCTTATATGCACACAAGTGGCTCAAATGGTCTGCTCCAGTCAGCATTCCATCTCTCTTTCCAATGTAAATCTCCAGAAAGACAGACACCATTGTTTGTGGAGACTCTTCTATATAGATGACCTTCCTCTAAGCAGCACGTTGTCACCAAAGCTGAGTTTTGTTGTATGCTTTTGTATTGGAGGAAACAATTCCATTTTGTATCTTTTGTATTGAAATTTCATGTTAAATTTGATTCTTAGAGTACTAACTTAAAGGCAGTACCACAGAAAAGCCCATTGCCCCCTCCCAGCCAGGGAGACCACCAGTCTAACCGGTAAACACGGTATCAGTAGGAATATTATGATCCTTTGTCATGAGTTAAATAAATGCTAATACAATAACAATTATCGCAATATTTGATTATATTAAACACCTGAATATTAAACAAGAATCACCTTCTTGCTTTGACATTTTCCTTATGCAAATATCCTCATTCCATTTCATGCAAGACAGGTTTGGCAAATGTGGATGCTTGGGTGGTATTGACATCTAAGTTATGCCATCTAAGGACAAGTGCTGTCTGCTAAATAATTCATTCATTTAAAGTTCAGAAGAGACAGTGTAAAACTAGCTACTACAAAAAACCAAGCAATGTGTTCTTAAGTCATGTATGTGACCCATTAAACATCGGCTTTGGTACCTGGGTATTGTCAGATTTAGCATTCAAACCTAATACAGAATTAGGAACCAATCTGTCAAGATAATTTCTACTCACTGAATATAACTATGAAATGTTATTGTTATATATATTCTACTTGACTGCTTCTTTGCAAATATTGAAAAAATGTGTATGGTAAGACTCAAGTGGAAAGCCTTGACCATACCGAAATTAGTAATAAAATTCCTACTGCTTTCAGCAAAGGCAGGATTCTATGTATACACCTTAATTTCTAAAGACAATGGGTGTATGCCATACAATGGATGTATACATTACACTCATGTATGCCTGGCATGTCCAAGAAATGAGTTGTTAAGGCCCCGTTCACATTCTTAAGCTTTTTAGTTCTGTTTTCTTTGTGTCAAGGTCTTCATATTATGCTCTTATAGCAATGACATCTGAACTCTTGTTGTCATTTTAATCTATATAACCATATTGCTTAATAGCCTCTTTATAGACAAGTACTTTTTTGTATTAGCTTCTGTGAAAAAACAGCCTTTGTCTAAAAGCAAACAATGAAAATAAAATATAAGATGGGTACAGACAAGTGGGATTCCAAGTAAATGAGACAGTGGTTGGTGAGTGTGATGGGCAAGGAAATCCTGGCATATTCAGGCTTCTTTTTTTTTTTTTTTTTTTGATAGGGAGAAAGATGATTGAAAAGGAAGGTTCTGAAAGAATTGAAAAATAACAAGGGGATGGATTCTCAGAAGAGAAGAGCAGCCTGGGAGAAAGTACAAAGGCCGTTTCCTGAAAATCTAATTGACAGTGATAATTGTCAGTGATAGCCTGTCAACATGAGCAGATTGGAACCTCTTGATAAAGAAGGAAAGATGATAGGCCAAGAAGAGCAGAATGAAGTGGCATCAAAGCTGAAGGAGGAACAGAAAATAGCTACCGATTCACAGCATTAGGTAGAAAGAGGTCATTAGAGGTCATGTTGAAGGTAAGGTTCAATGAAAACAGTTGGTGAAAGCCAAGGAGATTGACTCCAGGTAGTGACTGCAGTCAGTGAGCCTAAAAAGGGAGGTAGAATAAGATGGTGGAATAGTTGCCAAAATAAGTGGGATACAGACTCCCCTCCCCCTTTTTTGGGGTTGGTTTGGGGTTTTTTTTCCAAATTAAGAAAGACACTGCATAATGCCTGAATTGTAATGGGAGGAGACAGAGGACAGAAGAAGGTGATGAAATCAGCAAAGGAGTGGTTGAGGGACAAGACTGGATATTGGAAAGGGTAGTGGGAGGTGAGGATAGCTGAAAGGAAGTTGGGCAGAAAGACCAAGTTTGGATGAATGTCCTTGGAGTAAAGTGGGAAGATGTGGATTTGAGATTCCAGGAGATGGAGGACTCTGGGAAAGATGGAAAGGACGACGATAACAAGAAAGGGGAATGACATCAGTCAGGGAAGGGGAGGGACAAAGAAGCAAAGAGCAGCTATGTTGCGGGAGGATGGCAGTTGAGAGTCGCCCAGGCAGGAACAGCTTGCTGTTGTCTAGTGGAGGTTCTGCTTCTCAATGACACTGTGCTAACCCACGGCAAAAGGCAGCAATGCCAAGGGATTCCAACATTAGCGAGGTCAGAGCAGCTGTGGTCTCAGCGCTCTCCATGTCTTGTAGCCAGTATTACATCTGAGTTCAGTAGGAGCTTGAAGAAAGACTGAATAGTATCCATTATTTACCATTCTCTCCTTTTCAACATTTTAACAGGAATTTCTGTTCTACTTCCATATTCTTTTTCTTACTCTTTTGTAATGCTACTCTACTAAGAAAAACTACATGTTCTTCATAAATGACACTATGTATTTAGAGTATGTTGGCCCAGCAATTTTGATAACTTTCAGACTGAATGGTAGCTTTTCAGAAGAGTGAAAGTGCAGTTTCTGTGCAATTGGAGAGCACTGCAGCATTTTATTGTCATTATCTCCCATAACGGTGGCATCTTGGTCAGGTGAAGTGACCATTAGGATGAAAGCCAGTAACTTCCAGGTTCTCATTGCAGCTTTGCCACTAACATTGTTGCATGGGTGACCTTGGGTGATTTGTATAGGCCAACTTTTCAGCTACCCATTTTAAGTAATCCAAGGAAATTTTGGGTTCCCTGTTTAAGACACTAGTGAATCAATTTCCAAGGGAATGCAGCATCCATAAGCATAGATTATGTTGAAGTGGTAGGTGGTAAAACTGATCAAAAGTGTTCTACTTAACATGTTTTGTCAAGTCTTGGCCTTCTGCAGGAAATTTCGACTTCTACTTCTCAGACTTTTCCTTCCTGAGAAACTGAAAAATATTTTGTGAACAAAAGTTCTATATCCTGACCACTCTTTAAGATTAGGGCCAATAGTATTTCTGGATAGTCTTACAAAAATAAAGCAACCAGATTAGTGGTCAGCTTGAAAATGTGGGTTGACAGCTTTTTTTCTGCATAGTTTGCCAGTTGAATAAAATGGCTAATAATATAACTTACTTGAAGGATGAGAGACTTAATTATGTAATATTTCTAGATTTCTGAACCTCATTATAAACCAGGATTTACACCCTGTAATTGACAAGGCCATGGTAAGATGCTCACAGCCGCCCTAGGCAAGCAAATAATTGTTAAGAGTTTTTTCAGTTAAAGGTTGATGAGATAGTGTGGTGGTCAGCTTTCGTTGCTGACAGTAGGCTGTAGCCCAAAAGTTTGGAGACAACTGTGACAGATGATTTGGGATGTTCAGATAACCTCATCTTGCCAAAAGATATGTTCATTAAGTTGTCAAAGAACTGAAATGTATGCATTGCCCATCCATCTGGCATATAATTTAAATACAGCTGAATTCCTGACCTCAGATATGATATAAGCATTTCTGAGTAGACATGACTGATAAATTTGCATAAACAGAGGCTCTTAGAACAAAAATGCATTTTAGAAGGAGAGTTAAAAAAACACTTTTGAGATCTGGGGGCTCGTGACAACATTGATAGATGGTAACATACTCAAATAAAAAATATTTTACTGAGTACTAAATAATATTTTAAAAATGTTTGCACAGGGTTTTTAGTACAATTAATAAAGTCTCTCTGTAGCCTGAAGAAAGGTGTCAGCAGTTGAAGTGCCTGAAACCGAGATACTGAATTCATCACAATGAGTTTTCTGAGGGCTGAATAGATAATCTGCATGATTTTAAATATTAAAAGTCTTTGTCAGGGTAGATATGCCTGCAAAAATGCAAGCTGGCAGTTACAGATGATTAAGTCACAGTTGTCTGGGCGATTCCATATTTGGGTTACCACAAAATATTATAACTAGAAACAAGTATTGATACTTTTTTTTAATTCTGTCAGGCAGCAATGCTGTCATCAGTTAGGTGGATTCTAGCAATGTTATTTTAACACCTTAATATTTGAAACCCGATCCAACCAATACAATGTTAGAACCCAATCCTGCAAAACCTGGGTGATACATAACGACTCTCTGGGAATAGTAGCACCATGGAGGCTAGGTGTGTCCCTTGGGGGGTCTGTATGAGCAAATTAGTTCCCTTGATTGCCAGTGGAGCTTCAACAAACAGATTGATGGTTTGATTGATAGGACTGGGGAGAGGTTCTCTGAATTGAGGCTTTCAATGTAGGCACCTAAATCAGAGCCTGAGGCTTGATGGTGAACACTCTTTCAGTCTTTCTTCAGGTCTCTGTGTGGGAACACTGTCTCACTCTCAAGACTGAATGTAACGAAAAGGGAAGACTCATTCTTCTTTCACTGTGCAGGAGAGCTGGTGCATGAATTTAAACTTCTACACAAGCAGATGGCAATATTTTCTTTTCCACTCCCTTTTCTTGGCATAAAGTGCATCACTGTCTTCAAGTCACGAATCTGGGGATATGTTTATCAAAAGAGCTAATAGCAAAGCCTCCCTTTGCTGTATGAGCAGTTTAGAGTGATGTATTTCTCACAGTCTCATGAGCATGTTGAAAACTTGCTTCACTTGTGGGCACTTCTGAACAGCCTGTCAATAGCTGTTCCTGCCAATGAGGCTCTTGTGGATACCCGTGGGACACCCATGTCACCAGTGTGGGTGCAAGTGTCCCTGCCTTCTAGTAGATCCTCAAAACTCACATGGAACTTAGTAGTTCCATAGGGCAAAAACTTCTGCCAGCACTCACGTGAAGAACGTAGATGGAAAATTGTAATGTTTTGCTACCGGAGGTATGGGTATTAGGTATTTCTATGGCAATTGGCCTATCACCAATTCCTCTGCTCTAAGTATCGCCCTGCTCTTTGTCAATTTTTTCCGTTCTCCTTTTCCAGTTGCTACAACCATGAGACATTGTGTTCTTGGAGGGCAACAACTGCAGAACTCAACCATATTTGTCCCTACTCAACAAAAATTCAGCAAATAAATACAAATTCATGTTCTGAGCTAGCTTCATTTGATGCCCCTGTGCTTGCTTCCAATTGTCTCATTGTAGGATGGCAGAGTTCATTCCAGGTGAAAACTTAGTTTTACCCTGTTAGGATTGCTTAAATCTATAAGCATTTGCAGCATCTGGTCTTTATTGTTCAGTGGTATGGAGGCGCAAGAGCAATCTAAAGTGCAAAATGCTCCATGACTCCTGTTCATCATAGGTCTTTGCTTTAGCTCACAATGACCATCCCATAGTACCTTCCTACACATATAATCTAGCAAAGAATCCAACCAGACTGGTATTCTGGGACACCTTTAGCGGGTTCACGCCATGCTGTTGTTATGCCCGTCCCATTGCTAGTGCTTGAAGGACATGTTTAAAAAAAGTAGCATGCCAGCTCTTGAAAGCCTCCTCCTGACTCAGGCTTGCATCCAAACAGTTCAAGCTATGGCTGTAAGCCACACAGCTCACAAGGTGATTTCTATGGTCTGGGGAGGTAAGCAAGTGCTTCTGTACTCAGTAGCTGTGGTGGCATGGGCATGTCCTTAGCCAGCTGGTTGGCTAGTGAGGGTACTCATACCTTTGTTGTCATTGCTCATGCCTCTAACCCAAGCAGCACACTGAGCAGCAAGGGTTGTGCCTGAGGACCAAGGACTGAATAAGCCATGGACAGGCACTGCAGGGTGGGCAAAGGGAGGAACTGCAGCGGGAGGAAGGAGATGGATATTGGATTTCAGTGTGAAAGAAGGGGACATACAGATGACAGGACTTGTAGTGTCAGGAGGCAGGATACCTGGGACCAGTGTGGATGCTCGGGGAACAGCGGTGATGTGGACAGACTACAAGAGACATAGGGGTCTTGGGGCAAGGAGCAGAAGAAATGCATGGGCAGGTAGGCGCATGGCTCTGGGTGGGAGGGTATGTTGGTTTGAAAGGCTGCTGGAATCTAACCATTCTTTAGTAGCCATTCTGTGCATTGGGAGGTCACTTTAGACACGGCCAAGGTGTCTTTGGTTTAGGTGAAATGTGAAACGTGATTAAAAAATGAGATAAATGCAGCCAGAAAGTTCTCAAGGAGTATGGGGGTCAGTGGCAATTGAACCTAGTGATCCCGTTTTTTGCAGGCCAGCTAGGAGTTCTGGTGCACACCCCATCAAGGGCAGGACAAGGCAGAGGGAAGGTATGGGAGGCCACACTTGAAGCAGGTGTGTGCTTTCCCTGCAGTCTCTCTGAGTGTGCTCCTGTGAGGCCTTAATTGGAACTGAAAACTGCTGCTCCTTCACAGAACTCCTGAGGGAGAAGGGGAACAGCATTGCCTTGTGTACTCGTTGGAATGATTTCTTTCCTCCTTTTCCCCCATGTGACACAAGCAGGGAAATTAATATTCCAACCCACTGAGCCTGCTTGGTGAATCTGGCACAGCATTATTTAAGATGACTGAGATTTTAATTTTTTTTTTTTAATTGATTCCATCTAACTCAGCATTTGAAAAACCTTGAAGAACATACTATGTGCACAAGCACAGTTAATTTGTTTGTTGCAAGGACCCCAGTCATAAAATGTGTATATCCAAGGCCATTGTGGAATTAAGACTTAAGCCATTTAAGCAAGTCTGTGTGTGAGTAAATAACATTCAACCTCCCGGCACCCTGGAGGTATCCAGGCAGAGCCCAGGGAGCCGAAGCGCTCAGCACAGGAGTGCCCTCTGGAGCTTTCTGAACCACTCTCTTGGCAAACCAAACAAAGGACATAAAGGAGAAAAATAGAAAAAGGCCTTGGTCTCCAGTGTGAAAATGAATAGCACAGTGCACACAGTGCAATGAGTAATGAAAGCAGCTACGCTGCAAAAGCAGTGGAAATATAAAGATATTCATCCCCGTCACAAATACCAACAAATATTTTTCAGCGGAAAGAAATTCAGAATTTTAAACAGACCTGGAAAGGATGACATACAATAAAGAACCACTTTTTACTTTTGCTTAAAGGTGTTGGCAGCACTCTTAATAAAGAAAAATCAACAAACTATTGGGAAGGAAAAAAATCATTTGCTCTCTCAAAAATCTATTTTGGATGTGGATCTTTTACTGCTATGCATCCCTTCCCATTTTGATAGTGTTTGTGTCAACGCAAAGATGATATGTTACCTTGTGCTGTCAAGAGCTTACCAAAATAAACCTCATCAACAAGGCATTAAATAATAATATCACCGTTCCCCTGAAGTTTTGATATTCTCTGTGATGTACTTATGCATATTTTTAAAAAAACTTTAATTATTGATTCCCTCCTTCCATCAAACCTGTCTAACCAGTGAAGTGTATATAGAATGCAGTCTTGTACTAAACTATGTTAAAGAACAACCCACAACCCTTAATTGAAAGCATGGGCTTGTTAGAAGTGAATTTCTTGAGTTTACAAAGGGCCTAATCTTGCAAATACAACCTATAACCAGTAACAACTCATCATTGCTGATGTTTCTGATAGCAGATATTATTCTTGGCAATGTGCATGCACAGAGTTGGATTCAAGGATATAAGAACCACATTCCAATATCTGCTTCTCCACCAAGTATTTTTCTGTTGAAGTGAATGATGGAAAAGCTGAGGCTAGAAGGGACCTCTGGAGGTCATCTAGTCCAAACATTTGCTCAATGGAGGGTCAGCTAGAGGAGGTTGTTCAGGGCCACAGCCAGTCAAGTTTTGAGTACTTCCAACGATGGAAGGTCCACAACCTGTTTGGGCGTCCTGTTCCAGTGTTTGACCACCCTCACAATGAAGAAGTTTTTTTCTTATTTTTAAGTGGTATTTCCTGTCTTTCAATTTGTGCCGATTGCCTCTCATCCTGTTAGTGAGAAGGGTCTGACCCTGTCTTCTTTACTCCCCCAATCAGGCATTTATACACACTGGTAAGATCCCTCCTTAAGCAGTCCCAGCTAAGCAATCCCAGCTCTCTCAGCCTCTCCCCATATGCCAGGTGATACAAGCCCTTAATTATCTTTATGGCCCTTTGTTGGACTCTCTCCAGTATGTCCATGTCTCTTTTGCAGTGGGGAGTCCAGCGCTGGACCCAGCACTCCAGCTGTATCTCACCAGTGCTGAGCAGAAGGGAAGGGTCACTTCCCTCAACTTGCTGGCAATGCTTCTCCTAGAGCAGCCCTGGATGCTGTTGGCCGCCTTTGCCACAGGGGCTTGTTGCTGGCTCATGTTCAATTTGGGGTCCAGCAGGATCACAAGGGCCTTTTCTGCAAAGCATCTTTCCAGCCAGTCACGCCCCAGCCCGTACCGGTGCCTGGGGCTCTTCCTCCTGAGAGGAATTCATCGTGCAACTCAATATTATCAGGATAGTAGCTGCCAATGTTTGAAAAGAACTGAAACAATGACTTGGGAATAAATGACATGTGTTACTGTGGTTGAAAGAAAGGTTATTTGAATACCAGTAGACTAAGGGGAACGGATTGCAACAAACAGAAATGGCAAGAAAAGGGAAGCAGTGATCCCCTGACGAGTGAATGTCTGATCACAGAAACAGAACTCCTGAATGATTCACTCAGGGCTTGATCTAGTAGCTGTGTAAGCCAGTGAGAGCTTCCCCATGGTTTTGGGGGACACTGAATGAAGCCAAAATGTATCATGAAGAAAGGAAGAAAAGTTGCATAACATTTTTTTTTCTATCCTGCTAATAATAAGCACGCAGCAAAGTAAGCTTCTAGAAATAATAGGAAATTCTGAAGAGCTTTCATAAACTGAATTAGCTTCTAAGAATATTGGGAAATTCTGAAGAGATTTCATAAACTGAATTTAGAGTACTAAAAATGTAAAAATGTCAAGTAAGAGCATTAGTAGTCTTAGCCTCAGTGAGATAAAGAGTTGTTTAGCTGCAAACAATTAATTATGTACATAAATGTTTGCAGGACTAATACATATATGGGAAAGGATAGCCAAGTAAATAATAACACAGAAATTCTACTGTCCTCTCTCTATTGCTCGGGGAATTTTTATTTAGGAATATTTTATTTTAGCTAGTTCTTACTAGCTTGGCACTACAAGATTTAAATTCATGTAAGTGTATTAGGCAGTTGACTGCTGTGCAAGTAGTGAAGAAAGAGAAATGATTATACATTTTACCCTATGAGGCTAGTTATGAAATACTGATGCCAACATTGTAGTATATAATGGAGCCAATAATAATTAGCAAGTTTCATCCTTAGTGCAAATTAACAAGTTTAATAACATGTTTTAATTTCAGTTCTAATCCAAATGGATAGCGTGGGTCAGGTTGGCTGATTTGCCCTGCTTTTCCCTTAACAAACTGTGAATTTCCCCAATACTTTATTTTGTAAAATTTATGACACAGAAGCTGGAATTCAAATACTTTTTCCTCTTCACAGAATACAAGTTGGAATAAAACTGGAATTTTGTGGAGCATATGTCCTTGTTAGGTGGGAGATAGGATTTGAATTTAGGACCATGGATTAGGGCTGCTTTTGGAAGAAAGCTTATGAAGCAGATTGGTCCCTTCATTCCTATCCTAAAATAGAAATAGATCAGAGAGATCTGAGGTGTTTGTTTTCACGTCAATGTTTTATTAGAAAATCTAAATTTCCTGTACAGCGTTCAAAAACTGTAGATGGGGGCTCTTCTCTTTCCAATGTGAAACTTATTTCTGAATGTCCTTCCAGATACGATTGCCAAAGTAGAAACCAGTGATCAGAAATCACTACAGGACTTACTTTGTTTCTTCCCATTGTTTATACAATTATCTCTATCAACCAGCCACATTTTGGTGGATGCCAGCTTTCCAACTTGAGATCTTTAGAATCATTTCTAGTTTAAATACCTGCAGATACAAAATCTTTAAGGTGTGCCTTTCTTGGTTTGGATAGTCAAATTTGTCTTAAGTCAAGCTTTCTCACTGACAGCATTGTTATCATTGTCTAATCATTAAAGGAGCAGAAGGTCTTGTCCTCAAGGATATCAGTTGGTAAGTCCAGCTCTGTCTATGTATTTAGCTAACTCAGAGGACATGATGTGGCTCATATTGATTAATAACTATGTTCTCCAGAAGCTGGCATCTTCACCGAGGTCTACTGTACTTCTAATTCCATTGACCCCACTGAATTTAATCTTGGGATCCCCAACACACCAAAATTAAGTACAATTTTAAGTACAGTTATTACATTATAATTTCATTTTACTAGGAAATATGGGCATGCAACACTTCATGAGATGAAAGATTAATAATATTGCAACTCAATTTAGAACAATTTATAACTTTTCTTCAGAAATAGAATGGCATTATTTAGGAAAAAAGAGAACAATTATTTGAATATTTACGCAATACAGACTAAGAGCAAGTCCTTATGTGTCATAGGTTCTCTGATATTAGTGAAATCAATATACAGTTGAGGATGTGGACTATCATCTAGGCACACTGCCAGTAAAGAGAATGACTCTTTACTTGACTTCAGAAATATCAAGTAGAGAATGAAAATTACTATTGAGATGACCGTGATTCAGGCAGTGGAATGCCTTAATGCTGGGGTCCTGTTGGAGTGAGTGGTTCTGCACTAGCAAATCTTGTAAGGACAGCCTAAATTAAAGAAAAGATCCCATAACTTGGCCCCTCATTGCTATTACTGCTATGCAGTGCCAGGTGAACAAAAGAAAGAAGGTCAGGTTAGATAAATGCAACTATTTCACAGAATCACAGAATCACAGAATCACTAGGTTGGAAAGGACCTTTAAGATCATCAAGTCCAACCATTAATCCAGAACCACCATGTCCCCTAAACCATGTCCTGAAGCGCCACATCCACACGTTTTTTGAACACTTCCAGGGATGGCGACTCCACCACCTCCCTGGGCAGCCTGTTCCAATGCCTGACCACCCTCTCAGTGAAGAAATTTTTCCTAATATCCAATCTAAACCTCCCCTGGCGCAACTTGAGGCCATTTCCTCTTGTCCTATCACTAGTTACTTGGGAGAAGAGACCAACACCCTCATCGCCACAACCCCCTTTCAGGTAGTTGTAGAGAGCGATAAGGTCTCCCCTCAGCCTCCTCTTCTCCAGACTAAACAACCCCAGTTCCCTCAGCCGCTCCTCATAAGACATGTGCTCCAGACCCCTCACCAGCTTCGTTGCCCTTCTCTGGACACGCTCCAGCACCTCAACATCCTTCTTGTAGTGAGGGGCCCAAAACTGAACACAGTATTCAAGGTGCGGCCTCACCAGTGCCGAGTACAGGGGCACAATCACTTCCCTGCTCCTGCTGGCCACACTATTCCTGATACAGGCCAGGACGCTGTTGACCTTCTTGGCCACCTGGGCACACTGCTGGCTCATATTCAGCCGGCTGTCAACCAGCACCCCCAGGTCCCTTTCCGCCGGGCTGCTCTCCAGCCACTCCTCCCCAAGCCTGTAGCATTGCATGGGGTTGTTGTGGCCAAAGTGCAGGACCCTGCACTTGGCCTTATTAAACCTCATACAGTTGGCCTCTGCCCATCGATCCAGCCTGTCCAGATCCCTCTGCAGAGCCCTCCTACCCTCCAGCAGATCAACACTCCCACTCAGCTTGGTGTCATCTGCAAACTTACTGAGGGAGCACTCGATTCCCTCATCCAGATCATCTATAAAGATATTGAACAAGACTGGTCCCAGAACCGAGCCCTGGGGAACACCACTCGTGACCGGCCGCCAGCCGGATTTAACGCCATTCACCACAACTCTCTGGGCTCGGCCATCCAGCCAGTTCCTCACCCAGCGAAGAGTAAACCCGTCTAAGCCTCGAGCCGCCAGTTTCTCCAGGAGAATGCTGTGGGAGACGCTGTCAAAGGCTTTACTAAAGTCCAGGTAGACAACGTCCACAGCCTTTCCCTCATCCACTAGGCGGGTCACCTGGTCATAGAAGGAGATCAGGTTGGTCAAGCAGGACCTGCCTTTCATGAACCCATGTTGGCTGGGCCTGATCCTTTGGCTGTTCTGCAGATGCCCTGTGAGCACTCTCAAAACCAACCGCTCCATAATCTTCCCTGGAACAGAGGTCAGGCTGACAGGCCTGTAGTTCCCAGGATCCTCCTTCCGGCCTTTCTTGTAGACGGGTGTCACATTGGCAAGCCTCCAGTCTTCTGGGATCTCCCCTGTTAACCAGGACTGCTGATAAACGATGGAGAGTGGCTTGGCAAGCTCCTCCGCCAGCTCTCTCAGTACTCTCGGGTGGATCCCATCAGGCCCCATAGACTTGTGGATGTCCAGGTGGCTTAGCATGTCCTTGACTGCTTCCTCCTGGATTATGAGGAGTACATTGTGCTCTCCATCCCCGTCTTCCAGCTCAGGGGGCTGAATATCCTGTGGATACCTGGAGTGGCTATTAAAGACTGAGGCGAAGAAGGCATTAAGTACCTCAGCCTTGTCCTCGTCCTTGGAGACAATGTTCCCCGCCATATCCAGTAGGGGATGGAGATTCTCCTTGCCTCTCTTCTTGTTGTTAATATATTTGTAAAAACATTTTTTATTGTCCTTTACGACTGTGGCCAGACTGAGCTCTAGCTGGGCTTTTGCCTTTCTAATTTTGTCCCTGCTTGACCTAACGAGATCTTTGTACTCTTCATGAGTTGCCTGTCCCTTCTTCCAGAGGTGATAAACTCTCCTCTTTTCCCTGAGTCCCAGCAAAATCTCCCTGTTCAGCCAGGCCGGTCGCCTTCCCCGCCAGCTCTTCTTACAGCACATGGGGACCGCCTGCTCCTGCGCCTTTAAGATTTCCTTCTTGAAGACTGTCCAGCCTTCCTGGACCCCTTTGTCCTTCAGGACTGTCTCCCAAGGGACTCTCTCAACCAGTGACCTGAACAGGCCAAAGTCTGCCCTCCGGAAGTCCATGATAGCAGTTTTGCTGAGTCGTCTCCTTACTTCACTCACAATTGAGAATTCTATCATGTCGTGGTCGCTAAGCCCAAGACGGCCTCCGACCACCACATCTCTCACCAGTCCTTCTCTGTTTGTAAACAGCAGGTCCAGCAAGGCACCTCCCCTGGTGGGCTCACTCACCAGCTGTGTCAGGAAGTTATCCTCCACACACTCCAGGAACCTCCTAGACTGTTTCCTCTCTGCCGTGTTATACTTCCAGCAGATGTCCGGTAGGTTGAAGTCCCCCACAAGAACAAGGGCCAGCGAATGCGAGACCTCCGCCAGTCGCTTATAGAATGTCTCATCCGTCTCTTCATCCTGGTTGGGTGGCCTGTAACTTGTTGATTTAGAGGAGTGGCAACGTATCCTTAGAGAGTATATCAAATTAACGGGAAGAAGGTGCCTACCCAGAGGGCAACCAAGAAAGCCTACAAACTGAGCAAAGTAAGAGCTCGCTGCTAAGTGACAATGGGCACAGAAACATTCTTCTGACCTCCTGTCCTCGGAGGTTCTCCTGTCCTGTCAAGATCCAGAGAACAAAATCCTCTCCTGAGGAAGGCTGATTCTTTTAAAACAGGGCTTTGTGGATGATCAGAGATCTGATAATTCAATCCCTCCTCAGGTTGAGTGAATTCAAACCTTCAGTTCCTTCATCCCATGCCCCAAGAGGAGACTATGGTATAGTCTGTTTAAAAGGAGTCATTGTTTAAACAGTGCTGTGAGACTGATAAAACCAAAAGGAAAGCAAGCATGGAGGAATTTGGCATTATAGCCTGGTTATTATAGCTCTTTGCTAAGAGATATGTGTCCTAGGTTACAGCCTACCTGATAAGCTCCAAAATTGTGGCTGATAATCTTGGACCACTGTCTGCAAAAAGAATCTATGCTGGGTGAATACTTCTAAGGGTTTACTCAAGTTACAAGCTGATTAGCCTCGTATCACTACCAGGACAGACAAAGGAGCAGCTAGAAAAACCTAGACGGTAATTAGTCCCAATGATGGGATCCATGATAGGATTAATGAATGATTAATCCCAATGAAGAAAAGTTTTAATTGACCTATACTTCAATACTTCTGACTAATTACAAATTTAATTGTTAAAAGCAATATTAGAGATGTAACATACTTACACTTTGGTACATCACTTGACCTAGACTTGTCCAACTTTCTGCTTAAGAAACAGCATACAAAAATAACTGATTAAAGCTATTGAAATCTAGGTAACTGACAGCATGAAACTGTAGACTCTGAATCCTCATCAAATAGAAAATTTTTTACTGCAGCCATCAAGGAATTGTTCTTGGCCTCAGATGGTTTCATTTTTTTATCAGTGACCTGGAAGAAAAAATAAATCATGATTGAGGAAGTTTACAGGAATTGAGGGAGCAGTAAACAATGAGGCTGACAGGACACTGATACAATTTGGATTGTGTTTTTGAGCAGGCACAAGCAAACAATATGCATTTCTGTTCAGTTTATTGGCTTATACTTAAAGATCAAAAGCTCTGTACTAATGAGCAATCTCTCTGATGATGACTTACTGTCCTTGTAATCAGCCAGACATCAGTTCCCAGTACACAAGTGTGGCCGAAGGGGCCAAATGAAATCTTTCAGTACTTAAATAAAGCCATGTGGAAGAGGAGTGAAGAGACCGTGTCATCTGCACATTTGGTATGGATGTGACTGCCACCAGATTACTGTGACCAATTTCTGGCCGGGTAAGTGTTGAAAAATTGAGCAAGATTTAGAGAAGCCCACATCAGCACTTAAAAGAAATTTGTGAAAAGACTATTAAGCCTGATAGGCTAGAGGAACTGTTTTATTTGAGGCTATTGCTTAATCCCATTCAGGGAAAAAAGAGTTTATTTAGCTGAAAGACCAGGCTGGTATAGGTCAGCAGAAGGGCCAGTGAACAGCGACTCTACTGAAATCCCTTGACGGGTTGGTGTGCTTACAGGGAGGGTTAGGAATGTAGTGTCTTAATGCTGGGGTCCTGTTGGAGTGAATGGTTCTGCACTAGCAAATCTTGTAAGGACAGCCTAAATTAAAGGAAGGATCCCATGACTTGGTCCCTCATTGCTATTACTGCTGTGCAGTGCCAGGTGAACAAAAGAAAGAGAGAAGGTCAGGTTAGATAATCATCTTAGAGTCTTGGTGCTTATCTGAACCATATGTTTGTCATACCCTACTTTAATCTTTTGTATCAGCAAAATTATTTTCTAATCTCATTAGAACAAAATGTCCTAAAACATTCAATATTTCACATGCCTAGTCAAGCCACCATTCCTGGGGAAACTGTATTTTTCCATAGTATTTCAGCACTAAGTCTAGAAGTGCACCAGCTTGCAAAAATGAGGATGGGGGAAAATCTTAATTAAATTTCTCCATTAAAATAACTTAGTCCCTAGGGAGGGCGTTGTTGAGGTTTGAACAACACATTATTATAACGAAAAGGGCAAAGCCATCATCGTTTGTTAGCTTGGAAATGGAAAAAATGCAAAAGATAACATTTGCGCCGCAGTAACCCACCGCAAACAACCCGGCATTTTCCGGGGCATTTCACATGCAGGCTGCCTTCCAGTCAGTGCAAGCCGGATGAAGTTTTGAGCACTGAATATTACCTGGTGAAATGACTTTGCACAGTAACTGACTTCCTGCCACGTGTCACTAATACACTGCCCTTTCCCCTAGCTGTGGCCTATAATGGAAGTTTTTGGAAGAATATTCACCTGGCCGAATATTATTTTCTGGTTCATTAAATATAATAGCAATTCTGGCAAAGCCTTTAGTTGATGAGAGAGGTTTGCCCTCCACAAGAAAACGTTGTCACAATACTAGATGCTGTATCCTTTTTTAATTTACTTACAGCCGATACATTTTTGAATAGAGACATTAGATGGCAAAACCACAAAGCACAATTTATAATTTACAGTCTACAAAACTCTCCCAGTTCACAGCTTTATCTCTGCTGGTAAACACTCCCACAATCCCAAAAATCTTTAAGGGGTTCTCTTTCGTGTACAGGCCTTTGGCTCCTCTTCCCCTGCCATTAGTACAAACTATTTTGTTGTAAATGTTTGATGCTCTTTTGCCGTGAGGATTTTGAGGGACGAACAAGCATATCACCCTCTTGGTGGCTTCACTCCCATAGGTAAGAAAGACCCTATAAAACAAAAGGGTTCAGGTGTCTCTTTTCAGTGCTTCATCAAGCTTTAAAGCATCTGCTGTTGCCCTTAGAGTATCTCTTTCAGGGCATTTGTCACTGTCCTAGTTTGACTGGCAGTGACAGTTAACCTTTTCTTGGCACCCTGCAGATACTTACTTAGAACTTCAATATATTTTCCCTTGTGTACTAATAAAATACCTGCATTTGCAGAGGACCTTTTATCCCAAAGGATTTCAACAGGCTCTGCAAGCTATAAATTTGCAGCAGTGCTGTACAGGTAATGTAGCTTTTTTGCTCAGTACAGAAGACAGTAGCCAAAATCTGGGAATCCTGGTGCGACTGCCGAACGCAGAATTAAAGCAGAGGCATGTGCATTTTGGGGAGTGTTAGTCTAGGGTGTCAACTCCCCGCTGAACCCACACCCACAAAACTTGCACAGGCGTCCCACATGACTCTGGGGAAGATGCTAGTGCGCGGACCCACAAAGCAGGTGGGCACCTGACGTGGGACTTAGTGGAACTGAAGCACTTGATCTCAATGGAGCAGTCCTCAAAGCTGTGCCTGGCTCCTTAGGCAACACTAAATCTATCAACATCTATATTTTCATGTTTCTGATGATGGTAAAAAAACATCAGTGATGCCAATATTGTGCATACCCACGTGCAATATTCAGACTTCAACCATGCTGTCCAGATTGAAAAATTTAGTGTTTATCTCATGCCCTTGCCCAGTCAAGACTCACAGATGAACTGTCCATGCCCATCTCAGGCCCACTCCATTAGGTAGGTTTGGTCTCAAAGGAAACCATGAGACTTGCTCCACCTTTAGAAAAACATTGGTGGGTGTTTAGCCCCAGAAAAAGACTCTTAGCTATCTCTTCCAAAGGGGTCGAAATCTGGATGCAGAGACTGGAAGGAAGCTGCTGAGCAGCCTAGCAGATCCCTCGAGGTGAAAGATTGAGGGAGAGGCGCCTTGAGTTCCAGTGCAGAGGACATCCACCCTGAGCCCAGACGTAGCTTTCATGTCTCACCCATAACAAAAAATCACAACAAAATCAACTTTCCCTCTTCACACTAGGAGGCTGCACTGAGTAACAATTGCAGTCAGGATTTTTTCCAAGTTTAAAAACCTGATGTATTCAGGATTTGACTTGGCTGCCATGAAATATGTATCTAAAATAAGCAGTCATTTTTTAAAAATTTGGCCTCAGTATCAAAAGTGAGCTTTGGATCACACCAAGTTAGAAAATATAAACCTTTATATTGATTTATAATGTAAGCGAAATACAAATTATTGCTTTTCCTCATTTTCAGTTACCTCTGGCTATTTGATCCATCCTCCACTAATTCTCCTCTGCATTATTGGTCTGGAATTTAGTCTACATGATGAGAATCATTTAGTTGATAGCACTTTAAACTCATATATAAACAGCTTTTGATGACTAATATGCATTTTTCTGTTCCTGCAATAAATTTGTTTCAAGCAAAAGGAGACTGTTTGGAAACACCACCTTAAATTTCCTGATAAATCAACTACTTAATATTTAATTTCAAATCATACTGGGAGAACAAATTAATTTTTTCTCAGATTAATGCCTAAAGGGAAGAAAGTAAGATTGCTGCAGAAATATAGAATTAGTGTTATTCTGATATGGAATATGTCTTCTTAAGCCATAGGAGAATGACTTTTTATGTGTTGTTTACATTTTTCTATCTTAAAAGACAGCCACTTGAGATTCATTTAATCTGAATTCCTACATGGCCTCTGCAAATAAAGAGAATGAATAACCAAATGGAAAATGCCTTTGCTTATCCTCAGCTCTGAAAGTGATTCATTATTTAAAATATTACCATTAAAAATGAACCATTTCCACAGATAAGATGAAACAGGTAATTTTTTTACAGGCATCCTTACAACTCCAGAAAACGTGAATATCTGTTTACTGCCAAGCTTTTGAGAGGTATCCTTAGCAATATACACACAAAGAGACATCACAGATGTCTTCTGTCCTACCTCTTTTATGCCACTGTCACACTAAATGACATTAGACCTTATCATACCTTTTTTTTAGATTCTTCTTTTTGTGCTATATCCAGTCCAAACTTGCTTCTGCAAAACCAAAGAGGCTCCCAGGTTTCACCGTTGCTTCACCTATTCTGTGCTGTAAGACAGCACTACTGCCACTTAATGATACTGGATTTACACTACTTCTTGATCCTGCCCAAGGACAGAGTGCTTAATTGCCCTCTGCAGCCTCGTATAACACAACCCAGCCCACAGCTGAGCGTATTTTGTGTTACTGTCCATGGCTCTGTCATTGGTGCGGTCTCAGGTGGCTGCCCACACCTGAACTGGGGAAAAAAGTTTTCAAGGAGTAACAAACACGATCTGGAGCAGAAGCTCGAGTCCTGTCAAACCGACGTACTATTTCCTCACCGGCCCTCAAATGCAAAACCTGTGATTAGAGAGGACTCCTGGTGCAGGTGTGTTGTACCGTAGGTGCACATGCAGCAGCGGTGATGGGGAGACGGTGCGAGTACGATTGGCATCCGAGAGGAGCAGCAGTTCTGAACCACACCGTTCTGGCCATTTGGCTGATCACTCACATCTATGAGTTTTCTCATCATTCTTGGGATGTCCGTTTTCGCTAAAGCACGCAGCGGAGAACTGCATTAGCTAAAATACTTCTTGAAGGAGACAAGAAATTAAAGCGAACTGAAGACTGAGTTAGAGCTTGACATTAGTATTTTCAAGAGGTAATGACTCAGCTCAGTCTTATCACAATTCTGTTGCAAACTCAAACTTTCATCTTTGTTTCTGCTGACTCTACGCAAAGGATTTTGCTACTAAAATGGAGTCACATTTTCTGATGCAGGTCCTTACTTCATGCCAGTTAAGCTTCTGTGCCAGTGGAATTACAGGATTCTCCGTGCTGTTGTGAGTATGTTAGGAAAGTGTTCAAGCTATTTTATTCCTCAAAAAGTACCAGATCAGTTCAAAATGACCTTGTCTACAAAGCGGGGTTCAACCACGACATTAGTGCCATACATGGTGGCATGTGCTCTGTGTCATATGATGGGGCTGGTTTTATTGCTTTATAACACTTCCCTACCACAGGGAGAGAGCCTCCACCTCTGCCAAGTAACGGCTGATAATCCTTGCAGCAACATTTTTTCATTTATATATGCAAGACTATCACACATAAAAGCCTACAACATTCTGTTGATAATTTTAAAGAAAATTCCCTTTCCCTGGAAGTCAGTCAGTACTTTCAGCTCTTTTGGCACTCTGTCTAAAGGTTGAGATACAGGTAATATTTTTAGCTTTCAGGCCAACTGAAAGAGTCTTACTCATTCTAAGAGGCTGTTCATGCTTTTCACCATGAAGTACGAGTGATTCATGGCTTTAGTCCACTCAGGCTCCTTTACAATAATATCTACTGTACAGGAGCATAGTTTCTTGGTGTAATGAATTTCTCCCTCTTCAATAGTCTAATTTGACCGGTATAATTTGACTGGCATAACTGCTGGGCTTTCTGTTTAGTGAAATACAAGTACAGATCATGCGTTTCAGTCATTCAGAGCATTTTTAGCTCAGATACATACTCTCTTGAGAAGCACTTAAACAAGTTTTTATTGACATGAATACTGCATGCAAAAAATTAATTTTTTGAGCTTACTAGCTGGAACTGCTGCAAAGGTGGAGTTTTGAAGCTCATTTGCAGAGTTGCACGGATTAGTTTGTCAGAGTTCAATCAGGCAAGTCATCCACATTCCTGTGACGGTGTTCCTATTCTTGATCATAGTTTTGCCCCGTTCTCTCTTGATAAATTAAAAGACAGTGCTGAAGGGCCCTGTTTATCAACAGGATCTTTGTTTTAACTAAGCAAGGGGCACTTCACCAACGCAAGCAATAATCTTCCTGCCTGCAGCCTACAAGTTGTATCCTTCCTTATCATTCAATAAGAAAAAGAAATGTCAACATTACTTTTACCTGCAACTTCAAAAAATTTGTTTCTTTGTGGAAAACAGCTGGTGCCATCACAGTCTACAATGTTCTGGGCCATAGCCCAAACATCTGACAGGTTAGCTTTGGTCAGTAGCCTACCCTCCCATAGTATTTTCTTTTACCTTTTATGAAAGTAACTCAAGACTATCCCCTTAAGCATTTTTTACAGTGAATAAAACTGACTACAGGATAGTCACAGAGTATTTATGTAACATCTCTGAATATTTCTTAATAGTCCTGTACTTCTTCAGTTGCTCCTTATTAAGGCATGAAATCATTTGACACTTTGCCTGGTTATCAAACAACAGGAGATAATCTATGAAAACATTGTTCTTGATTATTGCTACACTTCAGTGACACAGTTGTTAAGATAGCTTCAGAAATAAAACCTCCTCTGGGGAATTCAGAGTCAATCAGCTGCCATTTACATCTTACAGTAACTTAAGCCATAGAGTTAGTTCCTCTTAAAGGCTTGTATTTCATATTGATGTCTCTTTCAATTAAATATATCCATTCAAAATGAATACTTGTCAGTTATTCAACTGTTGAAAAGTAAGTGTAATGCAGATCATATTTCTGTTCAAATTAACATGGTTCAATATTTTCAGTATTTTGTGGCCAGATTATAGAGACAGCTGGAAGAGTTTATACCAAAATGCCTTCAGACAGCTTTAGTTCTCTGCTATAGTTTATTTAATGACATGATTGCAATTTATTTTAGCTGGTAATAACTTTACACCATATGATACTGTGTTAAATGTTGGGCTTGATCTCCTTTATCTTTACAAATGCATAAGTGTAAAGCATATAAAACATAACAAAAGGGTAAAAGGGGATGACAGTTCACAAATTAGCAAGTTTTTCTAGTTAAGGCTATCTGGTTAACTGTTTTACTATGCAGCCTACACATCCCCAGTGCAAAGCTCATAAGTAGAATCTGCTTTTTGACACAACTTCAAGACGTTGGCCTAAGTTATGCAAAGACTTCAGCCTAAGTGTGGGTACGTAGCAAGCATGATATGACATCTTAAAAACTGTTACTATTAAGTTGTACATTTTCTATATTGCACTTTGTATGTTGATAATGGAGGCTTTTTGCATCACCACCTCGCCTTCACTGGGTAGGTTAACAGAGCAGCTTCTAAGAAGCCAGGCAGTGGTCCGTGGCTCTTGTGCCAAGACATCTCCTGATCATGTGCATTTCCACCAGACTGCTTACCCAGAAAGCTCTGTAGAATTGCAGTCTTGTCTGATATTCAGAGGACAAGTCTTAGGTATCATTAATTTAATAAATTACAGTAAAATTTTTGTGTCTTAACTTTTGTTCCCCAATTCCATTTTTTGTCTCTGTAGAGAAGGAAATAGCAGCAGCAGGAGGCTGGGTCTGCCGTTGGGTCACAAGCGTTCCTCTCTGTACCCACCATAGTTGCTGCGCTCTGCTCCTCACAGGAGAACATGTTTAATTGTCTGTATTTCTCCTTGCCTTGTCTCAGGCAAAAATTGTATGAGGATTTCTTTTCATGAACAAAATGTTTGGTTGTGTTCAAGAGGACTAAAACAATTCCTCCATGATTCCTCTTGGTTGTGCCATTGAATTTAGCCTTGTTTCGCAGAGGTGCCTATACAATACCAGTATTACATATAACCCTGTGAACTCATTTAGGGAACATCTTGTTGAAAGAGCTGGGATGTTTCTTTCATTCTCTGCTACAAACCACTAGGAATAAATCCTCTTAAAAGTAATGCAAATTGTTGTCATTAAGAAGATAATCCTGTTTGGCCTACATAGAGTTCACATTTTTCTCCAGCAAAACATTACAGATTCTTGGTTCGTTCAGCAAGAAGCATATAGACTATGCTGCTGTTGCTGATAAATAACACAGTATCTTCTTGGTTTTTTGTACCCACTCTCCAGTTAGCATTGTTTTATGCAAAACAACTATAAACCCTGGAGTCAACCTAGTAGGGTTCATAGGTAAGACTTACCTGAAGCAGGGATCAGTGGTGGTGAGTATGTGGTTTGACATTGGCCTGAACAAATCTGCACACATTCATTATACCTTACAGTACCCAACACTAATAATATGTTAATTCTAATAATATATTATACAGCATATTATACATCACTCATTCATACTGAGATCTTGTCAGTGGGGAAATGACAGCAGATCCTATGACAAAAGAAGTTTGTGTTCTAAAATGGTGATTATATGGAAGATAGTACAATCTGTCTAAATAAAATCTGAGTGACTGGCATCCCATAATCTCAATTCAGAGTCATAAAAATATCATGTTGTCCTTTCTGAAAGTAATATAAACCATCACATTAACTCACTCCAAATATTCTAATGGAAGGTTTAGCTTGGAGATGGAATAGATTGAACAGGGAAATTGACTGCAAGTACTTCAAACATCAGTCCGAAAGTCACCATTTTTACCAGAACATTCAGTTTTATTTGGAAAAAGGGTGTTTCAGCTGATGCTCAATGCACACTGTTAAATGAAATGTTGAAAGATTACTTTAAATGACCTGCATAGTTTTTCATGTGTAGTTCAAGATAACTTTGTATACATTCTTCTTTCAGGGTTCCGAGACTTCTCGGGGTTCCTGGAAATTCAAGTTACATAGCATTAGCAAAAAAAAAAAATTAAAAAAAACATATTGAATTAAACATAATATACAGTATTTCTATATACAGATGAAAGTATAATGCCTTTCTAATTGTTTATTAATATCTTAAAATCTGTCTAATTACAGTAATATTAATGGTAATTATCAAACTTGTTTACTAATTCTTCAATTTTCTTCAGGCTACAAATGTGTTTTAGGAAAAAGCTTAAGCTACTGGCCATAAGCATTTTTGAAGTAAAGGAATTATTAAAATTCCCTGTCATAACAGTGCAGGAAGGACTGCAAGAGTGGTGGGACCAAAGGGAGAGCACATAGGCAAAACCAAGCACGCATGCGCAAAGGGGAGATCATGCTTCATGATACCCTTCTACAATGAAATGACTGGCTTGGTAGATGAAGGGAGAGCAGTCAATATTGTCTACATGGACTTCAGTAAGGCTGTCTCCTATAATATCTTCACAGAGAAGCTGATGGGCTGGATGAGCAGACAGTCAGATGGATTTAAAACTGTCAGTACAGCAAAGTCCAGAGGGTGGAGATTCATGCTATGAAGTCTTGTTGGAAGCCAGTAGCTAGCAGTGTACCTCAGAGGTTAATACTGTGTAAAATCCTCTTCAATATGATCTGGATGATGGGGTAGAGTGTACCCTCAGCAAGTTTGATGATGATACAAAACTGGGAGGAGTGGCTGATACACCCAAGAGTTGTGTTGCCATCCAGAGGGGACTTGACAGGCTGGAGAAATAGGCTGACAGAAACCTCCTGAAGTTCAACAAGGGGAAGTGCAAAGTAAGTCCTGCACCTGAGGAGGAACAACCCCAGACACAAGTACATGCTGGGGGCCAACGAGCTGGAAAGCAGAAAAGAACCTGGTGCTCCTGGTGGACACCAAGTTGACCAGAACCAACAATGTGCCATTTTGGCAAAGGCTAATGGCATCCTGGGCTGCATTAGGAGGAATATTGCCAATAGGTTGAGGGAGGTGATCCTTCCCCTCTACTCAGCACTGGTAGAGCCACCTCTGGTGTACTGTGTCAAGTTCTGGGCTCTTCAGTATAAGAGGGACATGGACATACTGGAGAGAGTCCAATGAAGGGCCATGAGGATGATTAAGGAACTGGAGCATCTCTCCTATTAGGAAACACTGAGACAGCAGGTACTGTTTAGCCTAGAGAAGAGATGGCTCAGAGGCAATCTCATCAATGTATATAAATATATGAAGGAAAGATGTAAAGAAGACAGAGCCAGGCTCTTCTTAGTGGTGCCCAGTGACAGAACCAGAGTCAACGGGCACAACCTGAAACACAGGAGCTGCAGACTGAACATCACCTTATGTGAAGGTGACTTGAGGCCCAGCACAGGCTGCCCGGGGAGGTTGTGGAGTCTCCATATTCAAAAGCTGTTGACATGGTCGTGTTCAACCTGCTCTACATGGCCCTGCTTGAGCAGCGAGGTTGGACAAGATGATCTCCAAAGGTCTTTTCCAACCTCAGCCATTCTGTGGTTCTGTGATTCTGTGAACCAGAACTCTATTAATTATGGTCAGAGATAGTCAAGAGGACAGAGTTGTAATGAATTCTGCAAAGACTAAGTATTTTACCCAGTGACTGTGATGCTGACAGTGCTGCACTTCCTACTGGCTAGACTGAAGCAGTCCCAGAAGGTGTCCTGCCTCCTAGTGAAGCCTACACTGTCCGTACCTGTACAGACCTCAGCCAAAAGGCCAAGTAAAAATTTTTACAGGAGAGTCACTTATTTATAGAACAGTGATAAACTTTTGAGGATTATAGACATGGATTCATTAGCTTCCCATGCCATGATGTGTGTTTCTTTAATGATGTCTGTTGTTAGAAATGTCAGTTTTCTTGTTTTCCTCACATTTTGTGTATTGAACAGATGGTCACACCTTAAAGATCTGGTCCTAAATGCTCCCTCCTGTAGATGTAACCTCCACCATCACTGTCATCTTTCTCTTCCAGTGAGGCTGTTTCAGACTTGGGATCTCTTCTCATCAAGTATTGCATATTTGTTGTTATGTTTTAGGGCCAGAAAGGAAAATGATGTTTTTTTCATGATTGGTAATAATCTCTCAATATAGCAGATTTCAATGTAGCTTGCCAATGTTTCATACTGATTCCAAGTGTCTGAAGTGATAACTCACCATTAAATGATCTTTGACATCATTCCATGTCTACACCATTAAAGTCATAATTATTTCCATCAAGGAGTATTTCTACTTCCATTTTCCTTTTCAGTTAGTTCAGGGATATAAGAGAAAGTATGAAGTCTCATTTTCATTCAAGATGACAGTAATTTCAGCCCCTATAGCAAGGTTCTGTCATTTTATGACTTCAAAAAAAGAAACTTCAAACAAACAAACAGTAAGGAAGAGGTGTCTATAAAAATTAATAGCTCATAACAAATTTATTTCTGGATATATAACATCAGAATAATAATCTGCATATTTTCTGCCAGCTGCCATTTGCAAATCCCTAGTATGGTTTTCATCCAACTGTGAACATAACAAACATTCCCATCTGTGTATTTTTCTATGAGAATTCTTCACCAGACTTGTTCCCAAAAGGCCTTATGGACTCAAAAATCTCAACACGGTTCCATCATTCTCATAGGATACAGAATTTGCAAGAAAGTTATAATTGTTCCTTAGGCTTGCTCAGCCATTCCAATAAATAGATCAACTATAATTTTTCTTTGAAAACACTACAAAATGTATATGAACAATATTATTTCATTTCCAACACACAATTTATGCGGAACATTTGTCACTTCAAATCTACTAAATTTTGTCCAACTTTTATAAACCAGGATGATTATTCTGAAAAATAATAATTCCAAATTTCTATCACATTTCTAGAATATGTTCTGGAGGCTCCAAAAGTTCTCCCCAGAGAGTGGCAAATTAAACACATCAGTATTCCAGAAAATATGTTAGCTCCCTTTTACATGTGGGTAAAATGAGGCCATAAGAAGAAAATCTGCCATTTAAAAAGGTTTTTCTTACTCCTGGCAATAGTTGCCTGTGGTGTTGGATAAAGACGTACTTGACAAGTGATTTATAGCAAAGTGACAGAGAAAATCCTTGTTAGAATGAGAAAAACATCTAGATATACTGAATCTCAGTTCTGTTTTAACCTTAAAATTATCATTTGATTTTTATCGATAGAATGGGAACAGCTATAGTAAATTACAACAGAAGTTTGTATATTTAACTTCTAATGGGAGCAAAGAAACAGCAAAATAAAGGTCTTATAGTCTCTTTTGAAACAAAAATCTCAGCAAAATGAAATTCAGGAAGGTACTTCCATGCACATCTGAACCCATCCTGGTTACAGAAGTGATTTGCAAAAGTGAGTCTTTTGGGTCTCCTGGTTCAGTACACAATTCTCCTCTGTTCCAGCAACTTGCAAGTGAAGAGGTAAGCGGAACTAAGGGATTGAGAATCTTTCCAAGAAACGGGAGATTTCAGAAGGGCATAAGGATTATCTGAAAAACGCGTCACAGCTTCTTTTAAAATAAGCCATCTTTTAAAGTAGGCCATCTAATAAAAATGTGCATTCTCTTACTTTTCAGACTGAATAAAAAAATTCCTCCATCAAGAGGAAAACATTTAAGCAAGTTTTAAACTTTAAGAGTGTGCCCAAGTGAGGTACTGACTAAAAGGACTGGCAGAATCAAAGGCCAACGCAGGCAAGGAATTGCTTTTGCAGGCAGTAGGACTTTGCTGGAAGAATGCAAGGACAAGCCACGTACTCTGAACCAGACAGGCATATTAATCTAAACGAGAGATCTGACTTAATACTTTTATTTATTCTTTTCTATGAAGTCAGCCAAGCAAACATTTTCATATCGGATTTACCTTGCAAATCCGGGAAGACACCATTCTTCTGTGAGGCGCCTTGCCAACAGTACTGTGCCTGCATCTGAGAGGCAAAGGAGGCACCACACCAGCTAACATCAACAGGCACCAGTATCCCAGGAGAAGGACATCAAGGCATCAAACAATAAAGAAACAAATAAACTCATCAGACGCCTTAGCACACAAGCAGCATCTAGCCACATTTGCCAGTGCACTCCTAGGATCAGAAACACACCCTTAATTTAATGGAAGACGCTATCATTTTTGCCATGTGATAGAAGCACATCTATCTAGTCATGTGTTGATGAAGGGGCTGTGGACAGAGGGAACGAAGGAGGCAGGGAACACGTCACAGGCTGGCAAAACCGTGAATTCAACCACCATCCCACTCTTTGCTCATGTCTGTGAGTGCTTGGAAAGGAGGCTGCAGGAATAGCTTGTGGGCTAGGAAAACTTAGGCAGGCTGGATCCATCTGATGGGTCATACTTTAGGGAAAACTGAGTTAATTCTCAAAAAGCTTTAAAGAAGACAATTGAGAAGCCTACAGCCATTGCTGAGGAGTTATACTTTTTTACATTGCAGCTCATCAGACAGAATACAGAAGCACCTCCTCGTTCTAATAGAGTAGACAATATTAAAGTCATGTGTCCAAAACAGCACTAAAATATATTAATAAATCAAGGGGAAACTATTCACACAGTCCAGAAGGAATTTGCAGTGAAACTCAAAAGAAACTTAAGACAGAGAGTCTTATTTCTGCACTGGGACATGGAAATCTGAGTTCTCAGTCCTCACACTGATCTCCTGGCTGATCTTGAGACAGTCACTTCACCACCCCATGCTTCTATTTCCCCAGGTCCAAAGTTCTGACAAAAATAATTGTCTCACTTGTTAAGTACTTTTGAAATCTGATTTTATTGATAAAAATCAAGGTGAATGTTTAAGAAGAGAAGATGCAAGCAGAGGTATATAGACTGTTGCTAAAATCTTTATTGGAGGATTAGAGTAGAGCAAGTGTTTTACTACTCTTTTAAGAAGATATTCAAAGGGTGAGCCCAAGAATTATAGATCAATAAGACTTAATCCACAGAATCACAGAATCGTTAAGGTTGGAAAGGACCTTTAAGATCATCAAGTACAACCATTAACCCAACACCACCATGCCCACTAAACCATGTCCTGACATGCCATGTCTACACGTTTTTTGAACACTTCCAGTGATGCTGACTCCACCACCTACCTGGGCAGCCTGTTCCAATGCTTGACCACTCTCTCGGTGAAGAAATTTTTCCTAATTTTTCCAATCTAAACCTCCCTGGCGCAACCTGAGGCCATTTCCTCTTGTCCTATCACTAGTTACTTGGGAGAAGAGACCAACACTCACCTCACCACAACCCCCTTTCAGGTAGCTGTAGAGAGCGATGAGGTCTCCCCTCAGCCTCCTCTTCTCCAGACTGAACAACCCCAGTTCCCTCAGCTTCTCCTCATAAGACTTGTGCTCCAGACCCCTCACCAGCTTCGTTGCCCTTCTTTGGACATGCTCCAGCAGCTCAGCAACCTTCTTGTAGTGAGGGGCCCAAAAATGAACACAGGATTCAAGGTGCAGCCTCACCAGTGCCGAGTACAGGGGCACAATCACTTCCCTACTCCTGCTGGCCACACTATTTCTGATGCAGGCCAGGATGCTATTTGCCTTCTTGGCCACCTGGGCACACTGCGGGCTCACGTTCAGCCGGCTGTCAACCAGCACCCCCAGGTCCCTTTCCGCCGGGCAGCTCTCCAGCTCTCCCGAAGCCTGTAGTGTTGCATGGGGTTGTTGTGGCCAAAGTGCAGGACCCTGCACTTGGCTTTATTAAACCTCATACAGTTGACCTCAGCCCATCGATCTAGCCTGTCCAGATCCCTCTGCAGAGCCCTCCTGCCCTCCAGCAGATCAATACTCCCACCCAACTTGGTGTCATCTGCAAACTTACTGAGGGAGCACTCGATCCCCTCATCCAGGTCATCAATAAAGATACTGAACAAGACCGGCCCCAGAACCAAGCCCTGGGGAACACCGCTTGTGACCAGCCGCCAGCCAGATTTAACTCCATTCATCAAAACTGTCTGGGCTCAGATGTCCAGCCAGTTCTTTACCCAGCGAAGAGTGCACCTGTCTAAGCCACGAGCCGCCAGTTTCTCCAGGAGAATGCTGTGGGAGATACTGTCAAAGGCTTTACTAAAGGCCAGGTAGTAAATCTCGACACACAGATTTTCCCTTATCCACTAGGCGGGTCACCTGGTCATAGAAGGAGATCAGGTTGGTCAAGCAGGACCTGCCTTTCATGAACCCATGCTGGCTGGGCCTGATCCCTTGGTTGTCCTTCACATGCCCTGTGAGCACCCTCAGGACGAACCGGTACAGAGGTCAGGCTGACAGGCCTGTAGTTGCTGGAATCCTCCTTCCGGCCTTTCTTGTAGATGGATGAATCCAGTTCAAGGTCATTCTAAATGCAAGAAATAATTAAAACCAAAACACAAATAACCCCACCATGGTAGTGACAACACAGCCCCATCACAAAAAAACCCAAAACATAAACAAACAAGATCATGCCTCTTAAATCTATTAGAATTATTTTGTTTATTGATAAAATAAAGGAGAGGTTGTTGATATTTACATGTTTATTAGTTTTACTGTGGTTTTCGACTATTGATTGTGGGACAAAGAGTCCGGTTTTGACAGTTCAAGGCACTTTCAGCTGAATACTCTGGAATGCAATGGCACGGTGATGGTTTCTAGATTAGCTGGAACCATATAAGAGAAATGTCTAGGTGTTTTGTTAAATTATGTATTTTGGAGAGCTGAAAAAAAGGCAAAAAAAACCCCCAAACTTTTCATTTAAAAACACATAGAAAATAAGTAGCAATATTTCTAATCCACATCCTTGGCTAACCTTCACAAGATACTAAGCGGAGATTAGGAGGGTCAGAAACACGGTGACTATTGGGAGAAAGGCATATGACTGGAGCCCAGTCCAGAGGATTTTACAAAGAGAAGGGGTCTGGGACAAATTTCACCTTTTATTGCATACATAAAAACAGCACCCATGCTGCTGTCCTTGAATTCAGATAGCCTGCAGGCCATACTCATGAACTACAGTACTGAAAGTGCTATAATGTCATCACCGGCATTAATGGCACAATTTCCCCTTGACCACTGTTACAGAGCTCATGGGTGAAGCGGTTTCATTTCCAATAATTTCGGTGATCAGTTTGTAGTAAGATGTACCTTTTAACACTCAAACTTTCAGATTGCCACAATAAATAGGCTACAATTTTCTTTCAAGAGTTCATTTAATTATTTAGACTTGTAGAATTACAAGCAGTGCAATGCTGATGAAATTTGGTAAGATACAGTTTTCACTCCTGGAAGAAATGTTTTAGGAGACTTTGCAAATACATTTCTGGGAACTGTGATTTGATTTAAAAGATATTTCACAGAGAGTGAGATGGGGGAGTGTGTTGGACGAGCTGAATAATATGGAAAAAAGTTCATATCACTGCACCAAAACGCAGTGGTTTTCAAAGAGGAAGGTGATCCCCTGTAACATATTTTATAGGAATGCTGGATTAACTAAAGCCTTTTCTGATGTCTAAGGCAGTGCAGCAAGCAAACAGAGTGTGAATTTGATGTTTACTCAGCACTTACACAAGGGATTTTTGTGATACAAAGCAAGGAAAAAATTGATTTGTGATTTTATATTCTTAGATCACAAATTCATAGAGTGACTATGAGCAAGGAGCCATGATGATTACCAGCTCCTAATAAATGCCTAAACTTTGATGCACAGATATTTCTTTCCTTGATAGGAATGTTGTCAGACTAGGTATCATTAGGCATGTTTATTTATTCGATACCTTTGCTCATTAAAAAAGGAGTTAATTAAATGATTCCCAAATAGTAAAAAAAACCTCCATGTAAAACAACAAAAAATGTCTGATTGGAGGGATCCTATTTAGACAACATATTGGCAGCAAAAAAAGTCCTGTCCCTGTGCAAGCTTTTCCAAAGCATTTTTAAGGACAGCCTTAACATTGCATGAAATAAAACAAGAAGAGCAGCACGAAAACTCTTTGCCATGGTATTTTTTAATAGCAGAATTTACCACATTTTTGAGACAGTCAGATTTCCCAAATTCTGAAAGGAACATGAATGTTTTCAGCCTGATCTTTGTGAGGCTCTGGACTCTGCCACGACGCAGAGGTCTGTATCGTTAGGAGAGCAGTTCTCAGCAAGTGACAGAAAGAACAGCTCACTTTCCCACAAGAAAAGATGCTGAAGTACAACCAGCATTTTCTAAACTCTTTTAAAATGTCTTTAATGTAACTATATATGCTTATTTGCCTCCAATGTACTGTAAAAAATATGGCCATTTTCTCTTACATTTTCAGAAGTGGTAGCATTCCAGGATGCCATGGCTAAAGCACACTGACGCTGTAAGAAATTATTGTATCAATGGCTTAAAGATGTCAAAAAGTATCTCTTAACTGATGAGAAGGGAATTTAGTGTAAGATATTTTCAAGACAGAAAATGACCACCTTTTCCTTAAATAAGAAAATGTTGTTAACTTGAGAATCCTCGATTAATTTAGAAGTTTGTGTGACCGTAGCAAAGAGCTGGGCTACAGACAGACCCCTTCGTTAAATTTTATTTAGAGATTTTATTAATACACATTGTGCCGTGTAGGATAATGACACAAGGGAGACCTTTGTTAAGGTTTATTTTACATAATGGCAGTTTACCCGTGGGAGCAGTGCTTACATGCAGATCGCATCCCCGTGTGAGCAGCTCTCCTTGGCGGGGGATTGATGCCCCCAGCGATGGCAGGCGGCTGCTGTGTCACTATTCTCTGTGGGCTTCCACGGGGGGACAAAAGCTGAATTTTATCCAGGTTTTGTAGGAGCCCTGCCAATAACACAGAACATCTCCCAGCCCCTATCCCTCCTAAAATGGCCAGGTCCCAGTAGAGAAGAAGGTAGGACATACAGACAATGGTCCGAGCGTCCAAGGTTTGTAACCCTCCTCAGTGCTTTTGCCCACAGCAGATTTTTTTTTTGTCTTTCTCTAGACTACTTCAGTTTCATATTATTCCTTATTCTGCCACCCTCATTTGAGAAAAATTATAGAAGTTAATTTTTTCCAAAAATTCACCTCAGTCTCACACACAACTGATACCTTACATTTCTCTCATTAAAACTAAGGCCTGTATTAAAAGGTTGTTGGTATTAAATTATAACAGTGCTCTTATGGATGTACATACATACACATGCATACACACCCAAAAACACTCAACGTGATTAATGTGATTGCAACCAATAACAAGGTAATTTAAAATGATCACAAAAAATATCACCCTCAGATACGTCATTTTTAGAGTATCTACGGCCATAGCAAAAACAGCACGGAGAACTGGGCACAACTTTCACAAACACGGTGTGAGATGTGAAATCTAAGAAGAATAAATGAAGTTACTGGCATCTGTTTGTCTACAAATAGAATCATCTTACAGTATGCTCTGTATAGAGAAGGAAAACACACACTTTTGAAAATGAGTCAATATTTTCAGAAAAAACCGCTAATTCTGAGTATGTTGTATTCTGGTTGCTCAGCTCGGACATGTGAAAGCTGCTGTGTTTCCTGAGCTCCTCCCCACGTTCCCAGTCCTCTGTCCATGTGTTTCCGCTCATGTGTAAAATGGAAAGCATAGCCTCATATACTTGGAGGTCCCAGGCACCAGACACCATCTATTTTCCTCCCTGCTTAGTATCTGCCCAATGTTGAAAGAAAATAACCATTTTTTAAATTATCTTGATTTTAACCACTAATTTCTCTTAAATGTTGAGGGGAACAAGATTTATTTCACTCAGTGAAACTCTTACTAAGTGATACTTAAGACCTGTAAAATTGCCTGGGTGCTTGAAAGTCAAGCTACCTTAGAGATCATGGAAAAAAAATACTGGCATGTTCTCCAGAAATTACAACTACAGTGACAAAATAAATATATGTTAGTACTCACTGTATCATTTTTTCTTCATTTTCACTAAAATTTTCAGATGTAAAACTCCTGTCTCTCAGGCTGGGATACAGCTTGCAAAATCTTGGGAAAATCCAATTCTCTTTTTTTCTTTTCCAAAGTAGATTAAATCTCTATAGACAAGTACTTTGTCAAGGTGCTAACATCAACGATTTACCCAACTCCACAAGATGTGACAGTACAAAGTTATAAAATATGTCAAAATAGGTAAAGGCCATGTTTCATATTTTCAAAGAGCACATTTCTTTATAGTTTAATTCATATTCATTAAACTGTTTTGAAGTTCTGTGTGTATGCATTACTGCTTCTATTAGCAATACCAATTTATTTGTGTTGGGGCAGAAAAAGAAGAAATAATGCATGATATTGGTTATGCAGGGTAGACAACAGGCATTACAGCTGTCTACTTGTTTTATTTGCTTGCTAATATTTTGCCATGAAAATTAAACTTAAATTCTGACAGCAGCACATTCCTGTAGCTTGGCTCTCATCTTCCCTCACACAGTTCTTGCAGGACCCTGCCCAGGAAAGCATCAGTGTGATAAATTGGACTCAACGGGATTCAAACACAAGCTGAAATTAAAGAATGTGTATGAGTGTTGACCTAAAAAGAGATGGATTTGTGCACCTTTTTATATATTTTTTAATAATTTAAGTACAACTGTTATTTAAGAGTTTAAGGACAATTACATCACTTTGCTAGTTACACTTACTGCATTATTTTGTCTTACACCTTGTACTGCTACCTGCTGTAGAAATACCTGTGTAGCGTCATAATACCTGTGCTTGGTGGGACGCTGCAAAAGCCTGGAGATAAGTTGGTAAGCTCAGCTTCAATCGTAAGTATATTGTGATGAAAGCTGTAAGTAAAACCACAAATTTACCACAGAGAAGATGAATTTTACCGTTTATCTTTGCACCATATTACATTTCTTCATTTTGCTCTAAATGAAAGTCAGTCATGACTAAGGACAGCATCTGGATGCTGTTCTGGAGCAAACATTAATGAGACCGTGTTATTTCATAAAGACTGTCCCATTTTTAGTGTCAGTGAGGCTGTTTTTTGTCATTGATAAGGGCTGTCAAGTCCTGTAGAACTGTCTAATTAGAAACCAAGAGAACCATTGATAATCAATATGGTCCAAATGAAGTGATTCTAAAAACTTTTGAAATGTAATGGACTATGCTAAATCATTCAAAATTCCATACATTTGGTTTAAAAATGGTCTGTAAGTATACTCCAGATTAAATTCTGTAGAACTTTGCCATTAGGTGCAGAGCTTGTTGTATTTGTGGAATGATTTAACCGCTGTCTGTTATCATCGACACAATATTGAGAAAAGCAAGATAGCCCCGTTGTTTTGACTCAGCAGAGTAGGCAATTTTTTCTGTATGTCTTATCTACATGGTTGTATATAACTGTTAACCTATTGTTTGGACAGAGTTACACCTATGAAACTTATTCTAACAATTTTTTCCAGTTTCAAGTAAGTACCTCGTGGTTTAGTGAGTGAAATATGTTTAATCAAATCATGTTGTATGGTTTGTTTTTGTTGGCTTGGTTTGTTTTTCCTAAGTTTTCTAGATCATTGTTGACTGGTTCCTAGGACACAACCAGAAATATTGGAACATAAATATGAAATATTCATTTCCACTCGTCAGTGAGAAATTAACTCTTGAGAGGTGGCTCAGAAGGACACCTGAGCAGTTGGATAGGGACTGCAGAGTTTTGCAGAAGTAATCTAAGCCCCAAAAAGGATGTAATAGGTTTTCATTCCAGCCTCCATAAGATGAAAGAGATGTTAATGAAGAACTTTAACTCAATTTCCTCCTGAGATGGTTCCTGGAAGAGTTACATTGTTGATGATGCAAGGTAAGGCAGAAAACTTCAGTCATGCTCAAAATACGGAAAAGTCAGACTAGTCCCAGAATTCAGTTTCTGTCGTAATTTATGATTACATAATGCTTTTCCATTACAGTGTAATTGGGCAGGTCAAAACTGCAGATTAATTCCCAAATTAATTAATTCCCAAACTCCAAACAGCTAGAACTTGCTACAGATTTGTCATTTGTATTAAACTCACATGCAAATTAATAGATTCATGCAAAGTCATTAAAATTTTGTGATCAACCACAGACTATGTCTCACAATGCCTTTAAAACCTCCATTTTACTGCACAAAGATGTCATCTTTAAGATTCTTTTGTGGTCCGTAATTTTTCCATATGAAATGTCAGCCCTGTTTTTAAACTAGGAGATGGATGGATGGATGGATGGATGGATGGATGGATGGATGGATGGATGGATGGATGGATGGACGGATGGATGTACAGACTTATTTCTACAAATCCTTTTTCCAAAAATGTCTAAAGTTGCATCACGTAAAATATCTGGCATCAGCTTTAAAGCTGGGAGCTGATCCTTGAACAGGTCTAATCCTTTCTGGAAGGTGCTCTGCCAAGTCAGTCTCTTTCAATGACATGGCGAGAACAGTGCCGCACACTTTGCACCATCAAAAGCTCTCTAAACAAGAGTTTGAACAACTGTACCGGCCAAGGGATAGTAGAGAGGGGAAGAGAGCTGACTTGTGCACCTTCATCTGTTCAGCTGTTACTAACAAGGCAAAGAGAAGGTTATTACAGGTTTGCCCTAGGAAACACTACATATTTTCTCTCGTCTCAAAGCTAAGGAACAAATTTCTCTCCAACCGATAAGTGACAAGCACCTTTATGTTAAGTCTTCTTCCAAAAGCAATGTTAGAATGGGATCACGAATCACCAGTTCTCACTTCTAATCCAAAACAATCCATTTGTTGTGAATTGCATTGTAATAAACTCAGTTTTGCAGCCCTTTCTCAGGCCTTAGTAAAATAAATCCTCATTGATTTCTTTTTTGAGTAATCATGTTTTAGACATAACTTCTAATATTTTTTAAATGTGCTGGCATCACTTCTCTAATGTAAAGGAAAATAAAGTGTGAAATGGACTGTCAAATTCATTTAAGGATCTACTAACCCTGGGAATGTTAGATGTGTTAAAGGCTTTGAAACATTTTATACCCTTCAAAATGAAACACAGAAACTATGACCTCAGATTCTAAGTCCATTTTTTAGGGTCACTGGTATGAGTAACTGAAAAGCTTTCCAACACATCATCTATGTCTGCTACACTTCCATTCTCACTTACAACTTCAGAGACCACAAAAGACTTAAAACATGGTGAGTGAAATTCTGGCTCCACTGAGACGATAGATGATTTGTCATTGATTCACTAAGATCACACATCCTTTGGATTTTTTTGCAGCTTTAGTGACTGTTTTCTTAGTTACCTGGTTATGCTGGAAAATTCATGTTAAGCCCACAAAAGTGTATTAAAAATGAAAGTTTTCTTAAAATGAAATTTGGACCAAGCTTCTGTAATTATTCACTATTTCTTTGTATTTTTACATAATCTGGTACTCAGGTGTTTTATGACCTCTATTGCCATTGACATGGTATTTAAAAAATTTTGAAAAATTGGACATTTTCTCCCTTCCATAGCAAATACTAAAGATTTAAAATTTAAAAGAATTTTTGTTGTTGTTTTATCAGATGTTTAAGAAAACACTGTATTGTTAGCTATTGTACTTCAGTGGCCGATCAGTATATTTTACAGCTCTAAATAAGGAAATAGCATCATTTCTATTTCGCAGAGACACAAAACCTTCCCATTCTAGCCTCCCATATTTTTAGGCCATTCAGTTTTACCTAGTGACTCCTAGACTGAGCTGAAGAACCCATGGTCTGAAAAGAAATCTAGAAAGTTATTCAACTCCGTTTCAAAAATAATAAAAATGATGAACTGAAGCAGAAACAATGAGCTGTCATATGGGAAGATTATGGTGGATCTGAAAATTTAACTTGGTTCTCCTAGGTCTCAAGCTAGCCATGCAAACATCTTACCCTCTGCTCTAACCTACCCAAGGCAACTTCCAACAAAATAAGGGAGAAACTGCTCTGAGAGTTTAAGAAGTGTTAGAGTCGTTGAAGTGTTCTTAACTAAATGCCACCTTGGCAAGCTTAGAACTTTGAAAAAAAATTATTCAAGCTGAATGCCTGCCAAAACTCACCTAAATACAAGCGGTCTAATTAAGGCACTGGTCAAGTGCTTTTCCCATGGATTGTTTACTAGGTAATACACCAGAGGCAATCAGAGGTGTAGGTTCCTGGTGATTAGGAAAACTGGGTCATTTGCATAATTTTTACTCGGAGGTCCTGTTTTTTGACATCTAACTTTGCAAATATAGCCTTGTGCATCTCTTCATTCACAGAACGTGTATGAAGGGTAAGCTTCCAACTAGCCTTAAGCCAAGACAGAACCGTGACCCAAGAGAAACAAGTTGTTCCATTCCTGGAAGAATTCTTCTGCAGGGGGACCTAATCCCAATCACCCATCTAGTCTCCGCGCAAGAATGATGCAGGAGCGTTGTGTGTGGAAGTTAGCCATCTGCATCAGGTTGCCACAACCACCGTGTGTCTGTGCTTGGGGATCCTGGAAAAGGACAGCATTTGGTGCATATCTGAGAGGGCACAAGAGGCTGTTGCATGGCTTAGCCTTTGTCTTCATATATCAAACAGCAAACTTGTTTGCCTTGCCCTGAAACACACTCAAGCTAAAATATAAAATTTTCTCAGGAAATTAAAAGGACTAAATATTTGGATTAGAAAGCAATTTCAATCTTAGCATTTATATTTAATCAGTGTGGTATCTCCATAATCTTTCTCCTTTTTTTTTTTTTTCTCTCCCTCAGGCTAAAATATTTTGTGCATCCAGCTGAGAAACGTGGCTGGGCAATGAGGAACACTGCAGGAGGAAAAGAGAAGGAGTTTTTCCTTCAAATGCCAGTTCATTTTAACTGCCTCCATACTCCATTCCTCTATAGGAACAGGATACTTGGCTGTTCACAACAATGCATTGGGCTCCCCTGTCCTGTTTTCTGCCCTCTGTGGTGTTTGATAGGTGTTTGTTTACAGCAAATGGTACAGTATAGTGTATGTTTTATATAAAATAATCCAATGGCTGTGTGGCAGGGGAAAAAGTATCACAGATGGTGAGGTGAAACCAGGAGAAGGGAGGGAAAAATTGAAAGAAACTGCCCTTTCCTCGAATTCATCTGTGCTTGCGCAGTTGGAGGAGGCTTTGGGTTTGCAGATGGAGGGAGTCCATGCAATCCAGGAGATGCTTGAAAGGAGCAGGGCACAGAAACGATGTCAACCTCAGGGGTGGTGGAAAGCAGGAAGCTTCCTAGGGAACCCAGAGAAGCCCCGACAAAGGGAGCCCCTGGAAGTTGCTGGGTGGGAAAGTGAGACTGGAAGAAAAGACTTGTCCTGCAAAGACACTGGGAGATTTGTTTTCAAATCTTGGTATTTAATGCCTCCTCCACTTGGCTTCTTGGAGAGTTAACTGGCTGTAGTTTGTTGCGTTATGCCAAGGCTTGGATCCTTATGATGTGTTGGTGTGCTCACCTCCGAGAAAATATTGACCAATTCGACTCCCAGGCTCTGTTAATTTGGGTTCTGTCATATTCTTTTTTCCTAATGTGGACAACAACCTGTTTCTGGATTTCCAGCTGTTGCTATATGACAGTATCTATGGGAAGGGTTTTGTTGTTTGCACTTAGAGGTGCACCACAAATTCGGGGAGTATCTTCTCTTTTTTGTTTGCTTGTTTGTTTTTTGGAACAAATACAGCTTTACAAATCCCTACTGTAGACCACACCGGGATTCCAGATATTTGGCACACAGATATTTGCCGTTTGTCTCGTTTTGTGGACACCAGGTTCCTACCAAAGCCGCTCCCTCACTCCGCCCCTCAGCTGGGCAGGGTAGAGAAAATACATTGAAAGGCTCGCGAGTTCAGATGAGGGCAGGGAGATCACTCAGCAGTTACCGTCACGGGCAAAACAGACTCGACTTGGGGAAATTAATTTATTACCAATCAAATCAGAGTAGGGTAATGAGAAGTAAACCCAAATCTTAAAACACCTTCCCCCCACCCCTCCCTTCTTCCCGGGCTCAGCTTCACTCCCGATTTCTCTCCCTCCTCTCCCCGAGCGGCGCAGGGGGTCGGGGAATGGGGGTTGTGGTCAGTTCATCACACGCTGTCTCTGCCGCTCCTTCCTCCTCAGGGAGAAGACTCCTAACACTCTTCTCCTGCTCCAGCGTGGGGTCCCTCCCATGGGAGACAGTCCTCCATGGACTTCTCCAACGTGAGTCCTTCCCACGGGCTGCAGTTCTTCACCAACTGCTCCAGCCTGGGTCCCCCCACGGGTGCCGTCCTTCAGGAACAGGCTGCTCCAGCCTGGGTCCCCCGCGGGGTCACAAGTCCTGCCAGCAACCCTGCTCCAGCCTGGGCTCCTCTCCCCACGGGGCCACAGGTCCTGCCAGGAGCCTGCTCCAGCGTGGGCTTCCCACGGGGTCACGGCCTCCTTCGGGCATCCCCCTGCTCCGGCGTGGGGCCCTCCCTGGGTGTGGGTGGAGATCTGCTCCCCCATGGAGCTCCATGGCTGCAGGGGCACAGCCGGCCTCCCCGTGGGCTTCCCCAGGGGCTGCCAGAGACCCTCTGCTCCGGCGCCTGGAGCCCCTCCTGCCCCTCCTGCTGCTCTGACCTGGGGTCTGCAGGGCTGCTCCTCTCACATCTTCTCACTCCTCTCTCTGCTGCTGTTTCCGTAGCAGTTTTTCCCCCTTTTTAACTCTGCTCTCCCAGAGGCGCTGCCACCATCACTGATGGGCTCGGCCTTGGCCAGCGGTGGGTCCATCTTGGAGCCGGCTGCATTGGCTCTGTCGGACACAGGAGAAGCTTCTGGCAGCTTCTCACAGAAGCCACCCCTGCAGCCCCCCTGCTACCGAAACCTGGCCACGCAGACCCAATACAGCTTTGTAGCTCTTGGGACAAATCTTCCTTTACAGGTAAAGGCAAATGTCTGAATATCTGTCGCATTGGGACCAAATCGCTTGAGTTTCATTTTGTGAACAAATGCATTTTCACAGCTCATTGCTCAGACAGTGCACAACGGAGAGGACACAAAACAAGCGAACAAAGGGAAGAAATGCAGCCATTAGTAACCCTGGTGGTACCTAACCAGAAAAGGGTTTGCATTCCGAGTAGGGACGGCAATTCCCCTGATGTGAAGCTCTCAAGGTGTGCAGACAGACGACGCTGCCGCTTCAGAGAGGCAGATAGACCCAGGTACTGCTTTCTGCCTGAAGCCATCAAGAATAGGTTTAGGCTTGTAAAACTTTCTGCTTTAATATCTTTGCGAGTAAACAGATGCAAAGCAAATTAAAACAGCTGAGACTGTATCTAGACTCACTTCAGCAGCCTGTGGCTTTCCACAAGGGAGTTATACATCAGCTGAATATTATAATTTATAAGGAGCATGAGGTGATCTGCATTTATCTACAATCAGGAAATAACTGGATAAAACGAGCCTGATTCTTCTTGCATTTACCCAGTTTTCAGCTTAATTTCAGTGGGATTTCTCCTTACGGCACCCTGAATGAGAATCAAACCCCATGGTTTCCCATAGGAGCAATGAATCCGAGTCAGCTGGTCTGCCTTTCAGCAGTGATGAAAATGGGCACGCTTTCTCAGGGCACCCTGTGCAGCTGCCATATATGCATTATGCATCCATCTGACTTCAGGCAGTGTAAGGGAAGGTATTACACGGGGTGGTGCTCATGGGAGACGTGAATTGCACCGCGTGTGCAAGCACCCCCCGGCTCCTGCGCCGGGCTGGGGATTACGCAGGGATGCCTGTTGCAGGTCCAGCCTGCCCTTCTCTTAGGTCCTTCTCGTGGAAGGTGGGATCCAGTGTGTCCAGGTGTCTCCGTGCCCCAAGAGACCTGCCAGAATTGGCAGTGGCTCCTGTGGATGCTCAGAGCTGCAAAAAATCCATCTCCCTTAGGAAACACTAATAATGAATGGCTTAAAAACATCTTTATGAAGATTTTTTTCAGGTAGCCTTTTGGGTAGAGATACTTCTGAAATACTGCAGAGGCTTTTCCTGCATAAAATGTTCGACGTACTGGTATTCACCTCATCGCCTGTGGGAATTGCTCTTTAGTATCCAAGAGCTGTTCATGAGTGGATCTATGACTGTGTTCCCATCTCCTCCTGTGAGCGTTCGTATCTTCTCTCAGCTTTTAACATCTCGGTTGATTTTCCACAGAGATTAGAAGTAAGGCCTTAGGAACAGGGGAGTTGGACTAGACGACCTTTAAAGGTCCCTTCCAACCCAAACTATTCTGTGATTCCATGATTCTATGATAAATGCTACCGAAGATAAATTTAGAATTAAGAAGACAGGCCTAGAAGACAATATCAGTTTTGCTGGGATTTGGTTCTACTGAGGGATACTTTCTTGTGGATAAGAATAACAAGGCATCGCCTTTTCCAGATGATAGCAAAGCATAATAGCTACACTCTTCTCAGTCTCTTCTGAGTATCTGCTCTTTGCCGTTTTCCAAATGAGTTCTTTGTAAAAATGTCACATTGCAGTGCTGCTCACAGGCTGCTTAATATTCTTTTTTTCTTGGAAGAGCCATATATTCTCTGACATCTGAGGTTTCTTTAATCAGCTCTGAAGATGGTCCGTCTTCCACATTGTTTTTCTTGCTAAATTAGAAGGAAACGCACAAAATACCCTAATGTGTGTATTTCTCATTTGACTTGGGGAAATAACTAGCTTTGGGAGCAACATTTTAATTGCTGAGATTCTTCTGTTGCCTAAAATATTACTAAAGATAAAGGATTTGGCCTAGTCATGTTTTTAAGAACTACTTACAAAAATAAGCATTTTACAAAATCTGATTCACTATCTTCAAGCTAACAAGGCACCAAGCGTGTCATGTGAACTTCTTGTTCATGATACGGAACATTTTCAGGCTTGAACTGGTTTTAGTGGCATTTTTCAAACAAGCAAAATACAACCTGTAAGAAAACAAAATGATAATTTCTGGGGCAAATGTAGTATTTCACAGTGTTTCACTCCAAACAGGGATAAATAAGTAAAATCAGAATTGTATTTATATTGAAGTATGATTTTTTTAGTATTGGAACGCTAAATATTTTATATAAGGACATTATAAAGTATTATACATGAAAAAATTTCATATTCAAATGGATACTCTAGCATTAAAGTCTACAGTGAATCAAAATGATAGTTGAACTAAGAATTTTATCTCATAAAAATGAGCCTTTTTCTCCACTTGTACTTAATTAAATTTAATGAATTTAAATAAATTATCTGTTAAAAATGGAGAAACATGTTTTACTGACACTTAAAAAATGAATAAAACTATAGTCAGAAGTTGGTTAACCAAAAACCTTTCTGATCAACTTTAAAGTAAAATAATCATCGAAATACCTGCTCAGCTGCAAGTTTCAACATATATTTTGAAACTGTGAATTGAAATAGGCCACAATTTTCCATGTGGACAATTTGGAATAGTGTGACGATACCTCTCTGTTTCCAAAGGGGCAGGTAAAGGCAACAGCTGTATTTAACATTGCTTTACAGAGCCATGTAAGCAATGTTGAAGGTGTTGAACTGATTTTAACTGCTTTAAGAAATCAGTTAAAAAAGAAAAGTCAAGTTATTTCCTTCCCTCCACAAGTATATCTGCCTTCTAGAGCTCCAGAAGGAACAACACTGCAGCTCCATTAGGCATGTCCTATAAAAGCCCCCACAAACCCTAAGCATGGGAACGGTGATGTATAGATACATCCCATGACAAAAAGCAGGATAGAGAAGAATTTACAACAGGATCAATGAATCTTTGCAATTCTGCTATTCTCCAGTACAAAGTGCAAAAAAAGCAACACCCACAAAGTTTGCTTGAGTTATAGTACAGTATCAGCAGCAAAAACAGATTCACTACTACTCCTGCAAACTGTGGTGAAATTCCCTCCATGGGTCCTTACAAGAAATTCCATGTTCACTCCCCAGAAAAATGAATCAGGACAGTATCGATCGCCTCAAATATTAACAATAAGCTAGCTGAGCCAAACTATGTATAGCATTTTAATTTTTCCTTTTAAAATTAATTATTTTTTTGAATTTTTTTAAATTTTCCTGTAAGTATGAAGGTTGTAAAAATAAAATATTATAAATATTTTTTACTTACTTGTTATATTTGTGTTTAGGAAGAGGAGTTATTCTATATGTGCCATCATTTAAAGTAAAGCGTTACAAAGTTGCTACCAGAGCAGCTCCATTCTGCTAGATGTGAAAAAGGGAGACAGAAAGCAAGATCTTCATGGTCTGGTTTGGTTTTTGCGAGTTTTATACCTCAAATTTATTGTAAGTTTAAGGGAAAAGGATGATGGAAATTGCGAACATCATAAGGATGTTTGGTCCGTAGAATGAAAAATGTCCCATTTCCTGAAAGGTAGGAAATCTGTAAGCTTATAAAGAATTCACCCACACCGAAAAAGAAGAATATCTAAAGACTCAGCAGCACCTGATCCGTGACATACTCTAGCCTTAAACTGAACTTTGGCAGAGAGCTGCAGAAAAATTGTGGAAGTGCTACAGAGCAGCAGCGGTGAGTGCATTGGAAGGAAGGAGGAATACACAGCAGGCAGGGAAAAGCAGAGGTAAACACATATATTTATGATATTATACTATATTATACTATATTATACTATGCCATACTATACTATGCCATACTATACTATACTATACTATACTATACTATACTATACTATACTATACTATACTATACTATACTATACTATATATATAAAATAACCTAATGCCTCTCCTTACCTGCCACATATAATTGTGGGGGATCTGAGGGCTTGAAATTGCTGTTTCTCAGCTATTTGAGTTCTTTTTCAGCCTGCTGTTTCTTCCTATTTCTGACATACAGCATTTAACCCTGTGCAGCTATGGGAACCTGTTTTTTAACACGCGATGAAGAGGTTCCTAAAATTTTAATAGGTCTGTTACATCAGAGAGGGGTGTACATGCATTTCCTTATTAAAGGACATATCAGAAGTACTGGGAGTTAAAGTGTAGCAAGTAAGACGAAAGAAGGCACTAAATGGACAGACTTCTCTAAAGGACTTCTTTTTCTTGCTGAAGCATCAGATCATATCAGCTTCTCTTCTTGCTTGTTGTAAGGCACCACACTGGCAGTATAAAGGACTTCAATGTTATTTGGAATAGATCCCATACCTCTTTAAACATTGGATCTAGTTAAAAGAATAATTCTATAACAGCAGTGCTGTATTTCTTCCACCCTCTACTCATCTCCAGAGCCAAAGTATTTGTTGCATGATGCTCTCTAGCTCATTCTGCTATCAGCAATGCAGAGCCATTACAGCAATCAGATGTAATCTGCTTTATCACCAGCAAAGCAGTTGCCAGGAAAATTTCCGATTACCACCATTTTTATACTAATTCAGTGAAAGTGTACATGGTATTTAAAGCATGGCTTGATTTTCAATCCCAGAGTTGTATTTTCAAGCATAAAATTTGGGTGGCTTACTTAGCAATTTTGTTTTATTGAGCAAGCGCATACTTTGCACAAATTATGAAGGTTGAGTATGAAGTATCAAGGTAGCATTTTTAGCAAGTTAATTTTGCAGCCAGGCACGTTTAGCCAAAAGCCAGACTTACATGTTAAATTGGTAGAAAATTAGCTACTGCCAAAGGGAAAACTTTGTCGTTGAGCTTTATCGCTAAGGTATCTAATGACCTTTGCTGTGCCAATACAACCACTTGTACTGTATTCACACAACTCCCTCTGGTGGCAAATTTCTCCGTCCCAGGTGCGGGATAGCATCTTCCCTCTTGTTTTTTAATGATGCTTGGGTTAGAGGCATGCTGGTGGATTCTCAGCTCATTCGGGCAGTGGAAATGCCATTAAAGTTTCATTTCCAGTTTTAAGATCCCTTTTTCTTACTTTTAGTTATATATCTACCAGTTCAACTGAATAAAAAAACTACTGTTAAATCTGCATAATATTCAAAAGACTGCAGGAAAATGTTAATTTAAATATATATTTCGTAAAAGAAATAATATTTCTGGTTTACATACTTCCCCTTCCCGCAGTCCACCACTGTATAAACACCTCACAAGTGGTCCTAGCCTTGTCTCAGGCCAGGCTGCTGAGGCAAGGAGGGGCATCACAAATCTGAAAATGGGGAGCTGCAGCCTAAAGGAGGCAAGTGATTTTCCCAGTTTCACATGCAAAGTCAATGGCATGCTAGGAAAATTAAACCTGGATTTTCTTCTTACCTGGGGCAATTTACACCACCCAGTTATGTAAAGGGACCTTAACGTCTACTAACTCACTTTTACTATCAAGGTTTTTCTTTTCCCAATATTGAAGACAGCACTGCCTACCTGCTGCAATCCTCGCCAGACCGTCCCTTGCTACCTGCTGCCTAGACACGTTAGCAGCGGAGCCTGACAGACCATGTGTATCCAAAACCCCAACAAATGCGGTAGGAATTTGATGACAGAAGACTCATCATGGTCCGGTCACCCAGCTTTTGAAAATTGATTGGCATCAAAATTATCTTACATAATGAAGTCACTTTAATGACAGCTAAACTTCTTTATAAACATTGCATTGCAACTTCTTTCACTTACTAATTGTCCTTTCTTGTGCACATCTGACCTCACTTTCATCAAGCAATGCCATTGGCACTAAAATATCAAGTGAAATTACAGTTTTTGAAGAGAAAGTAATCATCAAACTCACTAGTTGAAAAGAAGACAAAAATATTTCTGTTTATCCTACTGTCAAATCAACTTTGTTTTGTTTATTACATTACACAGATTAGTAACACGGGTTTTCGCAAGGGCACTGTGTTGGTAAGTCACACTCCATAACCACACCGAACATGTTATTCCTCCTCTTGTCATGAATAAATCATCTTAGCTGAATACATAAGGATGATGTGCAAAAGCAGCATGACTGGCCCAAAGGGTAGAATGGTACAGTGCTATGTCTGAGGAATGAAAGGAGAATGAGATTTGAAGCACTGTAATGCATGACAATGTACTGGTCATCAAAATAGAGCAGTCTGCCATTAAAGAATAGCATGCATTACTGGGAGACTAAGGAGGTCTCTGATGTCACCTCTGCTAAACAGGATCCTACTATTTTTAACATTTTAATTCAGGTTAGAATTCAGGTCTCTCTTTCAGACACACACACCTCCCTGCCTATATATACGTACACAGTATATGTGACATAATTTTCCATTGCCTCAAATGGAAACTTTTATTCAGTGATTTCTTATTCCAAGGCTGTTCTTCTGAAGAAAGGCAGTTCCAGTTATGTGATCCTAGTGAATTCATCATGACTAAGGCTCTGGTCTTTACCCTGTAAGTACCTATGCATGGGCTTTTTATGCTTGAATTTTATTTTTCTAGATGAATCACACCTATAGGGTGGTGAGGCACTGGAAGAGGTTGCTGAGAGAAGTTGTGGATGCCCCATCGCTGGAAGTGTTCAAGGCCAGGCTGGATGGGGCTTTGAGCAACCTGGTCTGGTGGAAGGTGTCCCTGCCCATGGCAGGGGGTTTGGACCTAGATGATCTTTAAGGTCCTTTCCAACCCAAACCATTCTGTAATTCTGTGATTCTGTTGCAGCTCCCATGAAATGGAGGCATGCTTGCCCCTGGTGATGTGGAATCAGAATAATGATGGAAACGGAACATGAACACATCAGTCCTGTCCCTGTCTGACAGAAAAGAGTAAACCCTTGCAACACTTTTTGCCCTGTTTAGGTTTGCCCTCTATTATAACTTCTTAGAGTAGACTGACAATGATAATACAAAAGAATATGGACTGCCAACTATAACAGTTCTTCAACACCAGAGGCCATTCCCACTCCAATGTCATAACCATTGGGTCACATTTCTCCCTCATGAGTTTTTTTTCTCTGCCAAGCGGATCTTCTTTTTCTAGCTGCAGAGTGGATCAACTACAGCTGAAGACAGCGCTACCTAGTCCAGCTAAAAAACAGAGCATTCTCTTGGTACAGGGACAGTATGGATCCAAACACCCACAAGCTCAGGAATGGATAGAAATCGCAGTTTCCTGTTCCTGTGCTCTCAAATGTCAGGTGTAAGTACGACCATGTCAACTAACGAATTAAAGAGCAATATTGCCTTCAAAGCCTCTGGATTTTGTCTCAAGCATTCAATACTGGGAAGCCCTAAACTGAACCACTCTGTGCAATGTTGAGTTACTGGCACCACACTCTGTGAATGACATGAACCAAACAGAAAAAACACACTAACAATGAAAATGATGCAAGGGCTAAAATCCAGAACTTACAAGGAAGGTTATGGAAGAGTTAGGGTTGTTGGAGGTCATGATCAGAAACTTGGGTACCTCAACAACAGACTGCTGCTAAGTAAAAAGGATCTGTTTTCCATGTCTGTGGTGATAAAACAAGAAATAGTAGCCTTTAATCAAAGAAAAGGTAGTTAGGCTAGATTTTAAGGAACATTTTCTTGCAGTAAGGTACTTACGCACTAGAACAGCTCACCAGGTGAAAGAATAGATCCTCCATCACCAGAGGTCTTGAGCAACAGGTCCAATGCAGATATAAACTCATCCAGCCTGGGGCTAGCAGAGGGTTAGCTGACCTCCAGCTCTCACTTCTAGTGCTATTTTTCTAGGATTCTCAGAACACATGTAAGGGGTGAACCTCTGAAGTGAAAAGGCATCCCAACTCCAAAAGGTTTGCAATAGGTGTTCATCAGGAAATAGGTTCTGCACATGCCTGAGCGGCTTGTATTTAGGCGCCTGAGGAACTTTCAGACTGACCTTGCAAACATCTCTATCATAAGGCAAGGGCAGAGATGATCTCTGCAAAGATGTATTGAACACAAAGTTTACAGCTGAGCACATAATATCCCTTCACAGCATATTGGCACATGACAAGCAGAGAATTTTAGACTTCAATGAAGCACAACTAGCTAATAATAACAATTTTATAGTTTATTTATGGATGTAAATTTGCATAGGTTCCTCAGGGCCAGTGAGGTCAAGAACGCAACAGATTTTCTTTTCCCCTCACTGCAACAAAATCGTGCAGTTACGTATACCAAGATACACAGTTAACACTAGACAGTAATGTCATACCCAAGCAGTAGATTTGTACAACTCAGGTTTAAATATGGTATAATACAAGAACAAACTCTTTTCTATACCTGAGTACTACAAAGTATCCACAGCCTACCGGTTCCACTTTTTCTTCCTGCTCTGCTTCTTTAGTAACCAGTCCAGGATTCGTCCTGAGTGTTTCAGAGGCAGCTCTTCTCTCAAATTCTCCCAAAGTTCAACTGTCTGAACAATCAGAAACCATAATTGTTTACTGTCCATATCATGGCCTCCTTAAATATCCCTATTTTTAAGCACAGTACACGTAGATGGTGCATCCTTAGCTAAAACTGCAGTATCCAGGATTGCATACACTTAACCAGTCATCAAAGGATAGTGTAAACATAGATTCACAGTCCGATTCATCTGGGGGTTTAGGTACACAACTCCCTGAGCCATTGGCTGTTGACACACTCTTGAGTAAAAGTACTTATTAGTGGATCTGATTTTTTGTACAGAAACACATATATCCACACCATATAACTAACTGTAATGAAGACACATAGAATATCATCTGGATGATACCTTTGTTCTTCTGCTTTATTAATCAAAAAGTCATGCGGAATAGATGTTAACATTGCTCATATATTTTCTTACAGCATTTGCAGCACTTTAACTGAGAGCGTTGAACGAAGAGGCACTAACGAAGCCCTGCAGCGTCCAACTAAGAGCAGAGCCAGGAAGAAGAAGGGTCCGGCTCCTCTCCCTGCGAGAGGTCCCGCTCGCCACCGCCGAGGAGTCTTGCAGCAGCATTATGTAAAGCACGTGCAGTACAAAATGCTCCCTGCTTTCAACTGAAGTGAAACAAAGCAGCGGCTCAAAGAACAGACAAATAAGCATTCAAACCTGTGATATAAAGAAAGTAATTGTTGTGGTTTAACCCCAGCCAGCAGCTAAGCACCACGCAGCTGCTCGCTCGCTCCCCCACGGTGGGACAGGGGAGAGAAGCGGACAGGTAAAAGTGAGAAAACTCGTGGGTTGAGATAAAGACAGTTTAATAGTTAAAGGAAAAGCCGAGCACACAAGCAGAGCAAAGCAAGGAATCCATTCACTGCTCCCCACGGGCAGGCAGGTGTTCAGCCATCTCCAGGGAAGCAGGGCTGCATCAGGTGTAATGGTTTCTTGGGGAGACAGATGCCATCACTCCGAATGTTCCTGCTTCCTTCTTCTTTGCCGAGCTCTATATACCGAGCATGATGTCACATGGTATGCAATATCCCTTTGATCAGTTTGGGTCAGCTGTCCCAGCTGTGTCCCCTCCCGGCTTCCCAGGCACCCCAGCCTGCTCGTTGGCTGGACAGTCCTTGAGTGCTTAGCAACAACTGAAAACATCAGCACTTTATCAATATTATTTTCATCCCAAATCCAAAACATAGCCTCACACTAGCTTCTGTGAAGAAAAATAACTTTATCCCATCTGAAACCAGGACAGTAATTTAAGTGAGAAAGGGACGGCCTGAGCAGGAAATAAAACAGAGACGGTGTTACACTGCAGCTGTTCCACTTACCGTGTGCTGGAAGCCTGCACATGGAAAAATGCTTTTTTCTCCCTGGGACTAACCTTGTCACGTTACACCCAGCCACTAATTCTAGTCCCAAGCCCATCTCTCCTTACCCCACACCTCTTCTCCTTCTCCTTCCCCGAGGGCTGCCGCCCGGCAGGGAGAGGCACGGGGGTGACAGCCGCGGCCAAGGGGAAGGGTCTCGGTGGGGGTTTGCGGGCAGGGGCTACAAGGGTGCTTGTCAAGGCTTTGTTCAGTCCCCTTTTGCCCGCACGGTGCAGGCTGGCACCAGGATGCTGGCTTCCCTCCCCGGGCCCTCTCTGCTGCTGGGTTTTTAAACCCACGAACCGTGGCTCGTCCTGCACACGCAGGCACGGGCCGCAGCCACGTGTGGGTGGGTGCCGGGGTGCTGGGGCAGAGCAAAACTCCCATGAAGGTCCGTGGTCATTCCTACTAATGTAGCGATGTTATTGAGACACTTGGTGGAGAGTGATTTATTGATATATTGCAAAAGCATGTATTTTTGCTAACAGGTAGTTAAAGGATTAAAGGCAATGTTTTCTTTCCTGTAAACTTGCTCATTTGCTCAGTCTAGGAGAAACAATGAGTGCAGAAAGGAGAAGGCTTCAGCCATCTTTTTTTTTCTTTGCAAAAGGTCCCGTAATTAGTTTGTTAAGTTTGCAGGACCATACCCATGTACAGGTTTGTTCTGGGAGCAGTCTTTGCTTGCTTTTGTGGTCAGATAGGAGCAAAATCCACTTTCCATATGTATGTTTTTCTATCTACCAGCGTAAGTCCTTTCCCTAAGGTAAAGGACTTGTGAATTATCCTTTTTTTGTCATCTTCTTTTATATACTTGTGAATTATCCTTTTCTAATATACTAGTGAATTATCACTATACTTGTGAATTATCCTTTTTTTGTCATCTTCTTTTCTCTATTTTTCTCCAGTCACTGGATATTTTACTTTCCCTTTTCATTTACTGCAATATTTTTCATGTACATTTTGAATCTACTTCTTCTTAAACTCCTTGGTGACTTAATGAAATTCATATGTCTTTGATTTCTTTCCAGAATCCTGGCCTAAAACATATTTCCTATCCTCTCTTTGATGTTTTGCTTTAGGAGAATGTTCTTTAGATGGACTGTCCTTAAACGGCACCCTCCGTGGAGACTCTATTACTTTCCATAAGTACATTTTAAACTCCATCGTAACAGCACACTCTACTAAATGTCACCCTGCTTATCACATCAAAGCAATGTTTGTCCGCAGTGCTTCACTGAGGTGTAGTGAACAGTGTATCTGACAAACACCCCATGGTTTGCACGTGAGCACGCTTCAGTGTGGTTTCTCCTGAAATCACACCCTCTCTGAAACAGAACTAACTTCGCTTATGTATGAATAAGCAAACTGGGCTCCAAGCTGAAATAACAGGATCTCTTACCGAACTTCTAGCAAGAGGATTAAAACTTTTCAGAGCACCCTATGGGGACATACCCTTCTGGTTTCTTCCTGGAGCCTGGAGAGACCTGAGCTCCTCCAAAGCCTCGTAGACTGGCTCCCGGGTGGGAACGGCCGGTGGAGCAGCCATGTTAGTCGGCGCTGCTTCTCCAAGCACGGGTCAAACGGGACCCTGTGCTACTACTCGCGTGGTTACCCTCCTCTCTGCCGGCGTCTCACTGCTGTTGAATCACGGGAAGGTCAGATATTTCAGATCGGAATCTCACTGGAGATGACTAAGTGTTTCTATAACATACGCATCCCTGTAATTTGGGCTGTTTCAGCCCTAAAGACTTATTCTGAAATAATCTCTTCCCCACGCAAGCACCTCCTCGGTTGAAGAGTTCAGAGCACCCAGGCAAGGGCAGATCGCTCCAAAGGCACCTTCAGGGCTAATTTGCTTGACGTTGTTTTGCCTACGCTCCCTGCTGCAAATCAAGACAACACTTAGGAAATTGATATATAAAGCCCCTTTATTGCACCACTACATCCCGTTAGCAGTTCAGAGACCAGCTGTGATTCTTGCTCGCCAAAGCCGCTTATTGACTTCATGAAAGCACGGAGCGCTTAATTGGACCATAGAGAGACAGTTTTTTAACCTTTGCTTCCCCACACCTTCTCACTTTTCCCTCCCCAGTGTTGCTGGCCTTGGCTTTTTGTAACCCAGCAGAGACGCACTCTCCTTAAACGGACAGGGCAAATCCATCAAAATCTAATGCTCTGCGCCGTTTGAAGCCATTCAAGAGGCAGCACACAAGCAACAGGGCTTTGTATTGTGGTTTTCAGTGAATAAATATACATCAGAAAGGTGTCATGGGGGCACTGCACTAAATATTGAATGTTTTGAGGGGGCAGTGTATTTTTTCTTTAACTGAATATTTTCTGTGCACTTTGTTCAGAATACACTTATTGGTAGAGACCATTTTTCAAAAATAATTACTGTTGGAGCTGTTCATAGTTTTCACAAATTCATCCAGTTATAATTAATATGTGCCTTTCAAGGACCTAAAAGAGAAGGCATTCAATATTTCTTGTCTCTAATTTTAGTATGATCTGATTTTCCTCTGGTTGCCTTTCCAAACACCTGGGGCCAGCCACATGAGTAAATTAGATTGTGCTAAAATGCATATTAATGAAGTTCAAGCAATGATTCCCTAAAGGGAGAGTAAAACTATATATAGCTCCTTTTTTTCCCTTCTCTTGGTTAATGTGCCTTTCAACACATCTAGATCCTAGTAAAATCACACCATTTTGGAATAGCCAAAAAATACAAAGAAGCCATTAAAACAAAAACTCAGAAGCACATTTATCTAAAGTGTATAAATGATCAGTCCTTTTAGTACTTGCATTTTAAAATTATTGCCTATTAAAAATGGATTTTCTTTTAATTGACTTATCCTATGAGAAAAAATAATATCAAGACATTTGGGGTAGAAAGAAGTGACATATTTGTTAATTGGCTAGTGATCTCTGTATTTTCCTCTCCATAAAAAAACCTAGTGCTCATTATAATGGGTAGCAGCGAAGGGTGACAACCAATTATCACGCATGACCCTTGGTGTACAGAATGAAAAGAAAGAGTTTTGGAAAAGGACATCGGCATAAAACCCAGTTCCTCAAAAAAGTGCTGTGGTGTTATCGGGGATTGTCTACACCAACATTTCAGTCTGGGCCAGGAGGGTGGTTTTTAAGTGAATCACTGTTGACGGCACCTTGGTTCACACCACAGAGTGGTCATAGCGCACATGCACTAGATTCATTCAGGAGAAACTGAACTGGAAGATAGACTCCAGAGGCATATTTAACGTGCACCCACTGTGAACAAGCAATCAGCTCTCAAAAAGAGACTTAGATGAAGTCCAAAACGGAAACCTCCTAAATGTGTGGGCACTGGGTCCTCAGCACCGCCACTTCTAAACTAGATGGATGCACAGGAGGCTGCCTGGGTAACTAGGGAAGCCCATCTTATCACACCAGAAAAAATTGGTTTACTAATTAATTAGACCAAAGTCTTAGGGAGGATGTGACTCAGTGATGAACAACAGGAAGGGAAAAGAACTACCAAGTCACAAAACAAACTGACAAAAACAACTGAGTATTAATTGCTCATATCCTAGAAATTAGAAGGAAGATCAAAACACAGATCTAAGGATTAGAAGGAAGATCTAAACAAAACTGAGCTTTTGGAACAACCTTTCAAGTGGAATATCATGGCTTAAGGGAGCTCCAAATGCTTTTAGAATGCAGTTTATTGAAGGGATTGTATAATACAGCTGCTTTTAAGTATAGAGGACAGAATCTGACAGTTTAATCTGTTAGAAAGTGATGTTTCATTCCTAAAGGATTTTCAAAGCACTGGTGTAAGTTCTCCATATTATTATAACCAAACCACGATTTAAACAGGTTCAAATCATTTTTAAGTGCCTTTCAGTGTCAAAAGAGGGGAAAAATATACAGATGACTTCTCACTGTAAAAAAAAAAAAGCAAATCTTTACAATGAGGAATAATGTCTCTGTTAAACTTGAATTGGATGGAAATATTGAAAGTGGCATATTTGTTAATTGACAGTGAGCCCTACATTCTCCTCTTCTTAAATACTGGAGTGGTCATATAAAGGATAGCAATTACAAATAGCATCTTTACAAACAATGCAATGATCATGCAATTACAGCTTGTGGATCTACAAGCCAGTTAGCAGTCCTGCCTATTTATGTACTTACTTTTATTGCACAGTGTAAGGTGTATCAGAAGAGGCAATCAAGAGCAGGGACACTCAGAACCAGTGGCTACTTCTTCAAGTGTTGCCTGCCAGCCAGGGGCTTTGCCATGCATGACTTTCAATTAGAAAGAGGAGATGTGGACTGGAGAAGCATCCATGTAGTTATTCAGGTTTTCATTTTCTTCTGAGCACTCCTTCAGAGTCAACAATTGAAAATACAGGATAAGAGCTCTCTCTCTATTTAATGAAAATTTACTTTCTCCATTCTACTTTTCCCTCCCAGTGGAATTTTTAAGCATGCCAATACCTTACTTGTTAGTCTAAAATTGGCATTCAATTTTACAACTATTGGAGTTTCATTTAGAGTGTTTTATTATTCTTATTATTGGCTTCCTTCCCCCACTACCTGTGCTAAGTTTCCTTCTCTACCCTCAAATATCCACCCTCTTGCTCTTCCCTTTGAAGACAATCCCAGCCTCCCTGCCAGAATCATCCCTTTGCCACCATGGGCAACATTTGGAGCCTGTTGATTCCAGCACCAAGAACTACAGGAATGAGTATCCCTGCTACTTGCCTCCCTACTCCCTCCTCATTACTACTCATCTCTAGAAGCAGGCAAAACACGTCTGTCTTCTCCTGAGGCTGAGCAATAGTTCTTGAGGTAGGATATCTGGTAGGAAGTGATCATTTGTTTCCATTGAATGCTCTGGACACCCAGGACATTGGCAAAGCTTGACTCACTGATGTGTTATCCACCCTTGATGTGGATAAAACTGCAACTAACACTGGTCCCTCCAAGACGTAAAGATTTTGTGAAGGTTTTGGGGTTGCTTATGACAAAACGGGCAGCCAGTTGGGAGAATGAAGGTCACCCAGATGCAGGTGCACAGGCAAAGGATGCTCTCATTCAGAAGCAGTCCATGGGTGCTATGAAGGAAAATCTGTAACATAAGTGTGTTCGCCTAGGACAGGAGCATTAATTCAGGGCTCCCACAGAGTTTCCTGAGACCTCTGCTTTTATTCCATAACCATAGGATGGCTCAATTAGGCCCTATTAGGCTCTGAAAAATTAAAATGTCAAACATTAAGTTAGTGCACAGATTAAGAAATGCAGAATTAAAAACTAAAGAGAGAATGGTGAGAAAGCGAGATTTGGCTAGGATATTCTGACTACATCAGAGAGTGTCTTTCTATAAAAGTAATTCCAGGTCAGTTAGGTTGCTCTTAGAAAAATTAAATCTTATGCATAAAATATGCAAGACCTTTAATTTTTCATCTTTTATCTTTTAATTGTACGGTAAACCAGTATTTTGTTAAAGTAATTTTGTGCATTTAACTTTGAAGCAGTTTTCAAAAGTCAATGACATGGTTTTAAAATACAGCACATCAAACGATATTTCCATCAACATAGAGCAGATGCCATAAACAGCCTTAATTTCCAGTCTAAATTGCTGATCTAAATATATTCAGACAAATTAATGCAACGGAAAATTATAGAACCCAAACTGTATATTTATTTATTGCAACATGTATCACTTGCATCTCATCTGCCATTCATACAAGGTTACTTCAAGTTTAGTAATTTTTTTCCCCTTTTCATGCTCCTATTGAGAGGAAAACTTGTCTCCAAATGTTCATAACCAAGTTGAAAAAATATTTTGGACTAATCTGTTCACTAGAGTATTATTTCCTATATATCATACATTATAGCTTCATTTAAACTGTTGCCACTGTGTTCAGCCTTTAAGACTTCAAGTAATGAACAATAAGTTAAATTGGCCTTTCAGGTTACCTGTGGGGCATTTCTGAAGCAGCCAGCCCTACAAAGAGTACCGAGCTGCAGAGAATTACCAGTACACGTGTGGCTTTGTTTCGCAGCCTGTCTCCCGATGACAGTTTTGTAATTGCTTTTGGAGTGACACGCGGCGCAGGCAGTCTGAACCCGAGACTGACTTCATTGAGAAAGGGTTGTATTCATTGAGGACAGGATTTCTAATAGCAAAAAAAGGCTTAGCTGACGATACAAGACTAATCATCTCAGGTTGGGACAATAGAAAGTAGATTAGCTCCCCCAGCAAGTGTTAATGCTGAAAATCAAAAGTAGTGAGTAGTAAAATTTATTTCATAGTCCTCAAGAAGAAAAGGCTTCTACTTTACTACAGATTAAGACCTGGGTTCTATGAGACAGCAAACTGTCCTCTCACTCTCCAGACTATTTTAAAATTTAGTCTTTTTCTGTTCTTTTAGACATTGTAGCTTATTGTGAACAAAAACCCTTAATTGTTCAGTATGTCACCTTCTGTTTGACAGGAGGAAACGAGGTATGATTACTGTGTCTGTGGATTTCACATGAAGCTGGGGAAGACAATAAAAAATGAAGTGAGGTTTTTTTATAAGGGAAAATTAAAAGAAAACATTTATGAGCAGCAGAATGAATGGCTGTCTGATTTTTTTGGGTCTCACAATTGAATTGCATTAGCCTTCTTTCTGTTACTTCTTAAATCTCTCACTTTTCACACTTGGATATGATGCAGGGGGCTGCAGGTGCGAATAGGCACCAACAGACTGAGGACCTTCTGCCCCTGCATGTCCGTGTGAGCCAAGGAGAACTGCTCTGCTCATCCCAGGGAGGAGAAGACTTTGTGAGCAACATATGTTGTGTGCTGGCCCCTTATAGGATCTCAACATCCTTAAACGTCATTAAACTGATTGCATTGCCAGGTGTGGCTAATGCTGGTTCAGCAGGTCAAAAGCTGGTCAAGGGGAGCTGAGATAAACAGATAGCATCATATGAAACTGGGATAAAAATACAGAAACAAATAGATCAAAATTACATATAGTAAAGAGAAGTTGACTACAAATACAGCTGAGTCAACACAAAGTCAGCTGGCTCTTCCACATCTCCTGTCCCTTCCACATCACTTCTGCCCCTTCTTCCATTCACCTCATCGTTCACCTGACGAAAAACACTCACTCTTTGTGTGATGTCCGATATCAAGCAGGAAGAATTTAGAAAATCTCACCCAGGACTTGTGAGGACCAGGTGCCTCCAAAGGTCCAGATTTGCCCACAAACTGGAATTCGGGATTTTCAAAAATTCAGACAGTCGGGGTCAATGACTTCAAGTTGAGCACTACTTACCAGAGGTAAGTCTGCAATCTGTTGGAGCAGTGAATGTAAAGCAAATTGGAAGCCACTATCTTGGGACACAGATAACATTATTCAGTCTGGGACAGTCCCCATCGGATGTGTGATTCACAGAAAATTGGAAAAGCCACTGCTGCCAGCACACAGGTCAAGCATGGGTACGCAAAACCCATTTGTGCAGGCAGATAGGGTCCCCCTCCCCATGTACAAAAGCTCCTTTTCCAGATGCCTTGCAACTGCAAAAGTACAGGGGAAGCCATGTCCCATGTGCTTTTCATGCAGTGCATGGGTTCCAAACATGTAACAGAGGAAACCTTACCTTTTCTCTGGCACCAGGCAACCCTGGCGCAGCTGCTCTGCCTTGCAGTCCCTTTCCAACAAGTGCCCAGAGCGTGAACCCTGCAGATGTGGGTCTTGAGGTGGCACTGAAAGATGTACGGGCGCAGGCACGGCATTGAGAAGGTCCGAGTCAAACTTCCAGCCACAGCCTATGCATCCAGCATCTGATAAGGTCAAAGAGAGAATGATTTGGGGGTCAGAGACCAAGGAACGAAGCCAGAGTTGGCTGCTAACAGGACAGGAGGGGAGCAGGAGCTTGGGCAGGAACAGAAACCCCACAGAAGTCATGGCAGGTGGGAGCAGAGGCGGCACGGAGCCAGGGCTGGGGGTCCTGTGCCGGCTGAGGGGGCCAGCACACCCCCAGGTCCCGTGTGCGCCACAGCTGCAACAGGGACAGTTTTGGTGCCTGGGGCACCAGTGGTGTGGGGCACACACCTGTGAGATGTACAAAACTGCCCGCACACCTCTCCTCAGGGGAACGCTTGGTTTGGCTGACAGCAGCACCCAGGAGTAGGCAGGACGGGGCTTGATGACCAGGGAGAGTTCCAGCGCTCAACGAACTCAGCATAATGAGGCCCCCGACAAGAGCTGTGTCATCAGCTGCGCTTGTCCTATGCTTCATGTGCGCTTTTGGGCACAGAAACCTCCTAAACACAAGCTCTGGGAAATGAATGCCCAGTGCACTTAAGGTCCCCAATTGAACCTTTCACTGTGCTGCCGGAGATGACAATGAATATGTTTTAATTGTAATTTCCTTAGAAAGAAAAGTTGGCCACGGAGAAAAATAGAACTGGGTTTAGGCCTGAAGAAACAGTTCAAAAAATTGTTCCGCTCAGGGTTTGCAAAAAGTCACAAAGCAGGTACAGCAGCGAGGTACAGCAGCCACCAGCAGCATGCCATCCCAGACAAAGTGCTCCAGCAGGGTTTTACCTCTTACAAAGGTGGGACAAATGTAACAGCAGCTCTCAAACACAAAACAGATTTGCCCCAGAGCTTTGTAACAAAAACAAGCTTGAAAATGGTTATCAGGCTGAACTGCTGCTCAAGTACAGCATCTTTCTTGCCTCTCTCCTTCCTGCCTCCCTACCTTTACTCAAAAATAATTGCCTGTAAAAATGAGCAGTTCCTGTAGTTACTCCTGAAGACTGTTGTATGCAGGTTTTGGTGAAGTAAGGCAGAAGACATTAGAGCCACTGAATATTTGAATTAGTCTCAGCACGTCAATTACTACAAAGATTTTCTGCTCTAGTTGCTTGCAGAGAGATGTGCACTTCTTAAAATCCCAGCTATTTTCTGTTTTACTTGTTTACAAAGCAAGACATAACAGTGTAAAAAAATCAATTGAACAAAACAATTTTATCGGAGTTCACATGCTACAACGAGGTGTATGAGCACAAGACCTCAAGCAAGACAAGCAAGAAGTCCTGTAGCTGCTTTCAAAGACCTCTTGCTGTTTGCAGCAACGTAGGCCGAGCACACCAGCAGTTTAACAGCTTACCCCCTTGATCAATTATTTAGCCTTTCCTTTTATTTTGCTGAAAGTTCTCTTTTTTTAAATTTTTTTTATTTAGTCCAATCACTACCTTTAATAAAGGGTGTATCCCTGTACTTCTGCACATTTGAGTAGAGCACTATAAATCCCTGCTTTCATACCTCTGTTTCAGTGGTTCCTCTCTACACCCAACAGTTTGTCAGGCAGGGGAAGGATGAGAAGACAATACAAGTTCCAGCAGATCAAAGAACAGGGTCTGTGAGGCCTCCGCTGCCTCCACCTCCAATTTCGTGTTGCAGTCCTCGGGGGCCAAAGCAGAACCTTTCATTTGAGAACCTGCACTGAAGAAGTTACAGAATACCAAAAAGTGGATGAAAGCCAAAGAAAGTCTGTAGGCTTGAGATTCGCAGGAATAAGGGGAGAGTTAACACCATCAGACATAACTGCACTTGCTGTCATTAAAGAGGAGATAACAAAAAAGATGTCTGAAGATAATTAGCTAAAACTGTACTGTACTCTTCAATAGAAAAATAGATCCTTCACAAAAATTCCCTCCAGAAATTTTGTAGCTCCTGCAGTATTTATTCCTACACATTAATTTTCTTTTTTTTTTCTTTTTTTCAAATACTTTATATACACTTTAGATGTAATTGATATTTAAATTTTGTTCAATCCTTTATGAGGCTCAGCGGACAGGAGCAATTCAATCAGAAATAAAGAATGATGTGAATAAGCAGCAAGGGAGTGCCTCTTCATTCAGTGTACAGAAAAATAAATATCCACAGAACAGCTATTAAATAGGGCAGACATTTTTCATTGCTTCAGTAGTAAAGCCACACTGATTCTGTACCAAGCATTATACCTCAAGAAAGATGGCGACAGAGATGAAATTTTCTAAGAGGGGGCAGGGGAACAAGTGTTCTACTTATTTGTAGTGATAAATCCCATGGTAAAACACTAACAGCTGTTACTTTACTCATATTAATGATTTCTGCTTTCTGTTTGTTGCTTTTTTTAAAAAAAAGGTGATTTTGTCAATAAAATGATACGCAAAACACCTAGTTTCACACTTGAAAAGTAAAGAACATTGAGTAAGAGATAATAATTAGTCAGACAGATTTACCAGTTTATATCCCTGTTAGAAGGAAATTATCTACCGTTAACGATCAACAATTAAGTAAATAGCCCAGAAATAGTCTTGCTTAAAGAGTACAGGGCCAAGAGCAGCAGAGGGAAGCTGGACAAGCAAAGTAACAGAAGAGACACACGCACTTGCAAAAGCTGCAAAGCAACAGGAGCCCTCAAAACCCAAACTCGGGCTCTGGGCACGGGCAGAGCAAGCTACGCGCCTGCCGCCAGTCCCTCGCTTGGATCCGGACGGCTCCTCTAAGCTCAGCGCAGCCAAATCTGGGATTAACATACCAGATAGTTACATGCCACCCTGTTTCATGTCAGGTATGAAACAAGGCGTTAGAACCGCATGAGCTAAAGCTGGAAAGCAGAAACAGGAGAAGCCCCAGCCGGGGTGGCGGGGAACCTTTCTAACTCGGTGAGCAGAAACACAGGTCTGGTCAAAGCAGCTGGCTTCTCTGCACACTCGGAACGGCGAGAAATAGCTGAAACCTAAGCTATCCAAATAGTTTCATCTTCTGATGCGTTGCTGTTGCATATCTTATTCTCAACAGGAAGGTTCTGCATAACGATACCAGCTTTAACTCCTTAATGCAACCGTCTGAAAAGGGAATTTAGAAGGACAGACTAGGAAAAATCCCCTCCACAGCTCCAATGCAGACTAGAGTAAAACCGCTTTTCCCCCGAGGATCCTGAAGCTTTTCATAATGTCGAGGTCACATACCAACATACTTAACACCGCATCTATTCAACACCGCATCTCACCTCTCCTCCCTCAAAGGGAGGACCAACTTCTCGGGATGTTATAACATGGAGTTTTATAATTAGTTTGAACTGGGAGGAGAAATATGGCTGCTTGTTTCTCATCATCTAAACAATGCTTCTGCCAGTTCAGGGCTTTAAAATTATAGCGTATTTGCCTAGTACTTGCATAAAAGGAAGACACCAGAAGAAAAAACTTATACTCTTCAAAATTCTCCATGCTACACTACTGCAGATTTCCTATAGTGTGGAAGAAGAATCCGTATTTGCAAAAAAACCACAGTAATTCAAGAAGTAAAGTCAACAATAGCTGTTCCTCTCAGGCCTAGAAGGATAAATGGAAAATGGGCAGGGGTGAACTGGAAAGGAACATTTACATAAAATATTTTTTCTCAGAACAGTGACAGAAATTGGAAATAATATTTGAAATTCTACTCTTATAGTTGCACTTCAGTTTCTCACATATTTTGACATACTAATTATAGAAAGACACGTTATTTTAATTTAAGCTTGCAATTGAAAATTCCTATAAAATATACAGAAGTAACATCCTGGTGTGTTACACTGGTTTATAGGATGGCTGGCTTTGTGCACAGTGATGACATCCTATCTGATATTTATATTCTGTTAGAGTGGCTAGTAGTAATAATGAAGCCCAGATATATCCTCAGTTTTAAGGTTGTTCGATAACAGTGATGGTTTAATAACTTTATAATGAATCTACATAGAGATGGTGCACTGCCAAAGAAAAAATGGATATGAGTTTCGTCTATATCAGCACCTTAAAATTAGGTTTCTTTTAATCCCATTCCTGGACCATATAAATATAACCTTTATACTTTCTTACAGGTCATTAAAAATGACACTTTCCACTTTTCATTTTGTTACTGTCAGGATATATAAACAGGAAGAAAATGTACTTAAGTACATTTTGCACACCGATTTGAAGATATATATATTCTTAGTTATGAATATACAGTGCTGATAATAATTCCAAGCAAACTATATCTACATTTCTTACTCTTCTATCAGAGCTTAGTTTTCATATACAAGTAATTACAGTAAAATTTTCATTTTTTTATGTTTCCTAACAAGGTTGTGGAAGAATGCAGCCATGCAACCACCTATTAATTTGTAGTAAAAGATACTGCAACGAAAATCAAGAGATACCTGTTGCAATTTTTAACAGTTGAAAAAAAACCCCACCATACACACAACAAAAAACAAAACCATAAAAAAAGATTCACACAAACCCCCAAATGCAGCTTCATCACTGTAAGAAAGCACTAGCTCTTTCTGACAGTTTCACAACTGAAACAAAAGTGAGAAAGGAGAACCTGACACCTACAAATAAGCAACGGAAGGTAATGTAAGAAAAGATATCTGATCATTACCACGTAATCACGGCTGGCAAAAAAAGAGGCAGATTTCATACGCAGATTTCTACTGAACTGAAAGACCCAGTGAAGGCTCAGCTCCGTCCCACCTAATGGGATCTGTCAGCAGGTAGAAACCACAGGCGACATTGATTATCTTCCCTGTTAGAGCAGAATTGCTGCTCGTCAGGAAACGACAGAAGATTTCACTGCGGTCCCCGAAGCCCCCGTGTGCCTGAGACACTGGCAGCGCGCTGGCGCTGAAGAGCCCGTTGCCGCTTCGTGCAGCGCGGCTGGATGCGGAGGCCAGCGAGATGCCGCTGCGCAGGGTTCTTCACGCACAGAAGAACGGGAGGGGGTCTGGGTAGCAGGTTGTCCCCCTTGTCAAGGAGGCACCAGCATGGCTTAATCTGTTCTATACTTCAGCTGGCTGGTCAGAGTGCGCTGAAACCTACTGTCTATCTAAAACTGGCCCCTTATTCCCGTTGCACTTATGGAGATAACCCAGCTGGGCTGGAGGTAGCCAAGCAGAACAGCTAAGCCGCCTCTCCAGAGCCAACAAGCTGTAACCCACCTTGCACTCTCTCTGTTCCCATAAATATATATATTATTTTTAACTGTCATTTGTGATGTAAGCTTATAGTTTTACGCCATTTGCAAAAAAAAGCCCTTTCACAATATTTCTGGCGTGACTGTCTGAGAGCAAATAAACAATAATTTTAATATTCTAGTACCTTATCTCTTATGTGTCACACACAAATTATCTCTGGATAATTTTTATGGAAGTTAAATGGAACCAGCAATATTCATATATCAAAACTTTGATGTATCCCTTTCAAGTTTCACATCACTGTATCTTATGAACTGGGAGAAGTTGGAAATGAGGTTATGTCCTTTTTAGAACAAGGATAAGCAGATTTATTATCATTGAAAAGAACTATCCAAAGTGCCTATTACCCATGATATACCATTTAATTTGAACAAAACATATGAGGTTACTTAACTGCATTAAAAACCAGCAACACAGACCCAGGAGTGGGAGAGATGAAGATGTATTTGAACATTTGTTTATTAACTGCTGCAGAGACTGCACCATTAAACTCCAGCAAACTCTGATTTGTATGCCAATGAAAAAAAATATTAGAACTCCAGAAGCTGATTTCGGAAAAGTTTACTATGAAGTGAGTGGTGGCTAAAAAAATAAATGTTTGAAGGAAGAGTCTGACTGAACAGTCTTCTCCCCAGCCTTTTTAGCTAGTGAGACATTCTGGAAAACCAGCAGCCACTAGCATCAACTGCAAAATATGTTAATTCTAAAATTATTTTTTCTACACAAGCTGAGGGGAATATGAGGTGTAAAATAAATGTTATATTACCTTGTATCAATGTCGTGGTTTAGCCCCAGCCGGCAACTAAGCACCACGCAGCCGCTCGCTCACTCTCCCTCCCACAGTGGGACGGGGGAGAGAATTAGGAAAAACCTCGTGGGTTGAGATAAACACGGTTTAATAGGACAGAAAGAAAGAAGGGAACAATAATGATAATACCAACAAAGGAATGTATAAGAACAAGTGATGCCCAATACAGAAATTGCTCACCACCCCGTGATCGACAGCCCGTCCCCGAGCAGCGATTTCCGCCCCCCCGGCCAACTCCAGTTTATGTACTGGGCATGACGTCGTATGGTAGGGAATATCTCTTTGGCCAGCCTGGGTCAGCTGTCCCGGCTGTGTCCCCTCCCAGCTCCCCGTGCACCCCCAGCCTGCTCGCCGGCAGGCCAGCACAAGAAGCTGGACTGTCCTTGACGGCTCAGCAACAACCCAAAACATCAGCACATTATCAACAGTTCCTCATCCCAAATCCAAAACACAGTCTCACACTAGCTTCTGTGAGGAAAACCAGCTCTATCCTGGCTGAAACCAGGACAGTATCCACCCCTTATTCCATACCATTTACGTCATGCCCAGGTCCTATACTTTTCAATACATTCCAATTATTCATTATTACTCTTCCTGTCCTTTAATATATACACACAGATATCACTCTCTTAGTCCATGGGCCATCACTTAAAATGTCTATGGAGTTCAGTCAGTCCATGACTCTGGGCTTCATCCATCATAGCAGTCTCTCAGGGCAGGGGAGATGGTATATGGTGTTGGATTGTCATCTGGCACGGTCCATGTCCATGATCTGCAGGTCGAAGATGTCGATCTCGAGGGATTTGTTGGGCGCAAGCTGCTGAAGCCAGTTCTGGTTTCATCACTGCTGCACGTTCCTTGGTTTCAGTGAAGCTCATTCTTCATCAGTCTGGGTGATTCTTACTATAATACCATTGATATGGTAGATAGCAGCCATAGTAGTAATGTCATTCTGAACAATTAACATAATACAATTCAAATCATTGACTGTTTTCACCCAAAATCAAGTCTCCTTGAGGTACACATCGGACTTCCCCATCCTTCCGCATTACCCACCAAGTGCACCCAGGTCCCTGGGCAAAGGCAATCCCACGAATGGGTTTGCCTTTTCCTAATGCAGGAGTAACCCAGACTGTCTTCCCCAGCATGTTTCTCACATGCACCACAGGGACTTTATCCCCTTCTACAGTACGTAGAAGTTTTGATTGGGCAGGGCCGGCTCTATTAGTAGATCCCCTAGTGTTGACTAACCAGGTGGCTTTGGCTAAATGTTTATCCCAATTTTTGAATGTCCCATCACCCATTGCTCTCAGTGTAGTCTTTAACAGTCCGTTGTATCGTTCAATTTTTCCGGAAGCTGGTGCATGATAGGGGATATGATACACCCACTCAATGCCGTGCTCTTTGGCCCAGGTGTCTATGAGGTTGTTTCGGAAATGAGTCCCATTGTCTGACTCAATTCTTTCGGGGGTGCCATGTCGCCATAAGACTTGCTTTTCAAGGCCCAGGATAGTGTTCCGGGCGGTGGCATGGGGCACAGGGTATGTTTCCAGCCATCCGGTGGTTGCTTCCACCATGGTAAGCACATAGCGCTTGCCTTGGCGAGTTTGTTGAAGTGTGATATAGTCAATCTGCCAGGCCTCCCCATATTTATATTTCAACCATCGTCCTTCATACCAGAGAGGCTTTAACCACTTGGCTTGTTTGATCGCAGCACACGTTTCACATTCATGGATAACCTGTGCAATAGCATCCATGGTCAGGTCCACCCCTCGATCCCGAGCCCATCTATATGTTGCATCTCTTCCCTGATGGCCTGAGGTGTCATGGGCCCACCGAGCTATAAATAATTCACCCTTATGTTGCCAGTCCAGATCCACCTGAGCCACTTCAATCTTAGCAGCCTGATCCACCTGATGGTTGTTTTGATGTTCTTCGGTGGCCCGACTCTTGGGTACGTGAGCATCTACGTGACGTACTTTTATGACGAGATTCTCTAGTCGGGCAGCAATATCTTGCCACAATTCAGCAGCCCAGATGGGCTTGCCTCTGCGTTGCCAGTTGCTCTGCTTCCATTGCTGCAGCCACCCCCATAGAGCATTTGCTACCATCCATGAGTCAGTATAAAGATAGAGTACTGGCCATTTTTCTCGTTCAGCAATATCTAAAGCCAGCTGGATGGCTTTCACCTCCGCAAACTGACTTGATTCACCTTGTCCTTCAGCCACTTCTGCAACTCGTCGTATAGGGCTCCATACAGCAGCTTTCCACCTTCGATGTTTGCCTACAATACGACAGGACCCATCAGTAAACAGGGCATATTGCCTTTCGTTCTCTGGCAGTTCATTATATGGTGGAGCCTCTTCAGCACGCGCCACCTCCTCTTCCAAAATCTTTGCCTTCTGGCCAGTCCATGATCACTTCCAAGATTCCCGGGCGATTAAGATTTCCTATTCGAGCCCGCTGTGTAATAAGCGCGACCCACTTACTCCACGTAGCATCAGTCGCATGATGCGTAGAGGGGACCCTCCCTTTGAACATCCAGCCCAGCACCGGCAGTCGGGGTGCCAGGAGGAGCTGTGCTTCAGTACCAACCACTTCTGAGGCAGCTCGAACTCCTTCATATGCCGCCAATATCTCCTTTTCAGTTGGAGTATAGCGGGACTCAGATCCCCTATATCCTCGACTCCAAAACCCTAGAGGTCGACCTCGAGTCTCTCCTGGTGCCTTCTGCCAGAGACTCCAGGTAGGGCCATTCTCCCCGGCTGCCGTGTAGAGCACATTTTTAACATCTTGTCCTGCCCGGACTGGCCCGAGGGCTACGGCATGAACTATCTCCTGTTTGATTTGTTCGAAGGCTTGTCGTTGCTCAGGGCCCCATTTAAAATCGTTCTTCTTCCGGGTCACTTGATAAAGAGGGCTTACAATCAGACTGTAATTTGGAATATGCATTCTCCAGAAACCCACAACACCCAGAAATGCTTGTGTTTCTTTTTTGCTAGTTGGTGGAGACATAGCTGTTATTTTGTTGATCACATCCGTTGGGATCTGTCGACGTCCATCTTGCCATTTTATTCCTAAAAACTGGATCTCTTGTGCAGGTCCCTTGACTTTACTTTGCTTTATAGCAAAACCAGCTTTCAGAAGGACTTGAATTATTTTCTTCCCTTTCTCGAAAACTTCTTCTGCTGTGTTGCCCCATACGATGATGTCATCAATGTATTGCAGATGCTCTGGAGCTTCACCCTGTTCCAGTGCAGTTTGTATCAGCCCATGGCAAATGGTAGGGCTGTGTTTCCACCCCTGGGGAAGTCGATTCCAGGTGTATTGGACACCTCTCCAAGTGAAAGCAAACTGTGGCCTGCACTCTGCCGCCAAAGGGATCGAGAAAAACGCGTTAGCAATATCAATGGTGGCGTACCACTTGGCTGCCTTTGACTCCAGTTCATATTGAAGTTCTAGCATGTCCGGCACAGCAGCGCTCAGTGGCGGCGTGACTTCATTCAGGCCACGATAGTCTACTGTCAGTCTCCACTCTCCATTAGACTTTCGCACTGGCCATATGGGGCTGTTGAAGGGTGAGTGAGTCTTGCTGATCACTCCTTGGCTCTCCAGCCGACGAATCAGCTCATGGATGGGGATCAGGGAGTCTGTGTTGGTGCGATATTGCCGCCGGTGCACTGTTGTGGTAGCGATCGGCACCTGTTGTTCTTTGACCCTGAGCAACCCCACCACAGAAGGGTCCTCTGAGAGACCAGGCAAGGTGGACAGCTGTTTAATTTCTTCCGTCTCCAAGGCAGCTATACCAAAAGCCCACCGGTACCCTTTTGGGTCCTTGAAATACCCTCTGCTGAGGTAGTCTATGCCCAGGATGCACGGAGCCTCTGGGCCAGTCACAATGGGGTGCTTCTGCCACTCATTTCCAGTTAGGCTCACTTCAGCCTCCAGTACAGTCAGCTGTTGGGATCCCCCTGTCACTCCGGAAATACAGATGGGTTCTGCCCCTATATGGCTTGATGGCATCAGGGTACATTGTGCACCGGTGTCCACTAAAGCCTTATATTCCTGTGGGTCTGACGTGCCAGGCCATCTAATCCACACAGTCCAATAAACTCGGTTGTCCCTCTCCTCCGCCTGGCTGGAGGCAGGGCCCCTCTAATCCTGCTCATAGTACTCGTTACCCACTTCTTGTAAATAGGAATCAGAAGTCCCTTCAAGAGGATCAGAGGTGAGATCAGCTCTTCTATTCTTTCTGGGAAGCTGCCCACTGGAAAGTGGAGCGACGATTTTCCTCGAGGAACCTGAACCCCCTTTTGTAATTGTTTTTCCTTGCAGCTCGCGTACTCGTGCCTCTAGGGTCGAGGTGGGTTTTCCATCCCACCTCCTCATGTCCTCTCCGTAGTCACGCAATTGAAACCACAGGGTGGCTCGCGGTGTGTATCCTCTATATCTTCTCTCTTGAACAGAAGAGCGCTTACTCCTAATGGCTGAGACACTGGTCCGTATGGGTGGAGGGTAGGGCATATCCTCTTTGAATTGCCGGAACTCTCGGGACAGTTTCTCTATAGCAGAGACGCAGGCCCGTAGGGAGGAAGAGAGACTTTCTTCGTATTGCCGGAGTTGGCCAGCCAATTCATCCACCGTTGGTCTCTCTCCGTCCTTCCAGGCCATTACTGCTAATGAGTTGGCATATGATGATGGTGCACTCCGTACAAACTTCCGCCACATAGGTTGTGTGCAATTGACTTCATCTGGATCTTTGGATGATTGTCCATTGTCCAAGTCACCATAAATCACCTCCAGCACCGCTAGCTCCCTCAGGTACTGGATACCTTTCTCCATGGTGGTCCACTTGCCTGGGTGACATAGAACATCTTCCTTGAAGGGATACCTTTCCTTCACACCCGACAGGAGTCGTCTCCAGAGGCTGAGGACTTGTGCACCTTTTCCAATTGCTTTGTCAATGCCCCCTTCCCTAGAAAGGGATCCCAGCTGCTTGGCTTCCCTACCCTCTAATTCCAGGCTACTGGCCCCATTATCCCAGCATCGGAGCAGCCAGGTGACAATGTGCTCACCTGGACGACGGCTGAAATCCTTTCGCATATCTCGCAATTCACTCAGGGATAGAGATCGGGTAGTTACCGTCTCTTTTATAAGTTCTTCCTCTTCCTCCTCTTCAAGCGATGACTCGCTCTCTTCCCTCTTCCGTGCTTGTGATGGCCCTGCTTCAGAGCACTCTGCCTCCTCACTCTCTTCCTCTGGCTCCTTCTTAGCAGGATCTTCCTCCTCCCTTACTAAACGAGCTGACTTCCGCTTCCAAGATTTCTTCTTTTGTACAGGGGCAACTGATACCGGGATGGGCTGGTCCTCTGGTTCAGCTGCAACAGTCTGAGTAGCTACAGTGCCCGCCGTGGGGGTTGGAGTAGTGGCAGTGCCCGCCGTGGGGGTTGGAGTAGTGACAGTGCCTGCTACAGACGTTGGAGTAGTCACAGTGCCTGCCACATTGCCATCAGACCCAGAGAGCCCCTCTCCCCTTTGCATAGTGTTAAATAGGGTTCGGTAGGCATGGGCCAGGCCCCAGCACATGGCAATGATTTGTGTCTCCTTGGAGCTGCCAGGCTGACAGCATACTTCTTCCAGATATTCTGCTAGTTTATCAGGATTCTGCACTTGTTCGGGAGTGAAGCTCCAAAACACCGGAGGTGCCCACCGCCCCAGGCATTTGCCCATGCTGTTCCACACACCCTGCCATTCATAACTATCCAGCCTTGGGGCAGATCTCCGGGTGATATTCTTAAATTGCTTGCCAACCTTAGACAAAACCGAAACAATGTTCCCCAGAAGTAGCAATAGAGGTATTTTAACCAGCCAAGGGTGTTCAAAATACTGAAAAATTATTGTGATGAAGGAGGAAATGTTATGATAGAGGGTATCAAAGGTACCATTCTGCATTTCCTCCATAAAAAACCTTTCAGAGGCAGAAGTATAATTGCTAATCGTCTCCACAAGACTGTAGCCAAAATACAGTAACGGCTTTAGTACAGAGCTCAGATGATACCACATTAAGCTCAAGGTCAGTGCTCTAAAAACAAAATTCACAGGCGAGACATTACTAATCATTGCAGGGTACAGCAGCCCGCAGAAACCAACACCGATCCTTAACATGTACAGCAAAGAAGAGAGCATGATGCAAATCAAACTGATATTGTGACCTGCAACCGTTATTATCTCAAGCCTCGGGCCCCACGTTGGGCGCCAAAAAGGACTGTCGTGGTTTAGCCCCAGCCGGCAACTAAGCACCACGCAGCCGCTCGCTCACTCTCCCTCCCACAGTGGGACGGGGGAGAGAATTAGGAAAAACCTCGTGGGTTGAGATAAACACGGTTTAATAGGACAGAAAGAAAGAAGGGAACAATAATGATAATACCAACAAAGGAATGTATAAGAACAAGTGATGCCCAATACAGAAATTGCTCACCACCCCGTGATTGACAGCCCGTCCCCGAGCAGCGATTTCCGCCCCCCCGGCCAACTCCAGTTTATGTACTGGGCATGACGTCGTATGGTAGGGAATATCTCTTTGGCCAGTCTGGGTCAGCTGTCCCGGCTGTGTCCCCTCCCAGCTCCCCGTGCACCCCCAGCCTGCTCGCTGGCAGGCCAGCACAAGAAGCTGGACTGTCCTTGACGGCTCAGCAACAACTCAAAACATCAGCACATTATCAACAGTTCCTCATCCCAAATCCAAAACACAGTCTCACACTAGCTTCTGTGAGGAAAACCAGCTCTATCCTGGCTGAAACCAGGACAATCAACTAGTCAATCTTAGGGCACAAAGCAATTTAGGTGATAGGCTGAAAATTGGCCAGGGCAGAATGCAGACAAGACCCAATTAAGACAAAAAGCAATTTGAGTTTACTGAATAATCTATAAGAGCCAATAACAAATTACAAAAACCAGAGAAAATTACAAGTAAGTTTTGTTTTCAGTGCACAATTAGAAGTATTGAAAGAAAAAAAAGGCATAACGTCATCAAATAACTGGACTGGGGTTACTTCACATTCAGTCTTCAGTGGTGAAGGACAGAATATGTATTAGCAATTTGAATAGGTTTCTGCATAAAACCAGCTGGTTTTTTTTGTTAAACAGAGGAAAACTAGGGCTCTGGGCTACTGGATCCATAGAAAGATAGATAACATAGCACCTCCTTTTTAGATGCTGGGCCATGAGCTGGGTTTCTTGCTCTGTTAATGGCCCCCTCAGTTAGTGCCCAGGTGCTCTACAGGTGGATGAAGTCAGGCTGCAGTTTACTGATCAAGCTGGCTTAAGAATTTCTAATGCCAAATCAAAATGCATTAAATGACCCAGAAACAACAACAACAGCCAAAATCTTACAGGGTTTGTGCCAGCAGCCCTCCTGCCTGAGTAGGTGCATGCACATCCCACCAGGCTTCCCCATGCCCCATTCTTGCCCGGGTCTTGGGGATGTTGGGTTTCTTTGACTTCTCTTAACTGTTAGCTCCAGCAATCTCCTTTCACCTTCTCTTTGACAGTTGCCACACTGAGGTCTTCCAACAAGGAGCATTTGTATGGGGCTCGCTCCCACCAGCAAGAGCTAGTGGAATCCTGACAGAGCCTGGTAACCTCTGCTCATCGCTAGGCATCTCCTTGAGCTGCAGGAGGGAGGAAGCAGCTGGGCTGCTGGGGTGCTGGGGGTGAAGTGGCCATGGTGCAGTCCCTGCTGGGAGTATGCCCCTGTCAGGGTGGCACAGGTGGCACCTACAGCTCCTTGAGCAACGACAAATGAAGACAAGGAATAAGCCAAAGTTGTGATGAAGCAGGCTGATGCTGCCTGAGCAGACCAAAGCTTCCTTTTCCCCTGCCACATAGCTTGGAGATGTAAGAACTCTTGCCATAACTGATATGAATTCCTCCAAGCCAAAGATGAAAACAAAAAATTGTGAATTTTTAAACTGGAAGATTTAGGCATGTCTGCACTCACGTGCGCTGGCTTTTGTGTATCTTTACTGAGGCAACTCATCCATGTGTAAGAAACATGGACGTTTAAATGAAGTTGACTTCTATGAAGCAACTGTCTCTGAGGCACTTACCTGTCACAACTCTCATCATCAGAGCATTTAAGTGTTTCATTAATATACGTATGTGCTCCATCACTATTAACATTAGCAGCTCCAGTCTGAAGTACACTATCCTGGTTCATCATATTCCTTCTGTACAAAGCTACAAAAGACAAAGTAATAGTATATATTTTGTTGACATATACATTTCACAATATTTGAAGTAAACTTTGAGTGCTCGGTGATGCCACTGGGCAGCTACTAGAACTCGCAAAGTCACTTTGGTGCCTCGGCTGTTAATTGAAAGGATAACTTTACAAGTCTGATTGCAAGTCAAGCTAGGAGCTATTCTCCAGACTTTCAACAACTTGCACCACCATAGCACAGGCAAACGTTATCTCATCCAGCATAAAGTCTGCAGGCATAAATATAACCTGAAGGCTTCTTTTGAACTTGCAAGATATTTCTATATTAAATCAGGAAGTTGTACCAGGCTGAAACGTGACCAGAGAGAAAACTAAACAGTCTTTTTTCTTTCACAGCCCTGAAAACAAGTTCTAACACTTTAACTACTAGGTAATAAATTACTATAAATGAGTAAATATGATACTGACAATACATACAAAATGATGATTTGTGACAGGATTATAAATGGCTGATTTATCTTTATCTTTGGACCTACACCAAAGAACAGAAGTCCTTAATGTTTTAGTACCTATTTCTCAAGGGAAAGAAGCCATATTATTATTGCAGTACTTAGTAGAATATTCACTGCAGTTGCTTATTCCATTTCTATTTTAGGTAGGTCTTCCCTTATCAGGGTAAAAAAAGGCCAGTAAGGAAATGCCTATTAGGGCCAGGGGCTTTTTCATAAGGAATATAACATGTGAATTTAATTTAATTGCTTTCTGCTTTGAAATATGTTGCAAACAGATTGTGATTTTCTTCAACACATTATACAAGACTATTCAAGGATTCATTTCAACAATAATTTACATCCTGAACCTCATTAGTACGTAGTTTGCTGCCAGTAGTCAGTATTAAAAATGAACTGTTTCAACAGATTAGTCATGTTTCTTTCTTGGGCTTTTTTTTTTAAACTTGATTGCACTGATGTAAACCAGACAATAAATTTGCCCATGTGAAGACAAGAATTCAGTACTATCTTTTACCAATATTTTGCAATGTTCAGTTAATCTCCATTTTGGCAGTCACTCCTACTAGCTAAATAACTTGCTGTCCTTGCCAGAATGTGACCACCAAAGCAGTATGAAAAAGAGGGTAAATAAGCTTTCTTAACAAACAGGGTAGCTAAAGCCTCACCTAATCTTTATTCACCGTAGAGTCAAATTAATCTTTTTTTTTCCACATTGTGTATTCATTTACGTGAACATCACAGAGGTACCAATGGATGGACTTTCTGTCTGTACAAGTTACTACACAGGGACTGCAGTGGTAGAGAAGGCAGCACAAGGTTTCTCCACTTGCAGACCAGGGAAGTGTTATCAAAAGCAGAGTGCAACTTCACAATTAAAGCTTCAGTGACAAATAAGGTAACTCAACAGAAACAGGAACTCCCCAAGAGGGGCATATTCCATAAAATCATATCTAGTTTCTCTACTTTTATACGTGTAACTTCTAGAGAGCCTTGCTGTGCTAGCTTTTCTTCAGAAGGAGGGAGGGAGCTGCAGTACTTCACCTTCTCTGCTACTGTGGCTTCAAAGAGCCCATTAAGGACGCAGAGCTTTGCTTTGACAGCACTGCCTCATTCTTGAAGATGGGTGGACGATGGTCTGCCCTCCAGGTCATATGAGCAGAGTCCCTCTGCATCACAGAGACAGACCTGCCCTATGGCAAACTCTGGGAAATGGAACTCTGCAGTTTCTATTATAAATCGCCATTTTCCTCCTCAGAAAGTCACTGCTACCTTACTGGAACAAGCCTCAGCATCCCAAAAACTACCTCAGATAGCAGAAGACTTAGTAGGCTAAGTGAATGCACTGACCATGCAGGAGCTGTTTACAGGGCTGGCAGACACAAACACAAACCGTACTGCAGCATTAATTTTTGGCTGCACTTTATATAACTTAAGAGATAACAGTTCACACGCTCTAGCAGTCATTCATGTTTCCTCTCGCTTACTTAAAAAGTTTAGGAGAAAAAAAAAAAGAAGTAGTAGGAGCTTGATTAATATTTAATTACTTTTTTGCATTATCACAAACATCTAGAGCAACCGTTCAGTCCTGAAGACTTAACAACCTTCATCTGCCAAAAGAGGGCTGCCAGATTTTAGTAGTACTCCTTGTAACTACGTAGTACGATGTACTTCAGGTCAGTTGTGAGCTGAAGTTCACAAAGATTAACTGGAAGGGGCATTCTGTATAACATTTCTCATATGATTGCTAGAAGAGCAATCTCTGCTCAATAAGGAGCTATGAAGCAAAAAAGCAATCTTTCAGTGTTTATTGTCCCTTTCCGGTAGGTTGTTTTCTTCTTCTGTTACTCTTTGTGCTAGAAGACAGCAGCTAGATTTTGGAAGACCTAACCACTGATGTCACACCAGGCTGAAACACAAGTTGCAGCTGTTCTTCTGCAGAGGAGGGTGTCTCCCCATTCATCACTCGGCCCCTCATTGTGGGGAGGCAGAGATGCAGCTTGGATTTCAGCTTCTCATGACATGGCTATGCCAGCCCTCCCGCAGGCTGCAAAGACCTGACCTTTCAAATGTAAAAATAGAAAACTGAATTCCCTGGATGGAGAAGACAGCTAGAGTTTGAGGCAGGAGGATATTTAACTTGTTTTCCTATCAATTAGATAGATTCCTTAGACTACATATATCCTTCAAACTCTCTTAAATTAATAACATTAAAATCCTAATTGGTAACCAACCCTTTCTGCTTCCCCCAGGCAATTACAACAGAAGTAGACTCAGGTAACTCAATTAGGCATCAACCTAAGCCAGTGCTCTTCAAGCAGGTCTCTAAGCAAAACTCACCATGAGCTTGGTGAAAACAGCATTAGGGTTGCTTTGCTGAGGTCGGATAGCATATGCCTACAATAATCAAGACTTAAACTTTCTCCTTGAAGGCCAAATGTTGCCTTGTTGCTTATGCTATAAGACCTCTCTGCTCGGCACTTGGACGCCTCATCCATTCTGACCCAGAAATTCTACTGATCTGCTGGGTGTAGTATGAGGTTGACACTGCTCTTGTCTTGTTTCCCTTCAGTCCCACTTTTTTCCCAGACACTGTGCTTCAGACACAGACGTGAAGCACAAGATATCAGGCAGCAGCAATGCTGAGCTGTGTTTCAGCAGTCTGCTCTGTGTTTCCTCTTCTGCACGCTCCCTCTTTGCTGCTTGGAAGTAGAAGCAGGGCTTTACTTCATATATAAAAACACAACATGAGCACACAGGTGTAAGAAAGGGCAGCTCCAAAAATCTGCATGGACAAGGCCTCAGACCTCAGTTCAAATAAACCTGGGGCCATGTTAAAATGAATCCTTAGACCCTTGCCTCTCAAGGGAGCCCAGGATAAGGCACAGAGGCATCGGTGCAGAACATGGAGAGAGGCAGCTGTCTCCAAAGCACCACCCAGCCACCCCATCCCGGAAAACTTGATGTGTTGCATGTTGTTTTACATTCACTGGCTAAAACCCTGTGACTGCCATGCAACAAGAATTTCCTTGCCTCGAGGAAACACCCCACCCCTAAGCTACCACCCTAGACTCTCACCTATCTGCTCTACAGACATGTGTGACTGTGCTCCTTGCTCCCTGGTACCCTACACCTGCAGAAGGGGCAGGAGGTGCCTCCCCTGGTGAAACAGCCGGCTATCAGTGGCGGTTTCCCAAGCTGAGGAACGTTGATGGCCGGGGCTTCCTCCCCTGCCCTGGGCACCTGCTCCATATGCTCAGCTGTTATGAGAAGGTGGGAGGCACAACCAGACAGAAAGCAAGGCTTCTGAAATTACGTGTATGTGCAGACATCTAAAAATGGGTTGGAGCTCTTGACACAGGTTCACAATCCCCTTTTCCAGGCTAGGCATTAAAACTTCAAAAAGAGGCAAACGTTCAGATATACCCCTTGGGCTCAATGTCACCCATCACTAACTCGGAGGATATCCCTGTTGCACAAAGGCTGGTCCAAACCCCCCTCAGGCACTTAATTCTTCCCGTTGTCTGTATAGGGAGCCTGTATGCTTTACTGTATGATTGCACTTTACTCCAAGCACTTAGAATTCACACACTGGAGGACTTACTTAATTCATGGGTACTAGCCCTTTGTAATATCTGGTCTCCATCAGTAACTTACTGACACAAGCAAAATTGATATACACAAGGGTTAAAAGGATTAACAGAAATCTACATTAGAGATTTGCACCAGATGAACCAGATTGATTTTTAAATCCACTTGATTAAATGGGTGTACTTTTTCAAGACTGATTCATTTAGCAATTTCTCCCTCAAAGGCTTCACTGATATTTCACATACAGTGACTAATTACTTTTCAGAACACTATGTACTTGTTCTCTGCTTCTGTGGACTTTAGTAACTTCTGCACAGTCACTACATCTGGGTAAATTGGGTATAAAGTGTTATTCTGCGTGACAGTATTTCACACCACCCTGCAGGGAGGTACAAGGGATCATGAAAGGGGCAAGAGAGCATCTGACAACTGCTTTTGGAGGTAGAGCTGCAAACAGTGGAAAAACACCTTGCCAAAGCCTTCCCAGGTGGTGGGGCTGTCATACTGGCTTTGGAGGGTGAAAAAAAGCAAAGTCAAGGTGGGAGCAGTCTAGAGGTGGCTGAGCCCTTGCTGTGGAGAGCACAAAGGAGGAGGAGAAGGAAGAAACGCAGCCCTCCACCACCTGCCCACTCTTCTGCTGCCGTGCCGTAGGGCACGAAACAGTCCCCAGGATACCTGGTATCCTGCTTGCCCTCCCTATGACAGAGGCAGACAACAAGTGATGATTTAACACCAGCTTTTCCCCTCTTTAACACTTTTTTTATGCTAAATTCTTGAACCCCTCTGCTCTACCACTGTGCCTGGTGTTTACTTCCCGTCCTTTCTTAAATTTGTAAGCAGTTTTTGTGCAGCTCTGTCTCAGGTTTGTGTAGCCTTTATTTTCCTGCCTCCTTCGTGCAAAGTGGATTTCAGTATAAAAGTCTGTCAAGTCTTCAAAAATCTTCTGAAAATTCTCTTTCTCAGTGAAGTGTATTTCAGTATAGAAGTCTGCACAGTCTTCTAAAACCTCCTAAAACTTCTCCTCCACAGTGATGCCCAAAGAACCTGGACAGGCAGCTGCTTTAACTGACAGTCGTGCTGTTTATCATCATGCTAACTAGCATTTTCTCATTGCCTGCTTGTGCCCCTGCTCTTTTTTATTTTATTTCTGTGCTGTGCCTCATCTTACACAGAAACCGTTTACTTCATGGGACAGGGGCTGAATTTATGTTGTTCGAATCATACAGATTTAAGTGGTCTACAGCTGTGAAATACCTGGTTTTTACTATCCGCTGTTTCCCTATGCAAAGGGGAACGTACTCGGATGCTTCCCTTCAGCGGAGAACAGCATTTGTGGACCAGTCTCAAGGTACGCCTGAAAGGCCAGTTAGTCTTACTGAGAGCTCACTTAGACTGTGCCTGCTTCGACAGGTACAGGGAGATCTGCATTCACCCTCCTCATGCTTACCCGGGCAGCAGAAGCGCATAGGATACAGCGCTGGAATAGCTGACATAGCTGGACGTGAGCCAGCACAGCTCTGGCTTTAGTCTAGATGTGCTTGACTGACATGGGGAGGGCAACAGTCTCAGAAAGGCCTCCAACAAAAAGGTTCAGATCTCCAAATTCATCCGAATTATGGTAGTCATATACGCTGCCCTAAATTCACCCTCTCATTAAAATTAATGCACCATACTAACGTATTTATCTAATACCAGCAGTACCATGCTGCCAGTGTTGTCATGAGCAGGAAGAAGAAAGCCTGTGGTCAAAAGAATCCCTTTAAAAAAGTGTACAGAGAGGATCTTATTTCTTAAACGTCATCACCTTGCTCATTGTCACGGTTGCCCTCACATGCCCCACAATGACAAGAGAAACAGAACTGGGACAAAACTTCCCCAGAGATATGGCTCCAAAGCACTCAGATATGTTCTTCTGCACTCCACTGCAGCGTAGGAAAGCTGGCTGATGCCCGCGGTGTTTGCGCCAGTTCACACAAGAGAAGGTTGGTGTCCCAAAGCCTCCCCAAGCCAGATTGCTCGTTTCAGAGCCGACCTTTGGGATCCAGTTGCTCTCCTGCTTTGGAGTTGCTAGAAATGTTGAAATTCACTCCAGGCATGTTCACGGGTCTTCTCATAATGTTCTGTACTTAAGAGACAAAGAGATCTCTGGAAAATTCATTTAAGTTTTCTCCCACGTAGCCAGGCAGGGCAGGAAGGCCAGTTTATTGCTGCAGCTTTTCTGCTTCTTGGAGGCAGCTTAAAAGAAAATCTGAAATTTCCAGGGCTGTTAGTGCCACCACATGCTCCCTGTGAAAGCTGCTGGGAGCCGCTTGCGATTGTACATGACCTCTGTTGTAAGCAGGAGAGTGTAAGACATGGCTCAATGTAAAGGAATACAAGACTAATACTTTGGTGGGGGAGAGCTGCATGCCAAGCCCAGCTCCGACTGGACTCTTTTGCTGACTAAAGTAAGGAAATTCCTGTCCCAGGGAACAGGAATTGGGCTGATGTGATACTTACAGCACAGCATAAACAGTGTAACCCCTGTCATACCCTAAACAATTCCACTGACTTTAGCATTGACGGATAAGGTGTGAATCACAGTGGGAATTAGTTAAGTATTACAAATTATTTAAGTACTACAAATTAGCTCGCTATTACAAATACTGAGCAATGAAAAGAAAGGTCATGCCTGACCTCAGAGGTGATGTTACAGTTAAAAGGACCTTTCAAGGTAACATAGCTACAGTGGAAGGGAAAGACAAAACCAGGAAGGGGGCAAGGAAAGAAAGTATGAAAAATTGACTAAGAAAGGAAGAAAAGTCAAGAAAATGAAAGCCTTTTCAGAAGGGAAATAGCAAATAAAAAAACCCAACAGGTTGAGGACAATCAACATGCTCAAATAAATAAAAAAACATACATACAAAAACCCACAAAGGAAAAAAATAGAAAAAAAACCCTCCCCAAACATTTACAAGAGGTCTTTCCCACAACACTACTCTTAATTCCTCCTGTTAATACTTCATGCATATTTCTAATGTACTTTTAAAATCACAAGACCTGATTAATCAAATATGGGTACAATGTGGATATCTTCCTTGCTAAAAAGCCCAGGAAAAATACCATATAATGTCTAGGATAGGACTGTTATCTGCTTTTCCCATTAGCTCCATGGATTTGAAGACTAAATTAACGATTTCAATATATAACAATTTTATTTCTTCTTATTCCCAACCAATCACACATTAGAATCTCTAACATATTTTGTAAGATGCCACTTTTAAGACTCGACAAAACTTGATAAAAGAAGATATTTGGAACATTTATAATCACTATGAGATTAATCTCAATTTTGAGGCTGTTCTCCTTTATGATTGACAAGGTTAGCACTTCCACGGTCCCTCCTCTTTGTTCATATTCTGATTGTACTAATGACTGTGACATGACATAGATTTTCCTGTCCTACTTTCTACTTTGGATAGTAATTCACTTCTTCCTCTGACAATTAAGAGATATCTTGGAGAATTACTATTCTATACACTACGCTGAACCTAAGTCAAAACAATTCTCAGTTCAGTTTGCAAGCCCCAGAGGAAAGTGCTAGAATGTGCATATTGCACCCTCTATAAATGAATGCATGAATTATACATCAACGTTGTATGTCTCAATTCTTTTTAGATTATGAGTTGTTTATAGAGTACTTTAAGGTTATACAGAATTTAGCATGCAAAGTGACCCAACGCCTGCCTTGCTGAGTGTGTAATAAAGGTACCTGTTCACATCTGCGGAGAATATAGCTATTCCATCACATCTTTCCCTGGAAATCTGTGAAAGTTGGCATTAGATGTGAGTTCTCCAACTGCATGTTTTTTCTGGCCATGAGTCAAAGCTAGCATAAAGCTTTAAGAAGACTAAATCACACAGGCTACAATTTTATGATCCTGAAATCAAAGATTTCAAACACAGGAGAATCCACCTTTCTGAAGAACTAAATCCCAATTAAAGAAACAGTGATCACAGTTTTCTTGGCATAATATGAAAAGATCTTTTTCAGAATGCATGCAATTATATTCCAAAAAGCGAATTTCAAGGACTTCAGAAAGAGCAAGAACATCAGAAAAAAGGAATCCCTGTTAGTAATGCTGGGCAAATCGGTAAGAGGATTATGAAGAGCTTTACCAAATACATATGTGAAAAAGTAGGTCTAGGACTGGAGCAGAAATTAACAATGATTCAAAAATGACTACGATATTGAACACAGTCTGGAAGTCTAAGCATGTGGTAAGAGAAGATTAGCCACTAATGTAAGTAGATAAATGCAAGTCAAGGGAAACATTTGGATGAAGTGCTGGGAAAGACCATTAGACAGCTTCCTGCACTGCTCAGTATTTGGGGAGAGCAACCAGTGAAAGGAAGAACCAGAAAATAAACACAAAAAATAAAAATTGTTTTGAAAATTAACATTGGATGGAAAAAGACACTTTCAAGCTATGATCCTCAAAAGTCTATTTTTAGTCTTCATAAAAAAGGCTGCTACTAATTTACCAGCACAGTTAAAGTAAATGGATATACTGAAAGCTAGAAGTAGAAGACATTTTCACAGATCAGAGACTATGCTGAGGAAAGACAAATCTGGAAAGAATTACAATTGGGTTGAATTAAGTGAATAATTTTAATGCTTTTTTTTAATTAAAACAAGTTTCATTCCAAAATTACCTTTTCATTTCCAGTCAGAATGATACATTTAACGCAGAGTAAATCCAAACAATTTTACATCTGATTTTTATGCTTGCCCCACAACATTACTCACACAGATCTGGTAAGTACCTTTCATTCAGACTAAAGGAAGGAGTAATTAAATATTCCCATGTGTGATGACACCTGAAATAGAAACTCTTGCCCAAGGTTAAAGCCAGTATGGTAAGCAGTTAAGCCAGTTCGGTCAATAGGCTTCTCTGATTTCTCATTTGATTGCAAAGCAATGGATTGAGGCACAAACTTTTTTAGCTCTGCGTTATTAAAGGCTGAGGGAAACCAAAGGGCTAAAAGCAACCCAGCAGACAGCACAAACTGTACTCATCAGGAGCAAATGCAGGGCTTAGTGTTGTACAGGGCCACCTGGAAACTCAGACTTGGCTACCGTAAGCTAAAAAGCTGGTCATGGAAGTCTATTTGTATACTCTGTTAGGGCAATTAAGCAAAGTTGCAACTTTGAGTGCAAAGAGTGATCAGATTCTGCTGTTGATGGAGAGAAGCCAGAAGAGCCTCCAAATACTGGCAAACCACTTATGCCAAGGGATAATAAGTTACTATGAGGCCAGTGTTCAGGAAAAAATCCATATGAAAAGGTACAAAACCAAAGAAACAGAACCTTGCAGTACTGATCTGAGCTGGCCTCCCAGGACACTAGGCCCTCATAAAGTCTTCTCCCTCCTGCAAATGAACACTGAAGGGGGGAAAGACATATCTACATACATAGAAGATATTTATGCATATATATGCATGTATAAACCCCTTAATTCTGTCTTGGACCAGGCCTTTGGAAAACGACAATTTGCATTAACAGTAGCCCTGGCTGTGCAGCACCATTCAGGTTTCTGTGCCATTTTTTGTGCCACGTTTTCAAATCATAACACAGCAAGAAAAGAAAAAAAACCCCACCACACAGCACCTGTCATGTACAGAGGCCATCCTATTTTTCCTGATAAAAGCTGCATAATCATTCATTCATCATCAAGTCTGTGAGCTTTTATACATGAAGGCAGGCCTCGAGTTCCTCTTCTACCTGGCACGGAGAGTAATGAGATCAGAAGTGATCCTGAATCAGTCTCCAGGAAAGCGCTCCCTCATCCCTTGACTCTTCTGTTGTGATAGTCGGATTCATTGTACCTGAGCTGACAGCTGCTGTCTTAACCCAGATCCATACCATAGCATCTCTTTAAGGGCCTTACAGAAGAGGAAGGAGATCTTGAACACAATAATATATTTATTTTGTGGAGAGAAGTTGTACTGTAAAGGTAGGACAGGTCACATGGAAATTTCATAGGAATTTCTGCACTTGATGAGAAATATTTGTGACAGCATTGAAGAAGTCAGGAGAACAACCAAGCCTCCATTATAAAAGACCCCCTGTCTGGGACACAGCCATCATCAGACCTGGAAAGGCACCTCAGGGGCACAAAACACTGAAGACCAGCAACACTCTGTACTTTCTGCAAGTTCCCACTCACATGACTAGAAACAGATCTTTCAAGTCATTATCCCTGGCTTTCTTATAGCTTGTGTGTAATAGATGAAATGCTGGGAAAAGGATAGCAGTAGAGCTTGAATGCATCTGACCTAACGTCTCTACAAATAACATAAAAGAAAGCGTACGAATGGTTATGTTCAGAAATATTTGCTTCCTAAGAAAAAACATTCTCCTCAAAAGGAGCAGTCAGTAATTGAAACTTTGTTCAGCTTTTCAACTGTTTCAGCATGCTGCTTTTCTCATGCAGAGACCCATAAAAATATTGTCTTTTAATTCTCTCACTGGATATTTAATAAGAGGTAATAGCTATTTATTAACCGCTTACACCTAGAAGCAGAAAGTTTTACTTCCAGTTATCCGTTCTTTCAGCAACTTAGTCTTCTCCTGGTTTGGAGCAAAACGGGGTTATTATATTGTGCAATTTAAAGACTGTATATTTTTCTTTTCACATCTTTCACTTGTATGTTAAAGCAGCATCAAAATGTACCTGACATCCTGTATTTGACATCCATGATGTTTCTGTCTACAGAAGATGAGTTGGAGATGTAATGTCCAAGGACAGAGATCAGACTAGGTAAGGGTCTACTTTTCCCAAACTATTTGTAAAGCTGTTGTACAAATATAGAGATTAGTAATTCATACACGCACTTACATAAAATAATTATGTTGCTTTTTTTTTGGCTCACATCCAGCATTTTTATGCAGTATATACTAAAAACACTGTAAACAAGCAGCTTGTGAAAACTTTGAAGCTGTTTGGAATTAGTAGATTCATCCACTCTGGCAACTCCTAATTACATCATCAGCTGTTTGCCTGGTTTTAATCCAGTATGTTCACATTTTGCTATACTAAGCAAATGACCAGATACCCTGAACTAGCAAACATACTGGTCTGTAGTAACCTATCAGTCTAATACTTATCTCTAGGCCCATGTTTTTAAACAAAGCACGTTTCATGATTGATATACTGATATCTCCGTGCATGGCTATACATGGAAAGAAATACGTATTCTTCAGTTATGTTTGTTCAGAAGCGGTAGCTCACATGCTGTAAAATTCTGGAGAAGCATAACTTGTATTTTTAAGACATACTGGCAGGCAAGCTGATACGGGGGAGTCTAGTGCCTACCACCATCCTGGTTTTGATGCATCTGACAGTTTTCTGGATGGAGGAAATACCTCACTGACCTATATGGGTACAAAAGTCCACTCTTGAAACAGGGCAGATCACTAAAAACTCATTTAGAATTAAATAGCAGGGCAGTTATTTTGATTTCAGGACACTCCCTTTGTTTTATATCAGCAATTGTCTCACATGACTGAAATGTCATAGGTTATTCCAGGCTGAGGAACAGATTGTAGCCTCAGCTTTTTCCTTCTAGACTTAAATTCCTTTGTTATTTCCACAGGAATTATTCCCCCGAAACCTTAGGATTACTGTCAGTTGTCTAGGATTCCATCAAATTTTCAAAATCTTTTTAAACCTGGACACAGTATTCCCAAGCAAAGCTGCACGAAGCAGAATTATTTTGCTGTCCTTAAAAGTCATACCCTATTTATATATCTGATACAGTACTCATTTTTTTGCAACTTCATCACATTGTGAACTCCTGTCTCGTTTGCTCTCCATCACCCTCAGGTCTTCCTCTGCATTACTGCATTTTAAAACTTATGATTGGGGAACTGTCCTTAAGTAAAACTAACCGATTCAATCAGCCCTTATCCAGAATTTTGAGAATTCAGACAATCCAACAGAATATTCCTCTGCTTTCCTGACTCCACCTTCCCTAGTCACACCACAAATAAGCACATTTACTCCCACCACACACTAATCCTATTATAATTCTCAGAAAACCTTTGCTGTGGGTTGAGAGGAAATGGCAAAGAAAATAAAAAACTGTGCTGGAGGCTCCAGCCCTATCAGGGAAGGGAAGTGGTCCTCCCAGCACCCAGTGTGAGCTTACCACTCTTTACTCCTGAGGGTAGAAACAAGAATTGCTGCTTTGTTATCATCACCTCTGCTCCAGCATCTTTCATTAGCAACACCTCTCTGAAGCGTTTCTCTACCATCTCTGGTTTCCCCCAAAGCTCCACATGGTTGAAAAACACCTCTTTGGTGGCAAGTAGGCATTTTCTTCTGCATGGCAAAAGGGCTCTAAGCTATTTAATGTGGGAGTATGCTGAAGTTATATTTTATACTCTCTCTCTATATAAAAATTTATATGTATGATATATAAATATATGTATATGTATAATATATACACTATATTATATTTTACAATTCTGCAACCAATTCTGCTAGAAACTTCCATGTAAAGCAGAGGAGGATGAGATTCTTAGTCGGTATCACTCTAAAAGCTGATGTGTCATGAAAATCACAAAAACTGTGTACCATATTACAGCATGATTTACTTTGCATCAACAAAGTCAACTGCTGCAAAATTAGCTTCCTGATTTGAAAGACAGATTACTCAGTCTCTCTTCTGCTGATGGCATTCCTACCAAGCAGCAAACTTGTGAAGAAAAAAAAAAAAAAGCCCATTGTCATCTTCTGTTTCTATTCATGTTACACTGTACATACTGAGAGAGGCTTCAGTGAGAAGCCTTCCAGGGTGAGACTTCACCCCTGGAAGTTTTCCAGACTTGTCTAGACAAAGCCATGGCTGATCTGATTTATTTCCAGGATGAGTTCTGCTTCTAGCAGGAGATGGGTAGATGACGTCCACAGGCTCATTCCAAACAACACTTCTGGGAATCTGGTCTGAAAAAGCAGAAGGAAAATCTTTTGCATCTCATTGCTTTTTAGATGTCAAATACTGAATAAGGGAAGAGGAGAAAATGCATCTCAAAATAAAAACAGAGTCAAAGGATGCCTTGTTTTTCCTGTCTCTCAACAGCAACAAGAGCCAGGAGCAGGCAGAAAATACAAAAGTTCTTTTTCTCTCTGGCAGCTTGGGTGGGTGACTCACAGCAAGTAATGAACTCTCTGCGTATGGCTCCTGTCAGTGCCGAGAGAATTCGCCTTCTCAGCCCTGACCTGGACCACACGACTGCGGACAGAGAGAGAGAGCTTGGCTTCTTCCTAACCGTTTTTGTCAGTAAGACATAATGCTAAGGACAACCGAGGACAGCAATCACTGAAACTTAGACTTCACAAAGCAGCTAAAAACCAAGTGGCAGGAAAGCAGGTTGAGAAAGTCCCAGCACTCTCACATCCCACAGTTCCTCTGAATTGCAGCAAGCCGAGTCTCTCCCCAGACTTTTCTTCCCAGAGCTCAGAGTGTCTTTGGATCTCATTAACCTTTACACCTACCTACTGCCAGCCAGAAAATGTATGATACCTGTTCTTGTACTTCTCTATCAGCTAAGGTTCCCACCAAAAATTGTAGTTTTCCTTGTCACTTCTAACTTGTAAACCAAGCCTAAAGATTGAACAGAGGCAGCTTTTTCATGTGGGGAACAGGAAACAGAATTTGAGGCTGATTCTGCAATTAACTTGTTTTTGTCCAATTACTATATATCGTAATTGCACACAAGCACTGGGGCACTGATGGCATATTTCCCTTATAATGCCATGAATTTTCACAGTGCTAGCATATACCCAGAGAAGGCTGTTCATGCTCTTCCAGAGTAATAGGAAGACAAAGTCTTGCAGTAAATATTTGTTTTTAAACTTTCATTTGTGTTTTGCAGAACCAATGGATTTGTATATCATCTAAACTTACTGTTACATTTATTAGACCCAGAAAGTTGAATTGTATTTCACTTGACCTTCAGCTATGAATACTAGATTTTAGCCTCCACAGCTCAGGCAGCACTATACTAGTGTCCTGCTTCTCCATGTAAGTCGGATTTTTTATATATCTTACACCTAAAGGCAACAAGCATTATGGCTGTGAAATCTGCTGCCAGTGCAGCTGTGGCTCCAGCTGGTTTTCTTCCCTGGGGTAAATGAACAGTACAATACTTGGATCCTGAGGGGGGCTTAATTTATTGTAGACAATATCATCATAATCATCAATCATATCACTTACTGTTTTTGAAATAAGTTGTTTCAGAAGAATTATGATTTAAAAAGCATTCCCAAGATTTCTCAAGCTTGAGAATGACAAACCTGGTTTTTCTTGTCTTTTACTGTATAGAGTGTGTTACTGCTTACTTGTACACCAGGCAGAACATGAGCATTTTATGCTTGCTTTGCACAGCTCGAGGCTAAAAAGAACCCACTCCACATTGCACAGGCTTTATGACTGGAAGTTTTTCCTGTTCAATTCAACAGCACAAGGACAAAAGTGACTGTTAATATTAAATGTAGGGTTGGTGGAAGCTTTCAGGTTCATACCCTGGGAACAGATCCTTCTTGGCCATGTTCTGGAAATGGCTCAGGAAACAGCAGTGCACTTTCCTCTTTCCTGAGGTCTTCCTCCTTTACTTTAAAGAATAAAGTCCTTTGATACTGCAAGAGGTACCTTTATTCTGTGCTGAAACAGTCCTTCCTAAGAAGTCTCTTCCTCCCTTATGCTTTCTGACCTCCTACTTCAAGTCTAGTTCAGTTCAAAGTTGTCGTGGATTAGCCCCAGCCGGCAACTAAGCCCCACGCAGCCGCTCACTCACTCCTCCTCCCGCAGTGGGACGGGGGAGAGAATTAGGAAAAAAAACCACGTGGGTTGAGATAAACATGGTTTAATAGGACAGAAAGAAAGAAGGAAACAACAATGATAACACCAACAAAGGAACGTGCAAGAACAAGTGATGCCCAATACAGCGATTGCTCACCACCCCGTGATTGACAGCCCGTCCCCGAGCAGCGATTTCCGCCCCCCGGCCAACTCCAGTTTATGTACTGGGCATGACGTCGGATGGTAGGGAATATCTCTTTGGCCAGTCTGAGTCAGCTGTCCCGGCTGTGTCCCCTCCTAGCTCCCCGTGCATCCCCAGCCTGCTCACTGGCAGGCCAGCACAAGAAGCTGGACTGTCCTTGACTGCTCAGCAACAACCCAAAACATCAGCACATTATCAACAGTTTCTCATCCCAAATCCAAAACACAGTCTCACACTAGCTTCTGTGAAGAAAACCAGCTCTATCCTGGCTGAAACCAGGACAAAAGTGCAGCAAACTCACAGCTGCATGTGAAATAGGATGATTTGGGGATGCTTGTGAAGCACACACATATCACAGGATCTCCTCTGATCCTCCTCTGAGGATCCTCCTCTGGATTAGTCCTAGTGAATGTGGTTGACTCCTTCCACCACTGTTAAAAAAGCCCACAGGAGCCATTAGTGATCTAGCTGCCATGCATGCACCTGCCCATTAGAAGCTGTCCCTGACAGTTAAGAAGCTACTGAAAAGTAGTCATGAGAAGTTAATTATATTTAATTCCAATTAGGACAGATCTGAATCTCTGACTTCAGGGTGAAGGAGAATGAGTGCTGTGAGCGAATCTCCTACCATAGGATGTTCTGAGGAGACCTGCATGATGTCAACATTTGACTCTTTTCTGACAGCCAGTCACTGCTCAAGGTCAGGTAAGGGCAAAGCAAGTGAATGTAAAAGTAATTATTTAGGGAAAAAAGAGGCAACATCAACAAGACTTGGAATTTTAACTGACGTGAAAGAAGGTTATGCTTAAAGATGCAAACATTGGTAAGTAAACACATTTGTTTTCATTTGAAGATAGAACCATTGATCTGTTTGCCCTTGCTATGTTGTCTAATTGATCACTTGGCTGATTGGATTAAAATGTGTTCCTGGTATGTGCCCTTTCCACCTCTTAGTTGCTATTTCTTAAATATTTAGAGCATGTTAAAAATCAGTTTACAAGTATTTTTCTGATTGCAGACCACACTTATAGCATCTCTTGTTATTTTGAACACTTTGTGAGCTTTAGAATGTTACATTCCTCTGTTATGTTTTCTGTCTCCAAGTGCTGTATTTACTTGGTCACTTCCCATTTACTGGTAATTGGTTCCTGTAAGAAATCTACACTTTTTTCTTACAGGAAGTGTGCAAGTACTAAAATTCAGCTTCACTAGTATAAATCAAACAATTTTGTGAAACTGCAGTCTCATAGATATTATCTTCACTTTGCCTGTAGACTTAAAATCCATCTGGTGAGAACTAGGAAGACAAATATTTAGTATAAGTTTTAATTTTTGCTTTTCTTCTACAATTCATTAGGTCACCTCCAATCATGTACAACAAATCTTGTAAACTTTTAAAAAATAATCAATACTTGGCTAAAGGTACTATCTTGAAGTATGCACTCTTCAATAATGAAGTATTACTTTGCAACTAAAATATCAAACTGGGAGACAGGAACCATACAGTATCAAGAACGAAAACCTGACTTATGGCCCAGTTCTTCATTACCTTGCTCTGCCTTAAGGGTCTATTGGCAGACATGAACTTCTTTCTCAACTATTCAAAGATGACAAGGGCTGGCTTAAAACTTACAGTGCAGGTTAGGCCCCTTGGTTAAATTTGGAGAGTGTCCTGGGAATTGCAGGATTTCTGTGGCACTCTAGCAGAGGCTACCCTGTGCCAAAATGGCTGAAGGATGAATGTCTTTGCTTCATCTCTGCATTGAAACCAGGTGGCAAGAGAAACTTGAGGACTTAAATAAACGGTCCTCTGAGACAATCTAACACTCTATATGATGCCAAGAGTCATTTTTTTTCTTAGCATGTAAACTGTGCACAAGTAACTACATAAAGTGTATGAGTTTACAAGAAACAAATTACTCAATTCTCTTGAGTTATAAAAGGTGGTGGAACGAGACCAAATTCCCCCCTCGATACTCTGAAAGAAATTTCCTTTCCTAAAAGTGGTACTCTGATCAGTACTAGCTTGAGGCATAGATGCTAACAGGCTACTTTACCTACTGCTTGTGAGATGATGCATTTGCATCAACATCTTACTTTCTTTGAGAATATATAATTTAGAATATAGTCTTGCTCTTTGTTAAGAAATTCTTGAAAGTCTGAACGAGATAAAATTAATGATCTTTTTTGCCTGGAAATAATCTCAAAGGACAGTACTGAAGAGAGGAACTGCACTTGATCTAGGGCTGCACTAAAGGACTACCTAAAGCCCAGTTTGCCCTTATCCCACTCCAGCTGTAAACTTCAATTTATTCATCGACCTGTCAGATTTTCTAGGTTGTGTGTGACCTTCACATAACAGGTCTTTGCCTCATGCTTTCTTGCACTGGTGTCCAAACTTCATTAATTTACAGCACAGTGCTTCCCTTCCATGCTGGTAAGCTCCATGCTAGACAGAGCTGGGCAAGCTGTGTTTACTGTGTCGGCATAAGAGGTGGTAGAGCCAGGGATGGGCCACAGTAGGATGGCAGTGGGTCATCCTTCAGTGAGGCCAAAACCAGAGAATACTTCCTACACATCAGGAATTCTCCCCACCATATGATCCTGAATATGAGGGCTTGCACATTGGCTGAGATGATGCCCATCTTGAGGTTTGTGAGTTGCTCCTATGGCACTCGTGACCACATTCAACACAATTGCATGAATGGTAAAAAATAGTGTAATGTGCCAATTAATTTATATATAAGATTGAAAAATTGGTTCTTTATTTTTGGCTTTATTCAGTTTACGAATCCCTTCTGGTTGAAATATCATCTGGTCTTCTTATTTAAGGACGCAACTCTACAAGTATGTTTAAAAAGAAAATTACATCAGACTTCTACTTATGTGAAATTATGAAATCGCACAAGAAACAGTGAAAGACTGAAGTGAGAAAATACTTCCTCTGAGCACACTGACTGCTATTCCTGCAGTCGGAACTACAGCCTGTTCCAAAACTATGCAGCTGTTTTGCCCATTTATCAATCAAGATTTGCACGTTTACATACCAGATGCCAACGTGCAATCCAGTGGCCATTATAGTTTTTGTGTTAAAAGGAAAACAGTTTACATTAGTCTGGAGTCAACTGTTTGTAAAACTATTGTAAAAAGAGTATATGTAGAGTTATAGTGATCACAAGTAACTTACTAAGCATATTGACCCAAGACTTGCTACTAAGTTTAAGAGATTCAAATTTAGACCTGATAAGCAACCGCTGTCAGAAGTGGTAGCTGCTTATGTCAGTCATCTCTGAGAGCCAGCAAGCACAAGTGAATTCAGCAATACCCAGTAGCAAAAGAAGACTTCAGACTATAGCCATTTGTTTGTCATCTTCATTTTGGTCCGAGGTTCTATAGGAATAGGAGTCTCAGAAACATTCACAGATGACACAGTAACTTGAAATATCGGAAGACTAAGTATTATAGTCACTAAGCATATGCCCCAGAGTGGTAAGAATGTAGGAGATAATATATTTAAAATAAAATTCCATTAAAAATGTGACTCACTGAGGATTAGGTAACTTTTGGAAGTCTCTTACACTATACCAATAACACAGGCATTTTGGAAAGCTCCTCTCTTTACAGTTTCAAAAATCTCATCAAGTTGCTCAGATTGCAAAAAGGAAACCCTACCACGTCTATAGAAGTCTCAGCAATGGAGAGCTTTAAAAGCTCACCTTTGTGTTGGTATTTCTCTTATTCAGGATAAAAGAGGAAATGATGCTGGAGAACAATTCAAAATAATAACAGGATCAACCTCTGTATTCTTTCTCAATAGTTCCAAGATTACATGTTCCCATTACCTTTGGGGTGTGTTAGAAAAATCCCTGGCATTCAATTTCCAGCTAAGCTTCTTCAGGAAGAAATCCAGTTCATGTCCTCCAAAGGCCTTTAAGAACATCATGCATAGGAGATTCACAGGCAAGGGCGATTCATGTCACAGAAACATTTATGTAGTGTTCTTAACCTCTTAATGGAAGCAGACCCATTCAATCCCTGGGAGCAAAAGGTTCCTCTAGCAAAAGAAAATTGGCCAGAGTCCCATTCGTGTCCATCTGCGTGAAGAAGCTATTGCAAAACAAACAATCCAGGTGTGAATTTAAAGTACAATAAACATTTGTCTTGTTTCTCCTAGTGCTCTGGCTCCATCAGGCTACACTGGGGTGGCTACAGAAGTTGCTGTTCGCAGCTGGACACGTGCCCCTTGTTCAGAGGTTTCTGCCTCCATTATAAGGCTAGCTCATGAAGCAGCTGCTGGGCTCCCACTAATTACAGACTAAAGACATCAGGCATAAAACATGACCAAGAATGCATCTTCATCCTAGGTAATCCTAGGCATCCTGGATGTCAAGGCCATAGAATAAATGAGATTTACAGGTAGCCTGAAAAAAATCTGTCAACAAGGATTTGTAGGATGCCTCATGCTGGATCTGGGAACAGGGAGAAATTCTGAGTGCACCTAGGAGTCCTCGCCAAACATGATTTAAATATAACTGGTGTCCATACCAAAACCACTGTCTTTCACACCTTCTAATTTGAGCTGCTCCTCTCATAAATGAGCTTTCACAGACCAACAGAATTCTGTTTGTCCCACCCAACTGGGTGTACAAGCAACTTCTTTTGAAATAGCAAATTGTGTAAAAATAACTGCACACATGGACAACCCTCCAACAAGTGTAAGACCAGCTAGATCTCTCTATATATGTTTGATTCTTTAGACTTCAGCCTGAATGGTAAAAAAATGGAGGTAGCCTTTTACCAGAGAAGCACAACCTGAAATAATTTTAAGTCAAAAATTTCTTTGCACTTTTCACACAGATTTCAGTGTTCTTCAGAACAACAATAAAAAAAAAAGTTAATGACAAGGCAGGCTTATTTTTAAAATAGATTTTTGGTCATGCTTTTGGTTATGGTTCAGGGACCTTTAAGTAACGATAGATAAAATTCACCTTTATGAGTACAAATAGAGCTTGAAAGGTCATGAGTTATGTAAGAAAACTGGCCACAATTACTTTTTTTGGTGCTTCAGAATTATTTCTATGTCTTCTAAAAAAAGGCTGTTTCTATTTATGTAGAAAAGACTCCAGGAGATCATTCTAGCTTCTGAAAAGGCAAGGACAGCAATGCTGCAAGTACCTGTTAGGCTCTGTGATAAGCCTCACGCTGCATTTTGCTGATCACAATCAGGCTGTAAAAGAGGCAAATATTATAACTTTATAATATGAAATTATGTTCCTGCTGAGCATAAGACCTGGGACCTGACAGCCATTTCACCTGGATTTAAAGGAGTCATTCAGCAAAAATCCACCTTTCGCATTCCAGCAAGCAGCAGCTCTGCCTTTGGCTCTTATGCCCTCCTTACGTTACAGTGTGCTGGCAAATCATTGCCCCCATTTTGTAGTATGTTGTCATTATGTCTTCCAAAATGATGGCTTTTCCTTGGTGACCAGTGCAGAAAAGTGAGCAGCCTAAACAGACATTTTTATTATAAAAGCATTCGTAATGCAATTTCTCTATAATGAAGCCATCAACATTTATAAGGAGTGTTTCCACCACTGGTTTGAAAACTTTTCTGCAAAGAGTATCTACATGTGATGTGTTTCAAGGAACAAGTCAAAATGGCAAATGTGAGCAGCACTTCAGTACTGGATGCCCAGCAAAATTTAGCCACTTTTTAAAAGCAGAACTACATTTTCCGTAATGATACAGGTTCCACTTGACAGCCAGAACTCTGGAGAAATTAAGTATTTGCAGTTAGCTCTTCCCTTCCCCTTTCTTTTTTAATTAATGAAAAAGACAGGGCACCTGTAGGGGCTGAAAAATATGTTGTGGTTGTAATTACGGAGCCATTTGGGTCATAGAGCTGGGATTCTGCCAGAGCCAGATGAAGGTGCAGGCTGCCATGTGGCTTGCAGGTGCTTCTTCCCCCTCCTGTTAGGATGCCAGTGAGATTACAGCCGTGCTCTGAAAAAACCTTTTGAAGCTGCCTGAGGAGAAAGCCCAGAAGTGCTATAGGTCTCAGACTCCAAAGGTTGATGCTTTGTGGTGGCTACCTGAACCTTGTGTGTGTCTGTACGTGTGTGTCTCCTCCACGGTTTGCTGGGCGCCTCTCAGCCTGCATTTCCACACCCCCCCATCCTCCCCGGTTAAATGAGGCGTTCCTGTTTTCAGCGCTGCCAACTCTCCTGACGGCAGCAGTTTCAACCTTGCCGTGAGGCAGATGGCAGCCTTTCCTCATGTGCTTCCTCCTTCCTCAACATGGCTGCCACCTTCCATTTTGGACAAATGGGTTTACAGCAGCTATTTCACCTCCGTGTTTCTCTGCATGGCTGGAAGGTCAGCCCAGATGCTGCCCTCCACTGAAGTTTTGCCCCGTGACAAAGTGATGGGAGTTGTGGAAATCCTACAGGAAAGTAGGAAAACAAGAGAGGAGTGGGCGCCAGAAGTCTGACTGGGGGCTTGGAGGGATCCGAGGGAGCTGAGGTACGGGGAGGACAGAGGGCCGGCGCAGCGTGGCTGTCACAGGGGCTCAGGCAGAGAAGATGGTGGGAGCCACGCAGGATTTGCTGTGGAAAGCACAGCAAAACAGCACAAAACTCTGCATGACAGCCCCTGGTCCGTGGGCCCGGGGCTGAGGTGCTGCTGCGGCCCCCGTGCATGAAACATCCAATGGGAGCTGAAAGAAGGCATGTTTGAACGTAGACATGTATTTCCTTGCTGTTCGACAATTTTATTTTTTTATCCTGCATTTAACGTAATGATTTATGTCATGTGTAGCTCAAACACACGTTTTAAATGATTATTGAAATGTTTTCAGCGTGTGAGAATTCATTATTTTAACAAGACTTAAGATTACAACTATAACTCTAGCACTCCATAATGGAAGCTTATTAGTCTGAAGTTTTTCTAGGAGTTAACACGACAGTTAATCTCCAAGAACACTCTTACATGTAGAGAGAGGTTACAGACATTTTTATTAGCCAGAAATCTGAAAGACTTCAAGTTTTAACTAAAATCTGAACATCAGTACGAAATGTATGTCTCCATTAACTTCTACAGTACCTTTCTGTTCTATCTCCTAGTTTTTTAACATAACAGTTTATCACTGTATCCTCAACAAATTGAAATGGTTATTTAATTTTATCAAAACTCTACCTATCTTTAAATAAGCGTTTGAGAACCGCTCTCTTCTTCTGCAGACTGTAGTCTCATTCATACCTCAGGGCAGCTGCTATCAGATCGTTCTTAATCCATAGTAACAGGAGATAAAATTTTACAAAAATCTACTGTGGAGAATGCTCACTTCATGGTATTTGTGTCACAGTTGTTTTATTAGATGTTCGGGAGAAGAAGAGAGAAACCATTCTTCTAACAGTAGATAATCTTTATCTGTGGTGCTCATATGGGAGAACTATTGCATACCTTTGTGTAGTTACTGTCAAAAATTCTGAAACAGTATTGATACTTGTGGTTTCATTTGTCCTACCACCATTCTTTAGGCTCCTAAGTCTTGATCCTTCAAACCAATGAAGAGAATACTAACCCTTTTAATTTTATTGATAATATCTTAGGCATTAGCATCACTGAGGTCAGACTTACCCAAACCTAAAACATGAACTGTGCACCAAATACCGTGTGTGCAGGGTAAGAGCTTTGGCATTCCTTGCTCTTCCTGAAGTATATTATACCTCCTGTAATATGTTGTCCCAAAGATAGAGCTCCATTTGATGTTGTGTGAATAGACTTTTTTGTTGTTCTCTCATCTTCTTAACTGAAAACTTGACTTGAACTTCAGTAGAGTCCCAAATAAATCACATGACAGTATTCAAGAGGCAGGAGAGATTAAAAGAAGCTGGGCAATCTTTGGAATAGACAAGAATAGTTTATGCATAGTAGAAATGTATTCCTTTATAGGTCACATCTAATGATACCCAAAATATCTTCTCCCACACCCACTTAGGACGGGAAAGAAAGAGAAAAGTGAAATGACGCAGCGCACCCCGATCTATTCCCAGCATCACAGAAACAGATTATTCTCCATATGTTTTTTTTTTTCCCCTGTCTCAAAAATTCACATGCAGCCTAATCTTTCTTTGGGTGTTTTTTAGCACCCGCAACTCCAATCAGACTGTGAGGTCATCTTAGTTTATGAGTCAGGCTATCATACCGGCAATACAAGATTACAGGGATACTGCAGTATTTCCCAAGTTGAAAATGACCTCATGTACAGTTACATTGCTATTGAGCTGAACTGGAATTATACATACCCAACCCATACAGGAAGACTGGAATTTGAATCCTGAGAATTGAGAACATCTTTAAGGCCATCAGATTCCACAGATGCACAAATAATCAAACATAAAAGCTTTCCCACTAGCACTGAATTTTGTTGAAGTTACTGTGTCTGAATTGATTACTCAGCAAGTTTATGCATAGCAGCTGACAGAAACATGAATCAGTGCTAAAACCACATGCTATTTTGACTGACATTGGAAGAAAACCAGTTAGACCTGCTGGATGTTTTGACATCTCTTGCTAAATCAAAGTGATTTTATGAGTTAATCTTTTATGGCAGCAAGAAATCAGCTAAGAAGAAACTCAGTCTAGAAAGACTAGCTAGTAGTCTTTGTTAAAGCAATCATTATATTGATTCTCTTCATTTAATAATTTATAAATCCCAAATAACAGAGAAATGTGCTCAGACTAAAATCAGTGAAAAGACAAAATTTTAAGGGAATTCAGGATTATTTTTCAATGAGTTATGTTTATATTTAATGTTCTTTGTTAACGGAGTATTAAGTATGTTTGCGATGCTTATGTTGCAAAGAAGTTGTACAATGAAGTACAGCATTTATTTGAAAAATGCATTATCTGTTCTCAGCATTAAAGGATCATTTTACTTTCTATACATACACATAACATTCAGAATAACTCAGGTATAAAGTACTTTGCTGGTTTTCAGTAAACATTTCAGTAAGTTCCATGGAATTTAATTCACACTTTGCTACTAAACAAGTGACAGACTGAAGGGATTAACAATGTCTTAACTTTTCCCTGCTGTGTCAAAAGAAACAGTTCCTTTCCATGGACAGACACAGTTGGTATCTGCTGGCCACAATGGAGGTAGTGAATGTATTGTTTATCAGAAATGCTGGCTACTGTTAAAATTATTCCTGCCTTATTGTAACACAAGCTAACAAGAAAAAGACATGATTTCAATAAATAAAATCTCGTCTCAGTATCTAATTCTTGTGCTCTTGGGATACATACTTAGAGTCCACAATGAGCCCCCATGTATGAAGGATTTTTCAGCCACCTTCTCCAAGCTGGGTGTCTCTGCCTACTTGAGAAGCAACTTTAATTGCTCCTTCAGTGGAAGAATTCTCTTTTTTCCAGAAGCAAAATGTTTATTTCTGTAAATATTGGGACTTCAGATGCAAACTGAAGTCAATATCAAGGTTATTTTTCCACTAAAATACACAGGGGACTAAGTAATGGGACTGCTGATGTAAACTTATTTTTAGAGGTGTCAACCTCCATGAGTGGAATCCAGAATCTATAGTTATAAAATTATTGTTATGGGATAGCAGTTTTAATTACTATGTAATTTTAATTACTAAATTACTGAAGTGTGTAGTCTGGAGAGATGTAATAATGGACAAGCTCTTAATGATTGCTTCAGTGCAAATTCAGGGATGTGACTCCCAATTTTAAACCAAATTACCTTATTTTCGTGGCTTATAGGACTCCGCAATTCATGAAGAAGAGAAATCTTAAATTCAAACCAAATATGCTATTGCTGTCTGTTCGTCTTCCCTTTGGATACAGGTAGCAAAACCAGTCCTGTATCTAACAAAGAACCTTTTATTCCTTTTAAATTACCACAGTGTTTCTGTATTCCATTAAAATCATTACATGCTTTTAGTAATATTTTTGCAGATTACATTGCATTAGAGACTCTTATGATGATGTCACACTGGAGAGAGAGTGTTGTCTAGAAAGGTTTCTTGTCTTTGATGCTGTGTCATTTTTTTGGTTGCTTTTCAAACAACCAGACTCTATAAGATAGAAGGAATGAAGAGGCTGAGAAGACTTGATTGTGAAAAGTACCACTGAAATACAGATGGAAGCAGAGCACTGCTATTTTGCATAGCTCAAAAAGTTTTTATGTTACTTTTCTTCCACAGTTTCCCTAAAGAGAAAGACTGAAAATATAGGCTGCTGTCACCCTTCCCTCAGGAAGGAAGAACACTTCCACTTTGTATAATCTCGTAGTGAAGATGTGGGTTCGGATCCCCTCGGGCAGAGCAGGGATGTGAACTGGTTTTCCCACATCCTCAGTGAATGTTCCAGCCACAGAGTACTGGAAAGCGCTGGGGTTATTCCTCCTCCCGGCCTGTGAATCGAGACTTTTGTTTCTAAAGCTATTCATGAAAAGTGAACTGAAAGGCACTGAAATATTGTGGAAACGTCAAAAGGAACTGTTCTAGTCTGCCCTATGTCGGCTTTTTTTTTTTTTTTTAGAAAGTAAATAATACAGAGAGGATCGTTTGGCCATTTTCTACATTTAAGATAGTAAGCCCAGCTGCTCAGAATGATTCTTTCCCAGATGGTCAAACTCCACCGTCCCATCAGGACACAGGTAGTTTATTGTCTTATTCCCCTGGAGTAAGTGCGCGTGTCCTTATCGCTCGTTCCGCTCTCATGCCTCGGAGACAATCACAAGAGTTATGTTCATCTTCCTTTGTTCCTTGACTCTTCCTGTACCGTGTTAAAAAAATTGTATTGAGCACAGGTGTTTTTCTTGGCCTTGACAGAGCACTGGGTCATCAGTTCCAGGCTTGCCAGAACCGGTCCAGCTTTAGTCGCCCGCTCCATCACGCCACTTCTGGGGAAGCGCCTCCTTCGATCACTTTGCATTCAGAGTCCGTCGCGGGGAGCCAACTCTCACCACATTTTCTGAGGTAAGTACCTATGTATCCTGAAAGCATAAAGCCTCTTCCTCAAGTATTCTTTCATTTTTTTTCCTGGAAAAACTTGACATCTGGTAAATGCCGTTTACTTCCTTATTGAAACTAAACGTCTATGTTACTTCTTTAAGAAGGAAGAATGAATTTACATCATGGTCTACTTTTGTATAGAACCACTTAAGTTAAAAATTCGATACTTCTTTATTTCCTATTTTTTAATAATAGCTTGTACATCTAGATATGAAAGTAGTCTGTTGGATTTTTTCCTTGTTGACATATTTCTAAAATGCCAGAAAATAATTAAAATATTGAAAATATAAAGTAAAAACATCACTAACTTTTATATAAAAATGAAAGTCATGTAAAAACTGTGCAGTGTAAAGTCACATATGTAAAGTATGCCTAATACTCTAAGATTTGAAATAATTATGATAAATTAAAACCACTTTGTATTTAAAACCACTTTTAATTTTAGAAAGAATTCCTGAGAACTAAAAAACAACAGTGATAACATCATTAAAGTAGTAACTTTTTATTATTATTCTGAGAGAGTATATTTCACATAAGCACAATTTCCCCCTGATTTTCCAATTCTACAATTAGATTTCCAATTTTCCAAACCACAAATACACTCATATTTTGACTGTGTACCCAACATTTCTGAGTCTGGAGGCTTGTGACTGGGGGGATGTTGATGCCACAGCATTATCTTTTAGGCATCCTCCAAATGCCTCCATCTCTTTCCTGTCACTCTGGTACCCCTACTCTTCTGGGCAAGCTCCCTCATTGCTCTCCTAGTATCATGCCACACACAGGAGACTGGCTCATGCTTTTCCTCTTCATTCTGTCCTTCCCCAAATCCTACACAATATAAAAGTGGAAGGAACATTAACCACTGTGTAGGCTGCCCGTTAACCAAAAGGTTCCTAATAGTTATGAACGTAATTTCTTTTTACTCGGTCTTAATTCTTATGTGAACTTGCATGTAAAACTAGAAATAGAAATATTTCAGAAAGCTATCATTAACCCAAGCACCAAGTCTTCTTTCTAATTCAGATTTAACTTCCTTGATCAGTTCAGTGAATATGAAATACAATAAGCCATCCAAGAAGCAGATTTTTGTATGCTTTCCAAGTCAAAGTAAAATTAATATATACTGGTACTTTTTTAATTAACACATGCTCATTTTTTCAGTTTCAAAATTAAAAGAAAAATATAACTAAAAGAATAACTAAATCACTACACTTCTCTTTCCTTCCTTAAGTGCTGATGTCAGCAGCAAAAATTTAAATTCTCCTTCTATCATTCTCCTGTATTTTGAGAAAAAAAAGACATTCTGACAATAAAATACATAATGGCATATTAATATAGTGATGCAAGATCCAAACTACACTGAAGTTTTTTAAGCAGTTACTGAAAAATAACAGTACTTAAAAAGCTGGACCTTTAGTCATAACATGCAATCCACTTTCAGGGCGATGTCTGCGATGCAGTATTTGCCCGCACAGTTCAGAGTGAAGAGAAAAAGGGATGTCTCTGCAGGCAATAACGATGAAAAGCTTTTGTTTGGACATTGCTGTTTTGTCTTGACAATTGCACCTTCAAAAAGAAGTTTATCAGAAAAGCAGAACAACACCGTGCTCTGTGATTAGTTCTAAAATCTTTTTGACAGGACTGACAGAGCACTGATAAGGCCCTGTTATACACTCCGCTGCATAAAGCTGCATATGTCACTGACTTCTCATTAGGATGAAATCTTGACCCTACCCAAGTCAGGTTTGTCACCGATTTAATTGTAGCCGCAATTACCTCCTTAATGTTTTTGAACATCTTCAGGGAAGACAATTAGCTGCTTCTGGCCAAGCCAAACAAGCAAGCAACTTCATGGCAGATTTCCCTGCCATGATCTCGTGAGGAGAGGTTTTGTATATCCTACTTCCAATGACGACTGAAAGCAAGAATTGAAGTACTTTGGGTTTGGTGAAAGGTTGAAGCTAGGCGGAGAGAGCCGCAGACGAAGGTCTTCCCCTGCAAGGGGTAGTTTCGCTGGCTGCAAATGTTGCTTCTGTTCCGGTGGTGTATTTCGACCCAAATAAAGTCAGATAAACGGCCTCTGGAGAGAAATGGGCCCAGCAGCCTCATGAAGACAGAAAAAAGCCTGTAGAAAACTGTGCTTTTCAAATGCCTGCATCTAGACCATGAACACCAACCTACCAAGGTTTGCTTTACCTTATTTTTAATTCAGTTTGTTTCTGCAAGGTCTTTTGTAGGTGGGGAATGGGGTTTACCACCCTACTTCTGAGGAATTCACACCCAGATCTTTTACAGGGGTCTCTGGAGTAACACGTGAACCGGGGGGGCACTGGGAGGAGAGGGGAGCCCCTGCTGCGGCGGTGCCCTGGAAGACGCGCTGCCCACCTACCCTTACCGTGTTTTTCACCTTAATTTCTCCCACTAGTTTATTAAGCACCAAAGGGCAACCTGCTCCAGATGCGGAGTGTGGAATTTTTGCGAGCGCCCCGCCAGCCAGGCCCGCTACCGCACGGCGGAGGCGCGGCCCTGAGGCGGTGGGGGGGGCCGCTGAAGACTCCATCTCCCGGCATGCCGAGCGGCGCGGGGCGGAGCGGGGCGGGGCGGGCGGCCGCGCATGCCCGCCGTGCCATAGCTCCCGGCGCTCACGCCTCCCTCTCAGCCGGGTTGCGCGCGGCGGAGCAGCGGTAGCACTATGGAGGCCGTTCCACAGCCACGGCCTCGGCCCCGGTCCGGTGGGGCCGCCGCCGCCCCGCCGCCTCCCCCCGAGCAGGAGCGTAAGCTGGAGCAGGAGAAGCTGTCGGGGGTGGTGAAGAGCGTCCACCGGCGGCTGCGCAAGAAGTACCGGGAAGGTAACCGCGGGGGAGGGGGCCGTCACCTCCGCGCCGCCCAGGCCGGGCTGCCCCGCTCCCCTCACTGCAGGAGCCGGCTCGGGTCGGGCCGGGGGGCGGCCGGCGTAGAGCCACCGTGCCGCGGCGGGAGGACGGCAGCCGCCCCCGTGGGGGCTCCGCGGGGATCGGGGTGTGTCCCGTCCCCCCCCCACGGGCGGGGCGCGGTGGGACGGCCCGGTGCCCCTCCAGCCGCCGCCGGAGCGGCGCGGGCGGGCTGGGCCGCCGACCGCTGCCGAAGGGGGTGTGTCGAGGGGGGGGTGGCTGGGAGCAGCGGCTGGGAGCAGCTCCGGGCTCGCTTCCTGCTCCTCCCCGGGGCACCGCTGCCGCCGGTTGCCCGCAGCCCCGGTCGAGTCTGCTGGGGTTTTGTCGCTTTCCGTGGGCTCTTGGCAGCGGAGACCCCTTCGTGGCTCAGGAGGGCTCACGGCGCATCTCTAGGAGCTTTTCCCGTGGGATGCAGGAGAAGAGGATTGGTGTGCATGGGTAATGCTGCGAAGGGAAAAGGTGCGCTTGGCTGAAGGTGTGCCACGCAGGTCCCTGTGGCCCTACGTTCCAGCCCTGTGTGACATTTAATAGCTCATAGCTACAACGAGGCCTTTCACCACAGGAGGCTTCCAGGTCGTATGCCAATGTTTTCCAAGCTGGGAATCTGCAGGAGTGAGGAGGACAGTAGGTCGTGAATGCCAAGAGAGGTTGAATGGTGATCTGGAGAGGCAGGGGTCTTTGTGAACTGTTTGTGCCTCCTGTCTTTTGGTCGTGAAAGAATCGTTCAGGCTGGAGCACTAAGCAAAAGAGTTGGGGAAAAGCTGTTATAAAATAAATTACTCGGAGTTCTTGAAAAATCTACTTTGTCATCAGTATTAATGCCCTTATGCAAGGTTCTTATGGGTGGTATTGGAATGTTTAAAATCTCCCAGAAATGCTTTCAGATGAGCGTTAGTGTTGAGATTTTTTTGCTGAAATTTGTAATCTCCTTAGGTTGGTTATAATGATCTGTCTAATCTTTGTAAGACAGGTTACAAAAGAATGATCCATTCTGTCTTTCAGTGAGTCCACAGCTCTTTCGTTACCTGATGCATACCTCAAGAAGGACATTTATGAAATGGGAACTCTTCCAGTTGTAGGGACTAGTTCTTGCCTCTCCTCTCTGTCTGCATATGACACTTCTGTTAAAGTAACAAGGTCATTCTGCTTTCTGGAATTCAGAAGTCTCTGTGGGAGCCTGTCCATGGGATTTGGGCACAGATATCTACCTGTGTAGACACTGATCAAGAGTCACTGTTTTTTTTGGCCTTGCTGAGACAAAACTGAAGACAGGATCTCCCTTGTTCACCCAACATTTGAGTGAAGGAGCATAGTATGTTTAGATGTTCAAATCCTGGCAGAGTCATCCAGCTTTTAGCAGTTCATTTTTCTCTGTGATTTCAGAGTGCCTGCAGATTAAGACAAACAAACATTGGCACTGTGAACTTTAAAAAAATGTGAGCAATCTCTGTGACAACTGAATTTTTTTTTTTAGACGAGAGCCTGAATTACATGGAAGTCTATGTAAGCCTAATTCTCAGCAAAGAACAAGTTAGTATGCAAGGCTAAGCTGTGTTTTTATCTTTAGTTCAGTGTAACTGGGTAAGTGAAAGAGCCAATACTACTCTAATTTACTTCATATGTCCTGTAAATCATATGTTAGTGAAAACTTTACAGTGATTTTTCTAGTAGCTCTAAATTAACAACATTGTATGTATTCTCATGGAAAGAGTTAAAAAACCAAACAGTTTATCACATCACATCTATGCAACAAGGAGAGCTCCATTACCTACTCACCCAAGAATAGGTGGTCTTTACAAGTTACTAGCGATTAGTAGTTGTAGTACTTGGGTATTGTTAGGTTCTTTCAACTTCAGAATTTTATTTTTGGAGTCTTTTCTCCCTACATTTCTTTATGCTTCTAAAAGCAGACTTGAGAATCTCCTTCCCAAATGCCTTTAATGTCATTCTGAAATTGTAATACTAGGATGTGCTTGACCTCTGAAGGATCTTTTATTGGATTTTTTTTTTTAAGTACTCAGTGACACTGACTGGCAAGTACGTTACCCTGACAAAATCAAAGTTGATAGTTTGCTAAAGAGAAGTAAAAAAGCAACGAATCATCTGTAATTTCTCAACACGATTTGAATTATAACTGGGTATGAAAAAGCAAAGAGAAAAAACACCCTTGGTTATATGCTTACAGCTTCTTACACAGGGAAAGCCTCTTGACTCCAAAATACAGTGCACCCATCTCCATATGAAGCAGAAACAAAGCTTATTCCAGAATCTTGTATTATCCTTTTATTTTTTGTTTGCTGTCTTGGTTTTTTTTAACTCTGACGCTTCTACTAGAGTTCTGTGAAGCTAGTTTTCATTTTGTCTAAATAAGCAAACAGTATTAGCATTGCTTTTGCATGGACTTTGGTGCTTTGTCTGTAGATACTAAAATAGAATTGCTTATTAATTTTGTTGGTAGCAGAAAAAGCATATTGAGTATCCTGCGGAAAACTACGTGATTATGTTGCACAGGGTGGATAATTCTAAGAAAGCCCTTGGTATTGTAATATGATCTTAAGTTACTGTCTTCTGTTAGAAGTGTTGAAGGGAAATAGGCATTCTTGAGAGAGTGAGATGTTTGTTGATAGAAGCTATACAGGCTTGATTTTAATAAGCTGATTTCTTGGACAATTCATTTGTCTTGCTGATGTTAGCAAGGCTTGTGTTTTAATGGGAAACTGCAAAATGCAAGCCAGTGTATTACCTGGCTTGCTTATAACTGGCACCATTGTTATAGTTTTATTTTCCACAATGGTTCCTCTCTTTTTTTTGAAGATGAGCCAGTGGAAAAGTGACAATATGCTTCAAAACTGCAAGCTAGCATGTTTCTGAAGAACTTGCATACTTGTCAAAGTGCAAGAGCAGTATTTCTTAACTAGGCATGCATCACAGCAAATTTTTTGCAGTTACTAAGGAATTACTAAAGTTTAGTCAGCACCATGTCATTTAAAGGGTTTGATTTTTTTTTTTTTTTTTTCCTGGTGGAAAAAATATGACTCTTGAGATTCACCAAAGCTAATCTTGGCTTCTTTTATAATTTCTGCATTTGTTGAACTACTTCTACTTGTAAGTATGGTGGATGGATTTTGTATGTGCTTCTGTACTGTGGCTCATGTCATATCACAGTCCCAGAGCATGCCAGTGTATTTATGACAAGCATTTGCCGTGGTTGAAATGGTTCAGCTTAAATGTTTCTAAGTTTGCATTGAAATGCATTTTTTTTCTTCAACAATTTTAACTTTTTCTTACTGTGTGACTAGTACTTACCTTTTCCTATTTTCCTGAAATCCAGTATGACTTCTAGTGGAAATATTTACATTTTTTTCTCCTTTTTAATTTCCTTTTCATCCATTTCGATTTCCTTCCCCTTACACTCTCTCTGTTGTTAATTAATAAAAAAACAGAAGGGAAGCATGTAATCATAAATGCCATGGCAGATTTGGTATTTTGCAATTGTAGGATACTCTTTTTCTACTGTGGATGCTATCGTAGTATTATGTGTCATATTTTAAGACAGTTTAATGAAGTTTAACAAATTAGTGTGTTTGGGTTTTTTGTGGGGAAAAGTGTATTTTTTTTTTTAATCAAGGTGATCGGTCCTTGTCCACACTGAGCGAATGTGTCAACTAAATTAGCTAATCATTAATAAGCTGTTTCAGACTAAGGTAGTGATAGAGACAGACAAAACCTGTCTATTGGTTCCTAAAAATATGTCATTCCTCAGGTTAGCCTATAAACTTTGTCTTCATGAAAAATATTTAAGTGAGACCAAAACACACTGAGGTGTAACATGTACACTTAGGAGTATCTCATTAGCATGAGAGTAATGTTTTTCTGAAGTTTTACTCCTGCTTCCTGGCCAAAATGGATTAGTTTAATCATAATTACCTTACCCACCAGAGTAAAATCCAAAAGCTGAAACAACTCAAGTGCTCAGTTATTCACTTAGGAGAAACTTAAGGGTTTTGCAAGCTTGACACACCTTAGAAGGTACAGGAATGAAGGATTTCATGAGGCTTGAATTTTTCCTACTAGCCTGTTTTATACTCTGGGGGTAGGGAAAAATGATTTTTGGTGTTTAGTCTCTTGCTCTTGGTTCTGTTGCCTGGTACCATAGGTGACTCCAGATTTTACAGGGTTTTCCTCTATGCATCTTTTGGGTACCTGCAGCCATGGGCTGGAGCATGTTGTGTCGGTTGTGTATATGCATGTCTGTGGCATATATTGCATGTATGCTGATGTCTGTCAAGCCTGACAGGCTTGTAAAAGCAGATTTGGTGGTTTGTAGGGAACTATACATAATTTATTGAATATCTGCTATGTGATATTAGTTTGTTTGTTTCCAGTTGCTTGTAGCAGCCAAGTAGGTTTAATTTTTACTGTGATAAAAATCCCTTCCCCTGATACAGAAGCAGCCTTTTTTTTCCACCGGGTTGTTTATTACCTTTGTAGTCATGTAGAGCTGTACTTATCAAGTAAACGTTTTCTGTGCAGCATGACCCTCAGTTATAGATGGTTTGTATCTAGTCTGGAAAGATGATTTACAGGACCCTTTACTTCTCCCTGGAAATCCTCTATTAGTACCAGTGGAAAAAATTTGCTGAGGTATCTGTAAAGCTACTTTATGAAATATTTTGCTGTGTGTTTACTAAAATGTTTAATTTTTCCTTCCGTACACCTGTTAAGGCGTTCAGGCTTAGAATCACACAGATCTGATATTTGCTCTAGTACTATCATTTCTAGGTAGTAGTTTGATTCCTTAAAAGAAAGTTTTGTTGAATCTTTGAAGAAATGGATAATCACTGTATTAATAGGTTTTTCAAATCCAGAAAATTAGAAAGAGTTTACAGGACCTTGCCTGACAATAATAAGTAGCCTGAGTAGGTAGGTGGTTTAGACATTCATGTGAGAAGTGTTGTTCTGAAGTCAGTTGCTTTATGATCTCTTCCTCTCTCATGTTTTTCATGAAAAACCTTGAGAGTACTTAAGTTCTTCCTGATGTGAAACAGGAAACATTTTGAAATAGTGGCATTTTTCACAGGACAGGAAAACTTTGTCACTGAACTATACACGATAAGTTAATAGTAGTTACTCCTTTTAGCTAAATATAACTGGTTTACTGTAGAAATAAACCTAGGTTTTCAAGGTCTCCATTCATCTCTCCCCACTTGCATGACTTTCTTGGAAGAGGGAGACATTTTGTAGTACTAACTGCTACATTTTCAAGCAATAGGAACTAAATTCCATTTTGTTAAAATTAAAATTATGCTATTTTATGACATGAGCATTAAGATATGACTGCCCTTATAGCTTGCACACTACAGTTTTGCAATGAAACTTTCATTAGAAGCCCCATAATATTTTACAGTTTGGGGGATTTAATTATCAGTATCATTTGGTTAGCCCACAAATTTTGAAAACCCACTGGCTCCGGCACAGAATTGCATCTGAACAAACAGCTGTATGTAACCCCATTCCCTGCTCCTTTATTGCCTTGGAGGGGAAGATGGTTGTTCCTGTTCCAGGGTCAGCATAATGAAATCTGTACCTGTGGTGCTTCTGACTTTTGCTCCTGCATTTGCACAAATCTACCAAAATCAGTAGTTTCTGTTAATGTCTTCATCTCTGCATTGGTGGTGTTAAGGTGCAGCACATAGTCAATCCCACAAAGTTAGGGTTGGGGAAGAGGAGAGAGGGGTGATAGTTTCCAGTAAAGTAGAACCAACACCTGGGGGCAGTAATTGCTTAAACTGTCACAAATAGGCTCCCCACTGTTTGTGTGACAGCCATCAGAGATTTATAGCAGATATGAGACACAGATCTATCATCAGGGTGATACAAGCTGACCCCCAGAAGATGATTTAAATAGTAGATGAATCGTACCCTGGGAGTCTGTTTAGTGTAAACAGTTAAGAAGTTTACCTGACAGGTCAGATGTAGAAATACACATTTGGTCAAATGAATCCTTTCTATGTGAGTGGAAGGAAGGAACATTGAGATAGATAGAGAAAATGAGATTATTGCACTTTTTTTTAACGATTTTATTGTGAAATATGTTAGGTAAATCCTAAGAAATGTAAAGCAAACACTAGTCAGACAAGAAAAGGAAAATATTAGCTCTGATTGCTTGAACTTTGTCCAAGTTGAAGTTCATGTTCTGCATTTAGACATGTAAAATTGGAAAACAGTGGAGCCAAAAATACCTAACGTCTGTCACAAGAAGTACTGGCTATGCTGTTTTAGTAAGGTGTTCAGTAAGTTTCTAGTTTATCTTGTATACACTGGAAGTTGTAAATAGCATAGTATTACCTGGTATTCCTCATAAAATTTTGATAATCATTGCCACAGTATCCAGACATTTAGTACTACAGGTAAATTTCAACTGACAAGTCACTGTTAATGAGGAAATTTTGTCAGATATTCATAGGAGTTTGATTTCAGCTTTAGCCTAGCGGACAGTGTAGGGTTGCTTTTCTCATTTACCGTTCAGCATGTTGTAGAAGCTGGTTTACAGTTTCCAGTAAGTGAGAGGTGGTCTTAAGAGGCTAAAAATGAGATGGATTTTTTTTTTTTCATTCCACAGTGCATTGTCATCAACAACAAAGAAGAAATTTCAAAGATCTTGGTAGGCATTGCTATGGCCAGCAGCCTGTTATCTGAAGTTATCCGGCATTGTCATGGACACTTGTTAATTGTGGGGATAGGTTTGCTTTTTACAATGAGCAATTCAAAGAGCTTTATTAATAACTACTGTACAAATATGAACATGTCACTTTTGCTTCTGTCTTTCATTGTTAGTCAATGTATTGAGCCTGTTTTCTCCTCTACCAGAGCCATCATGTACATTGAAAAGCAGAGTGCTGTTAAATAGAAGTATTGAAAAGGATGTGGATTGAATCTGTTTTTTTACATTACCAATTTATATCAGCATGTAGGTAACCAAGACTTCAAACCCTTAAACCAAACCACTGTTTGGTCTTTACTCCCTGCCCCCCAGCCCCAGCTACTTGGAATTCAGAAAACTGTAGTTTTCCAAAAGGAAATAATGACTGTTCTAATTCCAGTTTTTCTCAAGTGTTAAAAAAACTGTTTCTTTGTGGGGGGAGGGAGTTGTTGATTAAGATCTAAAACCATCACTGAAGCTCAAGTGCATGGTCTCAGTTAAAATTTGAGATGCAAGATCTTGTTCAGTGATGGAGTATTTTGTACTTGTTTTTGAGATTGTCAGAGATGACTGCACTGTTTTTCTGAAGAGAACTGATGGAATTAAGGAAAATAGTGATTACAACTTGTCTTGTGGGTGTAGATAGTACTTTTAACTCTATGTGACTTAACTATTTTATTGCTTGATAAAACAGAATGAAATCAAAATTTTACTCTTTTTCATTCATTTCAAAATTGATGAAATTCAAATCAGTTGTTTGGGGTTTTGTCCCATTCCAAAAAGAAAAATACTGCCTTTAGCAAAACTGAGCTCTGCTTTGTTTATATAGAGAGTTGTGTTTTGTTTAAAATACCAACTGATAGGATTTGTTCCATCAGAAGTTAATTAATCAACTAATTAATTTTTCTATTTATTTCATACGAATACCTTAAATGACAGTTTCATTTAACACTCTATAGTGTTTCCTGCTTTTAAAAATAAAAAAGACAAAGAATAGGATGGAAGAAAGCTGCATTTTTTTTTTCTTAAGAATAGACTGCCTGGAGAGAAGACTTATGGTGTGAGATTGCCCCACCAAGAATGGCAAACCTGCTCTTCTCACGCTGTGCTGGGGACCTTTGAGATTTTGTAAATAAGTGTGGAATGAGGGGAGTTCTTACTGAGCCTGTATGACTCTTTCTTCTTTATTAAAAATGCTTTCAGTTGTTGAAACTTACAGCTAACGTTAGGTCTCTACTGCTGTTACCCACAATTAAAACTATCTTGTACTTGGGATCATTTAAAAATAACTTACACATGCCTGACCTGTTCTCTCTGTGACAGGATTCAGCAATTGCTGATTACCCTGTGGTTGAGTTTGGGGGTTTGATTTGGCTATTCTGAGGGCAGTATTAATGAGAGTGGAAACTATTTAGATGGAATCAGCTGTTGTAGGTTAATAGTATTGGATTTTGGTTATTGCATTAGAGAAGGCTGTGTTACGAAGAACCTACAACTTGGTCAGTCATTTGTTCACTGACAGAATTTCTAGCAAGAGGTGGGCTTTGGGCTTTTTTGTTTTTTAAAGAAATAGTTAATCTTTAAGGTGAAGAGTTTATTTTTTAATTATTAATTTATTTCATTTTAAGTTATTTATTTTCTAGGCAATTATGGATAGAGAGCAGAGGAAACATCAAATAATTTTACAGTAATGTCACTAGAGATTTGAGATGTGTGTGAAACTTGCTTATGAGCCAGTCTTGCCAATCACACTTTTCATCGGGACATTGGCATAACTGGTTCCTTAATGGACATCTGAGGTGTATGAAGATGTTTGAAGAGTCAGTGCTCAAAATAGGCTTTAAATTGCATAAATGATGATCTGCAAGTGCGTAGTAAGAGTGTTGAGTAGCCTTAAACTTTGTATTATGTTATGGTCATGACTATGTAAGATGAAGTTTAATGCATAAAATCAAATATTAACTTTAAGATGTGATCAAAGATGCAAGACATTATTTTTAATTCCTTTAGATTACCCTACCACAAACTTCTGTTTGATTTACAGCATTATTGATTGCTTAACAGAAGATTTTATTTATCTTACTTCTTTAATAACCATTAGTTTTGCAGGGAACTTTCCTGCGTATTTTACTGCCTTTTTGCTTACACAAGCAATGATTCATAAATAAATGTTTAACTCCACTAGAGTTAATGCAGTATTTGCACATGGTTTATAAAGTATTGTTTGAAACATTAATACACAGTGGATTATAATGTATTGTTTGAAAAATCAATACATAGCTCTACTGTGTTCTGGGTATCAGTTTAAATTTGGATGCTGCAAGATCTGTTGTAGTCATTACGTCAAAGTCTCAACAGATAGGAAGCATTATTTGCATTTTCAGCTCAGTATTGGAGCATGATTCTGGAATTAAAGTTCCTGTAAATCTGTCTAATGTGCCTGTCTATGCCTTCTCAAAGCTCATACTAGAGAAGAATGGAGGAAAAACACAAGAACAACTCACTACCGTGTTACTTGCTCAAGGGAAACTGGACCTTGGATGACTCTTTGAAAGTCCCTGCACAATGATGCCAGTGGCTTAAGAAAACCCTTTATCTGCAGTTAGATCTGTTTTAGAGCTTACATTAATGAAAGGGCAGACAAATGAGCATAGTATCAAACCCAGTATTGACAGTAGGTCAACAGCAGATGCTTAGGCAAGAATATATGAGAAGAGCTCCTGGAGTATCACTGTATGCTTTTGCTTACCATTCTGTCTTTCAGTGATTTCACGGTCTAGGAGCTCCTGAGTTAGAAAGTGCATCTTCATATATGGAGTTTGTCATGGATTTTCTTCCTTAGTTTGCCTAGCTACATGAACTTTAAGCTTAATTATACATTTTGTGAAGAAATAACTTTTTTCTTTTGATTTGAAGCTGACTTTGCTTTTCCTGAATGACTCCTACTCTTAGAACAACCAGATGTTTCCTATTTACCTTTCCTCTGTCACTGGTGATCTTGTGGAGGTCTGTTCTCTCCTGCTTTCATGTGCGTTTTTCGTGCCTCTATTTAGGTGTTCCTCATACTGAAGCTGTGCTCTATCTGTCCCATGTTGCCATTTTCTGTATCTCTAGCCCTGCTGTATTGGTAGATGAAAACAAACCAGAAGTGCACACAAAATTGACTTGATATAGGATGTGAGACAGAATTACTTTGTGATTGATTTTTCACCTTTGTTCTGCATGTCTGTCCTAATAGTCTGTATCATTCAGTTTTATTTTCATGTCAGCTCAGTGCCAAGATGTTATTACTGTCATAGGCAGCTCTGTTGTAACCCAAAGCTCATGTCCCAAAGTGCTAGTAGTCAGCTCCGGGTCTGCTGCTATATATCTAATTTACAATCTCTTATTTGTGGACTCTTTTGCCCCTCATCTGACTTTCACAGAGAGGTGCAAATCCCTGCCTTGTTCAGAAGGCAGTTAAGAGTTGCTATGAGAGCAGAATTCAGTGTTGGGAGGCATTGCTACTTTGCTATCAGAAAGGACTGGCTAGTTAAGTTGAGAACATCTATCTGGTCTGTGCATGTTTCTTCTTCCCCATCTGTCTGATTTCTTAAGTTTTAAGGAGAAGTGGTATTTGGAAATAGAGTAATTGCTTAAGAATAAACCAAATGAAGTAATGGACTAAAGTAAGAACGGTATTAAACTTGGGATTTTCTATTTGTGATGTATTCCTTCAGCAAGTGTTCACTTGTTTGCTTTTTCCTAATTTGTGTGTTCTTCAGCTAAAACTGTAGCAACTGCGATTCAAGTGCTTCACATCTGTCTGGAGCATGCAGTAAGATTCAGAGTACTGTGGCAGAGAAACTATGAAACTAATCTAAATCGCACCAGAATTAATTGGCTATTGAGAATATGCTTTGAACTTGGCTAGTGCTTTCTGGCTTGATGCTGTATAGGTTCTGCACTCTTTTGACAGGAGAAATAGATTTGTAAGAGTTGTGCTTGTTTTGCCACCTATGCTGGTAGGCCACCATCTATACCATTCCTTGCTCTCTTTCATCAATAGAGTGTGTTCTGTCCTGCGTGATTGTTTCTACATAAGGCTCTTCGGAAAGCTCTGGAGAAGTGACCCACAGGTTTTAGCAGAAACCCCTGCAGTGTCCTACCTTGTAATTTGGGTGCTTCTCTGCTCTAGTGGTCAGTTGGCAACTGCATTACTGCCTTCTCTTATAAAACACATCTCTCTGAACTTGGGTGATTTGGGAAATAATGAGGGATACCACTCAAAAATTATAGTATATTTTTTGTCCCGTCTATATAATACAAAACATATTTTATATTTCTAAAGATGTTATTTATTTTTATAAGTAAAAGATAATATTTTTCCAGTCTAATAACTTTCTCATATATGCTTGTTGAATAGCAGGCAGAATACATGATTTCTTGCATAGCTTTGCTATTTTGTTAAAACTAAACCATGTCTACTCCCTTCCATCTCAACTGCTGCCTCACACAAGGGAGTATAAACACCAAATTTTAAACATGACTCATTTTGATGATCGTACAAGTGTACTAGATGATTATTTTTGAAGATAAAATTGCTGTGACATCCCTAAACCAAACTTAAATATGGAGTAACCTGGGTGGTTGGCTTGAATCTTCTAAGTATGCCACTATCTAGACTTGTCCATGATACAGAGTCTTGCTGTAAGTGGAGAACAAGTGAGGTGAGGGATTGTTACTGTTTTGCACACATTGGAAGGGGGGGGGGAAGTTGCCACTGGAAGAAATGTGTTATTTACTGCTACTTAAAAGAATACATATCGAAGAAATTGCCATAATGTGTTAGAAACAGAAATCTCTTACTGATATGAGGATAGGTCATACTATAAGCTACTTTAATGCTTTAGCAGACATTAATAATTAGATTATGCTTGACACACTTTTAAAATATTTCTTTGTAATATGAAGGTGCTACAAATACCAGTTCATGTTGTAAAAAGCTTGTTGGTTATCTGAGTCAAAGCTTAAAGTATAGCTCTGCTCTTGAAAATTTGTTTTTAGCTGTATCAGCTTGTAGGTGCTAAACCAATAGATAACTTTTATTCTGTAGATTTATATATATTTATACTGGATGTGTGCACACATTTGTGACTAAGAAACACAAAAGGAATTAGTGAAGATCATACCAGTGAGCATGTCTTTTTCTTTCTTAGGGCAGAAATGTCCTCTTCGTAAGGTATACCAAGGGTTTGTGTGCTGTAGAAACCACAATAGGAATTGTGGCTAGCCACAACTAGCATTTGTCTTGGTTTTGTTTAGCAGTACATTATGTAAAGCAAACTAAGAGAAGTAGATACATAGCAGCAAAAGAGGGAAAATCATCACATTTAATTACTTTGAAGTACCAGAATTTAACCTGCAAGACTTCTTTTCAGCAAGGTGAAGAGCGTGAAAATAAATCTGTCCCCGGAGATCAGCAGATGAATTTATCTGTGATTTTCTGACCACAGTTTGTTTGATTCTTCAGTACTGTCCCCTAGAAGCCAACTCATTGAGAGTGGCTAGGTTAGGCAGATGTCAATGAAGACTTGAATTCCTTTTCCAATGTATCCAAAGAAATCTATAGTCTTGGTTAAACTTCCATTACAGCCTTTTTGCGTATAATGTCATCCACAGTAGTTGTCACCAACATGAATGCTACTAGGAAACCTTTCAGTCTTTTACTTCTAAAATGTTTGTCATGTTAATGCTCATGCACAAAAATCTGAAAGCAAAAAATTCCCAGGGACTTGAATTTCACAGAATGAACTGAACAAAATCAGTATACTGAGAATATTGCTAGTTTCTCAAGTACCTGATAGCCCCTGCCTTCTCCTAAGACCTGGAATTTTGTGTTTGGTTAGAGAAGGGGGGCCTTGTTTTTGTTACATGCAAGTAAAGTAATCTCTTGGTGTATTATGTAACTTCTTTTAATTGGAAGATGGGGATTTTGCCATGGAGATAATGAGACACTTTGTATCTAATGTGCAATTTTTTTGTTGTTGTTTTGTTTAGTGGGAGACTTCGATAAGATCTGGCGTGAGCACTGTGAGGATGAGGAAACTCTGTGTGAATATGCTGTGGCAATGAAAAACCTTGCAGATAATCACTGGGCAAAAACTTGTGAAGGGGAAGGCCGAATTGAATGGTGTTGCAGGTAAATCTTAATGTATTTGAAAGATGCAATTGCATACTTCTACTCACAAATTTCTTATAATACAAGGCTTAAGCTTTTTTTTGCCATTTTTTAAGATTTGTTCTATAACATGTTAATGATTTATTGCTTCCTAAAGCAAGTACCTTCCTACTGTTCCAACTTACTAAGGAAGTATAGCTTATGAAATGTTTTGTTAAAAGGTGGCCCTTTTTTAAAAGTATCTTCAACAAACAACTTTTCTTCCTCAATACTGAAGCTGTTTGCAAGTAAACCTATGAAATAATTTTCTATGCATTTGTCTGAACCTAAACTGAACAAATAGAGTGAATGTAGCTCGTTTAATTTTCAGGGCTTTGATTTGATTTGTGTGTATAATACAATAGTGTTTAAGCTCCAAATGCAAATCTCTGCTTAATTTTCAAGTCTTAATCTTGACTCTAGCCTCTGTGGAAATTTTTTAAAATTTATTTTAAACTTTTTAAAATTCCTGGGTTGTAAACGTCTAAATTTTATTGGGTTATCTGAAGAGTAAAGTCATGAAGTGGGTTCAACTAAACTATTTCAATCCTTGAGGAAAATAAACTCCTAAAGGAGGAGAAATGTTGGTTACTCAGGATTCCTGCATACAGTTGGCATCCAAGGCATACCATGGAATTTGTACAGCAGAATAAAGTAAAACACTGTTGAAATCCAACTGGGAAGAGAATTTATCTATAGTTTGGCGTTTGGGAATGACTTTAGACAGGTGAAAAGTAACGTTGTGTACCAGTCTGTAGGTCCTACAGGTGAGTGTTGCAGTGTGGTGAGCAAAAGGCATCAAATAAAAGAAGGCATGGTATCCCTAAAGTTATATACATTATGTGGGTCTCATTAAAAAAAAAAAAAAAGGGGGGGGGGGGCGGCGACACAACTGTGAAACAGTTGAACTACAATACATCTTGGTGGCAACTTGAGCTGTTCTGTGGCTTCTGGAAATGGAGCAAGTAATAGCAAGCTGTTTCACTTTTTCCCTGCAACAGATTCTTAAATATTTGAAACTCATTTCTTTATCTATTAATCTTTTATCCTTTAGCTTAAAAAAACCAAAAAAACTAATTAAGTGTTTTTCTGTAGACCCTTTTCTGGACATGTTTTGTGTATCCTTACCCCAGTTACAAGAGAGGTGAATCAGTTGGAAAGGACGCCCAAAACTGGACACAGTGTTCTCCATGCCTTATCAGGGATAAATAAAATGAAGAAATATTCTGGTTGTAGTAAACTCTTGTTATGCTGCTGACCTTGTTTGGTGGGTTTTCTGTAGAGTTTTTTTGTATTGGTGTGGCATTGATTGTGGCTCACTTATGATCCCCAAGTGCCCATTTCTTTTTTAATGGCTTCCTCAGCTGCTAGTTGTTTTCTTGTATTTGTGCTATTCATTACTTCTATGGAAATGCTGATATTTGTACTTCTCTCTACAAAATTACATTCTCTTGAATCATATTGAATTCTAACATTGCTTGCAGTATCTTGCCCCACCCCAGCTTGGCATAGTTTGCAGATCAGTTAAGAGGAGTACTGATTGTTCCCAATGGTCAGATTATCTGTGAAAATACTAATTTTATTGGACCCAGGACAGACTCCCATGGAACATTGCCCAGTATTTTCTTACAGTATAGTTGTCAACTAATATGTGAATCTTTTTTCAGTAGAGCTGTGTACATTTACTTTAACTTCAGCTGAACTGTATTCCCTTTGCTTGTGACAAGCTTGTCTGTTACCCTGTAGGACAGAATAATGTTCCTTGTGGACAGTTGATGGCCTATGTATTGAAGTTGTTTGGCTCTGTGTCTCACTTGTTTTCTGTTTGTAGTTCATACAAGATTTACAAAGTAAACATTTAAATAAGTGTCCAGTTTGGGCCTTGCATCATGAACTCATATTAAGAAGAGAATCCACCTGGTAAGAGACACTAAAATGCTCTGTCTCGGTATAAAGCTTCAATTAAAGCACGACCTTTTCAGTTTGCAAAGCCAAGGGGCCAGGATTTTTACATCAGTAGAAAAAGAGGGGTACTTTTGTGTGTCTTGGATTAAACTGAGGTCTGGATGGCTAGATACCAGAACATATCTGATTGACTTTGTGTTCTGCAATTTTTTTTTCCTTTTTGAAGGGTCAAGAGGTGTGCCAGACAGATGGCAGGTCCCATTGTTGCTACTCCTCTTTATGTCTGGGTGCATAATTGCATGCAAGAGACCTTGACTTGCATGAGATTTCACTGAAAGCTTTTGCTCAATGCAAGTTTTTTTTTTTTTAAATCTTTCCTTCATTTTTCTTGTATTCTCTTATAAACAAGCATCTGATAAAGTAAATCAGAGAATACAGAATAACCAGTAGAGAAGCCATGTGTATGTCTCAGGATCAAGAATAAAAATGTTCTTGTAGCTTTCCACTTCTGAAAGCCTTTCTAGCTATTTAGTTGAAGCCACTGGAAAAATGCTTATTCTGACATTAATTCTTAAACCAGAAGACATGAAACCTACTATTTTACTTCTTCATTAGTTGTTCATTTAAACAAGCACATATCCAGACTTAAGGAACTGTAAAAGATGGAAAGCAGTACATGATAGTCTGTGCTGATGACCCTATGCCTGCATTGTGTAGGGACAGTTTTATTTATTTTTTCAGTGCAACATTATACAGCTGTTAGTTGGGGACTGGCAGGGAAGAGGGATTAAAACTTTGGCTCTTTCAGGTGCAGTTTAATGATCCCCTGAGTGGTGTTGTAAAAAGCCTGCAACACTCAACTGTCCTTCCCTTATGTTCTTTTTATATCTTTAGAAAACTGAACACATCAGCAAATGGTATTTGGAAACAAATGTTTCTGTTTCCTCTTTCATTTCACTCGTACTACAACACAAAACTTAAACCACAATGGGGTAAGATGATGTTTACCCTGAATAATTGTCCTAACTCTTAATTTTTGCTGTCATAGGTAGGCTGGTGAACCTTTGTATGGACAATGAATGCCAGTCTGTTCTGGTTCTAGTTAGAACAAAATAAGCTAGACCAGCAGGTTTCCTTCTTTCTGTTGCTTTTGCATGAGTGTTAAGACTTGTGTTGACTTGGCTATTTTTTTAAATAACAAAAGACAAAATCTGCACTTCTAACTAAAAACAGCTATAATGACAAAGCACTATTTGGACCTGCGTTTTTTTTTTAAAAGTCTTTTGATTGTTTCATGAGCCAACTGAGGAAATACGGGCTTGATGAAGTTACTGTCAGGTGAGTGCAGAACTGTTTGGAAAAACTTGCAGAGAATAGATGTTAGAAGGTTATCTTAAAAATGTGATTTACTGAGGAGAACTCTCTCAGTGTCTGTCCCTGCATTCATTACTAATCAATATTTTCATTAATGATCTGCTAGAATACTGTCTGTTTATTAAATTTGCAAATGAGACCAAACAGAAAAGAATTGTCACTCTGAGAGCAGGATTAAAATTTACAGTGTTGTTAACTATACCAAATATTATCAACTATACAAATACAGGCCGGGGAGTAATTGGTTGTGTCAGTCTTTTAGAAAAGCATTTGGATTCTGTAGCAGGCCACAAACTGAATATGAAACAGTCATGGGATGCTTTTGCAATAAAGTCAAATACCATACTGGAGCATGTTCATGAGCTTGTCCTCAAGATATGTAAAGTACTCCTCTGACTTTATTGAGCATTGCTCTTAGCCAAAATATCACCTTGGCCACTGCATTTAAAAAAAAAAAAAACCAGCTCAACTCCAAGAAAGATAAAGAAATGGTCAAAAATCTTGTATGTTTTTTCAAAAAAAGCCTTGGATTTTTTTTCTAGACACTGGAGCTGTCTGTTTAAAAGAAGAGAGGGTTAAGTAATCCCTTACAGGATCTTTGAGAATAACAGGTCTCTGCTAGAACTGGGAAGCTGATCCTGTTTGGGCTTGGAAGATTGAGTGAATGAATGTTTTAAGTCCCTTCAACACTGTTTTTCAGCTTTTTTGATGAATGCAGTTAGTCGAGCAATTCACTTTCAGGAGAATGGAATTAAGAAGGAGGTGGCATAAACAGGAGGAGGGAAACCATTTAAAATGGAAGAAAGACTTAATGTTCATTGTTCATGTTTATATGACAGTCTTCACTTTTGCTCTTAAGTACTGCTTTGTTCTGACAAAACCATATCTGTTTGTTGAACACTAGAGCAGTGTTACAGTCACTTATTAGAGCACTGATCATATGATAACTACTGGCTATTTTCAAGTTCTTGGAATCCTTCGGTAATGAAAGATATTGCCTCCAGAAGCTGGCTTGTGGTGGAGGGGTGGACACAGTATCAGAGAAACATCTGATTACAGACCTAATTGTGTTTCTCAAAAGGAGAATGTCTCAATTCAATCCTAGAACTGAGACCAAATATGAAAAGTAAAATGGACAAATGTATCGTGTACAAGTTTTTCAACTTGAAGTTTAACAAAATATAAACATGATAATAAAAAATTACCATACTTTACATTGCGAAACCTAGTGCTCTCACCTGTGCTGAATACAGGATTTCCTTACCTAAAGCTGGGTGTGCAGGACAATAGCAAAATAATTTCCAGTCCAGAGGAAACTTTTCTGCTTTCATAGGTATGATTAAGGTGATCGAGGGAAATCGAGAATTCTCCCTTCCTTGATTTTCTTTGGAGGTTGGGTGGTGGGTGGGTTAGACCTGTGGAAGAGTTTACACTTTCTTTTTTCAGGCCAGCAGCTCTGTCAGTTGACATTAGTAAACTTATTCCTCAATGGGTGGGGTTCGGGGAGGAACGTTTTGCAGACAGAAACGATGAGAAATTCAGACTTTCCTTCAGCTCTGAAGGGGAGTATGTTATTTCTCTGTACTCTCACTGAACTTCATCTTCTATACTAGGTTTTAGTTAGTAAATATTGTAAGGAACATAAGTCAAGCTCACCTTTTGCTCATTATAAAGCAAAAGGAAAGACATGGACTGTGTCAGTTCTTAGCCTGTAAAACTGGCTGCTTGAAACCCTTGAGCATTGATAACAGCTATCAGAAACTGCTTTTTGCCATGGTAAAAGCTGACTACACCAGCTTTAATGTAGTTATTCATTATCACTTGACAAGAAGAACTAACTACTGGTTCTTTCATGGCTTTTAAATTTTGTGTGGTGTTTCTTTGGGAATTCCTCCCTCCTTTTTATTAATTATATATTCCATTGAAACCCTTGGTTTTGGTCACTGTATTAAAAAATGAAGCTTCTATTTCATTGCTGGAGAGTACTAACAAATGAGTATGTATTTATACAGGCTTTTAACAAAGCTTCCTATATGTGTCCAGCCCAAATGGTGGAACAGAGGGATCAACTTGAACAGGTTTACCATTTGAGATTTGAAGTATGGAAGACAAGTTTCGCTGAGGAAATATCTAGATTATATTTTTTTTTAAAGCAAAGACATGAACTGGACACTTCACCAGTGTCTCTGCCAGCCAACTTAAACAGTTTAGACCTGAAATGTTTATTTCGCAGTTTGTGTAAACTGTAGCAAGTGTTAGCTAAGGTAGCATTTACATTCCACAATTCTTCACAAACAACTATGTTAATTGTAGAGCTGTTAGTGTATCATCAAACACTGAAAGCTTAAATGCCAGTTAAAAATGGAGCCATGTCAGTTCTCAGAATTACAAAATAGATTTCTTCATTTTATTTCTCTTTGTAGGTAATTAAGGAATGTTCTGTTCATTACTTGAGTCAGTTGTTAAATACAGCCTTAAACAGCTGCATACTCAAAACCACTGTGTGATCAATGATGGCTTTTAATGGCCATGAAGTTAAATGTGTAGCTACATCAAGAAGTTACCATGGGGTAACCTACTGAGTGTATTACCTCTGGTTAGCTGCTGTGCAGTGACTGCCTGTCTGCCCACTCTACCCCACAGTGAGTGTGAGGTCCGCTTCCACAAGGGGAGTATGTCAGCAGCTCTTCTGAGGTCACAGGAACCAAAAGGGCAACATGTAGTAATCCTGTCAGAATTATTGTAACTTCAGAAAGGCATACAATGGAGATAACCTTCAGTGGTTATGAAGTGCAGTGTTTCTTAGGGGTTTTTTGTTTGCATGGGTGGATTTGTTTTTTTGGGGGTGGGGTGGTGGTTTTTTGGCTTCCTTGTGGTACTGCAGAGGTATGCAGGCTGGGATCTGAATGTGAAGCATTTTACTCAGTCCTGGGCCTTCCTGTGGCTCTGGCCCCTCCTTCTACCAGTGAAAACCCAGAAGTAGAAGATGCTTCTCCTCATGGTTGACTTTGACAGTGTCTTATGTGCAGACAAGGAAGGTCAGTTAAGAAGCATATAGAATTATGAGAACTCATCTGACATGACAGTCGGGGGTAGAAGGATGGAAAAAAAATAATGATTTACACCAGTACCATTCATCAAGAAATGGCTTCTCAGTGACAAGAAGAGCTTATACTACACTTTACAATGAGATGGTTCTCCTGTGCAGAAGCTCATTAACTGTTAAGCTGGGCAACATACCAGCTTCTAGTGAGTTAAAAGGTTGATAACATCAATAGTTGAGGAGAAAAACAGTATATTCTCCCAAGGTTGTGAACTTTCTGATGTGTTCGGACTCACCTGTGAGCGTCAATGGCAGTGCAACACTATTTAAACTGCCATTGATTTTGGATGGTTTAAGATATACAATGAGAAAAAAGATTTGGAATAAAAACAGAGACTGCAGGGTGCTAACAAATTATGAGGTAGCTGATAAATGGTATGGAAAAATATATTTTTTCTGAGTTTCAATTCTTTGACTAAATGACACACAACTAAATAGTTTTAAATTGATCATATGCTTATAAACAAATAATACAATATAGCGTAAACCACACTTTTATTAGCATACCAGCAATAATTCCAGTGTTTTTCCAGGGTTCTGTTTTGTTTACTGATGTTTTTAATCTCTTTCCTGCCAAGTTAAATGACTGGCTCTTTAACTTGCTTAATTTTAGAGTTGTTGTCTTTCCATACATGCAATCTTTAATGGATGGAGTTTGTCTTATATATCTGGCAGTATTGAAGCCTGTACTGTGACTAATGCTTCTGCATGTGATCTTGCTGCATACTATGAAGATGTTGATTTTATTTCTGTATTCCACCTAGCTTCTTTTTGGTCTGAAAATATCTTTGGTTACTGAAGAATTGTAACTATAAACTTGCTGATTATGTTTACTGAGTTTATTTCTCAGATAGCTGTGTTTTGTCCTGAGGTTACTGTCTGCATTTTAGACTTTTTATATTTAGTGCAAGAATGCCTAGGGCCTGCTTGAGCAAGTAAAACTTGCTTGTGCTTTGAGGTCATTAGACATAGGTCAGTTTTGATCTTGAGGTCCTGTAAGCATGTCACCATAGAAATGTGTCCAGGATAACACCCTCGCCTCCGGCAAGTAGTAGTAAGCGGGACATAATGTACTACTGTAATTATACCTTTACTGACTTAAGGTGGTCATTTCCTACTATCTTCAAGTAAAGCAACTTCTGTCTGTACCTGTTTGATTGTGTATGTTTCCCTTAAAAAAGTCACTGAGTTGAGTTTCTTATTTTCCTTCACATCTTATATGGTGGAGAGGCTGGATATATTTGTTGCCTGTAATATCATCAACCCTTAGATAAGGCCTGTGTATTCCAAGACTTTGTTTCTATTTGTTATTTAAATGCAGCATTATACCACATGTCCTTTCCTGAATTTGTGATGTGAAATACTATGTTATCTTGATCCTACTTTGTATAAGGTGTTATTAAACTACACTTGAACTTATGTTTTTTGGAATGTTTCCTTCAAACCTCCGCAGCTTTGCTAGAGGAAAATTGAGTGAATTTCAAGAAAGCATCATAAAAATGGGTTGTCAGGAAACCATCCTAACAGACATCCTTAACAGAGAAGTACTATTTCTGTTAAACTTTCCATGAAAATATTTGGCTGGCACATCTAATTAAAAATACTGCTTTGTGCAGGGTGTGTCAGGCTTTTTAGTTGCACAGCAACAAATTGTTTCCAATTCTACTTCTATTTTGTGGACAAAATTCAGTTATTCTTGAAGATAATGCTTGGTTCTCATACACTAATGCTGACTACTGGTTGAAGTATGCAGGTGCAATTTAACTTTTTGGACAACATTCATTCCTTTAAACTGGTTAACATTTCTGTTCAAGTATGACTAGATAATTTTTTTCTGGTTCATATTAGTAAAATAATGAAGTATGGAGAAAAAATTTAAAGCTAAAATAAGTCTAAAGCTATTTTGAATCTGTTTATTCAACTGGGACTTACAGCCTAATTTTTGGAAATAAAACACCACTTGACTTCAAGAGTGTCTTTGGATGTATCTAAAGCTGATTTACCAAAGTTCCAGTAAAACCTAGATTTGTCTAAAAGCTGACAGCACTTGTATCTCTTAAACCTCTGTCTTGTGCCTTATCTATAGTAAAGACCAAAAATAGCATTCTTTTTTTCTGGGGAATTTTTCTTTTTATCTTTTCAGTGTATGCAGAGAATATTTTCAGAACGGTGGGAAGAGAAAAGCACTTGAGAAAGATGAAAAAAGAGCACTTCTTGATTCTAAGACCACTCCAGCTTTAAATGTTCCTCAGGCTCCCAAGATTGAAGATCCCTTGCCAAACTTCAGCTTGACAAATCATGAAGCTATAACAGAAGAGTAAGTTTTACTTGTTTTCCAGACTTTTTTCCTCCTTGTTTTTGTGGTAAGACTTACCTGGATTTTTCCCCGTAACGTATTTGATCAGTCTGATGTATTTTTAGTAGTTAGGAAGGGGAATTTTTATGTGAATATATACATGCTTCAAGAAATATTTATGCTGTGACGTATTTTGGATTAATACATTTGATAAATTTGGATACCATAAAACAGTTGCTTGAGAATGACTGACTACTTGGTCATCTTCATTTAAGTGTTAGAGCAGTTTCACTTTTGTATGTCATTGGTGTGTAATGCAATTTATATTAAACCTTGAGGTGAAATAAGGGAGACATTAATTAAGTTAGAATCTAATGGCTGTTCAGCATTGTTGAAAAGTCAATTGCTTATGTAAGTACTAAGTGCCAAATGTAAATATCAGAGTAGTTAAAACTTTCTCTTCATAAATAATTGCAGAGAAACTCTTGATTCCAATTATACACTTCAAAAGTAATTTTGAATTATAACCCTTAATTTTAAATGTGCTAGCTTTCTCATGACTGCCTCTGCAGAAGTTGTAGTATCCTTGAGGTATTTTCCTAACAACAATTTTAATTTTGTTTTGACCTTCACTAAAGAATTTTATTTTTGGCATTCAAGAGTAGCTTTACTTCAGTTACAGTCCCGCCCTCCTTTTCTTCCCCTAAATAACACGGGTCATGTTTGTGGCTATTCCATGTGTGATGGAAAGAATTTAATATTTTGCAAGTATAATGGAATAATGAATGAATAATCCTATTATCGTTAAACGTTACACTTATGACTTGCTTCATATTCTTTATAGACCAGTTCTTACAACTGTCTGCAGTAGTGTTTTTTCTGTTCTGTGAAGAGATTGTTCTCATTATTGTAGCATATCTTCTGTGATCAGCACTTACTTTAATTTAGATATGTCACTAGTTAGGAAAGGAATGAGCATGTTAATGTTATTAGCAGATGTGTCTGTCCTTATGCACTGGTATCTTTTGTGGTTTCTCATGTTTGTAAAATAACTTGCAAAAGGCATAAAGATCCCGAATGCCTATGTTGTTAAATAGTTACATGCAAAAAGAAAATATTTTCTCTGTTGTCCTATTATGACAAGACAAAACAGATGCTTCCAAAATGAAGATAGTAGCTTCTCATAAGATGACTTCCCCTCACAGAATCCTCTTTTTAATGCTCATTTTGCTAAGTCAGTCTCAAAATGAATACCTGTTTTTAATGAGAACTGCCAGGCACTCTCACATAATGGGATACTAATACCTTATAACATCTCAATAATGCTAGCATTTGTTAACACATAATTTTAGCATTACTATAAATAGCAGTTTGTTGGTACTTGTTTGTTTAAATCTATAAGTTTGATCATACACTACTTAAAGTTGATTTGTCTTTCAGTGGGATGCCTTGTCATGTTAAAGTATTAGCACTCTCTTTGCATGTGCTCTATCTTTACACTTTATACAGTTTATAATGGCTGTTGCAGAGTTAACTTCACATGACTTTCTTCTTGCTACCAGTAGTCTGTAGCCTTACTTTTTGCTCCAACAAGTGTCTATAGACAGTAGTTAGTAGAGAAGTTTTTATTAAATAATTTTTAAAGTATTTATTAATATAGTGAGTGATGATTTTTTTATTTTCATTCTCAAAACTTTAAAAATACATACATGCATAAAAGACATACCTGGCAAAGGCAAGATTCATAATATTTACCTGAGTAAGCAACAAATGATAGTAAGGTTTTTAGTAGCTGTACAGACCTTAAAGCAACAAGGCATACCTCTTCTAATTTACTGCCCAGAGAAATCAAAGTTCAATTTCTTCCTTTATGCCTTATAGAAGAAATTAGAGTTTATCAGAATGAAAATGGATTGTGTATTACGAAAGACATACTTTCCTCCTGATGTGCTTTCCTACCATGCCTACACTGATCAATTAGTGAAGTCTGAATCTTGGTGAGGTCTTGATACAAAGGGGTATGGGGGAACCTGCACACACACACACTCACTCACTTGTTCAAATACTGTTACTCCAATCTGGTCATGTAATGCTACAGATAAGAGTTGTGGGGTTGTCTATGGGTATGGCTAAGCCTGTAACTTTTTTTTTTACTCTAGTAAGTGTAAAGACAGTAATTTTGTTCTTCCCATATATCACCCTCTCTCAAGCAGTATTAAAAACTGGTTATGTAGGAGCTTATATAGGAGCTCTTTCTGAGCTTACCTTTACTGGCACGCCGTTGTAGAGCGACTGTACTTTGCTTGGTAAGGAACAAAGCTAGCTGAGGAATAAAAAGTTCCACAGGGAGTAAAAAAAGATGCTGGGGGATGCAGAGAGAAGTTGGAAGCACTCAGCCAGCTCTTAAAGGTGATGGTAGGAAACATTATAGGAACCAGAAGTGCAAAGTTTACTGCAACTCAGAAATTCACTCAGCTACTTTGATGATCCCATTTCCAGTTGCTCACCTCTTTCCCAGATTAAAATTGATGAGTCTCACAGAAATAACTAATGCAAACATTCCTTTTTGACTTTCATCTGTATGAAAAGTAATGTATTGTCCACAGTATGTACTTCCATCCTGGAATGAGTTCTTCTGTTTCTAACATTAACACTGCACCTGTTGTGAAGCTGGACATCAAAGTGGCTTAGTCTTGCAAGATAAAAGCAGTTGTTATCTGCTATTTAACAGCTCCTCCCTTCAATAAATCAGTCCCCCCTTTGTTCTCTTTTGGAGTTGTTTCGCTTTTTTTTCTGTCAAATTAAGCAGTCTTGCTTTTTATCCTTACTGGTAAAAATCACAACCTCTTTCATATGGGTTCTTCTCAGGTGTAACAGCTGAACATGAGCCGGCAGTGTGCCCAGGTGGCCAAGAAGGCCAACAGCATCCTGGCCTGTATCAGAAATAGTGTGGCCAGTAGGAGTAGGGAAGTGATTGTGCCCCTGTACTCGGCACTGGTGAGTGCTCAAATAATATGCACCTCGAATCCTGTGTTCAGTTTTGGGCCCCTCACTACAAGAAAGGTGTTGAGGTGCTGGAGCATGTCCAAAGAAGGGAAACATGTCTAGAAGCCCAAAGAAGGGCAATATGTCTAGAGCACAAGTCTTATGAGGAGCAGCTGAGGGAACTGGGGTTGTTTAAGTCTGGAGAAGAGGAGGCTGAGGGGAGACCTTGCTCTCTACAACTACCTGAAAGGGGGTTGTGGTGACGAGGGTGTTGGTCTCTTCTCCCAAGTAACTAGCAAGAGGATGAGAGGAAATGGCCTCAAGTTGCACCAGGGGAAGTTTAGACTAGATATTAGGAAAAATTTCTTTACTGGGAGAGTGGTCAAGCATTGGAACAGGCTGCCCAGGGAGGTGGTGGAGTCACCATCACTGTGATGTTGTTCAAAAGTGTTGTTTTGAAGTGTTCAAAAAACGTGTAGACATGACACTTTGGGACATGGTTTAGGGGGCATGGTGGTGTTGGGTTGATGGTTGGGCTTGATGATCTTAAAGGTCTTTTCCAACCTTAATGATTCTGTGATTCTGTGTTGGTTTGACTGTCTCTTAAGGTTCAACCTATCATTCCTTCTTTCGTATATAGCTCAGCAAGCTAGACCTTCCTAGTGGATATGTTTATGCGTGGATGTTACAAAAGATTTGAGGCATACCAGTGTTGCCACTCGGAACCAGACATACAGCTTTGTTCTGCTCTTCTGACAGCAGCATAAGGCAGCTGATTTTTTTTTTTTTTCCCCTCCCATCCTTGGTAAATAATAGAGTAATTGAAAACTGTAAACTAGAAGATTAGCACTTGAAGTGATTAATTTCAGAGATAAAGTGACTTTCCTTATGTTCATGTAATTGTGTTCTATTTCTATCTACTTCCAAGAGAAAATGTCACTTACCTGTGCAACACCTAGTTGAATAATAAGTGCATTTTTAAGGGGGCTAATAATGAAGGACTGCAGTCCAGGTAGTAAACTTCTTCAAATAAACAGGTGTGGGATATATTTGAAATACACTCATATCCCAAGTTATGGACACTTTTTTACCAGTTCCTGATCTTTAACTATTCATACTATATTTTTTCCTACTTGTACACTAATGCATTGGAGAACTCTGGATTCAAGATGTGCTGGGAGATCACCTGCAGTGGCAAAGTACCCTCCTTGCTTCTAATGTTGCCTTGACTGAAAATCATTAGAAAACAGGGGGTTGAAGGGTGATTATCAACACATTCAGCAAGACTACATTTCTAACAAAGTCATTGGCTTACTGGATCAGTGATAGTCACCTAGATTACAGTTATATTCTCACAGAGGAATCTGACTTAAGAGTTACAGTGCTGAAAAGTAGGTCTTCAGACCATCTGAATCTGTAGTCTGTGCTCTCTGTATATGTTCAGTGACCAAATCTAAGTGCTTCTGAAGAACTTCAAAATGATTTCCAGCACCTAAGTAGGATCCTGTTCCTACTGATAACCGCAGCCTGAGAATTGCTACAAAGCAATTCATTGAACCTGTGTTCTGAGAGGCAGCAAAACCTGACAAGCAACAGGAAGTCAAGACAAGTGAGCATCTGCACCTCTTCTACTTTTAAGGTTTCAAAGTACATTTGCATTGAACTTAGACTACAGGGCTTCTTGGATATGAGACATCTATCAGAATGAATTTGCCCTGTATCAAATGCCTTCAATGTCTTGTCCGTTAGTTTAGAAGAGAGTTTCTGGCTTCTGCTCAGCTTGGAATCCAGACTTGTAGCGTTCCAGAAGTGTGCCCCAATGCTGTAGTAGTCTGAAGTTGTTTCCCCTATCACCCAGTCAAGAATAACGCTGCAGCCAAAAATGCAGGTTTTGTAAGAGAGGAAGACGGAACGCATCGCAATTATTTTTCACTCTGCCATAGGTGAAGTGGGCTTTCCTGGAGAGGGTTCTGGGCTGTGCTGCTTAATTCTAATCTGTACAAGTATTTCATTGAACAGTTTAAAAGGAAAATGTTAAGATCTCTAGAGGCTGTCACTCTTCTTTATGGGAAGTTTTCTCTGCACTATAGAGTCGCATTCCCTCTTCTATTTCCAGTGGTCCCATGTGGTTTCTATTCTTTTACTGTTACCATTGGACTCTTATGTAGAATGCAAGCATACATACAGACATATGTTTCTGTTATTGAGAAAGAATCTGCCATTAGTGTCTCCATTTGCTAGGCAAGGAGATGTGCTGGTCTGAGAAATCTCATACTAGCCTTACATGGTGAAAGACACGACTTAAGCCCACGTTTGTGATTTATGGCCACTAGGATCTGAATGGTGCCTCTGCAGTATTCAAATTCCTGTTGTACAGTTTACATTGTGATTGGTATCCAAGATGGGAAAAAATTGTTGCTATTATCTTCATTCTGGAAACTCACTCAGTACTGACTGACTTATGGGGTAGCCTGGTAATGTGTCTGGTTTTAACTTAAAGGGAATCGTTGCGTTATTTGCCTTGGTGGTGTTGGTATTTTGACAGAAGTATCCCCTGGTTATCTTATATTCCATGAAGAAGCAAAATTCTTAAACTTGGCATTACTGTTCTGCTGCATGCAACAAGAAATCTTCCCTTGCTTCTCCAACATCCTCGCTGTGGTAGATCACTGGGAGTTTAGGAGGAGCACAGAGAGCCCAGATCTCTCTTTTGCTCCTTAAAGATTTTTTTTTTCCTGCAGTATTCCTTACTGCTTTGTTGTTGCTATGAGTACAACCATGGCTTTGTTGGATTCCATTGACCCTTCAGATCTATTTCTGAAAGTTTTTTGCAGTTATCTGTCTCTTTAGGGAGGAATCTTTCCCAAAAAGATGACAAATGATATTTCGGAGATGCCAGTTGGAATTGGCTACAGAATCTTGAATCAAAAAGCAAAACTTGCTTGCTGGAAAGTTATCATTCTCCTCCCTGTGATTTCCATGTGAAAGCTGTGGGTTTGCCTCTGTTAATGGAGTTTGGGTGTTCTAAGATCTTACAAATCATGATGGAAATTTTTAGATGCAGCCCTGTAAATGATCCATTAGAAAGAGCTCAAACTGTTGGGTGCTAATGGTGCTGTACTTTTTTTTTTTTTGATACATGGGTGCACTCATCAAGTTGTGTTTTAAAGAACAGGCAGATGTAAAGTCTGTGCTAGTGGACTTGAACACAATTGTTTAACTCCAACATTTACTGTTTTGTTGCAATTGCAAAGAAAGAATAAACAGCAGGGGCCTCCAAATTCAGAATGCAAGGAAAATAAAAAAAACTGAGGAACAGTGTCTTTGATTGTAGAACGTATTCAACAGCTGAGTCCTTGATATTAGTGATAAAAAAGTGCAACTTCAAATTCTGATTCTTTTATGAGGGACAGCGTATCAGGTTAGACAAACTAAGTGCCAGGATGAGGCAAAACCTTTAAATGATGACGTGATAGCTGACTGGCAGTACTTCTGTACAGGTGCATTGATCTTATCTGATGCTACATTATATATACTGCTGTCTGCCTTAGTCATGAAGAAAATGCCTATGGTTGCAAGCTTGATGACCACAAATGTTCCTCTAGGCATTGGTCAAGGAGACTATCCTTTGGAAGATAAGAATGCTTTCAGAGGCAAGGCAGCAAATCACTATTCTCAAAAGTTGCCAGGCATGTTTTTTTCTTTTTTAAACTATATATTTAACTTAAAGAAAGGAACAATGATGTCTTTATCTTCATAAAGGCATTTCAGGTTGGTTTTGCAGTTGGTCACAGATTATGTCAGAGCTTCCCAAGAAAAGGCAAATCTCATCTTCCAGGCTTTAGCACGTCTTCTGCTGTGCTATAATGGGAGGTTCCACTAGACAGTGCAAGAATGTCCTCTCTTCATTTCTTCAGTCTGCTATCTTCTTTCTGATCTCCCACTCTTCCAGGTTTTTTTAGCCCAGGAAGCTTTAGAATCTGTTTGAGAATAATGGGCCAGTTATTCAGTGTGGGGGGTTGTTTGGGTTTTTGGGGTGGTTCCCCCCCCATGATGTTTTGGAAAGGTGTATGTGCATCTCTGCAGCATTCTGGAACTAAATTATTAAAGTGTCCTCAGCAGTCTCTCAACCTCCTTCTGTCAGTCCAAGCATTAAGTCATGATTTCTCAAGTTAATCCCCCTCCCTCCCTTTTTTTTTTTTTTTAAAAATCATTCACCTTTTGTTGTTTGGAAGCATAGTTAAGTATTTAGTATGACAGCCATTGACCTTCTTATCTGTAATTTCACCTTGAATAGTAGGGTTATCACACAGTGGCAGATGAGATAGATTTTTGGCTTACTAAAATGTTCTCCAGAATTCTTACAGGATATATCTTCATTTTTCAGTACTTCAAGAAGTACTCTGATTAGGACTCTCTCTCTTAAACCAGATGGCTATTTTTGACTATTTGTCATTAAAAAGCTTTTGGATCCTTCAAAACAAAATTGATTGCATATTATGGAGTAGACTTTTTTCCAAGTAGTTCTGAGGGAATACTTCAATTCATTTAGATGTTTAGAATAACTTCCTTTCAACTTGAGCAGCCAGTTTTTAAGTTTGTGGCTCTGCATGGACTGCTCTCTTTCACAGCATCTGTTGAAAACAGACTTGGAGTGAACATCCAGCATTTTAAAAAATACTAGCTAACATAAAGCAAATAAACCATCTTAAAATTTTTGCAGGGAATAACTAAATGCTCTCATTTTTAGGTTTTTTTTGTTTGTTTACATTGGAATACCATTATGTGTTCTCTTGTCTTTGTTAAACAAACGATGGCACTTGACTTCAGATGGCCTTTAAAATGGGACTGACAAGTAGGTAGGTCATAGAGTGTTACCAATTTTTCTTTCAAACTCCTGAAATTTTAAGTCTGACTTGTGTGACTTCAGTACCAATAAATACCACAAAAACGTAAGTGGGAAGCACAAAGCAGTAGAGAAGGCCTGTCTAGTGGACAGACAAGTTGCCATTTTAGTTTCTTACTGCAAGTACACAGGTATTACAGCTGCTCTGAACATAAACTCTTCTGTTTGAGGGCCATCTGCTTTACTGATGGAGCTTGTTTTTTAGGTATCTCAGCAATTCAAGTAAGGCATTCACTTCTATTAGTCACTACTATAGTGTTCTATGACAATTTTTTGCATTAGTTATTTGAAATTGTAATTCAGAATATAGCTTCAAAAGTAACATTTGATAAAACTGATTTTTTGCTGCTTCTTAGATTGCTCTACTCCTTGGGGAAGATCAGATTACTTGATGTTGGTAGCTGCTTTAATCCATTTCTGAAGTTTGAAGAATTTCTGACAGTTGGCATAGATATTGTTCCAGCTGTTGAGGTATGTAATGTTTGCTGAATTTCTCAGATATTTTAGAATGCTTCAAAATGACTGTTAAAAAAAAAAAGTATCTTTAATACTTAAGCATGTATCCTAAATACCTGTGCTTTAGTAGGAACTGGGGCCATCCTACTACATCCTTTCCCATGAACAGGCTCTAACCTGCAGTTGTGTTTTGTTTTAAAAATCTAATTTTTTTCAAGAGTTGTGCCTTTATAATGCGGTTGTGAATCTTAAAATGGGAAAATTTTAGTAGCCATCTTTTAATGGCATTTCAGATGAATCCTTGCATCTTAAAAGGCATAAATAAAAATTGAATAAGCTTGTGCTTAGGCATGAACTTCTCAGAAGCTGCATTCACTGACAGAAGGAAATGATCAGTGACTGTACTTGGTGAGGCTTTTCTGGGGAGTTCTAGTAACCAGAAGTGTACTGTAAGGGGCCTTTCCAATTTAGTGCTAGAAATATTATTGAACTTCTTCAATATGAGGACAAATTTATCAGCACTTTTGGGGTAAATTGCTTCATTTTCTCTAGGTAGTAAGGTTCTCAAATGCATTAATTCTGCTGTAATCATAGAATCACAGAATCACTAGGTTGGAAAGGACCTTTAAGATCATCAAGTCCAACCATTAATCCAGAACCACCATGTCCCCTAAACCATGTCCTGAAGCGCCACATCCACACGTTTTTTGAACACTTCCAGGGATGGCGACTCCACCACCTCCCTGGGCAGCCTGTTCCAATGCCTGACCACCCTCTCAGTGAAGAAATTTTTCCTAATATCCAATCTAAACCTCCCCTGGCGCAACTTGAGGCCATTTCCTCTTGTCCTATCACTAGTTACTTGGGAGAAGAGACCAACACCCTCATCGCCACAACCCCCTTTCAGGTAGTTGTAGAGAGCGATAAGGTCTCCCCTCAGCCTCCTCTTCGCCAGACTAAACAATCCCAGTTCCCTCAGCCGCTCCTCATAAGACTTGTGCTCCAGACCCCTCACCAGCTTCGTTGCCCTTCTCTGGACACGCTCCAGCACCTCAACAACCTTCTTGTAGTGAGGGGCCCAAAACTGAACACAGGATTCAAGGTGCGGCCTCACCAGTGCCGAGTACAGGGGCACAATCACCTCCCTACTCCTGCTGGCCACACTATTGCTGATACAGGCCAGGACGCTGTTGGCCTTCTTGGCCACCTGGGCACACTGTCAGCTCATGTTCAGCCAGCTGTCAACCAGCACCCCCAGGTCCCTTTCCGCCGGGCTGCTCTCCAGCCACTCCTCCCCAAGCCTGTAGCATTGCATGGGGTTGTTGTGGCCAAAGTGCAGGACCCTGCACTTGGCCTTATTAAACCTCATACAGTTGGCCTCTGCCCATCGATCCAGCCTGTCCAGATCCCTCTGCAGAGCCCTCCTACCCTCCAGCAGATCAACACTCCCACTCAGCTTGGTGTCATCTGCAAACTTACTGAGGGAGCACTCAATTCCCTCATCCAGATCATCTATAAAGATGTTGAACAAGACTGGTCCCAGAACCGAGCCCTGGGGAACACCACTCGTGACCGGCCGCCAGCCGGATTTAACGCCATTCACCACAACTCTCTGGGCTCGGCCAGAGAGTCATATATTTTTTCAAAATCATATATTTTTTCTGTCTTTTTCTCTTGACCCAACTTTTGTCAGTCCTAATAGCATTTATCAACCAAGCAAAATGACAAAGTGGAATGAAAAGATACAGAAAGGAATGCATTTCTGGCAGAAAACAGAAAAACTGTTGACCATACACATCTTGATCACTTAAAGTTTAAAATCAGGCTGTATTAAAATCAGTGGCCTAAGGTAACCCCCTGTAGAAGTGGAGAGGCGAGAAGTGTATGAGTACAGTGATACAGTTAACCTGAAAGTAATGTTCTCATTTGCTGCAGCGTGGTTTACATGCTAAATGCATGGTCTTTTGTTGTGGTTACAAGGTTTAGTCCACTAACACCTAATTTATATTTTTGCACATACGCCTAGAGGTAATGAAAGATATTATTGAAAAAAATCTGAGTCTGATAAATTGTTTTTTAAAGCAATTCAATGTAAATTTCGTTTAAAACACAAAGAAACTTTTGAGTGGACTCCATCTTGCCTTATGCCATATGGAGGGCAAGGAGGTGATTCAGGACAGCCAGCTGGTTCCACCAAGGGCAAGTCCTGCCTGACCAGCCTCGTGGCCTTCTATGATGGAGTGACCATGTTAGTGGACAAGGGAAGGGCTACAGATGTCATCTATCTGGATTCCTGTAAGGCCTTTGACACGGTCCCGCAAAACATCCTTCTCTCTAAATTGGAGCGATATGGATTTGATGGGTGGGCTGTTGGGTAGACGAGGAATTGGTTGGATGGTCACATCCAGAGGATAGTGGTCAATGGCTCAATGTCCAGACGGAGATCGGTGACAAGTGGTATCTCTCAGGGGTCTGTATTTGGACCAATACTCTTTAATATCTTCATCAATGACATAGTGGGATCAAGGGCACCCTCAGCAAGTTTGCAGATGACACCAAGCTGAGCGGTGTGGCTGACATGCCTGATGCCATCCAGAGGGACCTGGACAAGCTGAAGGAATGGGCCCATGTGAACCTTACGAGGTTCAACAAGGCCAAGTGCAGGGTCTTGCACCTGGGTCGGGGCAACCCCCGGTATCAGTACAGGCTGGGAAATGAAGGAATTGAGAGGAGCCCTGCTGAGAAGGACTTGGGGGTACTGGGGGATGAAAAGGTAGACATGAGCTGGCAATGTGTGCTCATAGCCAGAACGCCAACAGTCTCCTGGGCTGCATTCAAACAAGCGTGGCCAGCAGGTCAAGGGAGCCAATTCTGCCCCTCTACTCAGCTCTGCTGAGACCCCACCTGGAGTCCTGCATCCAGCTCGGGAGCCCTCAGCACAGGAAGGACATGGACCTGTTGGAGTGGGACCAGAGGAGGGCCACAGAAATGCTCAGAGGGATGGAACACCTCTCCTCTGAGGACAGGCTGAGAGAGTTGTTGTTGGGGTTCAGCCTGGAGAAGAGGAGGCTCCAGGGAGACCTTGTTGCAGCCTTCCATTCCAGTACTTCAAGGGGACTTATAAAGAAGATGGGGGTGGACCTTTTACAAGGTCCTGTAGCAATAGGACAAAGGGTAATGGTTTTAAACTAAAAGAGGGTAGATTCAGGCTAGATCTACGGAAGAAATATTTCACAGTGACGGTGGTGTATCACTGTTACAGGTTGCCCAGAGAGGTGGCAGATACCCCATCCCTGGAAACATTCAAGGTCGGGTTGGACAGGGCTGTGAGCAACCTGATCTAGTTGGAGATGTCCCTGCTAATTGTTGGGGGGTTGGATTAGGTGAACTTTAAAGGTCCCTTCCAACCCAAACTATTCTATGATTCTGTGATTCTATGATACAAGGTTTCAGAATAAGATCCAGAGTGTTCTTATGGAAGTTAATGTCATCTTCTGACATGAAAAATTGATTTGATAACTTAGTGGTAGAAGCTGAAAATAGAACTGGTAAAATCTTCTGATTTAGATCTCTTGGTTAAGATATCAGAATACTTTTTGAAACACATTGAAACATAGAGGCTTCTTGGGAAGTCAGTTTCTTGAATAATGTTAAATAGAGGGTTAAATAATTCCTTCTTTAATAAAAATAGTAGATTAATCCACTTTCTGCATCTAGAAGTGCTTTGGGTATACATTAAGTAGTTGAGTAAAATACTTCAGCTGATTTGAGTAAGGATGTAATTGTGGAAGAACTAGGAGAGGAACTGAAATGTTAGTTATATAATAAAAGAATTAATGTCTTCAGAATGTTTAGAATCTGTTTCATATAGAGAGAATGTAAACTGTAGAGATACAAATATGGAAATAATTTCCATTAAAAGGTTTTGTGTTTTGAGGCAGGGGGGAAGAGTACCAAGAAAAGATTAGTGTCCTCTTTAGCTAGGTATTGTTCACTCATTTTCAGTGTTTTGGTGTAAGGTGTACACTGAGGGAAACATGCAGTATTAGAAACTAGGAGGAGGGAAACTGAGTCTGGGTAAGCAAAACAGGTTTCTTCTTGAACCAGTGTTTTTGCTGGCCATTCCCTCAAACATTCTGCTTATAACACAGGTATTCCCAAGTACAATTAGCAGTAGTTATTTTCTTAGAGGAGTTTAATTTGTCTACATAACAAAAAAATAAATTTTAAAAAAAGATGACAAAATTGGAATGAAGGGAGAATGTTCACTTTGGGAAAATCCAGATACAATTACATACTGCTGGGAAACATGCTGAATATGCAGCAGATGTTATATTGGAGTAAATATAGTCTGAGACAAAAAAAAAGAGAATCTGGAAGGGTATTGGAATTAAACATTAGAATATACAAATAGGATTGTTTTCTTAAGTGTCAGTGAATGCACTGAAATATGACTGCTGTTTCAGTGTCTAGAAGAGCTTTAACATCATTTCAAGACTTGTGTATCTAAAGTTTAGTAGCAACCTCCAGTTTAGTAGCACTTTTGTCCTAAAACTGCCTGCAGAGTTCAGATTCCACTTGAAACACACTTTAGTCCTGAAATTGTCTTCAACATTATTCCTACATAACTGTTTTGTATTTTTCCACTGAGAAATATATGCAGTCTAAATTGTTTTTTCAACTGTGTATGTATAACCTCTAACTTTTTAAGTCTTGTTTCTAAGTAAAGTTAGCATGTTCCTCTGAACAATTATTCTTCAAAGCACTTGTTTCTTTTAAAACTTGTTAGAGGATATCATGAAATTACTACTGTTAATTTCCTGTTCTAAATATTACAAGGAAGCAGAATATGGCCCTGCAGGTATAATGGTTGCAATTAAAATTTCTTGATTATAGCCACATAATGCAAATCCTTGTCTTGATTTTTTTGCATGTTGGAGGCAAAGATTAAAGCTACTGGAAAAATAAATCACAGATATTTTTTTTTTAACATTGATTACTTTTTCTGATTTACTGCATACTCTCAGAAGAGAATGTGATTTTACCTAACAGAAATAATGTTCTCTACATAGAAACAATTGTGCATATCAGTTGCTTTGTTAATAACTTTATACTAGTGTTCTAGTGATATCTTTTTTGATTATTGTTTTATAAAACACGCTAAAATGCAACAGATCTAACTCCATCTTTCAGATGTGCTCCACAGAATGTTTTGTGTCTGCTTTCATTTTCGCTTGCCTGTTTAGTGTCCATCGTTCACTGCGCATTCTCTAGGCATTAATAACAATTTTTATTGCTATCATGTCAAAATCTTGTATCTTAATACCTTTCTTATAAAACAGTCCCAGGTTTTGAGTACTATAAAAGTGTCAAAACTTAAATGCAGTGAATAGCATACTATTACTCTTATTTTTTTGAATGCTCAATGATTAAAGATGCTAAGAACTTATTCTTTTGTATGTTGTATTGTGGTGTCATTTCCCATCTTTGACAGCTTGAGTGCACAAATGATCAAAGATAATTTATAGCCCTTACCTTACTTTGATAACTGCCCAAATGTGTACTACTACACTTTGTATTTACAGCAAGGTTAAAACATGGACCTGCATCACTGCTGTAAAGAAGTTAGTGTACTGCAACATTCTAATATATATTGCCTTGTTGTAGCTTCTTCATTTATGTACCAGTAAAAAATGATACTTTTTTCCAAGTGACCAAACTACCAAGTTTCTTGGATTCTTTTAAAAGAACTGGTGGAAGTACTGAGGTATCAAATTTATTTTCTAATTACTGTGTTCACACTTATGAAAACTATAAAAGGCTTCCAGCATCCAGAGAAACAAAAGCAATGCAGGCTTATCTGAGTTCTTAAATAATTTGTGAGATAGTTGATACGATACTTTGTTCTTTTGGGGCTAAATTCCTTTTTTTTAATTAACAGTTCTCAGCTATCAAATCTCTAGTAAATTACTGCACATCTAAAATTTTGCCCTGCGATTGTGAAAGCTAGCAATATGCATTAAATTGTTATTTTAGATTGTTTGCTTTAATAGCAAGAGGAACGTTCAGCAGGCTTGACATTTCCTCATGGGAATGGAGAGGTTATCATTGATTTTCTGTGGGTTTGGATTGTATTTGCTCTTTAAACTAACCCTGATGTTTGTCTGGTTTTCTGATTTTCTTATTCCACCAGAGTGTGTACAAATGTGACTTCTTAAATCTTCAAATTCAGCAACCTCTCCAACTGGCACAAGATGCTATAGATGCCTTTCTTAAGCAACTGAAAAATCCCATTGATTCTCTACCTGGAGAACTGTTTCATGTCGTCGTTTTCTCACTCCTCCTTTCTTACTTTCCATCACCCTATCAGCGATGGATATGCTGCAAGAAGGCACATGAACTTCTCGTATTAAATGGCTTATTGCTTGTTATAACTCCTGATTCATCTCATCAGAATCGCCGGGCTATGATGATGAAAAGCTGGAAAATTGCCATAGAGTCCTTGGGTTTTAAACGCTTCAAGTATTCCAAGTTTTCTCACATGCACCTGATGGCATTTAGGAAAACGTCCCTGCAAACAACAAGTGACTTGGTTAGCAGGAACTACCCAGGAATGTTGTATATCCCGCAGGATTTCAACAGTATAGAGGATGAGGAGTATTCCAACACTTCCTGTTATGTTCGATCAGACACAGAAGATGAACAGCTAGCCTATGGTTTTATGGAGCTACCTGATGCTCCTTATGACTCAGACTCTGGAGAAAGCCAGTCTAGTTCAATTCCTTTCTATGAGCTAGAAGATCCTATCTTACTTCTAAGTTAATGTAGTCGTTGAAAGGCCCTTTCAGCCAAACCTTGCTTAACTAATTTTGCTATACTAACATGGGCTCAACACATGAAAATGGTTTGCATAAGGAAAATGCAAAGGTTTACAGAGTTTGCTATTTTTTTCTACTTTTGAATTTTAAAATTTATTCTTGTATGAAAGTGAAAAAATACAAGTTTTATGCAAATGACTCACGTCATAGCATAAATTGCTGTTACTTCCTTTAGATTTGTATCACTAAATTTTTTTTCAGAAAGGTACCATTCTTTTCTTTAGTGCTGTGAAGTGTGAATTCTATTTAATTTGCTAAATGTTGTTTCAATATTTTAACTCAATGTGGTTGAGCTTAAGGCACTGGAGTTGGTGGGCTTCTGAGAATTGTATGTAGGAAGAAATAATTTGCACTTTAATGAAATGTGCAGATAGGTTAGGACACTTGGTTACATGTGTCCCTTCTTAACAAAACTTTTTTCCAAAATTTGTTTCACTCCGGTTAAGCCTGGGCTGGAGAAACTGTAATACTTGCACATTTGGTTTTATGTTTATTGCAGCCCTCTTGAGATAACACCAAATCGAGGTAACACCACAACACTGGAATATATTCATCCCTAGTTATATATACTGTGTAATTTCACTGCATAAATAGCAGTTAGACATGAGATTTCTGAAGAGGTTATCCCCCTCCAAGGAGTATGGTACGTCTAGACAATTATGTTTCACTTCAAAGCTGGAGCATGTTTTTGCAATTTTATGAGTGTACAAGCACTAACATATATCAGTATTTCCCCGATGATGGTGTTCTGTATTCTCTTTAAACTGTGGTTTTTGGGGCACAGGGTGGGTTTTGTCATGTTTCAAAGTAAATTATTTATGCATTTTAAAAACAAACAACTTTAATTGTCCTTATTTGTAGACCTCCGAAGTTATATGGTAACTACAGACTGATTTTGTAAAAAGGAACATAATTATACAGGTTTTTCAAGGATACACATATTTGCACAAAGACATGTATTCAGACCACATGAGTGAAGTTAACGTACAGTATTTGTTTGCTTATTTGGACGCAAAAATCTTCCGTTCAGTTAAATAAAAACTCCATAGCTTTCTGAAAACTGGTCTGCACTGTAAAGAGATGGAACAGAAGTGTTTTACATCTATGAAGTTTTTTAACTTGTGTAATAAGTTTGTGAGTTTTTGAAGGAAAAGCAATGCTGTTCAGTGGTAAAAAATAGAGGATTCAGTATTAGTTTAGGTTAGATTTCTTTCCATTTAAAAATAATGGCCAGAATTTTCAGATTTGAATGTTAGGCTATTAAATCTATGTGTAAGTGCCTAATAATTTGAATTGGGTGCCACATCATCATTTTAAGACTGACTTTCAGCAACATGGTAGAAAATACTGACAAAGGTGGTTGTGATGAAATATACCTTACATCATATTAACTTACCATGTTGTATTTATAATACAGAAGTTACCAGATAAACTGAAGTGTATGTTTTACAGTGGTTGCTGCAAAAATTAAACGTACCCCTTCCAATGAAGTTTTGCACTGAACGTGTCAGTTTGACCTACCTGTTTTTCTTTTATACTGTTTCCTACAAAGAGTCATCCCACATTGGTCCTGCTTACACTCAAACATGAACTGGACTGCAATGCTTTATTCTTTAACATAAGTTTTTGTGTGTCTCTTAAATTTAAAGCATCCCCTAAGACCTGATTCAAATTTGTTATTCAATCTGAACGATATATACAAACCAAACAATTATATTCTGATGTGTTAAAAAAATAAGTTTAGACATACAAGCATCATGGATGACCTTTTAAATTTTTTTACAGAAAATACTTGTCTAATGAAATACACAATGGCTTCAAAATCAGCTATGAGTGGGTATTTGCATCTAATGCTGTACCACATTCACTAAAATGTTTGTCAGTCAAAGCCTTTCTTCTTCCTGGTTACCTGTCTCCAGCAGTGCTCATGTTAAAGCTAAAATATTGGTGCTATAAATTCAGCTGTTTATGGCAGTATGTGTGCATACTTCAAACTGTAGCTAACATTTTAACTGATACTCCTTTTAAACTTATATATACCAGTTTATACACGTGTTGGCACTGGTTAATGTAAATTGGTTTGTGATTCATACAAAAAAAGTGATTCAGACCAAGATTTATCCCCCCAAAATAGTTTAAAATATTAACATTTAAAATTCAGCTTTTTTGGCAGGTTGGTGACACTGTTGTATTTCTGGTTTAGGGACCTGAAATTCACAACCGATTGGTTTTCTTGCTGCTCATTCTAAATACCCAAAGTGTTCTCCTCCCCCCACCCCCCCCCTCCCAAGGGACAGTAGCTTGTGGTGGAGGAAGAAAGTGGGATTTACATAAATACTTCAGACCTCCCTGAACAATGAAGTGGTGATATCAAGAGTTGTTGGATATTTGGCTTTGGTGCAAGAAAAATGTTTCTAGGTTATGAACTATTTAAAAATTATGACTGTGCAAGAGATCTCTTGTTCTTAAGATGCTGGAGAGGAAAAGGAAAAAAAGTGTATTTGCATTTCTGTTGTCTTTATGTCACTACTTTTTGTGAACAAAGCACATTTATTAAAAAAAAAACCTGGAAACTTTTTAAGCAATTGTTTCTTTGAGGTGGAGATGTTGTCCTTTTTTCTTCCTGTGCAGTCGGTTTATGCTGAAATCCAGTGAAATCAATGCATAGTTATTTTCCTTATTGTGAAGAAAATAGTTGTGTTGAATTCTTTTTATAAACAACTGAATTATAGTAAAGGTGTTAAATTTGGTACTTCAGCTTCTACATCTGAATTGTGGTCTTTGCTTTATGGAAGGGTTTTTGGAGTTCGTTGATCCTATATCATGTTTCTTTGCCTGCCCGCTTAGGATGTGACCACATTCTAAATTGAGTTCCTCTCTTACCTCTCTAGATGTTCTTAATTTTTCCTCTATCTCCCAGAAGTATCTTTGCAGCACCTGTTGTATGTTGGCCCTTTGAGGTCATTGCTGTATTTTTCTACATGGTGATTTTGAGTACTGGAGGTGTTGGGGAAAGGATAGCAATGGGAAAAGAAACCCCCAAAAAATGAACATGCAAGGCTTCTACTCAGATCCAGATTCTAAGAAAATTAGATTTCAGCAGAACTGAGGTATGTCCCTAGCACTGCAGAGCCAAGCTGGTATGTTCTGGTCTCTTGACAGTAGAGATCAGAAAATGTGATTTCACAGCTGTTCTCAGTATTGCTTCCTGCAGAATCCTTATGTCCTTTTCAGCTTCAGGGAGACTTGCCTTCAAAAGTGTGATCATTCTGAGGCTTTTTAACTGTATCTCCATGAAGCAGCAGTGTATCTGTGATTCCTTGCATTTGGGATATGTATCCAAGTTTATACTCCTTTTTCCTCGTTTACTCAGTTTTCCTTGAATCATTGTTTTGTACCGTAGAATAGCAGGAGGATTTTTTTTGGAAGTGTTGCATTTCACAAACTTGCACAGAAACTTAGTTGGGGTTTTTTTACTTTTTAAATAAAATATTGTCCAAGCAGTTCAACAGTCAGTTCCTTGAAGAATATGCCTAAATCACAGCTGGACAGATATAGTACCAACTAAGTGCCATCCATGATGCTGGTAAAGCATCTGAAGCAGGTGACATTGACTAAGGAACGGAGATTTCTACTGTTCTGCTTGTTGAAGGAAAACCTCATAACTTTTTGGTTTTCTTAACCCATGTAACTTTTAGGCCCGTTGACCAGTTTTATATAAAATTTGAAGAGAGGTAGGGATTTTGAAGACTGAGGTTCTTTGTATATCAGTTGTCTGAACAATTGAGGCCGGAAACACAGACCGACTTCTGTCAGAAGTTCAGATGTCTGAGTATCCAGCTGCTGCCTGTCAGCAGTAGCGCTTCTTGACTACGGTGGTGAAAGGGGCCGGTTGTGATAAAGGGGTTGCAGGAACAAAGGACATAACTCTGCAGCAGGCCCAGCCTGCCCTCCTACAGTTCAAAGAGCCCCTGTGCAGCATCTGTCTAAACTATGCAGTCGAACTACCCTTGTTTTGCCTGTCTCTAAGCAACGGAGATATTAAGGTCCCAAAACTTCCCGTTCTTGCTCACTGGCCCGCGAGGGACAACTCAAAACATGCCTTTCCCCTACAAAGTGCTGTGGAACACAGGTGGTCAAGGATGCGCGTGCCCTCTCTGGAACGCGAGCGTGGCGAAAGCTTTTCTTTGGGAGGCAGGAGTCAGCTTGGGCTTCCCCCAGCCAAAGGCTCCCACTAGCAAGCGCTGGGAAGGGTCACGGGGGGTTCAGCCTGCCCAGCCCTCCCCCCTCGAACACCGCTTTCCTGCCCTGTGTCCTAAGCACCAGTGCTTACAGGTTCGAGGGGGTTTTTTCCCCTTCTCCCAGCCTCTTAACCTTGCAATTTTTTGTGCGTGGAGGGGAGCATGCGCTTTCACCCTTGCCTATCATCTAGACGTTACTGAATTCAGTACGCAGAGTGTTCCCGTTAAGAAAACTTGTTTCCGCTAAAAGCGAGGATTTCAGCATAGGTTACTCTAGGCCCGCGGGGGGGGCGGCCCCTCTTCTCCCCACGGCCGCAGCTGCCCCCGCTGTGACTGGCGCCGCCCGAGCGGAGGCACCGTCCCAGCCGGCGCCTCGTCGCCCGGGGCAGGCGCGGGCCCGTCCTAGCCGCGGCGGCGAGCTGAGCTCCGGCAGCGCTCCGAGCCTCGCCGGCCGGGCGGCCGCGACGGCGTTTGAGCCTTGGCGCGGCCCGTAGGCAAGGACGCATCGCTCGGCCTCAACATGGCGGCGGCGCTGCGCGGGGGGTGGGAAGTTTCCGGGACGCCTGTTGAGGTGAGTGCGGGACGGGGCTGGGGCCGGGCCGCCTCCCGCCGGTGAGGGACACGGCGGGCTCCCGCGGCCCCGTGGGCCTTGCCCTGGCGCCGTGTGCGTGGAGCAGGGCCCCGTCACCGCGGCGAGGCGGGGGCGAGGGGACCCTGGCGGACAGCCCCGAGGGGGGACGCGGCCTCCCCGGGCAGGCCCGGGTCCTTGGCGGGGCGGAGGCCGTCTGCACAGAGCAGCTTCCCGGGGCGACAGCTTGTGGCGAGTGGCGTTACCCCGACAGACCGGCGGCTGGCAGCGCCGCTCCTCGGGGCCAAATGCCGTCATTAAACTGCCCTGGCCGGGCCAGCCCGGCAGCTGCTGCTTCGGCCGGGGCTCTCCGGTTGTCTGACAGCGGTCCCCCGTAACAGGGGCTCGGCATTAACATCTGAAAACTAGCAAGAGACGTTCATCGCGGGTTTAAGCCGACTGCATTAATGTGTTAGCTAATTACGACTTTTTGCTTAAAAAAAGTCTGATAAAGTTTCTTTTTAAAAAGAATATGCTCTAAACTGGTAGAATAAAGCTGAAGGAAAGCGGGTCCAGTATTTTAGATAGACCTCACCTGAACTTTAAATTAACTACAGTTAAACTACTGAGCTTGGGTTTTGTTTTTTGAGGGGTTTTTTTCTACTTGCTTAGGCAAATTAGGATAAAAACTGCTTTGGGAATGCACCTCTTTTACGTATGGGAAAGCTCTTGGGTAGTTTAGTATCCAAATCTAGTTAGACTTCAGGTTTTGTTTAAAATTGCGTTTGCAGAAGTTGACAGATACTTATGGGCGTGCATATTCGGTTTGTTTTGTATCTAAATGTGATTTGCTCAGATATGTAACTCAGATGTTGCAACTTGAAACTTTAAGGCTATTACTTTAGAAAAACAAACACAACAACCCCCCCGCTCCTGGCTTTGAACAGTCTTTGTCTAAACAGTCAAAGTCTTACCAGAAATTAGTAACGAATAGCTATGTTTTAAAGAATAAACTAGATACTGAAATTTCCCAGTAAAATTGTCTGAATTGCTGTGTTACATTTACTTGGTAATATCTATGTGATGGGATATATTAATCATGAAAATACTGCTTTTTCCTCTTTTCCCCAAAAAGGTTGACCATGTGTTTTGGTTAGAAAAAGACTAAGGATTAATAGTGTGGTTTAGTAGTACACCTTTTTGCCAATTGGCTAGAAGATCAGGAAGAGCAGGTTGCACTCATGGTCTGAGCTGTCATTTTGTGAATACTTTGTGCTCTGGGAGACTTTGTGTCTTTCCGCTAGGAACAGGCATGTTCCTCCACCCCGGTACCCAACGCAGCACGAGAGGCAGCAGCAGAGGAGCTTCTCTTTCATGTTTCTCACGAGGCAATAGCAGCAAAACTCCACTTGGCACGAGCTGAGCCCATCAGAGTAGTTTTCTGTCAAGAGTGGCAGCTTGCCTGCAAAGAAGTTTGCTAGTGTAACAATCCCACTAGAAAATAATGTAGCGACAGTAGTAAAATTTTCAGCGAGGTATTAGGCGGGAGCTTCCTCCTTTTGCGTATGAGCCAGCCTGCTGACTTCCATGAGGCTGTTCTCTGAGGGAATATGTCCAGTGTTAGCCCTTTGACTTGGAGGGCTTCCAGAAAGACTCAGGTATCATGATAATGGCACGGGATGGCAGACGTGCTTCAGCGTGGCAGTAGTCACGCGTCAGGGCTGTGGATTGCAAGGACATGTGAAATTGTCCCTCTGTACTTGACAGTCTTAAAGGTCTTTTCCAAGCTAAATGACTCTATGATTCTATTCATGGTTTGAACAAGAGGTAACTGTGGGTGGGAGGGCATGTGTAGGAGTTGAAATAAATGGCTCAAGTTGTCCATAAAGCAAATGTTGATTGTAGTACAAGAAACAGTGAGACTGCAGACAGTGCTATGATACCTAATACATTGTGATCTGGAATACAGTAGCTGACTTTGGGCTGTGTAATCTGTATGAAGTAGAAACAAGTGAAAGGTTGAGAGGAACAGTAAGTATATTACCAAGGGAGGGGAGAAATATTACGAGATCTTAAGTATCCAGGCAACTCAGAATTAAGTTTATATGTATAAAACACTAATAATAATGAGTACTACGAAAATGCACAGCTGAAATCCAAAGAACTTTAACTTGCAATGGCATCGTGTAATAACCATTTGCTCTATATGGTATGTATTCTGTTTCAATTAAACAGATTTTTAATGCCCAGTTCTTTCCAAAATAATATCTGCAGTGTGATTAGGTATTTAACGTAATTTGAAAATACATGTTATCAAACTTAAGTAATTTAAACAGTAGGATTTCTTAGGCCTGGTTTGTCTCTACATCAATTACTTAAGCTGGTTTTATACTGGGTGTCAGTCTTCAAATCAGCAAAGCTTATGGGCAAATCAGTCAATTCACATTTTCTGTTGTTGTTCATTGGTTTAAAAATGAGAATTTAAAAATCAAGAGAGAAGGAAGTCTAAGTTTCAAGGTGTCCTTTCAACATTATAAAAGAAAGCAGTAAGCCATAACCTAGCTCTGAGTGTCCTTGAGACATTGGCTGCACTTTCATGCCAGTAACCCTTCAGAAGTCTCTGCAAGATGTGCATAATTACGCACATGTAGGTAATTACTTCCAAAATGTTAGATGCAACAGATGCTTCTTACTTCTTGGGAATTCTGCCCATAACCTGTAAAATCATACTCTTTGATAAACTTTTTGTTAATAACTTTAAAAACAAAAGTTATACATAAATATAAGTACTATATAGGATTGCAGTAAGTTTTAACTAGGGATCTTGGACTGGTTGTTCTGGGGCTCTTTGTAATTTGTGATACTCGTTAAAGAAAATTTGAGACAAAAAAATGTTGATGCTGATTTTCTTGTTTCTGTATTTTCTGGTGATCCACCTATCGTTTTCTGCCTTATTCTCTCTGGAGGTATAAGCTCTGTTTTATTTGTTTAGTGATTCCTGGTTTAGAATCTCTAGGCACAAAAGGATCAAAAGTCTGAAGTACATGTAGTTTCATAGAAAGCTTGTTCTCTGAGTAATTCTTACCAATTCATCACTTGTAACACATTTTGTGTACGGAACAGAGTTGTGACTTCAAAGTACATGCCTTTTTTGCCTTTAACTAGAGAGCTTTGGACCAGGCCTCTGACAACTCTGTAATAAGTAGAAAAATATATAAATACAGTGTAATAGAGGTTTTCAAGGAAATAGAATTTCCTCAATAACTTTTTTGTTTCTAATCGTAGTAATTAATAGTAATGTTTATGTGTAAACTCAGTAAGATTAAACACCAATAGGATTACAGTGGTCCTCGTGTTTCAAGACTGAGTTCAGGCCAGGAAGAAGCTTGTCCCGTAAAATAGTAAAGATCTCCAGTGAGATCTGCCTAGCCACATTGTCTTACAAAATTCCCGTTAAAAATATTACAGTCTGTTCCTCTACTATATGAAAAAGAAAAGCACATCATTTAAATGGATCTGAGTAGGGGGAGCTTATGTTCTAAATATAATATTTAATCCTGAACATTTTGTTTTGTTTTTATGGGGAAAAATGTGGCTTGGAGGAGTGAAAATTAAGGCTTTGATTGTACATTAAGAAAAGTCTCTGAAAGTGTTGCCAGATCAGTTGATACATCCCTGTGTCCGCTCCTTTTCTGTGAAATGGATATAATGATAATATCCTTTTCCATGATGTACTGTGGGTTAAGCTTGTTAACTGGTTATGGAGTCCTTTTTGTAAATCCTGTAGCTATTTGACTACTAAAAAGAAGTCTTGCAAAGCATACTGAAAAGGTTTAGTATAAAGTAAGAACTTGCCAAATGTAATGGTGAAGTAAAACAATGTTTTAAAATACTTTGGAAGGTAATGGGTATCATAGGAATATTTTGAATACCCATAGATATCCAGTATAGATACCTAATGGGTGGTTTTTGTGGAAAAACTGCACAGACCAGGTTTGGTTTACCTTTTCCTCTCATTCAAATTATAAAGTAAGATACATGCAAAACCCATTTTATATTGATTTTAATAATGACCCAAATTTGAATGACCTTGAACAACACACTTACTTGATCTTTATTATGCATTTTTTAATTTAGATGTTAAACTCCCTGGTGAGAAAGGATGTGTCATGTTTATGCTGTGTACGATTAAAAGCAATTATTTGCCACTAACATTTCTTTTCATTCTTCTTCCAGGACTTCAGTGATTTTGGACCACTGTAACTGAAATGATATTACAGAACGCAGCTATCGGATTGCGTTCGTTGGATGAAACCCAAATTTTTACTTTCAGTCAAGTGGGTAAAACCCCGTAACTGCAGTTTACATGTGTAGGTCACTGCGTTACTGTGTTAGTCACTGTCTCCATGCAGCTATGACAAGGCTAGAAGAAGCAAACAGAGAAGTGAACATGCACTCATCGGTCAGATACCTTGGCTATCTTGCCAGAATCAACCTACTGGTTGCCATTTGCATGGGCCTTTATGTCAGATGGGAAAAAACTGCAGATGCACTGATTTTGGTAATATTTATTCTGGGGCTCTTTGTTCTTGGAATTGCCAGCATTCTGTATTACTATTTTTCAATGGAAACAGCAAGTCTGAGTCTCTCCAATCTTTGGTTTGGTTTTTTACTTGGTCTTCTCTGTTTTCTTAATAATTCTGCCTTCAAAACGGATGTGAAAGAAGAAGCTACTAAATATTTGCTCCTTTCTGCCATTGTTTTAAGGATATTATGTGCTTTGGTTGAGAGGATTTGTGGTTGTGTCCATCATAGGCCAACTCTGCTGACAACAGTTGAATTTTTGGAGCTGGTTGGATTTGCAATTGCCAGCACAACTATGCTGGTAGAAAAATCTATGAGTATTATTCTGTTGGTCATGGCTTTGGCCATGTTGATTATTGACTTACGTATGAAGTCTTTTTTGGCAATTCCAAATCTGGTAATTTTTGGAGCCATTGCATCCTTACTCTTTTTTCCATCATTGCAAATCCCCACAAACCCATTTGCCTTGGCATGTTTCTTCAGCTGCCTGATTTCAGATCCCCTTCTCGACGTTTACTTCAGTGGACTTTCAGTTACTGAACGATGGAAGCCCTACTTGTACCGTGGCAAAATCTGCAGAAGGCTTTCTGTCATCTCAGTTGGGGTCATTGAACTAATCTTTTTCGTTCTTGCAGCCTTTAAACTGCGTGATTTGGATCTCTGGTATTTTGTGATACCTGGTTTTTCTATTTTTGGAATTTTCTGGATGATCTGTCATGTCATTTTTTTTATAACTCTTTGGGGATTTCACACAAAACTAAATGACTGTCACAAGGTATACTATACCCACCGTGCGGAAAACAACAGCCTTGACAGAGTTATGGCATCTAAAGGAATGCGTCACTTCTGTTTGATTTCGGAACAGCTAGTATTTTTCAGCCTTGTTGCAACTGCTGTTTTGGGGGCCGTTTCTTGGCAGGTAAGTAATAATCTCTTTATCTTGATTTCACTCTTGAGAATGCTCCTGAGAATTGTTGGCTCCTTAAAATTCCTGTGACATTTGACGGTGTGCTGTGGCTCAGCAATTCAAAGTTGGAACCCTTGGTTTCACCAGCGTGCTCTTCAAATGTAACATTCTGTGCTGCCTTGACTGTGGCCTGTTAAGGCAACTGGAACATACTAGTTTCTTTACGTGGGCAAAATGGGAAGAATTAATGCTTCCAGGACAAAAGAAGTGTGCAAAGTATTTGAAGTTTACCTACTTAGAAAATTATTTTGCTTTTGAATTAATTGTGCCATAAAATTTGTTTTCAAAATGAATCATGGTGTTGAACTCTAATAATGCTCACTGTATTGAGGGCTTTTCTTATGGAGTATTTTAACTGAATCAAGGCAAATACATGTTTTAAGAATGTATTTTTCAATATTTTGCTTTGCATTTAACCATTAATGTGGAGTTAGAGATCGGCTGATAAACTGGTAAATTGTTGACATGTATTTTAAGTGTCTCATTTTCAAATCTAGTTATACACCACAGGCTATGTCCTCTGAAAGACCAATTCTTAAAATTGCACAGCGTTTTTTGACTTTTCTTTCCATTGCGGAATTAAGGATGTTGTCTTTTCTTTAGCAGAAAACATACATTTCTCTCAAAATGCTTGTTCAGTGCCCAAGTAAAAGTACATTGTGTGGTATCACAGTTGCAATAGAGTGAAAAGGGAGTGTGGTATCTGTTTTCTTTTTTAAGCTGATCTGAAAAACAACAGTAATCATATTTGTACCCATGCATCTCTTACAAAAATTAGGTATGTAATTCCTTTATATCATTATTATTATTAATGTTATGATTATTTATGGCAGATCTAGTTTACAGAAATGTCTCCATAGTGTTTCCAAAACAATTTGCTGCCTATTCCTGCAGATTTTCTTACGTTAAAAAACCTTGTGGATGAAAGGTGTTACAGAACTTGCTGGAAAAGGAAATTTACAGGGTTTTTGTGAGGTTTTGTGGGGGGATTTTTTTGCTTTGTTTTGGTTTGGGTTTTGTGGTTGTGTGTGTGTGTTTGTTTTTTTTTTTCATGAGAGCATTTTAGGTTAACAGACAAGCCTGGGAGGAAGGCTGGGTAGTTTTGCTCTTTCTTTGAGAAAGTATCAGCATGCATATCTGTAGCATCTGGATTTGCAGAAAGGACAAAAGGAAGAAATAGAACCAAAAAGAAGCAGAGAAGAAAAATCCCTAAAACCTGTTTGCAGAAAGTGAAGTTGCTAACGTACCAAAAGAAATGGGAAAGTGGTTTGGGAGACAGAAACAATAGATGGAGTATCAGCATGCTAATATTGCTAACTTCTATACTTTTTCTTCTGAGAATTTTGTGATTTTATCAAAATGCAAATCTTTAATCTTTATATGCTAGATGACTTTTTTAAGTAAAAGCAATTTTTTCCCATCTCTACCAGAGAGTCTTACTAATTTCTCTGTCCTGGTTCTCCTCCTTTAACATCCTGAGACAACGCTAGTTAATGATCACATAGTTTTAAAATTTCTTGGGTGGAGTCACTCCACCTAGTTACACCTAACAAAGCAGTCAGAACAAATCAAACGCCCAAGTTGTCCATGTAGTTAAACTGGAGCGAGGCAGTTTGTTTTGATGGTGCCCGGAGCCTGCCTGCAGGGGGTTAACCACCAGACTTGGACAGAATCTTCAGGGGAAGAGCTGTCACTCCCCATGCATCTGCTTAAAGCCCACAGGCGCTTCCTTGAGGAAGACTGCTTCGATAGTGCAAGGTGTGTGCGTAAGCAAGGACGACTGGATTCATACTCACGTTGTTACTTTTTTTCTCTTCATGTCGATTGATAATTCTTTGCAAGTTTTTTTTTCTGTCTCTGTCCTCTGCCCCCAAAAAACTGCAACTCTTACATGTCTGGTAATTTTAGTCCTCTCTAATTCTGAAGAAGTGCTATTGTGCTGTGGAATGACTTGTGCAGCACCATTCACAAGAAGCAAACTGGCAATGCGTCTAAAATCTTAATATTTGTTATTGGCTAATTTCAGTTTGTAGCATCATGTGTGTAAATAAGATAAGCTGCTGCTCATCACCTGTCTGTTAGGTTGTGTATTTGCCTATACCATGGAAAAAAGAGTAATTGTAGTGGCAAAAGTGAAAGGCATCAGGCCAAACACTTTTACTTGTCAGGAAATTAAGTTTTTTATTATAATCATTCAGTTTTAGTAGATAATTACATTTACATTTCTTTTACTATATTTATATTTCTTTCATCATGTATTTATAGTAATCAATTAGATTAAGATTATGAATGCAGTTGTCTCCAACTAAAATAATTACTTCTTCAGAAGACGTTGTGATGTTTGCCTTGCAGATCACTGTGCCTATCTCATCTGTTGTCAGAAAATGAAATACTTTATCAGACCTGGCCAGAACATAACTTAATAGATTGATGTAACATTTATTATAGTGATTGCTGGGAACTGTGGCCTTTTCTGTATTTTTGTTGATAGTGTCAGGTTTCAAAAGAATTAGAACTAAGAAAGTAGTGATGCCTGAGCATACAATTTACCCTCTTGCAGGGCATTTGTTTTTTTCTAGAGGTTTAAGGAAATGAGTATTTTTTCTTCTTTGTAAGGGGGAATTCAAGGCTTCAAAACTACTTTAGAATCCTTTGTTCAATTTTTGAGTCTGCTGTTTCAGAATTTCTGTTAAACCATGATAGTAATACAGAAAACAAGCTTTTCCAGTGAATATGTACTTTCCTTAGGGTGTTTTATATGTATTAGTAACAGTTAAGGAGACAAATCAGTTTGAGAACACTCTCTGCCTTCCTCTTTAAAAAGTGATAGTTATTGCTAAATACTTAGTGGGTTGGGATTTCAGGGTTTTGTTTGGGTTTGTTTTATTTTTAAGAAAACTTGGCTGCAGAAAAAAGCTGGTGACATCACTATGTAGTAGAAAGAGATCTTAGAGCTGTGTTAGATGCCTTTCCGTGAAAACATCAGCTTAATGTTTATTGGTCATCAAAAATGCTGGGAATTACTAGGAAAGAACTGGAGGTATCATTATGCCACTACAGAAATCCATAGCTTCCGTATTTTGAATAATTGCACAATTCTTACTTGCCATCCTGTAGATAAGAAAACAAGCAAAGGTTCAGAGAAGGGTGACGAAATTCAGTATAGACATGAAACAGTTTATGTGGAGGGAATGAATAAACAAAGATGCTTCAGTCTGGAAAAGAGAAAACTAAGTGCAAATATGAACATATAAAATACTATCTGTGGTGTGAGAGAAGGTAACTGTTAAGAGACAATAAAAGATCAATTCTAGTGCAAAAGTTGAGGGGAATCAAGTTGGCAAGAAGCAGGTTGGAGCCAGACAGGTGGGAATAGCTCCTTATACAGTGCTGAGTTAGCTCTGGGGCTGTGCATCATGGCGTGCCGTGTGTGCTGAGCAGTTGCAGAGGCTCAGGAAGAAGCTGGACAAGTTCATGGAAACATTCACTGAGGTTTACATACTGTATGGGAACAGCATCTGGCTGGGGAAGTCTTTGAGCCACCAGTGGTTGGAGTACTCAGGAAACATATGTGCTTGGTCTTTCCATTTGGCTTCTTTGGGAGACAAGACGTTCTTCTAGATAGACCTTTGGTGCAGCCTAATACAGCCACCCTTACATTCTTATATTATGGATTTTTTTAAACTTAAATTTTCAACATATTTTTTTCCTTATATTCTTAGGAATGCTAATTCAATGATCAGTCACCAGATCCTGAAAATGTTTGCTCTTCTTAAAATTATTTAAAACATTTTATGTATGTGTAAGATTAACAGTTTTCAGTCTTTGCAACTTCAGTCTGGGATTCATGTAGTCATTTTAGTAAGTGTTAATTATATTTGAAATCTGTTAAGTGTCACCCAGAAGGTGAAGCATTTTTTATTTATACCTTTCCTCACTCTGAAGATGTACTGAAAGCTTATTTAATGGTACTGCATTTGATGTCCATTTGACGTGGCTTGAAATCACGTCACAGTCTGCCATTTGACCTCCTATGTAATGAATAGAATTGGCAAAAAACCTGAGCCTTGGAAAGGTACTTTCTAACAGTGAGCTATAAATAATTAGCCCTGGTTATAAAAATTCTAGCCCAGCTGTGTGTGTTAGGTTACAGCCAGAAATGGGGTGGTGAAAGGGAGGGGTTCTATTTTGTGGAAAACTTTGTTACAGGCACATTATATATACGCTTTTAACATTTTTAATAACTGTAATTATATAGTGTATCTGTGCATCATATAAATCTCAAGTGTATGAAAGGTCAAGATCTAAAGAGACAGTTGTCTGCTAATTGGTGGTTAGAAGTATCCTATTTGATTAAAATTGCCAGAAAAATATCAAATCTCCTTTTGTGGAGGGGCCTTTAAAGTGAGGTCAATTAAGTCGCTGTTGCGCACACAGTAGTTTTGTGACTCATGCAGAATTGTTGAGGCTGGAAGTCCTCTCAGCCAAGGACCTTTCTTTAAGGGGAGCTTAGCCCTTGTAATAAGCCAAGGCTTGAAAGTCTCTGTTCCTGGTGCTTCAATACATGCTTGGGAAGAACTGTGGTTCTTGAAAAGAACTGTGGCTCTTGAAAGCAGAATCTCTCTCCAACAGATCAAGCTTTAAATGTAAAGAGCAGAATTGTCAGGTCTGTCTAACAGTGGAAGATGTGCTCAGGCAGCATGAGAAGTATAAAATTAATTTGTGAAAGCCAATTGCATTCAAAAATGGAGTAACAGCTTTTCAGTGAGGCATGTTTCAGTTGGGGCATGGTCTGCCTCTGAGAATAATCCCTGCTTTAGTTGGAATGGAAAGACACCTTGTATTGTTGGTAGGGATACATTGAATTTTTCCTTTCCTTCTGCGGGAAGTGTTCTGCACCTGCCTTTACATTTGTGTGAGTAATGTCAGTCAGATCGATAGACTTTAACTCCAACTTACTCATTTCAGCAATTACTCACGTGCCTGTCCATAATTGGGCTCTTGGGTGGGACAAGATCCAGCAGAAGTCATGCAAACGACTCAGGCATTACTTCTTTCAGAAGCCAATAAAATGATGAAAAATTTGCAGATGGAAGTCTTGAAATTTGCAAGCAAAGGTTTTGGAAATGTTTGGACGAATCTTTTTCTCAGAAATTTAAAATCGGATTTCATTAAGTACTCTATGCCAAGGTAGCAGTACAGTTTTTTTGAATTACTGGCCAAAGATAATTATTATCCCTGGAAGACCTGTATTTAATATTACCAAGAGAAAAATTAACTATGTCGGAGACAGTTAAAGTAATGGAATTAAGTACTTTCAGTACATTATTCTTGTTTTTTGTGAATTTTATGGGTTAGTAAAATAATAGTATTCATGATATGCTTGGGTACTTGTACTTAAATGGATGATGCTATTGAACACGAATTATTCATAGAAGAAAAATTAATTTATTTTATGTATGAGTATTTTCTTGTTTTGGGGACAGTTTGTGATTTTTGTAGTCTCTATTGTTGTGTGATTCATAGAATCATAGAATAGTTTGGGTTGGAAGGGACCCTTAAAGGTCATCCAGTCCAACCCCCCTGCAATGAGCAGGGGCATCTTCAAATAGATCAGGTTGCTAGTTGATTGCCTGGTGTTTCTTGAAAGCTCAATTGACAGTGCCTTAATAAAATTGAAGAAGGTGACTTTTTCTTTAACTTCTCTAAAAACAATATTGTTTTCTGAATAGTAAGAAGTTTTCTAAGTAACATCTATATTTACTTGCACATACTTTCATGAACATCACAGAATAAGTAACTTTTTTGAATGCAAATCATATCCAGTCTTTCTCATTCATTTTCCCCTGGTTTTCTTCCTGACTCGTATTTTTAATCCAGTCCTTCTCAGGCTTTGCTTGTCCAGTTTAATTTTTTTTTTTTCTTTTTTCACCCAGAGGCCCTACTGCACTCTCTGGGCTCTCTCCATATTTTCTCCAATAGCCATGCCACTTCTGCTTTTTTTTTTTTCCCCACTTTCTGTCTGTCTGATCATCTTTAGTTCCCCCTTTCTTTTCCTCACCGACAGTTTTTCCTCCTCCTTGACGATTTGACTTGCCTATCTGTCTCTTGCTATTTCTTTAAAGACTTACCTGTTCAGTTTCTTTTGTAATACCTTTATTCCGTTTTTCCCTAATATTTCATCATCTCTTAAGCTGGATCCTAAATCCCCCTTGCTCACTGCTCATCATTTCTCTCAAACTCATCTGCCATCCTGTTTGTTTTTGCTGCCTATCTTCCTCTCTGCGGTAGGTGCTCAGCCCTCCTTGGCTCTCTACCCCTCCAGTCCAGTCCCCTGGACTGTGTCAGGTTGTCTGCTCGCATCCCATCCGCAGTGCAGCACACCTTGCTGCTGTCGCCACCACTGCCAGAGGCCCTAGCTCAGGAGGGGGATCTCCGGTGACAAAAGAAAGGGAGTATTCATTGTTAGTCTAAAGAATCAGATTTACGTGTTAAGCTTTCCTGTCAAAGTCTCATTAATTTCTGAATTGGAAGTTTTGTATTAAAAAAATTCAGAAATCCATTTAGTATGCTTTTAAATTGACAACCACTTCTGGTTTTGCTGGGACAAATGCATGTAGACTAAAGCACAGGCTTTCCCGTGGTTAGAATGGGAGTCAGGAATGGGAAGCATAACACATTAAATCTGTCTGCCGGTGAATGTGATGATTATTTTCTGCAAACTGTTTTCTACATATTCCCAGTGCTGTTTTAATAGTCAGAAGTAATGGATCATTTATTGTTGTCCAGAGATTATTCTTTCATTAAATAATTTCTTATAAGACTATTTCCTCTGGTAATTGTTCTACATTGTAACTTTACAAATTTTGTCTTTAAGCTTCCTCTTACCTGTAGTATACATATCTTGTTTTCAATTGGAATAAGCTATCCATGAAGTATTTGTAGATAAGTTATCATATTATCCTTTTTCTCCTGAGCCTTCACCTTCGTGGAGTGTATACTTTGTTTTTGCAGAATCACTGCAGAGGAGCTAAGCAGAAATGCCTTTTATATTTCCTTATATATGTGTGTGTCTATAAAAATAGGTAAATATTATTCAGCTTGGATAATGGAAAGCAAGGCAGAATATTTTCTTATAAATACACAGAGACATCTTTGTAAGCTTCCTCAATTGTTGGTCTGTTATGTATGATCCTGGGCAGCCTGCTTTGGGTGGCCCTGCTTGAGCCGGGTGGGGGCTGGACCAGATGACCTCCAGAGACCCCTTACAGCCTCAGCCATTCAGTGATTCTGTGATCGTCTTGGTTGACATCTGTTTAGGAATTTATTTCTATTTTAACCAGAAGGGCTTTTCTATAGGTCTTTGTAACTGGCTTCCAATTTAAACTGATGTTTGTTTGCTTGTTTTTTTTCTTCCTCCTCGTTACTTTCGTCCATCACAGTAATGCTCCATTGTCATAAACAGAGTTCCAGAATTGTTCCACTTCAAACAGTGGTTTACTCCTTAGGACTGGAGTTATCCTCTCCATGATTATAAAATTATATACCTTGGCTATAAAATACCTCTAAATGCTTCTGGTATTTTAACAAAGTTAGGTTTAGCAATAAAGTGTTGCTTGAAAAGCTGAAACAAGTGGAAAGATAATACTACTAGCAAATCTCACACAACTTTTATTGTGTATCATTTCAGTAGCCAGAGGCAAGAAGTATATTTTTTTACCTTTTCTACATTATTTGAAATGATAACACACTGTATATTTATGAAATATTCATCTAGAAGAAGAGAGACAAAGGCAAAAAACTTCAAAGACTAAGATAAAATGGCTTCTTATATTTTCAGTGGGATTGATGAGGTGGTGTCTTGTCTTCTGTTCGCTTTTTGAGCATTCTGTCTGGAACCAGTGGGCACTTAGAGTACAGGGATGTACTGCAGGCTGAGATGGCCAGTGAAGTCAAAAACAGAATTAAAATGTTTTGAACAGATGAAAGAACAAACTCCCTTTCTGACTCCACCTATGCATCCATGGCCATCTGCTCCATTAAGGACCAGTCGTCAAATCTTTTGGGTTTAGTAAAGCACTGACAACCTCCACCTGGCATCTTAGCTGTTACCTTAAGAGAGGGACCTGTCTTCAGATTTACAGTATTTACTAATTTAATTAGATATTATTTTTTGCTATTTCAAGTTCTTATATTTTAGGTGTTTTAAAATTCCACCAGTCATTTTTTCGCAGTGCTGAATTAAAATACTTTATTGTCTTATTGAAGAGCTGCTCTAAACATCATTAATCATTCTTAAATTTGTTAGTAATATATTTCTTCTGAATCAAAACCGCTGCAAAAGTGCTGACAGCAAGTGCCAGCATCTTTGTTGGATACATGTCTGTACATGTAAAATACCCATACCAACAATGCTTTCCTCCTTCATAGTGTAAGATGGCCACTAAATGAAGATGAAGTTGAACCTTCAGATGGAGCTGAGTTGATTCATAACACCATAGAGCATATTTCCCATTCCTCTTTAATATTTGGTACAAACTAAGAGTAGAATACAGAGCAAGATGGATCACTGAGATGATCTGTACAGTTTCTATGTATGATCCTTATCTCACAAGTACTTGTGAATTTTCTTGTCAGTATCTTCATATTAGTAGGAGTACTTTCAATAATTCAAAAAGTAAGACTCAATCAGAAGCTTCTTGAAAACTATTTATCTTTGTGATGATCTCAAGTTGTGTTATTGCAGAACACTGTAGGCTTAATAACTTGCATGTGTTTTAGGGGATTAAGGAAATGCAGGGAGTATTTAGAACAGCATGGTATGTTGCAAGAAAACTTAGACAATAAAATTATATAAAGTAATAATATAGTAGTAGTATTTAGGATATTATGATAGCTGTAGTTTTTATGGGCAAGTGTGTATTTTATTTTGTAATATGTTCGCTGTGATCAAAACACTAATGCAATGTAAGAGCACTTTGCTCTAACAAGATCCAAGAGAAGTTATATTTATGTATATCATATATAGAAAAGCTGAATTTGTCATAAAATTTTGTATTTCATTACAATACTTCCTGGTCCATGCGTTCAGTCTTTCAAAGGTGTAGAGAATCCTCTAACTAGCCGATCATGAATCGGAAGCTTTTCTAGACAAGCCCTTCAATTTCTGCAGGATCCAAGTCTTCCTGTTTTCTTTGAACATAAAGCAAATTATCCTTCTGATATCTACAGTTGCAAAAGTAAGTCTCCAGATCTTGGAACTAATTTAGCTAGAGAGCTCCACTATTTTATCAAAGTCTTATATTTTACAATGTTTGTATAGAACAGAAACTAACCAAATCTCTGTAAGTTTGTATTGCCGCTGCCCTGAGTCCTTTTCATTTTCAGAGTGCATTTGGAAAACTGAGCAACAAAAGTGAGCACTTTCTGCTGATACATTTGAAACAAAAATTATGTTGTCTTAATTACAGGATTTTTTTTTCTCCTTATTGACAACAAAACAAGTTTGTTTTTTTCTTGTCTTCTGGTGACTTCAGCTAATTGTATGGATTTTGTGGAAGTTGATTCTGAAAATCCTTATTCTCTGACACAAAACTTGAGAATCACTGTGTGAATGCTTCTCTGCGCTTGCCCTCAATACATTCCATCTGCTCACTCACTCGCTGTTCCTGACCCTCTGAGTTCAGGCAAGACTGGGACAGGGAAAGGAATATATCTGGAAAGATGCAATATACCTCCTGAGATGGCTAAGATAATTATGTACATAAAAGTGATTGTGAATCTCCTATAATATATGTGCACTTCATAGGCACACATTGCTCCTTGTAGATTCAAATTATTAGCACCAAAACATCAAGTTACATTATACCACATGAAATCGGTGTGCAGTAGTAACACTAGCGTTATCACCTGTTGATGGACTTGTTATATCTGAACCAGTTTTGTAGTTTGAATGTCAGGAAGTCCATAAGCGTATTAATTGCAGTTTTGTGAAAAAGTGTGCAGGGCTGTCGGTAAAGGGAAGCTCTCCATGGTTGTTCTGTAACGTGATTTGATGTCTGCTCAGTGTCATGTCCTTGAGAGCTAAATATAAATAAATAAACTTTTCATTTGTTGTGAATTATATAAAGCATAGTGGGAGCTGGATAGAGTTTTATAGTGGTTTCAGGGGTTGGAATTTTAGAATAATGCTGTCAGTTAACAGCTACCAGTTATTTGAGAATAGTGCTATCTGTTAATTATGCTGTCAGTTATCAGCTAATATCAGATTCTAGTCTTTACTTGTGGTTAGAAGTATTGCTTTCACCATTCCAAGGACACGTAGGTGAGATCCTTCCATCAGAAGTAGAATGGGACACTTTTTAAAACCGGGACAGGTAGCAAACAGTACTCTTCCTTAGGGCAGGAAGCACATTAGATGGGTAAAGCTGTTCTTTCAGACTAAGTCATGTAATATTTATGTGTTTAAAAACTGCATATAGTTGAGTTAGTGCCATGTGCCAACGGAACTGAGTTGGTTTAGGTGTAATTTCCTTCATTGTAATTTACTTTCCAAATTATTAATAGCTTTGTCTATGTATTAAGCTGAACTACCGGTCCATATCAAGTCACTGACTGTTAAAACAATAAGGCAATATCCAGATTAAAAAAAAAAACATTAATATTGTATATTTATGCAAAGAGGACAAATAAAACTTAGATGTAGTCAGGGGCCATGGAACTCTTCTCAAGACAGAAATCCATAGCTATGAATTTATTTCCTTTGCTTTGTAACAAACATTAATATTTAATAACTGCACCATGGTTATTAAAGTTCTTGGTTAACTAGATATTATAATACTGTTTCTACCTTTCCTAAAGCATTTAATGCCTCATTAAACTCAGTCACACCATATTAAAATAATTGAAATTAATCTGTATCTGTTCTGCCCTTGCTGACAACTGGCATTTCAGAAGTGCGTTTTTATTTTACTAGTACTAGCGGTGGAGACTTAACTTTTGAAACTTCTTTTTTTTACAGAAATCATCTGTGTATCAGTGCATGTAATCCTTTCCAAAACTGCTCTTTACCTACAAAACAGGAAAGGTCCATGTAGGGTATTAGCTGTGTGAATGCTACAAAGTCCTGTAGTGGAACTCCCTTCTTGTCTGACACGTATCTGACAAAGAATTCTCTTTTTAATTGCAATAATGTTCACAAATGTTCTTACAAGTCATCTTTTGTGTGGCATAGTATGCTAGAAAGAATATTTTAAAAATCCTTGGTGTTAACAAGCAAGAATAGTTAAATCTATTTTTAGTGATGCAATACAGTATGCTATCATCTGACGCTAGGTACATAATATTCTGTGTTGTGCTTTACTGATTAAGGCCTGATCATGCAGATATTTACGGATATACTTATTTTAGGCACATAAATAATTTTGTGGTGTTTGATTTTCCTGCTTAAATGGGTAAAGCAAAACTATGATCAGGGCTTTTAAACCTAAGTCCTGTGCTGTTAGTGTTTTCAAATGCATTCCTTTCAGAAGAGTGATCTCTGTTTACCAGCCACGTTCTCCCCAAACCCCCAAATTGGCCTTTTATTTGTCTTTAGAGTACTTCACTGTGTAATATGTGAAAAAATAAGTATACATTATATATAATAGCTTGCATGTTTCAGGACCCAATTATGTTTAATCAAACACAGGGAATTATTCATAAAACCATAACCAAGAGATAGGAAGGATTTTTCATGCAATACCTAAATCTCTCCATTTTCTTTTTAGCCAACCAATGGGATCTTCATGAGTGCATTTCTCATCGTGTTACCTCTGGAGTCCATGGCTCATGGGCTTTTCCATGAGCTGGGAAACTGCTTGGGAGGAACCTGTGTTGGGTATGCTGTTGTGATTCCCACCAACTTTTGCAGGTATAGTTAGAATGTATTTCAGCTTCACTGTTAGCTTGTAGAGGCAATGCAGTGCTGTTGCTTCTATTTTTCTATAATTACATACAAATTTAAATAATAGGCAGATTTTTTATTTTTCCTTTTCCTTACCTTCCAAAAAGAATTAATAACGCCCAACTCCACCTTTTTATATGTATTTAATTTGCTTTTAGAAAGCCAATGAATCCCTTATGCACCAATCATGCATAGGCAGATTCCACCATCCCTGTCTCCCGCAAAGGAGGACTGGGGCATTTGACTGAGTTCAGATATTTTATAACAGGAGATTTAATAAACCAAACAGATTACTTTAAAACAATTTTGAATTCTGTTAAATGAGGTGGTGTCTACATTTAAAGGATGTTGAAATTAGATTTGCAAGTGAACTATATGTCAGTTATTAATACTGTGAATTTATAGCTGATTTTTGTTCCAATGTAAATGTTACCATATGAGAAATTCTTGGGGGTGGAGGGATTGTACTATTATTATTTGCCCATTTGTGTGTGTTCCTTCTAAGCTTTAAACTTGCAAATGCTACTTTATCTCTAGAATTAAAATTGTGTGTACGCATTTTTTTTGTAAATGATAAACAAGAGCTATGTAAATTATCTATTTGAGTTACAAGAGAAACAGAGCGGTAAATTGAAATGAGAGGCTTAAGAATGGAACTGCCCAATTTGCCCCATGAAAACTGCCCAGCTTGCAGCATGTGTAATGGATTCAGTGGGTAGGGGGAAAAAAATTAACAGGCAAAGAAACAGAAGGTAGCATGCTGATCTGACATAGCTGTATCTTAAATAGTGTAAAATGCTGCAAAAACAAGTTTTCTGAGTTTTGATCCACAGTCTTCAGCTATGCACTCTTTTAAAAAAATCCATGTAGTCAATTATCATTAGGGATAAAAAAAAAAATCAAAATTTACATGACAATAGAAATAAATTATTTTTGTTTCCATGGCAATAATTTAGTTATTTAATTCTGGCTGTGGCAGTTCCTTCTAACTTCTTGAGTGAACGAGATACTCTTGAGCAACTGTTTAGGACCTGACAGAGCTAAACTTCCTTATTAACAAAGCTTGACTGTTTCAGTAATGGGCTCAAGTCTTCACTTGCTGAGACAAACAGTAATGATGATGTATTCAATATAGTTGTAATAGTAGAACATTAGCCTTCATGAAGGCACTAGACAGGTGAGGAGGTGCAAAATTTAATTAGCTAGGCCAAAAAATAAAGCAGGTAGCTTTACACACTGACTTGCAAACAAAATACATGAAGAATATATACATACATACAATACAATATATCTATAAAAAACAATAGTCATAATTTGTATTAGTAGAGTAAGACCATCTCCGTATTTTCATCCACAAAATCTGTCCATTACCCAGGGAACCCAGTGACTCTTGTTATATATGCATATTCATATATATACACACATACGCTTATATATATATATATAATGTGATTTGTTCCAGCTCTAGTTTGTAATTTTCTTAGAATTTTTATTTTCTAAGCAGTAAAAACCATCATCTGAAATATATTTCTTATGCTGAAAGATCAGCATCTGAACAGCACACACAAGTAAGTATTACTGTATTTGCATGAGTACCATATTGAATAAAAGCTCATTTGGAACAGAGAGAAATTAATTCAAAAATATCTGAGCAAAATGTGTGTTTGGATTTCTCTTTATTATTGGAAACTAGTTTGCATGATATTTTATGCAAACTAACACTGAAGCCCAACATGTTCATATCACAGCTCCCTTCTCCCTCCCCCTGTCTCTCAGCTGCAGGAATAGCGCAGAGTTGTGCAAGGACTATGCTTTGAAGTGAAGAAGCATGACAAAAGGGAGGGGGAGATACTGGTCCCTCACTCAATTTTGAATTGTTTATAAACTGTACATTTCAAGTCAATCTGAATTTAGAACAATGCTACTTCATAGCAGAGAAAATACACACAAGGAAAACAATCACCAATTGCTAAAAGTACACTAAGCGTGAAATAATTATGTATCATAATCATAGCTGTTTTTCTTCTCTGTAGTCCTGATGGCCAACCAACTCTTCTTCCACCTGAGCACGTACAAGAGTTAAATCTGAGGTCTACTGGCATGCTTAATGCCATCCAAAGATTTTTTGCGTATCACATGATTGAGACATACGGTTGTGATTACTCTACAAGTGGACTGACCTTTGATACCCTTCACTCCAAGATCAAGTCTTTTCTTGAACTTCGGACAGCAGATGGACCCAGACATGATACCTACATTTTATATTACAGTGGTCACTCACATGGCACTGGTGAATGGGCACTGGCAGGTAACTGGTTTGGAGATTTTTTTTATTAATAGTTTTGGTATTGATAAACTTTCCAAATCAACTAATTTGTTCTTTAAAAAAAATCATACTGTATTGCAAAATTTTTAAGTTTTGGTCACATATATTATCTGATAGTCCAGATGGCAAAGAACCACCAGTATTTGGAGAACAGGTTCATACAAGCTCCTGGCAGGGAAGGAAAAAAAAGGAAAGGGTAATATACAGAGCATGGCTGTTAAGAGATTCAGGGGCTACAAGGAATAATCAAATTAGGCAAGGTTGCAGTCTAACCACCTCTACTAGTGGAGAAAATGGAGAAATGCAGAAGCCCCTTTTGTATGCAGTTAACTTGATGTAAAGAAGCAGCTCTTATCTTGCTCTGTATGATAGTCATGTGTGTTACTTTATGAACTTCTATGTCATTTTAGTATTTAGTCACTTTGATAAAAATCCTTTTGCAGCTAACTAATCTTACACTTGTTCTCAAAATTATCTAGATGTTGTTGACCCCAAATGTATGCTTACAGGTTTGAACATAATTTCATATTCCCCTTACAATTCAACAAGATAACTTTAAGGATTACTGCTTTTTTTTTCCCAGAAAAGTGGAAATGACCCCCTCATGCTCTAAAAAGAGATTTACCCTATATTTTGAGGAATATTTGTTCACTGTAATGAACAAGCATAATGTCTTCTCGTTCCCCAGGCATGGCAGAGTGAATTATACAGTGTCCTCTGGCTGTCATGAAGGACTGCGGTCAATCCTTCACACGTGCTCTGTTTTTTTGGTAAAAGATAGAATCAATAAAAGAAATATGCAGGTGTACAGTTCACACTAGAAAAGCAGATCTTCAAGCATACAGCAAACCTTGTATCATGAAAACAACTATGGTTTGCTGACATCCTAGAGTTTGAGAGTCACTGTGGACAGTGTAGCCTCAAGAGTACAAACCCCTGTGTAAGGGGCCGGTTTAACGCCTCGTCATATGCTTGGTATTGACTTCACCATTTCCACTTTTCTCGGCCCGTTTTTGATCTCTTTATAATGGGCAATCCTATCTTAACTGTATTCTTTGGTAAACCTACTGAAGTTTTCAAACCATTGGTAGGTTTAGCCTTGCTCTCCTGCTATATGGAACTGGGCTTCTGAGGTTGCTGTGTGCAAAAAGTGAATCTTGTAGTAAATACACTGAAAATTTGCAACTTTTTTTCCTTCCTGGGACAGAATTAATTCTCTTGGATAGCGCTCTGCCTGCGAGCTCCTGGCTGTTTGTCAGCAGTCTCTCCCCATGCTCTTTAGCAGTGTAGACAGGTACTAGCTCTGCCTGTGGTCATGCTGAGGTGTTCAGGCACAGGTCAGTTTTCATCTGGAGTCCGTGTACCTGTTTTGGTGCAACTCCATGCCTGAACTGTTATACCTGCTGAAGACCAATGCATATTTTTCTCAAAGGCTTCATCTGGATCAGCAATTTAAAAAAGCCACAGCTGTACTCTGAGCTTAGTGCAAGTGATGTACTGCAGTGTATGCCAGGGTGGCTGAATGACTTCTCCAAGAGTAGGATGGTCTCATCCATCAGAGCAGCTACTTCCCACTCGTGCTCCAGCCCTCAGCGTAGAGATGGTTAGCTTTCTAGCATGTCTAGAGCCAAATGTTGCTGCAAAAATTGGGCAGCTTCCAGCCCATTCCTGGCCAGCCTGGAGTCTGACAGCGGAGCTCAGGCCTCTCTATACCTCTTCAGGTAGCTGCAGCCTAAACTGAACTCTGTCTTTACTTCTAAGATAAGGGCCGAGGTAACTGTTAAAATAAAAAGAAAGTTTCTGTGCTAAAAGGTAACACTGTGTAAATGCAGTGGTGGTCAGCTTTTTCACAAAGTTGCTTTTCAGTTTGCTAGCCAAGCACCTTTTCAGCTTCTGCTTAGAGGTATGTATAGTCTCATAAAGGAGAGGAACAGGCAGCTGTCATATATCTTGCATCCATTTTCGTGATTAATTTTAGGTAGATCACGGAGTGTAACCTGATACTTGTTCCAGACAGCACTGCCCCTGAAGGTAACTTGGAGAATAAACTGAAAAGATGAAGGCTGTTTGGTGTAATTGTGCCGCGCGTGTTGGACAGTGGCGTTTTTTGACAGATGGAGCATTTGGTCATCAGCTCCTGTAACGTGTACCGTCCTCCGACCTCTGGAGAGGATGAAGAGAGATGGCAACAATGAAATGGATCTAATAGAAAAAGTAGCGTCTTACTGCCGGATTATGCCATGATACAGCACAGCAGTAGCAGTGTAGTCTTTGCTTTATAATGACATCTTTTAAAGGAGGCTTACTGGATTTATTAGTTCACTAATGATGTTCCTCTGTGGTTGGAAGCTGAGATGTAACACAGTGGTGTATAAAAGAAACTGTTAACTAGTCATGCATAAAGTATGAGTGGTCAAATGACCCGAGAGGTCGTGTTCTCCAAGTGAAGGCAAAGGCAAGAGCTGGGCTAATGAAGCTTTGTCTCTGTTGCTGAAACTGTCAGCTTAACTGCCTGCAAAACCTGCCAAAGAGACAGATGTGGCCACACGTATGGTTTTCTTACACAGCTTGGTGCCTAAATCTTGTGCTGGCTGATAAGTCCATGTGTCTGAGGTCAGTAGGGTTAGAAGCTGAGCATGTGTTTGTGTGTGTGTATGAAGGATGAGATCATTTTCCTTGCGCAGTTCTATCCACTACCATTTGGAAATCGCCTGCACACCTGCATAGTTATACTAAAATAAAGTTTATTTATAAGCCTTTAAAACATGAACAAATAAAGGACTTTTTACTGCTAATTGACACAGAAGGCTTACCTAGAAAAGAGAAACTGCTTCTGTACAAGTCTCTGCTGTAAATAACTACAGCAATGTGGGGATCATGTACCAACACAAGTCATTACTGTAGGTTTGTATATTAAGATTTTCTTTGGTACTAAATTTTCCAGGTTTGCATTTTTTTTGAGAAAGTTGTAGCCTTGTAATTTTGCTTTTACTTTAACTGTGATAGCATGCTCAAAGCTTTTAACTCTGAGCTATTAATTTGAAGCACTTCTGTGTCACCCCTTACAGGTAGAGATCTAAGTGCTGAAATGTGCAGCTATTCTGTTTGAGATTTATCTGTGCAGTTAAATACCTACTAACAAGATTTTAAATGCCGCTAAACATACGTATATTCATTCCGCAATTAAAATAACTATGGAATTAAAATGCAGTCTTTTTAAATCACGTTTTTCTACCTTTCTCCTAAAAGTGTTTTTTTTTTTCTAAAGTTGACATTTTCAAACTACAGTGTTTTTTTTGTAAATCTATATCATAACTCCAACCTGCCAACACCTAGATGTATCAGTTCTTCACATTAATAGTCACTGTGGAGCCAATGGAGATTTACTCGATTGTTTGCAAGATGTTTTCTTTAGTAAGTAGTCTGGTTTTCAAAGCTACATAGATCCTGCAGTATTCATTACACTTAAGCAGAAGAGCTCCCCACTATAGGCAACTTTTTTTAATTACAATCTGCTCTTTCAAAGCATTGTTGGAGCAAGAGCTGAGATGGAACATGAGGAGTTGGACACTCTAGCTGCAAGTGTTTTCTGAGCTGATAGGAAATAAATATTGTGGAAAAATTCCTATGAGATTTTTGTTTCATTGAGTTGTAAATCCATACCAATTTTAATTTTCTTAAAGTTCTGAAGACAACTATGTCTGTAGAGTGAATCTCTCCATTTCTGGTCATGTTAATTTTTCAAGCCAAAGCAATGGTTGTGCCCATAGGTGGCCTTCTCATCGCTTCAGAACTGTTAGCATGTGTTGTGTTCAACAGTCCTCTCTTTTCCTTAAAATAGGAGTCCTTTTTAATATTATTAAAAACATGTTAAAAAGAGTCCTTTTTTTTCCCTTAAAATTATTAAGGTTTAATACAAAATAAACTCTATTTCAGGTTTGCTTTCCTTATTTAGCTGTTCCCAGATTTCTTCAGTAGGCTGTAATTTCTTTTACTCTGTGAGGGAATTCCTTTCTTTTTTTTTTTTTTTTTTTTTTTTTTTTTTTTAATCAGTGGTGAGTTAATGGCCTCATTTGCCACAGCAAGTCAGGTGGAATCAGTTAATACCTCTCTGGAGATCTGCAACTTCTATAAACAGGGAGGATCAGTTGAAAACTTCTGTTATATCTGTCCAGATTGTTAAAATAAGGGATTCTTGGAACCTGCAGTCAAAATTCTACAGAGGTTTCTGTTTCTTCATCCTAATATTAAATATTTTTTTTTTCCTTGTGTCAGGGGGTGATGCTTTACGACTTGACACGCTGTTGGAGTGGTGGAGAGAAAAGAACAGCACTTTTTGTTCTCGACTCATCATCGTTTTAGACTGTGAGAACTCTCAGCCTTGGGTTAAAGAAGTAAGAAAAGTAAATGACCAGTACGTTGCTGTGCAAGGAGCAGAAATGGCCAGAGTTGTAGACATCGAGGAAGCAGACCCTCCACAGCTTGGTGACTTCACCAGGCAATGGGTTGAGTACAACTGTAACCCTGACAGTAACATCAGCTGGTCTGAAAAGGGACGTACAGTGAAAGCAGTGTATGGTGTGTCAAAACACTGGAGCGACTACACTTTGCATTTGCCAACGGGAAGCGATGTTGCCAAACACTGGATGATATACTTCCCACGTATCACCTATCCCTTAGTACATTTGGCAAACTGGTTTTGTGGTCTCAATCTGTTCTGGGCCTGTAAAGCATGTTTTAGGTGCTTGAAAAGACTGAAAATGAGTTGGTTTCTTCCCACAGTGCTGGACACAGGACAGGGTTTCAAACTCGTTAAATCCTAATTGGCAACCAAAGACAAAATGAAGTGGGAGCTCTGGGAACTTCCTCACTGTACCATACTTACAACTTTTTATATGACTATTTTTCTCTGAAAAAGTCTGCTACACTCACTTTATTCAGCTCTTTGAGCAGCTACAGTATATGCAACAGATAGAAACTGCAATCTTAAACAGAAGAGGGTAGGACTAGGATATTGAGTTTTGTTACTGGTCTTTATGTACATATGTAAGAGACTTATTTAGTATGACCATGCATTTTGGAGACATTTCGCATGTTCATATGCAATGCTCAAAGCAGCCTTTGTTCAGAGTCACCAGTTTGATGGACGGCAGCTCCTGTGAATGTTATAGCATGCTTATTTGTCATTTATATCCACTATATGGTCAAATACAGGAAAGTAACCAAGCTAATACTCAAATCAATTTATATGTCCTTGAAATTATATGGTGGGGTCAAGGGTATTATAAAACAGCACTGAGCCAAAAAAATAAGAGAGAAGAATGAATAGCCATTGTAGGGAGGTAGCTACCAAGAATCTTTAGTTTTATTTGCTTTTACATCTTCAGTCCCTGCCTCAGTTCTCTACTGCTGTCAGTGGAAATTTGGCACAGAAAACAAGGAAATCTGACAACCCTCTAATGTTCTGATGCTGCTCAGCCAATGTTGTCTGAAGTGCAGTTTTAAAAACTTTCAGTCTTGCGATCAAAATTCAATATCTTGCTGATGATCTTTGTGGTGTTTTTTTGGTTTTTTTTTTTTTGTAAGTATTCCCAGTAGTTAATTCATATATGGAATAAAAAGTGCACTGAGAACTTTTCCCTCACCTGTTAGGGTGGTTCTGTCTTTTCCAGCCTCTTATTAGTTTGCATTTTGAAAAGCTACCCTGAAGGAAAAAAAACACAAACAAACAAAAAAAACCCAAGGAGTTTAACAAACAAAATAATCCATAGCTAAAGTGTTGCTTTGCTTCCATGTTTATCTGAAGTCTTTGCTGTGCTTAAGATCTTGGTTCTGTAAAATGTGAGTTCATTATCTGTTAAAACCATGAGCAAAGTTTGTCAGAAAGAGTAGATTATTCCTTTAGGACAGGAGTGAATCCTGAATATTCCTCAACTCTGTTCGCCCAGCCACGAGGTCCTGATCTTCATCCTTCCACTTACAGAGCTGGATGGGATTCCAGAAATCCTGTCCCGACCATTCCTGCTCAGTCACAGAAGCTGCATAGCTTTCTGATCTCATTTTCTCAAGTGCAGAAAATAAGGAGTGAAAGAACTAAGCAGCTAACTAAGACAGTAGAATGTGTGGTGGGTTTTTTGCACGTGTGCAATCCAGTAGACCTAGAGTTTACTTTTTTCTGTTTCCATCAGTATTTTAATAAAAATGTTAGGCATTAGCTGATACTTGTCTAAAATATAACTTTTTTTTATTTAAATACATGAAGATACTTTAGGAGCTCTTTAAGTCTTTGCCATTAAGGGTTTCTCTAATTCCTCTTGAACTTTTTAGCCAGCTAAGTTAGACAATCGGCTAACACTGATACCTGTTAGTAGCTCCTGAAAATAGAATGTGTGATTAAATTATGAGATCTGCAATAGCCAGAGTAATTTGCATCCACCAACTTCAAAAGGGTGATTTTTGTAAGATTTACAAGTGACAGCCGCTAAGTTTCTTCATTAGTGTGTATTACACAACTTTGTTTAGCAAGATACCCCTCTTGGCCTTTCTCCATCCCCTTCCACAAAGTGAAAAAGGGATAAAGAAATGAGAGATGAGATATCCTACCAAGACTCAGTTCCATTGGGTCTTTTCTAAGTAAATGCTGTGATTGCAGCTCTGTCACAGATTCGAGAGGTGGCTGTTCTCAGTGAGGACAGAGGATAATCTCACCATCTAACTTCAGGTATCCAATTCAAGTTCCTAACATGGGACCCTGGCATAGAAGTCATCTCATTTAAATTCAGATGTCTGAAAGCTAGACATCTGAATTCATGCTAGTGACCTGAAGTGCTCCACTGCTCATTAACGAAGAGAAATAAATGTTTCCAGAGGAAGACTTATTTGATCTCTATTTTAGGATGAATTTTCCTGTGATTGCACCTATTAGATTTGTTTTGGTTTTGCTTTCATATGCCAAAGGTCAAGCAGACACATCTGTTATGTCTGTTTAATAGCCTTAGAGTGCTTCTGTTCTAAGTCATCCTCTGGAGCCCAGACTGGGTACATAAGCTCCTTGTTCAAGCACATAAATTGGATACTTGAAGTTAGGATGAACGAGCATCTATCAGGTTGCAGAACAGCAGCACCGCCTCCTCTACAGAAGTAATTTTCAGCCATTTCTGGCCAACAAACCTTGGGTATAGAGAAAAAAGATTGCATAAAGGCAATCATTTGGTTTGTAAAATCACCATTATTTTGACAGCTATTTCAGTAAAAGTTCGTCTGATTGCATCATAAACTGTTCCAACTTGAGCACTAGAAAGTTTTAACAAAGTCCCCTAAAAGCAACACTGTAATATCCGATACTCACTCTGTGAACAGTTGAAAGTCAAGAAGTTAGTGCTTTTTTGTTTGGAAAAGCTTTGAACATCGCCCATAACACCTCTCGCTAATTATAACGGGTAAATCTTACTCTGTACCTGCTACTGCTACATTTTTATGAACATCATCTGTATCTTTCTTTTTGTACATCAAGGGGAAAAGGAAAAGTGTGGGACTCCTGACCTGTCCTGGGACTGTGAGCAGACTAAAATGGAGTATCCCTTCTGCAGTGCAGTGATGGGCCTAGCTTTGAGCAGAACAAATACAACAGTTGGTGCTGATCTTTTGCATCTCTTTATTAAATGGTTTCCAGCTTACTTATCAAACTGTTAGATTTTCTCTAGGATTGACTGGACAATCTTTAGCAGTTTGCTGAAAGTTAGATAAAGAATCAGCTAAAAATATACAAAAAGATTATTTGCAAAACTAATCATGTGTTTGCAGATTTGTTTCAGTTTTCTCAATTAAAGAACTCTGGTTTTCTGAATTTGAAATAGTTTTAACAAGAGCTAAGGTATTCCTACTTTTGTTTTTAGTATTTTTTTGAACAGCAAAGGCATGGTGAAGATGCTGATTTAAACTAAAAGAAATGTTTACAGCCATTCAAAACTGTGAGGCCTTTCTGGACAAGAGACTGTCTTGTGTGTTTCAAAACACAATAAAACCCAGGGTGTGAGATGATGAGCCTCAGGAATTTAACAGTATTAATTCCCTCCTTCTACACCAACTAGTACCAAGGTCTCCTACCGTGACCCATGTTCCCCGGTGGAGGTGGAGTTCTCGGCTCCTGGCACTTGTGCACCTCCGCGGTCTCTGCCCAGTCTCTGAGGGACAACGCACCAGGAGCTCCTAGTCCCAGTGAGGAGTGAGAAGTTATCCCTCCGCTCTTCCCTGTATGAAATACAGCGGCAACGCCTGAAAGAGAAATTGAAATCTCATTCTTAAGAATGTTGTATATGCTATCAGTTACATACATGTCATTTTTCTTTAGTGGTAACATGCTTACAAATTAATTGTCTGGATGGAGAAAATCTAAACTTTTTTTTGAGGCTTGTCTCTGTACTGTATATTCAAGCGTTTTGTTACAAAGGTTGTTATAAATTTATATCGCGACAGTAATTTTATGTTGACTTACGTCCTGTATAGTATCAGCTTTGCTGAAACATGCAAATGCACTAAGTCCTACAAATGTAAGTCTTTAAAAGGAATTCAAATTGCAAATCCACAGTACTGTTTTTCTCTGAACAAGTACTGGGGGGGGGGGAAAGCCATTCTTAATTTTTGCACTATGAGAGCCACATATTTGCAGTTCCTTATGCTTTGTATGCCTTGTGATTGTTGTTGTCCAGCCTTCAAGTTTTTCCCAGGAATAATTTCTTCACCTTTATTAAGTTTTCCCTTTATTTTGCAAAGGCGTAATTAACACTGTGCTAACTGTAAAGAGTTGTGCTATCACCTCTGTTGCCAGCAGCAGGCAGTGTAACTGGGTTAAATTTCTTTTTACAAATACTTTTGTGGGAGGATTTTTACTGGACATATCAATTTTAGATCTGTAAAGAGATTTTTTTGTGTGTATTTGTGATATTGCTTAAATATATTTTGCTGTTTTGGATGCTAATTTCCATTTCATGTTTTTGTTTATGCCTTGATCACTTCCAATATTTCTGTGTTCCATCTTGAATTACATGGGGTTTTTCTCTACAGCTGGTTTCAGAGTATTTTTTAGCTTGAAATTGCAACAGAATTTACTGAAAATAGACTAAGGATTATCTGTAACAGTTTAGTAGAAATTAGAAATATTAGCTTAAATTATTAACACCTTTCACCTTGTAATTTTTTTATGACTTAGTCAACAAGGTAGTAAAAATGTTATTTATGCTTTGAGACATTATTTTATAGAGCCTTAATTCAAAGACTTCATTTACATGAGTATTTGTATTTAGTCACACTTGTCATCTCCAGTAGGGTCTGACTCTAAAGTTAATGGAGGGTTCCTGTCAGAGAGATCAAGCCTTGGGAGAACAAAGCAGAGGACACAGACACTGCCAAATGCTGAGGAGGTCAGATCTGCACATCTGCTCCCCCCTGGGAGCAGGGAGGTTCCTGCACTCCCTACTCGTGAAACAGCCCCAGCATTAGCTTAGCAAGCCCAGACTGAGCCGTGCACCTCTCAGTGAAGACTTCAGTGGGAAACGGAGGAGAAGCAGAGCTGCTAGTGTGACAAGGGGTGACGGGTGTGTTGATGGTAATCCAGCATCCAGAGCTGCGAAGAAGGGTACTGCACTATTAGCTGCGCTTTTAACATGTTGTCTAGCCGAGTACAATGAAGATTTAGTAGCACTTTCTTCTTTTTTAACAGAGGGAATTTAGTTTTGACTTACCCTTCTAATTCATGATTGAATCCGTTACTTTTGCACCTTAGTAATCAGTGTTCCTCTTCTGTTAAATTTCTGTAGATCCTTTCTGTTTAGTCTCAAATCCAGAGGTAGCCCTAGCAGGCAATGCAGCTCGCCTTCAGTGCTGCCCTGCAGCCCTTCTAAGTCTCTTTGGGTGGAGTTAGGCAACCCAAGGTATATCTGCATCCACAGAACAAAGGTTTGGGGTTTTAGGGGCTTTTTTTGGTCAACTTTTTTGGTGACCTAGGAAATAACAGTGTAAATAGACATATGAATGTTCAACAAATGTTTCTTCTTAGGTGCTGTTATATATTAGTGTTGGAGAACAAGTGTAGCCGAAAAATTCAAGTTCGTTGATTTGGAGCAAGGAGCGCATAAAGGCTTTGATCGGTGTTATGTTCTGCGCCAGCACTGCACTCAGCTGGTCTCTGTCGGCTCTTGCCCACTACCACTGTGGCGTAAATTACAAACACGCCGTTACTGCTGTTTTTACTGGAGACTGGAAAGCTGGATCCAATAAAGGCTATCAGTATTACAGAGCTCACCTCTAGAGGTTCAGGCCCAGAACGAGGACAATGTCTTCGCACAACCAGTTGCGCACACAGAGTGTCGTGGTTTAGCCCCAGCCGGCAACTAAGCACCACGCAGCCGCTCGCTCACTCTCCCTCCCACAGCGGGACGGGGGAGAGAATTAGGAAAAACCTCGTGGGTTGAGATAAACACGGTTTAATAGGACAGAAAGAAAGAAGGGAACAATAATGATAATACCAACAAAGGAATGTATAAGAACAAGTGAGGCCCAATACAGAAATTGCTCACCACCCCGTGATTGACAGCCCGTCCCCGAGCAGCGATTTCCGCCCCCCCGGCCAACTCCAGTTTATGTACTGGGCATGACGTCGTATGGTAGGGAATATCTCTTTGGCCAGTCTGGGTCAGCTGTCCCGGCTGTGTCCCCTCCCAGCTCCCCGTGCACCCCCAGCCTGCTCGCTGGCAGGCCAGCACAAGAAGCTGGACTGTCCTTGACGGCTCAGCAACAACCCAAAACATCAGCACATTATCAACAGTTCCTCATCCCAAATCCAAAACAGAGTCTCACACTAGCTTCTGTGAGGAACACCAGCTCTATCCTGGCTGAAACCAGGACACAGAGGCATCTGTGAAGGCCTGGCCGCCCTGCAAGGCAGCCGTCGGACTCTTTGGGATAGTGACTAGGCAGCTGTTCCCAACAGGGGCCTGCAGCATCCAGCTGCTTACAGCTAGTGAGACGGAAATTTAAAACTTTGCTCCTCATCAGCACTGAATTATTTTCTCTGTACTGTAATTATAATAGCCACTTCAGTGTATATTGAAACATTCTGGGCTCTTTTTGGATACTGCACTGCACAGAGCTAGGGAACTGCCAGTGCTGACTTGTGCCAGTGTTGAAGCTGACAGAGAAATGCAGCCAGCTCAGTTGATTACAGAGAGTTCTATAGTTATAGGTGCTAAAATACATCAACATGAACCTGACTTTGCCATCCCACAAATGCAAAGCCAGGATACTGTAGCACAGTTTGTGTCAGAAGCCTGAAACAGACAACTTCCTTTGCAGATCAAAAGAGAACAGCCTGATTCAGAGTTTGGCAATAGCCAGAAGAGAAGCAGAAACTTTTTGCAAAAAAATGTTTGCTTTATAAATTGTGTATAAGGTCCCTAGATACCATGATACTGAATACATTATAAATGCATAAGAGATCCATTAAGAGAGATGGGGGGGAACTGACAAATTAGGTTTATATAGCTGAAAGCCCTGAAGATTTCTTCTGCCTTGCAAAAGAGTATAAAGATTTTTATCCTTAGAGAAAGGTTACTTCTTTTCCCAGGAAGGAGAGGGCAAAAGAAAAGGAGGGCAAAAAAAACCCAAAGAAGCCGAGAGGAAAAGTAATACTGTCAGATGGGTCAGATTCAGCACTGTGGCCAGGAGAATGGGCTTTGCAGACTTAGAACTAGACTGAGGCTTCAGAACTGATCAGTTCTGTTTCCTGCAGAAGTGGCCTGTGTGTACTATCAGATTGTCTTACCTTCAAACCAGGGTAGCAGCATCCAAAGTGCCTACTAAACGCATCCCACACCAGCTCCCAAGCCCTGCCAGGGAAAGTTGTCAGCCCAGCCAGAAGTATGGCATGGCCCATCCTAACAAACCAACAAGATAGACAAGTTTCCTTTCTGGGCTCATGTCCTGGCACATTTAATTTACTGTTATAAAGATGGCTTCTAAAAATTATGATTATATTCTTAATAGAGTGCCTGAAACCAGATAATGCTGTATAGCTACAGCTGGCGGAGTGGTAAGGTTTTTATAGTATGAAGGCAATAATGGATGCTACGTACCCTCCAGCACATTCCCACAGCAGTATTTGTGCATGAAACATCTGCTGTGGCGCTGAAGAAGGTTCCCTTGTCTTCTGCCATCGCTGGTGAAGAAGATGGCTCAGACCATTTAAGCCAGGTCTCTACCTCTGTTTCATTTTTACTTTCAGCTGAGGCTCCAGATGCTTCTCTGGACGAGGAAAAGTATCTTCCCTGCTGAATTTGAAGCAGGTTTCCAATATCTAAAATTACTCAGGGAAATAGATTGTTTAAAGATCGACCGTTTTCTGATAAGAGATTTGATGAATGCAGACAGAATACAGTGCTGGCATACACGGACGAGGTACGTGAACTACAGCAGGACGGAAAGCGGGGCTGGAAGGGGAGCAGCAGGCCCTGTAAAGGAACCGCATCCTGCTTGTCTCACACCCAGAAGTGCCACGAGACTGCTTGAATTAGGGCAGGAAATAAAATATCTTTTAATGCCTGCTATGTTTGGCATAGGTGTATAAAAACAGTAAAACTAAGATAATGACCAGGAAGGATTCAGGTGACTAATCTACAAACAGAAAGCGCGTACCGGGCCAGCACTCAGGAGATCACCCCTGTCTTAACAAGCCAGAAGAGACTGGTTCCACCCAAAGACAGGAGGACCTAAACCTTTGGACCAGCTTGCTCCTGCTGCCCAAAAACATGTACATCAGCACCAGAATTAGCTGTTGGAGACTTGTAGTAGGTGTAGAGAGTCTTCAGGCATATCCAGTTCTGGGTCAGCAGTTTGTCCTGCTGTGGATGCCAGACTTCTGCTTAGCAAGCGTGTCGCTCCTGGGAATCTACTCCAAAGCTTCTAACGCGTATTACAAAACTGTATTATTTAGAGGCAATTTCTTTGAAGGGAAGAAAAAACCCAGAACCCAAACCATCTGAAAAGCAAGTACTTTTCTGGAATTCATTGCTGCACGTCAGCTGCCCCGTGGATCTTCTGAGGAAACAACAAAAGGAGTTGATGGCAGCCAGGAAATAGCTACGCACAATTGTACGGTGAACTGTTGCCGCTGGAAAGGCAGCGGCTCGCGCGCATACCCTGGAGAGAAGGTTTGCTGGTCATTGCGTGATGCCAGATACTGAGCTGCAGCTGGTGTACCGTTACTGTAGTTCATTTTCTAATTCTTTCCCCAGCTCTTCACTAAATAACCTTAACAAGAGAGTTAAGCTGCAAGTCCTGCCAGAGGGTGTTGCAGATGCTTATATGGATTAAAGAGATCTAGGAGAGACTCATGGGAGACAGCTGCACCGCAAGCTCTGAGACACAAAGCTAGTAACTCAAGTTCAGGACTCCTCTCAGCTACAAACTGCTTTACCCATTCTTATGGCTCGTCCCATTTTTGGCCACTCTCAGAAACACAGCAGACCAGATTCTCCATGCCCTGAAAAGCACGTGGCCCTCCTGCCTACCCATTGCTCACTGGCCCCCGAGGCCAGCACGCTGCTCGGTGGTTGCCAGATGCTGCCAACCGTGTGTCTCCTCATGGCTGACAGAGCGCGAGAGGGTTAGTGGGTGTCTATTTGAGGATGCCAGGATTTTTAAGACTGGTCAGTAAAATACCCCCAGCATCATAAACTGAAACTATTTTCATTGTTAGCTCCACGTTAGATTGTGGGACAGTCACTGTGTGACCCTGAATGCCCACAATTGTGTCAGTGTGCTGATTCGACCTGTAATGTCAAAACTGAGGTAAATACCCAAAAATATCACTTTGAGAACTCGTTCCTTTTTCGCTGTCTCGTCTTCTAGTTACAGTCATTGCTCTTTATATTTCCAGCCACCCTCCGATGGTTTCAGCTGTGTAAGTTACAGTTTTGATGTCCTCAGAATTTATGAGGCACTCAGCTTTAGACCACAGAAAGGACATAAGTCAAAACCGGTTGCAAAGCTGTCAGTTCACAGCTCATTCCAGCTCATCCATCTTTCACTTTTCATTTATTTATTTGGTTGTCTTTCCCACAGCAGCCATCCTCAGTTTGAAGGCCGTAGCTCAGATATTCAAGCCATCAGACTTACCCCAAACCCCGCTCAGAAGAAGCCGTGGTGAGAACGGTACCACCAGAGGGCTGGGGAGTAACCACCGAGCTTGCAGGTGAAAGCATCCCAGTGCTCCCGTGGCAGCATCTGCACAGCTCTGGACACCCGCATCAGTGCTTCTGCCGGTCCACATATCCTACAGTCTAATAAACATTGGTTTATTTACTGAAAAGTCAAAGGGAGATGTAGCATACTTCAAAGACTCCTAGTTTTGTGGGATATAAAGTAGGACCCAGGTAGCACTTTTCCACCAAACATCACCCTGCCACCTAAGCAAATCCAGCCCAGCTTTTAGCCCTCTGTTAGGGTTACCCCAGCATACAGAAACGGCTCCTTCCCTCACCCGAGCTGCTTGCAGCCTCGCGTGCACCGCGCAGCATTGTGCACAACGCAAGGGAAGAGCTGCCCTCCTGAGAAACCCAGCTGGCCATCGCCCTCGCTCCGGGAGAGAGGGTGGGCCAGCCCCGGAGCCTCCACCTACGGTGGGTGCGTGACGTGAAGGGGTCATGTCGCCCCGCACCCGGGATTGCAAGCCTTTGGGCGCAGAGGGCAAAGCATGCAAACGGGCCTCCAAGGCCACCCGCAAGGCAGGATGTGGTCGATGAGCTGTCAATAACATGACAGTTGATGAACATCAATAACAAAGCCCAGACGCAGACAGCTACGCAGCTTGGGACTGTGAACTTTGACATCCGTTCTAGAGTTAAATGTTCAAGGTAATTTCTGGAGTCTTGTTTCACCATTAAACTGGTATTTCAAAACCGTAACTGAGGGAAAGGGAAGGAGAAGGCGACAAGCAGCCCAGCTGGCACTATGGGCCGTAAGGCTGTTGGGGGGCACCGAGGTCATGGTCAGGGCAGTTTGCACTGAATAGGCACGAGGTTCAGGTCACCGAGGTGACTTCAGTGCTTATACCCCATCTTCCCAGAGCCCCCTCTGAACCCCGCGCCAGTGCCTGCATTTGTCGATGAAAAGCCGGTGTCCCCACAGTTCTGCTTCTGTGGCCAGCTGGAAATCCCCACCCCACCCCCCAACCCCCCCAGCAGGGGCTGTGTATAAACCACCCAGCTCGGGGCTACGGGCACCTCTAACTCCATGAAGTTTTACCCTGTTCATGTCTTTATTGGGTTTGCGTGGCCAGGTTTTGGTAGCGGGGGGGCTGCAGGGGTGGCTTCTCTCAGAAGCTGCCAGAAGCTTTCCCTGTGTCTGACAGAGCCAATGCAGCCGGCTCCAAGATGGACCCACCGCTGGCCAAGGCCGAGCCCATCAGTGATGGTGGCAGTGCCTCTGGGGTAACAGAGTTAAGAAGGGGGAAACGGCAACAGCAATGGCAGCCGGAGAGAGGAGTGAGAAGATGTGAGAGGAACAGCCCTGCAGACCCCAGCTCAGAGCAGCAGGAGGGGCAGGAGGGGCTCCAGGCGCCAGAGCAGAGGTTCCCCGGCAGCCCCTGGGGAAGCCCATGGGGAGGCCGGCTGTGCCCCTGCAGCCATGGAGCTCCACGGGGGAGCAGATCTCCACCTGCACCCGGGGAGGGCCCAACGCCGGAGCAGGGGGATGCTCAAGGGTGATAGAGGGGAGGAGGTAGAGAAATCAGGAGTGAAGTTGAGCCGGGAAAGAAGGGAGGGGTGGTGGGAAGGTGTTTTAAGATTTAATTTTTATTTTCTCATTACCTTACTCTGATTTGATTGGTAATAAATTAAATTAATCTCTCCAAGTCAAGTCTGTTTTGCCTGTGACAGTAGTTGGTGGGTGATCTCTCCCTGTCCTTATCTTGACCCAGGAGCCTTTCGTTGTATTTTCTCTCCCATCCAGCTGAGGAGGGGAGTGATAGAGCAGTTTTGGTGGGCACCTGGTGTCCAGCCAGGGTCAACCCACCACAGTCTCCTTGCAGAGCTTGACCTTGTGGGTACAATTAGACAAGACCTCCAAACATGTGCTCTAAACAAGAGCTCCTAGGAAGGGAAAGAGACTTTCCCATTTAACTAGATGACTGGTTCCAGTACTCACTGGGGACATCGGAAACACGCTTTGATTGCCAACCCTCCAGCTACTTTAAACAGTATTTAAAGATATTTGGGATTAGGATTCCCCACTCAGGAGTGTGATACTCCCGAGTACAGCACTTCACCTTTCCCTGAGCCAGCCCAACACACCACCTGAAGTGAAACGCTTCTGCGATAAAGACTGGAGAAGATGCTCCACCCGAGACTACGGTGACACGGGGTGGGAGGTGCTGTTCTCACCGAGCAGCCGCGGGAAGCGAGCTGTGATCACCCACGCCATGGCGGAATAGCTGTAAATACCAAGTTTTGGGTAAATAAGAAAATTCCTGTCTCCTTGCCAAACAGCTGTTGATCTGTTAGGGCAAGGGCGTGTAAGGTTCCAGACGCAGCTTGTCCTTGCGCACAACAAATCCCATCCTGTACAGCCTCGTGGTGTCTGCAGGAAAACCAGCAGTGAGTATTTACTTACCACCCTTGGTCTCAGGAAACCATGCGTGAACGCGAGTACAGGAAGCTGCATTTTAAATGCCAAAATATGCTTGAAAAGCTTTGTGTCAGCTAAGCTTTTCCAAGCTAGAAAAATACCAGCAGCTTCAGGAATAATACAATGCAAGAAGAAATTAAATTACCTATGTTTTTTCTTTCTTCCCTTCATAAACCACACTCTCCTGAAGTCAAGCACTAATATATTAAAATGTTTTTCACCTGTGGTGTTTTGCACATCAGGAAAAGCTCATAATTTTATTTCAAATTGGCATTTGCATATTCAGTTAGTAAAATCCATTTCCTCTCATGATTAAGCATGCTATATAATTGATATTCTTCTTCCCTGTAGTGTAACACAGCATGGGACTCAAAAAAAACTTGCCTTCATAAGGATATTCATGAATGCTGAAGCACAATACATGCGGAAAAGCATATTGCATTCCTGTATGCTCAGGCTAGAGGAAAACAGCTGCAGTGCTCCATAACTTAGCTTTCTTCAGACAACTGCATGCTGTCTTTGATCTGAGAGAGAAATATTTGCAAGGAAATACCAAGGAAGCTCTCGCCACTTGTAATTTTGTGAGTTTGAGGCATGTTGAGGGAAATTAGCTGATCATATCGAGAAGGTATCCATTTCTTATAAAGGAGGACATCTACCCCCGAAGACTGTTTCAGGGTTTTTTTCCCTCCTGAGTTTTTTTGGTTTTGTTTTATTTTTTCAGTATTGCATTCACTAAGAAACAAGCCAAACTTATGCTTAGTGAGTTGCTCCAAAAATGCACAACCATCCCTCTGGGTTTTTCGCCCCATGCAGAGTATGGGCAGCCAGAAGGGAGCCCTGCACTTCAAACGTTTAGAGAGGCATCACATGCCCAGCCACCACCTCCCTGTATTTAAAACTTTCTCCCACCTAACCTAGACTTTTCAAAGTTGTCCTAATTGAAAAGTAAGCCCCTGGCAAGTATAAAATTTTAATATTAAGCCACCAGAGACATCCAGTGAAGAAAAGTTATTAAAGAAATTGAACTTGAGAAAAAGATAACCACTGAAGCAGCCACGGGAGTAACCTAAACCCTTAGCAAACAAGGATCCAGGTGTTGAGCACAGGCTTAGAAGCGGCGCGCTGCTGCAGCGCCGGGTCAGCGTGCAACGCATTCTTCACATGCCTATGTGCACAGGCCCTGCATGTCAGCTGTACGTGTGTCTCCACTTCTTAAGAAGTTTTAATTTCTTATTCAGATTAGTGTTGCTAATTCTAAAACGATTCATAATACAAGGTAATGTCATTATATTACAAGATGGCTTAATTTGCAAGTTCATTCCATGCCAAGAGCAAGGCAGCAGTATCCCTAATTCTAAATAAAATCTATTTCATGCCAAATATCCTTGCTAAAGCCCTCTAATGAGCTGGCACCAAATAGCTTCACAGGAACATCCTAATGTCAGCAGTGCTTTCCAGGCACTACCAGTACCTTATGACAACTCTTTTTTTTCCCATGTGGTTGTCTGTTCTGCCCTTCTCCAAGTATGAGAATTTCCTCTCTCAGCCACCACACACATTAAAAAAGCAGGTCACTTCAGTATGTTGTACTCCAGCTCTGTCATGTCTGGAAATACTAAACATTACTATTAAATATTTATATAGTGAAGCAGTTCTGTCACTGATAGAGAAAGCAGTCGGTGTTGGAGTCTGAATCACAAAGGTCAACAGTAGACCTCTTATTCATACCCAGACAGGACAAAAACTTTATGTGGGATTCAACTGCTTCAAGTGCTTACATGAATTATCCTGAAGACTTTGCTCAGCCCAAGTGCTCTTGGTTCCACTTACTGGCCTAGTGGGAACTGAGGATATGAGAATATTTTAAGGCCTGTCTTGACAAACAAGTGTGTTCCTCTCAGGAGGAACCAAAAAATTAGATCAAAGCACTGCTGCACTGCCTTCTCTCTATTAATTCAATCATCATGAACCAAATTATAAGCTAGTTTCTTACAAACTTCCATTAGAGGAAGCTTTCCCTAAGTCACTGAATAAACTCTAGAAGAAATCCCAGTGCCTCTCCCCGTTGCCCAGCACACACATCTTTGCAGTAGCAAAACATACTGCCCGAGTGCTTTAACATTACAGGTAGAGAGTTTGTTACTCAGGAGCAGTTACACATATTCATTGGTATGTTTTGTCCTGTATTGCCACCCACAGGCACTGATAGCTAGGGATAGCAAAACATTAAAAAACAAAACAAACAAAAACACAAATAAAGGAGGGAAACAACCCGGAAGAGAACCCTTACCTTCTCACCTGTGAGCTCACTTATCTGAAGGTCTAGTTAACACCAAGCTGTGGTTTTCAACAGCTACTAACACATCTCCATGACCTCTCTCCTCCTGAGGCAGCCAGTCATCTCCAGGTCATTACCAGTGCATGTATCAGTCACAGCAATCCACTCCACAGCCTCGCTAACACCCACACCATCTTGTAGAGATGCACTTGACAGCCTGCTCCTTACAGCCTCTCCTCTGCTCATCAACAAGAAGCAGCTTTGCCGACAGCTCCAGCACATCATAGACGAGGAGCCATGGACCCGTGGGCAGCAACAAGTTTTTCAGGATGCCCTTGATGCAGCATAAAAAGGCTTCAGGGCTCAAGGAAGGAGAAACCATTTCCTTGGATGTGGGGTGACCTGCTCTGACTGAAGAACCTCATCATGAGACAGCTCACATCTCGAGAGAGGTGACAAACAACTGGGGAAGCAGCACACCAACACCAGACTCCTAATCTCTGCAAAAGCCAGTCACCAGCACCACCCAGAGACTCACTGCCCCTACCCACCAGCAACCACTTGGGCCTGAGCAGGTTATATGCTGGCTGGTGATGGGGTTGCGCTCTGCTGATGCAGCTGAAAGTGCAGCTGGTGCAGGTGGGATGTGATATATTTTCAACAGGGTGGAGGTGATTAAAGAACCTTACTCCTCCTTGCTGTTACATTATGTATTTGTTAGCGGAGCCCCTTACTCCAAAGTGTGGTTTAAGCACAGTGATATGTTTGTCAGCATTAATGCACCGTGCTGTAAAGCATCGACTTCTTCCCGCAGCTACTGTAACTGGTACAATTGATGGTCTTCTCTCTGGAGACCCACCTTAGCCTCTGCTTCCCTGATCAACAAAGCCTTTTCAGGAATGGCTGGCGAACTAATGTCTATTAGCTGCAAGCTCAGAATGAAATACGAATTTGGAAAACTGAAAGGGCAAGATGCAGGGCTAGAGACTTCCATTTAGCAGCCTTTTAGTGTTAAGATTATATACTCAAGACAGAGAGGTAGAAATTATGAGCAAGTAGAAAACTACTGTCTCCAGAAGAACACTATGCAGCCTCTGATGAAGGCTGTCAGAACCCCCTGACAGGAGTGGGCTATTTTTTATTATTATTAATTTAAAATAAATTCTAGTGAAGCTGTGGCTGTGCTGCTTTCATGCTTTGTGTAATTTTGAATGGCTAGCCTACAAATGGCCCATGAGAATTTGAAGACCTGTTTTGTGAAACATGAAACATTGCTTGCCTTTCTTTAATGAAATATAAGAAAAATTAAGCAAGATGACTGTTCTCTTACAGCTCAGAAGGAAGTTTATACTCCTGTGATTTATTAAGTTTGTGGCTCTGATGTTTTTTTTATGCTTTGTTTAATACTGTATGAACATTGCTATTAAATGTCATGAATATTACTATGAAACTTAATGAATATTGTAAAATACAGGGTCTGAACAATTCATGAAATGCAACATACAATTTCATGAAAACTGGCTGTGTGTTTTCTTGGAGTCTACCCAACTTACAACACATTTCACTGAGATCTTAATTATTTTCTTTATACACTGGCATCTATATTTCATGAAAACATCAGGGAGTCTTTTTAAAATACTTAGATATTTCATGAAAATTGCCGAATATGAAAGCAGAACTTCTTTGGCTGAAAGTTGCTCTTTTATAGAACTTTTTTCAATTACACAGATGTAAAATACTTTTTCATTTAAAAAAAAAAAAATAGAATTCATTTTGCTGTAGTAAATTACACCAAAGAGGAAAGCTTGTAAACTTAAAATGAGTAAGTCATTAAATTTTGATGCGTACGGGACCTATTGCGGGGATTTGTCAAAGTCCAAAAGACTACAAGTTTCCAACTTTACAATTAGCTGCCCACTTTGTTTCAGGTACCTTGAGGACCAGGATCTTGTGTGGGAGAGAGCCCTCAGCTGGGTGTCCTGTTTCAGTACAGCCATCAAAGCAAACCTTCAGTTCTTAGTGCCCTATGCTATGAGCTACGCAGACAATAAGCTTTGATAGGAGGGGAAAAAAAAAGAGGGGTGGGGGGAAAGCCTTGTTTCAGTCTGCTTTCCAGTGAAGCCATTTGCCTGTTCTTTATCTGCAGGAATGATACTTATCCCTGTTTCCCAAGTCTTGTTGTTCACGGTGAGATTTTCTTCAGTTACAGCATGGCTAACCCCTTATCTTTCTCTTTCCAGCCTTGAGACATGCTGAAAACAGTCCTGAAAACACTTGCTGTCAGCCTTCTTAAACAGCTAGATGTTGTTCAAGCACTTCCTCCTTTGATTTTTCTCTCCTTCTTGTTTAGATTTGCAAGGAAGGAGGAAATGGTCCTTGACAGCACCAGTGGTTCACGTTCTGTGGAAGGCAGGTAGATTAACATGAACTTCTTACCTGGATGACTTAAAAGTTGCGGTCTGCCACACTTACACAGTTAAGAGATGTTTGCATCTTCCCAGACTGGAGACAAAAAACCCGTTTCTCTGTCTTGTTTTCTTCAAGTACGACACTATGTGGTCAAGAGTCCTCTCTGTCTACTCCTAGGATGCGTGGCCCACGGGGGTAGGTGGGTGGTTTTTTGCTGTGGACCACTGATCAAGAAGAGCTGACTGTCAGCAGCAATGGTTCCCATTGCTGCAGTGGGAAAGGGAAGAAGAGCTTTCAGAGGACTTTGGCAGGGAAATACTTGGGAAAGCCATGGAAGAAATGTCATGCTTTGAATGCCTGCAGGAAGTAAGGTAACAATTGTGCAGTGGTTTCCTCTGGCAGACTGCATCTAGTATTAAAAAGCACAGATGTACTTGTTTAAGAAGGTAAATGGAAACTCAGCAAGACACAGGCAGATTGATTCCCTCACAAAATGCTGCTGGCATGTAAGGGTGTAGCTTGATGTAGTGGAGCAGATGAGAAGGGAGTGCTACCTGGAGGTGTTACAGCTGTACCTTCAGTGTTTCCTGCTGGTAGGTACAAAGTTCATTCACTGGTTATAATAACCCCTGTAGGATTTCCTTCTAGAATTGCCTTGTTAGGCAATTAAATGCTCTATCACCATGACATAATTCTATGAGTCATCTGTCATAAGTGTCATCTCAACAACCCAATGATAAAACTGAATCAAAATGCTTTAAATGATGCGTCACTTCTAGACTGCTCCAGAAACTTATTTCACTGTAAAGTTTTATTACCCTAAATCTAGTATGTGGCACACTAAAACCACAGCGCTTTCTCATCAGCCCTGTGAACCAGAAGCTGTCCTTACCTCGGAGGGCTTGGCTGTGTTGGCAGCTGAGAGAGACTCACTGCAGGCTGCTCTCTGACAAAATGGCATCCAGCTTGTCAGAACATGAATACAATGAAAATATTGCTGGAGGTCTGGGTTGTGCCCAGTTTCCTATCGAGACAACCCATAATAACCCTGTGTGTGCATGTGTATCTTCCCAGTAACTTTCGAACGTAGTGATCAATATAAATCTCATTTCATGTCAGGCTGGAGATGTTCAAGATGTTAAGTTCCTACAAGTTTCATGAAAGTATGTAGATGAGATGGAGAGGGACTGCCCTCAAGCCTCCCTCTTGAATGAAAGGTTGAACTCATTTCAGGTGCTAGTTACTGCATACAAGGGTGAATACATCATGAATGTCCTTATTGCTGTAGTGTAAATCACGGCTAGCATCATTAAACACCACAGAGTTCAGCTAGGAGATTCAAATCCACAGTTAACCCATTTCCTTTGGCTTTTGCTACTCATGAAACCTGCTGTTTGTTCTTTATGTCTTCTACAATTTGCTTTTACCTCACTGTGTTAATAAAAAAGGCTGGCCCAGATGCCTCCTGGTTCAGGTACACCCTCAAGAGATACTTTGCCAAGCCCATCCTGAACCTTTCCTTCTTCCCCAAAGTCATGGAGATCTGCCCCTCACGGGCTGACACAGCACTGGAGTACCATGGCCATATTCTGCTGATGATGATGCCAGGGATGTGCAGGTTAAAATGCCCACGACTTCTTCCACAGCTGGAAAAGACCTGAAGGCAAAAGGACTACTTGGTCCTTGTGTGAAACACAACAGAAGGACTGCCATACATTAAAAGCATATCTTTGTGATGCTTAAGTGAGCTTAAAGCACCTTCAAAACAGACTGAGGAGCAAACGCTGTCTTGGCAGTCAGTACACTCTAATTATCCCGCATTGTTAGTTGTTAGCTGCAGCTGCTGTCATGGGCAGTAGCTAAGCATAATGTGAAATAAATACCCCTGTGAAGACATGTCTTTAGTTTTGGACTTGTCATCCCATCCAAACTGCTGCAGCGTCACAGGAAAATAGCTGGTTTTAAACATTCATTCTCTATACCACTTTCTTGAACTGTTGTAACCTTCAAGACACATTTGTGAGGCAGTTAACGGTATCCGGTGAAACGACTCAACCAAAATAAAACGGGTACCCTCGGGTGGGGAATTTTCACAGGGTGGGTAACGCAGTATCACAGTCCAAGCTCAGGAGAGGCCAGGACAGCCCCCATAACTCGGCAGCGGACCCCTGCCCTCTGCCCCCAGCTGGCTGCTGGCTTGTGCGCTGAGCACCTGCAAAGGAAGCAGGAAGCTGGAGCCTGCCAGCATTATTCTTTACTGACAAAACAAAAGGTGGCTGGCAAGAGTTGAAGGTTGCTTTGAGGTGTCTAATGCCCTCCTCAGCTTGCTCAAGATGGAGTCTGGGACAAGAAGACTGAGGTGATTGGGGGTTAAGTGGCTCTCCTAGCCTTTAAGGTAAGAGGCCTAATGTCAGGTCTTGTGGAAGGTCCCCATGTTCACAGGCTCACGAGGGATGAGTTGCTCCAAGATCCTGGTACACAGTAAGAGGCAACTGACCTCTATCCCCTATAAACTCAGTTCCTCCTGCTTCTCCAGTTCCACCCCCCAAGCTGTTCTCCCCAGAGTCACTTCACCTTTTTCCCCGTAATTTTCCTTTCTTTTCATTGAAAACCCAAGTTTTTTCCTTCCCAGATTTTCATCCTATCGCCTCTGCCCCCAACACACATTCACACATAATTTCTTTTCTGAACTAGCTGAATTGTAACCCATGAAAAGCAGATAATTTCATAAGATATTTCCTTTAAGTAAAAAGAACAGAAACACAGTTTCCTCCAACAGCCATTTCTAAATTCAATGCTGATTGCTGTCAATGAGAAGCATGAACTTTAGATAGGCTGGATGGTGCTGCAGTTCAGTGGCTGCAGTATCTTCCCACTAAAGTAATTTTCAAATGGCAACTTCACAAGGCCGTATTTTATCAGCCCAGTAGATCCCCTCCAGTCTCCCTAAAGAGAGAATTAAGCTCTCCATACAGGTCCCTCAGAGGTACACAAGGTACTTTGCTCTGGCTAGGAAAAGTGTTGAGTGACTAAGATCATTTGAGATATAAATAGATTAATGATTTGCAGGCCACGTCTTCCCAAAAGATGTGACCTTCACTTGCTAGCACTAAAAAAGCCCTGTTTTATGAAATGGAAAATGAATTTCAAGACTCCTGCTTGAATTTGAGTCACAAGTGCTATTTCACATCAGCACAGGACATGCCAGATTTCAAGGTAATCTTGAGTATATGTGTATAATTTAGATTTCCAAAAAAGCCTGTATTTACATTTGAAGGGCATATCAACTTCACTCTGCCAAAGTCAGCACTGTAGTATGATCCCCAGATGAAGACGAAGGCTGTAATTCATGAACGCACAGAGATTACCTAGGAATTCCTGTTGTGGTGACCTCAAACTCTCAGAAAATCCTACCCCTACCATACTGCTTCAGGTATGCCTCTGCTTTTCATGCAACAGCTGCTAAAATGTCAAAGATTTACAAATACTACCCATGAACTGCAATGGTTCAGTTGCTGCAACACACACATCTGAGACTGCAATAAAATTGGAAGAAGCAGGGCAGAAAACAGGAGCATGACAATTCCTCTGCATTACAATGAAAAACTGGATTTTACTGACCAACCAGCTACATGTCTTTCAAAGAGGTCTTCTTGTAAAGCTGCCATGGTGCATTGCGAGCAATTCTGCTTGACCTCATCATAGTCTGCATTTTCTTTCTGTTTAAAGGTACAACAAATCACTACAGTGAAGTAAATAACAGTCACAGATTTTTCTGGAGTATACACCACTATCTGTTAAAGCTGATAAGGTAAACTGCACTGCTATTAAGTCTTCAATACCTTGGATTAAAATTAGTTTTTAGTAATTGCCCTGAGTCAAAATGAACTCAGAAACTGCTCCTGAGCTCATTAGTCACAAGGAGTTTCTCAATTTCTCCCTGCTGTGTTGGACTAAATGGGATTTTGCTGTCCTCTTCTGTCTATAGTTTTTTGGTTTTTTTGCTGTCAGTAACATCGCCCCACAACCTTTGAAATAGAGAGCTGGTCTATAAGGACTCAGCTGTATGCACATAAGCGGCAGGCAAGTCTGCTGTTATGGCTACACAGAGTATCTAAGGCGAAACATGGATTTCGCATTGAAGAGGGAAGAAATACTGTCATCAGTGTTCCTTTAAATGCCTCTTCTACATCACAAATGTAAGCAGTATTTTTTTAATAAAAAAACAGTTGGTCTGTGGAATCTCTGAAAACTAGGCCACATGTTCTAGTGACTAAATTTAAGAATGCAAATATCATCAGTTTAACTTAAATTAACCATGAAATTTTACCTTCTTATACTACACAAGCCTAGCACACATCTACTGTTTTAAGACCACCATCTCTGTCTGCATTTTTGGAAAACAGGCTGACTCAGGATTCTGTCCAAAATTGCTGTGATATAGTTTAAAATTTCCCAGCTGTATCTCTGAGATCCCCTCTGGAACAGGAGAAGCTGAGTAGGAGGTACGTGTGCACCAGCAGGACGTGTCCTGGTAGAATGCTTAAGCATCAACCAAGACATGCAAAAAGGCAGTTAGACTTCATAGAGTGATACCCATCACCTCTCAAGGAGTCAGGTCTTTCTCCTCCTGGTGTCACCAAATCAGGCTATGGTGCACGAAAAGATTTAAAAAAAAGACTTCATGCCTACCTACCGCTTTGTTGTACTGATTGAAATGAAAATTAGTCTGCTGGTTTAGTTTTATCCATCTAGGACTGAACAGAGTTGTTTTATCTACAGCAAAATTCAACATGCTGTTTCCATATCTTAAAAGCTATGAAATCTGCGTGTTCTGAACTCTCCGTTATGTGTGCAATCCTAAGTTTGTTTTCTGGAGGTTTTTTTTTTAAATCAGAACTGGTATGCTGCAGGACAGGAAATTGGAAGTCAGATCTTCTCCTTATGAGACAATTGATAACTGAACAAGTTGCACAAGGAGTTAGGTTGGGAAATTGCTTCTCCTTATGTTGTCCACAGACATAAAAGAAAATTCAAGAGTTGAGGGAGTGCAAACAAGTGTCAGAGTTGGTTTTTAAACCTTCGGGTGAGAGATTTAAATGACATGGTTTTTCAGGCAGAAGAACCATCTTGATTGTCAAAAGAGTCCAGGTCTAGATCAAATCCCCCCCAAACACTCAAGAGGAAATTAGCTGTGTAAATTTTACTATTTTGCATAGTAATATGTAAACGTGTAAATATGTAAACTTACATAAACGATGTAAACTGTGGATGTCCTGTGTGACTTACATAGGAATATAGAATAACTGCTTAGAAATCTCTCTGTAAAGCTCATCTTCCTTGTTTCTGTTGCCTGAAAGACTTCAGAACTTCTGCAGCAAGTTCCACGGCACGGTGTAGCTATTTCCCCGGTGCCCCACTATTTGAGAGGAAACACTCGTAAGTCCTGAATGAACATGGGGAGACCCTGAAGTGAAGGGCAGCGATCCTTCAGAACCACAAGAACTCCCTCTTTTTGCTGGAGAGGTCTGGGTAACGCATGTGTGCGTCATCTGGGGAGCCAAGGCTTGTAGCTACAGGGTTCTGGATTAAGCTTTGGGAGACAAGACAGCAAACTTCAGGCTCAACCAATTTGCTGACACACAAATTCCTTCTCAGATCTATGGCAAGGCAGGGTTTCAGATTGTGGGTTCGGCTATAAAGTGCCTAAAACCAAGTGCTGCTGCAGGATCACCTTCATTCTCTTTACCTTCCGTTCTTGGGAGGATCCAGATCCCAATTGTTTTACTAATATGGTCTGAAATGTACTTCGTACACCAAGATGTATTTGATTCTGGCAGAGTAACACTTTGTCTTGTCCCAGTGTTACCACTGGGGAAAACAACGCTTTTTAGAATCAAGGGCTGTAGTCTGCGACTTACATAAACCTGACCCAAAGAGTAAAGAACATCTCTTCCTGAATTCCTGTTGGTTTGGGGAATATCCCAGTGCAAATGGGCTTTCTATATATTGAGGAAGCAGAGTGAAAATCCTTAGTGTATGAATCTCATAATCTGCGCAAATCAACAGGCGATCAAAGGGGTTTTTATTACAGGTTAAACTGGGCATGCCGCAGGAGGGCACGGCTAAAAGGTTTTTGGAAGTTGACAAGATGTGGATGTCTTGCAGCTAAACTCAGAGCCGTCTGACTGCTGGGCGGGCCGGCGCAGGTAAAATGGCGTAGTACCGGTACCAGAAGCCAGCGATGCAGCGAACCAGGGTGCTCAATCTGCCAGCGAAGGGGCACCGTGCAAAGCCCCGTACTCGGACGTGGGGACCAAGGGCTGCAGAGGTAGCGCGATGCCTCTCTCTGAAGCGGTTTGCTTTGCTGAGGAGGTTCGCTAATGTAGCGTAAAAGCAGCTATGCAGCTGGTCAAATGTTTCTTCCTACTTCTCCTGCTACTTCTACATTCCCAGGCTGAAAGCTGGCACACAGGCGCTAGCTGGCCCGAGAGCTGTGTGTGCTTTGTTTTCATAAAAAACGAGCTTAGCTTCACCTCAAGAGCTTTGGAAACTTCCTAGACTAATAGATCCATTTAAATTTGGGCTCTGAACCAAACTCTGCAATCCTGGGTTTTCTGGGAGCTACAGCTATCAAGCAATGTTGAGAATCACGTCATATATTCAGTAGCTTTTCTTTAGATAACCATAGTTTAAAAAAAAAAAAAAAAGTCCTCCAAACCTCAGCATTAATACATCACATCGTTAAAAGATAAAGGGAACTTCAATGTAAACTAACAATGCCTTTTGAGAATGTTTCTAAAATACAATATTATCATGTGACCATAAGTTGGATTAAAGCCTGAAACTTAAAAGTAATACTAAGATAAAGCCCTTTTACTGTAAAGTACTGTTTAAAAAAGCAGCTAAATGCTTGAAATGGATTGAGGTGATAAAACAGGCCTGCTATTTTTTTTAACTCTTAAAAAAGAGTGAAAAACAGAACTATGCCAAAATTTAATTTAAACTTTGTTTCTTTTTTTTCTACTATTCGATTGCCACATAAACAAAACAAGTTTCTAATCTGTGCGTAAAAGACAGCAGGAGTTTTTTAATGCAGAAGTGAGAGGCATGTAAGCACAGCTGCAGAAGCTCTTCCACCCGGGCAAAGGCAGTAAGAGCTCTCCAGAGCAAGAGCAGGCAGAGCACAGAAAGAGGTCACCAGTCTTCAAGTCCTCCTGCAAAGAGTAGGGGTCCTCTGGGTCCCTGCAGGACCCAAAGCAGGTACTGAGGTAGCCACAGTAGTTATCTGAATTATTTACACTCACAAAATTAAAATAAAATACTATGGTGCTACAGTAATGGCTCTTTTTAACAAGCTTGAATAACCACTAGGCATCTGAAAGGTTAGCAAGAAAAATATGAAGCGACTTACTTTATTGATACAGCCGTGGTAAATCTGTTCTCTTTACATTATTTGTCCTTGGAACAGAGGATCAGCTCCAGACTTTGCTGCATTAGGGTCATAATTATGCAGTTTAAAACAGGGTATGTGCAACTAGGCTTGGATAAAAACAAGTGACTGAGGTGGTTTTCTTGTTTAGTATCATTGTAGATGGACGTACTGTCACAGAGACTGTTAAATGTAGAAAAAACATTCTGTTTTTCTGGTGAAAATCTTTCATTCTGTACTGGAAAGGGAAATTTGCAAAGATTTTTTTTTTTTAATTAGCAGTAATTCTAAATACTCTAACAATGCCACACAGAGAACTGATCTAAAATGAGTAAATATAATCTTTTAACGCTTTGAATATAATGAGTATAATGCTTTTAAGTGACCAGTTTTCCAAGGCTGCTCCTCCTCAGCTTACCCAGGTTCAATAAGAATAAATAGCATTCAGTTCCTCCTTGGGCAGACAGGCCGCCCAACGTACACGGTGGGAACGTGACACTGTAAAGCACCAGCACCTCCCAGAGGATGCTGACTGCTGCCAGCTCTGTAGCACCCCAAATAGTCTCTTCTCCCAGCTAATAGTCTCATTTTAGGGGCGCAAATGTTGGTACGGGTGTGAGTTAAGATGTGAAGCATCTTGCAAATCCTACGTAGGAAGTCCTCAGCTGAAGCCCTCACACGAGTTACAGCCACGCTGCCTTCCATCGCAGCCAGTCAATAATCTGGTGAAACAGAGATCTTCCTGCTCCAGGAACACGACCCAAGAGCTGCAGAAAACAGGGGCATTCAGCTCAGTTTGGAATCAGGGATATGAAAGAAGACAGTTTCACTTTCTAAATAGAAAATATTTTTAAATAAATTTCAAATAGAAAAGAACTCTAGAAATATAGATTTTATACTTAATGGAACACAAACTTCTTGAAATCTCAGCATTCTCAGAAATTCTCAGTTTTGATTAGGCTGCTTAATCAGTAGTAGTGTTGGCTCTGCAGACTGAGGCTGCAGTGCTGGGTGATAACACATTACAGCAATGCTCTCCATTCAAGGAATTGACAGAACAGAGGGCTGAGTTTCTTCATCTTTCAACAGATTTCAACATCTCCCTCCCACAGCAACACACTGGTACCTTTGATCTAAAAGCTACCATCCATTCTCATGAAACCTGATTGACTCTCCACTGAGACTAAAAGACGAAGACCTTTCTGGCTTCAGTAGCAGCTAGGTGTGGTCTCTGTTGTCTACAGAACCATCATTGCCACAGAGGAAGTAAAAGAAGCACCAACAGAACTATTAGATTTTCCCTTTTTATAACTGAGAACATAATAGAGATTTCTGGTCCTACAAAAATTAGGGGGAGGCACAGATTCCAACTCGCTCAGGAAAAATATTTCCTGAATAAACACAGGGAATGTCATTAGGAAAAAAATTGTATGTAGAGAATAAAATAAAAAAAAAAAGAGGTTAACCAAGAATCAGAGAATATTCTAAAACCAGATTTATTTTAATACACTCCTTAATCAAATAGATTGTATTAGATCACAAATCAGAAAGATCATTTAGGTATCAATGTCTTAAATGTAAAACAAAGAAGATTAATGCAAAAGAAACTTTATGCATTCCTCCATTCTACTATATTTATGATAAACGTATGCAAGCAGTATAGGATGACATTTTTTTGAAAATCTATTACACAAAGCCTCTTTGTGTATTTCATCTCTATATTTCAAAGTGATTTGAGACAAACACAATCTTGATATTCTAGTGAAAAAATACTGTATTTAGAGAAACTTGCTATGATGATAAGTTTTTACTGAAATGGTTTTCACTTCCTCAAAAATGAATAAATACTCGTTACTGACGCTCTGATGGTTAGAAAACCCTTGACACCAAAAGCTGCAACAGAGTTTAATTTGATCATTAGCAAGGATAACTTGTGCGAATGCCACCAGAATGAATATCAGAGACATAAATATAGCACAGTTCTTGAAGATAGATGCTGCCATTTCTTAGACTCTTTCCATGTCCAGTATGCAGTGCTGCTTCTCATTGCAAGTCTGCTGCCGACTGCTCCGGGAAGTGTGACTGTCTGAACTTTTACATGGATGCAAAGTTGTTCTAAACCACTGCACCAGCCAGCCAGACCTCTGCTAAACACAACAAAAGCAAACCACCAGGTTCCACCAAAGACAGCAGCCTTCTCCAATTATTTGATAAGTAACTCTATTGGGAAGTCAGGAAGCCTGGTCTCTCAGTGCAGGGGCACGTGCTTGCAATTCCAACTCTGCATGGCACCGAGAGACTTCAGAGGGACTTTTGATACTCCACATGACTTTTGCAAAAGTCTGAATGTGTCAGAAGTTAAATGCTCAAATTTGGAAGGAATTAGGCTCATTAAACTGCATTTCAAACTGACATGTGACTAAGCATAAAATAATCACAGTCCAGAACCAAAACTGATACATATTACTGCAGGAAATTTGTTTTCTTTTCCTAGTAATGACTAGACTGAACAGTAAAGTGTAATCATTTATAATGCTACAATTCCACAATATTAAAAAAATCTTCATGAGATAAGCCAGGAGTTGGTTCTCTAAAAAAGCTGCATGATCATCTTTCTTTAGCTGACTGTTGGCACTGTACCACACGCATGTCAACATATTCTCCTCTTTGTCTGTGTAACCAAATGGATCTAAATGCAAACACAGACTTGATGACATTCATGGAGTATTACCTAACCCTGAGCCACAGGAAGCATATTCTATGGTGAGATAACAAAGACTTCCTGTTAGAGGATGATACTTCCGAAGAGTTAAGTCTATTAACCTTTAAAAAAGTACTTTGAAGATAGCTTGGAAAGCCACCAAAACACAATCAATCTAAAGGAGTTCAAGAAACTCCTTTTTTGACATTAAAGAAGCAACTTTTTCATAATTCAAACAAAACATGCAAACATTCCTATTCCCACAGCCATCGATTTAAATAGAAATAAGACAGCAAGACTCAAATACGAGGTGTATGTACGCTGAAAGGGTGCAAGTTCACAATAGCTTTCTCAAACTTGTAGTTAGGTAAAGAAATCAAAATGTCTAATGCTGATTAATCAAATCACATACTTGATCTAAATGGAGAAACAATGTAAGATTATAAATAGTCCAAAAGTTCACACATGTGAGCAAGACAAACCATCACAGCATTTAGGTATCTCCACTATGTGTCTTCAGTGCCAAAGTCCAAAATATAGATTCTAAAATGCTTGTTCAGCTGTTGCCTAAGTCGGGAAGTATTTAACTCCAGTTTCATAGAAGGATGTAGGTGCCTGAAGTGGAATTTAAATCAAACACATGCACATAGTTCCAGCAGTGACAGCCAAAACAGACCCCCACATTTTCACCAGTCAAGGAGATGCACACAGTTCCTCTTGACAGAAAACACTGAAACAATCAAACGATTGAGGATTAAATCCAAAGTCTCACCTTATAACACACATTCTCTCTTTCCGGCCCAAAGCATATTTAAGTATGCCGTTTAAGAGTGGAACAATTTCAAGTACAGATTGAGAGCACTCTTTCACTGAGCTAATATTGCCTGCTTCAGGAGTCAAGTCCTCTTCAGGAAAAGGGAGGAACTGAAGCAGTTCTGCAACATCCAAAGTGAGCGGACCAAGCCATGAAATAAAACATTTGACATTTTCAAGGAGGATTGCTTACTGCAGCATTTCTAAGAGTATTCCCAAATATATTGATTTCTTACTTTCAGGGAAAAATACTTTGTTAAGTAAATGTAAGTTTACAAGCATTTATCAGTGTTCAGAACGTATATTGTCTTCAAAAAACCACTTAAATTCTTCAAAACTGAGTAAATTAAGGATAAGCATGCTTCCTACAGAAACATCAAAGAAATTTTAAAACAAGATCTGCAGCCTTCATTTCATCTAAATTGACAAATTGAGAATGAAATCTCACATTAGTGCAGAAGGTCAATGGGAGGAGTTCCAGAAGACCTGAGAGAGTAAGTTAGAGTAAGCCTACACGTCAAGCAGACAACACTGAGGGTTATCAAACACATGCATGCAGTTCAATGTGCTGTGACAGATAGTAGTGCAAACAGTGTTAGAAACAATAAAGATGCTGAGATGAAATAAGAATGCATTTCAACAGTTTTATAAATCACTGAGGTGTCCTACGATACCATTCTGGACTCACTAAGTGAAAGAACCCATGAATAACATACATATGCAAAGACAGCTAGGAGAATGATTAGAAAACAAAGTTGGGAAAGGCATCTGTATGAGAAGACAACCAAAAGACTGTAATACTTCAGAGAAGAGTAGCAACATTATAGAGGGACAGGAAATAATTAAACAAAGAAAGAAAATCGAATGCTTCTGCCCACTTGTTCTTAAAAATACAAGGAATGATATATAATATATAATATATTTTTAATAAATATAATCTACAAGGCTTCCCATTCCAATTTAATATACCCCAAGTGCTTGTCATCATATTCTCTTTGGCTTGCAGCAATCATGAGGAACCTCAGCAGAATTCTGAATGCCCTTATGCCTCATGTTGAAGCAGTCCTGTTCCTCTTGCAGTATATAATGCTCCACAGAATTACAGTGGGAAGCGGGTCTGGTCATGGAATCCATATAGACAACATGACTTGAATCATCATCCTTTGTAAAGTAAATACCTATTCTTTCTTTTTCAAGTGAATTCCTGCATGGATTACAAGATCAGCAGACAGCAGCTACAAAACTGTTGTTCAGGTTTGAGGTTTGCAAAACAAATCTAAAATTTCTCTTATATTAGTGAATCTACAGAAGCAGTCTGACTTACAATGGAATGGGCTCTAGTCCATGCATTTAGATCAGTTAGTTGGCTCATAATACTATCTGCCACAGTAAGATATACACTTAACTGGTATTAAAATTACAAATCTTGACCTTTAATCAATTTGTAACAGGCCACAAAGCCAAAGTGAGCTCTGAAGAGTTCTGTCCTGTCCAAGTCGACTTAAAGATCTCTGATAGCATCACTGGATAGAAAGTCAGCATTTTGCTAGTTAAAGTTGAGCTTGGTCAAAGAAAAATGAGGAAGTTAATCAACAGTGAAAGTAAAGACTAAAGAATATCTTTGGTAAGATACAAAAATATTAAATTGGTGAGGAAGAATCTGTTTTGCAACTAACAATGTCATTTTTTCCATAAAATTAGTTTAATTGTCATTATATTTTCTTCCTTTTACTATATAATAACCAAGTCTTGTATCAGCATGCCTCATTTTGCCTCAGACCAATGTTTCAGAAGTCTTCATTGCTCTATAGAATGTTTCAACTAATAAAATAATTAAATTATATTACTTATACCTATAAACCTTCATTTTCTTACATCCTCAGGCTACCACATCTACAGTTAACACTACTACTAGATAACCCAATCTCTATAAAATGCACAATTATCTTTAAAGAATATAAAGCTGTAGAGTCAGAAAAACAAAGGGAGCCTGGTCAAGCTGAGACTGTGCTTTAAAAGTTGGAAAGAAAAAGCCTGAATATAGAGAGTGAGAGATGTTCATAGAATGGTTTGGGTTGGAAAGAACCTTAAAGATCATCCAGTTCTACCCCCCCTGCCATGGGCAGGGACACTTTCCACTAGACCAGGTTGCTCAAAGCTCTATCCAGCCTGGCCTTGAACACTTCCAGGGATGGGGCATCCACAACATCTCACTGGGATGGCTGTGGGAGAGAGATGATGGAGCTTTAGAACTGATGCAGCAGAACCTCACCTGCATTTCAGAGCTGCACATGGCAGCTGCAGAGCTGTTGCACTGAACAACAGAGTTGCTTCATTGCAATTTTTCACTGGAAAAAAAGAAGATCTTATGTTCAGGAAGTGGGTATAAAGGCCACAGAAAGAGTACCTGGAACATATTCAGGAGAGCTGAAAAAACACAGACTTCCAAGCATTTTGAGCTAACAATATTGTAGGTATTATTTTTAGTAGTATGGTTGTTCCGTACGTTATTTGCAAAAACAGATATGGAGCAGTTTGCTTTATGCCTCTTCCATCAACCTGTCACTAATTCTGTGCTGAGATAAACAGTTCTTGCCTAAAAAACCAAAATGGAGCAGTAGAAAAACATTACTCTCTTTCCAAATTACTTTTGTCTTTTGAAACCAACATAGAACCAGTAAGCAGGCGACATCCATGCTTATAGTACAGGGGCGTTTGGAGAAGCCACATGCACTACAGCAAATCTAAATTGTCATGACTGATGTTTATGTCTAACCAGCCCCACAGATGTGACAGGATAATTCTGCCCAAGTTGTTTACTCTCAACACGCTGAGTCATATAAGGTGTCAATTATACTGAAGTTAATAAGAAAATATTTCATTTACTAACTGCAGGATCATACAATGAATCAGCCTGTGAAGAAACCGGATTAGTTAAAAAACAACAAACAGTAATTGCCTGTATTTAAAAAAAAAAACAAACCACTATAACAATATAAAATATAGTTCAGTCTTATCTTCCACATGCAAGTCAGAATCTTTAAATTCATGAATAATGGATATATCTCTTTTATGATATCTCGTTACTTTCTATAGTATGAAAAGACAAGCATTATGCAAATATAACATATTCAAAAACAGTGTCTTGTCAAATAGGCATCATTTTCTACTTTTCTGTTGCTAATATAATTGACAAAATACTTGATACTACTGATTATGCTTTTTCTTGTAAACCATTTATTTTATGGGCTTTAACAGCTGTGTTTTTGTCTCTATGAGCCTGTGATTTTGTTATAAAGTTGTAACCATGCTGTGAAAGAGCAATAGGCAAAGTCTTAGGCATACTACTCTCTCAGCTGGTAAACAGCATTTGATAGCAATAAAGGCATAATTCAATCAACATTGGTACATTTCTAAAAAAAGGGAGAAGGTTAATATTAATTATAATACTATATAATATATATAATTATAATAAGTTATATTTTATTAATAATAATAAATGATATTATAATAATATATTAATAAAATATTATTCTCTCCTCCTCCTCTTGAAATAGTTGAGCCCACATGAAATGAACAGAGATTTAATTTGTAGATGTTCTTGATTTATATAGAATCTCTTCAGTGATCTGCAAACATCTGTCATTGTTAACAATTCTAGGTCTTACCCTAGAACACCTTGAATCAATTAATCTCTCTTCAAAATTTTTTTTAGGACACATCGTATCTGCTATAAAATTAGACCAAAGGCTAATCTAAACCTAGTGGCTCCAAGGTTAGAGAAAAAAAGGTTTCAGTTAAGGCATAAGTCTTGTTCATTCTTACATTACATCATTTCTGCAAATTTCCATGGCAATAAAATAATAACGAAGTGGCAAATTCTGGTCAAAGACTTTGTTTGGAAATACTTGTTATAAAGTTATTTGCCACTAACAGTCCTTCAAACATTTCAAGTACCACACCAGATTAATTCTACAGTGTTACAGACGTTGAAAAACTCTATCCTGAAAAATATCGCTTCCAGTTCGGTGAGATATTGGGGACCAAGCCATCAGAAACTTCATCAAGTTCCATGAGAAGTCCAAAGTTCAGCACCTGAGGCAGAAAACTCTGATGCATTATGAGAGGCTGGGAACCAACTGGTTGAAGAGAAACCCTGCTGAAAAGCTTCTGGGTCGTCATGGTGGATCTCAAGTTGCATATAAACCAACAGAGTGCCCTCATATATACCAAACACCACACAGATTAGGGGGATTATGGCCAGCAAACTGCAGGAATTCACTATACCACTTTCTACTTGGCATTGGTAAGGCACACTTGGAACAATGTATCTAGCTTTGTGACCCCTAGTTTGAGCAGAAAATGAAGATAACTGGAGAAAGAACAGGAGAGGGCTCTTGAGGCAGAGGACACGTGGCCTACAATGAGAGATTGAGGGAAAAAGGCGTGTTTAGTTTGACAAGGAGATGAGAGGAACTAACTGCAGCCTACGACAACTAGCTGAAAGGGAGTTACAAAAGTGATGGTGTCAACCTTTTCAGACAACGGCCTCAAGTTGAAGTTCATATTGGCCACTAGGAAAAACTTATTCATTGTGAAGAGACTGAGTCTTGGAACAGGCTACCCAGAAAGGCCGTGGAAACTTCATCCCTGGAGATTTTCAAGACTCAGCTGGACAAAGTCACAGTTGACATGACAGATTCAGCAACAGTCTTGCTACAAGTGGAAAGCTGGACTAGATGACTTAAAAGAACAATTCCAACCAATTTTTCTATGATTCCATGTGAAGAACCGAAAAACAGCATGTAGTCAAACATATTTATCCCTGGAGAAATAACACATCTTCTTATTTTTTTTAAACTGTAGAAAATGGACTGCATTTTGCATTACACTGCAAATTGTAATACAACCAGTGCCATATTTAGAGCTACCTTTCATTTTTTTTCAGTTACACTAAAATGAAGCTACTTCAGCAGGGAGAAGGTTGAGATCTGAGAGGCAAGCACCTTTGAGAAATGGAATTCAGACCTTATTTCTCTCCTCTGCATTTCTCTGCTCATCTTTGCAGCTTCTTTGAAGTCACTTCTAACGTGCTTCATTTTCCCTGCAGTGTGTTAGGCACCTGTGCTCTTAACAATAACTGGTAAAGTTAATGAGTGCAACAACCAGGCACTGTTTGCCAATGCAGATTCTGAACTCTGCATTACCTCTGCTGAAAAAGATGGGTGAAGACATAAGGGAGAATGTCTTTTTACTTTTAGCTATTTTGTAAGTACAAAAAATAATAAATTGGAATATGCTACACAGTAAAGATTCACAGGATTTATTTCATACAAAAGATACTCTAATTAGGGGCCAGCTTTTTCACCAGTGTTAAACGGTTGCAGGACCATCCTAGTTTGGTTTCCTTTCCTTCAACTGTATACCATGGCTGGAAGAGGTATGGAAGATAAACAATAAGCTTAAAGCCAAGAAGCACTTTCCAGTTTCTGGTGTCAAAAGTATTTTTAAAAAGCACATAACTCTCAGTTGCTGCTGACAACCAAAATCTGTCACTGTTGACTGTGGCACAAGGACTGATGTTTTGCCATCATTTGTCTGGCTTAGGAATTTTAAAATCTTCCCTCTACTGGCGCGGGGCTTTTTCCTCAGTGATGAAGCAACACAGTTTTGTCCCTGCACATGTATATATGTGCATGTATGTTTACTGACCACAACAATTTAACTAATCATCATTTACTTCACAGATCTGGAACTAAAGTTGCCATGCAGGATAACCAGTACTTTACCCCTGTGATGATACTCCTACTGCTATTACCATCTTGGTTTTTTCTTCATGGAGCTAAAGGTTTCCTTCTTTCCTGGCCACTCTGAAGCAGTCTTGGTGTTTCACAGAATCCTTCCTAAAAACTCCCCTTCTGAAGAAAATATGGCCAAGAAATTTTGTGTTTGAACATGTTTGTACCTGGACTACAGTTTAGGAATGAAATTCAATTTGAGTTTCTGTTGTACATTTTTTTCATGTAATACTGTCCCAGTGTTGCACTAAACTGTGATATATTTCTTATTCTAGTTTTTCCAAAACATACTTTTGTGTTAAGTAAAGCTCATTTGTATTTAGTTTTATATTCTTAGTCTAGTTGAGCTCTAAATTACAGTGACACTGGGCATGCTAGGACTGCATCAACAGCTCTGAAGGTCACTTACCTTTACCACTGGCCTAGGTATGGCCTGGCAGCACAGAATCAATGCCAAGACTACATTGAGGCCTTCTTGAGTTTTGTCTGGGTTCCCAGCAACGATCCCTAACATCTACAGAGCTGTCTTGTGGTCTGAAAGGATTGGCATGAATTAGGAAGGCCCAAAGTTTGACTTTCTTTTATATTTCATGATGGTAAAATGCAGAGAAAACATTGAGAGAGGAATAATGTAAAACTGCTTATGCCAACACTGCTGTTCCCTCCTTTGGAACAGCAAATTTTCATGAGGCTATTTTAGCCTCATGAAAACAAAAATCTCATCTTACCTCCACATTAGTGCTTTGATAAACAAACCAAAACAAATTACAGAGAAACAACAACCAGAAATGAGATTACATTTGTACTTCAATTACTTTTATAATTTTTCCCTGTGTTGTTTCACTGATTCATCAACACATGCAAATATATGTTATTATTTAAAAAAAAAAATCTGATTTGAACCTTCCCTGCATGTATAATATTTACTCCTTGTTACTATTTTTTAACTGTTTTTATTCAGTTTAATCAATTTGACACATTCAAGGAAAAAAAACCCACATCTTTCTCAGCAATTCAACTTAATAAGAAGAACCTCTACCCCTTCTAATCAGCAACACAGTATCACTGGCAAGTATCACTGAAAAGCATTAATTTAGGTGTTTCTAGCAAGAAAATAAAAATCTATGCCTAGATTTAAAAAGTCATAACTTGGTCATTTGCCTGCAGTTATTTTATTCGCAAAGTTTTCACATGTTATATTTTACAGATTAATCAGCAAGTGTAATCTACCTACCTGACTTCAGACCCCACCACTCTAAGCCTTTCATTCTTTACCTGTCCATTCTTTCCATATTGTCATTTGTATTTAAAAAAAAAACAAACCCAAACAAAAAATCCAACCCACACTTTGGGCAGGGACTAAGTAGAACTCTGCTTTATGTTCCATAAAAGCACCTTGTACTTCTGTATTTCCATAGAAATGCTTCTCAATAAAAATAAGAAAACAGAACATTCTAGAGGAAGAGAAATAGGCTTTTGGGATAGATTTTCAGTCAATAAGAACAGATATATTATTATCTTCTGATGTTCCATCCAGTTCCTTCATTATCTCCACATGTGATATCCTCCTTACAGTGTTGCCTGAATATCTTGTTGGAGTACCACACCTAAAAGGCTTCACTTTTTAATGTGGAAGTGATTCACTTGCATGCTTTTAATGCTGCACTAAAATAAAACAGATTTTCTCAAAAAATGAAAAAATTTCAGTATTTTAGTAGAGTAAGTTTTATGGGTCAGAAACATGTTTCTTGAAAAAGTACATAGGAAAATCTGTAATGCTTTCAGAACAACAGCCTGTACATAAATAATTTGAATGATGGAGTTGAGAACATAAACGCACCGATATATATGGAAATGTTATTTACTGTAAATACGATGGTATTTTATACTGGCATAGTTGTAAGTTTACCTCTCTCTGACCGCTCCTGAAAGCCTGCCCCCACCACCGACGCTGCCTATGCCCAAAGATCCAAAGCTCAGCTCAGATACAGCCAGTTGTGTAACCTTAGCTCTGAGTGCTCAGCAAATTACAAGGTGAGAAAGAGCAATGAGAGGATCTGTAGAGTAAAGCCAGGCAAGATAAGAAAGGTAAAATTGCAAATAGAGGATTGCTGAGATAGGGATCCCTAGTAGTTTAAGGGGAAAAGAAAGGCAACAGAAAAGGGTACAAAAACTTTCAGAAAAACACAGGGAATCAGAGGATGACAGTTCAACACCATCAAAGATCTGTTCCAAGGAGGACCAGAAGTCAACCTTCCCTCACTTGTCTCATATTTCTCTGGCTAGTAAATATTCTTCAGGTGTCCTATTGGGATGGGGAGCATATTAATGCTTAGCTGATTAACTCATTAATCTCAGTGATCTTTGGTGCGTTCTGCCAATATGAAACACATTTCTGCATTTGTCTTGGATGTGTTCTATATGCAGAGTGCTCATAGTGCATGGTAAAAGGTGCCTGAACAAAGTTACTCCTCCGCCATCACAGAGGGAAGGTAACCTACACAATAAGGGGTCTACAAGTACAATGCACAACCTAGTTGCAATAAAGAGGTCTGGCTATATACAGTAAAAATATCTGGATTTAAAATAGTGAGACGGTGTTCTCTGGAGAAAAAATGGAGTTTTACCTTCAAAGAAAGGAAGCTATTCGTCTTTAAAATAATAATAATAATAAATCTATCTTCTGAGTTCTGCAAAAATGTTGAGACAAACCAAAAGGTTACATGACATGGATACTTACAATTGCAAGGATCCTGATTCAGTGACCCAAGACGTTCCCTTCCAGTCTTAAGTTCATATTTTTATCATATCTGGTTCTGTTTCATGGTCAAACAAACAAAAAACCCAAGCTTTGCAAAATCAGTCCAGCTTGTTCCTCTAAATTTTATACTGTCAGGTGTTAAGAATTGTAAGGCATGCATATCAAGTTCTGCCTTTGTCTTGAAGTTCATCTACACAAAAAGGACCTAAAAAGGAACAGGCAGGTCAGGAAAGGACTATCAACTGTGCTTGGTTTTTTGAAAGGAATACTTAATCGACTTTTGCTTTGTTTGTAAGTTATGTGTCCTGAGGCCTAGGATAGGGGGAATAGGAAGTAGCTGTGCTTCTTCAATGGAAGAAAAGGAAATGACTGAATGACTTATTAAAGTCAAAGTTATTAATCAGTGAGGAACATTTCATTATTTTAGGTAATAACAACAGTGAAAGAACTAGGAAAAAAAGCACCCAATCAAGTCCGTGCTTACGTTATTTGTAATCAGTATCTTATGGTGAAGTCTGAGCAGAGGCATAAACTTAATTCCCAGGCAGCATCCTCTGACTAAGAGAGTCTCAAAAGCTCAGTCTATGTATAGGGAATTAAACAAGGCCAGGACAGTCTCAAGTACTGTGTTGTAGTTCTTTATAATGTTTAACATACTTAACTCTTAGCATGCTCCTTTACTATGGCTTTGCTTTGTCAGCTGCCACTCTCCCAAGTTATGCCATATTGCTAGGACAGCATGGGCCAAGCACTCCCAATAGACAGTATGATACAGCCACAATGCAAAGAAGAGAATGGTCCGTCACAGGAATGTATGTCATAATATGACACTTGCTTTAAAAGTCAGAGAACAGGTTCAGGTGTATTTTATTTAGTAATACAGCCAGAGCCTTACGGTCTGGACTAGCAGAGGACAGGAGTTTTGCAGAGACTGCATGCTGAGGTCTGTGTGAGAAATGTATCACGTTTCCCCAGACCAGGTTGTAGAGCTTTAGAAATCAATATTCTTCAGTATCCCTAAGTTTCAATGAAGGCAGTAGAAAGGTGAGTTTTTCATAGGGATAAGAAGTTGTAATGCTCCCTAAAGTCATAGTATTTGTAGGACAAAATAATTTTATTGCCCTATTGACTATAAGGAATTATGATCTATATTATAAGAAACATTGCTGATAACAATATGGTTCTTGTTGAAGGTCTTGTCTAAACAACAACAAAAAAGTATCATTATAACTAAGCTGTTAAATTACTAAGTCATCACTACAGTATAAGTAAAGAAAATTCACATAACATGCTCATGTTGATATAGACTTTTCCCTCCAGAATGAATGGCAATAAACCATACTGGTAATGCACCTTCGTAATATAACTACCTTCCCACTACCATTTGTACCATTTACCAACTACATTAGCTAAAAATAAAATCACATTCTTAGTGGACGTTATCATGACAAGCAAGTAGCCTGTTCAACAAATTGGTTTATTTTCTAAAATAAATGCTTGCAGTAATAAATAAATGTTTTCTTGTGGGGTTGAAGCATCTGCTAAATACCAAGTGAATGATCTATCTTAACCATTGTCAAGATACATGGATTTGGGTTACTTTAACAGACCTATATTCAGATCACCTAAATTCTGACTGAACTGGAATACAGGTGAACTTTCAGTGACCAAAGAATTTTCACCATTTTCGAGACACCCTTTAGATATTTATTTTGGGAAGGTAGGAACAAGACAAATGTTTCCACTTTCTTTTTTTTTTTCTTTTCTTTTTGTGACTATACATTTTATAATGTCAATGGAACCTATAATCCAGGATTATAAACTGCTGTAAACGTGGAACGAAACGGCACTCAATATTTATGGAAATACTTTGGGGCAAGGAAATTAGCAGATATAAGTTGTCTAAAACTATAAAATGTTTCATAATATCCTAAACAATTCGCCAATTCTAGGCAGACAAAGGCAAAATACAGAAGATAGTGCACTAAAATAAACACTTCAATAATTCTTACAAAAGAATGATGACTGTGGAATAAATGACTCTCCAGCCAACAAGCTGATGGGTGTCCAGCCAGGAACCTGATTTCCATAATTGTGTGAGGTACACTTAGTGACCACAGGTGTTTGAGAAAAAGAAAACCACTGAAAACATTTCTTGTTATTATGTGGATTCAGTTCCTTGCCATTCTTCAGACAGGTTTTCCTAAATAGAATGATTCTTTTTACTATAGTCCAATCCATTCTTTAAAAAGTATTAAGTCTTTCTTCTTTGAAAAAGTGCTGCTGTAAGAAAATTAAAATTAATCTTATTTGTATTAACAAATATTTTAATTTCATATTCATTAATGGATAAGCCTTTGAGAGCATAGGCTTTTTCGCTTCGCATTTCCTTCTTACTTTTAAGAATTTATTAATAAGTACCAACTCAAAAAAGACACCAGTATTCTGCCTTCTTTATTAGGTTGCTGGGATAAAACACTTGTTTCCTCAGGCGTTCTCTGCCTGGTAAGCCATAGGTCTATGATATAAGTTTCTAAAATATACTCGCATGTACTGTATATCAGATTAACCTTCCTGTAGGCAGTCTTTAAGGTACTGCTGCAAAGTATGTCAGTGTTACAATATTTTAGTGACTTTATTAGAAGCAGTTCTTGCACATCACAGATGTCCACAGTCTTTTAAAGTGAAGCAGTATTTACCTAAAACTTAATTGATAAATTAACTTATTCAATGTAACACAAGATGAAGATACAAAGTATGGACCTATAGATGTTTCTGTGTTTCAGGGAATTCCATCTGTTTATGCCAAATGTTACAATTCTTTATCCTGAACATTTATTTTAATTAATCCCTCTGCTTACAGGATCCCCAAAAATGTTTTTATTTTATACAAAGGTTAAACTGAATAAACAGAATTCCTAAATCTAAACCAATATTAACCTAAAGATAGATTAGCAGACAAATCAGTAGTATAAAGACTACAAATTAGGAATCCAGTGATCAAATAAATTAATAAAGACAAAATCAGGTAATTAAAAATTAAGATCCCAATTAGACATCCAACAAGTTGAAAGTATGGACATGTACAAATAGCAATAACCCATACATTTTTACATTGTTTTTTGGTGCTGCTTGCCTATCTCATTTTCTTTCAGTTTCTTTAAAGTAACTGTAAATTTTGGATCAGGAATTCTTTCTTTAAAGGCTCTTTATTGACAAGTTACTGAAACAGAACAGCAAATTTTACAACAGCACAACCTTGGTTAATAATTTTTCATAAAGGAGATAATGACTGTAGAAACTTAATTGGAAGACACCATGCTTTTATAGTCTGAGAGGGATATCAGAAATGTGTTAGCACTGCTTCTGTAGCTGACTTCATAACGTGTCTTCCCTACACCAACTCTGAAACTGTCATCGAGCTAGGCTTTCATGCAAGAACAGTAACTTGGAAGCATCAGGTACATAATCTCAATTGTATGAAATCTGTTTGCTGCATAGAGAGGGCTCTATTCCATGGGCATGGAATTTGCCACAGAGTTGACAAATGACCATGTTCCCTTCATTAAAAATAAAAAAAATCTGTAGCTTTCATGAGCTGTGTACGAACACACTGTGGATGCACACAGTAGTATCACTGTAAATTTGCAAATGTCTTAAATGACAGCATTATCATCAGAGATGGTAATTTCAAATACCAATACTTTTAACTGTTTCACTACTGATAACTTTTAGCAACTATCTAATTAGTGCCAAAGTTCAGTGGCACACTCACAGTTTCTTACTCCCACCTACCCAGGAAGCCAAAACTATTCCTAGCCAACCTGCCAAATCTTCAGCTACAGCTGATAACAGCATTACTACAGTTAGTCATGTGCAGTACAAAACCTACAGTATGTCAAAAACCTCAAGGTACACAGAATATCATAAATTGATTCAAATTAAGTGTGCAAACAGATGACAAGGCCCCTAGAGATACATTTCCACACTTAACTCAATAACTAAATCATTCTGAATAGCCTATTGCTGTGTATTTCTCCAGCTGCAACTAAAAACACACCTGAAGTAGTTACAACATAACCACTAAAGTGGTGCCATGAAGATCACAAAAGAATACGTCTTGTCTGACAATGTGCATTGGCCCTGAAGTTGAATGTTAATGAAAATTCCTTTGATGTGCTATTTGTTTAATGTGGCACTGCATATTCTGCCCTGTTGTGTCTATCTTAATCCAGTACTTGTCAAAATCAAGCAGTTGAGACGAGTGAGTAAAATTAATTTTTGTTATAGCTGAAAAAGAAGGGAGAATCACAGAGTTGGGTCCTTGATTCCCATGGCTATTAAATGGGAAAGTGCATGAGCATCCTTTTTAGAAAATACAGGGAAAACACTTTACAGATACTCCCTCTCAGTATGAATAACCTTACTACAAGGCCACAGAATTAAGTTTCCTTTTGAAAGCCATCGGGACTGATGAGGTTTGCACTGATGTCAATGCATGCTAAGCAAGAAGTGGTCTGTGCTGACTAATGGATTTAGATTGAATTAGCCACTTAGACAGTATTCGTTTGCTTTGCTGCCCATTATCAAATCATAAAGATCCTACAGAGGACCTGTGTAACTGCTTCCCAGGTCAGAATGCCTCCAGGCTTACTCCAGCAGCCATCCTGAGGCACTGAAACTTTATGGATCAAGGTAGAGGAATGACAATACTTGATTTCATTTGCTTCCACAGCACAGCTAGGCAATGCCAGAGAACAGTCAAACAATCTGTCTGAGTGTACTGGGTTTGCGTGGCCAGGTTTTGGTAGCAGGGGGGCTGCAGGGGTGGCTTCTGTGAGAAGCTGCTAGAAACTTCCACCTATGTCCAATAGAGCCAATGCAGCCGGCTACAAGATGGACCCACTGCTGGCCAAGACTGAGCCCATCAGTGATGGTGGCAGCGCCTCTGGGGTAACAGAGTTAAGAAGAAAAAAAACACACCTGGCATTTGCAGGGGGAGAGAGGAGTGAGAAGATGTGAGAGGAACAGCCCTGCAGACCCCAGGCCAGAGCAGCAGGAGGGGCAGGAGGGGCTCCAGGCGCCAGAGCAGAGGTTCCCTGGCAGCCCCTGGGGAAGCCCATGGGGAGGCCGGCTGTGCCCCTGCAGCCATGGAGCTCCACGGGGGAGCAGATCTCCACCCACACCCGGGGAGGGCCCCACGCCGGAGCAGGGGGATGCCCGAAGGAGGCCGTGACCCCGTGGGAAGCCCACGCTGGAGCAGGCTCCTGGCAGGACCTGTGTCCCCGTGGGGAGAGGAGCCCAGGCTGGAGCAGGGTTGCTGGCAGGACTTGTGACCCCGCGGGGGACCCAGGCTGGAGCAGCTCGTGAAGAACTGCAGCCCGTGGGAAGGACTCACGTTGGAGAAGTCCATGGAGGCCTGTCTCCCGTGGGAGGGACCCCACGCTGGAGCAGGGCAGAGTGTGAGGAGTCCTGTCCCTGAGGAGGAAGGAGCAGCAGAGACAGCGTGTGATGAACTGACCACAACCCCCATTCCCCGACCCCCTGTGCCGCTCGGAGCGGGGGGGAGGTAGAGAAATCGGGAGTGAAGTTGAGCCCAAGAAGAAGGGAGAGGTGGGGGGAAGGTGTTTTAAGATTTTGTCTTATTTCCCATTATCCTACTGTGATTTTGATTGGCAGTAAATTAAACTAATTTCCCCAAGTACAGTCTGTTTGCCCGTGACGATAACTGCTAAATGGTCTCTCCCTGTCCTTATCTCAACCCACAAGCTTCTCATTACATTTCTCTCCCTCCTGTCCAGCTGAGAAGGAGGAGTGCCAGAGCAGCTTTGGTGGGCACCTGGTGGCTAGCCAAGGTCAACCCACCACACTGAGACTTGACTTTCTAACAATAAGATACAGATAAGATACAAAAGGTATTTGGGCAATCTGACTCTGCTCCCGAGCCTTGAATTCAAAGGGACGAGGAGATTCTTCTGTAAGTGTGTAAAGACCCAGCATTCACTGGAGATATCACCAAGTAAAGATGTGTTATCTGCAAGTTCAAATTCAAGAATGAGGACAGCACTGTCTGAGATACTATGCCAAGAAATAATGACCATACTATCCAAGAATAATGAGCTGTAGTCTAGACTTTTTATTTCCTAGTTGCAGAATACATTTTATTAATGGAACAAAACACTGGAAGTGTTCAAAAAACGTGTGGATGTGGCGCTTCAAGACATGGTTTAGGGGACATGGTGGCACTGGATTAATGGTTGGACTTGATGATCTTGAAGGTCCTTTCCAACCTAGTGATTCTGTGAAAAAATCCAATGGTAAACCATGAGATCAATACCTAAGTAATAGAGATGATTCACATATTGGTATAGCTACATTATAAAAGAGGAGTGTTTCAGGTTTTGCTATTTACTGTAAGATGTTTTGCAAAATGCTGTGTGTGAACTGTATTTTAATGATGATTTTATTTACCCCAAAAGTAATACTTGTGTTGCTGTATTTTCAGAAGAGTATTATTCATAAGCTGTTCTCAAATATAGGGAGAGAAACAAGTGTACTTATTTGGATCAATATTAAACCCACAGAATACTCATTTCTAATTGAGCTTTATTTTAATTGTTCACAATCTTGCTATAGTTTCTAGATAAAATGGTAGCCATAGCAACTACATATCAAGTATCAGATAGAAACCAGCATCAAATCCATCCACCGTACATAAAAATTTTAGGATAAAGCTAAGAGAAAACTACTGAGGAATACCTGTACATCAAATTTGTTATATTGAGAAGCTAAATTCATACACATTACCTCAGCAGATTATGTTTTATGTATAAGGAACTGTTGCAACCTGTTACTCTGATGATCAAAATTAAGACCTGAGAACGACTCTCAACAATAAAGGGTAACGGCTGAGGTACAGAGCTTCCCTTCAGGACAAAGCATCATCTGTCTCCACCAAGTGACCATTTTACTAAAACGTAATTTTACTTATTTAAAAGCACTGTCAAATATACATAAAATAAGACATGCTAATCCAACCTCACTGTGGCTATATATTTAAAAAGAAAACATAAAACAAAACTGGGTTTACCTAATTCTGTTCCCAATAAACAACTGCTACAATTTAAATTTCAGTGAGATATGACTACATTTAAGGCCAGCATAATGGTAGATGCAGTTTTATGGTAAACATTCTGTTTTCTGAACTGAAATTCTCAGTTGTGGGAAGCACAGAAAGAACAGTCAGATTAAACAGAACAGCTTCCAAGACTGTTCTCAAGGCACAAAAGGACAGTATTTTTACCTAGCTTTATAAAATGACTTTTTATCACTCTCTGGCATAAGCATAAGACTAATTCTTAAACCATTGCTAGTGTAACAGCCTGGCCTGTTTTTTTTTTCATAACAATATTCCTATGGGAGATCAGAACTATTCATTGTTCCCTTTTTCAGCCTCATTTACAGCCTTTTAACACAACAGAGAAGGTACAGGAGTATTCACAGTCATTCCCTTACTGAACTCTCATTTAAAGGTACCAATTAAACAGCTTTTAGTTGAAGAGTGTGCTGCTTCTCAAAGAAATAATGCATTTTACCCAGCTAGCCAGCTATACAAAAACCCATCTCTGAATCAGGACTCAGTGTCTCAAAAACTGAAAGACAAGTTCTGACCTGTTACAAGAACTGAAGTTGCTCACAGCCTTATTTCACCACTCACTACATTTGTTTATCTAATGGTCTAACTGGGATTACTGAAATGCAGAGCACAGCCACACTGAAAAAGCAGCAGGCTATTAGCAGACCAGCAACTTAGTTTTTCCCATACTTTTTTGTGTGCCTGTCTAATCACAATGCATGTATGTGATGGGTCAAATTCCCTAACAAGCAAAGTAACAGATCAAGCCAATGCACATCTCAGTCTAACCACATTAACGTTTGAAAAGTTCATTACATCAGCTCACAGGTGGTAAGTTCAACTGAAAGCTTTTATAATTAAAAACAGTAGTTTTTATCATAACATCAAAGACATGTTTTTCAAATTTAGTTCCTGATTATAGTATGTATTTTCACATCTTTGGACTCAAATCAGACTATATGGGACTGGTACTTTTCAAAAAGCTTTGGAAAAATATATTGGCATAAAGCTGAAGTTAGTTAAAGGATACTACTAATTTCAGTGGTGTCATTAATCTTTTTCAGGGAGAGAAGAAATTTTGAGAAGTTACTACATGTCAGCTCAGCAGCAATTAACAGAATGTCCAGTTCCACTTGAGTTGATAAGTCGTACAGAGCTAGGTTTCTACGCCTTGGATTCACTGCTTCACCATTAATACCTATCTGCTCTCAGAAGAAATTTTAGATAACCAGTTCTGCTAAAATTTCAGTAGGTTAGTCTTCTCCTGTGTCAACTTGCCCAACATTATTGCTGTATCAGTGCAATTTTATTAGTTTATTCATCTCATCTAATTCAAAAGACACTATCACAAGGGGGCTAGCATGCAGACCCATTCTTTTTTGGGAGGTAATGCCCAAAAAAGCAATATGGCACACAAGTCTGCATATTTTTGGGGTTTTGTTAGAGGTCTGCTCAGTTAACATAATCCTTGATCCTGCACCCAGTAACACACCAGCATTTTTCCCCATTCTGCCTCTTAGCACTTTTTATAGGGGAAATTCCCATCATAATGGAAGATCTGTATAAGCAAAAGGTGAATTATCTTCTTCAAAAACATTTGAAAATAGCGTGTAGAACCTAAGCCACATCCCTCTGTCTCCTCACAGGTATATTCTTAGTCCTTGATTATCCAGGATGCACATTGGAGAAAAGCGGTGCTACAAAGTTCTGTATGTGAATGAGTTATCTACATACAGACCATGGGGAAAAAAATCCTGTAGGTGATCCTACTATGAAAATCCCATGGCCGCTGGGAAAAAAACCTGGAATAACCAGGGACTTTTACTACCGAAAAGCAAAACTGTAGAAGATCAAAGCTTGTTCTGACCAGTCATTTCAGATAAGCTCTTTAATTCTCTATACAATCAAATGAATTCTCACTTACCATGGAAGTATGCCATTTTAAGACTAGAGAAGTCCTCCACATCAAAAAAGTGGTGACTTTTCTTGGACGGTTGAAAGGCCTGTTAATGGGAAAAGAACTGAAACGTTAACTAGATTATCAGCAGTACAGAATTAAATGCATAATAACATAGCGACGATTCTTTGAACAACCTTGAACATGTGGAGAAGCTACAGATACCAGATTCCAAAAGTCATCACTCCTGATTCCTTGAGGAATTAATAACAAGAAATAGGTGTCTACCTGGCCAGTTTTAATACACATGATGCCAGTGGTGATCAAGAATCACTTGATCTGTGAAAACTAGCTAGTTGCCTGACCAAATCTTACAGCCTTAATCAAGGGGACCTCAGATTGCACTGACACTTTGAGTCTCAGCAGTCCCACCAAAAAACTATCTATGGGTGCTAAGTGCACCTTATATTTCCACACCTTTTTTGCCTCCAGACCAAGGATAAAGCACATTGGAAAGGCATTTTGAGGAAGGCAGAATACATGCTCACTACACTACATTTGTTCTGTGAAATAATGGAGGATTCTCTACAAATTTACTGTGCTTTCATAAAGCATTAGGAGTAAAGTGTCTATTTACTAGTTACACATTAATTACCACAGTACTTGCAACACAATCTTATACTGTAGGGTTATTATATCAGCAACATAAGAAAATTGCAAGGTATCTAGCAAATTAACTTGAAACACTCCAGATGCACGTGTTAAAGTTTAATTCAGAATCACAGAATCACCAAGGTTGGAAAGGACCTTCAAGATCATCAAGTCCAACCATAAATCCAGTGCCACCATGTTCCCTAAACCATGTCCTGAAGTGCCACATCCACGTGTTTTTTGAACACTTCCAGAGATGGTGACTCCACCACCTCCCTGGGCAGCCTGTTCCAATGCATGACCACCCTCTCAGTGAAGAAATTTTTCCTAATATCCAATCTAAACCTCCCCTGGCGCAACTTGAGGCCATTTCCTCTCGTCCTATCGCTGGTTACTTGGGAGAAGAGACCAACACCCTCGTCGCCACAACCCCCTTTCAGGTAGTTGTAGGGAGTGATAAGGTCTCCCCTCAGCCTCCTCTTCGCCAGACTAAACAACCCCAGTTCCCTCAGCCGCTCCTCATAAGACTTGTGCTCCAGACCCCTCACCAGCTTTGTTGCCCTTCTCTGGATGCACTCCAGCACCTTAATGTCCTTCTTTGTAGTGAGGGGCCCAAAACTGAACACAGGATTCAAGGTGTGGCCTCACCAGTGCCGAGTACAGGGGCACGATCCCTGCCCTACTCCTGCTGGCCACACTATTTCTGATACAGGCCAGGACGCTGTTGGCCTTCTTGGCCACCTGGGCACACTGCCGGCTCATATTCAGCCGGCTGTCAACCAGCACCCCCAGGTCCCTTTCCGCCAGGCAGCTCTCCAGCCACTCCTCCCCAAGCCTGTAGTGTTGCATGGGGTTGTTGTGGCTGAAGTGCAGGACCCAGCACTTGGCCTTGTTAAACCTCATACAGTTGACCTCGGCCCATCGATCCAGCCTGTCCAGATCCCTCTGCAGAGCCCTCCTACCCTCCAGCAGATCAACACTCCCACCCAGCTTGGTGTCATCTGCAGTTACTGAGGGAGCACTCAATCCCCTCATCCAGATCATCAATAAAGATATTGAACAAGACCGGCCCCAGAACCAAGCCCTGGGGAACACCGCTTGTGACCGGCCACCAGCCGGATTTAACGCTGTTCACCACAACTCTCTGGGCTCAGCCATCCAGCCAGTTCCTCACCCAGAGAAGAGTAAACTTGTCTAAGCCATGAGCCACCACTTTCTCCAGGAGAATGCTGTGGGAGATGCTGTCAAAGGCTTTACTAAAGTCCAGGTAGACAACATCCACAGCCTTTCCCTCATCCACTATGCGAGTCACCTGGTCATAAAAGGAGATCAGGTTGGTCAAGCAGCATCTGCCTTTCATGAACCCATGCTGGCTGGGCCTGATCCCTTGGTTGTCCTGCAGATGCCCTGTGAGCGCCCTCAAGACCAAGCGTTCCATAATCTTCCCCGGTACAGAGGTCAGGCTGACAGGCCTGTAGTTCCCAGGATCCTCCTTCTGGCCTTTCTTGTAGATGGGCATCACATTGGCAAGCCTCCAGTCTTCTGCGACCTCCCCTGTTAACCAGGACTGCTGATAAATGATGGAGAGTGGCTTGGCAAGCTCCTCCACCAGCTCTCTTAGTACTCTCGGGTGGATCCCATCAGGCCCCATAGACTTGTGGGTGTCCAGGTGGTTTAGCATGTCCTTGACTGCTTCGTCCTGGATTATGAGGAGTACATTGTGCTCTCCATCCCCATCTTCCAGCTCAGGGGGCTGAATACCCTGCAGATACCTGGACTGGCTATTAAAGACTGAGGCAAAGAAGGCATTAAGTACCTCAGCCTTGTCCTCGTCCTTGGAGACAATGTTCCCTGCCATATCCAGTAGGGGATGGGAATTGCAAAAGGTTAGATTTAAAATATTGGTTCCAGGGAGCATATAATTAATTTTAAGTCACACTGAATTCTATAAAACTACTTTTGTGGTTAAAATTAAGCATATTCTTCAGTGTTGCTCCTTCACAGCTTTAAGTCTAATCATCCAGTTTGCTTGGCAAGATTCTTTGAAATCATATCTTCAACTCCCAGCCAGCCAGGTGACTTCATTCCATTAGGTTTAAAGAGTATTTAATTACATTTCAGATACTTTGTCATCATTGGCCATGTTGGTAACGTAAAAATGGATGTTATATCTGCCCAGTGTAGATATTAACAACCTCATAAAAATAAATTTGGATGGAAAAGGTTTATCTTGCTGTTGGAATGCCATGATCTGTCTTCTAAGGTTTGCTTGTAAGAACTATTCAAAAAATCAATTATTCATGTAGTAAAAGAAGTGTAACCTTCAGCAAACTAGATTGAACTTTTCCTGAGGGACTTCCCAAATTTTCCTTTATTATATTTCATATAGATGCAACTTGAATTTCTCCCCTGCAAGAATGCTATGATGTTATAATATTGTCCCATGGAGAGTAATCTGCATCTAATACAAACTGAGTTGAAAAGACCTATGGGTCCTTAAAACACAAAAGAAGGGGGAAAATGCAATAAAGATTGATCTTTATTTCAAAATGTACTTTCTTTACTGATTGCCAGATGTGTCAGGAGGTGATGAAACTAACCCAGGTTTGATACTTTACTGATCAAGCATGTTACTATGTGAACTGAAACATTGTCTAGAACTGTTCCACTGATGCTGTATTATTTTTATGTGTGCACACACACTGCTCAGTAACCATAAATTTTCATGCTTCTTAATATTTTTAAATTTTAACCTTAATGATAATGTTTCATCTACCTGTAATTCCTTTTTCTCTAAACACCATTTCTCTCAATGGTATTTCAAAATACCATATTTAGTCATGCTGCCAGAAACAAAAGACACTCCCAATTCTTTGGCAGTCTCAATTTCTTCCCATCCTATTTTTGCAAGTATTATTTCAGTTAACTCTAAAACAATTTCAACTTTAGAAAATACTGTGTGCCACAATGGAGGGTAGTATCAGAATGGCAGTTCTTGTTGGGCTGGCATTCTTTCATCATTGGTATTATCTCAACTTTTCAGAGGATAATCAGCTCAAACTTCAATGCCTCATTACATCAGTACATCCTGGGAAATCACTGTAAGCTTCCCATTGATTTCACACTATAATAATCATTCCCTTGGTCCTGCTGAAGGGCCACATTCACTCTGAAATCACCACTGGTACCTCTCCTTTGAAGGACAACTGTTTTCAGGGAATGCCTGTGGTAATAGGAAAACATTTATTAAACAGGCAGACTACAGTGAGTTCAGAAAGCAGACAGTGATGGTCAACAGCCAGCTAATTCAGCTAAAACAGCCCTTCACCAGTTGCTATATATTGCCTTTCTATTGTTGTTTTATTCTATGCATGGTTTTACACCACATTTATCACAGTCATATCTGAATGCCTTCCAGCAGAACACGCAGCAATGTGACTAGCATCTGTCACACGTTGTTTGTTCCCTTATCTTCTCCCTAGGGAGAACTGTATGTGCTGAGGAGCATTCTGCTTTGGTAAGGCTTGTATTTTTTAATCAAGCACTACTAGTTACTGCAGGAAGGATGTGGAATCACAACTGAAAAGTGATCCAGAAACAAAGCTTTCACTTAAACACTCCACAAGATGAGAAGATTAGATCAAATCAAAACCAAAAAGCATCTGAGGTCCATTTCAGTTTCAGCATAAACAGTGGCGTAGAAAAGATAGGCAAGTGCTTACACTAAAGCTTAATTTGACCTCGTTTTCTTTTTTTAAACACAGCATGAGAAGCAAAACAAACTAAAATTTATTTTAATGAAGACCTTTTAATGGTTTTCTGTTTTTTCTAAAGGCTGCTTTTGCCATAAGATTATTTATGATAGTGATGATTAAAGCACAGACATGAGAAGAATTGAGCCTGAGGCTATAGTCTAAATCAACAATGTCTCTCTTTTCCTGCTTTACAGTACACCATGCAAGAGCTCAGATGCAGTACATATCCTGTAAAGCAAAGCATAACAGCAGGCTCAGTTTGCTTCATCCCGAAGGTAAGGATTATTTCGCAGCAACTTTCTCGTGTGCAGACAGAAGCTGTAAAGATGCCTCTGAAGCAGACAGAAGCCTCAAAGAGCACCGTCTAGCAGATTCTTTTTAGCGCATGAGTAGGAGTTAACAGAGCCAGCCCTGGTTAAACACCGTATACATCTGGCCAATGTGTGCCAAGAAGCATAGTGTCTCATTTTCTGACACATCTGTTACATGTTTTTTTACTTAAATGGTAATATCCCAGACCAATTCTAGATGCTTTGCATTTTGTGCAATCCTAGTGTTTCTTACTCTAACTGTTCGAGCAGTTACCGTACTTGCTGTGTGACTGAGCCACTATAAATCTGCATCAGTAAGCCCATTTCTTACATGACTGTGTCACTCAAAGTATGTCTGCTCCACAAACTCTTCTATGACTTTGTACATATAACCCTCCAGTTACCTCCAGGACTGAAAGAAATTAAGCTGTGCAACTCAGAGCTCAGTATAGGCTGGTGATGCAAAAATATACTAATTTTCTGAGCCTATGTTAAACCCTGGATCTACACGTTTTTTTCCCAGTACACAAGCTCAGTAGTTTGAAGGTGGCTTTGACAGATCTACACTACATAACCATGTTGATATATGTAAAAGTCTTCCATTTACATGGAAAATTTGAGACAGAAGAATTTAAATCTGCAAATAGTTCTCTATCAAAATATAATTTTCCTCACTTCAAAATATCTTACATAATTCTACATGAATATAAGTAGGCTTATTTTGATTACAGTGCCGCTATTTAAAAGCTAGTCAAAGTAGTGCTCTCTTGTAACAAATACAGCAGACTAGATTCATAATTTCTAGGAAATCATTAATAGTTAAATGTATAAACTCAAGCACTAGTAAAAATTAAATGTTAGAACATACAGTTCATACCATAATTACTCACAGGGTTTGCAGGGTCCAATCAGGCAGCCTTATTAACATCACCTATTGCTTCTCTCCAATTTTCTATCACCAATGCAGAGTAAATGAGAGAAAGCAACAAATAAAACTGTGGACATTTTTCTTACCATTAGATGTTCTTCACAATTAAATCAGAGTATTTAATACATGCAGTATGAGTATGTAATACTGGCATTTTTTACAACAACATTTACTTGATAGTATCTGAACCTCCTCTTCTAAAAATCTTAAGTTCACTTTACCCTAATGAAAACTACTTCTACTCTTTTTCCTTTGCAGCCTTTATATCTAAGCATCTGCTTAGATATATCTAAGATACTATCTACCTCAAGTGCCTCCTCTAAGACACTCCCAGCTAGTGTCTGACACAGTCCTTTCAGATGGCATTTCCTCACTCATGAAATTGTACAATATATTCCAAATGACTTAACAACTTGCTGCTGCCAAGAAGCAAGGTCCCATTCCTGTCACGTTCTCCCACTACCATGCCTGGTCTCCAGTTAACTCATCTCTTGTAATTTTCTGACTGTTTTAACTGAAGCCCACTTTTTAACTAAGTCCAGTAAGTGAGTTTAATCCTTATAAGACAATATGAAGTCCCAGACTGAGAAGTGATATTATAAATGCAGGGAATTATAAATAAATATAAATAAATAAATATAAATGCAAGCAATCATAGCTTGTCCCATGTTAGGTAGCAGAAAATCCACATAGAGATGAAGTTTTGGCTGAAAGACAGGTTTTATGGTGTGCAAGACCTAAACTCTGGGTGCAACTTCTATTGAAGTGGGTACTCATCATTTTCTCTCATGACAATTCTTTCATGCCTAAAAAAGGTTACACTTACATTGCCACCTTAGGGTCCCTTTGACTCCACCAACCTATTTTAATGAAATCTGTGGGAACTGAGTATCTCTGAGTTTCCGACACTTTGATCTGTGGCTGAAATAGTCCAACAGGATCAAATTCCTGGATTAGGGATCTGGAGTGTAACTGCATGAGCCACTTTCCCTTCTGGAAACAAACTACAGGTACTCTTGCAAGAAGACAGAAAATGAATGAACCACAAGTGACAGAACATTAGTCATGCTGCCTTCTGGAAGACTGGTACCAGCTTACGTACAACACTGACAGGACAGCACACAGAAGAACTTGTACATACTAGAACAGAAGATGCCAAATTTTCATTGGCACCCATACCAGGCATACTCTGGCTCCAACAAGATGGCATTAAATACATTTGCAGCAATTTTTACTGAATACAAATTTCAGAAAATAATTCCTAAGCAACACTCATGGTGCTTTTTTGTCACTACAAAATAAAATCCAGAAGTAAAAAATCAGGTATGTTTGAGCCAAAATGATAACCTGCACTTTTTGAATGAGTTGTGACCTCTAGCTATCAATGTGGCTAAATAAATATTTGGTCTACTGCATCAGGGATATGGGAAAACATACAGTGAAAATGCACATCATTCTTACCACTAAAACTTACAGTTCAAGTAGAAAAAACAGACAGCTGGAAATAAAGCAAGAGACCCAGAAAAATGCAGCTACACCTTTGTGATCACAAAATAAATTGAAAGAGAGTTGAGTGCAGAACTTACAAGCCCCAAGTTCCAATTCTTTGGAAAGGTGGACAGCTGGTGTTGCAAGGGAGTTTTTTTACCAATGCATGGTTGACCCTGACAACCTACATAGCTACTAACACATTTCTGAAAAGGTGAGTACTCCCTTCTCTCTCCCCATTGCACCCTCTGCATGTCTGCAATGACTCATAAAGCCAAAATATACAACAAACCTTATCTTCCATCTTCTTTACCTGTTTTTACCAGGTATTATTGTCATTATTGTTGTTTTTAGATTTCAAAACTACATTTCATAAAACAACAAGTAGATTTATTTTAGCTAAAAACATCAGAAAGACCTGCTGAATATAGCCAGCAAGCAAAATAATGAAAAAATGAAGAAAATAACATCTAAAACCTGGTATATGAATACACATAGCAAATACACCTGTAACATATGTATTTGATTATGAGACAATATGGAAGACATACCTAAAATGCAAACATTTTAAAGAAATTAATTGTACAATTTAGTCATAAAGTTACATAATGCCTTTCTGAAATGGACTACTGTCTGCAGGAAACCCAGATGTATGAATACTGATAGACTCTTCGCCTGTGTAACATCAAAGGCTTTGTTAAATATTTCACTTGCATCAACCCTCTGACCTAAATAGTCTTGCAAATTCATATCAGGAGCCAGCCAAATAAACATACTTAACACAATTAGCCATGACTGCATAGGTTAGTTTTGTTTTGATACTTGTAGTTTTGAGTCCTGAGAGCACAAGTAGAAACGATAATACATGCATGCGCTACTGTATTGCCTGAGTATATCGGTATTTAAAGCTGAGACTTAAAATCCATTTGAGACTGGTCCAGCCCATTAGAACATAATGAAAACTGTGTGTCAAAATCAAATGTATAGCACTGGCCAATCTGTACTTCAACATTTCAAAATCAAACTGCATTGCTGTACACATGCATTCAATGAGAGGAACAAAACTCATTCAAACCCAAAGTAGGGTCTAAGGAAAAAGTTTTGCCACTTGTAATGATCATCAATAATGTAATGGTTGTGTTTATGAATGAGAAAAAGCTGCACACGATCAGTCAAGATTTCCACAAGATATTCCACAAAAGAGCTTTTATGCTCCTATGCAGTAACAAAAGTAGATACCTATAACGGAGGATGAGGACGGAGAGACTGAGAGCTTATGTGCCTTTTCTGGAGATGTCTTTTATTTCTTTAATACCCCTATATAATCTATTATTAACATTGTAAAACATTGCATATAAAAAGGTCTGTTCAACAAGCTTCTCATATAAACTATTTTGAAGTTTTACTGCAGTTTAAAAACAAAAAGGAAAATTAAGTGGAAGTGACTTTTTCTTTCAAAAGGAACCCATGCCAATTTGACTCATCCATGCTGCACTGAAGTCCCTGATGCCAGAAGCATTTCCCCTAGAAACTTTTAGACATTGTACTGATAGCACTCGTATCACTGAAAAGTAGCATCTTATCTACACTTGCAGTACATAAATCCGTGTTACAGACTGCACAAAATCTAATCTTGCTCCAAGATTGGTTCAGAAATTATTAAAAGAGTTAATGTCATCAAATTTTTAAAAATGTATTCTAAAGGTTTGGCTGTGTTTATGCAGTTAACGTTTTGCATTCATTTTTTGCATAAACACGGCATTCTTTCAATTACACAAGTTGCTTTACATGCATGTTCCCCACCACCTGCAAAAAAAACTCATAGAAGGTAAATTTCTATTTTTAAAATTTATTTTATTTTTTAAAAATAAATTTTATTATACTTTTATTCATATGATAATGCTGAATTTATTCTGAGGGAATAGATTTTTCTATTAAAAGATCATATTTTTAAAGTTTTTTTCTACTGTGTAATTTGTACATGTTAAAAACATAAAGACTGACAAAAATCCCTAGACTAGTTCCTTTTCAGACTAACTGTTTTCATTTTGTATCTTAAACTCATACTTTAATTCCCCTGCAGGTCAAGGAAGGAACAGTAACTTGGAGTATCAATGAGATTTAAGTACGGATGAAGAAGCTGCTGCAAAAGAGGAAGCCCACGAGGCTGCCCAGCTGCCAAATTCACACTGTGCTCAAGTGCAAAGTGGTCTAAGACCCCTTTTGGACCCAAACACCACCAATGTTGTATGTGGATGAATGTCAAATGAATGTATTTTTATTACCTGATTTCCTTGTTCTTTCTGACTATGGTAAGAAACAGGAAACAAAGAACAAAATCATGCCCATAAGCATATTTTTGTACCTGGAATTTCAATATTTGTTGACTAAATTTAACCAAAGTTCTAGAGAATCTTACCACATTTCACATGTGCTCTTCGACAAAGTGCTGGTGTTTGGAGGATAGATGTGGAAACATAGCCAACCTGACATACTCTCTGAAGAGAAAGAGATAGGATCATGGACTATAAAATTATGATTTAAACAGCAACATTACACTACATCCAATATCATTACACCAAGTAAACACTGTCATTACAAACATAATGATATTCTTGAGACATCCACATTAGCACCATTGGTCTTTTATTTATTTCAAATTACTCTTCTTATTTACCTCAGCAGGGCTTTATACGATTACTCCCCAGACTGCTCAGACTCCTATGGGGATGATTTATGTTGTCATTCCAGTATAATGTTTCCTATAATTGTACTGTGTTTAAAAAACATTAGAACCCAAGGGGCTAGACAAGGAGTTATAATATTAACAGCATGCTCATATAAATCAATTTACTCCCTTGGAGGGGAAAAACAAAAAGAAAAAATATGTTAATAAGATTACAGAAGAACTGCAAAGCCAATGCAAACCTACCATTTTAAGTGTGTTTAATCAATAACTAGAAATGCATCACAAATTCTGGAAATGAAAACATAAGCAGGAATCTATTCCCACATGTGTAGTATTATGCCAGTGACATTAGTAGGTTGATCACAAAAAGTATGAAAAACGTTATCTCACTGAAAAGATTCAATCTCAGAAAGTGGTTAGCACCCCAAACACTGTAAATGCCCAATATTTTTAAGAGTTCTCAGGCTCTTGTAAGATCAACCTCACATTAGTGGCAGACATAATTTCATAACTGCGTAGTTTTAAAGATTCCAACTATATTGCAGGGATCAAGAAGTAAGCCATGATTTCAGAAACACTGACCATTAAGGATAAAACCTAATGGTAAGGGTTATGTAGGTAGAAAACCGGGGAACATCAGCCTCTCCTTTCCATTACCTACTAAAATATCTCATTTTATTTTAAAAAATCTCACAAGTCAATTTTTAATATGCTTAATGCAATGTGCAAGCATAAGATAACTTAATATATTCAGAAGATGGATTACTTGCAGCTCAGTCTGATCTGAGCCTCTAAATGCAGTATTGTTTATTATATTCACTGATCTAATTTTGCAGTACTGTAGCTATATTCTAAGACGCAGCTGTCAATCACTTTAAGATAAATTTAGCGTAATAAACAACTACAACACTGAAACAAGACAGTAAATATTAAAAAAATCCTATTCTGATATACTCCATGATCAAAAATGTAACAGTCCACTAAACCTAGAATATTCTTCTCCCCACAAAAGAGCAGGCTATTACGCAACATACATACCATGAATCCCACTGCACATGAACCTTAGGGGTAGGTGAAACATCTATTGCTTTAGTAAGTTCATCCAAAGTCTCTTTATGGCGATTCCATTTTTGCGAGGCTACAGCTAAATGATCAGAATCACAAATTTGTTTTTGCAGTTTTAGTCTTGCTTTAGGTCGCTTTACCCTAATGGAAACTACTTTTACTCTTTCTCTTCTGCAGCCATTAGATCCAAGCATCTGTCTACTTCAGACACCTCCTCTAAGGTACTCTCAGGTGGTTTCTGTCTCAGGACAGACTCTTAGCTTCTGTAAAGCAGTCTGCTCTACAGGATTAAATGGAAATACGCCGCTTCACAGCAGCTGAAGATCTAAGCTTTCAGTCATTAACTAGAACAAAGAAACTTGCTGCTGATGCGAGAACGATATTGTTATTTCACATGACAATGTCTTCAGTCCTTTTAATAAGCAAGGAGATGTTTCACAAATCTGACAAATTATCTTTAAATGCTGCAAACTTATCACAACACTAAGCCACAAAAAATTATTTATTTCAGGCTTGTAAAAAAAATAACCAGTATTTTGAATGCCAACATCAAATTGAATTGCTTAGGTAAACAGGTGTATTGTCACGGTTAAATTTTGGCACCTGGGAAATAAGTAGGAGTGCAGCTGATCAGAAATTGTATTACTAAAGAAGTTTAATCAGAAAACATCAGGTTGTTCAGCATGAAGTATTTCATTTAAGCAGCTACTCTGGAAGTAGGAAGTCTGGAAAATCCAGATAACATACTGCAGGATGGGTTACCTGAAGATTTTGTCCTGGAGCCAAAAATTCCTGCAAGCACAGGCACTGTAGCAATTGCAAAATGTGCTGATGGGAATTGCAGCGGAGGCAGGAGCTCTGAGTGTTCTGTGCTTTAAACTTAGAGCAAAATAAAAAATGATAAATACAACTAATTCTCTCCTGAACAGGAAGACCCATAGCTAGAGCTCAGCTATTGACTGCAGACATTAACACCTTTTAAAAGATGTGGGAATAAGAAAGGTGAAGACTTTGAGGGAAATCTGAGAAGTTACATGAAAATGAGTTTTCGTGCTTTTTAAATTTATAGCCAGGCCTTTCACAAGAACTTCCTCTTGCACACAGGAGGAGTGTCCTGCCCATTTATACCAACTTCGGGGACAATAACATTGCCAGTGGTGCTGGCTGTATATCCCGGAACTGGCATTCATCAGTCAGACTAATGTTCTCCTCCTTTTCTCCTGCTGACCCCGCCACACATCCTCCCAAATTTCCTAGCAGCTCTCCAGGACAGTGTATTTATGAAATACCACTTATAGAATCATAGAATCATTAAGGTTGGAAAAGACCTTTAAGATCATCAAGTCCAACCATCAACCCAACACCACTGTGCCCACTTGCTCAGTATTTTTCCATTCAGACTCCAAAATGACAAGCCAGCTTCCCTCCTCTGACAAGATGTCATTTAAGACTGCCAGAGTTCACACAGTAGTCAAGATTTTTTTCCACCTCATGGGTTTTGAAGACCTCGGAGATCACTTTAAAGTTATTGAGGTTTTTTTTTCATTTGTTTCTGAGGAGGGGAGCATTTGAGGAACATCATACTCGGGAGCTTTGAGTTTTTATATGGCAAAAGCTGCAGTTTTCATGCAAGCGCATCGTACCAGGGGCTGAAGCAAGTTGCTCTGGTCTCCCGCTTGTCCTCTATGAAACTGCTTGCAGGTTACATGTGTGCGCAGCCACCATCCCACCAAGAGCCGCAGGGTAATGCCTCCCACAGCCTCCACAGGAGCTGTGCAATCCTCAGCAGCCTGAAAGCCAAATATAAATGGACCAAAAAAAATTGGGGGGAGGGTGAGGTGAGGAATTATGTGGTTTGAATTGCCACTGGCACGCAGAGATGTTCCTCTCAGGAGCAAGAGGCAGCAAAATGCCACAGTGAATGGCACGGGCATGTGCTCCACTGGGGAACAAACATGGCGACGGGCAGCGAAACCCTGCATAGGACGCCATCTCCTGTCCCCACGGGGCACACAGGAATTACCGCCCTCCAGCACGCTGGCCTCGGCCCACGCTCGTGGTGGCAGTGGTGGGACGGCCATGACAGTGGTGAGGCAGTCATGGTGGGTGGGGCGGCCATGGCGGTGGCAGGGTCACCATGGTGGTATGGGGCAGCCATGGTGGCAGCAGAGCAGTCATGGCAGGGCGGGGCAGCCATGGTGGGGCAACCATGGCAGCTGTGGGGCAGGGCAGGGCAGGGGTGACACTACTGCCGGCTCGCTGCCTCCCTGTGGGTGCCATGGCGGCGGCCTCCCTCATTGCAGCAGTGGGGTGGGGGCGGCTGCGGGGCCTCCAGTATGTTCCGGTACGTGAGAACTAGGTAGAAATATTCTTTCTTAACTGCTTTGTATCTGCTTGTCTCTTGTTATGTGAAGCAGAAACAGAAAACTTTAAACAATCTTCTTTACTTGTTAGTATTATTCCCTTTCTATGTTTTAATAATTGTGTTTTAATAAATGAATGTATTATTACTACTGTAATACTGAAATAAAGTATTAAAATAAAGTTAATCCATTCTGGACATTAAATCAACAAACGTGTCAATGATTTACTCATGTAAGCAAAAATATAATAAATGCTTTACGCTTTAAATATTATCCACTGCCACTTAATAATTCTAAAAATGGTATTTGATATAAAAAACCATTATTTTGATACTGCCTTTGCAAGATATTGTTGTTTCCTCAACACATTCGGTCTCGTGGCCGATGGATGTAGGTTTTTGTGAGATCTTCACAGAACAGCAGCAGAAGTGACCACTGAGGGAGTAACCCTAGACCTAAGGTAGGAGATAAATGCGGGTGGCACCAGAAGCAGCATCAAGCAGAAGATGGGAGCAAATTAATTTCCCTGTGGCTGGTCCACTGTGTGCCAGTTCGTATGAGCTGATATTGGAGGAAATCAGAGTTTTTTCCTCCTGCACAGCTGCCTTCTGAAGTTGGGTTAAAAATTTGGCTTGAATAAACTGTCCTTCTGAACAGCCATAAGGATCACTGTGATCGGTGGCTGTTTCAGACTAGGCACTGCCCTATCTTAAGAAAAATGAAAGAACAGCACAAGACCAATAATTGGCATACAAAGAACATCATTAACAAGTTGAACAGTTGGCCGTGTTACATTCCTTAGGAAGAAACCAGGTAAATCATGTGAATTAAACAGATATGACATTTATTCCAGTCTTTTCATAACAGGGTTTTAATTTCTTCACAAGCCAGTTTTAAAAGTTAAATCCATTTATGAGCATGGTCCCATTCCTTGGAAAATATAGCTGTTACATGTTAGCCATGCAGTTTTGTGATTCCTGGCATCTGGTTTTCATAAAAAAAAAAATAAACAGCACATCTTAGCATGAAGACATAAAACAGATAATTTAAATGTCTGGATAATTTTAAAGGACAGAGACTATAATTTAAAATGTTTTTTTAGATTGTTACAATCAATTACATTTTCTTAATCATAAATACCTCAAAATTATAATCTTTGTTTTGTTTTTAAAAGGAGTAAAAATTTCAATTTTTTTCCACAGTGAGGATGCCAAGAGGTTAGAAAGGTATAAAGAAATACCATTTCTTCAGATTTTTTCTAACTTATTTTCCCCTGCTTCATGTAAGCATTGTATGCTTAAGCATCAGGCTGCCATGGGTTTCCTGAGTGCAGCTGCACACTCTTACCACTAAGAGGTGCCACGTTAAAAAAAATCCAAACCAAGTCAGTAGGTCAAGGGAAGTGATTCTGCCCCTCTACTCCACTCTGCTGAGACCCCACCTGGAGTTCTGCGTCCAGCTCTGGAGCCCTCAGCACAGAAAAGACATGGACCTGTTGGAGTGAGACCAGAGGGCCACAAAAAATGATCAAAGGGATGGAACACCTCTCCTATGAGGACAGGCTGAGAGAGCTGGCCTTGTTCAGCCTGGAGGAGAGAAGACTCTGGGGAGACCTTATTGCAGCCTTCCAAGTACTTGAAGGGGGCTTATGAGAAAGATGGGGACAGAATTTTTAGCGGGGCCTGTTGTGATAGGTCAAGGGGTAATGGTTTTAAACTAAAAGAGGGTAGATTTAGACTAGATCTAAGGAAGAAATTTATCACAGTGAAGGTGGTGAAACACTGTCACAGGTTGCCCAGAGAGGTGGGAGATGCCCCATCCTTGGAGACCCTCAAGGTCAGCTTGGACGGGGCTCTGATCAACCTGATCTAGTTGAAGATGTCCCTGCTCATTGCAGAGGAGTTGGACTAGGTGACCTTTAAAACTCCCTTCCAACCCAAACTATTCTATGATTCGTATCAGAGAAAAGATTGCTATTCATTCACTGTTCTCACATTCATTATTTCTGGCAAGTCATGAATGCATTTGGTCTCTCGTACACATTTAATCTCTGTAAATGTGCTATATTCTGGGTGCATCAGAGCTACCACAGAGATTATGACACATCCAGGTGTGTCAGTGGTTGTTCACAGCTAGCTGTGCCGTGCAAGTTATCTGGATAATGCAAGAGGTTCTGCACTTTCTCATTAAATATGTGTCATTAAATATAGTTGTCTCTAGCAACTGGATAGTTAAAATTAAGATTTTGGCACAGCAGAAACGTAATTCAAAACCCCATTTGGAGAGAAGGCAGTTTGGGAATACATCTAAGGCATCTAATGGCTATCTGCTGCCAAAAGGGGCAGTCCCACTGCCTTTCCCAGTCTGCGCAGTCAAGCCTCTCACTTGCCCCAAAGCTGGCATTTCTCTGACACTGGTAAGGCAGTTCATGGAGCTGGCTTGCCAAAAGATCTGAACCATTTCTCTGCAGGACCAGATAAGCACCAGCGAGACAACTGGAGCACATGGATTAAAGAAGGGAGCAGAGGTGGAAAAACAGAGCTGTCCATTTTTTGCAGTATCTGGTTCAGTTTAGCTGTTGTGTAATACCACCCTGGAAGCAGCAGAACATCTAACACTAACAGGAAATACTAAATGCAGATTAGGAAATCCAAAATCCTATTACCTCTGCAGAGTTCATGTACCTGAACTAGCTTTCATCCCTACAGGAAGAAGAGGCTAAAGGATTCTCCTAAGACCTGGCGTTTACAAATACTATTTCCAAGAACAGAGCAGGGCTTACTATTACTTTTTTAAATCACAGTGAGAGATATTTATTAGTGAAAGCAGGTCTGCAGTATGTGGGAGACCAATATGCAAATCCCTTTTGAGCGTGAAGAGGTTCAGACCACATCTTCCATTTTCTAAAATAGTACCCTCTCCATCAGGCGCTATTCAGAGCAGAATAGGAGACCAGCATCTACAGCTTACAATTCCCAGTGCCTAACTTTGTAGGCCCTAATCACAAGCACATAAAAAATCACATTTTCTTCAGTTGGATAGACTAGTAACTATAATACAAAACAAGCCAGTTGTTAGAAACCATTAGCCCATCTAGGATCAGAATAATACCACTGAATTGGCAAAATACAAGTCCTTTTAAACTCGTGCTGTAGAATACATGAACACCTAACTCATAACAAAATGCCATTGTATGAAAAATAACCTTCATCTTAGCTCTAATTTTCCTGTCCATAGGTGCTAGAATTACCCACAAAAGAAGTAGTTCGAATAGAATTAATAAAAAGTGAGCAGCTGTGTACAGCGGCTATCTTTAAAGATTAAGATCATTTTGCCTATACCAAAGACAGGATCTGTAGGAGAGTCATCTTCACCCAAATTGCAATGTAGAACTTGAGAGCACAGAAACAAGATGCTGTAAAACATGGAAGCAATTTGCCTCGGAGCAAAAATGGTAGCCAGTAATGACAGTCCATTTTATGCCCTTGTGACTGAAGAGGTGATTAAGTTAAAAAAAATACATAGCATGGTTAACAGCGACTCTGAGACCTGAACTATACTTCAGGATACTGAAAAAAACCTATTGCTATGTTCTTTGAATTATCCTTTCTGTACTCCAGTCATACTGTTCCCACAGAGAGCAAAGAAAAATAGGCAAGTCCAAATGCTTTATGCTTTTTGCAATATTCTGTGATCAGGGCTCCCAGTACAGATTAAGCAAAGACATGGCTTAAATGGAATGAGTATTCAAAACTCTCATTTCCAAGTAAGGGGAAGGAATATTAGATTTTTTTTCCCAAGAACAGAAATTTAGGGGAAAAAATCAGTTATTTTATATGAATGAGGAGAAAACTTTGATTATTCCAATTCTAAATTGCTGAGAGCTGAAGAATCCATGAGTATATTTTTAATTAAAATTCTCTGGTGAGACTTCAAGTAAGTGCAGAAAGAGGATACGGGGACTAAAGCCTACAAATCCAGTAAGCCACAATGGAAGTGGCAGAGGTGTTTTTTCCACTGTTCATTATTCCTCTTGAACTAGTGTAAATGTGCAGCCAATTCATTAAACCAGAACTGGAGGAGATGGGATGAGCATGACTCTCTAACTGATGGTTAGCAAAGCCATTTTGGAAGGAGAACTCATGCCTGTGCTCATTGCAGCTAAAGCTTTTATGTATTTTGTATTACATAATTAGATGTAAGCAAAGAACCCTAGGCACATAAACAAAGAAATTGGAATATCATTTGTCTGGAGAAGGTCCCTTAACTGGAAAGCCTTTCCTACAGTTGCATTTCCTTGATCACCCAGGGATTTTTTAATTCTTCTCTAGACAACAGCAGAGTTTCAATTAACAAAATGGAAGAGAGCTATGTGCCATAGCCTGCAGGTGACTGCACTCTTTTTGGAAATGGAAGATAAAGTTTTAACATCTCTCATGCCTCATCTTGGAAGGAGATATGGAATGGGTGTCAGCTGCTGAACACACACCACCTGAGCTTCAAAATACAGTAATTCTCACCTTCATGTGCATTAACTGCTTTATTACAAAGCCTTCTGGAATCAGCTCCTCTTGGGAACGGAGGAAGAGAGCTTAATTTTGGGGTTCTGATGGGGCTGAGGCTGGGACTCAAGCACAGAGCTACGACACCTGGGCAGTTCTGACCACGCCTGCAGGCACACAGCAGTCCTAGGCACAGGCATCCTCTTCCAGAAACAGAATCCTGCACTTAGGTGCCTAAATTCTTCCTGAGCCTCACTTCCAGCCCCCACGTCCTCTATCTGATCTAGCAGTTTGTGCTACAAGGACATACAGTCATAAAAAGTTTTACCACAAAAACCAAGCATAACTTTATGAAACCAGAAGTTTTTATGTAAGTTATTTTTTAAAATTACAAGATCATTCTAAAAATGATAGAATGCTTTTACTTACAGAATCAATTATTTTACAGTTGATCCTACAGTTGATCCTACAGTTCAGCTAAAATTTGAGCATCTCTGATTGTCTGCATGCAGCATCCTCCCTCTCCCTCCCACAGAATAGTTAAGATAATCAGGCCTTGGACACAGAATCCAGAGAACATAGAATCTACCAGAAAAAACACAAGATAATTCATATTCTGCCTGAAAAACAGCATAACAGGGCCTTGTGTTCCTTTCTATGGATCAGCATGTTCTCCTGTTAAATCTTAATCAACTGAATACTGGTTCTGGCATATAAAATGGACTAAAAATTACAATTTATAGTAGGGAGAGTAGACGGTTAATTTAAAAAATTGGAAAATAGTACCTACATAATTTTGAGAGATGTGCTACTGTACAATCCAATATTAGGCATTATATGCTTTTGCGTTAAAAAATATAAACACCTTCCACCTCTATGTGATGTGATTTTGTATGGTTCCTTGTCAGCTTTCAAAATATATTTGCATAGCATGCACCATGGATTTATAGAAGTCTGGTCTGGGGTGTGGGGAACATGGAGTCTAGCTATCTTTGCAGTAGAAAATTGAATGAGAGAATGAACAAATGAATGTACAGATGACAAGAAAAATTTGAGACTTCACCAAAAATACAAAGACACAACCAAACTAGAAAAAATGGCATGAACCTAGCTTCTTACATTCAGAACTCTACCTTGATAGAAAAGTGAGTAGAGAGGCGTTAGAGAACTGAACACAAGAAAATAAAGATGCAACAGACAACTCAGTAGAGCCCTTCTGTACTCTGTTTGACTTACTTTTGAAGTTAACCTGAAACTAACCCGAAACTGCTTTTCCTCAGCACAGCAGTTACAGTAGGATAAAGCTCATATGAATGAAATTAGGCATTCATGTTTTATCTTGGAACAGACATTGGCTGCATTAGCTCCTGGTGAGATGTGATAGTCACTTCATTGCGCCTGAGTGAGCTAAATACTCTTCACATGGAAGTTGGGCCATTCTATCATAAGAATTTTTCTATTTTTATGTCATTATATAAGAGAAAACAAAATAAGTCAACTCTTTTCAGTGAATTCCCCCACTGTCATATTATTAGAGGAGGGACTGGTGTTTGATTAATCCAGTTCTTTCTTATAAGTTAACAGACTCAGACATAAGTGTTTGAAACAGAAGTTGTTCAAAGATGCTCATGTATGACTTTTTATCTTAGCTAAAACATTGATGAACTGTTTCAAAGCAAGAGGTAAACTCCAGAGGAAACAACACCGGAATGCTTTGGGATGCTGAATGCCCCTCGTTTCTTTATCATGGAAAGCTGCATCAGAGAAACAGGGGTCTGTGAATAGAGGATGTAGAAATGGAACAGTTACAATATTACGAGGAAGATCTCAAGGTCTTAGATTTTTCTTTCAGTGGGTGAGAAACATACATCCAACACACAACAAGCACACACATTTCCACTGGTGTGCACAAGGTAGCATAGCAGGAGGGAACCATGGCACAACGTGACACCTGGGAAATGTCTTTTCCCATGATCACTGTGTGTTCCAGCAGATGACAACACATTAGTTTCAGTACAGCACCACAGCCTCTCACAGTCATGCCCTGCTGTGCCATATGCTGCTTGTTGATCGCAGGCTCAATTGCACCTGGTGCATGGAGTTGCTTAATAGAAAACGATCTGTCTGCCTGCCCTTCAGACATCTGGGCTGGGTGATGACACTGCACAAGGATCTTGTACTCAGTGTATAACCTTAACAGTTCTGTCATTTAAACACCCTCTAGTTTCAGATACATCTGAAAATAATTTTTTTATTATTTACGTATCAGCTTTTCTATTGTCTTTTTGTTCATTCTTAAATCTCAAACACTAGCTAGATAAGTCACAAAACATGATTCTTTATGCATTTCTCCATTCGTTAGCATGTTATGAGTAAAATCCTAATCCAAATGGAGTCAGTGCCAAAATTTATATTGATATTGGTGAGTCGGAGATTTCACTCTTTAGATATTTTGCATGTAACAAGTCATGTCAAAAGACCAATAATGTTTCACTATCAAGCGTGCAGGAAATCAAATAATTAATAGCTGGACAAGCAGAAGTTGCCTTAATTTTAGCCCCTTCGCCTATCCACACTTTGACAGTGTATGGATATCACAGTGCATCCCTCCAGCTGCAGCAGAGTTCAGTTGGCAGAGCTTTTGGTACACTTCTTGCTATCCTTCTGTCTCCCACTGCTCGTCCTTCGCCTGCTTGAGTTCTTGCTCAGAGGATAACTCTCCCCTGCTCTCTGTCTCTTCATGTCTTTTCCCAGAGCTGATGCTTCCCATGAGACGAGAAAATAGCTCCTGGAAGTATCCCCCAACTGGCTCCTCACTCTCGGGCACGAAAAGCGTGCGCTGCCCTGAATTCACACATGACTAAATCATTTGCCAAAAGTTCTGTGGTGCTATTCTGTCTCTTAGAGTGAAAGGAAATAGCGCACAATTGAGACACGTGCTGGAGCCTCTTGATCTTCCACCAGACTTTCTCAGCATCCCTGCTCCCTCCAGCCCTGCTGGAGTTTGACCTCACATAAAAGCTGTTCAAAAGCTGTGGGACCAGAAGGAGCATGATCAAGAGGAAATGTGATACTATAGCTCTGGGGCTCCCAGCCCTTTTTGGACAAGCAGGACCACTACTTCTGCCTTCTCCTTTTCTGTGCTCCTGGCTGGTCCATCACATTCACACTTCGCTGGACTAAAAATACTGTCTCTCTTTACCCGCTTGACTGCTCTCTTCTTGTCTCATGGAGCTCAGTCCCTTCTCCGCACTCCAGCGCTGGGACCAGAGGGACTGAACAGCAGGACAGGAAGGGAAGGTATAGCGCTAAGTCATCTTCTCTTCCTTCCCCTCGCTGCCTGTCATTACTGGTGGGACACGGAGCAGTAACACAATATTACACTGAAATTTTAGAGTGCTTTCCTAGTGGGTAGCCAGTTCTGGAGCACAGATAGGAGGACCAAGTTTCTTGGAATGTTTCTGTAAAAATATGCAAACAGGTTTGAGGGCAGAGACTGGACCATGCAACTCCACATCTCCCATAGAATTTAGGCCTGATGATGTTTGGCCTGTGTGTCTTGTGTGGTCTTAGGCAGGAGGTAGGTCCCAGTTCTCTCAGGCAGAAAATGTGCAATAGCAGAAATTCAGGAACAAGAGAAACTTAGACATGAATGTAGGTGCTTATGGGCTCTGATCAGACAGGATTTGTGTAGACTGTTCTACTGACACCTTTTGGCTCTGAAGGTTTCTGCCAAGCATGTACAAACTGAGACCATTCAGAAATATGGTTAATCTGGAACAGCATTGCACTGCATAAGGCTATTCTGGCCACAAATACTGCTTCCTGTCCAAATCCAACCCTTAATCAAAACTTGGGGATGCAAGACCTGATCAGAAGAAAAATTTTCCAAAATTGTTTTTAACTTAGCAGAACATCTTTTCCTTTTGTCTCATTCTGAAAAATAGCTGAAACTTTAAAAAAAAGCAGGGGGAGCAGGGAAAGCGAAAATCCTGTGTGAATCAGGCAGCCAGCAGGAAAATTTTCAGCACAGCATTTAAAGTTTGGCAAAACTACAGCAAACAAAGTTTGGATCTTAATCTTGAAAGTATTGTATAGTTACATGCACTGGCACTGCTACAAACCCTGCTTAATTTGGCACATAGGTATCTTTCCATCAGTGTTAATTATAGCATTCCAAAATCATGATTTGTTCAAACAGATGCTACTTATTGCCAAAAAGAAGCCACATAAAGTTTTCTTTCTTTCTCCCACATAATCTCTCCCTCCCATTATTACAACAGTATGTGACATGAAATATATAGCACTCAAGCCTAGCTAAGATCTAAACAAGGCAATTCTACACCCGCTATCCCCTGTTGGAATAACCACTGTTGTTTTAAGAAACCTATTCTCCCAAGGGAAAAAAGCACTTTATCTTTTCAGTGTACTCACAATTTCTGCCGCAATTCACTGATCAGTATCACTATTGTTTTCAGCTGTGGGGTCATGTTTATAGGTCCGCTTTCATTGAATCATTTTCTTCTCATAAATCATTTAATCTCTTGCCAAGCTGCAATATCATACTTGGTCTGCACAACATAAAAATAGATGGATGTTTTGCAGCCAGCAAACCAGACATTTAGAGCTCTATATGCTCTCCCATGAGTAGTCTACAAATAACATAATTTCATCATTTTAAAATGTTGCTTTTCTCTTTTTAGACTCCCTGCTTTCAAATGCACAAAGTTTAATATTGTTAGTCCCTCAAAATTAATTAAAATATACGTAGATCCACAGATAAGATTGTGTGTAAACTAAAGTAGCCCAGAAAATCATTTTAAGCGACACATAGAAATAGAGTTTCTTTAAATATATGTATTTATGGGGCTCAGTAAGAAATTATCAAAATGCTAGGTAGACTATGTGTCTCCTTGCAGATAGGGTCTGGTATATGTATTTATGAAGACTGACTGGCTATTTCTCATGCTTCTATCCAGGCAGAATTTAGAGCTAGCTCTCACTGAACAAGTATAATCATTCCAGAACAAGAAACATCTACATTTTAATGAATTGTATGGTAACCTGTAAAAAGACACAGTGCTAAAGACTAATTAGAAATTGTGTTCTCACATTAGGAGTAGCTTTATCAAAAGCCCATGGTCTTGTAGTGAACACAGAAAAACATTCAAATAACAAGCATGGTAGAAGGAATGCAATTAGTAAAGTTATATATACTGACCAAGGCTGAAAGCACATCTGCGGATCATAAAAAAGGCAACTTTATTGACTGCACTATTTTCAGCAGTATGCACAACATAGTGCTGAAAATCTTAAAATATTTCACTCCATAATCTACATATTGTCATTTCTTCCTCAGAAAACAGCAAGCTATAAGGACCGCTACCCTTGTTGAGAGGCAGATACATCATACAGAAAACGTCTTCTACTTCAGTAGAGGCAAATTTAGATTTTGCATTAGAAGATTATCATCATTAGAAGGTCTTTATTAAAATAAGAACAACAATACTTAGCTTTAAATAAACTGAAATCCCAGGAAGTGTCCTAAAATTATCATATACAGTGAAGCCTCGTTATTCTGACCATTTGGGACCTTTTTACCGTTCAGACAATGGAAAGTTTCTGTTGCTGAAGTGTGATTGCTACTAGCATAAATCTGTGTTCTTCAACCTCTAACAATTTTTTAACAGAATGTTAAGCATTTTGACCTAAGATAAAATATAAAAAGCAATAACTTTAAAATGTGCGTCCTAAATGCATACAAGCATGGAGCCAGATCAGCAATGGAAGCAGCACTAAGCTAATGCTCAGGTGAGCCTCAGAATGCAGTTTCCATGATGCATTCTAAAAAACGGTTAGAAACAAAACAAAGGGAATTTCTCTCTTGCAGTGATGTGGTGTGGATAGGCATTAGGAATGAGAAAGAAATAGTTCTCTGCACTGATTCCCCAGAGTCCACAGCGTTATTCATGAAAATAGGACATGACTTCTTTTGGTTTTGACCTGATGCTCAAGTTGTTATCCTATACTTCCTGTAGCCATCTCTCCATTTTGAACTCCCTTTGCAGAAGTATTAATTAGCTGTTAGACTGAGTGTTTTATCCTTCTTGCATCCACCAATTATACTGGTCACAATACTGTTTGTGCTATGTATGCTCTGGTCACCATACTTAATGGTTGTCTTTTTCATAAAACAGAAATTCAGCCATTTCTTCTTTTAAAACAAATAAGACGCAACATTGACTCACCAAACCTGTAGCCTTTATTTTTTTACAAATGTTTCAGTGCTTTCAGGATTTAAAATAAATCCATCAGTTGCTTCTTGACTAAAATGTAATTAAATCTGGATCTATTAAGAGTGCTTTTGTGCTGCATTAAAAACAGTATAACAAAGACCCAGAGTTTACATAGTCAGAATTGACAAATCTTGTTACTAGACCTAGCTGAAAAATTAAATGACAATAAGTTACATTATTAAAGAGTTTTTAAATGTTTGTCTATTCCAAAAGCAGGATAAATTGTGCAACTCTATCAGTATTGAAACGTATGCCTGTGTTTTCTCTTGTCCTTTCAAGGGTGTGTTTAGAAATGTATATGTGTATATTTGTGTATTTGTGTCCACAAATAAAAATGAAGATGTAAGAAACTACTTTAACAGCTCTATCTAAAAGTCTAGGACAAGTAAACGCACAAGATAATTCTCAATGGGCTAAACAGAGAACACAGGATCCCAGGTAGAGATGGTAGATCAGACTCTATGTTTGCTAGTCACAGAATCATAGAATCACAGATCATAGAATAGATTGGGTGGGAAGGGAGCTTTAAAGGTCATCTAGTCCAATGCCCCTGCAATGAGCAGGGACATCTTCAACTAGATCAGGTTGATCAGAGGCCCGTCCAACCTGGCCTTGAAGGTTTCCAGGGATGGGGCATCTACCACCTCTCTGGGCAACCTCTGCCAGTGCTTCACCACCTTCGTTGTGAAAAATTTCTTCCTTAGATCTAGTCTAAATCTACCCTCTTTTAGTTTAAAACCATTACACCTTGTCCTATCACAACAGGGCCTGCTAAAAAGTCTGTTCCCATCTTTCTTCTAAGCCCCCTTGAAGTACTGGAAGGCTGCAATAAGATGTCCTTGGAGCCTTCTCTTCTCCAGGCTGAACAACCCCAACTCTCCCAAGCCTGTCCTCATAGGAGAGGTGTTCCATCCCTCTGATCATTTCTGTGGCTCTCCTCTGGTCCCACTCGAACAGGTCCGTGTCTTTCCTGTGCTGAGGGCTCCAGAGCTGGATGCAGGACTCCAGGTGGGGTGTCACCAGAGTGGAGTAGTGGGGCAGAATCGCCTCCCTCAACCTGCTGGCCACGATGCTTTGGATGCAGCCCAGGAGACAGTTGGCCTTCTGGACTGCAAGTGCACATTGCCAGCTCATGTTCAACTTGTCATCCACCAGTACCGCGAAGTTCTTCTTGGCAGGGCTGCTCTCAATCCCTTCATCTTCCAGCCTGTGCTGATACCGAGGGTTGCCCTGACCCAGGTGCAGGACACTGCATTTGGCCTTGTTAGACCTCACAAGGTTCACATAGGCCCATTCCTCAAGCTTGTTCAGGTCTCTCTGGATGGCATCCCATCCCTCAGGTGTGTCAGCCGCACCACTCAGCTTGGTATCATCTGCAAACTTGCTGAGGGTGCCCTCAATCCCACTGTCTGTGTCATTGATGAAAATATTAAACAGTACTGATCCCAATACGGACCTCTGAGGGACACCACTTGTAAGCGATGTCCATCCAGACATTGAACCATTGACCACTACCCTCTGGATGCGACCATCCAACCAGTTCCTCATCCATCAAACAGTCCACCTATCAAATTCATAGTGCTTTTATTCCACTGAGTCACAAGCAACTGTGTTAATATTTTTTTTAAAGAGGGAAGAAAGCAGCATGGTGCCTCATTACTGATTCTGATACAGAATCAGGAACCTGATTCTGTTCTCATTTGGAAATAAAAGCCATTTTTGGGTAAATCATGCATAACTTTTCTGAAGTCAATAGATTTAAAACAGTGTAAAACTGGGGTGAGGGAGAAGACACATATCTCTCAGCCGCATAGGAAAACCATTTCCATGATATATTCTATAAATTTGTAGGAAGCCTACATAAAATTTTCCATTTAGGCAATTTCCTGTGGCATAGCTAATTACTGTCATCTAAGGGGAAACATGTAATTGCAATATGACTCACTAAAACATTAAAGTACTCAACAGAAGATATAGTTTGCATAAACAATCTCAGCAGCAAATTAATCTTTGAACAATACTGTTCTCTAACTATTTATTTCAATATTTTTCAAAGAGATATTTAAAAACAGTAAAACTGCTTTCGATTAAGTTTCAAGATCACAAGGATGTGTGAAGACTTATTTTCTTAATGTTGCTGCAAAGTTGCCATAGTAGGCACAAGATTATAAGCACAAGATTTTCTACGATAATGTATCCTGGGTACTTTAAAGCCTATTTCTCGGCAGGCTGAGATGTGTCTTAATTTTGATAGGGCTGAGAAGCTCCCACCTTTTTGGGACCCAGAAACCGGGCATTTCTTTGATGTTGTTCATGGGATGACTTGGTAAATATTCTTGACCACAACTGCTAAGTCAACACAAAGGTAAACATATAAGACTTTAGTGCGTTGAACACACTCTTCGGATGTGGGACACCTACGCAGGCTTTTTCTCCATATCATGAAGAGAACTTAAGTGCATAGGTCCAGGATGAAGTTCTCTGTATAGGCTAAAAGTGTAGGAGGGCAACACTCTAAAGCCTGTTGATCGTTGTTCAGTTTTTCTTAAAGGTTAAGTCACTTCTCATAGTTGAAATTCCCTCAGATCAGCACACAGACTTTTCTAGATTCAATTGTGGCACTCTCAGCTATTCCAGCTGTATCTGGTCTTTTGGTAAAAGATGCCACCTTTCCCTGCAAGCCTTGCCTACCTTACAAGCCTAGGCTTCCTGGCTGCAACAGTACTACTGTTGTGGTGGGGTGTGGGGGGGACATAGGACCACATGACTGCAGAGCCTATTAGGTGGCAAAACACTTAAAAAGTTTGGTGATAATCAGATAGATACAGTCAGAATATAACTGAAGTCCACCAACCAAAATTCCCTTCAATACTGAAAAGGAATATTTGTCCTTTAGAGTTGCTGGATTCATTTTGATGCAGTGCACAGACTTTGAGAATTGAAAGTTTTAACACAGCTCTGTCACAATATGAAATTCTATAATTGCATATATAATCTATCAGTTCTGGTACTAAAGACTGCTTACTGTCGACTACCATTAAAGTTCTTTTGTTCTATTTATCAAAGGCACAGACAGCGAAGGGGGGAAATGAAAGCACTAGCAACTGAAAGTATTAAGCATTAATTATATGTTTTCTTTTTAGTTGCCTTTTAGAGGGCAGTGGTTGTCCTACTTGAGGGGCAAAAACAAAAAGTTACTAGGACTGCAATTGCAGCTGCTGCTATTACGATCTAATTTTGTTTTGTGAAGATAAACCAAAACAAGCATGTACAAAACAGGACAGAAAAGCTAAGATAACCTGCAGCTTTTCATTCTGGTATTGATTGGTTTTCAGTGCTGGAGCACCTGGTCTTACGAACCTTACTTCAATATTAGATTGCTCCTCTGATAGCGGTTCCTGTCTGCAGCCTCTTCCTGATATTTGAAGACAAATGCTGCTTTCTGACTCTGCTTTCTGAGCTGCACATGTGAGTATGGTTCCTCATCTTCTGGATGAGGACCAGAAGCATCCAGCTTTCCCTCATGCTTTGTACTAAAGCTCTAACCATAAGCCATCACTGTTGTCCTCCCCTGCCTTCTTGTATCAGTGTCCAGAAGGACAGAAGTAACTCAGACAAAGCCAGGTAAAGATAGACTCAAAAAGAGTTTCAGTTAGTAGAAGACTGTGCTATGTGTTCTTGGGTTAAAGGGCAGTGCACCAGTGCAAGTGGCCAAACAGACATGTAACTTTTACCTTAAGCAGGGGGCTGAAAAGGGACTTGTGAACTCCTTGAATCAGTACCCAAAAAGTCCCAGCAAAGAAAGCAACTTCTGAAACTGGGCTGCATTTAGCCAAGGAGTTGATGCAGCTGTATTTCCTTACACCAGCCTGTGAAGCTGAGCTGGGACAACTGGACTGCATCCTTTGCAACATGGTAAATACTTCTTTTATAGCGTAACTGGCAAAGCAGAAGAGGAAAGATTCCTGAGGTGCTGCTTTAATATGATGTTGCCAGAGGCTTCTGTTTTGCTGTGTTCAATGACACACCAGATAAATGTCACTGGACACTTAAACTTATGGTTGTGACTAAGAAGACTACAGTGCTCTGCTATCCAACTTCGTTCTGCCGCACCTACTCAGGTATGCATCAGGCTGAGCCTGGGCTGCTCTAGTGCGGCCCCCACAAGAAATGGAGATGAGGGGATCTAACTTACCTGCTATTCTTGGGACGTGCCCTGGACATCACTTGATGCTGATTCTCTGCAACTAGTACTTGCTTATTCATATAGTCCTTGTATTCTTGTCTAAGTAATATTTAGATCTGTATTGTTTCCAAAGCGTATCTTGACCTCTGTAGGCTGACATTCAGAGTAAAGAAAAAAAAAAAAGATTTAGATATGAATTTAATATTATAATCAGAGTTTAAAGTATCTGTAAAGTATAATTACAGTAGCCCAATATACTGACACATACCTCTTTTTTTTTTCCATTAAAAGGGCTTTTTTTTGTTCTGAAAAACCCCATGCAGATTTGTTCATTACAGGTGAACTAGTGATTTTGCTTAGTTCTCTAGAATTACAAATACAGGAATGTTTAGTCTGATTTATAGATATACTTTGCAGCCACAACTATTTTTCATGTACGAAAATAAGCAACAGAAAAAAAAAAAGAGAGCAGCAATTTCTCAAGCATTACTACAATTTTATTATTAAAATTAACAAATCATATTAAATATAAACATAGAAAATTCATGTTTGCATACAACTAGGAAAAAGAGTTTCTAATTCTGCAGCCTTGGAAAGATTTTGGTAGAAACAACGCAACTCCAAACAGAAAAAGTGTCAGCATAATAACCGTTACTTGCTACTAAATAGATTTTTATTTTTATCACACAGATCCAAGAAGTGTAGGGGACAGCAGCTGTTATCTATGCATCTGCTAAGATGGCCATGAATTTTAATGGATTTTCTAATGTGATTAAACACATCAGACCTCTATCAGAAAAAGATCAGACTTCTATTTTTTTTCCCAAATATCACTGTCCTTTGAAGAGAGGAGTATAAAGGGCACTGGGAAATGACCAGGGATCAGCCTCTAAGATTACTGATTAAGTGTCCAATAAGATTTAGAAAACAGTATGAAGGGTTGCATTCTACTGTCCTTGCTTACCAAAATGGGATTGAATCCATGCTTTCCTGGGAAAGAATTGCAAAACTGCACTTGAAACACATATATATATACAATATATATATATTGTAATATGAATATGTTTTCTTTATTATAGGACCTTCCCTTCTCCCTAGCTCCTACATATTTTACTTTCCTTACATCACCCTTTCCACCTCAGAATTTCCCAAGGTGAGCATTCTGTGAGCATAAAATGATAACAACTCTAAACGGTAACAATCAGCATCCCTTTTGTACTGGCCAAATGACTGCAACTTACACAGGGCAGTGAAGAATAGGCATCATCTTTTATTATACACAATTAAGCCCTTCCCAAATTTTTTAGGGTGAAAATACACACAACATTGCTTATTAATAGACAGCGATCTCTTTTGGCTGTAGCCTCTCTGTTCAAATCTAGTCTTTCCACAGACACTAAAAGCACAATGCTCAGTTCAGTTCTGTTACTCTCATTTTGTTTCAGTGCAGCTCCAGTAGTTGAGCCCATAAAAGTGGAATTACACTGGGTGCTGCTGGTGTAAAGTGAATAGAGCCCGTTATTTAACGTTTTATAGGAAACACCAGGTCGTTCCAGTTGCTTTGTGTCATTGTGATGACACACATCACTATGGATCCCTACTTAACTGGTAGTTGATGTCGGTTTTGCCTTTCCAAAGTGGGAGTTTCCGTGGATGTAACATCTTTCATCCGTCAATATCCTCAGGAATTCAACAGGCGTCTCTGCACAAACTGTACTGAGTGGAAGTATTTGAGGAAGAACAACTTTGGCCTGGACAGTTACCATCTAATTGCCACTGAAGTCAGAGAATACACCAAAAAGGAAGCAGCTCTGGTATTAAAGGACAGCTTTTCCTTACAGCATTTGTTAGGAGGCAAGAAGTGATACCAAAAATGGAATTTCCACTAAACTGTGCCATTTGCATCCAGACTGAGGTTGCTCAGGATGTTGGATATGCATGACATTTGCAGACCCTTCAAGCTGCCAGTTCAGAAATAGCTGGCATGAAGAAATAATAAAAGTATAAAACTGAATCAGCTGTTTTAATTTGTTTGTTGTTTAAAATTCGAAAGGCTTTCTTAGGCTTACAGTGATTGAGGTCCTTAGTTATTTCTATATAAAAAGGCATAGATAGAAAAACACTGTAAAACTATAACCTGAAGCTAAATTGACCTTAATGTACTCATTTTCTCTTTTTTGTAACAGTTCACATGCTATTACATGCATGTGTTACATCCTATTCTAATATAAATACACTTTATCATTTGTAGCCAATAAAATATAATGCAATTTTTGATAAAAATCCCATAATACCAAAATAAAAATTTTTCTAAAGCAGATTTGAAAAAGTAGAATCAGTCTCTGCCTGCCTTAATTTATTTTTTTTTTAATTTGACTAACAGTACTTCATATAATTTCCAGGACTTTCAATATAAAACTCATTCGCATTTATATACAAAGCTGGTGTCGTGGTTTAGCCCCAGCCGGCAACTAAGCACCATGCAGCCGCTCGCTCACTCTCCCTCCCACAGTGGGACGGGGGAGAGAATTAGGAAAAACCTCGTGGGTTGAGATAAACACGGTTTAATAGGACAGAAAGAAAGAAGGGAACAATAATGATAATACCAACAAAGGAATGTATAAGAACAAGTGATGCCCAATACAGAAATTGCTCACCACCCCGTGATCGACAGCCCGTCCCCGAGCAGCGATTTCCGCCCCCCCGGCCAACTCCAGTTTATGTACTGGGCATGACGTCGTATGGTAGGGAATATCTCTTTGGCCAGCCTGGGTCAGCTGTCCCGGCTGTGTCCCCTCCCAGCTCCCCGTGCACCCCCAGCCTGCTCGCCGGCAGGCCAGCACAAGAAGCTGGACTGTCCTTGACGGCTCAGCAACAACCCAAAACATCAGCACATTATCAACAGTTCCTCATCCCAAATCCAAAACACAGTCTCACACTAGCTTCTGTGAGGAAAACCAGCTCTATCCTGGCTGAAACCAGGACAGTATCCACCCCTTATTCCATACCATTTACGTCATGCCCAGGTCCTATACTTTTCAATACATTCCAGTTATTCATTATTACTCTTCCTGTCCTTTAATATATACACACAGATATCACTCTCTTAGTCCATGGGCCATCACTTAAAATGTCTATGGAGTTCATTCAGTCCATGACTCTGGGCTTCATCCATCATAGCAGTCTCTCAGGGCAGGGGAGATGGTATGTGGTGTTGGATTGTCATCTGGCACGGTCCATGTCCATGATCTGCAGGTCGAAGATGTCGATCTCGAGGGATTTGTTGGGCGCAAGCTGCTGAAGCCAGTTCTGGTTTCATCACTGCTGCACGTTGCTTGGTTTCAGTGAAGCTCATTCTTCATCAGTCTGGGTGATTCTTACTATAATACCATTGATATGGTAGATAGCAGCCATAGTAGTAATGTCATTCTGAACAATTAACATAATACAATTCAAATCATTGACTGTTTTCACCCAAAATCAAGTCTCCTTGAGGTACACATCGGACTTCCCCATCCTTCCACATTACCCACCAAGTGCACCCAGGTCCCTGGGCAAAGGCAATCCCACGAATGGGTTTGCCTTTTCCTAATGCAGGAGTAACCCAGACTGTCTTCCCCAGCATGTTTCTCACATGCACCACAGGGACTTTATCCCCTTCTACAGTACGTAGAAGTTTTGATTGGGCAGGGCCGGCTCTATTAGTAGATCCCCTAGTGTTGACTAACCAGGTGGCTTTGGCTAAATGTTTATCCCAATTTTTGAATGTCCCATCACCCATTGCTCTCAGTGTAGTCTTTAACAGTCCGTTGTATCGTTCAATTTTTCCGGAAGCTGGTGCATGATAGGGGATATGATACACCCACTCAATGCCGTGCTCTTTGGCCCAGGTGTCTATGAGGTTGTTTCGGAAATGAGTCCCATTGTCTGACTCAATTCTTTCGGGGGTGCCATGTCGCCATAAGACTTGCTTTTCAAGGCCCAGGATAGTGTTCCGGGCGGTGGCATGGGGCACAGGGTATGTTTCCAGCCGTCCGGTGGTTGCTTCCACCATGGTAAGCACATAGCGCTTGCCTTGGCGAGTTTGTGGAAGTGTGATATAGTCAATCTGCCAGGCCTCCCCATATTTATATTTCAACCATCGTCCTTCATACCAGAGAGGCTTTAACCGCTTGGCTTGTTTGATCGCAGCACACGTTTCACATTCATGGATAACCTGTGCAATAGCATCCATGGTCAGGTCCACCCCTCGATCCCGAGCCCATCTATATGTTGCATCTCTTCCCTGATGGCCTGAGGTGTCATGGGCCCACCGAGCTATAAATAATTCACCCTTATGTTGCCAGTCCAGATCCACCTGAGCCACTTCAATCTTAGCAGCCTGATCCACCTGATGGTTGTTTTGATGTTCTTCGGTGGCCCGACTCTTGGGTACGTGAGCATCTACGTGATGTACTTTTATGACGAGATTCTCTAGTCGGGCAGCAATATCTTGCCACAATTCAGCAGCCCAGATGGGCTTGCCTCTGCGTTGCCAGTTGCTCTGCTTCCATTGCTGCAGCCACCCCCATAGAGCATTTGCTACCATCCATGAGTCAGTATAAAGATAGAGTACTGGCCATTTTTCTCGTTCAGCAATATCTAAAGCCATCTGGATGGCTTTCACCTCCGCAAACTGACTTGATTCACCTTGTCCTTCAGCCACTTCTGCAACTCGTCGTATAGGGCTCCATACAGCAGCTTTCCACCTTCGATGTTTGCCTACAATACGACAGGACCCATCAGTAAACAGGGCATATTGCCTTTCGTTCTCTGGCAGTTCATTATATGGTGGAGCATCTTCAGCACGCGCCACCTCCTCTTCCGGTGATATTCCAAAATCTTTGCCTTCTGGCCAGTCCATGATCACTTCCAAGATTCCCGGGCGATTAAGATTTCCTATTCGAGCCCGCTGTGTAATAAGCGCGACCCACTTACTCCACGTAGCATCAGTCGCATGATGTGTAGAGGGGACCCTCCCTTTGAACATCCAGCCCAGCACCGGCAGTCGGGGTGCCAGGAGGAGCTGTGCTTCAGTACCAACCACTTCTGAGGCAGCTCGAACTCCTTCATATGCCGCCAATATCTCCTTTTCAGTTGGAGTATAGCGGGACTCAGATCCCCTATATCCTCGACTCCAAAACCCTAGAGGTCGACCTCGAGTCTCTCCTGGTGCCTTCTGCCAGAGACTCCAGGTAGGGCCATTCTCCCCGGCTGCCGTGTAGAGCACATTTTTAACATCTTGTCCTGCCCGTACTGGCCCAAGGGCTACGGCATGAACTATCTCCTGTTTGATTTGTTCGAAGGCTTGTCGTTGCTCAGGGCCCCATTTAAAATCGTTCTTCTTCCGGGTCACTTGATAAAGAGGGCTTACAATCAGACTGTAATTTGGAATATGCATTCTCCAGAAACCCACAACACCCAGAAATGCTTGTGTTTCTTTTTTGCTAGTTGGTGGAGACATAGCTGTTATTTTGTTGATCACATCCGTTGGGATCTGTCGACGTCCATCTTGCCATTTTACTCCTAAAAACTGGATCTCTTGTGCAGGTCCCTTGACTTTACTTTGCTTTATAGCAAAACCAGCTTTCAGAAGGACTTGAATTATTTTCTTCCCTTTCTCGAAAACTTCTTCTGCTGTGTTGCCCCATATGATGATGTCATCAATGTATTGCAGATGCTCTGGAGCTTCACCCTGTTCCAATGCAGTCTGTATCAGCCCATGGCAAATGGTAGGGCTGTGTTTCCACCCCTGGGGAAGTCGATTCCAGGTGTATTGGACACCTCTCCAAGTGAAAGCAAACTGTGGCCTGCACTCTGCCGCCAAAGGGATCGAGAAAAACGCGTTAGCAATATCAATGGTGGCGTACCACTTGGCTGCCTTTGACTCCAGTTTATATTGAAGTTCTAGCATGTCTGGCACAGCAGCGCTCAGTGGCGGCGTGACTTCATTCAGGCCACGATAGTCTACTGTCAGTCTCCACTCTCCATTAGACTTTCGCACTGGCCATATGGGGCTGTTGAAGGGTGAGTGAGTCTTGCTGATCACTCCTTGGCTCTCCAGCCGACGAATCAGCTCATGGATGGGGATCAGGGAGTCTGTGTTGGTGCGATATTGCCGCCGGTGCACTGTTGTGGTAGCGATCGGCACCTGTTGTTCTTTGACCCTGAGCAACCCCACCACAGAAGGGTCCTCTGAGAGACCAGGCAAGGTGGACAGCTGTTTAATTTCTTCCGTCTCCAAGGCAGCTATACCAAAAGCCCACCGGTACCCTTTTGGGTCCTTGAAATACCCTCTGCTGAGGTAGTCTATGCCCAGGATGCACGGAGCCTCCGGGCCAGTCACAATGGGGTGCTTCTGCCACTCATTCCCAGTTAGGCTCACTTCAGCCTCCAGTACAGTCAGCTGTTGGGATCCCCCTGTCACTCCAGAAATACAGATGGGTTCTGCCCCTATATGGCTTGATGGCATCAGGGTACATTGTGCACCGGTGTCCACTAAAGCCTTATATTCCTGTGGGTCTGATGTGCCAGGCCATCTAATCCACACAGTCCAATAAACTCGGTTGTCCCTCTCCTCCGCCTGGCTGGAGGCAGGGCCCCTCTAATCCTGCTCATAGTACTCGTTACCCACTTCTTGTAAATAGGAATCAGAAGTCCCTTCAAGAGGATCAGAGGTGAGATCAGCTCTTCTATTCTTTCTGGGAAGCTGCCCACTGGAAAGTGGAGCGACGATTTTCCTCGAGGAACCTGAACCCCCTTTTGTAATTGTTTTTCCTTGCAGCTCGCGTACTCGTGCCTCTAGGGTCGAGGTAGGTTTTCCATCCCACCTCCTCATGTCCTCTCCGTAGTCACGCAATTGAAACCACAGGGTGGCTCGTGGTGTGTATCCTCTATATCTTCTCTCTTGAACAGAAGAGCGCTTACTCCTAATGGCTGAGACACTGGTCCGTATGGGTGGAGAGTAGGGCATATCCTCTTTGAATTGCCGGAACTCTCGGGACAGTTTCTCTATAGCAGAGACGCAGGCCCGTAGGGAGGAAGAGAGACTTTCTTCGTATTGCCGGAGTTGGCCAGCCAATTCATCCACCGTTGGTCTCTCTCCGTCCTTCCAGGCCATTACTGCTAATGAGTTGGCATATGATGATGGTGCACTCCGTACAAACTTCCGCCACATAGGTTGCGTGCAATTGACTTCATCTGGATCTTTGGATGATTGTCCATTGTCCAAGTCACCATAAATCACTTCCAGCACCGCTAGCTCCCTCAGGTACTGGATACCTTTCTCCATGGTGGTCCACTTGCCTGGGTGACATAGAACATCTTCCTTGAAGGGATACCTTTCCTTCACACCCGACAGGAGTCGTCTCCAGAGGCTGAGGACTTGTGCACCTTTTCCAATTGCTTTGTCAATGCCCCCTTCCCTAGAAAGGGATCCCAGCTGCTTGGCTTCCCTACCCTCTAATTCCAGGCTACTGGCCCCATTATCCCAGCATCGGAGCAGCCAGGTGACAATGTGCTCACCTGGACGACGGCTGAAATCCTTTCGCATATCTCGCAATTCACTCAGGGATAGAGATCGGGTAGTTACCGTCTCTTTTATAAGTTCTTCCTCTTCCTCCTCTTCAAGCGATGACTCGCTCTCTTCCCTCTTCCGTGCTTGTGATGGCCCTGCTTCAGAGCACTCTGCCTCCTCACTCTCTTCCTCTGGCTCCTTCTTAGCAGGATCTTCCTCCTCCCTTACTAAACGAGCTGACTTCCGCTTCCAAGATTTCTTCTTTTGTACAGGGGCAACTGATACCGGGATGGGCTGGTCCTCTGGTTCAGCTGCAACAGTCTGAGTAGCTACAGTGCCCGCCGTGGGGGTTGGAGTAGTGACAGTGCCTGCTACAGACGTTGGAGTAGTCACAGTGCCTGCCACATTGCCATCAGACCCAGAGAGCCCCTCTCCCCTTTGCATAGTGTTAAATAGGGTTCGGTAGGCATGGGCCAGGCCCCAGCACATGGCAATGATTTGTGTCTCCTTGGAGCTGCCAGGCTGACAGCATACTTCTTCCAGATATTCTGCTAGTTTATCAGGATCCTGCACTTGTTCGGGAGTGAAGCTCCAAAACACCGGAGGTGCCCACCGCCCCAGGCATTTGCCCATGCTGTTCCACACACCCTGCCATTCATAACTATCCAGCCTTGGGGCAGATCTCCGGGTGATATTCTTAAATTGCTTGCCAACCTTAGACAAAACTGAAACCATGTTCCCCAGAAGTAGCAATAGAGGTATTTTAACCAGCCAAGGGTGTTCAAAATACTGAAAAATTATTGTGATGAAGGAGGAAATGTTATGATAGAGGGTATCAAAGGTACCACTCTGCATTTCCTCCATAAAAAACCTTTCAGAGGCAGAAGTATAATTGCTAATCGTCTCCACAAGACTGTAGCCAAAATACAGTAACGGCTTTAGTACAGAGCTCAGATGATACCACATTAAGCTCAAGGTCAGTGCTCTAAAAACAAAATTCACAGGCGAGACATTACTAATCATTGCAGAGTACAGCAGCCCGCAGAAACCAACACCGATCCTTAACATGTACAGCAAAGAAGAGAGCATGATGCAAATCAAACTGATATTGTGACCTGCAACCGTTATTATCTCAAGCCTCGGGCCCCACGTTGGGCGCCAAAAAGGACTGTCGTGGTTTAGCCCCAGCCGGCAACTAAGCACCACGCAGCCGCTCGCTCACTCTCCCTCCCACAGTGGGATGGGGGAGAGAATTAGGAAAAACCTCGTGGGTTGAGATAAACACGGTTTAATAGGACAGAAAGAAAGAAGGGAACAATAATGATAATACCAACAAAGGAATGTATAAGAACAAGTGATGCCCAATACAGAAATTGCTCACCACCCCGTGATCGACAGCCCGTCCCCGAGCAGCGATTTCCGCCCCCCCGGCCAACTCCAGTTTATGTACTGGGCATGACGTCGGATGGTAGGGAATATCTCTTTGGCCAGTCTGGGCCAGCTGTCCTGGCTGTGTCCCCTCCCAGCTCCCCGTGCACCCCCAGCCTGCTCGCTGGCAGGCCAGCACAAGAAGCTGGACTGTCCTTGACGGCTCAGCAACAACCCAAAACATCAGCACATTATCAACAGTTCCTCATCCCAAATCCAAAACACAGTCTCACACTAGCTTCTGTGAGGAAAACCAGCTCTATCCTGGCTGAAACCAGGACAGCTGGATATTCCAAACCTTTAAAAATCTCTATGAAATAATTTCTGGCAAAATATGAAAAAAGTGAAAGCCTGAAACTACACTCCCAAGTGAGATTTTAGGATACTAAAATATTCTCCACAGCACTGAACATTTTAATACATTTTTAACAGTCTCTGGATTTCAAAACAGCAGAAAAAGGGCAAAGGTTCAAACTTCAGATCTGAAGAACAATTTTATACGATCAAAATATTTTTTATTATTAAAACTTTCCCAAAAATCACATTAAAGGTGACTTGGAGTTCTTCCAGGACTTGAAGCCTTTGCAAAATATTTTTAATAGATGAGCGGGTGCACTGAGAAAGTACTGCAAAGTTTGTTTTAAGTCTCATGTTTCACATGATGAAACCTCCTGCTTATCCCAGTTTTCTTCTGAAGAGTGAATGATGCTGAAATCCCAGATGAGGGTTGACAGTGCATAAAACAATTTGGACTGCACTGCAGTTGCTCTGTTCCTCGGCTTCACATGCCTGTCCCAGTAATACAGTCATATTCTTCATTTCACCTTTTCTGTCAGACCCATTTTCTTCCTCCCTGTCCCTCTAACACCATTCTTTTTTTATAGCCCTCATGCCATAGGGCATCTTGAGAAACTGTAAACATTGTCCGAGCACAGTGATCCAGAATACTGTTCATTCCCTCCTTTAGCAGCTCTGAGGCTGGAGGCTTATGGGGTAAGCCTAGAAACTTTACTCCCTGCTGCTGCTGCTGCAGGTACCACGGGAGCTGTGACGTTGGGCAGACCGGCCGTCCCCAAGGCAGCAGGACTTTTCCTGCAGCTACCTGTGCACTCACCCAGGGAATGAGGAGCGGGGCGGACAAATCCAAATTACGCTCTTTGGCTTCGTGGGGTCTGAAGCCCACACACGGCTGAGTACTGTCTCCACAGGGCTACATGTAGTCTGCACAAAGGAACATTCTCTGTCCTTTTTGTTGAAGCTGGATACTGCATGGCAAGAGTGAATATTTCATGGCTCAAATACATATTCAAGTTATAAGACTGAGAAGAACATATAAAACAAGCAACCTAGAGCATTGCTAACAGGATATAGAGGATCCATCTCTAAGTCCATGCTCCTGATAAAGGCTTTTTATGTACACTGCTTCAAATGACATTTTCCTGTGCCATGTAGGGAATACATGTATTTCACTGTAGGGAATACAGCATTTCAGGCAGAACAAACATTCCCAGGAGCCACAGGGAGAATAGATCCAGCTTCAGTCACTGGGCCAGTTTCCCAGATCCTCCATGGATGTATCTGCACCTAGTTCTAGACATAACTGGGTGAAAATTTCTGGCCAGTGGCAAAACTCCCACTGTATCCATTAGGGACAAACATTACCTGAAAGAAGCAATGTGCTCAGATGAGTACAAGTTTTTACTAACTCAGATGTAAGGAAGGAAAAAAAAATTGTACTCATCACTATGTAAACCTACAAGAAGGCTTGATGCAATCTTGCATTCAGTACTTAAGCAACTGATATCAGTAGCCACATCTATTCTGGCTTTGCATGATGGTTAGTGGCTGTGATCTTATGTATGATAGCAACCTATGCAAAAAAAAGTTTCAAATCGTTGTTGGTATTGGTTGGGAATTGATAGAACAAAACAGAAAATCTAGTGACTGACTTACCTGTAAATAGGTTAAAGTCATCTTCACTCTCTGCAGGTACAGGTGTTTCTCTTCATTTGCATGGTGAAATTAAGACCAGCAGGGCTATTAAATTTCAAAAAAAAAAAGAAAAATATTATTCAAATTGGCTTCATGGTAGCAAGAAAACTGATAGAAATTGGAAGAGGAACTATTTTCAGTACAAAAGCAGGTGAAACCATTTCTTGTAATCATTAATTTGGGAAGCCTGATAAGAGATTTATGGGATTCTGAACCTTGAAATATACGAAAATTGTTCCTATAACATGCTCAGTCTACGGTTTCCCATCGTATTAAATTCAGTGTCAGACATAGCAGTTAACACTTGGAATTTGTCTCATGCTGACCAAGCAATCTTTCAAACTAGTGTAAAATTTTCCCATTGGATAGAAGCATTTTTTAATAAAAATGAAATGGGATCTCTTTCCCTAAAAAAGTACATGTTAAGATTAAATGCTATGTCTGTACTAGCCTACGCTTCTGGACTTTTTAATCTCATTTTGAAACTGTATCTGTAAGACCAATGGCATTTTGGAGGAGCAATAACTTTTTTATTTTATTATTATTTCTGTGTTTAGATGTGTGTGTATTTAATATAGTTTGCATGTGTATATTTAGGTATGCCCATACGTATACGTCTGTGTGTTATATAAAAAAGTCTACAGCAAAAGAATATTGAGGTTGCAATTTCAGATATTCAGAAATGAGAAAATGCTGGAATGAAAGCTGCCAGTGCATCATCATTGGCTCCCTTACCCAGAACTAAGAGTATACTAGACACTTTTTCACTTTTTAAATGTTATTTCTGCAGCTCCCAAAGCATCACAATGCTCTGCACAGACACATACACACATACAGGAATTTCACTCACACATATGCCAACACTTAATTGTCAGCCTCTCAGAAAACACATGCCAACACACAAATGATACAATTGTATTACTGTTATTATTATTGACCCATTTCATACTTTTATCTTCCATTCCACATTCATACTCTCATTTGAAGAACAGGTGTTACCATTTTCTGTTTCAAACATGGATAGCCATTTAGAATATAGGAATTAGGAGAGTACAATTATTCCTTCACCAAGTTTCCTTCTCACTTTCTACCTATCCTTTGATCCTCTCCCCAGTTCATAGCTCAGAGGTGAAATTCCTCTCTTGCCATAGTGGTACCTATATTAGATAAATCACAAGTGTGAAGCAGCCAGCCTGGGTGATTGGCCCTATAGCACTCTAATATATGAAGTGTTCTGTCCTCCAGATATCTTGCTTACCTTGATCTCTTTCTCCTTCTTGCAACAGCATCCGGTTACTGCTAACACACTGGTGTGTTGTACATCCTCCTGACTTGAATATTATTTGTTAGGTTTATCAAGATACCTAAGATCAACTGAATTTGAATTTGCTTTGTCCTAGACAAAATGCAAACACAAGATAACAAATAGCCCCTACTGCAAAGAGCTTACACTAAAAATAGACACAGGAAAAGGGAAGGTATGTACCACCTGGGAGCCAATTGTTTGAGCAACTACTTTATGTTGGAAGCTACCTAATCACATCAGTCAAGCAAGAATGGATAAAAAAGTTTCTTTAGCTTGCTGTTGCTGTGCTTCTCTCTTCAGAGAAGCAGCTCCAGTGTTACAGTGTTGTGTGCTAGAGGAACACCTAAGAAGACTTTCCAATAACCTTCTAATGCCATGGTGAATTCAGTGATGAGACTGTGATCCACAGTCTCCTGGGAATCTTCCATCCTGGCAAACGGACATTGGGCTACGAGGATTATTGGGCAGTGGTGTTGCCTTTCAATGGTGGGTCAAACTAAAAACCACTTCACTAAAAACCTGTCTTGTGAGACAGGTAAGAATAATTTCAATAAATGTGAACAAACAAGATCATCAGATAACTTGGATTGGAAGAGGCCTCAGGAAGAGTCCTCAAAGCAGTCACCTGTGAGATGAGACCAGGTTGCTCAAGGATTTATCCAGTGGGTTCTTGACAAGCTCCAAGGCTGAGATGATAGCAACAACTTTTCTAAGCCGCCTGTTACAATGCCTGACTGTCCTCATGGTAAAAAAATGTACCTTATGCCCAGTCAGAACCTCTCTTGTTTCAAAGAATCACAGAATCACAGAATCACTAAGGTTGGAAAGGACCTTCGAGATCATCAAGTCCAACCGTTAACCCAACGCCACCATGCCCCCTAAACCATGTCCCGAAGTGCCACATCCACGTTTTTTGAATACTTCCAGAGATGGTGACCCCACCACCTCCCTGGGCAGCCTGTTCCAATGCTTGACCACTCTCTCGGTGAAGAAATTTTTCCTAATATCCAATCTAAACCTTCCCTGGTGCAACTTGAGGCCATTTCTTCTCATCCTATCACTATTTACCTGGGAGAAGAGACCAACAGCCATGTTGCCACAACCCCCTTTCAGGTAGTTGTAGGGAGTGATAAGGTCTCCCCTCAGCCTCCTCTTCTCCAGACTGAACAACCCCAGTTCCCTCAGCCGCTCCTCATAAGACTTGTGCTCCAGACCCCTCACCAGCTTTGTTGCCCTTCTCTGGACACGCTCCAGCACCTGAATGTCCATCTTGTAGTGAGGGGCCCAACACTGAACACAGGATTCAAGCTGCGGCCTCACCAGTGCCGAGTACAGGGGCACAATCACTTCCCTACTCCTGCTGGCCACACTATTCCTGACACAGGCCAGGACGCTGTTGGCCTTCTTGGCCACCTGGGCACACTGCCGGCTCATGTTCAGCCGGCTGTCAACCAGCACCCCCAGGTCCTTTTCCATCAGGCAGCTCTCCAGCCACTCCCCCCCAAGCCTGTAGCGTTGCATGGGGTTGTGACCGAAGTGCAGAACCCGGCACTTGGCCTTATTAAACCTCACACAATTGACCTCGGCCCATCGACCCAGCCTGTCCAGATCCCTCTGCAGAGCCCTCCTACCCTCCAGCAGATCAACACTCCCACCAAGCTTGGTGTCATCTGCAAACTTACTGAGGGAGCACTCAATCCCCTCATCCAGATCATCGATAAAGGTATTGAACGAGACCGGCCCCAGAACCAAGCCCTGGGGAACACCGCTTGTGACCGGCCACCAGCCGGATTTAACGCTGTTCACCACAACTCTCTGGGCTCGGCCATCCAGCCAGTTCCTCACCCAGCGAAGAGTAAACCCGTCTACGCCACGAGCCAGGAGAATGCTGTGGGAGATGCTGTCAAAGGCTTTACTAAAGTCCAGGTAGACAACATCCACAGCCTTTCCCTCATCCACTAGGCGGGTCACCTGGTCATAGAAGGAGATCTGGTTGGTCAAGCAGGACCTGCCTTTCATGAACCCGTGCTGGCTGGGCCTGATCCCTTAGTTGTCCTTCACATGCCCTGTGAGCACTCTCAAGACGAGCCACTCCATGATCTTCCCCAGTACGGAGGTCAGGCTGACAGGCCTGTAGTTCCTGGGATCCTCCTTCCGGCCTTTCTTTTAGATGGGCGTCACATTGGCAAGCTCAAGGAACAGTTTATGTTCCTTGTCTCTCATCCTCCAGCCATGCACTTCTTTGAAGAGTCTGGCTCTGTCTTCTTGATACCTTCCCCACAGGTACTAGAAGGATGCTGTTAGGTAATCCCAAAGCCATCTTTCCTCCAGACCGACAGAGCCCCCTTCCCTAGACTTCTCCTCACAGGGAAGGTGCTCCAGCCATGGACTGTCCTGGTGGTCTTCTGCTGAACTCATGCTATTTTGTGAGGGTCTTTGTATGGGGGGGCCAAACAGTGGATGCAGTATCTAGGTGTGGTCTAACAAGTGCTGAGTAAGCCTACATTAGATTTTACAGAGAATTTATATAATAAAGGTTGCAAATGTTTTCACATTATGTCCACCGATTTACAAGGGAAACTGTAAGCTGCATAGGTATAATGCCATTACTTGGAACTGAGTTTGCCCTGACCCCTGAGATTATAAACACATTGTGTCAATCAGTATCTTAGACTCTGAAGTTTGTCTCTTCGGCAGCCATATGCCTGATTTGTAAAGCTGTACGAATCCTAACTTAAAATTAACTAGTGTGGGTCCTGAGAGAAATGTAACTGCTACAGTACAGCATTCAGCACAGGCTTGCCCCTGTGCTACTTACTGTCTTGGGTGAGCACTACAATCTGAGATAGACGTTGCTGCAAGTGTACCCAAGCCAGCTGAGTCAAGACAATTTAGTGTTGATATATTCCATTTTCATGATAGGAAGCATTTGCAAATGAAGCAGTACTTTACCAGGACTGTTAAAAGGCAAATAAAGTTGAAGAGAAGTACTGTAACTTCTGCATTTTAATAATATTGTCCTGGCTGGAAGTCTGTGCACAGAGAAGAAATGGTTTGGATTGCTAATGTGATTCAGTGTAATAGAAGCCTCTAAAATAACCTTTACGTAAGTGATGCTACGTTTTTGAGGGTGAAGGATAACATTGCGAAATGAGAGACCTAAAATTAGGTGTAACATTTAATGAATAATGCATTTCTGAAAATTATTAGAGACTATCTGTGGAATGCAGAGCTTCTACTCTTTATATTTAGGCATGACAAAAAAAGAGGCTGTCTTCAGTTCTTCAAACAACTTAACTTTTTGAATGACACTCCAGAAATCAAATAAAAAGGGACTAACCACCTCCTTTATTAGCATTTCCACTGCAATATTATTTGCTGTGGTTATCAGCAGTCTGTAAAAAACACCCAGGAAAAAGAACAAAACTTTTTAATTAATAAGATAAAAGTACTCTAGTTATGGCTGTACCTGTCTAAGTATTGCTAGCTAACTGGAGATTTTCTGCCACTCATTGCTATAGCACTGCATTTGAGTTCTGACCTGGACTTCCTATTGTAATGTATAAGTAGCCTGCATACTTGTTTGGTTAGATTTCAGTTGAGCAGTAACCAAAAAATGAAAACAAGTGTATCTACTTCAGTGATCACCCAAGTACATGAATGGCTAATTCATGGAAAAGTATTTTACAAGTTTCAGGTTAACCACTGTACACTCCATTATTTTTTGGCAATCAAGTTGGAGACAAGTGTAAGCAGGTTTCTTGGCACAATCACTTTATCCAGGGAAAGGAAAGATGATGAGAAGGGCTCTTAAAGTAAACACAACTGAACAAGCCCTCTTCCTGTGGTAACTCTTCTGGTTACAACTACCAGTGTCTGAGTTCATGGCTGGTCTCTAGAAAGATGAGAAATCTAGAAAGATATCTCCAGAATCATGTTTCTGTTTTGTTTTCCACTTGGTTGTGAACTTCTTTTTCAAAATTCTCCTGATGGTGCCTGGCAACACTAACTACATAGTATAGCTTAATTTCATAATCCTCGAAGCATCATAAAGGCAGCAAAATGGCCTTCATATAGAAAAATACATTATAAAGAAACCCTGTTATTTTTAGCATTTGTTATGTATATTTGTAATTATTTAGCCAGCTAGGAACTTCACAGATCTCACTCTGCTGCACAGCATGAGAATGATTTTTACAGGGAGGAGGGACACAACTTGTATGTGGCTGTTTCCTGTGCACATATATCTAACAGCAGTAGAATGACCCATTAGCATCGTAGGTCACATAGTTAGAGCATTGTCACTGCATCCTACCGAGGACAGGGATGCAGAGGCAAGTTTGTCATCAGAATATTTTCAGTTGCCATTCATACTATCAATAGCAATGTGAAGGTAAATTTAACTGAATGTGGTATATCTATAGAAGACTGTGATAGTAGGAAGATAAATACTTTGTGTTCTGGAAATCACAAATGTAACAGATACTGTAATTTAAGGAAAAGGCTATATACTAGTCAAGATATTTACCTAAGATTGATCCAAGCCAGTCCCTGACTGGGCAAAGAAGAAGAGAAGCAGCAGACAGAAGACTGATACCACCACAACTAATTAAATCCAAGAACCCAGCCAATAAAAGTACTCAAATAAAAATACCTATCTGGACAGCAGGGCTGGCACTCTCTGGCTACAAGGTTACTGGGAGTGAAGCTAGCCTAGTTCTGCACAGCCTCCCTGCTTGCAACATGGCTGCATAAGTGCCGTCAGAAATCGGTGTTTGACTTGGGGAGGAAAGGAGAGAGGTAGATAAGAAGGGGAATGGCACAGAGACAGATATTTCTGAAGATGGCAAAGGAAACCTTGTTGATCATACTTAGGAATGCAAGATCTCTGGCAGAAAGTATCACAGCTGTTGCGCAGATCAGTGGGGTACTCATGCGACACGTAGGCTGCTCAGAGATCAGATGGGCCGAGAGAGATCAGATGGCAAGATCATACTCCCTGGTGATGACATGAAGGAGTAGAGTTGGTGTGACCCTCATTGACAAGACCAGAAGAGCACTGATTAGCTGCAACTCATTAACCGGAAGAGACATCCCAGTCCTCTGAAGAGTTCAACCTTTTAATCACACTATGAGCCACTTTTATGATAGATGCCAAGAAGAAATCAAGGAATTCAACAGCAAGACTGAGTCAATGCATTAAATGAAGAAAGATTTCTGTGTGATGAGCAGAACTCAAGATTCATAATGGTAGCACTGGGCAGAAGGACATTTGCTGCGTTTGGGTCCAATACTTTTCCAGGACACAAGATGTAAACACTGGGTATAATTTATGAGATTGGATGTTTGCAATACAGGTTCTGATAAAATGGATCAGAAAGTGAACCCAGCATGCTCAGAATGACATTAACAGGAATATGATTTATTGTATCCTGTTCAATAAATGACGGGCAAGCTCACTTTCTAAATGACAGCTTCTTTAGACCAGGCACCTCAGCATCTCTTTTTATTTTTCAAAATGATGGTATGTTGATGACTTCATTCAATGGGATGTGTGAATTGCTACTGAGATGACAGCCATGAATTTCAGTGAAAAGAGTAGTTCTTCAATATCTTTGAAAACTGTGTCCATGACAGTTGCTTTCATCTTAAAACATGAATCAAATATTGGGTATGGTTTGGGAAAAGCTTTGAAGGAAGAAGGTGGAATAAAGTCAGCAGCAGTTGTCTGTTGGTGCTGTATTAGAAGAAGCAAGTGACTTTGCAAATTCTTCTTCCTTCTGTGATGTTAGCACCAGAGCATGTGCTTTGTCTCTGCTGTTCCAGCCATGAATTATGGCAAGAATAACAGAAAATCGTGTCATTTTCAAATCTGTTTTTGTTAAATAATTGACCGTTTTGCTGCCACCATGAGGACACCTTTAGAAAAAATGCATACATGGCAGCAGGTCTTGGGCTTTGGGAGATCTATGAAGCATGTTAATTAAAATTACTAATTTTAAAAATGTATTTTGGCATTTGAAGATAAATAAATGCATGAGAGATTTGTTTCCTGAGTTCCTATGGTCTGAAATTACAGATGACAGTCCTTCTGTAGAGGGTGAGGGAATTCATTTAGATTAAATTATCCTTTCATTTCCTTTTCTAAAACATCAGAAAACCTCCCTAACTGACATTTTTGCCTTTGTGTCAGGGATAGCATTAAGAATAATTTTCTATCATTGTCTCTTCGACAGGCAGAGAACTCATTTTAATCGATACATCGTAAGCTGTTATTACAGCTATTTTCTATCTTAATTCAGCCTGCCCTTCATACTTATGTGGGGTTTTTCCTGTTTTTTAAAAGCTCTGGATGGTGGCAGATTTCCACCACCTAGTGGAAAAAGTCTGCATTGTCTCCTGAAAAGCTTTGTTCCAATTTCTCTCTAGTGCCTGTTTTAAACCTCCCCATTCCAAGTTCCTTTTTGCTCATTACCAAAGAAGTTTTCTTTTTTCTGTGCACTGATGAATGTACCCAGGTGTATATAGCTCTTCTTGAAGGTGTCAGACGTTATATATTCCACAAACCATAGGTCTCAATGTATAGGAATTGTATGTCTGTGTGTTTTTTAATTCAGCAATCTGTAATGTGAAAGGGAGATTGGAAAGCTTAAAAAATGGAGCAAGATCTGTCAATGAATGTCGCTGCTTCCATGCAGTCCATCTGCTTCGTGGGGAGCCCTGATCCCCAACATACTAAGTGCAAACTATGCCAAAATACACCATACTCGTTCAGGCAATGTTCTGTGTCAGGATGCTCTGAGCTTTGGGTGCCAAGACTGAAATGCCAAATTGAGTCAGGAGAAAACTTCCAGAAAGGAGAAGGTTAAAGAAAGGCAAATGCAAGCGGTGCCATTATTACCTCTTCCTATTGCTGCCAGGAAGGTCTCCAATCCTTGGACACCGGTGGAGCATCCTCTCCTTTCCCACCTGTTCCAAAGTGAGCAAGATGCCTCCTTTGGCCTCAGAAGAGAAGAAACTACTTCTCAGATCCAGCTTTGAATGTGAATTGCCAGAGGTAAGAACAGGGTTAAGAAGATCTCTTCCTTTCACGTTGTCTAGGTAGAATGACTCTGAGAAATATCCTGTCCCTGTTGAACCCAATAGGATTTTTTCTATTGTTTTCCTTGGAAAAAAAGATGTTGTTATCTGGTTCTTATCACGAGATGACTCACAGTATTTAGCTTATCCTCATAATGCCTCTTTGAATCAGGAAAATGCTACTACCTCCACTTCACACCTGGAGATGTACAGCTCAGGGACATTAAAGTAGATTTACAAATGACTCTCATCATGACAGCTTTATGAGTTATAGGAGTTATTATAACACCTTTAGGTGTTTTTGGGATTTGAGTGCCTCAGAGATCCTGAGAGATCCTCCTGTTCAGTTATCTTCCTAACCCTTTGGATGGAGTTCCAGGATATATCTTTTTTTTGGCACCTTATTTCCAGCTAATTGTCACTTCATTCATCTGTACTCAAAATTGAGATTTTCAAAACTCCAGATAATTTGTCGTGTAACATTGGAAGCATACAGACAGATCTTTGCAGCAGAAAATTTCCCTGAGCATCTAAATACCCTCTCCTGGCAATGCTGATCAGCTAGCATTTAGTTCACAGCTAAGTTCTGCCAGGATTGAGAAATGAGCTGCTTGCACATCTCTCCTACAGTGCCCAATCTGCTCAGTTTTTCAGAACACAGTCTGATGAATCATGATCTATGCAGGATAAAAAAGGCAATGGTGGTGTTACTGTCCCCTCTCCCACTTTGTCCAGTAGCTCAATGGGAGGCTGCTCAGTCATATGTGGCAGGCTTAAGGGGATTTCAGCTATTGCTTCCTATTTTCCACGTGAAAGCTATACCTTTCAAATTACAGGAAATTTAAATGTAGCTCTCAGTAACACCTGTTAAAGTTGTACCATTTACATGGAAAAAATTAATTTAAGAAAGGAAACATTTCAATTAAATATATCAATAGTTGGGGCTTTCATATGAAGTTTATGTTTTTCCAGGAGGAAGAAGAAAATACAGTGCATGAGTAGCTGGCAGCAGATGAGGAGTATAGTTTGTGGTATTCATAAAAGAATCCCCCAAAGAGGCAAATTAACTAGAAATTAGAATCTTTTTTATATATCTAATAAAGAACTACAACTAAGCTGTACAAAACAAATTGTTGGAAACTACCATGAAGTCTTTTTACAGAAACACACTTGTCAAAGACACCTGGAGCTGGAAAGTAGAACCTGGATGGAAAGTTTTCCAAGTTTATTGCATGCTAGGAAATGGTATTAGTACTTGTTACTCTTGTATCAGCTGTTCGGGAAGAGTGTATTTCCCTTCAAATTAGCCTGTGTAATACTCCTGTGGTTGCAAAAATGTGGAGCCTGCTGTCCTTTAAATGGACACAGGACCCTGCCCTAAGATGCACAGAATCATGACGCTACCTGTTATAAATAAGATGCTGTGGTGGGTTGACGCTGGCTGGGCACCAGGTGCCCACCAGAGCTGCTCTGTCACTCCCCTCCTCAGCTGGGCAGGGGAGAGAAAATATAACAAAAAGCTCATGGGATGAGACAAGGACAGGGAGACATCACTCAGCAATTACAGTCATGGGCAAAACAGACTGAACTTGGGGAAATTAGTTTAATTCATTACAAATCAAAATCAGAGTAGTGTAATGAGAACTAAGACCAAATCTCAGAACACCTTCCCCCCACCCTTCCCTTCTTTTCGGGCTCAGCTTCACTCCCGATTTCTCTCCCTCCTCCCCCCGAGCGGCGCAGGGGGTCGGGGAATGGGGGTTGTGGTCAGTTCATCACACGCTGTCTCTGCCGCTCCTTCCTCCTCAGGGAGAAGACTCCTAACACTCTTCTCCTGCTCCAGCGTGGGGTCCCTCCCATGGGAGACAGTCCTCCATGGACTTCTCCAACGTGAGTCCTTCCCACGGGCTGCAGTTCTTCACAAGCTGCTCCAGCCTGGGTCCCCCCACGGGTGCCGTCCTTCAGGAACAGGCTGCTCCAGCCTGGGTCCCCCGTGGGGTCACAAGTCCTGCCAGCAACCCTGCTCCAGCCTGGGCTCCTCTCCCCAAGGGGCCACAGGTCCTGCCAGGAGCCTGCTCCAGCGTGGGCTTCCCACAGGGTCATGGTCTCCTTCGGGCATCTCCCTGCTCCGGCGTGGGGCCCTCCCTGGGTGCGGGTGGAGATCTGCTCCCCCATGGAGCTCCATGGCTGCAGGGGCACAGCTGGCCTCCCCATGGGCTTCCCCAGGGGCTGCCGGGGAACCTCTGCTCCGGTGCCTGGAGCCACTCCTGCCCCTCCTGCTGCTCTGAGCTGGGGTCTGCAGGGCTGTTCCTCTCACATCTTCTCGCTCCTCTCTCCAGCTGCAAATGCTGCCTGCCGGTGGTTTCTTTCCCCTTCTTAACTCTGCTCTCCCAGAGGCGCTGCCACCATCACTGATGGGCTCAGCCTTGGCCAGCGGTGGGTCCATCTTGGAGCCGGCTGCATTGGCTCTGTTGGACACAGGGGAAGCTTCTAGCAGCTTCTCACAGAAGCCACCCCTGCAACCCCCCTGCTACCAAGATCTTGCCATGAAAACCCAATACAGATGCTTCACTTTCTGCCAAGATGGATAGCCAAATTGACTATAAATACCCACCAAAATGCCTTATATATCAGGTTGACAGCTTTAAGAAGACAAGCAAGAGTTTGTCTTGAAAACTCTTAAACTGCAACAGGTTACAATCACTCAGAACAGAGAAATCAGTCAGATGGCGGCCATTCTGTGAGGACCAAGCCCAGACCAGAGGACCCCCAGGAGGAAATCTGAATACAGAGGAGACTGCAGCCTCTCACTGATGAGAGGTCTGACCCATTTTGAGTAGACTCAGCTCACTCTGGACTATTTAACTGCTTCTAAGCACGAGCAAAAATAGGTGGTTTGCTGGCTACTTTGGGCTGGCAGGTATTGCATAATAATACCATATTGGGACAGCTGGTATAGCTACTTCAATAGGATGGTAGAAATTCAAACTACAAATCCCAGATTCTTATGAAAAGGGAAATATTGGTCTATAAAGCATAATAATTTCAATAACATGCAGTTTCTTGGAAGACATTTATTGAAAGAAATTTCTTCAACTTTACTAGCCCTGCAGAGTATTGGGAAGGGTTCTTTACGTGGCGTAAGAAATTCTCCCATCTCAAAATGAGTGGATAGATCATGAATATAAAATTGCCCCTTGCATTATAATAATTTTCAAGAGGGCCTACCTCTCCCCCAAATCAATGCATATGCCTAACACTTGTTAAAGTAATGACTTAACTGTGTGCCTCCATGTCAATGACTATCTAATAGGCTTAGCAGTAATGTTCTCCATCAGTGTGTGAATGGCCATTCTAGTCATTGGCAAAATGTCATTTTATCACAGATCTGAAGGAAGAAAAAATCGTTCTGAACAGACCATCGAGATCCAAGTTAACGACCTCACAGGAAACACTACCCCAGCTTCCACCTGCAGAGGACAAGACTCCCTGGCTCCTGCCTCACCTGCCCCCAGGCAAGGGCTGCATTTCACACATCCGCAGGGAGGACCACAGACCCTTTCCCAGCAACACGCACAACAGGCTCCGCTGGCCCAAAAACGCCCATTCCCCACCTCCCAGATGGGCTGAGGTTCCTCCTATCACAGACCCTACCCCAGCTCTGCTCCGTACATCAGCAGATATTTGAGAGGTCCTCATTTTCTGGGGCTGACACCACCACCTCATCCATCTTCATCCTCTGGTGCTGGCCTCGCTGCTCCTTCCTTCCTTCCCCAGGGTGGGAGAGGAGTGCAGACTTCACCTTGGCGGTTGGTCTTCCTTGCCCGTTCTCCTGAAAGGCTGCCATATTTATAGTGAAGGGGAATGCTGAAACGCTCAGGGAAATTTCAAAAGACAGTGGGTGGTTTAATTCCTTTTTAGACTTGATCAGGAGCCCCTGGGTGTACCGTTGTAGTACACAGCAGAGTAGCTTCACAAACCGAGGATAATGGAGTCAGCAGTGACTGGATTGCAAATCCTGAAAGGAAAATTTACACTAATACTTTCATATTTCTCTCATTTTTAAGACAATGTTTTTGATCAGCTGCACTTTTGCCAAACCTCCTCGCTCCTTCTCCGTATGTAAGCCTGGCAAGTACATGACTTGACAATTTCCATCAAAATAGCAACAGGCACCTAAAAACCCGTTTAAAAGGTATTACTGCTGCCCCGGGGGGTGGGGGAGAAGGAAAAGGAGAACTTTTGAAGAAAATCAGGCTTTTCTGACAGCAGGCTCTGAGCAGCAGCCCCTTTTGGCTTAAGCGCACGGAGGCGTCCCATTTATCTCCGCACTCCACACTTCTGCCGGCTGCATCTGTGGGCTCAACCCTGCCGCCCGCCACGGCCCTCGCCAGGCCCGGCCGCCGGACGAGTGCCTCAGTCTAAATTTGGATTATTCTGCTGTAAAAACTCCCGTCCCCGGTCTTTCCAGCCGCACCACGCTCGCCGAGGTGGTGCCTTCCTGCTGACTACTGAAAGGGTTTCGCCCCAGCGCCCTTTCCCCGCCCGTGTGGCCCCCGCGCTTGCGGCCCTGCCGCCGGCCCGCCGCCAGCCCCTCACCGCCGCGGGTGGCGCCGGCGGCCGCCAGGGGTCTCCCGCGGCCGCCGCGGAGCCGTTGGGCGATCCCGCCCTGAGGGGCCCGGGCGGGCGGCGGCAGCCGGGGCCGCCTCGGCCGCGGGGGTTTGCGCAGCAAAACGCTGGACCTGAGGAGCGAGGGCTGCTGGGCACCTAGCCCGCAGCGTCGGGAAGCGGCAGGCTGTAATAACGAACAGCCGCCTTCTGGTTTTCTTCGGCCTGTTTTTCATTGCCTGCAGGCTCCCCGTTAACGACAGGCGGCCACAAAGCTTTAATAAATGGAAGATCTTTCTAGTATTAACAGGAAAAAAAAAACCAACACAACAACCTACTGTTCTCAGGGCCTGCTCGGGCACTGCAAACATAGGAATAGGAAGGTGACATGTTTCAAGCCTGGAAACGTCCACGCTGACCGGCAGTTTCTGCTTCCCTCTGCCAAGGTGCTTGAATAAAGACCTTAAAGCACCTGCTCAGGCTGGGGAGAACTCCTTGGGGACAGGAAAACATGAAGAGGGTTAAGGAAGAGCTTGCACACTCAGGGGCTGTTTCCTATTTTATCAGCTTATCCTGATATCTTGTTACGACCACCGTTCCTCGAGGAAGAGGCCTAAATGAGTCGGTCAGTATTTATTTATAGGTGCTGAATCAATCCACGAGATTTCACTCGCTCCCCGTGCACTTCAGCGAGCTGGCTCACTTGCTGTTGTGTGAAGCTGAATGTAGATCAAAACAGCCCCAAAATGCTGGGGCCTCAGGGAGCTCACCTTTCAAGTCATTCACTCATATCTGTGTCAAGCAAGAAGTGCAACCCGAGAGCTGCTTCAGATCGAAGTAGCAGCTCAGGCTAACCAGTTTGAACAAAACCTTGCAGGTGAGCATCTACAAGAAGCATTTCTAGGAAAACTTTCCTTCCACTCCACAATAGGTTGGTTGACATTGTTTTTTTTTTAAAAAAATGCTACACCTAAAATTCTATTAAAAATAATATCATTAAATTCTGTGTTTGTTACGATTGGCTTACAGGTAGCAAACTTTTCCTCCATTATCTAGTTATTTAAGCGTGCTCCAGGATGCAAAGTCACTCAGTCACAGAAGATGCATAAAAAGAACAAGAATCCATGTCACACCCTCTGTTGAAAAGTCAATAAAAATATTGTTGTTATCACCTACATATGTACCGATATGATTTTGAGCACTCAGGGAGAGGTCTTCTGAAGAAAATGCTTCTTTGTTCCTTTCAGAAAAAAAACCTAAAGCATTATTGGGAGTTAATGAATTAGCCACAAGCTTTTGCTGAGGAGCAAAGGATGTCTCTGAGTTTCAAAATTTCATGTCACCTTATAGACAAGCAATGTTTTCCAAAGTCAGTTATGTTGTGAAGAAAATATTAAGATTAAATGATCAGTGCAGAACTTGAAAAGCAAATCCAGAATTATTAATAGATTTTTAAATTGGCAGGCAATCGATTTTCAAATTGTCCTTTCACCCTTGTGTGTAATGCGGTTTGCCTCACAGTGATAAATTAGCAGTAGCACTGTGCTGTGACTGTTTCCAGTGGAAGGTTCTCATTACCATTCAGGGGTTTTGCTGGCTCATCAGTGAATCGTGGACAGCATTTCAATTGCTGAAATGTGGCCCAGAAACCAGAGAAAGGGTAGGAAACGGAGTCTATAAAAAACTTTTATTGAATTGTAAAATTGATCGGGTTCTTGAATAAGACTAACCTCTTTGGCCATAGTGTTACTATTTCTTACATATCCCAGAGGAATTGACAGTAGATTCATCTCCTCTGTCCCTCTCTCTAAATCTCAGTAATCTTGTTAATCTGTCAGGAAAATAAGAACAGTAACATGTAATGGACTGAATGTGCTTTTTTCTCAGTTGAAGAGAACAGTTCCCTTAATCCCTGTAGCACTGGGCTATGATCTAAGGATTTGATCCAACTGTTATTATTTGCCAGCATCTTCTTCCAAGATAAATTACATTAGCAACCTGTAAGAAGATCAAGTTAATCATCTTCTTGGAGAAATTATTTTCAGTTACTAGTCAAAACATAAATTCAATTTTTAGTTGCTATTTGTTTTTTTTTTATGTAGGTGTTGCTTAATCAAGAGCTCTAGTTAGAACTGGTTGCAATTTTGTTTGTCAAAATAAACATTTTCAAAATACTAAAGCTTTTGTGGAGCATATTGCTTTGCTGACATTTTCAATAGGATAGGTTCTGAATCTGGGAGCAGAAACTCCAGTCAGACGAGGTGAAATGAATAAGAAAACCTGGAATTTTGGATCTGAAAATTGATATTTGCAGTCAATTTTATGTGTAATTTTACCAGATTATGCTTTGGTAGAAAGAAAATAAATACTGGATCTTCAAAGACTTCAAAACCCCATGAAACAGGATTGTTGTTCTTCAGAATCTGACAATACTCTTGCTTTGTTCAACATTGTTCCACTCTGCTTGTTTTGCAAATACCTTGACACCACATTTCATGTTCCTGAATAGTTTGGATTGTGTGTAACACAGCAGATCACCTTCGAGAGCATGTGGTCTAACACAACTTGTGACAATCCTTTTGCCACTCCTGGAATTTTCTCTTCTCTCCCCAGGTTCAGAGTACACAAATCATTAGTGTTTTTTACCCATATTCAGCTTTGTATTGTTACCAGTGAACAAAGCACGTGAAGCTTTCTACATAAATCAGTAGTAATAATGAATCCGCTAGTCCTCTTCCCTGAATCTTTGACAGCTCTCTTTTTCCAGATATAAAGTGAACTCATACTAGAGTTTAAGAATAAATGTTGTATTAAAATTCCAAGTATCTCAGAGGGTAAAAAAGCTCTCTTAAGAGTAAAATTGCCATGCAGAGTTAGTATTATAGAACCGAAAAAGTGGAAGGTAACAAACTATTTTTCATATTCACAAGCAATAGGGCAGATAATAAATTTCAGCAAGGAAGATTTTAGTTAGACTTCAGGGAAAAAAAGCAAAAGTAACCATATGGTTAGTTCAGCACTAGAAGAGGATACTTGTGGAAACTCTGTCATCTAAATATTCTATGATGTAAATGGACAAGCATCTGCCAGGAATGGTTTAAGTACATCTGATGCTGCTGTCAGGCAAAGGGGTGGATTTGATTGCCTCTCAAAATCCCCCTTTACTGTCTGCACATAATTTTCTACCGAGGATACCAGCTGTCTGGATTTACCTAACCTATGACTGGCTTATAGTCGGGTTTCTATAAAGAATGTTTTTTCCTCAGTTCTTAACATGCTGCTTGCAGATACTGAGCTCTGTTTCCTTCTAGAGGAGCACAAGACCAAGTGCAAGCTGATGTCCTCATAGCAGCATGACCCCAAGGAAGGCAAGCAAATGCCTGCACTAGCTGACCCTCTGCTATTTATTACTGTATAGTCTCTCCACATGTAGTTTCACATAGTCAGACTGATGGTTTTGGGTTAACAAGAACATGGACTCTTGTGGATATCTGGAACAAAGAAGCAAATTTCTCAGCAAGCTAACCAGGGGAAGAAAGTATTTTGTCTACTGATATTACCTAACCACCTAAAGATTCAGCCAACACTTCAAGGACTGACACCATGATGCCTTTGATGGAAGATGAAGATAATTTCTTGGTTAAATCTTCCAAGTGTTTCTCCTTGCTTACCAGCATCTTTCTAGTATTGTCCAGATTTATCAGCAGAAAATTTCTTGAAGCCAAGCTGTCATTTCAGTAGTTGCAGCAGTTGCAGTTGATAGTAGTTGCAGCTGTTGAGAGACATGAGTGTCAGTGGCATGCTGTTAAATCTATCAGAACCCTTGGTGTGTCATTTTTATATACAGTGGACTCAGAGAAACACTGAAAAGCAAATTACTTTGGATAGATATCTCTATAGTCCGCAAATAAGAGAAAAAGGAAAGAAGCAGTACTACTGATGAGAAGGGCTGTGACTAAGTGCAAGTTAAAGCTATTACTGTCAGATCACATGCCTGTACAGATAGTTCTTTGTCATAATACCAGACATTGCAAAGGCTCCTGAGGTGTGCAGCCATGCAAGAACAGAGACCTTACAGGAGATAATAACCTACAGGAGACATTATAACATCCATATACAGCACAGTGGTTATGCCACACGCAGCTGGAGCTTGGAGTTTACTAGTCAGCTGTTTATTCAAGATGAGGATTATGGAGCTCTGGAATGAGTTGAAATTCACTTCGGGGTCAAGTCTGTAGAAGATTTTAAGAGTCAAGTATTGGTTTGTTCGGGACTATTTCACTGTCAGTAGATTAGACAGAAATGTTCCCCTGCAGGAGCCACTACTTGCTTCTGTTTAGGCAGGTACTCCAGAGAATGTTGGTGGAGTGGTTGTGGCTGTCAATGCAGCCCTCTCAGCCCTTGCTCTGGTCTCATATGGAAGCGGTTCTGCCTGTAAATGGATATTGGTAACTTGAGCTGAGAAGCCATAAGCAGCTGTATGCAGTGCTGCCCCATGTCTCCTTTGTAGGCAAGTGGCTCCAACAAGAGATGTGTTTCAGCAGTGCTAACAGGATGAGCCTAAAAAGTTCCTTGGACCTTTGCACTCTTTCAGTCGCTGATCTTAATCGCTGATCACTGCAAGTGAAGATGCAATTAAATATGAAAAGGATGACTTGGGGGCTCAGTCCTGCGTGATACTGAGCACGCCTGCACATTGTTATGCCCCAGCTGGTCCTAAGTCTGTGGCAGCCGAGTGCACTCATCAACTTGCAGGACCAAACCGTGGAGTGAAAAAAAACCCAACAAACAACACTTCTAATCAATAATAGAGACAGGAAAAGTGGACTTATTATGAGTACTGATTGAATAATTAGATTAAGAGTAATTGAGGACAAGATCAGAGAGATGAGGAAGCTTTCATTTCTTGGAGGACTGTTGCTATACTACAGATTTTATTTACAGTCTCCTGCCAGAAAAAAATCTGTTGGCTATTGGTGTCAGTTTCTAGTGGACCACAGACTGCTCTGATAGCTGAAATTGCAATGAGAGACGTGACAAATCCATGTGTTTGAGATGCACCGAGTGCTAAATACTAGAGTTGTTTCTCCCTGGCTAACAAGTATGGATGTGTGTCAGTGCGAGACAGGAGCCTGAAAGCAGTTACGGTAGCTACAAGATGAGTGGGAGAGATGAGAACAAAATACTGTCATTAAAAAGCAGCTGGCAGCTCGGAGAAGGAGAGAGACACAAAACTGCAAGTGTCATGTTTTTAGTCTTATGATACTTTCATCATTTAACGGCATTTACAGAAAGAAATTTGAGTTGGCCTTGTAGGGTTTCTTTCCTTACAACTTGTTCTACACTTACTTTTATCATTCTCTATTAGCTATTTTGAAGTCATCTTTGTAACAACTGCTTGTGATGTCCAGAGGAGATAATTACAACTCCAGCTGGGAATCAACAGCAAGAGTAATAAACTCTTAAGACCAAACCTTACAGTTTTCATGTGAATGACATGACAGTAATACATCATAAGAAGAAAAATCAAGAAATAGAAAGCAGGTGATGTAAAACATAGGTGTAAAGCAAAGCACTCCTAATAGCAGGAATAGAATTTGTGGGCAAATCCAACACCAAGAAAGATTCCTGGACCTTGTTCTTCACTCTGTTGTAGACAGTCACACAAAGGACTCTCATTCATTCTGGAAAAGGAAACTGCAATGTAAGTTGTTGACTTTGGTGATTTCTTTGTAGAATTGTCCAGAAGAGGTAAGAAAGCATTGGATGAAAAAGAAGAGATCTTGAAGTGAAAGAGAGGATGTTGGACATACTTCATTGTGTCAGCTGCCATTGCACTGTTGTGAACATAGAATCATAGAATGGTTTGGGTTGGAAGGTACCTCAAAGATCATCTAGTTCCAGTCCCCCTGCTATGGGCGGGGACACCTTCCACTGGGCCAGGTTGCTCAAAGCTCCATCCAGTCTGACCTTGAACACTTCCAGGGATGAGGCATCCACAACTTCTCTGGGCAACCTGCTGCAGTGCTTCACCACCCCCATAGTGAAGAATTTCTTCCTTGTATCTAATCTAAATCTACCTTCTTTGAGTTTAATGCCATTACCCCTTGTCCTATCACTACATGCCCTTGTAAAAAGCCCCTCTCCAGCTTTCTTCTTGGCCTCCTTTAAGTACTGGAAGGCTGCAATAAAGTCTCCCCAGGCTAAACAACCCCAACTCTCTCAGCCTGTCCTCATAGGAGAAGAGTTCCATCCCTCTGATCATTTTTTATGTCCCTCCCCTGGACCCACTCCAACAGGTCCATGTCTTTCCTGTACTGAGGGCTCCAGAGCTGGACACAGGACTCCAGGTGGAGTCTCACCAGAGCAGAGGGGCAAAATCACCTCCCTCAACCTGCTGGTCATGCTACTTTTGGTGCAGCCCAGGTTATGGTTGGCTTTCTGGGCTGTAAGCGCACATTGCTGGGTCATGTTGAGCTTCTCATCAACCAACACCCCTTCTCTTCAGGGCTGCTGTCAATCCATTCTCTGCCCAGCCTGTATTTGTGCTTGGGATTGCCCCGACCCTGGTGCAGGACCTTGCACTTGGCCTTGTTGAACTTCAGAAGATTCACATGGGCCCACCTCTCAAGCTTGTCCAGGTCCCTCTGGATGGCATCCCTTCCCTCCAGCATGTTGACCACACCACACAGCTTGGTGTCTTCAGCAAACTTTCTGAGGGTACACAATCCCACTGTCCATGTTGCTGACAAAGATGTTGAACAAGGCCAGTCCCAATACCAACCCCTGAAGAATGCCACTCGTCACTGGTCACCACTTGGACATTGAGCCGTTGACTGCAACTCTTTGAGTGCAACCATCCAGCCAATTCCTTATCCACTAAGTGGTCCACCCAGGCAAATTCATGTCTCTACAATTTAGAGACGAGAATGCCATGTGGGACAGTGTCAAATGCTTTGTACTTGACTTGATGGGAGTAACCTATTTGTTTAGCAGTAACAGAGGTGGCTTCTTAAAGTACATATCAGTAGAAGGATCTGAATACTAAAATGACAAAGCTACCCACCAGTCCCTTACATGATCGCAAACATCGGTCTCCACAAATGTATAAAGTCAAAGTGAGAAAGCACCGGCTCCTGCTTTCACCCTCTGAGGTACTGCTCCATTTTAAAAACAAGAAGGATCAGACCAGATTTCTACGCGGCCCTGTGGTCCTTCCCTGATAGGGGTCAACAGCAACTATAGGGAAGAGTACAAGAACATGTAGTATTTTCCCCACATCACTTTATAAAAACACTTGGCCTTCCCCCAAAAACTGTTAGCAAATACTGAGTACAGCATACTAGCATTGCTATGAGATGGGTATTACCAGACTGAGTTCTCTAAACCCATCTCCCATGTAAGATAATATGACATCCACTTTCAGTCAATACCAATTTGGGCTGAGTATGGCATGTTATGAAAGGGACTTAGATTGTTCAAGTTTGTTTTTTTCACAAAAGGAGTAGTAAGTCAATCTATTTAGATGCACAGAAAGGCAAACCACCAAACTGTGGCAGAACTGGATTTATTTATAAGTTATGGAATCTGAAATTGTCATTAAATACAAATAATATAGAAGCAAACACAAAACTTGTTCCAAAGAAACAGGAGAATGACTAAGTGAACAAGGTCATGCTGGAATTGTGAATAGAAATCCCTATTTTCTGTGATCATTCACTTACATTTAAAGTAAAACTAAGACCTTAACCCTGCAATTTACAATGTACAGAGAATCTGGAGCTTTTGCCCAAAATTGTTGACAATCCATTATTTATTGTAAATCATACAGGCTTATTTTTCAAAATCTGTATTCACATAAACCGGGATAAAATATTTTTTTCTACTCTTTGTCATTCAGATGGCTTTTCCAATGCTCCTGTGACCATATCAGAATGTTTAAGTAACCTGTGTGCCACATGTGAAAATATCTGAGTACACGAATATGCTGAATTTCATTCCAAAGAAGATCTATTCTCCAGGGACTTTCAGCTCAGCATGAGTGAAGAGGTAACCATGAAGATCAAGAGACTGTGTGAAGAAGTGTCTCCCCTTTTCCTTAATTCCTGATTGATTTAGATGCTTTAATATAATATTGTTCATTTTCTTAAGCTCTTCTATGTTCTTCTTTTCAGATATTAGTCTGCTTGATATTTGGTCCAACTCATTTCTAGTTTGAACTTGAAAAGGAAAATGTACCACATTAAATTGACAGCATTTAAGTCAAAACCATCACTACCCTCTCTTGCATTCCTGTGGGATTTTGTAGGGAATTATGATGAGTAAAAATATTAAACAGAAAAACAACTGCAGTACCTAATGATAAGAAGTTATGCATCTGGTGGAGTTACCTCCTCACCATATTCTTTAATTGCTTATTTTCTGTTTTATTCAGTTTAGTGCAGCGTAATAAAATCAAATTGGACTCAGACAAATTTTGTAGCCTTCAGGAGTATATCCATTTCATTAGTGTCCACAGGAAAATGTCTTATTTAGGGGCTCCACGATGCTGTTTCTGGGCAATATGCACCTGTATTTTTCTAAAAGTACAATTACTAAAACACACAGCAGACTACAGCCGCATCAATTGATTTCCTAAAGGATTTAGATTAAAGGAAAATTCTTGCAAATATTGGCATTTAGAGGCCAGTTTCCTCTGGAACACTAATACGCAGTATCTGTCATGTACACTTCTGGAGCTATTTTTATTCTGGCCTTCTACAATTAACAAAATTTACCTGTGGGTTTTGAATCTTAAGTCTAATAGTTCCAGTGCTAAGCAAATCTGTATCTATGGATTGCAAACCTAATCTGAGATTATGTTTGTAATATAATCTAAAACACTGCTGGAAATCAGTTTCAAAAGCCATAGGCCTCCACTAACCTGAGCCCAGATAAATTCCTTTAATCCCTTTTCACTATTACTTTACCATTTTTACACTTAGAGGGGCACATTTCTCATTTTTCTATACCAGGGCTCTACTTTTAGCAGCTCCCTGTTAAATAAATCTGGAATTCAAGTATATTTTAATTAGGGTTTTACAGTCATGCCACTTAAAATTTCCTGTGTGCTCTTTATTTGTCTGATATTCTGTTCTTTGAGCATTTGAGTAAATTCAGTCAAGGGTTGGGTTTTCCTGTTTAAAAAGGAAAATGAGGATATTTGCTATTCTCCAGCAAATTCTCTGCTATAGGGTAAAAGAAATCTTGATTTCACATGGATTCAAATTCATTCAAAATGGACTTGTAAGTTAAAATAATGCACCTTGTACTCTGTTCAATACCATCAGCCCAGAAAACCCCAAGATGGCAAAGGCTCCATAAACCAAGGTCACCTGTAGCCATGTGTTTAGCTAAGCCAGCCCAACCAGTCCAGCCGAAGCAGAACAGTAATTATGTCTACAGACTCAATGCTACATTCCAGTTTTGATATATCTCATCTAATTTTTTCTTTCTTATGATTTTCTTAGTTCCAAGCCAATTTCTGTCAGTACATAGCTGGCAACCTTCAGGTCTTTCTTCAAGTAGCCTGATTTAAGTGTTATCCTGGGTGTAATTCCAGTTTCAGTGGAATGACACCACTACTGAGTTTTATCTGGAAAGGAATGGAAGGCACGTTGTCAAAGTATCTCACTACCATACTGTCATCTTTAAAATTTAATTTAATTTCCAGTCAGTATTTCATTTTTAGCAATGCAGTATAACCCTGCTGAGCTAAATTCTTCACAGCTGTTGAAGCTCATGAAACCTTTGCACTAGGAACAAATTTGTGCCTTTAGCTCAGAGAGAAGAGGCCTGTGCTTTTGCACCCAAGACCAAGACCCACTGCCCATAACCAGCCAAAGCCTTTGACCATGCAAATACACCAGTAGCACGTTATAAAGTAGCATCATGCATTTCAACAAAGTTCTTCTTCCAATTGACCCTACATTTTTAAGAACCACTGTTGGTTTACTTACTTATTAAGATTATTACAAATGAAACAAGCGCCAAACTGACGATCAAAGTAAGAATAAAGGTGACGAAGAACAAACACTGGTTTCTTATGTTGTTCCCTGCGGTGTTTTCTCCAGTACCACCAGTGTTCTCTTCCTCATCTGTTACGAGATGACAAATCATTTGGTGACAAACTTTGTTAAGGTTGGTTAGGATAAACATGACAAAATGCTTCTGGCTTCATGAAAGGATGCAGAATATGTCATAAGTTTGTCCAACAGATCTTATTTCCTGTCATATTGCATGAGAAGGAAAGAAACCAACTTTATGAGCTCAGCTTGAATTTGGAATTGTAAAAACTAATACATCTGTTGTAGCTGTTGGAACATACTCAACAAAAATATTTCTGTTGTTGAAATACACACTTTTGCTGAAGTTGACCTGTTTTACAGTTCAGAGTTTTACAGCTCAGTTTTACACATACTAAGGTTGCAATGAAGTTTTCATCAGAAGGCTTTCTAAGGGCCTGAATGGACTGAACCTTTTCAAAAGAGGAGAAAAATTAAAAAAGAGGAGAAAAAATAATTTTGAAAACCTGGATACAGATTCATCCTACACATTCATCCTCTAGATTTGCTTCTTTTTCTATTTGATGATAGAAGTATCCCTGAGGTGATTAATTTCCCAAATTAAGCACTTCAGTTAAGCTCCTGAAGTTGGACAGGATGAATGCAGGTCTTGGCTTTTTATCTTAAAACAAATGTTTTTAATATTCTTTCTCTTCTTTAGGTTTTGTTGGTCTCATTCCAATAAAAAATGAGGTACATATCCTCCCAAATTGTCAAAAATTGAAGAGATTCTCACATGGACTACATATGTTGTCCTTCAAGCACATGAGGGGGAAAAAGGACAAGTAGTTGCTGTGCTGCCTTCAAATCAGAGCGGCAAGGCAGTTTATTGCTTTTTAAAGAATGTGTTGCATATAGGGAAAGTCAATAGTTTCTCTCAGAAACAGTTGCAATCAAATGAGAGGTGGCAATAAGCCCTAAAGAGAACACATAAAGGCAAAGGAACACCATCAGGAAATTCATGTGAATATAAAAAATATTCACACTTGAGCCAGATTTGTTTAATCCCAAATTTACATACTACTTTAACAACTTACTAAATTTTTGTTTTATTTTATGTTTTGGGGGTAGCAGGGAGCTAGTGTAATTTCATTTTGGTGTCAGTCTCATATATACTAAAATTACGTGCAAATTACTGTAATTTCTCCTCCTGTAATTGCTGTCTTGCCATTCTGAAAGGGCAAGTAGTGTGTGCATCTGTGAAAAATATATTTCTAGATCGTGTTCTTATTTTAGCTGGTAGAAATCTCTGAGGTCTTTGCAACTGAGCCCGTAGTGATAAAGCTGAGGGAAGGCTGCATGTGCCATTACAGCACTTTAATAATAACCAACCTGGGACTGAGCAATTTACTGAGCTAACAGGAGATCTCTGGGAATACCTCTGCTTTTCTTTATTGCATTTAGCATCCTCCTACCTGTGGGTAAGCTGATACCTTTTAATATTTGGGGTTGGGGGGGTTATTTTTATTCCTATAGCATTCATAACAAATGCATCACATACTAAGTGTCTGCACCAATATTGCTTTCTAAACAGAATAATAAGGATGGGGAGGGCCTGCTACTGCTGTCTCTCCAGCATACTAAGCTATCAGTGGAGGTCTCTAAAGCGGTCTGTACTTGCTCTGCCTAATGGACACTTCTTACTATTTCAGCTGGCTGAGCGTGCCAGACTGCAGTGTTGTGAGGAATCACTGAACACACGTTCTTGCCAAACTGCAAACAGTGGGACCATTTTATTATCTAAAACATAGAGAAATTGCTGCATGGCTGCTACCAAAGCAATCAAAAGGTATATACATTTTAAATAGCTTTTAACATGGTTGCTAGTGTGTTTGATTATGCTGGGCCATATTAAACTGCTGAACTAAAGGATTGCTGTGTAGTGCAACACTCTTGAAACATCATTTTTTAAACCAAATTGTGCATCTGCTAGACTATTAATAGATAATACACAGGAATTCAGTATTTATCAAAATTTGAAAAATACTCCACAGGTGTCACTAATTTTCTGGCAAGAGAACCAGAATTTTATGCTGCTGAATAGGGACAGTGAAAAATACATTTTGTATATTTAACTGAGGGGATAAGATATCTACAGAATCTTCAAGGTTTTTTTTTTTAAAAAAAAAGTGTATGTTAAAAGGAGTAATCCTACAAGGAGCCAAAGCACTTTACATACTGATGCAAAAAATACATGTTAGGCTACATTTATTTACTGCTGAAATGTAAGGAGGAGTATGCATGTGATTATTCTACAGAACCCTATACGGTCCCAGAGAACCCTGTATATTTACCTGGAAAGTAAATGATACTGTGCAATGAAAATTACAAAAGAAAGCAAGACAGCCGCATTGCAGAGTTTCTTTGATGTTAAACCTGATTTATCCCATTGCCTCATTTTGTACTTGTAGAAGTGACAATATTGAGATAATCTACATATGAAAATTAAGTATCTTATGTCTAACATCTTTGTGTTAAATCTAGAAACCAGCACCACTCTAGTCATTGCATTAGGAAAAGTTAGAGGACTCAGAAACAGAAGTACTGGAAAGGCATTTAAATCCTGTAACTAGAATCATGATTAAGTTATGGCCATCTGAAACTCATTTAAACACATCTGTTGTTCTATAGCTTTTCTTCAGTCAAATTTGCTGTTATAGTAAGGGAAATAAAAACAGATTCAAATATTGTCATGTGGAAAGCTGCTGAAGAACTCCAGGTTTTAAGTTGTAGCTATCACTGGGTGAAAATATTCTTGTTGCCATGAGCAAATGAAAGATAAAAGCCGTATAAAACCAGTAGAAGTGTGAGAGCCCATATCTGAAACTGTAAGTAAAGAGTGTCTGTGAATTAAAATGCTTAAAAGTCTCATGGGGTATTTCAGATAAGTGGTTTGAGTCCCTAGGAGATGAGCCTTAAAAGAATGAATAGAAATTCTCTGCTGCTTCTATTGCCACATGTGGATTTTAGTGCTTATGAAAAGTTATGATGCTGTTCATGTAGTAGGTGTATATTGAGCATTACTGGAGAAATTATCCTGCAAGCGATCACCTCATGGATCCCAATGGAAATGGAAGGTAAGTTCAGGCTTGACAGTGAATCCCTAGCCAAATGCAGGGATTTCTAAGAACCTAATACCTGAAATACTCAGCAGGAGCAGCTAAACCATTAATCTGACCTAAATTATGCCATTTTCAATCTTTTTCTTCTATTTTTCAGTAGAGAGCTTGACATATACATATAGGCCTATTGGGCTGTTGACATCAGTGCAACACAATGTGGTCAGTCTTTTCAAATGTCATATGCAACTCGCTTTTGATGGCCAACTGTATGTATAGAAAACCACAAAGCATCATCTATCATACGTACCTAGTGCACGTTGTGATCCATCTGGACAAACGTTTAGTTTGTTTAGGTTGTTTAAGGAATCGACTACATAAAGTTTTCCTTCTTCATGAGTATCGGGCAGGTTAATTTCCAAGGAAGGCATCTCCATTGTATCTAAAAGAAATAATAATATTAAAGGTAATTTAAAACATGGATATGCAAAATAACTGGTAGTAGTTGGTGTCATGATCTAAGGAAATGCTGAGCAGCCTTAACAGCCCTTAAAATAAAGAGATTTGAAGGACTAGCCCACTTGAAGGCAAGTGTAATGCAGTACACAGCACTTGTTTAATCTTGGAGATCTTTGATGAGAATAATATTTCATTTCTACATTGTGTTTGTGCACATCTATGTATACCTACATATGTGTATGTATACTTATGCATATGTGTGTGTGTGTGTGTGTATTTATATATATGTGTGTGTGAAGAAAGAGAGAAGGAGAAAATCTGTTTGACTGGCTTCAGCATTGATTTGAATGTTAGTTATTTAGTTGTATGACCCTTTTGGTTTGGTGGGTACTTGGTAAGATGAAGGGTGACCACAGTGAAAGCCAAACCTTCACCAACACCATCAGGAAGGATGTCACTCAGGTCCTCTGCTTTCAGCATCAAATACTTAATTCAGAGATAAGACAGAGAATGCAGGTACAGACGTAGGAGGGAAGCAGCAAGAATTTGGGTCTGCTTATGCACCTTGGAATATCACTGTAAAGTTATTATTTGTGAAAAATAAAGCAAAACATAGTCTTCTAATGTGGTTCTAGTTCATGTAAATGCTAGTTTTGGACAAATTAAAACCTGATGGCAAAGCCTTTTGTTCAGACTAATACTCCTTGCCTTAAAAAAAGCACTGGATGGGGCCCAATCAGCAAAAACAGCTTCTCTGCAGAGTCTGGGTGCATGAACTCATTGAATGATTGTTTATATAAATACAGTTATGAAGGAAGATTACATATAGAAAAGAAGCAATACCTAACCAGGCTGCACTATGGATTGCACATTATCCTTTAACAGTCTTTTCATTTTCTTTATGCTACTCTGATTCAAAAAATGTCTTCTAGAAACAAATTACAGTTCTAGCCATAAGGAGATGCCGATGCTCTAATTAGGTATCTTAGACTACCCTGATCACTGAAAACTCCCTAATTATTGAAGAAAAATACCTCCTGGTAATATTCCTCTTATTCTAAAATAGGTCTTTTTGACCTTACAATTGCAGTCTAAAGATGCCTTTCCCTTGCTAGTGAATGTAAGAAGGGAGCTCACAGAGATTAGTTTAGACTTTGAATACATCTTACCCATTTAGTATTTTAGCAAAGCTTGCAAGTTCAATTTTATCTATCATCTGCCAAACATAACAGCATTTCACGGGATGCAAACCTCCTGTTGATGGAGAGTGTTAAGCACGTGAGGGTGAATCCTAGATGGGTTGAATTGCCCTCTCCCTCTTCAAGCAAGAGAACACAGTGTGACCAGATTCCTAATCTAGCACTTCAATTGACAACCTGAAGTTTGAGGAATACAGGCCTGAGCGTTTACAGAAAAGACCCATTTTTTCCCTCATCAAACCAGATACAGAAGATCATTGTCATAATTCGCCCAAATCTGAGCACACAGCCACGTAGACATTCACTGAGCTTCAATAAGCCTGAAGACTGAAAGTGCTTCAGTCACTTCTGACAACGGGGCTTGTTCTCCTGATAGTTGGGATAGATGGGCCTGCAGGTATACTTTTATCGTTCTATTTAATAGAGTGTAAGAAAAGATTACAGCTAATTTCTTCTCTGTTCAGAATTGTTTCTGCAAAATACAAAGATAAGGTAGAAAAGCTGGCATAGCAGTGATCACCCTTACCTAGCGTATGACTTTTAGGCATGCAGCAGTAACTTCAGGACAGATGGCTGCGTCCACTTTCCTTCCCCTAGAACATCGTGTGGTGCCAGGCAGCACGGCTGGCGAGCCGCGTCCCCACCAGCGCTGGCTCTGCTGTCTGCCCACAAGCACATCCGTGGCCAACTGCAGTCGTTACGGAGCCCTGCGCTCCAACAATGGCGTGCTAAAAGTTACCACCTCGTGCACAGAGGCTTTTGGTTATTTTTAACTTCTGAAGAGGAGTTGTTTCTCTTGCGTATTTTGATTAATACCTCCCTGCAACTTCAGGGAAGACTCTTCTTAACAACTTGAGCTGTAATAAATGTACCTTTGATTTGTTAATATTATGAATTATATGTTTCTGCATTGTTAATTATTTAAAACCGATTTAATCACTGTGCATATAACCTCAGTGAAGATAACCATTATTAATTCAACAAAGTCTATATTACATTTGTTTGATTCCATTGACATGCCAAACAAAGGAGAGAGGATACAGACATCAGTGTCCCTGGCCAGAAGTCTTGATTATTTTCCCAACAAACCAATCTAAACATTGCGGGTTTTGGAGTCACTCTGTCTTGTACTTTAACCTTGCTTGAAGACTTTTTTCCTCATGCATCATTTCTCCTTAAGTTGTGGTAAAATCCAAACTTAGTGTGAGAACACACTGAAAATTCTTCACAGAAAAAAGGAAAACAATCAAGTCTAAAAGGAAATAAAACCCAGAAGAATGAAATGTTACTTACAACATAACCGTGTTCAGGTAATGTGCCAGTACAGAAGAAATCAGACAGTGAAAATCAGCTGAAGAAAACTCCTCTCTACTTTTAGACCCATAGGAACCTGTCAGCTCCTGCGGGACCCATGAAGGCAGCTATGAAACACTGTCCCTTTCAATCTATATTTAGAGTTCATCTTGGCTAAGCATACTGACTTCGCAATATTGATCTGTTTAAAAAGAAATCAGCACATACACAGCTTTTTTTTATTATATTGGAATCATTACGATAATATCCTATCATGGAGAATGAGGTTTGTTACTGATGATCAATATTTCACTAACCTTTTGGTTTATGATGCCTTTTAAAAATTCATTTGCTATGCAGAAGAGTCGTATCTATAACACTGTAGCTGAGTAACCAGTTTGCTATGCAGAGAGTCATATCTACAGTATTGCAGTCACGGGTACTTTAAAAGCATAGACTAGAAAAAACAGGGTATTTTTCTCCTTTTCCAACACACCTTACACATTCAAGTGGGACAGTATTATGGGATGGACTAATTTGTCCAGCATCGTTAGTTGTTTAAAGCAGAAATTCTGATGAACTGTTTGTGAGTACTGGTAATTGCTCCTTCGCAGGTAGTTTTTTTGATCACTAGTTTTTTCTCACCGATATTGCAGAACGTAATGTTGCGGCACACTGCAACGACAGGCAACGGATGCTTACGTCGAGGGACCACGGCTCAAAACAACAGATCCTCTCTGAAGCCATTCTGTAAGTCTAAAATTTTGAACCCCTTTAAACTGACAAAAAGTATATTTTTCTTTCAAGAAACAACAGAGAGGATACACCTTCTGACTCATAGTTTCCCAGCCCAAGCTGACAAGCTCTGCTGCTGCCCAGTCTGAGTAGCTGCACCAGTAACACGGACATAACAAAGCTTGTTCCCTTTCTGCAGGGGTCTCCTAGAAGTCCTCCCTCCAAACAAGGCTGTGCAAGCCAGATAGATAAAAAAAATCTCACCTGCATTCCTAAAAGATTCCCGACACCAACCTAATTGGAAGGACCCCAGCCTCTCAAGTCCTGAGCTTGAGGTGGTCTACAAACCATCAGCTCTCTGGAGAGCAGCAAAACAGCCCGTCTCCCCTCAGACAGCCTTGGAAGCCACCCTGGTCTCTGTGGTTGGCAGCTACAGTGTAATGGGGGAAAAGGCAACCACATGCTCGGCTGTCTGCCAGGAGGTGCTGCGGAAAGCAATTTTGCAAAACACCGGCAGGACAGGAAGCTATTGCAAGTGCTAACTTTACACTAGCAAAGCATGCTGAAGGTGACCATGCAGAAGCCATGGGAGAGACCAGCAGGCTTGTGGGAACAGTTTAGACCAAAGGGGGCAAGAGCTCAGGCTGGGCAAGCACAGGCAGCCAGCTTCAGCTTGTTCAAGGATCAGAACTTTCTTCTCCACTTGCATGACAAACACCGACAACACGTGTCAACCATGGCACAAATTTCAGTTGAAGGCCGTGGTGTAGTCTACGTAATCAGTTTCATAAGCCAAACAAGTTCTTACATAATGCATTATTTGAGAGAGGAAAAAAAAAAGTTAGTAGGTACAGCTAATTAGCACATATGGGTTTTCTGGAATAGGTTCTGCTATAATCTGAAACTCAAAAAAACAAACCAAACTTTCCCTTATCACAGCAAGCAGTAGTTTTCAGGGTGGGGGGTGGGGTTTGTTTGGGTGTAAGGTTTACTTCTGCTGCTGATAACTTGACCTTTAGTTTTAAGAATATTTATTTTAACAAGCACTTTTTGATCTTCTGGTTCAGAAGCTCCAGCTATCCAGGTTTTAGTGTCCTTATTACATAACCCCCTCCATCATCCCCAAGACAGACAGTCCTCGGTTAATGGCACATTTCAGCCCTCTAAAGCCAGAACCTGAGGGTAAGAGGAGTTTTCAACACAACAAGAACAGGGCAGCTGCAATGGCTCTTGTAAGGTAAGGGACAAGGTGTTTTGCAGTACCAGAACTAGAAAACAGTTGGCCATTACAGAAGTGATGGCAAATCAACAGTAGGCTGTTGTGCAGACCATATGTAAATAAGATATACCTTTGAAACACAGCAAGGTACAGTTTCCTATAGCATCTACTAAAGCATTGAGACTAACCCAACCACATGGCTGAACAGGCAAACAAACCAATGTGTTTCAACCTAAAGGTTTTGCTAGTGTTTCAGCTTCCCATTCATGTAGTAATCACTTTTACACAGAAGCAAGCAGTGAGAAACATCTTTATTCCCCAAATTAAACACCCAATTTCAGAACAGGAGAATCTTGGTTTTATTTTACATTGAGGCAAGTATTTGTCATTCACTGCTTCACTGTAAGTGAAGGTAATTGAACTTCATAGTCCCCTCCAGGATAAAGTCATACTACGTAGAAATTTCTTTGTCCACCATTTCTTTGTCTTTTGTTTATAAAGTTACTAAAATAACACAAACAAGTTCATCTTTTCAATTAACTTGGTCAATTAATTCATTTAATTTACCTTTATATAAAAAGTAAGGAATCCAATCTGACAGACAGCATTTGACTACAGTTATCCACCCCACTTAACAGTGCAGTCACAATATATTCAACCTTTGGAACATGCTGCATCTAATGCAAGTGTTATAAGGTATCCCTGCACCCAATCATAAGTCAATCTATATACAGGGTATATGCAACTAAGCAACAACATGCATTATATTTACAGACTCTATACAATATCCCTGTGCACAAGTGCAAGCTGTGACTACAGAAATTATAAAATTAATTTAAAGGTTACAAATCTATTTTAATTATGAAAATTGAACCCCATGGAAAAGGAGATCTAGAAAAATTCCCCCACGTCTGCTCTTTTATCACGGCATTTACTTCTAGCCTTTGTCCGAGCCTTGAATGCTGCAGAGTTGTACAAGTGCTACAAAATAAAATAAAAAAAAAATTAATCACAGATGTTCCAAAGGCTTATGTCCTTTAAAGACTTTATGTTAACAAACAGCTGAAAAAACATTTTTATTAATCTTTGAATTAAATTGGTAGGCCTTCTGAAATTGATAGTATATTGTCTTTGCACCAAAGGCAAATTCTTATACAGTCCAAGTTTCTTTTAAATATATATATATATATAGATATTAAAATGAAAGGAGCAATTCCGGAAGCTGGTCAGTCTTAAACATCGTACAGACACAATGCAGATTAAGTTTGCCCCCTGGATTAAACTTGGCAGCACTGTTCCTCAACTTGTTCATACGTGGGATGAGAACATTCACAACCAACAGAACAACGTCATCCTCCTACTGCCTGTTTCACAGTGGAGAGTTGGGGATACTGTCTTTATAAAGACTCAGTTTCTGTAGTTTCCTGTAGGTCCCTACCCAAAAACCTATAGCTCTTATGAGAGCCTGATTTTCACACGCATGGAGCATGAATCTGGTACCCATCGGCAACCAAGTCAACCCTCAGACCCCCTTGGGGGGAAAAGCAGTAAGCAGGCACATGCCCAGTGGAAAATCTGAAACAAGCTCAAAGACACATGCAAGCAAGGTTTGGTTTTATTCAGGATGATATGGGACACTGTTAGTACTGAAGTGACAAGTTTAAAGACGACAGCTTCTAAAGTGCATGTTTGGAATACTATTTAACGCAGGAGAAATATTAGCCTATGAAGTAAACACATGAAGGTGCAACAACCTACCCTTTCAAAACGGGATATCTTCATTGTTTTAAGAGTTGCAGCATCTAGCATTACTGGTGGACCAAGCTCAAACACATTCCGAAGAAAGTCATTTGACTAAACAAGAAACACATCAAATGATCAGTTTCTCCTTTTGATTATCAAGTCTCCAAAGATCACTACTGTTAAATACCAAGTATTCCAGCAATACGTAACAGCAATTTGACACAACTCTTAGTATCTTTTGCCATTAAGCCAGGGAATACCTCTTCATTTAATCAGAATAAGGCTAAGAACTAAAACTGCCCTCTTGAGAAGACAGAGACAGCACTCCCCGCCCTTTGACTTTTTTTGTCCCAGAAGATTATAGACACTGTTCTGTTACGTCCTCCACACAAGATCAGACAGGTGGACAAAGATTTGTATGGTTTCACAACACACCAATTTTAAGATATCTGGCTGTGAAAGTAGAATTTGAAAAAGGGGCTACATGTCTGGGCTCCCTCAGCAGAAAAGGCAGTTGAGATTGGGACTGAAGATTTTAACCCTACAATTATCATAGCTATTTGGGAACATATATTCCTAAGCTACAGTTCCTGCTTCTGCTACATATCTAAACAGATGACTAGTAAACAACCAGTTCCTAGAAGGTCCCTTCCCTTCTGAAATGCTGTCATTGGGCTCCAAGTTGTGTTCCTTATTTTTGACTAAAACTTTACATTCTTTTTTATAGGCTTGCACAGGAAGGGTAGAAGCATGCACCTTTATTACAGCCAGATGACCACAGCACTCTGCTGAAAGAGAACATAAGGATTCAGGAAAAACCCTGCAGATAAGAAGACATTCAGCTTGAATCTCTTACTTCTTGGAGAAGTCTTCTAATCGCTAACCCAGCACACCCAGGCTACAACTCAGAAGCAGCTCACCCAGACACTTCCAGCTCACTGTAGTTCATTCTGTAAGTGATGTCTTTTAATGCAAAGCCCATCATTTCACCAAGTTCTACTCATGATTTTGTAATTCACACTTAATTACTACAAAGAAGCCAGAGAGGCACAGCAGCTCACCTGCAAATGATATTGCATCCCTGACCCCAGAATCTCCTTGAAGGTATCGTAAGTTTGTTTTTTAACCCAGCAGTCAATATACATGCGCTCAGGTCCAAACTTAACCATCTCTGTAGGAAAGTCACGCTCCTATCCAAAATTAAAGGAAACATATATAATTCTAATTTGAACAGTCTTTTGTATTAGGAATTGTACATATCTCAATGAACTTCATTTTCATTAATAGGTCTGGCACACCAAAACCTTCCAAATAATATAATATGCATATACTAAAGATTGTATTGGTTCATAAACCAATGCGTACCTAAAGTTAAATCTCACGTAAGACTTGAAGCTGACATTGTTCAAGTCAAAAAGCATTTAAAAAACCAAACACTTGACTTTAATCTTTAAAATTGCTTTAAGAATTGGACTTATCTCCAGAAAAACCAGTTCTGAGTGCAGGAGTAACCTTTAAGTCAGTTTGTAAGCCTCATTTAGTCCCCACCTTTCAAGTGCAGTGAGCTACATTTGTGACAGTGGAACGTAACAAGTGCTAGTGAGTGACTCATTCTTCTACAGACACAATCTCAAAGGTGACTTCACTTCAAAGCCTTCTCTTTAACTTCTGAGACGTTTAACTGTTCTGAGTGTCAACTAATATTTAGTTGGTCTTACCCATACAGCAATGTAAAAAGTAATTACCTGACAAGTAAAAAAATCCAGCTTGAGAGGTGTAAAATAACAAATAATTCATTGAAGTGACAGAAGTTTGACATTTGTCTTAGAGGCTTTACTCATAAATTACGTCACAAGTAATTTTTAGAGTATTTTTAGAGTCCTGCTTTGTGCATTGTTCTCTTAATCTGGATATGGAAAACCAGAAGATTACAGCACAACAGTTAGGACAACTCCCCATCATACACAAACACTTCTTTGGCCCCTGACAGAGGTGCCATTCAGAAATGTATCTTAGTCCCAAGTTGCTTTTTGTTTATTATGCACAGTAGTTCAGTAAGAGATTTTACAATAAACCTTTTCATAGAATTTCAGGACATTAATTTGAGTGCCCTACAAAGTTTTCTATGAAAAAACATCTGCTCACGGTATAAAATAAAAAAGAATCCAGTATCTACAGCACAATGTTTAGCTTTCTTTAAAGATAAAACACAACTCTTCAATATGCAAGTCAAGTTTGGAGCAAAATAAACAAAGTTTGACTTTTTTGTTCTACATTTGTAAAAAAGCAGTTATATTTCACTTAAGTGATCAGCTTAAAATCTCATTTAAAATAATTTTTCCTGTTGCTTTCACCAAAACAGTAATTCTATTTCATAATAAAACCATTTTCATCAAGTTGTACACTACATAGTTACAATCCAGACATTCAAAGTGAGACAAAAGAATCACCTCAACAGCTCGCAGAACATCTCTGAAGACAGATCGCTGCTTTCTTTTATCTACTTTGGCTCGGTGCTTGTTTCCATCAGTAGCCAGAGCTCTTAGTTTCTCTGTTAGAAGTTCCATATCTTCATAAAAGAAATCCTAGTAAAAAAAAAATTTTTTTTTAATTATTGTTTAGTTTCTGGCCTTAGCAGCTTTCCCTGCAAATAGAAAAAAGGATCTCTCCAAATTCTGGGTACATAGACCTCTACTACATGTTATTTTGTTATTTAAAGAGACAGAGATGGCACTAATTCCGTGTAGTTCCATTTGCAGCTCCATTTGCAGCATTTAAGCCAGTAAGAACAAATTCACAGCATCCAATTTACCCAAGGAGGACACTATCAAACTCTATTCTGGTAGTCAGAGCCACATGAAACAGTACAGCTCCTTCAGTGTGTGCATATACCTGTCAGTCTGTTCTGCTCCATAATCCCAAGGGACTCAAACTACCTAAGCGATCTGCTGAACCTGGCTGCCACTCCTGTCAACAAGCTGAGGGCACTTTCAGGTTATCAGCACAGAATTCATGCTGCTGGAGATGGATCATGAGACACAGACTGACAGTATGGAATATTTAGTGATAAGTCTTGTATGGGGTGAAAAATTAGAAAGCAGGTTTAAAAAAATGCTTAACAAAAGCCTCCAAGTAAACTGTAATGTATAATTGTTTAGCAGGAAGTATGTTCTCCCCTCCATTTACTAATTCAGGAGTAGTTTACCTGGATTAGTAAGAATATATGTAAACTTACGTAAAACCAGGTTTTTGTTTTCTTAATCTGAATGTTTTGTCATGTCAACCAACTAGGCTGAGTTTACTGCACGCTTTTTGAAAGAAACTGGTCAAAGGCAAAACACATTAAACGGCATTTTTAATCTGCGATTATCGTTAAGGATCCAAAGAGAATAATTTCTAATGATTAAAGGGGCGTTTCCTCAATGCAACATAAGAAGTTTAGGGAATAGTCTCATTCCTTAGTGCATTTTAGGATTTTAGTTACTTGCAGTCAGTTTGGCCAAATAAAGTATCAAGTTCTGGTCTCTCCCTCTTTTTTTTTTTTCTTTCAAAGTTGGCTTCCATAGCCAAGAGACTCAATCCCTACTGTTTGCAATTACACAGAAGTCTCAGCCTATTGTTTCAGATTATGCATGTCAGTGTGCCCTGTATCCTGACTCAACTGGAGTTATCTTTTCACTTTGGACAGTGTTCTGGCAAAGCACAGCAGCCTTGATCGAGCTAGGAGCCATTCAGGCAGCTCTCCCAAATTGTGCCATGGGTAAGTGGAGGCTGTTTCCTTCAGTGCTGTCAAAAAAACAGTTCAGAAATTAGTAAGGCATATTGGGGAATGTAGAGGCAAGTTTAGCTCTGTGTGAGGGATAAGCTTGCACCTCACCCAACTCAAAAGCAAACCCTAAGAAATCTCACCAAATGTACCAATACTGGTATCTGTGCAAAATTTATGCAAATCCTTTAAAAATCTGCCCCCTTAAATTGACTGGCTAGTCCTCAACTGACTAAAATAGTCACAAATGCTGTGAAACCTTCATGCAATACTAGCTATTTTTCTCAAGGTACCTAAATAAAGATACTGAAAAAACAATAATAAAAATCAACATGGCTTCTACTGAAAAATAGATTTTTAGCTGTGGGGGCAGCATTGTGCAGGTTGCAAGTCACTGGAACTTGTCTGCGTAAGTATCTAATGAGTGTTCCTACTACAGTAAACAATGCTGCTTTATCCTGGAATCTCTCCAGGGATATTTTTTTTTTTAAGCTGGTGTTGGATTTATATTTTAAAGCTTGCATTTCTAGTTACTCTTCAGTACTGTTTGGTGTGTTTTGTTATATTGGTCCTGTTTTGCAACATGGAAATCAGTGTAAAAATGACAGCTAAATTGCTGTGAATCATTGCTATACCCACTCAGATTGGGGCAGACTCATTACAAAGAGCATAACCCAGTGAATTGTGTACCACTTGTTGAGACCCAAGGTGCTATGAAACACAGTTAAAGAATTTGTCATGTCATTATCCCAATGCAAGAAAATTTAGCTGTTGACATCTACTTACAGCATCTGTTTCGCGTGCCAGTTCAAACAGAAGGGCTAATGTTTCTCCAGCAGCTATTCTCATGTTGAGATCATCACAAGACAACAGACTGGGAAGTTTATGCAAGTGCCTAAGGAGTAAGTTGCATTTCATTAAGATGTAAATTTTATCAACACGGCTTCATTGCATATAAAAACAGTTGTTACAAATTTTGTTTTCCAAGAAAGATACTCACATTTCAATTTTCTTCTTCACTTCATTCATTGGACAAATGGTCAACAACAGTGTCCATGCTAAGAGAGCACTGATGTGAAGCACAGTATTATGGGTACTTGATACACCATTAGTGTCTCTATCTCGCTGATAGGCCTTTGTGAAGATGTTTTCCAGGCATTCCATAGTTGAGTACAGTTCCTGAACAGGGCAAAAGAGATCAAGGAAGTAGCTTAAGATTCACACATTTTCATATTGTCAATTTATTAACAGCAACAAAAAGAAATATTATTTATCCTCACCGTGATGTCATCAGTGACAATGAAACAGCAAATCCCTAAGCAGGTTGCACACTAGACACAAAAGAAAAGAGTGTCAGTATTTGACATTAATGTTACTGTTGACAAAATCTTCAAACTTTGACCCCTGAAATTCAACATCTGCAGTAATGGAAAGGTGAGATTAACACCTTAGCAGAGTAGAAGTCTTCAACACTGTTTAATTCAGCTACCTTGTAACAGTTAGCTCTCAGTTCCCCTCTGCTCTCAGGATGATTCTACAACATATGCTACTCGCAAGCCTTCACTTTTCATGCTGTATTATTTAATATAGCTTACAAAGCCCCTCTAAAAAGCTACATGGAGCACTCCTTTCACACAATAATTTTAAATCCCTCTAGGATTCACTAGCAGAAATTATGCAGATAAACAGTAATGGACATATGATATTTACTCACAGGTGTGGGAAGTTATTTCCCCCCCTCTGCCCACTATTACAATTAAATGTCACAAAAATACTGGACTTCAAGAGCCTTTCGTGGCACTTTCCAACTTTTACTGCAAGGTCCTACACTTCTCTTCCCTATCCTCTGTATTATACTCAGCCTCCTCTTACAAAGAGTAAGAAAAAAATGTTTGAAAGTGATGTTTGCACTAACCACATAGGACTCAAAACTACACTTAAAACAGGACAAGCTTTAATAGCTTTTGTTTGTTATAGAAAGAACTGCTGTTGGACTAATACTACCTCCTCTTCCAGCTGACAGTATCTATTGTAACACAGCTTGAGTTAAAATAGGAGATGTAACCAGCTATGTAATGATAAAGGCGAGTTGGAGGATGTTAGTTAGAACTCTGAAGTTAAAAACAAACAAAAAAAAAACCCCACAACAAAACTCTTGGCAAGAGCTTTAGAATGTCTTTAGTCAATATTTCAAGTATACTGATGATACATAGATGGGATGACTGGGTGAAAAACAGAATAGTATGGTAGCATGAAAATATCAAGTATGTAGTTCTACATCTGCTATATGTAATTTTATCATTGATGCAAATATATTTGACTAATTAACATTCCTCTGCTGTTAAAGAAGTTAAAAGTAATACAGGAAGTGGGAAGATACAGATACATCACTCAGTGGGAAAACTTTCATTTTTTTCTAAAACCAAAATTTTTTCCTTTTAGAAAATTTTTTCATTTGTTCAGTCAGGCCTCAGAACTGCAGTAAGGAGACTGCAACACAGTGAGTTAAGACGCTTGGCACAGTATGAGACCTAACATCTTTTTAAGGAAGTTCCCAGGTTGAAGAGGAGGATGACATTCAACCTTTAGTTGGCACTTAAGCCAGTGAAACCTGCTACGCATCATTCAGAGCATAAGTCAACATTATGAGTTTACACTAGTGTAGTAACCTTTAGTTCTGGATTACACAATAGTGAACTGGTTAAAAGCTACCCTCTGCCCCTGCCTGACAAATAAATATTTTATACTTACAGCCTGTCTGGCTTGGATACTGGCTGTTCCATCACAGACAATCTTCTTCAGAACTGGACCAAGGGTCTTAAAAATCTCTTCACTTTCAATTCCTGACCCCATCTGCACACACAGAAGACAAGCCAGTCCAGCAGCTGCACACTGTTCGTCGCTCTTACCTGGAGATTAACATGCTGTGATGAGTAATCACCTTGGACATTGCTTCCTCCCTTTAAAGATAATCAGTCTGAAAACTTGCAAGTGGAAATTCAGAAACCAATAGACAGAACATAATTTCAGTTAATTTTCTAGGTCAGTTAAACTATTACATCTAGACTCAAAAAAAGGAATGTTGTTAACATAACTAAATTAAGCACTCTATAAAATACTAGAGAAGCCTCACAGTCTTAAGTCCTTTTAAACAATAAGCTATTTCATGGGGATTATTGCTTTCAAATAGGAAGCATGTTAATTACCTTTCTTTATGCAGCGTTCAATGCTATCAGTTAGCGTCATTCTCCTTTCCATGATAAATTCATATAGTATTTTAGAAGAAAAAGCACTTTTCAGACTTTCAAGAGCTGCTTGTCTTGTCTTTGCACTGTTAGAAGAGAGAAGGAAGACCTCCTGAAATCAGCACACATCAGTTAAAGCTTAGCTTTTGTTTTTTATGATAGTTTATATCTTTGTCTGTGCCCAACAGGAGAGTAACCCACAATAGCACTATGAAGTATGAAATGCTATGAACTGCCTCCTTCCTTAAGGACAGAGAAACTTAGGTTGGAGACAGAGTTCATCATACACCAAGCTAGAAATAAAGTCACTCTACTTCAAGCTATTAGGAAAGGAAAGTCTGACTCTCACTTATCCAAAAACTTGGTGGAGGGAGAAAGGTCTTTTCAGATACAGAAGAAAAGGTCCTCCCCAGCACAAAATAATTGTCATTTCAGTAAGCATATAAAAAAGTTTGATGCGTATTTCCTTTATTATATCAGAGGAAGCCAGAAAACAATGTATGAATGTGTTGCTTCATACTATACCTCTTGTCCAACGTAAGATCAATAAATCCCTTCAATTTGTATTCTAAGTCTTCTTGAGTGGCTTCTTCATCAACTTCAGGCCCTAATCCAGAGGAAATAATTTAGTCCTACTGATATACATTTTATTAGCAGACACAGTAGTATCCAACACTTAACATTTTTAATACTAATAAGAAATCAGTTTAACATATAGACAATAGCTACAGAATTGCTCAGTATAACAGCAACAGAACAGCGTTAAGACTGCTACATCAAACTGCCCCTTAAAATACTTTATAAAAATCGATCTATTGATACAGCTGTGCTGTTTCTATACCTGCTTCTTACATGTGCCAGGAATGAATCAGGGAGCAAATCAAGTCTTACATAAATTTGCTACAGCTGACGCCCATCAGCCAATCCTGTCAGCAACATGTTTTCATCCAGTCCACTACATCTATGCCTGGAGTACAGCAGAGTGTTCACTGCTGATGCAGTCCGTACTGTCTAAGCAGCCTGCCCTGTCTGGCGTCACTTCAGATGCCCCTGCAACAGCAGCTCAGTTAAGAGTAGCAAGTATCCACAGGGAAGGCTCCCTGCCTTATCCCCCTGTAGCAGGCTTTCAGGTCCCCTCCTCCCAACAAAATGACATTAGAGCAGCCCAGATTGCAGAGACGGTAGTGGAGACCAAGCACAACTCTAGTTCAAAACAGACAAATGTTCCATCCCAAACTCTTCTGCAGTTCTTACGACCTCAATTATGTGTTATTAAAATCAATGTCTTCTAATGCACCTTGAAATTCTTACTATCTCCAAAAGTTGGCACTGTATAATTCTAATAGCAAGAAGTCTAATAGTTTCATGAGAGGCTCATGAAACCTGGAGTATATTCTTACTAAAGAAAACAACAGACACTAGATTAACAATCATATAGCATTTAACAGAACGTCATTGTTTTGCTACTGCTACTTATAGTCTAGCACTTAAGCTCTTATGTCAACACAGATCTTATGTTTTTAAAAAGATTAATAGATATAAATGAAAGAATATACCATCCTCAGTGAAGCTAGCAGGATCACTGAAGCCACTGCAGTGGCTCATAGTTTCAATCGAAGCATCTTCATCACTAAAAGGCTGCACATTTCTGGGCTGACCACCTTAATGGAAGATGAATACAAAAGTTTGGTCATTTTTCATATGCAAAAGGAAGATCTGAACATCAAAAGTAGAATTTAACCCTCCCAACAGAGTCACCCTCCCTGACCCAGATGCAGAAAACACGTTTCTTTCCACTGCTAGGTCTTTTACTCCAACCTGTTCTGAAGACTTCGTTGGCTCTGTTCTGGAAGATCGTTTGTGAATGGTGGGAAAGAGCCCACCTAGTTTTCAAAGTATTGCTAGAACTCCTAACTCTAGATTTAGGATCCTGCTACAAACAGCTTCAACTTAATGCAACTTCCTGTGACTATGCTTTAAAAATTGTCTATATATTAATGTAGCTGTTAGGATGAGCCACCTAAAAAAATTGCCATACAATCTTTATTCTTCAGTTTTGACTGACTTCAAGCCAGGATAAGTTATACATTTAGGCAAACATACATTACCCAGTTCAAGGCAGGATTTATGGGATTAAGTGTAGTATGTGCAGTATCAGCAATGTCCAACCCTATTTTAACACTGAATTACAAATACAAGCCAGAACATCAAATCCTTCAACAGGGGGAAAAAATTTTTGCCTCTCAAGATCAAGAAGGCCTCAGTTCAGTAACTTCAGTCTTTTTGAAGAAAGCAGTATTATGTTCACCAATGCTCATCTCTACAACTTTTCATACCTGTAACTTATTGTTACAGCATGAAGAGTTGGAGGAGTTTGACCCGATATTACTGTAATTTCTACCATTGTCCTATCCTAGCCCTTAATTTGCGTCTACTAAAGTTGATTAACAATGAATAGTTTTACTGTCATTTCTCCAACAGCTCCCAAATGCAATTTACAGAACTCAGAATTCTGCTCCTCCACCTACGTTTTTTGTGGTACAATTGATTACAAATTATTTAAGAAGGCAGTACACAACACTTGCCAGATTTAGGCAGGCTTCCCAAAGAAGACCCCCAAAAAGCATTTTTATGGAGGCAGAATCAGCCTTGAGTTGATTACTGTCCAAGTGCTTTCCTATAAAGTTAAATTCACACTTCAGACGTTTTGCAGGTCTTAGCTGCAAACCATCTGCTTGTATCGCTGACCGTAACCGTTGAAGTTTCCTATAGTTACAAAACACAAACATTAGCCAATGCACAGACCAAGAAACTTGGAAGCTCAGAGCCCTGTCACGGCTACCTTCTTGCTTCTAGTAATGTCAAGCAGTTAAGTTCAACGGGAGAAGTGGCAAGAAAGACTGCCAACCCTTCACAAACTAAAATAAAAGCAGCTGCAGACAGACCCAGTGAATTGGTCACTTCCTGAGTGTTTGATACTACAGAGGCAGACTCTGCTCACAGCTATGCTAGCCTGAAGCGAAATTTCTCACCACCCCACAAAATCTCCATTCTACCAGGCATCAGCACCTCAGCTACACACATGCTGGATCTGTATGAAGATTGTTTATTTTCCAATATCCTCTTTTAGGCTAAGAAGTTGTTTGTTTGTTTTAAAAAGATACTGCAGCCTTTGGGAGCACAATGCGCTGACATACAGCCACCCCAGCCACCAGAGATACCGCAGCGACAGCAAGCGGCCACCCCCCACGCCCCGGAAGGGCCCACGCTGGCGGCGGTGCAGCGGCGTGGCCACCGGAGGCTGTGCGTGCCGGGGACGCGCCCCAGAGCCTTTCACACCGCCCGTGGCCCGCCGCACTTCGCGGGCCCGGCCTCCGCCGCCGCAGCCCGGCTGCCCGGGCTGCTCCAGGACCAGCCGGGCGGTAATCGCGACCGCGGCGGCCAGAAGGCCGCCGGCGGGGTCGGCGCCGGCCGCTGTCCTCAGGGCGCTGCGGGCCGCCGGCGGCGCCAGGCACGGCCGCCGCCCGCCGCCTCCCCGGGGCCGCCCGCGCCGCCGGGCGCATGCGCGCAAGCGGCGTGAGGTGGCGGTTTCGGAGCCGGCTCCTGTCAGCCCGGCGGCACCGTCCGGCCCGTGCCCAGCTCCGGCTCCGTCCCGCAGGGAGCTCCGCGGCCGCGCCTGTCCGTCCTGCCGCCTTTCCCACCAGCCCCGCAGGGAGTCGGGGCACAGACGGCCGGAGCGGCCCGGCCGGCTGCGGCCTCTCCCTCCGGCGAAGACCGCGCCCCCGGCGGCCACGGGAAGCGTCGGGTGAACTCCGCGCCCCGCGAGGCCGCCTGCTGCGAGCCCCCGCCCGGCGGCCCGGCCGCGCTCACCGGCTCCGCGCTGGTGGTTGCTGCCCCGCTTCTTAGGCTTGGGCATGGTCGCAGCGGCGCTCGGCTCGGCTCCCGCGGCCCCTCTCCGGGTCTCGGTCTCTCTGCTCCCCCCCGCCCGGGAATCAGCGACAATCAGCCGATGGAAGAGCAGGATCGCTTTTTACTCCAACGCCTCTGCGAGGCCGACTTCCCGGGCCGGGGCAGCGGAGGTGATTGGCGAAAGCAGACGGAGGGTGAACCGGCGGCGAAGGCAGAAATCCCCGTGGAGGCCCGTGAGCGGAGTCGATGCATCTTTCTCCTCTCAGACACCTGGGGCTAAAGGCGCAGAGGAGGCGCCGGCGCGGATTTTATAGCCCTCCGGCCTGCGGGGGCGGGGCTACGCGACGCGCCGTTGCCGCGACCAATGGCCGGGCGTTGCGACAAGCGAGCGGGTGACTCAGTCGCGTGAGCCTGTGACGCGGCCGCGCAGCTAGCCAGCGGAGGGGCTGGGACGTCATCGGCGCTTCGCGCGCCACGCCGCGGTGCACGCTGGGAGTGGCTGGCTTGGCCGCCAGCCCACGGAGCCGGGTGGGGAGTGGAGGCGGCGGCGGAGACGGCGACGGCCCGGCCCGGCCTGACCCGACCCGACCCGACCCGCCGGCGCCGCGCCGCGGCCTCGGGCCGCTGGTGGGGTCTGGCAGCGGCCGCCGGAGGCCGCGCTGTGCGCGATGCCACTTCTGGTGGAGCGCCGGGGAGCGAGCGAGGGGCGGAGGGCTGGCTTCCTCCCCGCCCTGGCGCTCCTCACCGGCGGGGCCTCCACAGGGCGCCTGGAAATGCCGCCCTGCCGCCCGGGCGGCAGGGAGGAGCCGCGGGCAGCCCGCGCTGGGCAAGTGGAGGGGCAGCGCGGTTGCGGCCGGGCCGGTTTCTACGTGCAGGCCTTCTAAATCGGGCCCAGTCCGTGCTGGCCGCTGGGGCCCGAGAAACGTTATCTCGGCTTCACCACGTGAGGTATTGTCAGTGTACAGGGACGTCTTGGGCAGTGGTCGCAGTGTATGGCGCACGAGAGATGCCAGGAGGGTTCAGCTGGGTGCCTCTCCTTGAACAACACCTTGCTTCTTCACAACAGATTTACTACCACACACAAAAATGGGTTTCATTGTCACATTTTTGTTAATTATATCATCCAGTTCAGAGACTTGTACTTTATACGGTTTATTTTTAATCCAAAATTGATTTTTTGTTGTGTTTTTTGCTGAACTTCAAATAAAAGAAAAATAGAGCATTCCTATCCACCAAAAAGAGATTGGTTTATAGTATTTCTGAAATGTGAATGTTTGTGAATTCTCACTGGTGGGCCGTAACAGGACCGCAGTATTTGAGGGAGGGAAGACAATTTTGGAGAACATGCTGAAACGTTACATAAGACATGATAGCGATTGCACTATTTGAATTCCTGTGAATACAAAGTATATTTACACTGGCTTCCAGAAAGGTAAACTTTCATAACAATTCTACATAAATGTTACATGAAATGTAAAGGAAATGGGGTTTAGTGACCTGTTGGTGCATGTTGAGTGAGGAAATGCTAGTAGTGCCTGTTTCTAGAAAATGGTGGCTGTCAGTTGTGATACCTGTGGGCACTTCTAGAGCCCGATGTTTTGCACTGCTGTGCAGCAGTGACGAATTCGTTGGGCATGGGAGAGGCAAATCTCTGAAAAGGTCTAGCCAGTTTTTTTAGCATCGTGCTTAAGAGCAGAAAAGAGACAGAAGTCAGTACCTGCCGCATGTGTACAGGACAACGCATGAGTGTCTCAGAGGCACCAGTTTTTCTCCTTCAGGATGAAGTGTTAGAGCAAAGGACAGCCTTTCAGGTAAGCAGGCGGAGGAGCTGCAGTTAAATACAGAGGCATAACTGTACCCTTGGGTACACAAGACTCAATATTAAAACAAGGGAGCAGTGCTGGATAAGCTACAATGCCTAATAGCAGCCAAGCGAACATGTATGGTGGGAGTATGTGAGATGCAAGATGCCAATACCATTTTATTGAGGTCAGCTATGTCCTAACAATTTCCTGTGTGCTGGCCCTCTTAATATATAGATCAGTCTCAGGGGTGCAGGCTGACTGGCTTAGACTTAACTGAAATCGTTGCCTTCATGCTGATGGCCCCGGCTCACAGCAGTGCTGTCTGAGGCTGCCGGCAAGGATTAGGTCTAATGCTGAACTCCCTGCAGGTGTGACACAGTCTGAACAATGCGCAGAACTGTGCGTGTATGCGTGGTGGTCCAGATGGTCCAGGTGTCCTGTAAGAAGGCAGGCGTGACAGCAGTGGTACCTCATGGTGGATTTGGAAGAATGAAGAGAAGTGTCATAGCCCTTGTATGTTTGAAGATGGTCTCAGCAGGACAGGTAGAGGTAAAGGCCTGGAGAGGGAGGGGAGAGAACGTTGCAGCCAAGGTGGGAAGAGCAACTGCCGAGGTCCAAAAAGGCATTGCCAGACTCAGACAACCAAAGTAAATTACAAAAGGTGGCAAAATCAAAGAACTTGTGACTACTCTGGATATGTGACCACTTTGAATTTTACTTGGGCTTTTGAAATACACAGTCTCCAGGTTACCGAGATTCCCTGGTTATCTGACCAACAGTTCAGTGAGATCGCACAGAAGTTGTGTATCACTGCTTAGTTTTGCCATCTGTCTGTGACAGAACAGACTCTTTTGTCTCGATTGCTGACTTCTTGCCCACTATCCTGATTTATCCTATTGGCAGGAACATGTGGCGCCAGTAGGTTGGCTCAAGACAACTTTCTGACGAAAATCGTTGGCTAAAAGGAGAGTCGCGTCGTGTCGGCAGCCTGTGTACCTATTGTCTGGCTTGTGCTGGAGCTACTGGTGTGTGGGGTGTTACAGTCCCACTGGCACCAGCGATACCAGTGGTAGGTGAGAGGTGGTATCCTTTGGAGAAACACATTTTATGAAGTGGCAGGGCAAGCTGGGAGCTGAGGGTGACAGCAAAGCAGGCATGGCAGTGACTTAAATACCAAACGGGAGCAGCCCCATAGCACCCAAACAAGAAGAACAAAGCAGGTCTGGTGGTGGTTATGAGTTTCAGCTAAGAGTACAGATCACCAGTGATGATCCAAGTGACCGTAGTTGGAAGGAGATCTGAAGACAAGCCAGAAAGCCAAGTCAGTGAGTCAGGGTCAGAATCGAGTTCAGTGACAATAACCAGTCAGGTCATCATCAGGCAAGCCCGCAGTGATGGGAAGGAACCAAGATCAGCCCAGGTGGGTCAGGGTCTGGGCCAGCGCGTACATGGCCAGGCATATGAATATCTGTAACGTAGCTCAGGCAAGGACCGAGGGACAGTGCTTCTGTGTAAGCGCAGCTCCTCGGCACAAGTAAGTGGCCCTTGCTTACAGCTCTTTCTCATGCAGCAGTCTGATCCAAGGCCACTCGGCTGCACCATGGCAGAGCTGCCTTCAAGCACAGGCACCTTAATGCTGACAAAGGCTCCAAGAAAGGGTCTAATGAAGAACTTCATCCCAGCTGAGGGACATACATATGTGACTGACTCAGTATATGTGGCTTAATAAGTATTTGTACACCAGAGTTTATTTCAGAGACATCTAAACCGCCATCATTTATGAACAATTGGAGACATGGCCAGACATACTCCATTGGAGTGTACTCCAATGGTTTACACCATTAAATGCTATAAAGAAGTCAGAAATTAGGAAATCCTTGATTCATATGGGTGTGTTTTCCTCCTCTTTTGGCACAATGCTTCTGCTATCTTTGCAGACAAAATCCTTTGGATTTTCTTTTTTCTTTCTGCTGTTCCTTAGGATACAACTCTCTGCAGACACCCAGAGAATCCCAGGCTCATGCTGGTTGCCTTGTATTGCATGGTCAACTTTCTCACAATCATAAAAGATCTCAGAACCAAGAAGAGAGTCCAAAGCTGGAAGATGGGCTATGCTAAGTCAGTCCCTGGACAAATGCTCTAAAATGCCTGTGTTTCTAGTGACCAACCAGTTCTGACAGGCCTTCAGAGTGTGAACCTGTTAGCGGTGCCACAGTCCTCACTCTGGAACACTTAATGCTCCAAATGCTGTCATCATTGATGTGTAGCCTCACTGCCCAAAGTAGATCTGCCCATAACAAATTACAGCCACAGCCCTGCTCTGTTGTGGCTGCAGTTGCTTCAGTGGTATACTTGGTCAGGACTTACTCGACACTGTAGGCAAAGGCAACTCATTCATTTTCTTTGCATAGGTAGAGCACCTGGTCTTGTATCTGGGGAGAAAGACTAAGACTTAGAAGGGAAAGCTTATGTCAGGTCTTCGCTGGGAAGGTGCTCAGATGGACACATGTACTTCCATGCGTACATGCAAGATGTATCTCATCAGTTCTTACAGAGTGATTAATGACATTTCTGAGATAGCAATTTCAAGTGACGGGAATTTTTAATGGACAACAGTAAGATACAAACTTCAAATAAAAGTACAGAGAAGGAAAGCCAAGAGCTGCAACTTTTTTCCCTTTGAATGCTGGAACACATATTGGAGGACAAAACCATTCCTGCTTTAATATTTCAGGGATACTACATTGCAGCAAAAGTTGTACAGCATCCAGGTTGAAGGTCCTTTCAGTTTTCTTACATCATTTACCTTCCATTTTCTTACTTATATTTTGGAAGCCTGACCAGTTGTGGTCCAATTACATCCAAGAACCCCAAGTCCAGAATAAAATTAAATGTGACGGCAGGCTCACTATTGGGGTCACTATTATTAGAACCTGAGGGAGTTTTGGCCTTAGCTGAAGGAGCAACTTCAGACACTGAGGGCAGCTTCCAATGTCTATAGCTGGCTCAAGTCCAGAGCTGTAAGGTGACGCAAAAGCAGCCTATGCCCTTTTCCCTAATTTCGGCAGCTCTGTGTGTATGGAAACACAGAGGACATTTTGAAGGGAAAAGAAAGAAATCGAGAAAGAAGTTCAATTATTTATGGTGAGCGGATGGATTTAGCAAGCCTGCCTGTTGAGACAGAGGGCATGACCATGCAAATCCGCTAAGTGGTTCATGGTCACAGATACCATCCTCTCACAGCCCTGGTGGTGTTTATATTATATATACAATGTTAGAGGCATATATTGCCTTCCACGCATAAAAAGAAAGATGTCTTGTGCTCTTTCAAATTTACAATCTCCTTTAAATTAACAATTTATGCAGTACAATATACGTGGACTTTATCAAACACTGTGTATTTTATGCAGCTGGGCACATCCTCAGTCACACACTACCCTGACTTTCCATGGCAGGGGGGACTGATCTTCATACTCCAAATATTTTGGCCCATTTTACCCGTATTATACTGATACGTGCCTCTTGAGGCAGATCCTTCGCTCCATATTTATGACTTATTCATGCCAAACTTTCTTGGACCTCAGTAAGAATTTTTCCTGGTAAGTCATGAAGAAACAATGCATACTTAAGCTATTTGGTACATATGCCATTATTAATTTCATGTCTAAATTTGGCTGCCTGAACTTTGACTATCACTGTCAGTAGCAACTGACCACAAACATTATCCCTAACAATAACAGCATCAAAGAGCAACTGTACCCCCATGGAAAAAAGAAAGATAAGACTCTGTCGAGTGTAAAGCCCTTGCAAACATTTTGCAATAGCTAGTAAGATATTGCTAGACTAAGGATGAACAAATTTTTTAATAAAAAATGTCTGGGACTCTAGCTTTGTCTCTAGTTTATTGTTTCTTGTGGGGCTTTAGTGAACAAACAACTCAGAGTAATGAATGTCAGTGCTGTTGTAAAACTGTGTTGTAAAAGCAAGTATTTCATGCCTCTTAAGGCCTTTTATGTTGTCAGTTTGTGTCTTGCTTCACTTGGTTCTCTGCCTCTTTTGCAAAATTTTGGGTTTCCTAATGTCAACCACTAAGTTGACGCTAAGTATTGCCGAGGAAAATCAGCTATTTTCTGCTATTCTGAAATGAAGTGGGGGTTTTATTTATTTTTTTTTTAGATCCAGGTTCAAGTTTAAACTTAAAATTCTTAATGACTTCCATCCCCCCAAATTAATGTCAAAATATCAGGGTTGGACAGAATTAGAGGACTGTGACACAGCCTTTCCCCTAGCATGTAATCAATAATCAGGAGTACACATCTTGTTCCCCTTAGCAAACATGTTTCTATTGCATTCTGATGCTGTTGACCCAACCGGTTAGCCAATATGCAGTGTCATTTGTAAGAGGATCAGATATTTCTCTATTTCTGCCCCATTATTTTTGGGCAATCTGTATAGAGGCTCATTCCACTGAAAATTAGGAAGGATTAAATAACAGGAGGCAGTACTCAAAATCTCATTTCTGCCAATGCTTTAGCCAAAACCCCTGAATGCTCACACTCCTGTGTCCTTTGCTAGCTGTTTGCCAGGCACTTGGCTGTGCTGTGCTGCCTCGGTTGGCAACACACAGCTGCAATCGATAGTCCATGTTTGTATTTGCTGGGACACTTTTAACTGCATGTCCCAAGCACTTCAGGCTTACACGTAGGTCTGGCCTGCGGGCAATGATTTGCTATGGCTGCAACAGTCACGAAGTGGAAGGACACTAACTTGGCCTAACTTGCCATCAGTTGTGTAGCCTAGCACACGTGCCACATGTGCCAGTGACAACTGGAAGCATGTTCATAGCGTTTCTGTTCCTTCTGAATAGCATCTTGCCATGCATTTGCCCATCTCTCAGGAGAGTGGGCCTCCCTCGCCTTGGGCAGCACAAGCGTTTTGCTCATTTTGCACAACACAAGGGTAGTTCAGATGCTCAGCACTGTAGCCTGTCTTGGTTTTCCTCTTGAGCAATTCTGGTCTCAGGAAATAGATTTTGCCATCCTTCCCCTTGATGCAGATGGACAACAACAAGGCAGCAGCACCTTCCAGTAATTCTTTACCAAAACACACAACATTTTCTGAGACTTTCCTTTTGATACAGATATAAAGGGTTAGTCCTGTTTGTATGCAGTAACAAAAAATCCAAATAAAACGGCACAACACAAATGCTCAGAAGGGACCTTTTGTATCTGCCAGTCCATATGTTTGCTCTTCCAGGTATGTTCATCACACAGCCTCTTCAATGAACTCATTCAGCTGCAATTTAATTCTATCCAATTTTCTTATTCCCCCATCTTGATATGGAGGGCTGTTTCCAAACATCAACCTTCTGTTTATCAGAACAATTTATTTGTGCCCAGCATTTATCAGTTTGTCCTGCTGATAAACCTGACCTTCACCTCTTCTGTGGTGTTTACACTTCTGGGAGCAGCTGGTTCCTCTCTCAGCCTTTGTTTTTGAGGGCGCTATGCAAATTCCCTAGGGCAATATTCTTCCTATGTAGCTTGAAGTATTTAAATAAAACATCTAATTTTGGAGCCAAGTCAGAACTTAGGTAGGCTGACTGACTGGAGATGTCCATCTCTTTCCACTGACTGCGGGAGTCCGTGGTGACTGTGCTCCTAATTTATGTGTCTTTGTGAAGTACCTGAAGTTGGGCAGCATAAATCTGGCCTTCAATGCTGTTGGTTTTTACCTCCTGGCCAGTCTTGAAGTCTTTCTCTGCACTTGTTCCTATGGGAATGTATCTTTCTTGGATGTAGATGACCAGTATTCCAGATGAAGTCTCATCACTGTCAGCAGTAGCTTTCCTGCTTCTCTGTCAGTTGGAAACACCTTGTCTGAAATAGTTTGCCATCATGTTTACTTTAAACAGGCTTGAATTCTGTACTGTATTTCTTTCCTCCCCATGAGTTACAGTTCATTAACTCCCTAGTTTAGACCTGAAATTCATGTTAGTCCTGAAGTCCATGATCTTTCACCATGGATTATTAAATTTTATTTTATTTCTGTCAGCCTAGACCTCATGGTCAGTTCTTCCTAGGCAATATTTAAAACTTCCTTTATAAAGACATCACCTCCCACTTTACATAGCAATTTTAAATTTCATTAGCAGCCCCTTGTTTCTGGTGTCCTGGTCATTAGTGGCAGGATTAGGCTGCTTGCTCCCAAGAACAAGAAATTCCTGTCAGAAGTCCACATTTGGTGTTGAATAGTCACCCACTTGTTGCTTATACATTTGCCAGGCTGCCCAAATAATGGATGTCGAAAAGTGTCATTTCTTAATCATAAATTTGTTCTTGAAATGGAGGGAAATGTAACAATAAAGCTGTTACCAGCTATCATGTAGTTGCAGCCCTATTTCCATTCCATCAGTGGAAACTGCTGCTTATTTCAAAGATGATTATTTGATTGCTGCTTGATTGCTGCTTATTTGAAAGGTGATTTCTCAGTGCAAGTCACACTGAAGCTGCTGGGACCTGCCAAAGCCGGTGCTCCACTGTCTGAATAATATGCAGACTTCATATTTCTCTTTACACCGAAAACTGGAAATATGAAGAGTGCGTCATTGTTGGAGGGGAAAGATTGTTTCAGCTGCTGGCTTACAGAGAGCTGGTTGAGCAAGATATGGAGAGGAGTGGCAGAGGTCATTTCCAAAGAAGGGAGAGTTGGTCTTTTTCTGTGGTATCAAGATGCCTGATAGCTACACGGCTTTTATGCTACCTAAGGCAAAGCAAAGAAATACCAGGCTGTACACCTTGTGGTACCTCAAGGTCAAAGTCCTGGCACATCCCAGATACTTCTGCATTCTTGCCTTCCTTCTCCCCAAAGGACGACTGTGTGCTCCTTTCCCGTTTCTCTCTATTCATCATTTATCTCCAAGTCCTCCCTCACTCCAGAGCTTGAGCATCACCCATATCTGGGTACACTTTTCCTCCCTCAAGGGATTCAGTGTCCCTCATTTCCTTTTCCATCATCATGGCCACAGTGATTCCCCTGGCTCTCATCTTTCTCCCCTTCTCTTTCACAGACTTAATCAAACACTTTGGACTTACACTGAGAAGAGCTGAGATCTTCACAATGCTGGAAGATTTTATCAACTTATTTTCTGAGAGGTGGGCATTTCCAACTGTTGTTGGAAGTGCTGGACATGCTAACTAGAGGCTTCAACCACACTGTCTGGTTGACTGGCCTCAAAATCAGGCAGTTTCTGCCCATTTTCTGTAACATTCTTCCAATGTTCTGGAAATGATTGAATGCAATGTTGTAGAGTTACCCTATTACAGGCAAACATAAATAAGCAGACATGAGTATGAAGGTTTTTGTGGGCCCTGGCTTCAACTCCCAAAGGTGAGGACTCGCTCCTGGATGCAAAAGCTGCATGCCGTTTCAAGCACTGATGTATAAAATTAACAGAATCAAATTGCTAGTGCTAAGTAGTCACCATTTGCTCGATAAGCAGCTATACAGAGGTGCTTTTGCACTGAGGGGAGAAACATACGTGTCCGGCAGGAATCGGAGACCCCATCCTGGCAGAGCAAGAATGTTCTCAGATGAAAATAGAGAAAAGAGGGTGTGAGCAGAGCAGAAATAGGATGCAACCAATATTGAAAACTCCTGTGCCATCTGTGGAGTGCAGGGGATATACAGGCCAATAATGTTTAGATTTTCCAGTTGCTGTCAATGCTGGCCAAAAGTAATGACTCATTCAAATATGCTTAAGAGCTGCACTTTGAAAATAAGAATCTGGGCAGACAGGTACTGCGTGGAAATGTACACAACAGTTTGTTTAAACAGTGTCTTTCACAACCAGCTACTCAATGACACGTGAGAAGCCACAATACATTTGCCACGTCAGTATCTTACGCTGCCTGTCCCAGCTCTGTCACCCTCGCCTGGGTCCGTGCTCGGCACTGCCATCGCACTGCCTGGCCTGGCTGCCACACAGCTCTCATCCGCTCTCGAGTGTGTTTCAGCCCTGAGGACACGGCAGTACAAGCTCTTAGTCTTACTCAGCATCTGCTGTCCCCATGCTTTCAAGGTTTTCTTATGGCATGCAAGCAATTTTTGAAGGTTGTTTGAGAAAAGCAGAATTTGTCATGAGAAGTGTTGTGTAAATACCCATCCCCAAGAGAAACGCTTGGAAAATACACATATGTGTGCCATTGGAAATACAAAATCTCATTTGGGGTAAGGTCTGTGGGTACAAACATGCTGTCTTCCTGATATTTGAGTGTTCCCAGCAAAAGGACCTTAAGAAAGAAAGGAAGAAGAGGAAGAAGAAACTATGTTAAAAAAAAAGAGAAGAGAGGAAGATATGTGACCCTGCATGAGTTTCATATTGAGCGCTTGCACGTGTAAGACTCCACACAGGAGATCTCTTGCCTCCACCATCTTGCTTCCTCATATAAGAGAGAAAAATACTGAAAACAGTGCCTGCCAGATCCTTGTCGTGCACTGAGGAACATGACCGTGGCAACTCTCAAAGAGACGGCCTGTCTGCAGACTCAGGGATTCCCTGTCGGCCTGCACACCATCATCTCTGATGGCTGTCCCTGCGATTGCCTCCCCATCCCTGAGAAGGTTCGAAATGACCTGTAATAGGAGCTGTCGCGAATATTGTAGCAGAGACTCAGTGGAAATATCCACAGACGTGCTGCCTCATGAGCTGGCGCGTTGGAGGTGATAATCACAATGTGTAGCGCAGGCAGCATTCCTCTGCCTTGAGGTCAGCATCCCAAACCAGTCAGACTGATGCCAGCACCTCACCACACCTGCCAGTAACGTCATTAAAAGCCAAATCCTCATCTCCAAGGCACCAAAGCCCCGTTCAGTCCTTTACTGCCCTTTTGGCAGCCCAGCCCCAGCCATCAGGCACCTCCATGGGGATGGGGACAGGCCAAGGCCAGGTTGGGACATCATCCCACCTGTGGGTGGGGGTCAGGATCAGTCCCAGTGAGGGGTTTGCTGACATCCGGCAGCTTCACTCCACTACTCTTCCTACTCTTCCTGCTATTTCTAGGACAGAGTCAGTGGGCTCAGGACAGAAAACAGTACGAGCAAGGCCATAATGGAAAAGATACTGCAAGATAATACAATACAATGCAGCATTGTACTGTGTAAGATGTTACTGCTGTGGTTACGCAAGCTCTAGGCTGATCAAGCGACAAGGAAGGGCAAGGCAATTCTTTTGGGTTGTTTTCCATTTGTGTGGTTTTTGGTGGTGTTGGGTGTTTTTTTTTTTTTGAGATTCCACTACTAAATCTAGAGAAATCTCCCTTTTGTCTGGTGACATTGTTGAGAGCTAATCACTATTCCAGCCTGCATAATACATCTGCATCTAAATTCAGGCGTTTCAGAGGGCATCTCATTTTTAAAGGTGGCTCATGGTAGAGCTCTGTGCTTCAACTTGAAAAGGCAGCCAGCACTCAGCCTGCACCAGGGAAAGGGATGGATCTCACAAGCCTTCAGGTGCCCTTTCCTCCTCCTGCAGGGCAAAGCCTACGGAGCAAAAAAAAACCCGAGCAGGCACCTCAGGATGCTGCCGCCCAGGACCTCCATGCTTATGTGTCATACCACACCACTGTGTGCCCTTTTTGCCAGCATTAACAAAATCTGCTCAGAGGACAGTGAGACACTGTTTCCCTCTTGCTGCATCACAGAATTCATCGATTCATAATTGTACCTAGGATTATTAAAATCTCTTTAGATCTCTCCGGTCTAGTTATGTTGTATAAATAGGGCTAGAGGATTGAGGCGTACCCTATAGATTAACAACATACCAGTAGTGCTGCATGTACCATCTCTTCCATTTTTCATTTGAAAACATCTCAGGAGCAGTAGAATAACATGCTGAAAATGTAAATCTGGCTGCCTTTTGATACAGTTCAGTAGCTAGAAATAAGGAAGAGAGAGAGATTTACATATTAGACTATTACAGACCCAGGGAGGATGAATACTTACTGTAGCTTGTAATAAAATTTTTTACATGGGTAGTAATAGGACATAATTACATTTGAGGTGTTTAAGAGAAGGCGCTTCTCATACAGACTAACCACAGGAACAATTAGAGGTGCAAAAGTCCATTTTCCTCGTGTGCTCTCAGACACAGAATATATTAAACTATGAATAAACCCAGAGGTTGCGATCTTTTGTTCTGAAAATTAAGTAACCTCATAATTACAGGCTTTTGTATAACTGAAGGAGGCTTCCTTTGATCTGCACTTCTTTTAGATCATGTTGCTTTACAACCAAATAATCACTGACCTGATTTGCACTGGGGACATCTCCCAGCAGTATTAGTGAGATTTTCTTGCAATATTGCTTATTACACCTTGAGGGTTGTGGATCTTTGATTTTCAGAAGGCAAAATCACTCATAAGTCTCTCCCATGATTGAAGTGGCTTGTAGCTACAAAACCCATGTATTCCTTCTGGCAACATTAGCCTTTCTAACTCAAGCAAGACCCATAAAACGTCATAAAATCATTTGTTTCCAGTAGTCACACTAATTTCTCACTAATGAAAAGAGTGTGATGCAGGACAGATTTATTTCCATAAACATGATTTACTTTGTTATCTATCTCACTGAAACAAGCAATTAGCCAAAGCTTTAGGTGTTACAGACTTTTCTGTGAGGATACATTGATGATGAAGGCAGATGTTTCTCCAGGACAGGGGTCCCGCTTTGTTCCCAAAGGCAACAAGACAACTTACCTCCCCAAATTCAACAACACGATGAGGGGCTGTGTCTTTTCTCACCACTCAAATTCCCTTTTAGGAGAGCACATACCCGGCAACCTTTGCCTCCTAACCTTTCATGGGGACACGTGCCCGGAGTTGCCCCAACTGTGCTGAAAGGTGTGCATGTATCAGAGCATCTGTGCCAGCCGGAGTGCCCCAGTGCTGCCATCGCTGCTGTCGCCGCCGTCGCTGCCATCGCCGCCGTCACTGCCGTTGCTGCCCTGCAGAGCCCAATGCAGCACCGGGGCTTCACCCTGGCCCTCAGCTTCACTGCTCCTTCTGCTCAGCGGCACACAAACACTACCCCTGGCAGGGAGGCTCATTTCCCACATGTGCTCTTTATTCTGGGCAATAAAGAAATCAAAATAAATAATATTCTGGGAGCAAAAGCTTGTAGCTGAAGCTGAGAAAGTTTTGCATTTATCATGCATGGTAAATCCTGGCTGTAACACAAGCACCCATGTCAATAAGTTCAGCAGCTGTATTGCCCTGAAGACTGGTCTGTATTTAGAAAGGTAAATAAGATTCTTTTTTTCCTCAGTGGTTGCTGACAAAGCTTGTAACAGGTCTAATAATGCTTGTGTCTTGTGGGAAATATGTATGTTAATTTGCCTGTGTAAACATTTATTCCTCCTAAGGAAATGCTGTGCCTGGCTCTACGTGTTCCTTCACATGTTTTATAAAAACAGATAAACAAACGGCTTACTGCCAGTGCCTCTTCTCACTGAATCAGTGACACGAGTCAAAGTCCAGCAGCCCAAAAACATATCTCTGATCTTTATGATTTCTCTGCAGAATCTCCTCGGTTTTCCTCCGCTCCAGAGTCAAATGCTTTTTGTTATGTGCCACGAAGATCAAATGAATTAAGGCTATTTTAGACTTTTTTGGTCATGGTAGCTTGGGAAAGTCATGCCTTCCAACAGCTTCGTTTACTGACATCTCTGTCGCTGGTCTTTGCAACTTAGGCATTGAAAAAATGACCTTCAAATCCTGGGAAAGGAGCACATAGTTCCTTCCACATTTCACAACTTTTTTAACATCTTTCGGTGTCTACAACTGTGAAGACTGCTTTTCTTGTTTTTTTAAAACAGTTTTTTAAAGTCGATTGGTATCATATCACTGATTGCCGCTCAGCATGAAACGTAATTTATGAATGGAGGGCAGGAAAGTGGTTTCCATTGCTGCCATCTTCTGGTGCAGTTAATGAACTCCACACGGCAGTAACAAAGGCTCATTAACAGTGAAGAGAAATTAAACAAACTAAAATAGCATATAAATCTTCCTGATGGCAGCTGTTAGATGCCAGAAAAGCATCTTAAAAGGTAATACACACCAGAAGGACCATTGCCAGCTGAAATTTGCAATGCTCCTTGGAACTGCCTTGCCCATTGTTGTAGTACCGATGTGACATCCGTGATGATATTAGAAAACATAAGAAAAAAAAAATGTATTTCTCCATGTTTTGGAAGGCATTTGATATAGTGGCTCTGCAATCAGTTTTATGGCTTTGCTGAAGTCATTTCCCCGCTGTTTGTATGGCTCTTTTAGAGTGGGAAAAAAGAGAAAAAGAACATTTTGTGTTTTAAGCAGGTAAATGTGAAACAATGAAAATTACCCAGGGAAGTTCAAGGAGAGGTGCACGGTTAGAAATTAATTTACTTTTTGGAACTGATCCGCTGACAATGTCCCTATAGTTACTGTGGTTCGGTAACTGTGGTAAATGAAAGAAAAATGACTAAATTTCCTAGAGTTCAGTACAGGCAAAGTAAAAAACAGGTAGTAACCCAAGCAGAAATAAATATATATCTTTAAGAGCTATTTTTGCTGCACACCACAACACATTTCAGAGCAAAAAATAGCATTTGTTTTGTCTTGCACGGAGAGAAACTCCATGAGGTGCACAGCTGAATCCAATGGGAAACCTTCATACAAATACAAAATATGTTGTATTTCTACCCTCACTTTGTGAACAAAAGCACAGTATTGTCTGTATTCCTATTCATTCGTGCTGAATTTCAGATTCTTTGGAGTTTTGTCATTGCATTGTCTTGCTTGTGAGCTTAAATTCATTTTTAATGATTGAAGAATCCAAAAAGCGCTCAATATTTCCTGAAATCACACCCATATACTTCAACTGCAAGCTTCACTAATCCTCAGAAATTCATACTGGTGCTGTTATGGGGGATGATGGAGCACCCTTTAGCTTTTTGATCTCTTCTACAATCGTTACTCCATTCATCAGCCAGCCAGCTGGCTGCATCGGCTCCCTTTGGAGTCCCTTTCCCTGACTAAGCAGTGCTGCCATAAAACTGCATTGTACCCGCGCGCTCTGCCCTTCCTCCACAGATGTTACCGTTTCAATGGGCATACACAGTCCCTCAGCAAAGCTAAAATACTGCTCTGCCAAGTTCCTCTTGGCCAAGATACTTCCTGATGCTGATTTTTTTTTTTTTTTTAGAGCTCGTGCCAGCCATGTACCTTTCCCACCCCAAAGACAGAATGTCTTTGGTTTACCCTGGCTGGCAGCTTGCCCGTGTGGCATCCAGGTTTCTGGAGTTCAGCATAGTTTCCATATATCAGATTAAATTATTTGGGGATAATAAATGACTTAGCAGTGCAGAGCACTCTCTGGAGCATAGTCTTTTACGCTCCACAAACATTTCGCATACAAAAATGAATGCAAAACCCAGTAATATAAAGCCTAACTTTAGGCAGAGCTATTTTTCTTGCACAGTGGAGTAAAGTAATAGTCTTGAATAAGACATTCTGTATAAACCTCTACTCCATGCAATGAACTAAGTAATTTTTATCTGTCATTCTTTATTTTTTAATCCCACTACCAATTACTCATGTGAAATACAACTGTCTCTGGTGAAATTGCTCAAGAATAACTGTGTCAGAATCTGGACTTATTCTGTATATGTTATCAATGCTGTACAGAATAAGCTAACCAAAGACATGCTTCTCTGCTGTTCTTATGGCTTGCTTAGTTCATGTGTCACGTTAATGGGTCACTTTAAGAAGGTGTGTAAAGGAAAAAGAATTAGCACTCATTGGAGACAAGTGCAACCTAATGAGGAATGCATGGGGAACAGCAGGATGAGCAGGGACTGAACGGTGACAACTGCACGGTGACAAACGTGGTGGCAGGCAGGTGTCTGGTATGATTCAAGGCTGCTTACAGCAACAAACATCAGACACTGTTTTTTGTAGAATGGGTGAGAACGAAGGTGCACAGAAGACAGTATAAAATATTTATGGTTTATTTGTCTTTTCATAACCACTATATGTGTCTGACATACCTGTGGGAAAACTGCTCTTGTCTTTGGCAGAAGCAGAAGCCTGGGAGCATTTGCAGAGGGATTGCAGCCTGAATGAAGCACTTCAGCGAGCTGTGTGTGTGCATGTGGAGCAGGAGGAGTGCTGGAGGTACACATACTCGGGTGTAGTGGCTCTGCAGGCGGCGCTCAGAGCGCTTTCCAAAACACTTCCGATGCACTTACGCTCTGCAGTAGTTTTATCATTGACCCCAGGAGAGATTGAGAGTCTTGGTGAATGACCAGCTCACCTTTCCTTGAAGTTGTTTCTTACCAATGGGGCAGGTGTTGATTTGCTGTTGAATCCATTGTGCCTCTCCTTCACCGAAGCTGGGGAACTGGCTTGCCGCGTTTTTCAGCCCAGCAACTTTCCTAGGTGTGCAGTAATGTCACACACACAAAAGTTATTTCCAAGTAGTTGTTCTGTGGACAGAACCTGGGTCATTTCACATGTCCCCCCACATCCTCCCACACACAATTACCCTGGTCACCTCCTCCTCATGCCTGCATCCACTCTCACATACCACTGGCCAGATATCCACCTCCCTTACTCTGTCTCCCAGTTCCTTCAGCTGTATATCATGTTTTCACGAATTCCTCACTGCGATGCTTCATCTTCCTCATGTTTTCACGAATTCCTCACTGCGATGCTTCATCTTCCTCTCATGCCTCTATAATTTTGGCAGCTCAAGAGGCAACATATGCTCTGTTGGTTTCAGAGCTACACGCGTGCTGCCCGGTTGCCAGCACGCACATGCTGTTCACGGGGCAGAGCGAAGCCTCTTGCAGCAGAGGAGGGCTGAGCTACCCTTTCCTCTCCTCCTTCAGGCCATCCCTTCAGTACTCTCTGCTCTACCCATTCAACGGCATTTTAAGAGTTAAATATCTTTGAGACATCTACTTCTCTGGCAGATTTGGTAAAAATAGCCCGACAGCTTCAGGAGTCTTTGTGAGGTGGGGAGACAGACAGGAGGACAGGCAGCCACTGCAATTGCACAGCTCCAATTCTGTAGGAAACCAGGCTAAGAATGAATTACACTGGAAAATGGTTCCTAAGGAGCTGGACTCAGTACTGTCACCTTTTGTCTGTCTACCAAGCTGCTTCTTATCTCTCATTGATGGATTTAGATCGCAAGGTCCGTGCGGCAAGAAATGTATTTTTGCTCTCTGTATTCTCCATTACAGTAATAAAAAAGTAGTAACAGATAGGAATACGCAGGATTTGACTAGATTCATTCTCTATGGCAATCACTTCTCACAAAATTGTTTTAAAAGCCACAGCACATGGAGCCAGTGAACTCAAACTTCACTATGATTGAAGATGCTACAAGCTGCCCCTTGACCTCTTCCCCAACTGCTCTTTTCCCTTCCAATGCATTTTTTTTGCCACTGTGACCTTCTGGTACTCAGTATGCCAGGTCTCCATCCCAAATCTGCTGTCATGGAGATTTGGGCCAGCAGTCCTGGGAGAGAGAGTGCCTCTCTCTGCCATCTGAGTAACAAGTCCTGAGCAAAACTGCACCCCCAAGGAGCTTAGCCCCAGCAAGGTCTGCCGGCCACATGGCTCGTCAAGTTACATTCACATAATGTAACGCAGGGAAACAAACCCTGAATTCTTACAAACACCAGGGTTTGTCTGGGTTTCCCTGCAAATCTGCAAGCTAATCACAGGAGGTGACCCGCTGGCTGGCTGCACTGCCGTGGCATTAAGAGTTATAATGAAATAAAAAAGCAAGAGAGGTTGTGTTCATCATGCGCTAATAACGTCTCTGGGTTGGTCTGAGGCAAGATGAAGTGATCAAAACTTTGTCTTGATATTCAGTGCCAAGGGCAGAGCGTGAGGGACATCATAAAATAATGAATCAGCTTAAAGTTAAATTTTCTTCCTTGTTAGTTTGAACAGTAGGATAAGTGATTGATATACATGCATGTCACGAAGGGACCAGAAAGATGGAGGTTAGCTCACACAGGAAGAAAAGGCAACATTAAATATCTAACCAAGATGAATAAATGAAAAACATTGAAAACAGGTAGGAGTAAGCCTGTCCTCAGCGGTTTGAAATATGGCAATATTGATGATCAGTCGTGCAGGATATACATCAAATTTGCCTCCCTCAGGTGGCTAGTCAAATGAAAATTAAAATTTCAATTGTCTTTTTCAAAAGGAGTAGGCAGGAGCTGTGATGCCAGATCACCATTTCCACTCATACATTCCTGTGTTGAAGGCCTTGCCTGCTCCTTGCACATTAAACCATTCTTCAAATCCACACAACTCTTGTTTGGCTCTGCCCATAATCTTGCCCCCCGGCGATGGAGAATATCACTGAGGTTTAGTGCCTGCTAAAGCAGAAGCAACCTGGAGCTAGGGAGTTTCCCAGAAGCTCTGTTTCTGATTTTACACACTTTGGGTATCTGCTGCTAGCCTTAGTTTGAACCCAATAAATGCAATGTTTGGCAGGGGACAGAAATAGATAACACAGAAGAAAGGGGTCGAGGGCTTGGCTGTCTAACTGCATGGCATTAGTTGGCATTTGCCCTTCTAAAGTTATCCCTCGAAACAGAGAGACTTTGAATGCCAGAGCTGCCCTGGGGTAAGCTGGAACCCCCTGAGGAAAGTCCCATCTCCTACCCATGACCCCAGCAGGGTGGCGATGCTCTGCCCTGAGCTACCTCGTAGTCCTGGAAGATGTAAGATCGTATCTGGCTGTTAATTACAGAGGGTGGGGAGAGCTGTCTTCCTCTATGCTGCTGCGTTCAGGAGGGACTCCTCCAGACCCTTTCTGGGTGTGCTTGACTTCCACGACACAGGCTGCAGGCAGGCAGGGTCGCATGGAGCAGCGGGGCACGAAGGTGAGGGCTGCAAAAGCAAAGGTGAGCAGGCTTGAAAATGGCGCTGGTTGCTTGGGGTTGGGCCTGGCAGCAACATTTGCCTTTGCTTTCTGCACCCAACTGCGAGGCCAGCTGGGGCCTGCTGGGCGCAGGGAGAAGGAGGAGGGTCCTGGCGCAGCCCCTGGGATGTCGACTGGGAGGAAGACTCCGTGTTTCTGTCACTTCGCAAATCTGGTGATCCAACAGACCACCCCCTTGGGGGGAGGAAGAGGTGTCGTGTGGTGCAGGTTTGTACCAGGCCGGTGTGAGACCTCAACAGCCCGCAGTGCTGCCCAGAGGCGCCAGCGCGGTGCGGCCATGCCGCTACCCGCCCTCCTCCTACGCCTGTCAGTCTCCGCTCACAGCACACGGCCGGCCCCGCGGTATCCAGCGGCTTTCGGCCAGCGCTGTTTTGGCAGGTGGGCTGTTGGGGTGCTTTATTTCTGGGGCTGCAGCTTGACCTGTGCTGCCCCGCTTCGCTGGGTGGCTGTGGTGCCCTCCTGGCCCAGGAGCACAAGCTAACCTTGCCGCGGGTTGCTCTGCAGATACAGATGGGCTGATACTGATGGCTGCGCTGGCATCTGTGGCCTTATTGCTGTGCTGGCACTCTTTGTGTGTCGCTTGCAGTGCTCCCAAGTGAGCCGCCCTCACCGGGTGCGTGGAGCCAGGGCTGGGGTGGGCGTTTGGCTCTCACCTCCTCGCAGTGGCAGCTTGCTCTTTCGCGGCGTGACAAATGGCTGCTGGGATAAAGCCGTGTCCTGCCGGGGGCTACATGCAAGTGCCAGAGGAAATGAGAGCAAGACAATGCTGAGGTTTCTCACAGAGGTGAGTAGTTAAACATACAGTCTTTGAGGCACGGCTCCTGCCTGTGTGCGCGTGCTGAGCTCTGCCAGCCTTTGGAGGATGGCAGATCACAGCCACTGACACGAAACACGCCTCCTGGGTGGGTTAAACTCTGTAAAGGTGCTGAGTCTAAGGGCTGCTTTGCATTCGGAGGTGCGGAGGGAAGCAGCTGGGACTGGTACAGGAGAAGAGTTGTGCCAGTAGGAGCCCTACCTGAACTGCAACACTCAAAGAAAAGCCGAGCCTCAGCGGGGTGTCCCTCGGCAGCAGTGACAGATGAAGGGCCAGGCGTGCCGTGGTGGAGGAAGGAAGGAAAGACCACAGCCAGAGCAGCAGAGTGACTGTGAGAGAAAGCCATGGAAGCTGTTCGTTGGTAGGTATATACGTTAAAAACGGGTTTGAAATGGTAAGTAAAACAAATCTCAAGAAGAGGGCTGTTATTAATATGGAAACTAAAAAGGGTTCCTGACTCCATCAATTACGACCTCAGTGAGCCCCAAATGTGTACCTAAATGTTTTACAATGTTAGCTGTGGGACAAGCTGCCACGTGATACCCAAAAACCCTGCTTAGGCATCAATATCAATGCCATTTGAGTGGTGGATATTCCCTTATCCCACCTCACCCTGTCCCATTCCTCCTTTTTTTGGTAAGCAGTTCATCTTCAGTTTAATCTCATGCATGAACTAAGTCACAGCAGATCATCGCAAATCATCCACTTACGTGAGAAGCGGGCACTTGGATGCTCAGGCATGTACAGCTTGCACTGCATCCTAGTTTAAATTCCAAGTCATGAGGCAAAGAGTCACTGAAACTTGTGTCTTAAGGAGAACAAATTAACAATCCTATCACCAAGTCCTTTCTGATATTGTTACAATGCAACAGATTTAAAATACCACTGTCAACAACTATTGAAAGACTGGTCTCACCAAACGAACATCCTAAAAGCCATTCCCTTAAGGTGCAGGTCCAGAAGCGGCTAGAGCCAGCTGCTCGTCTTTGGCATTTATTTCTATCCTATTTAGCCTTAGAGTAAGTCATTCAGGCCAAGACTGATTAAAGCAAAGGCCAGGCAGGACCAGGATCTCAGATAGTTCTCTGTAGGTTGGGAGGGTGGGCAGCAGTGTGGGAGCAAGCAAGGATGTAACAACCACTGGCAGATCTCTATAGTGACTGCGAAATCCCCACCGAGCAGGCAGTGGCACTCCAGTAGGAGTGGATTGGGAAAGAGCTGTTAGGACCAACAACATACATGAAGTGACAGTCTTGTGCAATTGCTGAATCAGTGGCTCCAACAGGGTGAGTTTATTTTTACAGGCTGCTTGGGCAAAGACTACCTGATGATTATGCGCTGTATCCTGTCTCAGCTATAAAGTAGTGTTTATGGCCCAAAAGCGTATGACCAAATGATCAGTGGGGTACACTGGCAAAGCTCCTCTGTAGAGAAGTGCCCTAACCCAGGACCTGCCTCTCAACCTCTCTGTCTGGCTTGTTTTGTAAGATGTGTGATCCCTCTGCTATCCGCTTCATGATAGCACTCCAACCCTGTAGTACATGCCACCTTCTGCAGCCGGCCAGCCCCTCGGCACTTGTGTCCTTTGCCTTGGCCCCCTTCCAGTAAGCCTGTTCTTCCCCTTTTGCTGGGAGGCTGCTCTGATGTTGTCTTTCTGAGTTAAAGTGAGTTCAGCAGCCATGTGCTCGGGGCACTAAGACTGAATCAGACACCTTCATCACTTTCAATTTGAGCTTTGGCACCGAGTTCCCAAAATGTCGTTCAGGTTCTCCTGAACTCACTCTTTTGTAGGTGTCCAAACCATGTGAGTTACTCTTTTGAGCCACCCTTTTTTAATTACTTAAAACATTCCTCTCGCTTCCGTACCAGTGGCATGAAAATCTTCTTCCCTTTTCCTTGCTTGCTCATTATTTTTCCTGTTGCTTCCACCCACTAACTAGTGAGTGAGAACACTTCAATCTCAGCTGCTTTTCTAACCCAACTTTTTCTTCTCAACTTTGTAGGTCACACTCTCTCTGCAAGGACCTGAGTTTCTTTCTCTTTCTTTCCCACCCCTCTCCACGTTACATTTGGAGATAGCTTGGCTGAAAGAAAGGTTTTATATAAAAGAAATTGCCTTGCATTGTACTGACAATGTGCTTGGGCTTCGATAATGCAGCAGACCAACAGGGTGCAGTACCAGACTGCACGCTGCTCCTCACAGAAACAGCACACACATTGTCTCTTTATATGGGCAAAAAGTAATTTTCCGGTTCCAAAACATGAAATTCAGTTGGCTCTCCACAGCTTAACATCTATTTCTCAAGCACATGTTAGCATTCTTACCTGAATGAATTCGGATTGCGCCTAAATAAGAGAGGGCAGGTGGAAAAATGGCTTTTTTTGTAAAGCCACTTAAAACAAACACTTTTTAGCTGTTCAGTCAAAACCCTCACATTAACAACTACGCACAGTGTCTTTTCATGGCTATGGAACCTCAACAAATAGCTGTGAGTCTTCAGATGAGATATACGCATGCTGACTGCAAAGGGGATTTAAAGTGATCTCTTATAAATAGTTAATACAGCGTAAATGGAGTATAAAGAAAAAGAATTGCTAAGCAGGAGGGATAGAATGGTGTCTTACTTATGCACATCACTTGCAGTCAGCCTGAATGCTTTTCCTCTAACACAGTACACTAATTTCACTCATGGCTTGCCATTTCAATCTTCCAGCTCGGCTAATACGGCTGCCTGAAAATTAGCAGAGCTGCAAGCCCATGTTTGTAATTTGCATTACAGGGTGCTGTGAAGTAGGGTCTTTGGCTGCTGTGAAATGGCATGGGTCCAACTGAAAAGCAAAGAAAACCTGTCTTGTAAACCAAGCTGCTGCTCTCTGTGGTCACACCGTAACCTGCTTGGCATGGCCGGATCCTTTAGTGTTCAGTCTGAAGGTATTTCAGTTTCCCTTGACAACATGAGCAAGCAGCCCAGCAAGCCTGTATGTGAGTTATCTAGAATCTAATTCCCATGAAATATTTTTTTTTAATTCATCTTCCAAACTCTGAAGGCTAAAACTCCCTATAAATCCCCTGCAGAGATATGCAGAAATACAAGGAATTTGGGGTTTGTGTTTTTAAGAGGAACACTCTATCTCTGAGGCAAGCAGAGAGCCCTGCGGCAGCGAGGGCAGCAAGGCTTGCACACACCGCTGCCTCCCAGAGCAGAGCTCCTTTGCGGGTGCTGGTCCCTGAAGGCAGCACGGTGGTGCCACACACCAGGGGTGATGCTCCCGTGGGTTCCCCTGGTACTCTGCAGGGAGAGGGCTGTAGAAACTCTGATAAAGCACCACTTTTTGCCAGGCAGAGGTGACGTACAGGGAGCTGTAGATAGCTAGGTTCCTGGGGCTTCTCTCACAGCTGTGAGATGGTACATTTGAAGGACGAGGAGATCTTCCTCCACTGTTTTGCCAGCAGCTAGTGCATCTGGGTTGTGCACAGTCATTGAAGTTCAGCCTTCCCCTTGTACAGCCCATTTCTATCTCTGCTCACCCCTGCAGAGGGACTTGGGGAGCCAGCGGTGGGGTGCAGCCATTACAGCTACCACCATAGTCAAAGCAAGCTGCAGGAACCGAGTCTCGAGCAAACAGAATTTGGTTCTAAGTCTGTGGCTTTAGGGCTGGTGTTGACAGAAGCTGAAATGCATCTCTTTTGTGTGAAGTCAGTCCTAGTTAAATGGCTGCTCTGAGATGAGTAAGCTATTGCTACTGTTAAACAACCAGAAGGAACCCAACCTTTCTCAGATATTTCCTTCATTTTTAGGTTATGCTACAAAGACACTGTTAAAAACCTCTTAACAGAGAAGAACAGTGATTCCTTACTAGCACTCTCAGATATTCGCAGATAACATTATCTCCCCAAAATTGTTCTGTTCCGTTTCCTTCCTGACTTCTGTGTGACAACATTGGTAACAACAAGCAGAAGACAAAGGACGAGGAAGTGAGAGTTCAGTTCTTCAGATACGAGATCATCCGCAAGGAGAAACTGCCTTTATTTTTGTAATCTGACTTCCTTTTCTCCTCTAACTTATCTTCAGCTGCCTATTTGCCAAGGCCCTGTGCATTGCCTGAAGCAGAAAGAAGTCGTATAGAAGAGTTACTGTTGTCTCCCCCCATGTCTCCTGGGGTCACAGACCTCTCCTACCATCTTTTCCCTACTCTGTAACACAGACTACAGTCAGCAAAACGTGCCGTGGGACTACAAGAGGGAAACAAAAGCACCCTAGAAAAAAAATGTTAGGCACTTCTGTGATGGCATATTAGGAAGTTTGTTTATCGAATTGATAGTGGATAGTGCAGGCACAAGTAGCAGTGATGGTGAGAAACACCAGTGAGCATTGGCCAAACAGATACCAAAGGGGAGAAGGAGTCAGGAAAAATTACCCGTGGGGTGTTCTGATGCCTGAAAAAGCTAAAACAAAGAAAAGCAAGCCTGTTGCTCACACCCCTTTCCCCTGCTGAGCAAACCCATGCGATTTGGCAGAAAAACACGCCCAAAGATGCAGGCAAGACTACAGTGCTTCTGGGAAGAAGTGCCACAGAGAGCTCCTGTCAGCGCCAAGGGCATCTTTGATGCTGAGGAAGTATTTAATTGAGGAAGATTGTCAGAACACAAGAGTAGGATTAAAAGGATCTGAAAGCCTTTTAAAAGCCTTTGTACAGTTTCTAAAAAGTGTTGTGCCTTTCATCTTCAGAGCCGTCAAACCAACCCTTCAAAAGATGTAGTCACAGAGTAGAAGTGGATTAAAATGCTACTTAAAATCCATTCGGTTCTCTGTTAATTTGTGCTTAATTTCTTATTCAGGTGGATCCAGGTTATGTTTCTATGCTTTTGTTCCCCAGCACTGTGTGTAAAATTACCCTTACCAAAAAGGGAGGCTGGTGATGGGGTTTTTTCATACAATATTCAGAAATGAGCAGAATTTTACAAAGCTTGTGCGAGAGCCATGGAAGTTCACATCGCCTTGTCCTTTGCCGTAAGCATTCATGCCTACACTGGTGTCGAGCTCCCTTTCTGCCAGCGGGCAGAGAGAAGACCAGCAGCTGGGAGCTGGCACCAAGGGTTGCTCTACCTGTGTGAGAGAGTGCTTCCCTTGTCCCCTCGGCTTTCAACCCAGCACACCCAACTGTACCCTCCAGAAGGGCTATCTGTGCCTTGCAGCTTACTCATTTCTCAATAACACCATGTTGAATTTCAAGATGAGATGTTGATGCTGGCAAATGTCAGTTTTAAGGTGCAGTTATATTTTCTTCATTACCTGTGTTGCTTTTCAGCACCTTGCAACCAGATACTGGCTTTTTAAAGTAGGTTATAGTCAAGCATGGGCTCAGAGAGCGGCAAAGGAAACCTGCCCTTGGTGTCCTTCAGGCGTGTGAGTAATCTGTCTCCCTACGCATACAGAAGGGGAGGAAAAAGGGATGATGTGGCTTTGGTCCCTCCGTCCCTTGCCCTGTAAGCTCCTTGGCTGCATGACGTGAGTCTTCCCGATCCAAGCAGGGCTCCGTACCCTCGCCCTGCTTCGTACCCTCGCCCTGCTCCATCCACAGAGTGTCTGGATGCTCCCTGGTCCTTCCCCAGACCAGGCAGCAGCGAGCTGGGCTGCCTGCACCTGTACTGGGGCTCAGTCTAATCAGACGGGGAAATCTGGAGATCAGAATAGACAATATGGGAAATAAGGGTGTTAATGAGCTGAGAGAAACAGGTGAACTGACAGATACCTTCCAGCATTTCCAGACAGCAGCGAGTCGGGTCACGCTGTGCTCACAGAGGGGACTGCGGAGGAGAGCAGCAGAGTGATATATGCCAGCGCCCATGGTTCCTGCCCTGCTGGGTCGGCAGGCGGGCTGTTCAGAGCAGGTCAAGCCTGCCAGCCCCCCACCAGTGGGACACACGGGACCCCTTGGAGGGGCGTACGCCATGGTGAGACTGTTAAGAGGCCGGGAAGATGCCTGTGGCCTGGAAAGGATGGGCTATGCTTCACATTATTTGGCTTTCTGTTACTGTAGGGAGGAAAGACTCAGGTTTTGCCTGCATCCCTGGCACACCCAGCGGCAGCCCTGACTTGTGCTGTACCCCCAGGAAGACCTGGCAGGCGCTCCCCGCTGCTGCGGGCTGCCCTGCAGCGTCTGTTTGCTGATGAGCAACTGCTCTGATCTCCCTCTCTGTTTCCAGGATTTCACCCAAAAACTGTAAAAATACAAGGGGGACTTTTAGGCCAGTAACAGCAGAGAGTGACTGCAGGAGCAATACAAATTTTTAGGGCTAGTCAAAAACCAAAAGAGGTACCAAGCTGAAACATTCCACCTCTTTCTTTTCATCTTCTTTTTGTTTTGATATATATTTTTATCTGTCATTACTTGTAAGAAATTATTCTTTTTGCACTGCTTAACCTTTGACTCCAACGCAGTAGTCCTTCAGGGAGATGTTTCGTTGACTTAAACTTGACTCTTGTGTAAACGGTGTCTGCAGCATGAAGGTTTGTAATGCAGAATCCTTGAATACATGAAATGCTGTGCTATATTTGCTAATCCTTGCCCGTGTCAAGGCACATCACTCGCACTACATCCCAAGTAACCTAGGTAAAACACAGATGCGGTGACTCCTCTTGAAAGATATTGGAAATAAAACATGCATGGAACTAAAATGAGCTTGTCACAGCAGAGGTATTAATTCTGCAGTGTTCTGCATTTCCTGCATGAATCATTTTGTGTGCCTGTGTCTTCCTCTTTTGATGACTTGGCTGAGCAGAAGGAATGAGTTGCACGTATTTAAAGCCAGTCTGAATTCTTCTTTGGCAGAGAAATGGAGTGATTATGATCTCGCGGTTTATTCTATTAGCACTGCCCGTGGTAATAAAATGATGCTGCAGACATGAAAACTATGGTTGGTTGCCTGTGTGACCTACCTGTCTATGACGAGGGTTAAAATATCACATTTTACAAAGAAACTAGACCACCTGGAAGGGCAGAACAGACAGGAACCAGATCATTAAAGATACTGAAGTGGATTATTAGATCATTTTTGTATTTGTTCACCAGAAGGGAAAATTATCTGAAACCACCCCTGCAGACACACAGCCATGTTTTAAACCAGCTATCACTGTCCTGCCTTCAGAAGTTTGCACCAACAAACTGGTATGAGAATCTGCCTCTCCCCTGCTGTAGCCTGAGAAGAAGACTGTTGGTTTAATACTCCTAAAGCAGAGCTACTCTCTCTGAGCCTCTGTAGTTATGATGCTCCTATTTCAGGATTTGAGCAGTTTGATTGTGTATGTACTTCACCACCAACTTTCCAAAGAGATTTCTGTTGTCCAGAGGATTTAGCAGCAGCCTCAGTCATGGCACCTTGGGCAGGTTGCTGCCTCGTGTGTGCAGCCTTCAATCTCAAGATTCAACTTTTAATTGAAGCCTAGGCTGCTGGGGCAATGCTCTCTGCTGTGGCCACAAAGGAGCACGTTCTCCTCCTCGCCTCTGTCTCCACAAAGCTCTCCTGTCCCCCAGAGGCATCCTGGACTGTGTGTAAATCAGCGGCTCAATCTTCTGCCCATCTTACAGTATTAATCAGAAAACCTGTCAGAGGCGTGCGCTCTGTTAGACTCATGCCCTTTGCTATTTCAAGAGCTGTTCACAAACTTTCCAGCACTATATTTCTCTGCTGAAAAAGCAGACTAACTTACACCCAAAGGTCCTGGAGAGAAAGGTTTTATTTTGACATCATCTTAATCTTCCATAGACTATTTTATCTTTCTCTGGTGAAGTACTTTTCTTCTTTTAAATAGTAGTGCATTTCAGCAAGCAAACCAGTTACCAGTTCTCAGCTGGAATGCAACCTGGCCTATTAATGGCCCATTAATATTTTTTAAATGGGCAGCAAGCAAAATTTTCCATAATAATTGCCATTTTCTGTCTTTATTCTCATTTATTCAATTCCAACTTTAAAATGAAAAGATGAAACCAAAATATATCTGACTGACCCAAAGAAAATTTTTCTGAAATCTTTAATTTTCTCCTATGCAAGCAGAATAATTTTGTCATGTGATAGTTGCCACAAACTGGAATTGCCAACTTGCATCTAGTCCTTGTGTTGTGTTGGTGAGAGGATAGATACATGGAGGGAATACCATGCAAATTTACTACAAAATATTACATAAAATATAATATGATAAAATCAGCAATCAATTTATTTGCCTGCTGAATCTTCTAAGAAGAACCTGTTCTGCATTATTATTTGCTACAGTGACACGGTTGTCTCTGGGATTAAATAGCTCCTGAAAGGTGAGTTTGAGGAGTTAAGTGATGAGTTTAAATACCTAGAAGTCAGATACATGCTCAGCCACCCCTCGTGATTCTTTCTTTGGGTTCCCTGTGCTTTGGTTTCTCTCTGAAAGTGAAAAAAGTAGCAAGTTCCTGTTTCACAGGGAGTTTACGCTGCACTTGGGAATTTCAGAGTAGCACAGAATTGCTGGACTCTTCCTGCCAGCAGATATTCATGCCATCAGTACACAGCCCTGGCACGCTGGGAAACTCTCCTGAGACTGCTGGCTCTGTTGAGAGATCTTGCACGCACCAACCATCTCAACGGTAGTCGCAATATTTTCCACTCAACTTCTGAAAACGTGCTACAAAATACACACTCATCTCAAAGAAATATGCTTGCTTCCTGCTATAAAAGGTGTATAATTATTTTTTTTAAACATCAGATGCCTGAAAACATGAACAACTTAGCACACAGCCACTGCTCCAGAGCAACTGATAGCCGATGGTGCATCTGCCACTGCTCCAGAGCAACTGATAGCCGATGGTGCATCTTCCACTGTGCTAGCTGGGAAGCACCAGACGACTCTTCCCCCGGAGGAAACGAAGGTTGGGCAAAGCTTTGTGCACTCCGTGTGGCGATACCCCTGCCAGAGACTGGGGTGGTGGCCAGCCTTTGGCACTGCAAGGGACAAGAGCTGGCTCAGAAGGTTGGTGGTGATGGGTGGCAGCGGTGGGGGGACAGCCGGTGTGGTGGTCTGATGCACTCCAGAGAGGGATTTGGCTTAGGAAAGGTTTTGATTCCGTTTTCTTTTCCCAGTGTGGATGTGTAGCCTAAGATATAGCCTTCCAAATGGGTCCCATGGCTTGCAGGAAAAAGATTAATTATGTTCAATAAAAAGGCACTTGACTGCTCCGGTCTGTTACTTGGAAGCACGTGTGGGCAAGGTTAGACCATAAAACATGGCTATACATTACCATGTTTTTTCAACAGCCACATTTCTTAACTGATCAATATTCCAGATTCAAGTTTCTATAACCGCCTGCAGAGAATCTAATTTAGGTTTATGTATTTCAACCAGCTCAGCAAGAGTTTTAGAGGTTTCTTAGGCATTATCAAGCTGGGATCCTATTTTTTAAGGAAAAAAAACCAAAACAAGTTTCCATTTTTTTAAGGAAATTAGGTTGCAATTGCTACATAGGTTTCCAAGTAATTTCCTTCTCTTGCAGAAGTAGGTGATGCCCTAATAATACCTCTAATGCTAAAAGAAACTGGGAACTGGCAAACCCACTGCTGCCAGGGATTGTAAGGGGATTGAATATGTGTGAGGAGTCCAAAGCAAATGAAGTGAGGCCAGAACTCTGGATGCTGGAGCTACAAATGCTTTTTTTGCTGGTGCTCTCATGGCTCTGCTTCCCTGCGAAGCAAGAACACAATGTTCAAAGGAAAAAAATCTTCAAAAGAGGCAGAGGTAGACAGCGGACCCAAACCTGAAAGGAAAGCATTATCGAAAAGGAAAAGCTGGCGCAGAGCCTGTTTCCAGCAGAAGGGTTTCACAAGCAGTCATCCAGGCTGCCCCTTGCCTCACTTGTTTTCCTGACTTGCTTCTGGCCTTGTAGAGCCTGATTTGCAAAACAGCAGTCTGCAAAAGCCTGTGTGGTGCACCTAACTTGCATGTCTGATCGCTTGAAATGCCAGATTTTCAGGGTATTCACAGTAATCGAGCATTAACTAAGCCTGCTGTTGAACATGAACTTTCAAGTGCAGCCCTGGGCAGATGTCGGGTTATTTTCTCATGTCTGTGTACTAATGACTATGTCTCCAACCATAGCAAGCTGCTCAATGGGATTAGTATATGACTGATTTTTAAAAAGGACTGGGCAAGTTAAGGTTTAACCTCTGCCTCCCTGTCCGTAGGCAGTGAGAGCAGAGGGGTTGTTTTTGGAATGGCTCTAGCATACCGTCTACCTTGAACGAAGATGTAAAGCGAGGTTGTTCAGTTGGCACAAATGTCTAGCAGACTTTACCTGGTGCTGTCACCAACGTGGAAATCTCTTTAACTGCTAAGCAACTTACAATATGCACAATCTTTGTAATATGCAGGCACCATGCAAAAATTGGCACAGCTTGCGGAACGTCTAGAAGGCATAATACCATACCCTATAGCTCTTATGTGGAGGTAGCTTGGTGTTTCTCTACAGAATTGCCTCATGCCAGAGACATGTACCCTCATTAGTTTTGAGCTGGAAATGTTTCCAAATTAAACTCAAAGCAGACCTGGGGCAAGTCATAGAAAACATTTGTCTAAAAAGCCTACAAATACAGCCATGTTTTCACAGCTCTCCTAGCAGAATAGCACAATTATTGGAAAGCAGCAAAGACTTTCCCTGCACAGGTAATGGAAGTTACATATAAGACCCTGTGTGTTTCACTGAAGTCAAAATTGCAGAGAGTTTGTAAGAAATAATTCCTCATTCCCACTGGGTAACTATGGGTTTTCATTCAAATGCTCCCATTGAGCAATACCTCTATTTGGAAAAGGAAGATAGTATTCAGCATCCAGTTAGTAGCAACGGCAGAGCATGGTCCCATCTGAATGCAAATTAATGTATGTTGGCAATAGGAAAAGGTTTTCAGTATAATATCCTAAAAACAATTGCTGCAAAAAGACACATAGGGAGCAGAAACGGCATGCAGCTGCCACCTGATTCTGTAGGCATGATAGTGCACGGTATCTTTCCCTCTTGCCCAAAGCTGGTTACCGTATACCCATGGTATATATCACTTTACTGCCACTATATTAGAATATTTTAGGATATTTCATTCAAGGATCCCAAAAAAAGCAGCGTAATGCTTAAAAATGCCTTTCATCATCACAACTAGCAGAGCTGGCTCACTGGTCAGGTTCACCCAAATATGAGTGCTGGAAGTTGTGAGGAGAACAGTGCTAGCCTCCCTGTTTGATTAATGGGCTTAACAACGAGTGCCCAAGTGACTTCCAGGTAATTCTGGAGAACAACTTTCCTTACAAGGACATAGGTTTGCACTAGAATTTTTACCAATTCTAAGACGTCAGCATGTAACGGTTAGACCTTCACATTGCAATTACCCTATCCTTCAAGTCCCTGCTCTAGGTGAATCCAAGAGCTTCTGTAAATATAAAAGTGTAGGCTATCCTAGAAAACGTGAGGTTAATACATTAATGAAATACCTCAGGGAGGGAAAGATGTGGTTTCTGAGAATATTAAGAAAGTATTGTTTATATGCCAGCTGGAAAACTGTATAGAATCCTACAGTGAAGTCGCTGAGCCTAATTACAAATTGATGATAACTGCCCATGGAGGATGAGAGAATGCACTTCCCCCATGCTTGAAAGGAGGAGCCGGGAGCCAATATTATCACTTATTTTTTATGTTATGCCACAACCTGAGTCAAATCAGAGAAGGTACTCATGATATTTTGGCACTTCGGAAATACGTATGGAAGTATTCACGCAGAGCCCGGGAGCTAAATAGGATTAAGATGGCATAGGGGGAAAGGAGAAAGAAGCAGTAGTAAGACTGTGTAACATTGTGTTAGACTGCTTTTGCCCTTCTACCAATTTTATCCAATGCAACTGCAGTTATGCCTTCTTTTCCCCTGCCGCCACACCTCTCACTACAAAAATCGCAAGTGCTAACACAGAAGTTGTGGGTGACAAGCTTCTGAGGCTGGAATAAACTACCTTTCTAATAAAAAGGCACAGATATCATAAGACATTTTCAATTCCCTTATCTTAAAAGGGCTTGCCAGTGTTGGGCAGAACAGCAAATGCAGCTGCTCAGCCTTGTATACTCTTCTTAGACTGCATGACCTGCATTAAATGGCATTACACTCAGGTATGTTGGAGAGACTGTCTGATGTGTCCTCACAAAAATGAGATGAAGACGAGACTGCTGAAGGAAAAAGAATGACCAGCAGATAATAACACATGTGCTTGACTTACTAGCATGAGTAAAGGTACAAGTATTTGTTAAAAGCACTCTCAAACCCGCAAATCAACAGATTTCTTTGAAGAAAACATTTTGGATAGGAACAGAGAGACAAGAATGTATTCCTTGTAAATTAATTACAAAATATAAAAATATTTGACACTAAAAAGAGCTTGGCTGATGGCTCAAGCTCTAAATGCTCCCCCCGCCCTCAAAATAAACCTGCACTTGTCACGAACACCTAAATGCTCTCTCTGCACTTGTTGTTGCCTGAAGAAACCACTGGGGTAGGCGATAGTTCAGATTCCACGTCTTGCCTTTCGGATGTCGGCTGATCACTGAAAAACCAGCAGATGTGCATGTTGATTAAGGTCCTGAAACTAATCTCCCAGAGGCCAGGAGGTGCCTTCAGACCAACTGTCAGATGGTACAAACTTTCAGCTCCAAAATGCAACTGAACTCCATTTCAGCAAATGAGCAAAAGTTACAATCAATAATGTACTATGAAAATAATGAATAAAAGATCATCGGGTGTATCAGTGATTCAAAATCGCTTGAGCTCTTCTTTAATACTACTGGACTGAATTGCTTGAGGAATGATTTGAGTTCAGTGACCCAGATTGGTCTCTCTATGAATGTTTACTTCATTAAAAAAACAGTGGCCATGCAGCAGGAATGATAAGATGAAGCACCGCGCAGCTGGGTACAGGGGCTTTCAGCCCCACAGCTCTTTCTCTCCTTTCAGGTCAGACATTGAGGTCAGACATCTACCTATTGTATTCTATACATAACTTTTACATCACAGAATGTATCTTTTCACAAAGCCCGCTCACTCCCGCTAACCGCAAAGTGGGACAGACTTAGTCCTTTCCTTTCTTCTGGAAGTCCTAAATCTGTGGTTTCCAACCAGGCGCTCCAGGGGCTGCTTCCAAAGTGACCAAGAAAAGCAAATTCGTAAACTGTGTGTGTGACACTGCATGTGCCACAAGCTGCTGAGGGGTCTGTGCTTCCTGAAAAAATAGGGTTGAATATTCCTGCTCCGTGCTACTCCTCTGTAACCCGGGGACGTGGCCACACTTCAGTCTTTCTACTTCAGTGGTGGTGGTCTTGCCTATCTCAGGTGGAACTTTCTTTTTTTCCCCTCAGAGGACACAAACTCATTTTTATCCTCTCTAAAGATTAGTGAAAGCGAATTTGTGAACTTAAATTATTCAAGGTTTTGAGAAAGCAGGCAGCTATTTGTAGTTTGTCCACTGGCCCCAACATATTAAGTGGCTAATTTCCGAAGCCTTGCGCGCTAAGCAACGTTCGCTGTCAAAACCTCACATCTGATTTTTTCACGGGAAGTTTCTAGCATGCCGTGTGGAAGCAGCAGTTGTTTCTACGTTCCTTCCAACGTGTTAAATGACAGTAACGGATGCAGAGCCTAAAGCGGTCAACTTTCTAAAGGTAAGGTAGTTTGCAATCTGTCACCGGTGACAAAACCAATTTCAAACAGAAACACTGTGCAGGAAAAGACAGGAGACACCTCTGCAGTTTGTAAACCGAATAATGACAAACTTGTGGCAGCCGTTAAGGCACATGTGCTTTTTACTTTTGTAGCAATTACCTGCAAGACTTGAGGAAGTTAAACAGTATTGACACGAGAGAGCTGCCTCGAGCCCCCGACCGTGGCTTCCTCTCGCGCCGTAGTAGTGCGGTGCCATAACGGAGCAGGTGCTGAAGCACGTCAGCTCAGGTCACTGCTGACAACGGTGACGCCGTTTCTCCATGCTGAGGTGCCCTTCTTCTGCTTGGGACCCGGCTCTACACATGTAGGAGCTGCTGATGCCTTTACGAGTAGCTCAGACACTGCGCAGCAACTCTTAGGTACCTGCCCTTGCTGTGAAATACAGAGCCCTGAGTTGGTACTTGCGTTCCCTCTCTAGTCCTCAGGGTCGAGCACCCCAAAATGAAGGCCGGACCAGCCAGCAAAGGAATCGAGGAGCCAGCAGAAAAGGACGAGGAAGTTTGTGTCCAAAAGCCCCTTGCCCGCTAGCATGCAATTGCCTGAACGCAGGCTGCAGAGATTTCTTCCAGGTAAGATATGCAGCCCGCAGTCTCCCCTGGAGGCTGTTTTCATCTGGTTTGAAATTACGGAAAGGCGTTCACTGCTTGCTTTCACGCTGCGGGTGGAATTGCCATGTAAGAGCCTAGTTAGTACAGCTGCGCAGGAGTGGGGATCTGATCTTGTCTCTTCCTCCACCTAAAACGGTTTCAGGTATCATCTCCTGCCCAGGCAGACTCATCTTACACATTTTTCAGTCTCCTGGATGTTTTGCCACAGGGGAGAAAGGCCAGTGCAAGAACACGGCTCCAAAAGAAGCGCGGGTCTACAGCCCCACGCTGAGGGCGGTCAGCCCGGAGGGGCAATCCCTGCTTCGGAGAACAGCGTAAAATCCACAGACCAGCAGTCGCTGGGGGGAAAACCAGTCATGGGAACTGGGGCCATTCTACTTAGCTCAGTTTTAAAGGACCCAAGTCCTTACTTGGATTTAGCCAGGAAATTCAGAGATTGCACTGAAAATTAATCTGTGCACACGTATGAACCTCCATACCAGCAGGCTATGGGCAAAGGAAATTCGGTAAGTAGTGCTCTAGTTGTGTTTATAGCTGGCATATTGGCTATTCGCCCTCAAGGGGAGGAGGGATTAAGGGCCTGACAGTGAACCATCTGCCTGCAACCCCTAAGTGACCTGCTGAGGCAGAGATAAAATTCTGTGCTCCACCGCAAAGTGGAGAAGGGTGAATATAAACAATATACCCTTCGAAGGAGGAGTCGGGAGGGTTTCTCACTCTTCTGGTTCTCCTTAGACAATGGGAAGGCCATAACCTTCCACCACCAAGGGAAAAGGAGAATTTTGCCCAGGGCACGTTGCCATGAGATTAAAGGGCTCTTGGCTGCAGGACAGCTGGAGGATGGGAGAAGTGGTGTCACCCAGATGCTGGAGAAGGGAGGGGGAAAAAATGAAGAGGTGTCTTTCCTTTCCTCGCTGTCTTTGCAAGCACTTATGTGGCTCTTTCTGTCATAAAAACAAGTGCTGCTTGCTAGAAAAATATATTATAGAGTGACTTACTGCAGTTCCCGGGTGCAGACGTCAGCACCAGGAGTGAATTCGTAGGCTGCCTATTCCTGGCAACTCCCATTGGAACCAGGGGGAAACAAGGACCCTCGAAACCTTACAGGAGGTATGAGACATCGGGATTCATCAGAGGGCAGGAGGGGAAGGAAAATCTCTAGGAAGAATTCATTAGGGCCGTGTAGTTCTACTGCTGCTGTTCTGTCTTGTTCGTCAGTATTCAAGCGTAAGCAAGTTACACCTACTCTGTAAATACGCCTTCAAATACTTTCTGCGTGCTAAATATTCTCGATGTCTCCTATGCCTAAAAAGTTAAGTTTAATTTCAGAAAATAAATTAAAAAAATAATTTATTTCTGATTTTTGCAAGATTACTGATTATTCTGGGGAAAAATATGCACGTATTGTATTATGGGGAAAAAAAGCCTTTAACATTTTTGGAAATCCTGCGTCTCAAGATGTACCACCATTACATGGTTTCTGTCTTTTTATAATTTCGGCTTACAGACTCTAAGCCTTCTATATTTTCCATGTAATGTGAGATAAAAATAATGTAAATTAAAAATCATTAATAAAACAAATCAATAGAATTAGGGAGTTAAAGCTAAAGGGTGTTTTAAGTCAATGACTGAAAATTAGATTTATTGGACCACTTTTTAAACAGATGGCTGCCTCACCACACTGTGTGTCTAAGCTAAGACCATTTCAAATACTATCTAAATACAGAGATGCAAGGAGTTAAACATGTTACAAGATAGAAGAGCAAGCAGTGAGCCCTCTAAACACCTGGAGGAAAAGATCAAATCTTTTGGACAGACATAGCCTTCTCACAGACAGACATAAAAACTCTGTAACTAAAAGGACAAAATACGAATTGGTTCTTTGAAATTAGACAAAAGTCCAGATTCCCTTTACTGTTTTGTACCCACCAGAACATTAATTCACAGCCTGCACAACAGATGACACCATTCATCTGTTTATTTTATGCTCAAATATTGTTATGTCCAATAGATTAGTACATACTTTACCATTATTGATTCATAAAAGCCTTTTTGCAAGATCCCATAAGTACTGATTTTTACATGCATCATCCCATGTACATGCAGAAAATGTGTTCCTGCCTTTTACAGAACCACAGAATCATTAAGGTTGGAAAAGACCTTTAAGATCATCAAGACCAACCATCAACCTGACACCACCATGTGTCGAAAACCATGTCCCGAAGTGCCACGTCCACACGTTTTTTGAACACTTCCAGTGATGGTGACTCCACCACCTCCATGGGCAGCCTGTTCCAATGCTTGACCACTCTCTCCGTAAAGAAGTTTTTCCTAATATCCAATCTAAACCTCCCCTGGTGCAACTTGAGGCCATTTCCTCTTGTCCTATCACTAGTTACTTGGGAGAAGAGACCAACACCCACGTCGCCACAACCCCCTTTCAGGTAGTTGTACAGAGCGATAAGGTCTCCTCTCAGCCTCCTCTTCTTCAGACTAAACAACCCCAGTTCCCTCAGCCGCTCCTCATAAGACATGTGCTCCAGACCCCTCACCAGCTTCGTTGCCCTTCTCTGGACACGCTCCAGCAACAGACCCATCAACAACATTTAACAGGACTTACTAACTTCCCCTGACCCTGCAAAGCCCTAAGTCTGCATGGGAGGCATCTTGCACGTGTACTAAGCTCTATTAAACCCTTAGCTACTTGAAATAATACTTAGTCTACCTTCCATATGATATACTGATACCTCATTCAGTTACATGGCTTTATCTGCAACTGCTGCTTCCGCTTCGATGACAGTTTGATGCTTTGGTTTTCTCAGCTCTATTTTTGGCCAGTGTTGACCTGATATTTTGAGCTTAATATTTCTATTCAAATAGAAAGCGTTTGGTAGCAGCCTTGTCATGTTTCTTAATTTTTTTTCCTTCCAGCCATTGCTGTCGCACTGGAAGTCAGTGTAAGTTCCCATTTAATGTTCTAAGAGAGTCCCCTGTCTCTCCTGTGATTTCTGCGCAGCTTATTATCCAATTTTCTTTCATTTTAAGGTAGTACTTGGGGCATCATTTTTTAAGATTCCCTTCTCTTGGCCCCAAAGCTCTTTATTTCTTTTCAGGTCAGCTTTCTGCTGCTAAAGTCTTATTGGACTTTGTCATCCCATGGAAGAGAACCAGAGTCTGAGCTTACTCTGGGGATGACTCCTGGGAGCCTGCAAGGTAGACCGAGGAGTGGGAGGTGGCTGGGGGTAATGGGAGGGACGGTGGCAGAGGAGAAGATGAGGAATAAAACAGTGGGAACAAGAGGGCAGAGTCTACAACTGTACTATTTTTAATCAGCACAAAGCCCAAAAGAAATTTAGTGGATAAACACTGCCAAACACGTTAAGGAATTCTTTTTTCAGATGGAGACAAAAGTAAAGAGCAGAAAATCCTTGCCTGGCAGGATGCTGACATTCATTTTAGATATCGATTGGAGTCCTATCTAACTGATTTCAGACCAGTCATTAGGGGCAATTAGACAACTTTCCCAGTGGCACCAGAGTCTGCTAGGAAGCAGCAGGAACTCCATCTCCTTTGATCTTTAAAGGTCACTGGAGACAGCCCAGCATCAATGGGGAAATGGCCTGTGCTGCTCCATTGCAGCACTGGTCCCAGCATCCTGCTGGGAGCTGGAGGTGCGGCTTTCACCTGCCTCTCTACTACGCTTAGTGAAGGGTCACCGAGAGCACGCTGGGACTGCCGCAGGTCTTAGCAGCCATCTGGCAAAAATCTCCAAAAGATTTTTGTCCATCCCAAATATAACAGGGGTCATACAGAGAATATCAGGGGTTCTTTTATTAAAGATTCTTTAACAGATCCCCATTGTTTTCTGTGTAAAAAAAAAAAAGAGAAAGAAATTATTAAAGATCAGGCACTAACATTTTTTCTTATACTTTGTGTCTACAGAAACAGTACCAGCATTACTAAATGATCAGTCCTTTCACAGATTGCTTACCTGAAATTTAGCCTGTTTGAGTGGCTCAATGCATGTTAGAAAACTCAGGCCTCTGGTTAAGATGAATATATGAACAAAGGGACCACTGCAGTAACTTTTGAGAAGAGAATCCAAATCTCAGCTATAATAGAGAAAAGTCCTGTTGTACTCTTTTCTACGCTGAAGTAAAGGCAAGGTACATGTAATGACACAAGCTTAAGGGAATCCTAAGAAATCTTACCTAATCTACCTCACATGTATGTACTTTATGAGGAAAATATTAAATCTGCACTTGAAAAGTTCTTAGAGAGCTAGGATTCTAAACAGAGACTGTTTACAAAGCAAAAGAACAATTAAAATGAATTAAAGGATGCACAGTATTTTACTTTTTTTTTAAATCTCAGCAAACTCACGGGCTTATAGTGTTTAAGGCTAGAGGAGACCGGCGTGAACATCTTCTCTAATCTGTGCGGACCATGGCTACTCTATGTTACGCAGCGATTATTTTCTTACAGAAAATCAGTCTTCCTTAGTATGCAACCGAACACTTGGAAGATCTGTAATGTGACTGAAAGCAGAGGATCGTTTACATAATATTAATTCTTTACTTAAAAACCTCAAGTGATGGCAAATCAGACATATACGGAAAATCTGATTCAGAAGTTAACCCTTCTTTTAAAAATATATCACTTTCAAAACATTTAACTTTTGTTTCTTTATGGGAATGTCCCCCCAAAATTAAGTTTCTTCTTTTTGAATAAGTAACTGTTTTGACTGTGATCTAGTTACCTTTTAAACTAAGTATTTTAAATATGAAAACATGACTAATGCAGATAATCTGCATGCATACACTGGAATCCTATCTTATATGTGCCCTTTTTTTCCTGGTAGTTATTATCATGCAATCCTATTCTTGCTGTTTAGGAAACTGAGGCACAGGGAAGTAAGAATATTTCTCAAAGGACGCATGTCTGTAAAAATACATACACACATTCATGATCTTTCTTCACAAATGCTCCATCCTTGCTTGTTTGCTCTTTATTTCATCTAGATTCAAACAAAAATATCAGGCAGTTTATTAAAATAGGTCAAATATTTGTGAAGATTCCAGCAATATGTCTGTAAATGGTGTGAAGGCAGGTATGCATCAGAAAGTAACAAACCCACCACAGTACAGCTGGAAGTTTAAAGCTGAGACCAGCTAAAGCAGTGCTCAGCTCCGCAAAGCTGTGGCAGGCAGTTTACAAAGACAGACTCTCTAATGAGCAATCAGCAATTCCTGCATTATTTATTTCTATATTGTTCTGATATTTCCAGAGCACAGAGAAATAAAAAATAAGTCTCCTAACGCTCAATGAAGCCGTGGCTGGACGTGATGCCAAAAGTCTGCCTGCAATTATTGTGAGGGATTTCAGTACACCCTCCTGTGTGACGTGAATGTGACGTGACACAAAAATGCATTGCGTGACCACCTCAGTCTGAAATTTCAAAGCATTTATTTATACTAAGGAATCGCACTCGCAGGTTACCAGTGTCCAAGTGCTCAGCAGTAACACTGGAGAGCTGCCACTGGCGCTTCCCGGGCTCCTCGAGGAGCCGAAGGGAAGAGCAGGGGTTGCTGGAACACCTCTTACCGGGGTGACGGTACCAGCCGCGATGCCCCGGGAAGAAGCGCCGCAGGAGCGGCAGCACTCTGCCTGCGCGCGGGCGCGCCGGAGCAGTAAGTGCAGATAAAGACGTTTTCCCTTTCCGTGACGCGACGAGGCTCCTTGTACTCTTTGTACTTTCTTTGCAATACAGTCAGATACACGACTTGTAAAAACAACCACCAGTCTGTAGATTTTAAAATAATAATTAGCAATGACTAATATCTGGCTCAGGTTTCACAGCCAGCAGCAGCTGCTCTAGCTGCGATTCACACCTAAGCCCTCGTGGTGTTCTGGTTTCCTGGTTTGTGCCGGCACTGAAAGGTAGGAGCTGCCAGAGGAAGGGACACGTTTCGCTGGGGTCTTCGCAGTCTTAGTCTCATGCAGAGCTACAAACGCTTTCCTTTGCAAAGGCACCCCGAGTGTATACATGTCATTTTAAGTGCTATTTAATGCTTTCTTCTGTGATGAGTTGGTACAAAGTTGAGTTGTTATAACTTATGTCAAGAGCCAGGTTAAATTAATCCCCATGAACCATGGCACTTTTATTTGGGATGTCATTACAACGTCATTACTTTGCATTGTAATAGTGCCTGCTGGTCTCAACCTGGTTAAGCCACGCATGCTAAATGCTTGAAATAAAATTTGAAAAAAGAAAGAAGATAGGCTCTTGACCCAAAATGCCTATAAGCCAAAAAATTTTAAGATATGAATGAAAAACCTGGGATGTGGTTAGAAAGGTAGGAGTGGGATAGTCAAGCTTTAGCCATATTTCTCAATGATGTGATCTATGGACTTCTATTACCATCTTTTTCATCCATATTCAGTCTCAGGAGAGTCCTCCCAGATAAAAAGATAGACACAGTAATAGTTCATGGGCAGAAAGGACAGAGACATCACAACCTATCTGCAGAACTTGTCCAGCTTCTTGCCTACTCCTGTTTAACATGCATCTACTCAACAGCACATTATAATTGAGAGTCCTTGAATCAGAGAAGCACATATATAATGTATGTTTTGTGGGGTACTCTTGCTACATTTTAGTGGTTTCTACACTTAGGTCCATGATTGTAATTTAACCTGTGACTATATGTGCCAAAAGGTAACCAAGTGTCTTCCTGTCCCCAAAGCTGTTCTGGGAACAGAGCAGCAGAGGCTAAGTGACTAGTTTTCGGTATTTCCGATGTAGCTACCAAAGCTAGTTCTCCATTGCAGAAGGCAAATCATGTGATCCATGTAGACATCTACCTTCAGATTAAATTAATTCCATAACAGTGGGGTAGAATTCATCTCTAAATTAATATAACTAAATTTAGGAGTCCAGATGTAGCTGAACAGATATGACCTAGATGCCTAAGTTTCTGTTATAGTTATTGCAGCCTAAAAGAGCTATGAGCCAGAGGTGCTGGATTTAGCTCCTTCAACTTAGGTATGCCTCAATGCCATCTGAGATGCTCCATGGTATCGGAAACGCTCATATGTAGTTGACAGAACTGAAACAAGACCTCTGAGAGATCAGCACCCTTCAAGAGCAGCAGCTGGAGACCACAATATTTTCAAGCATCTCAGATGGCACTATGTATCTATGGACAAGGAACTGAATAAAATTTTAGGTGTTTACTTTAGGGTGAGCTAAATGACTCAAGGATCCATAGACGACATTTATTGATTATAATGGAAGATTAAACATTAGGCTCATATGTAATCTACACACAGGCAGCTTCCCAGTCTCAGGGTGGTAAACCAGATGGAGAGAACTGTGTTCCAAGGAACATTTGTGGAAGAAGAATGCTTTTCTTTCTATCTAAATTTATGCAAAGACTACTGATGTATTTTTAGTTGTAAATATCCTAAGTTCCCCTGCTCTTCCTATAGAGAGAGTGAATTTATCAGGGATGTAAAATACTAAATGTGAGTTCAACTAAGGGGTTACATGGTAATTTCTAGAATAGTTATCTGTATCTTCATGAGCAAGAGTCTGGGAAAAAGCTGTGAAATCAAATTCAAGAAGCAACTAAAATTTTCACTGGTGGAAGAAATCAAATTAAGTGTGACTTAGTAGCAGAAAACTTCCAATACAAAAAAACCCCAAATATTGGGGAGAACAGCACATTCAGTGCTCGTGGAGAAAAGGAATTAATTTTACATGAACTAGGTTCTTCATGCAACCACTGTTGCCTGTATTATTTCTACAGTAGCTGGTTCTACTGACTATTGCATGGAAGCAGTAATTCATTCCAGGGTTACAAATTACCTGTTCTGTGTGACAGTTGTTATCTCACCAAGTTTGACGTACCTGGCAGAGAGGGGTGAGGACATAATTTGACCACAGACACTTCAGTCGTTCTTTTGTAACCAAGGCCCAGAAAGCTTTATGACTTAACAAAAACTCCTGGGGAAAACAAAGTATTTTTCATGTTGCCTCTGTGAAATACAGCTTTTCTCCAGGGACCTTCAGTTATACTTTGCCTTTGTATACGTGCAAGTAAAACGCAAATAATGCAAGATCATTTCATACAGCACCAGATCATAAGCAAAGCTGTGAAATTGCTGCTCTTCAGTGGCAGTGGATGGTAGATGTTGCCAAGAACTATGTCCAGTGTCCAGTCTGGACTTGAATCTGAGCATGGAGACTGGTAACCTTGGAAGAAAGTGACTGTACTTCTGTTCACAGTTCAGTTTCTTGTGTCAGACTTAGGTCAACCACTCTGTAAAATGGGGGAAAGAGAGAGATACTGTACCAACCACCCCACTCACCAGTATAGATCCAACTGGAATTCAGAAGTAGCGATGGCACTGAGAGATGACAATAGCAGAGAGACTTTTCAGAGACTGACTTCGGTGTTTCACACATCGATTGCCGTTTAGCCAGCCGAGCGTACCCACTGACAGTTCTCTCACAGCATGCCAGACAAATGCAACACAGAAACTGAAAACAGTCAGCATCTTAAATGAAAGTCAACGACCATTAACTCGTTAAGTCAGATTAAGTCTGCACAGAATTGGCAGAATAAATTGTGTGTGTGTGAGTATCAAAGACATAATTAAGGTATTTGTAAAAAGGGCAGGAGGAATTACCAGTCACCAGGACACGATCCGTTTTCCTCCTTTTACCCAGGTCCTTTTAACAAGGGGACAGCTTCAGATAAAGCAAAATGAGTGTGTATAAGGAGTCAAGATCTAAGCTAAGGAGAAACATTATAGTAAAAAAAAGTGTGTTGGACTTAAACTATAGCTTTTTTCATACCAGTTAGCACCACTCATTCTCCTGTTCTGACTCTCAAGAGCGTTTACCAGCCCTAGTTCTGTCCATTCCATGGCAACCTTACTTTTGTTGTAATGCTTCCAAAAATGCTCTTTTGTTAGAACAACATACTTGCTCATAAAATAGCTGAGTCTATATGCTGCATACAGTCGTAACTGTGTCCCCTACTAATGACAAAAAGATAACTTTAAAACAGTTTTAAACCAGACATTGATGTTGGGTTTGCTTTAGGTAGAGGACAAGAACACCTAGGGAAAATTGTGGCCATTATACAAACAAATACAGTATGCTCCAGCAAAATGTCAATTAGAAGCATCATTGTGCTAAATGAAGATGCTCAATTTTCACTCTAGAAACTGTACCCAACTCTCTCTGTGAACCTATGGAGACTTTAAACCGACTTTGTTGCTTGCTGTTTGTATTTGAAGCAACAAGGTCAACCCTAATCTGACTCCTGTTCCTTGTATTTTCAGTGAACAGCTATACACTGCTGATAAATTTTTCCTAAGTACCTTTTTCTCTTTACTCACAAAAGACAACCAATTCATGTTATTTATACAATTTCTCTTAAGATATTCTCTTAATTCTACACTGCTATTTCGAATTTCTGTTAGAACCAGGAACAGCAGTCATTCCATATTGCTGATATTAACATTCTTGATTTCATTTTGTAGGGATTTGAATGACTCAGCATCACATTCCTCATGATTAGGAAACGTTTTGCAATTTCATTTTATGATGTATCAATAAAATTTTATTTTTCCCTTAATGTGCCCTTCTGAGATCAGCTTGCCATAAAACACATTCATGTGCTGCTGATTTAGCCATAGCTCTCTTGCTGATTTTTTCCATTGCTCAAGACACTTATCATTAATGTAAACTCCATCAACTCTTACTCCTACCTCAGCTAAGAATCTGACTGAAAAGCAAAGACTGGAATCAATTTCTAATTTAGGAAGAAAATAACTGCTTGGGAAGAAAATAACTTGAGGGGAAAAAAATAATCAACAGCAACAGCCACTGCAATTACTGCATGAAATTAAGACATTTACAAATGCAAGAAGAACAGACTGCAGCTTATTTAAGATGGTCAGGTGTTCTAGTTAAAAAATATTGGGGTTGTTCCTTCTAAATTTTGTACCAGTTTAATCAAAGCCGATGTAGACATATGACTACACCCGCTCCCTTTTGTCAGCACCTGCAGAACCACTTCTATCCCATTTCCTCTTGACAGAGTCAGAGATTGCTTCTGTCTCTGTTTCATTGTGCAGTTAAGTGGCTGATCTGTCTTCCTCAATACCTTTTCAGCATCCCGTTGTTCTAATGTATCTCCAGAGCACCTGGGTCCAAGAGAAAATAAGAAAGGGAAGCAAAGAGAGGTGCTGGTGGGTGATGGGTAATGCCAAGAGAAAGCAAGTTCCATGCAAATTAAGAGAAACTGATGCAAATATATCGCAGAGTGAATTAGGTTGGATATGGAAGCTCAGCAGAACATGGGTAAAGATTTGAACTTTAGCCCCTGCTCCCAGGGACTGCTATATAATTCTCAATCACCACCTAATGACAAACAACAACTCTTATTGACAGCAGTCTATTTCAGGGAAAGAGGGCTGTGCCAAGGCAAAGCTATGGCCTTTGAATCTTCTCAGGCAGGGAAGGGCACTGAGCTGAGGCTCCCATACTTTGAGCAAGTGCTCTAACACTGACCTAAAGAAGAAAAGAATGTGCTGCCAGTTTTGAAAGCAGTTATACATATTATGGAAAACCAAACCTGAACTCTGGAACTACTTCTTAAGACTTCAGAGGTGAAAGAGAGGCGGCAATACCTAGTTTGGCTCATCCTAGCAGGGCCTATGCTCTAAGCTGCTTTGCCCTGTCAAGACTGAGGTGCTTTCCGGACATGCTGAAGACCTTCTGTTACCTTGGGAACTTTAAAGTTCAATATTAAAGGAAATATAGTAATGTTTATGGACAGCTGAGTTGAGATCTTGAAGATTTAATTTGGATTTATGTGTCTGCAATCGCCTAAATAATTACTTTTGCATCTCAGTTCATGATGATACAAGAAGTCTACTTTAAATTCTTTGGGTCTTTGATGCAACTAAGATTGCAATTGTTCCTACCCTTTTTTAGGCTTTGGATTGGCAGCTTTCCATGCAGTCAGATACCTGTGGGCCAGGCAGAGCTTTACTGATGTTTCTGAGCCAGTTTTCAGAATGGGCACCATATATCTTATATATTGATCACGAATAATAGAAATATACAGACCTGTTTTCACTTTGAAGAAGCCTAAGGTTAAAAATAGCAAAATTTGCTTTATGTAACAGACCAAGAAATAAATTCAGGCTCTTTTCTGCATGCTCTCTAACAGCAATAACACATCGAAGATTCACTCATTGGCTCATATATCAAGACACATTGTCTCAATTGTAAGTGCTTTTCACAAGATGGCCTTAAAATAGAACACTGTTTCCGATTTATTCAGAAAAAATAAAAAGAGGATGAAAAATCCTATTTGTAAATAATATTAAAATTATTTGGAGTGCCAAACAGAAAAGCCAGCATTTAATTTTAAAATAAAGCTAGAATTTAAAGGAAGATAAACCAAAAAGGTTTACACTTAAATTTTATTTAGCATTCACTTTCATATAATATTTGCCCAGTGATTAACATTGATGAGTTAAAGTGTATTCCAATATCAGTGAAAGAATGTGTTTTTTTTTGTCTTGCAGAAGAAACACTCAAAGGTTAGCAACTGTAATTCAAGGTCAAAATTTCTCCTGAGTCTTGTTCTCTTCACATAGGAGCTGGTTTAAAACACTGCTCTGTTTGAGAGCTTTTAGATTGGATACATCTTCGCTTACAACAGGGACATCTTCACTTTGATCCTCAGTTATCAGATCTTCACTGTCTGACAGCGTACACAGGAGTGTATCATTTTCATAGGTAGGAAAATAATACCTGAAAGCAACAAGGCATAATTACTAGATAGTGACATATTTTGTCTGAAAGAGGTTGAGCATATTATATGAGATTAGATTTAAAAAAAGGAAAAATGAGAAAGTCTGGTTGTCTGGAATGACAGTAAACAGCACACCCAAAAATCAACTGGCATGTACATCTTAGAAGCGTCATACAGATGGGTTGGCAACAGACAAGTCCTTCTCCCTATTTCTTCACCTGTATGTTGTCACAGCTGAGGCCACAGATCCAGATTTGTCTCACAACAAATGCTGAACTGAGATGTTTGAGTTAGAACACTCCCTATGCTTTACCACCTGTGGCATCATCCCCCAGGCATATTCAGCCTCCCTACAATCTGAACCGGTGTTATGTTATGCGCTCTCTCTATATGCTATGAGAAAACTAAAGGTAAACGACCAACTTGTTTTGATTCCTAAAGTTCGGTGGACATTATGCACGTATCTATATGAGACAGGCAATGGTCTGGTTATCGTTGGACTTGATGATCTTGAAGGTCCTTTCCAACCTAGTGATTCTGTGAAAATAAGTGGTTTGGTTTGGTTCTAGATCCGAATGCCCCGAGCGCATCTTTACTAGCAATGAAATGTGTGCCTGATACCTGTCCCAGGCATGATCTGCATCTGTGTCGAGAGCTAATGGCTGGAAGAATCTTGTGCCTACAAGTGGGGCATTTGAGATGTCACTTTGGTGCACAGATTCAACCTTGACTCCACCAGTGAAAGTGCTCTGAGTGCACCGCGTATGCCTTTCACCGTTCACTGTACAACTGCAAATACAGGCAAAAGGGAATTTTGCAACAATAAACTTCTCTAGCATACTAGTTGCAGACACAATTTATGGGGATAGTGCATCCTGGATACAAATAGAAGAGCAGTATCACATGTTCATTTTAGCTGCAGACAGTGCAGGGATTTATAATTCTGAGTAGTTTTGAGAGCACTTCTTATTTTTTTCTGGGACCGTAGAGCTGGGGAGCTGAGGACACTGTTGCACTGGCAAAATCCAGAAGTTTCAACTCACTGTTTTACAGACATTATCAAATAGCAGTACAAATGCTGGAGGAAACCCATGTGCCCTTACTGTGGTTGATCCCATGTAGACCTGGCTGGCAGGAATGTAATGTGTTTGGTCTCTTCCATATGACTTATCAATCCTCCTTTAGACTGAAATTTCTCCTGGCAGTTGTAACAACGACAGTGATGGATTTCTCTTCTGATGAAGTTCACTAGCTTTACTTGCTGATAAAAGTTCAGACCTGGGAGAGATGGTAGCGAACAAGCACTTGAGGAACATGAGACTTAATTTACAAATGTTTTCTTGGACTAAGCATAAACACTGATCAAGGTTTACTGGAGACTTGCACTGCCTGAATGCTGTAACTTGGTAAATTAACTGAACAAATGCTTTTTCCCAGCTGCAGGAGAACTAGCCCTTCTTTTAACGTAAAAATTGCAAATACCTTGCTTCCTCTCAGTCTAAAGCAGGAAGCAAGCCTTGGCCAAACACAGCTTAGAGCACAGCCTTCTAAGTTGCAAGCAAGTCTTAACAGGCATAATAATAACAACAACAACAATACTACTACTAACAAGACTAACAACAACAACAACAACAACAATAGTAATAATTCTTCCAGGGCTCCAGCAGCCAGACCTGAGACTCATAGAGTGGGTATTTGCAGCTACTCTGCAAAAGAATCCAATGGTTTTAAAGAAAATAGCACATGTCTTTGGCACTAACAACAGTTCCAGAAAATAAAGTGTTCTTGGCATTCTTTCGTAAGCTGGCAGAAACAGTTTCCATAATGGAAAAGTTAAATGTCTGAACAAAAATCAAATTGATACAGTTGTTTTCCAGTATTCTTATGATGTGGTTTTCTCCACACTAGTGGCAAATGCTGACAATTACAGTATCTCTTACTCACCATGCTCTGACTTTATTTTAAGAAAGTCAAATCCATGTGATTTCTGGAGGGGGAAGAAAAAGGAAAGAATAAAATATTTCCACTACTTCTACTATTCCAAGTTAAAAATAGTTCAGCTTTTCATAGACTGACACAGACATGCATATAGACATGCAAGCACTAGTACATGAAAAAAAACCCCTGAAGTTTTGTTTCATCAAAAACTTTTGTATTCTGTTAAACTGCAACGCTCCTGTTAAATTATTAAAACTGAAACACAGATGCTAACCATCGAATGTATTAAATCATCAAGTTGTTATACTATTAAAGATGCTGCCTCTTTATTGTCTGTACACTCATTTTGTGGTTTAACTGCAACAACTCACAAGTAATAGCTGGTCACACTCTCAGTGTAAAAATTGACTCCACTGCATATTTCAGAGAACAGATGCTGGAGATGCATGCAGCACTTCAGTTCTGTGCTAAAGAGGGCATTCTAATGCAGCAGCTGATTTGATCTTAACAAAGATGCTACAATCCTACTTTTTAATTCCAAAGTGATGCAAGAATTGATATTTAAAACAAGTCTTACCTGCATGTGAAAATACAGTTTTTCTGTGGTGTCCACTTGTTGTTCACAGAACAGGCAAACTGCACACACAGGATGCTCTTCCCAGTCAGACCAGTCTCTTAACGATTCAGAGTCAAAAAGATTCATTTAATTGTGGAAAAGAGAAGAGACATTTTGTGAAAGGGCACTTCAGATTCTGCACGCACAGCACCAGAAATAAATCCAGAGAAACAGAATACTTTAAAGGGGTGGAAGAGACAGTGTGATTTATAGCTGGATATATCATTAGAATCTGGTTTACAGTCTAAAAAAATGACGAATTCAAGAATAACTAAGCAGTTACTGTTGGGTAATTCCTGTGCAGATAGGCCGTAAGTCCTACTTGAATTTTCCTGCACTAACAAACAGGATCTTAACTTCAGTTTCTATCCAGTTTGGCAAGTCATCAAATACTGCATTCAGTGTTTATTTTTATAAGGTCTTTTAAAATTCTTTTATACCTTTCTAATCTTTCAATACACCAGCCAAAGACATAATCATCAGGCAGAGTTCACTCAAAGTGTTATTTACTTATCAAATATTATTATTCCTGAAAAAGACACTCATGCTATTTCTAGATATGTACACAGAGAAAAAATACTTTACCAACACATCCATTTAGATCCACAAGGCTGCTGAGCGATAGAAGTATTACTGCAACCAGGTATAACCAAGTAAAATTAAGCTCAAGTCACAGACAGAACCAGGAAGGTCAGGGGCCCTGATACCCACAAATTACCTCCTGCTTATTTAATCCTCTACAGCCAAGGAAGCCACCTCTGCAGTGATCTGAGGGCCTGGACCACAGATGACCACTGAGGAGAGGCAGATGTCACCTCAGTCAGCACCACTGAGAAGTTTCCTTCAAAATCCTGCTTTAATCTCTAGCTGTTACCTTTTTATCAGACTTTTTTGTACCATTTTTTTCTCATGCTGACATTTTTGATGCTTACTCTTGACTTTTAAATTTGAACAAAATCATTCAATCGTTTTTAGTACAAAAGTAAAAAATGTTTTGCCTACATGATTACAAACTGAAAAGGCTCTTGTTTGAGCTATATGCACACGAAAAATAGGCTTGTGGTTGAAATATGAAATTTACAGCCCTCGTTGTGGAGAACTGTCTTTGATGAGAACAATTTGGAGTTGATTTGACCGGCTTAAATGAATTTTAACTGTGTACTAGCTATGCACAGCATTTTCCTTTAACTACTTTCAACAATAATGGTCTTGCAGGTCTTTATAATGGGCACATAAGTAACTCTTACTCTTCTAGGTTATCTAGTAATTCCCGGTCATCCTCTGACTGCACTTCCTCCCAGGACTTTCCAAATTCCTGAGGAAAAAAAAAGAAAAGAAAAAACATTTCCTGATTCACATCACATTTTAAATAACAACTGAATGAACATCTGGGAAGTCATAATCAACATCTTATTTTGGATCACATTGGTATTTCTGTGAATTAAAGGTAGTCATACAACACTACTCCAGTAATAATTTTTAAAATAAATATTCATTTTGTTTTTCAGTGAGGCATTCCCCACGCTACATCTGGGAAATAAGATGATTTGGCACAGAGCTCTCAAGAAGAGCATTCGTGCTCTGTGTAAAACTAGAGTGTAGCAACATTACCAAGATGTTCCCAAGGTGGGTATGTTACCACTGTCTCAAGTTTGCCATCACATTTCTCAATCCAATCTGCCTACCTTGCTGTTCATGCAGCATATTCTGCTTAAACAGTGCAGACCTGAGGCTTTAGCTGGCACTGCTACACCAGCCAGCGCTTGTACCTTCTACAAGGTTATGTCAGTAAAAGCACATGGTGTAAACCACAAAGGCAGTATGGGCCAGGGCATAGGTCTCTGAGCTAGACTCCAGTTTCTCCTCCATCCCTTTCTCAGATGTGAATGTAAGCACATCTATTCATGGTGTTCTGTTCTTCCTTTTACTTTTTGTCTTATTTATTTATATCTTAAAGACCTTCAGCACAATGTATATCACAATACATTTGTGCAGCATTCAGCATAATGGCAAGACTCTCAGCTTGACTGTGATATAAATAACAGGCAACAAAAAGCTGAAGCACTCTACTGAAATACCAGCAGTGATCTCTAGTTAGTGTTTTTCTTCCCTCCAATTCTTCCTGCCTTTAAAAATAAACCAGAGCCAACTAACCAGTAATCAAAATAGTATTTTGGAACTCATACTTTTGACAGCTGTGAAGGATTCACAAAGATCATAGTTGATGATCTTGTCTCCATTAAAACAAAGGCAGCTAATAAAAAGATCATTCCTTCATTTATTTCATTCAAATATTCCTTCTGATAAATATATTTAATAACATCCTTCGTAACAAGTGCTATTGGCCAAAAGATATTGGAAAAAGAAGCAAAAGATATCCATCATCTAACAAATTAATGAGAATTTTCAAAGCTGTTAGTGTCTATCAGGTAAACAATAAGCAAATGTCTCTAGACAGCTCTAAACATAATGTCATCATATATTACAGAATAAAAATTCAGTAATTAATTCAGTGATGCTACATAGTAGTGTGTAAACTCTCTGAATTACAGGGGAGACTCATTAATGTCACCATTACTGTGAGATAACATGAAGCCATTAACACCTCTCACCACATGTTCTCCCAGCTGCACACTAGTTTCCTATGGGTACGAATGTTAACACCGTAATGAGAGGATAGCGGCTCACAACCACTGCAAAATGAAGATGAATGCTCACAATTTTTCCCCTTACTAGCTTGATGTATATGTGCACAAAACAGTACGTTCAAAACAGCAGCCAGTATTTAGCTTCACCTTTTAGTTAAAGGTGAAGGGGGAAAACCATGCACAAGCTTTGTTATTGTTGCTGTTTCTTTTGGGTGTTTCTGTAAGAAGGCAGAGAAGGATCTTGTAAGAGGTCTCTGTTTCCCTCATCTATTTATATTCAGAGGAAAAAAAAGGAAAAAGCTAATCAGGACTTGTATCACTGGAAAATTGCATGGCAAATGGATAACTAGAGACACTGTGATGAAAGTGCTGAGACTGAAGGTGAGCAACTGGGTGGGAAAGAGTGCTTCGAAACATTCATTAAGCTCTTTTAATTTTTTTTTCTTTTTTTTTCTTTTTTTAAAAACACTTTTTCAATTCTACAGCTTGATGGGCATCTGGGACCAAGGGTGCCTTTGTTAAGTATTCAACTTCCCTTGCTCTTTCATCCAAGATGCAAGAGCTCCCAGCAATGATCTCTAGAGACTCACAAGAAATTCTTAACAAAACCAGAGGAAAAACTAGACTTCACATTAATAGTTCAAAGAGTAGAAAATGCATAATTAAAAAAACCTGCAAGCCTTGCTATATATCCAAAGAAAACCAGCCTTTTAAAAACAAAAATACTTCCCAGATACCTCATGGAGAGGAGGATGCTATAGAAAAGTGAGGACAGCATGCAAATGCGTGTGGTTTGATTTCCTCTTCCAAAATGAAGTCTAAATGCACAGAGATTAATTGACTCTCAGAGAATTTATCTTCTCAACTTAAGCACAGTTTTAAGGGTACTACAGGGAGAAGGTCTGTGTGTTTCACTGAGGCAACATACCCCAACTTGAGAAGAAGTGCTGAGATGGGAGAAACTAGAAGCAGCAGCTGGTATCTCAAGCAGTTTTCCCAAAAGAGCAGTTACTGATCTACACACAAACGTAGTTCCAGGCCCGTGGAGCTCAGAAACTCCAAACAGATGCTGCTTTCCCCTGCAAATTTCCTCTCAACCCTTCTTCTCACCCGCCTTACTGTGATTATCTGAATTGTTTTATATTGCTGCAGAACTTAGAGATGCTTTATCACATAGAAAGATGGTCTTACCCCAACATTAGTTAATAGACATTGGATGAATTTTAATATGAAGTGTTCCCCCACTTGGGGGATTTTATTAAGTCTTGAACTATCACCAACTGATGAAGAGTCTTCCTTTACTATTTTACAAAATATACCCTGCTTAAATGAAAACAGGCTAAATATAAATAGTAACCTCCATAACAACACATGCCCTGCAGCCTCCAACAGGTACTAACGATGATTTAAGGTGTAAAAGCTTTATGAAACAAGTTTTCTAGTAAGTAACAGGTATCATTTTCAGCTGTCGTAGTTTAGTCGTAAGTGTACTCATGATAGTGATGTTGCATTACTACAGATACATGCCATCAGTCAATTTGAAAATAAACATCTGTGCTTACTACACAGCATATTCTAAACTTAAAGTGCTGCTGGTAACAATCAGGTGAACACAGAAAGGCTCTGTCAGTCTGGATCCGCCTCTGTTCCTTGGGCTGGGAATAAGAGTTTTAATACTGTCTTCTGCTCTTCTATGGCCTCCAGCAGGCACCACAGACTAAAAAGTTCTCCCCTCCCCATTTTTACTTGACTCTGTGCAAGGCGAGTCATGGGGTCACAGGCTAACACAGGCTCAGAAACAAGAAAATGAGGCTGGAAGTTTTTTTGGAGAAAAGAAAAATAAGGTAACCTACATATGTATGTTGGATGCATTGTTGCTCAGTTCTTCACCCTTTACTATCTGTTGGTCTTTTTCAATTTATACTTCAAGCCTTTCTGAAAAGGATAGGTATCATCTTCCATACTTGCACAATACTTGCAAAAGGCCTCCAAATCCACTGGGGAAGTCACCCCACTGCCTTTCAAGTCATTTGCATAATTGCAAAACTTCCACTCTAATGTAATGTAACTATCTAATAATAAACTTCTAATACCTGCTTATGAAAGAAATTATTATGCATGCACATGGCAAAAAAAGCTTCCACTCCTACTAAAGATCACATTTATTACTCTTATTGTAACACTAACCTGTGAGCAACAGACCATGTCAATAATATGGGAGTAGACAAATGAAAGCAGCTTGTAGGTCATGACAGAAGTCATAGAAAGTCTCAGAATACCAAAATATTTACAAAGGAATTTGCGCTTATATTACTCATTGCTATGCCAAATTGGAAATTTAGAGAACGGAATTACCAACACACAGACATAAAATGTAACTTATGTTATGAAAACAGATTCTTACAACCGCACTAAAAACACAAGTGAAGCCAAAAGCAGACTGGAGGGAAAGGAAGAAGGCAGGCAAGCCTACTGCTCTAAATGAAATCAATGGGAGTTCTGCCACCGGCTTAAAAGCGCAAGTAAGAGCTGGCCAGAAGATCATGAGGTGATTCAGCAGTCATTCTCAGGACATCTGAACAAAAAGCCCTTAAAACCTCTCAGTACAAAAGCCACAAAATAAAGGAAACTGCCAGTTCCAGCTTAATAAGACTATTTTACACAGTGCTTGGTGAAGATAATATGTAAAGGAAAATTATTGAAAAAGGGTAATAATGTCTGTAAGGTGGTTGTACTAAAGAACTATCCATTTAAATAGCTTAAGGTCCAGTTGCTGATAGAAAAGCTTTATGGTGCGCATCCTAAAACTAAAGTGGATAAGACTCTGATAATATCGATGTTTATCGTTAGAAGACCTACTTGGACTTATAGTCTCTTTATGATGAAAACAAACTTGATCAAACTGGCATATACAAAGATCTTTATTACATTCAAAATTCAAATTTTTCTGTGAAAACATACAAAAATAGTTAAGTTGTATGCCTACATCTTTAGGTCAAGATGAATTCAGTAGTAAATTTTGAAACAGAACATGTGTCATTTCAGATAAGATATCTAATCCAAGTCTGAGTCTGTGAAATTGTATAATTCTCCTGGGCATTTAGAGCAATGCGAAGCACAAATATTTAAAACTCATTGAGAAGTCAGTAAAGCTTGATAGTACACATTAAAAAAACAGACTCCTCTAGTAAATTGTGAAGTGCTGGGGAAGAGGAAGCAGAATCACTACATCATGTCATTACAGAAAGCAGACCTTGCATAACATCTACAATTCACTGTCTATAGACTCATCTTGAAAAAAAAGAATCCTACCACATTAATATAATCGACTGTAGACTACATATGTGCAGTAGAGAATAATGTTATTTCTCTTTACATGTAAAGGCCAATCTATTCAACCCCCAGTGAACAAATTAAAGTTTCTCCCTTTAATCTTTTTAGCCTTTGTGCAAAAATAAAGGGCTTATCAAAGGGTATTTTGAAAGCAAACACTTTCTACTACATAAGAACTATCCTAAAAATTTCACGTTAATGAAAAATTAAATCGCATGCAACATTACTGTGCAAATATACATTTTACAGTGAACTATTCTATAAGTGTTTAAGACGGAGTTTTTAGTCTGTTTTTAATCCTTTATTCCAAAAAAATCCTTTCGTTAAAAGAAGAAATGTCAGAGGTTCTGATACGGTTGCAGTTTGATGGGTCAGAAAGCCTGAGTAGAAACAGTCCACTGGGTAGAACGTAGTGAAAGACAACGGAAAATGTGTGGAAAGAAAACATGGCTGTAGCAGAGCATACAGAGCAAGACAAAGGACTGTCATCGTTCAAAGTATGTCCCGAAGTAGCACTGGCAGCACACTGGTACAAACCTTGCACATGCAGACCCCCCTGCCCAATTTTAAACATTTTGGTGGTTTGACATAGCTTGTTTGAATTATATTTACCATCCTCTGTCTGTAACAGCAGGGACCTGAAAAATACATTTGTAAGTGATGCTGCTGAGTGATCAAGACCTGAACTGGTTCAGGCTGGCATAAGAAGTTACTCTGCAAAGTCCTGCCCAGAATACCAGCAACAGCTAAAGAGGACCAAGGCCCTGGCTTGAGCACTGGCCTGTGGTTGCCCATACTGTTTAATAGTTTGGATGCTCCGTGGCCACGCCAGCAGCACTGCCCAGACAATGCTTGGACATAGTTCAGGAAGCGTGCATGCCACAGATCATTCTTGGTAGACAGCATGGACAAGGCCACCAGTTTTGGAGCAACTGGAGAGAGTGGGAAAAGAGGTTAGGTATATGAATATATGAGTCTTACTGTTATATTTACTTTGGCATATTCTGCTTATTAACATGACACAGCTACTGTGTCTGCACTGATGTTATGACCTCCCTGCATGTGTCTAAAATTTCTGAAGGAGTATCACACGGTTCTTTGCTTCTGGGCAGTCCTTGAGCTCAATTTCCTGAGCAAACCCGGGACAGATTCAAATCTGAACAACGAATGCAGAAGGTAATTTAAAGAGGATGCCAAGTTCTGAAAGAATAAGATTACCTGCAGGACTAGCAGAGATGAACAGAACTATTAAAATCACTTGATTACAACATTAAACTCAAGTCTGTTAACTTGCAAGGAAGAAGTGAACGCTCAGTTCTGTTGAGAAGCTGAGAAAATCTACCCTGCAGAACTTCACAACTTTTCCCCCACTGTGCAGCAAGTATAGGTCAGTTTTTAAAGCAGTGATATTTTAATATCTAGAGAAGAAAATATAGGCTTCAGGTCATTGATCTTTGGAAGCAAAGTATACAGGATCACAGAGGGAATTCACTCCATCTTGGGTAGAAGGGACTTGGCAGAGCATTAAACATACAACTTTTTGTTCTCACTATTAGAGTAAAACCCAGGGAGAGAAATTAAAGGAAAGAGTACGTAAAACAGTCAAGGGTGCCTATTTATAACCTGGATATTAACACATATAGAAGGCACAAAGCCTAGTGCAGGTGAAATATAGTTATTTCTGGCACAGAATGTAGCAGCTTTTGAAGCAGCTCCCATATTCATGAATTGGAAGACAGAAAGTGAAAAAACTATTATACACACTTGCATACATACTCTCAAAGGTCTGAGATAAAAAATATTAAAACCTAGCAACATACACCTACCTGGAGGCTAAAAACGAACACTTACTTTTGTTTCATCTACGTATCTTTAATTTTCCTCCTTTTTGTGTGAGCTTAAGGTTTGTAGAAAACAAGCTCAAAGCCAATAGAATTCAAGTTAGACCCCCATTTACTTCATTATCTCATTTTCCCTTCTGGTTATTAAAGCAGAGACTGAGTACTAATGACATGATGATTAGCATCTCTTCAAGCTGCATTCTTGCATCTCTCAAAATCAATTCTCAACAACAAATGTTTACTATTCCTTAGTTTAACAATTATCCAGAATACCATACCATAAACGAGCATATTTCTTAAGAGTCCTTCACTTGATTTTTGACCTTTGTACTAACTGCTGGTTTGGAATTGCTCACTTTCAACAAGTTGTTGTATGTATCTCTTTAGTCAATTTACTAATTATTCATAGAGCCACTTACCAAGTAATTAATGATATAAAATTTGTCATATTCTTTGTTTTTGGCATTGATTCTGCGATGCTGCTTCTTTCTCATGTGATCTTTAAGTGTGTTTTTGTCTCTGAAGACTTTTTCACAGTATAAACACTGCAAACTAAGATAAAAAGGTAAACAGGTCAACATACAGATATATACAGTAAGATTAAACCTATACATGTGAGAGCAAGCTAAATGAAAAAGAAAGTTTATTTGAAAAAAAAAAGTACAAGATAATCTTACATCACAGTAGAGTCAATCAAACACAGAGATGACAAAAATGACATAAAATGAAAATACAGATAATAAAAAAGTTTACTGTTTGCTCCACATGCAAAGTAGGAGGAAGGTCTGATTAACCAAAATTGTCCTACCAAGGGCATGGGAGGGCTGCTGATAGGTCAACATGTGAACTCTTAACTCAGCATGCATTGATATCTACCCATCAGTAACTGTTTCTTTGTAACTTAGAGAGAAAAAAACCTGAACTCTGAATGTGCTACATTTCTTTAAAAACAATTTAAATTATCTAAACAGAAAGTTTTATACTTCTAACTCAACAAGGAGGCTAAATGAAAGTTTGCCAGGGTGATCAATGGGTTTTGAAATCCTGAGAAATTGAATTTAGTAAATAAATTCATACACACACGTATATATAAAATAATTAATGTATATCTATATACATACATACATATATACACATATATGGACAAGAATTATTATATATACACACACATTACTTGAGGAGGTGAAAACATGTATTAACAAATGAAAATTTTACCATGGTATGTCTTCCGGAGCAAACAAACCAGAACTATATGACCTGTCCTAAGTTCTCTATTATGAGCACTATAAAATAATTGCTCTCTCCACTGTAGTATCAACTGACACCTGAAAGTTGAGCCTATAAAGCATTATGTCAAGTCTCTTGACTCAGACAGTGGACTATGAAGACAGTAATGTACATTTCAGCCTAAATGGATGATTATCCCTGAAATAGATGTAGCAGAACCCTGCGCTTACAGGAACATCCTTGTTTTAATGGATGTAGGTCTTGAGCCTCTAGTTAGCGAAGGTGCTAAAACATTTTTCTTATAAGCGATGCCTTACATATCCTACCAAGACAGAGACAGTTTCTTGGGCCATTTGAAAATTTATCTCTGCAGGGGGATGGGGAAAACCCCTAGCAAAGAATTTCTCATGAAATATAAACTTTGTAACTGTGGCATTATATCTTTGTATAGGGAGATGCTGGCTAGCAAGAAAAAAAGTTTGATGGGAGGGAAAAATGACAGCACTTTAAGGCACAAACCCCATGGATATTAAAAAAATGAGGTGGCTCTGACTTAAAATTATCACCTTTTTTTTCTTTACTCACAGATGAAAGCATGCTTGATTGATGCAGAAGGAATTTTAACAGTGTCTGGGTCAGGCCTTTCTGTGATTTCCCCAGGGTTTAAGATATAGATGTTGAAGAAGAAAATTATTTTCTTACTCAAGCATTTGCCCCCACACAAAACATTAATATTGTGCCTAGAAGGTCTGTACCTACACTCTGAAAATGCTTATACTCCTTCAGCAAAGGTGCATCCAGACTCCCCTCAGCTCTCGTGCATGGAGCAGCAATTCAGGATTCTCAGCGTCTTTTTGCCTTCCAAGAACTGTTGTAACATTCAGGCTCACTGTTCAGGAAGTTTTAAGTTCTCCTTGCGCTTGCAGCCTCAAAATCTAAATATTGTCTTGCTGGTGAATCATAGGTCCAATGGCAGAATTTTAATATCTGCTTTGTTCCACCTGCTAACAGCAAAGTGTTTGCTCTACTTGTGAAAGGCATTCCCAGGAAGAGTATGTAATGCCTGTCCTCAGCATACACAATGTAGTCACGCTATTTGCCTGAAACAAGTTTTTTTTTCCTCTTAATAATATTTTCAGGTACTATTCTACTAGCATAACTATTAAGTCTATTCTCAGCAGTAGGAGGAGTGGCCTTTCACTACTTGGGAAGCAATTTCAGCACGTGTATTAACTACAGAGAGGATTGGCTTTGAGAAACCTCCATCTAAATGAAATCCTCAGCTCCTATCGATAAATAGTAAAGCTGCAATTTATCAGTGAGCAACGCGACTCCGTGCATTAGGCAACACCAATGATAACATAAAAGGCATTGTTAATACATCTTTATTTCTGGAAGAAGTTAACCTGTATCTACTGTGACTGCACATTTATTGTCAGGCCAAAGACTAAATTAGAGAGCACTGCTGCCTTTTCCATCCTTTGGATCTTTTTTTTTTTTTTTCCCTTCCTAATCCTAAATTTTCTTCGAAGGATATTTAATCTAATTTCCATGTCCCAGTTTTCACAAATCCCAGTGTTCTGTGGCTTTTCATAACTAAGCCTAACATTTAGGCAAATTTCTCCTACAGTCTCTGATTACAGATTGTATTAAAATCTAATAAACTTGTTAGCGCTATAGCTTCACTCTTAAGGAATTACATTTCTGCTAGAGCCTAGTTTATATTTGTGGCATACTTCATATTGTCCCATTTATGAAATCCATAAAGGGCACTTAGATAACTTGTAAAGGAAACTCAGAGTGAAGAGTTTCTTGCTCATTGCTATCCAAGTTCACCTTCCAGATTCCCTTTTGAACTTCTTCAGCCATCTCAGGTTTACATGTGCCTGAGGCAGCATACACATTGGCTTCCCCCTTCTGCTCTGGGATGTACTCTTGTAAGCAGTAGAGAAGGGAGAGACCAAACATCCCACGTTATCGATAGACAGAGAGGGAAATGAAGATTGGCATAAGAACTCTTTCTCAGTGATTAACAAGATGTTTAGCAAAAAGATCATTATGATATCTAACGTTATGATCTCTAACAGTCATGGTTTAGTCCCAGCTGGCAACTAAGCAACACGCAGATGCTCGCTGGCCTCCCCCACTAGGTGGGATGAGGGAGAGAATCGGGGAAAAAAAACCTCGTGAGCTGAGATAAAGACAGTTCAATAGGTAAAGCAAAAGCTGCGCACACAAGCAAAGCAAAACAAGGAATTAATTCACCACTTCCCATCAGCAGGCAGGTGTTCAGCCATCTCCAGGGAAGCAGGGCTCTGTCACATGTAACAGTTACTTGGGAGGACAAACCCCATTAACTTCGAATGTCTCCCCTCTTCCTACTTCTCCCCCCACCTTTATATGCACAGCATGATGTCATACGCTATGGAATATCCCTTTGGTCAGTTGGGGTCAGCTGTCCCAGCTGTCGCCTCCCAACTTCTTGTGCATCCCCAGCCTCCTCGCTGGTGGGGTGGTGTGAGAAGCAGAAAAGGACTTGACTTTGTGTGAGCACTGCTCAGCAGTAATGAAAACATCCCTGAATTATCAACACTGTTTTCAGCATAAATCCAAAACACAGCCCCATACTAGCTACTGTGACGGAAATTAACTCTATCCCAGCCGAAACCAGCACAAACAGTTATGAGAAGAAGGGATGTGCTATTATTGATGCCAATGAAAACTGTGCAATGCATAACAACTGAAGCACTGCCTGTGACTCCATTTTTCCAGCAAACACATACTACGAATCATTACAAATTAGCTCTCAATAAGTCAACAAAAAGCCTTCTAAGAGCACTCACCATAAACTTACATTCTCTCTTTGTTTCTTCTTAACTAACCACAAACATTGAATTAATTTTAACCCAACTTATTTCCAAAGTTAAAAGAAATATGACCTAAGTCCATTAAAAAAAAACCCAAATGAAAAACTACTTACTTGTCGAGCTTCTCCTGCAATACAGCCAAAAACTCATAGCAATTCACAATGTTATCTGGCAGCCCGATGTTAAAAGCATGCTCTCTTGCCATATGATTGAGAAGGACAGACCTACAAAAGACATTAAAAAAGAATATGACATAGTTTTGAATACATATGAGAATTTTCAATTAGTAGTGACTTGAAATACACCAATTGCTCTAAAAATGCATAAAAGCCAACCTTAAATAAACAATAATAGTGTTGCTGCCACTGCTAGAAAAAAAACGCAACTTTATTGAAATAGGCAGTTTTCACTTTCAGCTCTGCTGAACGTTCAGTAACATTTCAACTGCTTAACATGCATGAAATATAATCCTTTAAACAAAAATTACAATATAGTTGATTTTGACCCTCACTGTTAGCAAAGCTCATTTATTAACTTGAATATGCAAATCACATGTTTCAAACAACCGTCTTGAGAAACATTCAAAAAAGCCATTTGTCAGTTTTCCCTATACTGGTTAGCAAAGCAGAAATTCTTGGATGTGGTATGCTTTTACATCAATATCGCTTCACACAGCACTAGCAACACAAACAGCACTCAAAAGTATGCATGAACGAACACAATGGATGTTTAAATAAGATATCTTTCTAATAGAGATATACGGGTTAATTCCTTAGGTGCCCAGCATCTCTATATGCCTCAGCTTCTGCTTTTGGGGACTAAAGAAATATCCAAGTGTTGACACTGTTAAGCCTTGCTTTCACCACAGTCCAGGTACGATTTTCAAACCATGTATTCACCTGTCAGACCCACGAGTAAGCAGAGGATGAAGTTCTTGGGGGTTGAATGATGTGAACTTCACTAACATCAGGCAGTAAAGAGAATAGGATACTCAGACAACACTGGGATGACCTGCAGGGACAAGACCTCAGGTTCTACCTTTGCAGAGTACCAGAACTACCCTTGCAAACAGACATTCAGAGATAAGTCTCATTCTCTCCCAACTGAAACTGATTTACCCTGTATAAAGAAATTTTTATCGGAGCAAGCACTTGAATGCAATTCCTGCTCGCACTTGACTGATGCTGCAAAGCACTCCATCCTCATTCTAATTTTCCTCTCCTCTTTTTCATTTCATCTTCAAAATCACACTGGTTTGGCGAGGTTTAAATAGGAAAATGTGTAACTGGACAGAAATATTTTTTAACAGCTATACTGGCCTAAACAACTCTCCCTACCACTAAAACAACTGCCAAAAAAATGGTTCAGTTCCCAACTCCAGCTTACTGTGTAGTATAAAAAGTTGTACTGGAATAAATAAAGGATTGAGAAGTAGGACAGAGTCTATGTAAAATGGCACTTCAGTTGAAAGAAATACTTAAACTATACCTTAAAATTAATTCCATCTCCTGAGTCCTACCAGTAGGCACTAACTGGTTCCATGACATTAAAACCATAAACAAAGAAGCTGAGCAGATATGAAAAAAAATAAAACAAAAGCAAACAGGTCAATAAACAAACCTGTTTCCTGTGAATTCTTGATCGCAGAACATACACATACTATGAAAACTTGTGTCGTATCTCTCTTGCTGTTGCTGTTCTAGAATTTCTCTCTATGAAAAGAAACAGATACGGCTATTCAGAAAAAAATATGAATCGTTCCATCAGATAAGCTTATTATACCTCTTTATCCTTACTGGTAACAATGAACATATAAAATTAAAATGTGCTGCTGACAAAAATCAGATGTTCGTATTTTTTGAGAGTGGGTTCTCACAAAAACTGCAAGTTTTTTCAAAGGCAGTATGTGCTCCAGTCCAGTTCCAGTAAATTCTCCCAGTATTCTACAAGGTGCATGGAAAGAAATACAATCCATAGTGAGATTTTACGCAGCTATTTAACTGATTCTGTATACAACATATCAGTTTATTGTTTCTACTTATAGTTCAGATTTGCCTCTGGTATCAGTGAGGAAGTTTATGGGCAACCACATAACGCCCAGTGGAATGATAAACTCAATTTTACATGGCTAATTGCAGGCAATCTAGAGGACTTCATAATACGGGACCGATGACAAGAGCCCTGGCAGTTTCTGCAAGGAGGTATGGCACATACTAAACTCAGGGAAAAGGAGAAGACCATTGCCTTTACCACTGGTCCTGTTTAATGCAGAGCAACAGGCTAGCCTAGACACTCTACAACACTTGACACAACTTTCCTAACGACAGCAAAATCATGCAGCAGGCGATTTTCTCTGGTGCTGTAACAGCAGCGGTATCGTTGTACGGTGGAGTTACTATATGCTTCAGATGGAAAGGCCGTAATCATCTGGGACATGGGAGAATCGGTGTTTGGATTAAAACTTAGCACATTTTCAGCCCAGCAGCACACTACCTTGCACTTGTGTTTTAAGTACTGACAACAGGTTTATTTTCTGTGCAATGTAGAGGTGCTACTGCCTGCTTTCTGACATTCGGGATCCTGACTGAATTTCTTAGGGGATTTTCTCAATCTCTTTATCTCCTTAGAGCCGGAAACAGTGGAGCTTTGTGTTTCTCACCTACCTCTTTCGTATCTCTTTCGTGTGGATTAAGGCCCAAATTTGCCCATAGTCCACATCTAAATTCACACTCAGCTACACCTGTTGGATAAGCTCCATAGAAGGCAGAAAAGAAAGAAAAAGAAAAGAAAAAAGAAAGGAAAAAAAAACAAAAAGAAAAAAAAAAGGAAAGGGAAAAAACCCCAACCCCAAAAAGAAATAAGAGGAAGGCTTGAGCTATTGTCATTACAGGTCCAAATGTGTCCTGCAGCATGGATGGGCTGGTGTGGACCTACCACACCACACCCCACGGCCCACTGAGAGATGGCAGGAGGCTGATATTGGGCAAATAAACGTGCTGTTGGTTTCTTTTCCACAAGAGCAGCATGCTGTATCCAGCGAGGGGCGGTGGGATGAAAAGGATGCTTGCTGGAGAGCGCAGGAGCGTGGCTGCTGTGGGGCACGAGCGCACCGTGCCATAGCCTGTTCTGAGGCCCATATTCAACCACGAAATTTGGGAGCTGTAGCTGTTGCACATCAGCTACAAGTCTCTTACCCTGAAAATGCAGATCCTGGGGCTATTTTGTTTGTTCTTCTACTACAAGGTGTACATTTTACGTTGGAGTCATGCTCAGCAGTGCCTACTCAAATTTCAGGCCATATCTGCTCACGTCCTGCTGCATTATGCAAAACGTCAACTGACAGAAATATAAATTCCTGTTTTTCAGGGCTGACTCTGGAAAGAGATAAATGGAGCATAACGCATCTTGTGAGAGCCCTTCAGCACAGACGCAACGAAGTAAGAATATCTGTCTGCTCCACACGGGCAGCGAACATCCCACAGCATGTCAGGGAGAACCGGGGCTTTCTCTGGTACTCGAAGCTGTCACCTCCCTCCGCTCAGCAGCATGTCTGACCCGTGTTTGGTTAACCTTGAATTTGAAAGTGTTTTGCTTACTGGAGCCCTGGTGAGCTGTTGGTCCCAGCTGTGCCCGAGGCGGAAGGCGAAGCGCGCTGCATCCTCCACTCGGACGGTGCTCCTGCTGCTCTGCTCTCCCAGCCTTCCCGTTTCCCCCCACACCAGCACGCTCGGCAGCTGGGAAGCTTTGACTAACCCAGCGTGGCTGCTTTATCAATTTACCCCACAGAGTTAAAAAAATATTTTCTAAGGTAGAGACTCCTTTTATCAAACGTTGGCATCATTCATTGCTCAAGGGCACTTCCCAAGCCAGAAAGCAAATGTGGTACTCGCACAGGTGAGGAATTAAAAGCACTGGTTCACGTCCAGTACAGCAAAAGCAAGAGGGCTGCAGTTCTTCCCTACAGACACTTCCAACCCTCCGCTACATTGCTGGGATTCTGAAGGGAGAAGAGCAATTACAGAAACTTGCATGAAACTTCTGACATTTTTCTGAGTGGAGACTGTCAGCTGGTAATGAAAGCCAAGCTTAAAATCAAGTGATGAGGCAGGAAATGAGTAATTTACTTTAATACCTGCACCAGTTTCCAACCCCTTTGAATGTCTTGGGATGTTAGCATTAATTCATAGCTGATACTAAAACACAAAAATAGCAAAAATATCACTTCATTCATGAAGATTTTCCAAAACTTTTTTAGGATGTTGTGTCAGATCAAAGTGTCAGAGAATGAGAGGGCAAAGTCACTTGAGGAAAAAACACATACATTATTTTTCTTTTTCCATAATGAATAAAAGAATTAAGCATAGACAGAAAAGGTAATCCAAAGCACTAAAAAAGTGTTTATACCAGGATGATAATTTTTAAATATACCAGCACACTAAATCGCTAATACAAATGAAATCTGATCACTTCCATGACAATTTGTAACTTGGAGTCTAGAAAAATGCCCCAGACATTGATGACGCTCTGTTTGAGGCTGTGAAGACTTCAGACTTTCTCCTAGGAGGTGGTAATTTAAAACGTGCCTGAAAAAAAATGTGCCTGTTCCACTCCTGGGAAGCAATATTTTGGAAGAAATTACCTGTTTTTTTTCCAGAAGCGCTTATACACTATGCATCAGCAAGAATTCACACTGATAATCAGTAAAAGATGAAAAATGCATGCTTGCAGCTGGTAAGCACTTTTCCCTAAACAATTACTTCGTCTCTGGTCTATAGCTCAAGAGACATTCAAGACATACAAAATGCCCTCAAAAGGTAAGACTAAAAACTAACTCGATTGAATGCCCAAAGCTATGGACTCAGGACAGTTGGTTTTATAGCATGTTAGACTTTTCTGATATTGTAGTTCCTGCTACCCTTTCCTCCAACAGACACTGTATTCCAGGTGCTAAACTATCTTTCTTTATTGCTGTCAGACCACTGTTTTTTTTTTTTTAAATCATAAACTCCTTTACTAACAAGGCCCTCATAAATAATTTACGTAGCTATTTAAATGCATGGCTTGGATCACTGACACAGAATAACCATTCACAACTAGTAGTCAGCACAAGATGCAGCTTTTGATGCCAATCTGAAAAAAAAATTGGTGGTCAAAATTTTGCCTATTTTGTCCGACTATATCAGTTGGCCTGACAAAAAAATATTACCTGTTTCTCCAATCCCTGTCCCTTTTATAATCACTGCACTTCTGAAAGATAAGAAATTAAGGCAGAAAGTACTTCTCAAGCTCTAAGGTGGAGGCAGACTGCACTGTGCAGTTTGGGACAAGGTCAGAATCACAGAATCACAGAATCATTAAGGTTGGAAAGGACCTTCAAGATCATCAAGTCCAACCCTTAACCCAACGTCACCATGTCCACTAAACCATGTCCCAAAGCGCCACATCCACACATTTTTTGAACACTTCTAGTGATGGTGACCCCACCACCTCCCTGGGCAGCCTCTTCCAATGCTTGACCACTCTCTTGGTGAAGAAAGTTTTCCTAATATCCAATTTGAACCTCCCCTGGCGCAACTTGAGGCCATTTCCTTTCGTCCTATCACTAGTTATTTGGAAGAAGGGACCAACACCCACCTCACCTCACCACAACGCCCTTTCAGGTAGTTGTAGAGAGCGGTAAGGTCTCCCCTCAGCCTCCTCTTCTCCAGACTAAACAACCCCAGTTCCCTCAGTTGCTCCTCATAAGACTTGTGCTCCAGACCCCTCAACAGCTTCGTTGCCCTTCTCTGGACACGCTCCAGCACCTCAACATCCTTCTTGTAGTGAGGGGCCCAAAACTGAACACAGGATTTGAGGTGCGGCCTCACCAGTGCCGAGTACAGGGGCACGATCACTTCCCTACTCCTGCTGGCCACACGATTTCTGATACAGGCCAGGACGCTGTTGGCCTTCGTGGCCACCTGGGCACACTGCCGGCTCATGTTCAGCCAGCTGTCAACCAGCACCCCCAGGTCCTTTTCCGCTGGGCAGCTCTCCAGCCACTCCTCCCCAAGCCTCCCCAAGTTGAATGGGGTTGTTGTGGCCAAAGGGCAGGACCCGGCACTTGGCCTTGTTAAACCTCATACAGTTGACCTCGGCCCATCAATCCAGCCTGTCCAGATCCCTCTGCAGAGCCCTCCTACCCTCCAGCAGATCAACACTCCCACCCAACTTGGTGTCATCTGCAAACTTACTGAGGGAGCACTCGATCCCCTCATCCAGATCATCGATAAAGATATTGAACAAGACCGGCCCCAGAACCAAGCCCTGGGGAACACCGCTTGTGACCGGCTGCCAGCTGGATTTAACACCATTCACCACAAGTCTCTGAGCTTGGACGTCCAGCCAGTTCTTTACCCAGCAAAGAGTACACCTGTCTAAGCCACGAGCCACCAGTTTCTCCAGGAGAGTGCTGTGGGAGATGCTGTCAAAGGCTTTACTAAAGTCCAGGTAGACAACATCCACAGCCTTTCTCTCATCCACCAGGTGGGTCACTTGGTCATAGAAGGAGATCAGGTTGGTCAAGCAGGACCTGCCTTTCATGAACCCATGCTGACTGGGCCTGATCCCTTGGTTGTCCTGCACATGCCCTGTGAGCATCCTCAAGATGAACTGCTCCATGATCTTCCCTGGCATGGCGGTCAGGCTGACAGGCCTGTAGATCCTGGGATCCTCCTTCCAGACTTTCTTGTAGATAGGCGTCACATTGGCAAGCCTCCAGTTGTCTGGGACCTCCCCTGTTAACCAGGACTGCTGATAAATGATGGAGAGTGGCTTGGCAAGCTCCTCCACCAGCTCCCTTAGTACTCTCGGGTGGATCCCATCAGGCCCCATAGACTTGTGGGTGTCCAGGTGGCTTAACAGGTCCTTAATTGCTTCCTCCTGGATTATGAGTTTACTGTGCTTTCCATCCCTGTGTTCCAGCTCAGGGGGCTGAATACCCTGTGGATACCTGGACTGGCTATTAAAGGCTGAGGCAAAGAAGGCATTGAGTACCTCAGCCTTGTCCTCATCCTTGGTGACAATGTTCCCTGCTATATCCAGTAAGGGATGGAGATTCTCCTTGCCTCTCTTTTTGTTTTTAGTATATTTGTAGAAGCATTTTTTGTTATCCTTTACGACCATGGCCAGATTGAGCTCCAGCTGGGATTTTGCCTTTCTAATTTTTTCTCTTCTTGACCTAAAGAGATCCTTGTATTCTTCTTCAGTTGCCTGCCCCTTCTTCCAAAGGTGATAAACTCTCCTCTTTTCCCTGAGTCCCAGCAAAATTTCCCTGTTCAGCCAGGCCGGTCATCTTCCGTGCCAGCTCGTCTTACAGCACATGGGGACCACCTGCTCCTGCGCCTTTAAGACTTCCTTCTTGAAGGCTGTCCAGCCTTCCTGGACCCTTTTGCCCTTCAGGACGGTCTCCCAAGGGACTCTCTCAACCAGTGACCTGAAGAGGCCAAAGTCTGCCCTGAAGTGCAGTGAATGTGTGACTGCAGTGAGACCTGAACTTATCATTCCTCAGTCCAGGAACCTGCTTGTGCAGTAGAGAATGGATTATGCAGTTCAGTCTGTAAAACAGAACTAACAGCAGTATGTGTCACCTGTTGTTTTTTTTGAGATGTTCAGGACCGAAGAAAAAAAATAAAGTAACTGCCATAAGCCCTGACATGGCAAAGTCCAAAGCCTCTGTTCCAAAAACTTAAGCATACAAGTAGTTTCAACTTAAGTACTGTGTTTCAGTACTGGCTGGATTGGGGCAAGAGCATTTTGTAGTTTGGGGTTCTTGTTGGCATTTGCCTTGCCAGTTCTGGTCCTTTGCTCTCATTCTCTCTAGGCAAGAGACTAGAAAGACAGTACGTTATACAAATGATCACTTAAGAGAAGTTCCAATGAAACATTTTTATAAATGGTTCTATACCCTCTGTGGAAGTAGTTTGCCTAAAGATGTCCCTTAGAAAAGGAAACTTCACCAACTGTTACAGCGTGAAGGACTCAAACATCTGAGCACTCAGTCACGCTGTCGTGAAGAGTGCATGATCACAGGCCACATTCTTTCTGTTATGGTAACGGATTGATTAATACTACTGAAATCAGAGTGTCTGCCTGGGAAATAAGGTACTACCAGAGACAGCAATGTGGGTGTGCGTTTGGATCTAAACAACATAAAATAGAGACTTCGCAATAAGAATATGTTTTTTATCAAGGTCTCCTAGGTGATGTCTCAAACACACAGTGTGTATCCTTAGTTGTAGTCTCTTCCAATTTAAATAAGAGTTACATTTCCCTGCTGAGTGCTCACAGACACTAGCTATTGCTGCAGGGAAAGGAAGCAAGTGAAACAGATTCTGGTTTAAAAACAAACAAAAAAAACAAAACCAAAAAATCATGGTGACAGGTCACAACAAGAAGCTGCTTATACACTTTACTGGCAATAAAACAAACCAGCACAGTACACTGAGACAAAGACTAGGACTGGTGACACCTGAGATGCACTGCTGTCTCTAAAAACTTGCCAAGCACATTATTCGATAATTATATACACTGTTAGGATAAACTACTTCTGGAGTTAGACAATTACATTTGGGTTTGTGTCTACAGTTTCGTCAAAGATTGACTGACGAGCTTTAGATTGTGCTTATAGCTGCTAAATAGGAAAAATGTTTATAAAGAGTCATGGTATCAGAAACTTCATGTCTCTGTAAAGACTTGCAACCTTATCTGTTGTGGTTTAACTCAGCAGGCAGCTAAACACGCAGCTGTTTGCTCACTTGCCCCGCAGTGGGATGGCAGAGAGAATTGGGGAAAAAAAGTAAAATTTGTGACTTGAGATAAAGACCGATTAACAGGACATAAAAGGAAGGGAAACTACTACTACTACTACTACTACTACTACTACTACTACTACTACTACTACTACTACTACTACTGCTAAAAGAATATACAAAGTAAGTGATGCACAATGCAATTGCTCACCAGCCGCCCACTGATGCCCAGCCAGTTCCTGAGCAGCAGTCCCTGGCCAGCTTTCCCCCTAGTTTATATACTAAGAATGATGTCATAGGGTATGGAATATCCCTTGGGCCAGTTTGGGTCAGCTGTCCTGGCCGCGTCCCCTCTCAGCTTCCTGTGCACCCCCAGCCTCCTCACTGTCAGGGCAGTATGAGAAGCTGAAAAGTCCTTGACTCAGTGTAAGCACTAAGCTACTACTTAGCATCAACTAAAACATCAGTGTGTTATCAACATTATTCTCATTCTAATTCCAAAACACAGCACTATACCAGCTACTAGGAAGAAAGTTAATTCTATCCCAGCCAAAACCAGGACATATGTATATCAATAACTTGTCTCCTAACTTCTATATTCAGCTTCTCTCCTTACTGATCTTGAGTACAGGAAAAAACCCAACTTCCAATTCTGTAATCATTATCATGTCCTCTCCAATGTTATCTCAAGAAGAATGCCTTTAGTATTATCAGAGAGGCCTGCTGGAGCAGCCCTTCATGAAAGAAGCTTAGCTGTAAGGTGCATGGAAAGACAAGGAATTTGTCAGGATAGGATAACCAGTCTGGAGAACACTCAAGACGTTTGAAGTCAGCTGTCACACCATCCAACGTACATCTGTTTGCAGACTACTTTGTGCACCTTTTCATATTCAGTGAATATGAAAATTCATACATATTTCAGGAACATCATAAACAGAGCCCCAATGGCTAGACAGACAGATTGGCATGTCAAAGACTAGTCACTAAGGAATGAAGGATGATGACATTAGAGACCCACTTTTGGGACAGAGAAGAAAGGAAAGCAAAAGGGCAGTAACCTACTATCATCCAAGAGTTGTTACCTATCTGGTGATGAAACTGAAAGCACTCCACTCCGTCTGGTACATCCTGATCACCCAAGTGGGCATTCCTAGACTTTTTCTAGATACTTTGATAAGATGTTACCACAAAACCCTGTCAACAAGAATGAAGTAGGAACAGGAATGGGTAGCATCTTCCTGAATCTTTTTGGTTGAGTTCAAGGCACAGACCTAGATCAACATGTTCTGAACAGGAATATATAGCTATGGAAACAGTGACAAAACAGGACTTTAAGAATATTGTAATATGGCTGGGGAACCAAAGGCTCCCAGTGAGCCTCCTGACAAAGATGAGAAAGAGCATCTTAGGATATCAGCTTGTCAGCTAAGTGGGCAGACTTCAAACTAGGTTTGAAAGGACAGCAACAAAAAACCCAGACAGTAGTATGAGATGTGACCGACTGGAAAAACAGGAAGTTGGGAAGAAAATGGGATGGGGAAGGATGTAAGAAGGAAATCAAGCTGGACAACCTGATCCTAGGCAGACTGAATGAGTGCAAAGACCAAACTATAACTTAACTGGCATTCTAATGAATTGGCAAAAGTCTCAGGTTTGTAATACAAACGTTATAAATTTATTGTGAAACCTTTGAGGTGCATTCTCCTGACTCCTTTTCTGTATGGCAAGTTGTCTCTTAAAGAAAATGTTTTTTTCTGTACCTTATCCTCGATTCCAGCCTAGTCTGCAGAGCTCAGGTTCAAACTGGACAATGGGAATAACTAACTGGGATGGCTATAAGGGATTGTTCCCTCACCTGGCTGTCCCACTTGCTCTTAGGTTCTTCCTTTCTTCCCTATCGCTCCTCTTCTTGAGTTGACTCAGCTACTGAAGCGATACAGGCTAGAACCTATGCTTGAAGAGGCTGTAATCAATGACAGGTCAGATGATCCAGGCTTCGAAGGGTAATGTGACACTGATGCAGAAGACATTCTTACAGCTTGTTCAGGAAGCTGAGTCAATTAAAAAAGGGAGGAACAGTTTCATGATATGATGAAAACTAAGTAACTGTGCAAAGATGCATGAAAAGAAAAAGAGGGTTAAAATTACAGTAGTCATATATCACAGGCTGCCACGCTGAAGCATGAGAAAGGTGAAGTTTGTCTGAAGCAGAAGAAGATGGAGCCAGGCTAACACAGTAAAACAGAATAGCAAAAAAGTCCCCCTGCTCACAAATACATTAGAAATACATGGCAAAGAAAAGCAGAGATCTATTATTCAATGTAGGAAGAGATCAAACACAGACAAAAGAGGAATGCTTGCAAAATTCAGGGCTTCAGTCTTCGCAGGAAAGGTTAATTATGTAAGAACTGTTAATGAAATGCATTTAAAACAAAAGAAACACAGAACCGAGACCAAAAAAGGGTAAGAAAGGGTTAAAAATTAGACATTATACATATACAAATCTGATACCACTCACCCAAGAGTCATTACGGAATTAGATAAAACAATTTCTGACCATTAGTGTGACATCTCTCCAAAACCCATGGAGGATGGGCAAGGTTCCAGAGTGCTTGAGAAAAGCAATTAAATACTGAACACAGGGAAAGAAGAACCTATAGAATTTCAGATGTAGGTATTAATATGCTGACATTATTAGCTATTCTGTAAGCACTTCTGATGTTGCATTATGCTAAATCAGGCTAGCACCTCGATCCCTTCCAGTGCTTAGCCTCGACTTGTTGAACCTTGTCTCAGCTTAAGCTTGTGACAGACTGGGAATCATACAAAAAGCTCATCCTGGGAAACCAGTATAGCTGACTACTCCAAAGATCCCTGTGTCTCTCTTCCAGTTTTGGTGAAGAATCCTCTTCAGGGTCTATTTACTGGGAGGAACAGTAGCCTCTTCACCTAAAACTACCAGTCACATAACAGGAGAATAGCTGTAAACATGACTGAGACAAGGTCAGTGCTGTAGTATGAAGTTGTAACAGTTAATTTTCTACCACAATACAGTGTATTTTCAAATATAGTGTATTTTCAAAAAATAGGTTTGGGTTTTTTTGCTTTTTTAGAAAAATCTTATAGATAAGCCCAAGTGGCTTATAGTGACATTGCCTCTCCTAGCATCTCAAGTTTTGCTGCCAGGACCTCCTTGCCTGGTACTGCTTCACAACTATGAATTCTTTGTCAAGACTGTGTTTTTCCAAAAGACCGTATCTGTTTTGTGTTACATAGCCTTGTCAGCTATTTCAGCAAGCTGTGCTCTCTAACCTAGTTCAGGCTCATTCCTTGGCCTCTCTCAATACATCACCGTCACCATAATGTCTCTGCACGACATCCACCTTGGCCAGCTCCCCTGCTGCAATACAGCCTGAAATATTCCTAAACTGGAGTTTCAAAACTGCAAAATCAAATGCTTCAGCTAGCAGATATTAGAGACAACATTTGTCCTTGTTTGGGCTTGCTGTTGGAGACAGCAGTTAGGATTCAAAGGCTGCAGAAAAATCACTAAAAGTTGTATCATTCTGGTCTTTATTCTGCGCAACTCGCATGAGCCCATTTGCCAGCTCACTCTTAATTGCTGGACTTGCCTGGAGGTAAAAGACTTTCCAAAGGAAAATAACTATTTAACTTGCAAGTCAACACTCAGATTGCAGCAAAAGGAAATGAAAAACCAAACAGACTTTACTGCTGTAACTAAAGCGGTGACTCCCTCAGCCCCAACTACTGCTGCAGCTTGATTTCATAAAATCCTTCTGTAAAAACCGAACATACAATTCTGATATTTAAAACAGTGTTAACAGCAAAGGCTATTTCACACCAAAATAAGGATGCATACCTCTTTCTTTTCTAACTTAATTACTCTGATAAACAAAACCAGCACTTGCGCTGGGCTAAATCCTGCACTCTTTCCTGAATTTGAGGAAACATCTATTTGCAGAGGAGATGAGACAGTTCACTTCCCAACAGATTCTGCACCCCCTTGACACTGGCAGAGGAGAGGAGGTCTAGTTGGAATAGGACTGCATAGCACAAAACCCCACAAAACCAGAAACAAATGCCCTTTAAAAAAAGAAAAAGTACAGTCCAATGTGTAGCAGCCAGGAGATACTATTACAAGACAGTTTTACAGAAACATTAGTTGCATGCTCAGTCATGACCCTCCTGCGTGCTCAATCATGACCCTCTTTCCTTCCTCAAAGCCACAAACAACATATCACAGAATCACAGAATTATTAAGGTTGGAAAGGACCTTCAAGATCATCAAGTCCAACCCTTAACCCAACGTCACCATGTCCACTAAACCATGTCCCGAAGTGCCACATCCACACGTTTTTTGAACACTTCTAGTGATGGTGACCCCACCACCTCCCTGGGCAGCCTCTTCCAATGCTTGACCACTCTCTTGGTGAAGAAAGTTTTCCTAATATCCAATTTGAACCTCCCCTGGCGCAACTTGAGGCCATTTTCTCTCGTCCTATCACTAGTTATTTGGGAGAAGGGACCAACACCCACCTCACCTCACCACAACGCCCTTTCAGGTAGTTGTAGAGAGCGGTAAGGTCTCCCCTCAGCCTCCTCTTCTCCAGACTGAACAACCCCAGTTCCCTCAGCCGCTCCTCATAAGACTTGTTCTCCAGACCCCTCACCAGCTTTGTTGCCCTTCTCTGGACACGCTCCAGCACCTCAACATCCTTCTTGTAGTGAGGGGCCCAAAACTGAACACAGTATTCAAGGTGCGGCCTCACCAGTGCCGAGTACAGGGGCACAATCACTTCCCTACTCCTGCTGGCCACACTATTTCTGATACAGGTCAGGATGCTGTTGGCCTTCTTGGCTACCTGGGCACACTGCCAGCTCATATTCAGCCGGCTGAACATGATCTATGCTTGGGAAACGAACGTCATTATGACACACCGCATGCCCACATGCAATGTTCAATATGTCTTTCATAACCTCAAAGGCTTTATAGGAAACTGGAAGAGGTACAGAGTAGTGCAACAATGATGTACAGTGAAGAACCATCAAATAGACAGCATTTTTAACCTCAGATCACTAAATCATTGAGGTTGCAAAGGACCTTTTGTGACCAACTAGTCCAAACAACGTGCTCAAGCAGGGTCACATAGAGCTGGTTGCCCAGGACTGCATACAGTTGTGTTTTGGGTATCTCCATAGATGGAGGATCTACAACCTCTCCAGGTAACCTGTTCTAGTATTTGACCACCCTCACAGCAAAAGTGTGTTTTCTTGTTTTCAGATGGAATTTCGTGATTTTTCATTTGTGTCCATTGCCTCTTGTCCTGTTAGTGGGCATTACTGAGAACAGTCTGGCTCTCTCTTCTTTATTCCTATCAAGTATTTATACACATTGATAAGATTCCTCCACGAGCCTTGTCTTCCAGGCTTAACAGTCTCAGCTCTCTCAGTCTTTCCTTGTGTGAAGGATGTTACAGTCATTTGATGATCTTTGTGACCTTGCGCTGGACTTCTCAAGTAAGTCTGTACCTTTCCTGTACAGGGGAACCAAGCCCTGGACCCAGCACTCCAGATGTGATCTCACTAACGCTGAGTAGAGGGGAAGGATCATCTCCCTTGACCTGCTGGCAACACTGTTCCTAATGCAGCCCAGGGTGCTGTTGGCCTTTGCTGTGAGGGTGCACTGCAGCACATGACTTAATGAAAGACATAATGGCAGGGGGCTTGGAACTAGATGATCTTTAAGATCCCTTCCAACCCAAACCACTCTATGATTCTATGATGTAAGGTAGATAAATCAGGAGGTAGATAAATCAGGAGACAAATACGAATGGTTTGGACAAGATAAAGGACAAATTGTTCACCACCTCTCTAATACAAAAATCAGCCAGGTGTGAGGTGACAGGTTCAAAAGGGCCAAACAGACAGTTCTCTCCCACTGTGTAGTTAAGCCGTGCAACTCACTGCTGCAGGAACCTGTAGATACTGGAAGTTTGTGTGTGTTCAGAGTTGGAGGTTCATGAAAGAAAGATCTATTGTGTTAATAAACACAGACACAATGTTGATTAATTAAGAAACTCTTGAGCTGCGAATTGCTGGAGACCAGCAGAATATTTTGAGAAAGAATCACCACCACATCAGAATAGGGAAAATACCATAGACACTTTGCTGCTGGCAAGGATAAGATACTGATCTAGACAAACCTTTTTACTGATTCAGGATGCCTTTCCTTACGATGAATTGTAAGAAAAGCATGCTATGCATGAGTGCACCAGCTGCTTTTTTCTCAGTCCATGCCAATCCAATGGACCTACACAGGAATGAAGATTTCAGATGGGGCTACTCCAACTCCATGGCAAATACTCAGTGGCAGAACTACCACAATTCTCCTTTGCAGGAGTTGGGATCCTCTGGAGAGCTGTGTAAGTCTTGTATGAACTCCACAGGTTCCGGGGATTCGTTAGTCGTGTGCCTCGAGGTGCAGAAATTTACTTCAGCCAGCAAACTGAAACAGCACTCACAGGGTAGCTGAACCAAATGAATTTTGCCTGCCAATCCCAATCCTCCTGGGGACTAGAATGTGGTTTTTCTAAGCATCTCCTTCATTCTGAATGTTTATGATTTAAGGTGTCTTTAGCTGCATGCTGTGTATGTACAGACTTGTAATGGAAACAAGGTTGGTACCTTACCTGGTTGGTAAGGTACCAGAAGAAACAGCATAACAAAGGGTTAAAAGGCCTGTACTGACAATTCCCAGGACAGAGCTGCCAGTAGTAAACTGAGGAACATATTTATGTCAAGACCAAAAGGACTGCACTCTAACACCTCACAGTAAAGATGACTTGTGAGCAGTAGACCCTGCATCCTAACATCAGGCCATTGACAAGAAGGCTGCTGTGTATCCTATAACATTCATTATTGAATTAGCCCAACAGACTAAAGATGTGTATTTCAGACAAGAAAACAAAGCAAAACAAAAAAACCCCAGTGGTCAGGAACATGGACTAAGACTCATGGAAGCTGAAGTCAGCAAGAGCTTAACATGAAGGACCACCCATTCAGAACTGACAACTCTGAAAAGATATGAGAGGTCTGTCCAAAGTACTAGGTTGCCATCACCAAGCAAGAAGAACCAGAGCAGTTTATGACAACTCAACAGCTGGCACTTCTTGTGCTTCGAATCTCACAGAAGCAATACTGGCCACACTTCCTCCACTTATGCACCGTGGTGCTCACGAGTATGCAAGTGTGAGTTAATAAAATCTGGGTAAGAGACTGTGAATGCACAAAAACAATTTGCTTGAAGATTTTGTAGATAAGTATCACCTTCCTTTTTTCACAGTATCGCACAGTGAGTTTTATTTTGCCAGTTTCCTACATGTGTATTATTACACAAAAGACAGTGTGTCAATGAATTGCAGATTCTTGCAAGAAGAAAAATGTTCAGCACATTCAGCCTTTTTCAGTGCTCTGGGCATGTTTTGCACTCGTGTGGAACACTGACATACAACCTGTAAATTTATTCCAAGGAAAAATCTATAAACAAGGAGTTTGTGTACGTTTGTGGAGCAGCTAGGGAAATGAGCTTAAAAAAAATAATCAGAATTTTGCAGTCTAGCAAAAAATGCTTTCACTTTAAAATGCCGACTAAGTTACCGTATATTACACTAAAGAACTGTTTACCTCAAAAATGAAACAATGGTAATTTCTTACCAGTCTCTTTTGCTGAAGCTGTTCTCTAAGTAATCTGTCTTCTGGTAAAACATCACATAGAAGAAAATAATTGTCCTGTTCTTCTGTTAAGAGATTAGGAAGTGTGGGTAAGGGATGGGAAGTTGCAGCTGCTTTAAATATTTCTGGCACATAATTTGCTAAACCTTTGGAATGTGTTAAGAATGTGAGAATGTGTTTTTTAATCTATAAAAGTCAGTTATTTTAATTTCATAATTTAATGAAACATTATTAAATATTTGTATATACATATTTATAAGACCTTTACATCATTTATATTGCAGTACAAAGACAAAAATCTTGCATAGGTTTTCCCCACTACCAGTTTTATTCTTTTTTATGATGGTTCTTCTGGAGACACAAAGCAATTTTAATCATTTATATGGGTCACAGTATAAAGTCAGCATGAAAGAAACACGAAATCACCTTTAATTTTATCTTGCATGTGGGATTTTCAGTTATGTCTCTAAGTAATTGTCAGTTTTCAGTGGCTATCATCGTTTGGTACACCCTCCCCTTACCCTGACTGACCACGTTACCTTTTACCATCAGATCTCGTTCCATCTGCAGATAAGCACCACGACTGTTCAGTAAGACACATTGAGACTTGCCTAATTTACATTTCTATTTATGTTTTACCCACATCTTATGTTTACTAATTAGTAAAAATTATTTATGTTAATATTCAATTTAGTAATTAAAATCTTATTAAAATTAATTACTTTAAAATTACTCAGCATGTAAGAAAATATAAAAATATTACAAGTATTTTGAAAGTTACTCATTTATTAATCAAAGGGTTATGTGGTTGCTGAACTGAAGTGACCATCATTAAGTTTTTTACAATTTTGAACTTGCCAGATTTCAGCCTTTCCCATCTTTTCATACAGAAGCCTGTGTGAACAAGATAAACCCCCTGATTTCTGAGCTATCAAATCTGAAGGAGATAGTTATTAAAATTAACAAATTTGTTAACAAACAAACAACAAAGTATTCTCATTGTACTCTGTAATGGCTATTGATGGTTTATAATTCTCGAAAGCTCTGGCATTCAGGTGCTTGATTTGCAATTTTCAAACTCAGTGGTAAGTGTTAAAATTTCAGAAGCAAAAATATACATATGTAAGAGAAATGCAATTATGGTCTTTGGAGCGACTTTCATGTATTCTAAGACTGTTTTTTTTAAATTAATTTGAATAATTAAAACAACTTATTTTCATCCATTTTGTACTCAGTTTTCACCTTCCACCCATCTCTGACACTGGCTGCATGCATTTCTTCCTCCCTTTCAAGCTCTCCATGGAGAATTAAAGATGCAGAAAAGACCTAACGTTTTATTAACTGCTTTTAGGTAACCTATATTTTTCTGTTAGAAAAGGGGAAGCCAAAGAAATGCATCAGCTACTTTGAGAAAAACAATTCCTTTGCACAGTCATCATTGTCCTTATGATGGAATGTCCCACTGTGCCAACGCAGAAGAACCAAAGTAAGGTCTTTGGTTTTGTGTTGGAGCCCAGAAAATGCCAGCCTTTGTACCCCTACCATAAAGATATTGTCTCATAATACCCTTGGGCAGTAAGCACTGTGGCAGGGGAAAGGAAGGGCGACTGTGGCCCTGCTGTACAGGAGGAGTTAGTGGCATCAGTGGGGGTGGTGGACAGGGTGAAGTCAGAAAAGACAGCTCACAGCCGATGTTTCTCCACGTTTCTGGAAGGACTATCACCAATTATTTATGCAGTAGGTACCAAAGCTTTGACAGCCACGATGTAAGCCACACTGCAGTGCATTTAAGCATGTACTGAGCTCATCCTCACTCAGCAGTGCTGAAGCACATGTTGCAATCCTTGTAAAAGGTAAGTTTAAGTATGTGCATAAGAGTTAAACATTACTTCTGTGGTTTTCTGACCTAGTGTCAGATTACTTTACACTTGGTTGATCAAAGCAGCACTATATGCCAGAAATTATCACATGACCTGGCCAACAGAGAGTAAGCAAGCAAGCAGCATACTTACCTAATGGAGCTTCCGAATTTGTTCTTATCACACTACAGAAGTCTGTGATGGGCTGTTCTGCAAACCTCTTCTTCCAGTACAAGATGTATCTTTAAAAATAAGGGGAAGATGATTAGTGAAAAAGGAAACATCAAGAAAAGTTTAATAAACAGTTGATTGGCTCTCACTTTTTCCATTCTCTAAATTCTGTTTTGTGGGGTTTTTTAAACTGTTGTCTCCATTTTTTCTTCCTTTAATCTAGTTTTCCAATTAGTTAAATTCATTCAGCTTCATTAAAACTGGGTTTAACCATCCTGTCAAAGTGAAGAACTCAATAAGACAGACTTGCATTAAGCTTTACATAAACACTGTGATCTATTCACATTTTCAGACAGAAGTGCCACTCAGATGCATCTTTGCTGAAAAGATACACTACAGAGTACTCTCAAATTCCAAAAATACTGTGGTCTGTGTTCTGCAAGATGCAGTCAGGAATCTGAAACTCGGTAAAAACACCAACTTGTCAAAAGTGAAGGTTTTGGCAGGTCTCCTGTGAAGTTACAGTGAAAGCTGTAGCTTGGCAGACAACTAGAAAGACAGAAAAACTAAGTCCCCAAACACCAGGGGGTGGGATAGCAGAAAGAATAAGGAAAGCCCTAAACACATCTTGAAGGTTTAACCCATCAACTACAGTTGTTTAGAAATATTCTTGTACTATCATTGTATTAAAGCAGCATTAACAGACTCCAACTGAGATTAGGTTCCCACTGAACTAGAAGCTACTGCCTAACCAAGAAGAAATCCACACCTTCAATCATATGATGAAGGGAATGGAGCAAACCTTGTGCTAATTATTCAGATTCTTACTATAAAAAAAAATATGAAAATGTTTCAGTGTGTGCTTATAATTTATACTTACGACTCATGCATGATATAAATCAGGTGAGAGTCGGTAAGGTAAAGGGTAACTATTCAATGACAGCTTCTTTCTGACATGCCATCAAATTAGGAAAATACTCATAAAAAAATTAGATATTATTACGAGGACATTTCTAAATAGTTGTAGCTTTTAACACTTATGAAAACTGAAAGTTTACTTGCCGCAGCTATCGCATCCCATGGTGGTTCATATTACCTCTATTTACCATCTATTTTACTTTAACTGCAGCAGCCAAGGAATTAGCACATATTTGTTTCTGCTAACTTTGACATGGAGAGGATTAACCTCCAAGACGGCAGACAGCTAAGCACAGTGAAGCCAGCACGCATGGCTGAAGCTCATTCAAAGGCATCATTAGATGTCAGCAGGCAAGAGGTGAGTATTTTGTTGTCCCCTGCCTACTCCACTGTTTGTGAGGCACAAGGAAACAGTCTTGCTGCTACACAGAACAGCAAGTCTTCCAGAGTAAGTCATCCTCGAGCTTTTAGTACCTAAATGTGCAAATGAAGGGATTTCAAGATGTCATTTAGTCTGTCCTCTGCACTGAAATAAATTAAATCCCTCTGTTAAGGGATTTCACACCGTAAGACTTAACCCAAATAATCAATGATCAAATAAAGCCAATGCCCTGTCATACTTCCAGGGAGAGAGAATGAGTGATCAACGTCCATGAGTGATCATGTTCAGTGATGTAGTAGAAGCTTATTCCCCTTATCTCCTCCTCTTGCCCTAATGCCTACTTATCTTTATTCTTCCAAGTTAAAAAAAAAAAAAAACCAAACCCAAAAACTTCTCCATTAGCATTGCTCTTCTCTGAATTCTCCACTTCTTGTAGTTCTGTCACAAAATGTATTCCTAAGACTGATTGTAACTCGGTCAACTTTCTAAGTATAAAACCCCCTATGTTTTCATGGTTGTTTCCCTGTGTTTTCCACACTTCAGTTTAACACCTCAGATTATACTTCTTTTTTTTTTGTGCATAGTATTAGTCTATTTTACTGATATTCAGTACAGTAAATAAGAGCAGGCACACTTCAGAGTAACAATCAGAGTAACAAATAATTCCATCATTTCACATCCTGGGGCCACTTTCTGTAAGATTTGGCTACCTTCCAATTGCATTAGCAGCAAAAAGAATCTAAATGGACATTTTATTGAAAAGGTGATTTTAAAATACATTTCTATCAATGCAGAATAATCCCCTGAGCACACTTAAACTGGCGGTCCATGACTTAGCAGGTCTGATCCCTTTATTTATCTGAGGAAACTCAGCATTATCTCCAAAGAACATTGCATTTTTGTTCTGCCTGCTTTCAGCATAAAGCCAAGCAAAAACAAGTATCAGTTTTCAATTTTAAGCAACGTTAAGCTCATACATCTGAATAAGGATTTATATGGCTTACATTTCTCTCCCTAAATTTCATCTTAATATTTCATTGTTTTTGCATCTTGATGGACACAAATTACTGGCTTTGGCTGAGTAACTAATCACGGAAGACCTACCATAAAACTCCTCTAAGTTGAGAAATTATCCAGCTACCATTTAAACACTGCAACAGAACCATCTACAAACCGGCAGGTAACTGTCTAGCCTACTGCCTGGCCCATACATTGCTGTGTGTGAAAGCAAAATGCCAAGCAAGCGCCAGGTCTCTGAAGTTACAAGCCAGCTGGGGCCATGCCAGCTCTTGGAGGAAGTTAAGAGAGAGAAAGCCCAATGTGACCATGCTGAGATGATCAATGACACAGCTTTACAGGGAGTCACAGTTGTATGTAGATCACAGTACTGTATAGTTAAGGATTAAATGTGATTTCTATGGGGAAATACTGGCATCTTTAAAATAGGGCAAATGAGTTCCAACCCAGAATGAGAAAGATCCTGTACTGAGCAGCTTCTGTGTACAATAAACAGCTTTAGGACATTGTACAGTGGTAGAAATAGCCTTGTCCTATACAAATAAACACCAAAATTAGGAGAGTTGATTGTTTCAAATGTGTTTTACGAAATTGCACACATCTTGTTGATTAGTGACAGGTCCTGAGAACTCCCTAGGATATGTCAAAGAATGTCTAACACAGGAATTACCCTGTATTCTAATATCAAGTCCCCTGGTTCCAGCAACATCTAGGGGCTGGGGAGTGGCGGAGGCGGGGGGGCGGGGAGCAGGAAAATAACCTTACAATCCAGCAACAAAAAGCTCGTCAAAAAAGTAATAAAAATCCTCCCACAATACCCCACTGCTTTTTAAAGTATTTTAAAAAGATGATCTCTAGATGATCATCTGAAAAAGATGATCTTCTGTTTTCTATAACATCTGCACACATACACACTCATTTTAAACAATATAACCCTTACCTTCTAAAATCTGCAACCAGTTTCACATCTGCTATGACAAGCTTGTGTCCAATAATCATGTGCTTCAGGAGATGGTTTTGTTCTGCTAAGAGATAGCATTCTTTGCAGAAAATACAAGGCACATAGGGAGAACTTTCGCCAGCAGCAACACCACCTGGACTTTCTGGCAGAGACAGAGGCTCCAAAATACACTCTGTATCTAAAATAAATAAAAAGAATAATTAATTTTGACTAAGTGAATAAATCTAGATCATTTGGAGTACTTTTAGGTAGTACATGTAAAACCTGTTTTGTTGGGTCCCAGTTTTGTTGCATGGATCACTCCAGCAGCAAGATGCTTGGAAGCAAGTTAACTGCATTATTTCCAAGAAGAACGGTGGGAGGTGAGCACAGGACAGTTCTCAAGTATCTGCTCCAGCTGAAACTCCCGGCTGACACCAAGTCAAACAGACGCAAATCTTCTGCTTATTACTAAAGGAAGTTTTATAATGAGAAACCTACTTTTCTTTCTCTCACTATCTTGTCTACCTGTTGATATGAATGAAGCTACTCTCTTTGCCACATTCCTCATACTATCAGGAAGACTGCATAGCACAAACTGTTTTGCATGTTGATTTCTCCTAGCTATACTTTTATTTATTGCATGATACTTCTATCATTTTCTGATTGACTCTTGAAGGTCCGTATGCATTTGTCTTGCCTTTTATTCTCCATTAGCATCCCACTTACTGTTCTGTGACAAAGGAAAAGACTATTCTTGATAAAGATTACTGCAACATGGAAGCTTATGCCCACTGAAACACCTCCTAACTGTACAGATGTTGAGGATGGGCCAGTCACACGCCATGGGGAAAGGTCAATGGCTCATGTTTGTACTATACTGCACCAGTCAGACATAGGTTACTCAAATGATAGCACACAGAGGTGACTCACCACTGGCTGATGTTCTCCAGTTTCGCTGCTGTTTGTAGTTCAACAAGTGGGTGGATTGCACAGAACTGCAGCAGTACTGCAAACAAGCAGACTGACCCAGAGTATATGTGTGTGTGTGTCCCCATTTAAACAACAGCAGTGTAAATTCATAAGCTCTTCCACTGAATAATTGTAATTCATTAAGAATATAATACAATATATAAGAATATAATACAATACAATAATAATTGTAATTCATTAAGAAACACTGTGTGACCAACAGATTTCAACAGCTGGCCCCATTAGCCTAACCAAATTCCAGTTGTCCAGAAATAAACTGTGGTGTTCACTTTCCAAATACATTATAGCAGTCTTTGGTAAGGGTTTTTCTTGGAAGCAAATGCCAGTTTCAATATGTATCTTTGATTTTAGCTACATCAATTTTGGATAGCAAAGGAGAGTAAGAGCAAACAGAAAAAGCTCCCCAATAGTTCCTGCACTCCGAGGATGAAAACTGAAGAGAAAAGATCATGGGTCTCCTTGATTCTTGTGATACGAAGTTAACTTGTGCAGCAGGACAATAAACTCCGTGCCTCCGGATTTCTGCAGTGACATGAACACCTCTGTAAAGAAATGAAACTTCACAGAATCACAGAATGGCTGAGGTTGGAAGTGACCTCATCTGGTCCAATCCCCCTGCTCAAGCAGGACACCCCAGAGCCAGCTGCCCAGGACCATACCCAGACGGCTTTTGAGTGTCTCTGAGGATGGAGACCCCACAGCCTCCTTGGGCAAACTGTGCCAGTGCTCGGTCACCCTTCACAGTGAAAAAGGCGTTTCCTGATGTTCAGACAGAACCTCCTGGGTTTTGGTTTCTGAAGATATCTGAAGAATTAAGAAAAAGACCTTCTCCCAAACCTATTATTTTGTCACACAGGAATTTTAAAATATGCAAGGTTAAAGGAAGGTTAATTAACACTATTTATCAGATAGAAGAATCAATGTATGACAGTTTTCACCCTACAAAATTCATATGTATGTATTTTATGTTGGCAAGCACACCAACTCTGATAATTTGGTAACTTGTCCACATGGAAAATTTGAAAAGTAATTTAAAAAATCATAGCCATTTAGCTTTTTTTCCCTAGGAAAATAAGCTAATAAAGCAGTGCTCCCACTCGTCCTCTGCCAAGACTTTGAAATAATCAAAGGGCTGCGGTTTCAGAGGTGGACCTGGGAAATTCCTAAAAGTCCTGTGATACATTTCAGGTAGAGGAAGAGGCACAGGGAGAGGACCAGGACTCTGCCGTCCATCGCACATGCAGCCAGCGTGGACACACAGTGCTCCAGAGCAGGCAGAGCGTGTGCCCATGGCTGCCTGATGAGGATGCTGCAGGGCATGGAGGGTAAGCTGGAGCTACTGGTGGGAAAGGGTACAAAACCACGGGAAATATGGCTTCATTAGTTCCATGCTGCTCCTGGAACAACATACCTACCCTGCACAACTGTTGAGGCTTCTACTTATGACATTTGAAAAATAAAACTTCCTGGAAAGGCAGTGACTTGGCTGAAGACTCATGGTCAGGTTACACTGAAATCAGTTTATCCCATGAAACTAAGCAGTGCAGAGATGGCAGCACACAGTGCATGGCACTACCTGGAGCAATGCAACTGCTGTTGACAACCTAACATTTTTCCTCGCGTGATTTTACCTGCACTTCAGCCCATTCTCTTCCCCCAGACATTTCTTTATTAAATTGGCATTGTATAAATTGTTCCAATTTTTCCTACTTTAAGAACAGCAGCTGCTATGCTAAGTGCTAGAGCAATTCTCATGAAAGGGTCAGCTCTTCCAAGCAAAACTGATCTTACCTGCAAGACTCTAGGTTTGTGCATTCTTACAGTCAGTATTAGTTTGTAGGCTGAAGAATCATTAAAACATGTTTACTGAGAAAAGTAGAGCAACTTAATTTCCTTTGCAATTGCTGACTCTCACTGATGCCAAGAGAACTAAGAAGATACTCTGTCAGCCAGTTCAACTGTGCCCAGTAAGCAGCTACACTGCTTTTTGTTCATCTTTGGTTTAGGTCTCCTGCAATGACCTATTTAAACATTTAGAACTCCAAATAAACAAGTGCCTATCTGCCTTAACAAACCAACTTTCAAAAGATAGGTGTGTGTGGCAGAACTGCTACTCAGCATCGACAAGGAGCCGATACAGTTATTTAGCACGAGTTCTCGGGAAGAGCAGTTGTTTGGGTTGGAAGAACAGAGCTGTTAATCATTAATTGCAGTGGTGAGTTGCAGAAAGGAACAAACTGGGGTGAAGATTTTTTGCTGCCCAAAGAGAGTAGCTAATACTAAAAGAGAACAACTTAAATATAGGCTATGGACCAGTGTGGCAATTGCAGAAGCTTATACAATTTATTTCAAAGGCACTTAAAGAAGGAGGTGAGGGAAAAAAGAATCCATGAAAATACCTTTGTACTCATCTGCTGCAAAAACACTGAACAAGAGAATAAATGCACAGAGCTGAACAAAGATGCACAGCCTTTAGCGTAGCACTTAATGGACTAACACATAACACAAACATCAAAATAGTACAAATAAAGCTAAGCATCTTATTGAAATCTCTGCAAAAGCAGCTAATTTTGATGGAGCAGAGTGGCCACAGGTACTGAAGAAAAGCTGTTAACTAAAGCAAAGCTAAGGGCTAACAGGGAAATAAAACCACTTAGATCGAGTTCTTGGACTCCATCAGGACTCCCACATGCAGAGGCACTTGAAAATGAGGGAAAAGCAAGTGAGCTTTTCTCTTAGAATCTCCTACCAAAAGAATGACTTCACAGATTAAACATCCATTTAGTGCAAGTGTCCTGGCTGACAGTGGCAAGAAGCAATTACCTAGGGAAGAGTATAAAAATAGGGTAAACAAAAAGTAACCACACAAATAGCATAGTCTTCCAGAAATCTGAGGGCGAAGAGTTTAAATCACAGGCTGTACATGTACCTCAGTTTAGCAGCATTTTATGGCTTTCCTTTTTCCATGGATTTGTTTCAGCACTGTTTGAAATTGTGAGTCTTTAACAGCTACAAAAACCTGCAGCAACATTTCATGTTCTCCTAATGGTCCTTCATTCCTTGTTGCCTTTGTTCAACTCTTGGCTAGGTCTACTCTACCCTTCTTCATGTGCTGAGGTGTGGGGTGGTTTAAAAATGCCCCAAGTGTGGAAGAAAATGGATTTCTAAATCAGCGTAGTTTTCCCTCAATCTCTTCTCTATTTCGTTTTTATTCTTAGCATTTTCCTTGCTTTTAGGATTGAATTAACCACTGAATTATCTTCAGTGATTTCAAAATCTCAGCAAAGTTGTGAATCAGGTGTTAATGTACAAGACAGCGGATATATTGTGTTCACCCCCATGTGTGTTACTCTGCATTTGTTGATACTGAATAGCGTTTCTTTTGTCCAGTTCACTCAAATACCACGAGATTCTTCTGCAAAGCTTCAGCTGACCCTCCGGCTTACCACTTGGGAAAAAAAGTACGTATTAACAGCAAAATTTATCACCTTAACCCCCTTCCTATTTGTGTCTGTGGTGAACAGCACAGACTCTAGCTCCCTATGAGAACTAAGCTCTCTAAAATCTATCCATTAAGTTTCTGTCAAATCATCCTGTCACCACTGAGTTTTCCTCCTCTGCCTAATGGAAAAGCAACACGACTGTTATGCAAACAGGTATCCCGAAGGCTTCACAGAAAGCCCACCGAACTCAGGAACTAAGAAAATCCCTCTCTCATTCACAGAACTAACAGTTGACACCATGTTATGCAACCTTTAACAGGACAGATAAAATTGTGGTCTTCTACAGCTAATTCAGAGGTAAAAAATGTAGATTAGCAGAAAGAAGAGTCTAGAGGAATATATTCTTTGAAAACAAAGACTAAGAAGTATACCCAGTTCTTCAGGGGAAAATAAAATGAACACATTTGACAATGAGATGGTATAGAAAACTATTTGGATTACACAATACTTTCAAAACTAGAATAAGCACTATTTTTTGTTATAAGCACCCATAGGATACCAGTGCAATGGAATCCTGATCCCCGCACCGGAACTCTACACACCAATACAACAGTGATAAAAGAAAATTAAAAAAAGTCTGCCTGTTACAGAAATTATATAGCTTTATTTTATCTTATATGTTGCTATAATAGAGACTAGTTAATCTTCACAGCTAATGAAGCAACAGGCTCAAAATGGGTTCATTTTCCTTACTGGAACGTTTTTAGTTTCAAATACAATAGTTCTTAACTCAAAACTAATGCTGTTTGCACATTAAGTAAACGTTACACCCACACAGTTATAATACAGACTACAGCAGTACAGGCAATGTACTCTACCTGCACAATCACACATGCAATTACCACAAAGCAATATGCCGTGTAATTTTATGGCTGATACAATAGATGTATGAGAAAGAAAAGGAAGGAAAGATTCAGCATTTGAAGGTGAGTTGTGAAAGGCAAAGTTCTCAGAGATGGTTTAGCCAGTGTGACAGCTTGCTGCCACCAAGAAGTAAAGGGATGTCTTGTTATCCTGTCTTTCTCCACCTTATCTTACCACTCCTAACCATCTACTATTGCCCTTCTGCTTATGCTGGCTCCTATGCTTGCCAAATCCTTTGATGAGTCAATTCAGCTCTTTAACCAGCCAGAACTACTCACTTCTTTCTTCTTGCTCAATAATGTTAAAAATACTCACAGAAGAGTCCACCAACTGCAAGAGAAAACTAAGGAGTGCATGGCGAGAAGCAGCAAGATGAAACAGGACCTTCCTCTTCTCATCTCAGCTTCCTCCTCTCTTCTCAGCTTACCAGCCTCAGCAGTTTTGTGTAATTTTACCATAAGCGTGCCTTATAAAGTGCGCAAGGTTCCTTCAAATTAGATTTTATCCCTGTGCTTCCTGACAAGGACATTCAGCACCGGCTTCAGTTTGCAAAACCAACTGTTGTCAGCGTAGGCATACGTAACACCCTAAATGCAGTAAGAACTGCTGTGCTCAATTCTTCTTGGTTGCACATCTGAACTACGTGCTCTGACTAGGTCTGGGGACAAGTTGAACACTGCTGCATAAATTACATACTCTACCTGGAAAGTAGAGGTACTGGGGTTCATATCAACGAAATCACTGTTACAAGTCCTAACCCACGTGGCTTGGCCCTAGGATGCAACCTGCAGATGTGACTCGAGTGCCAGAGCTCAGGGAGAGGCAGACCCCTCCAGCAGGCAACCAGTAAGCTGAGCGAGGAACTCCATACATCAGTCTGGGGGGAACGCTGAGGAGAGGGGCACTCGCACCCTTCTTTTTGAACCTTTGCCACCAGATAAAAAGGAATGAGAGTCATGAGACCAGAAGGAAAGGAGATAATACAAGCCCATAGACAAGGATTTTTAGGTAGGGAAGAAGAAATCTAACTATTTTTAAAAAGATTAAGCATTTTATTATCAGATGAAGAAGACTCTGAAAATTCAAGTCTTCAGGTACTCTGAGAAATGAAATGATGAAAGAGAGATTTGTACAAATTGGCTTAAGACACATATTTACAGGTTTCATGTAATTTTTTGCAGTTTATGGCACAACAAGAAGGCTTTAGGTTGGAGACTGTATTATGTAAATACAGACTCGCAGAGTATATATTTATAAGCCCACTGTTGGTAACAGAAGGATAATGAAACAAAATAAGAACATCTGCTGGAATGTTAAGTGTCTTTCTAATTAAATCCAGTAGTTGAATGAATCAATTCATTACCAGCAAGTCTGGGTTATTATCTCATTAATACAGCTGGTTAATATTATTGAGTAGATTAGCACAAGAACTTGAAATGATCCTAAAATAAAAATGAATGCAACAAAGATATACAGTCAAATAAAGGAGTCTAAACAATGAGTAAAAGACTGAGGTTTTTAGACATGTGGAGAACAAAGGGGAGAAGGAATGACAGGAAAACAAAAGACACCTAGCAAACCTGGCACTCCACACTAACAGCACAACAGATGCTGACGGGAAAACAGAAAGGCTGAGCACCCTCCCCCAAGCTCACACTGATTACGTGGCAAAACCATTTAGTTATCAAAATGACCAAGCACCCAGATATGGTACATTAGGGAACCAAGCTGGATTTCTATAGGTAATTCTGTACAAAACAGTGCTGCGTTTAAAAGTCTTTGGGAAATGGGTAGTTTCAAAGCTTTCTCTACTATTCAAGTTTTTTTGAGCTATAACAAAAAAAGTATCGAGAAACACTGGCTTAACACTTGAAATACACACATGAGAGATTCCCTGTTTTGCAGCCTTGGCACTGCAGCATCTATTTGTTGGCACAGCAGCATTCCCTAATTTGTGGTCATATTCTTGGAAGAGATTTTACACTGATTACAGGATTTTTCCTTTGTTTTCTAGAGTATAAAAGATGGATGATTAATGACTTGCAAATTAAACAGTATTCAAAAACAAAACTCGGAATAATGGAAATAAACCACCCTGTCATCATCCTCACCAATACTACATGCAAATATGTTCCTTAGTGAAAGAGAAATCAGTGTACCTAACAATTTCCTAGCTTTATATATTAAAACATTCAAGTGCTTCTATTAAGTTGAATTATCATCGAGTCTGAGCTCATGAGGAAATATTTAGCTATTAGTTCTGCCTGTTAACATACTATGAATGATATTTAGTTAAAATGTCCATGCGCTCTACGAGACAACACATCCTGTAGCTTCCCCCAAGATCAGTCAGTCTCAACCCTGCCCAGTTTTTCATTGAATACAAACAAGCACTTCAAAGAGGACTTAATCCTACAGCTCAACCTTGTCAGTTTTACGGAATCCGTACATATTCTTTAGCATCCCCTGTCTGGGAATATGAGAATTTTACTGCAGTCAAATGACGGTTTTAAGAAAAGCTGGGAGTTACCAAATCCTAATATCTCAGGACAGAGTTTCTATAGAGCAGGTGTCTGCTGGGAGCTGGAACTAACAGAAATACAACTGTGCTTAATAGCCATATTTAACAGGGCTGCTCTGTCGGGGAGCTTAGGATGTCGCAGTTTCATTAGCATTAACAAGTGTTGCTATGGGTACCAAAGCACAGGCATCAGAATACAAGTGAATAGAAAGAGTAGGAAAGTGATTAATAAAAATGTGAAGTGTTGGAATTTTAATAAAACAAAACCAATGTGCTTGCCAATAAGATCATGTTTAAATAATAGACTACATTATTGCCCAGTTCACCAGCAGGTATATGCTACTGCTCATCATCTTCCTCCTTAAGCCCAAAAAACCAAAATCCTATATCAATAAAAATAAAGACCAGAGCAAAAGCACTCTTCTCACATTCAGAGGGACGCACACACACCGATGAAAGTGGCCCTAGTAAATATTGGTAACAATATTTAAGTGCTGATGTTAATATGCAATTTATAAATATTTAATGAACTACAGACAGGTTCTGTGCAAGCTCAGAGCCACATAATACCTCACTTCTGACTAAATGGCACAGACTCACGTTAGTGTAACTAAATGCAGAGTTTGATATCTTGGTGACAAACATGAAATTGTATTTATCTAATTCAGAATGAAGTTTTGAATAATTTTATTACACCCTTTAGAGCTACTCTGATTTCTTCTGACTGTTGTTAAGCAAAATTATTACCATCTCTGTTTACAGAACACCTAAAGGGTGAAATGGCAGTATTGCTGGAGTATCTGTGTTGTACTCAAAATACAAAGCCAATTCTTACTCTTGGCAAAAGTAGGAAAACATGTCTTTACCCTAATTACCAAAAGAATGTATATTTACCCACTTTTTCCCCATCTTCCCTGTCCAAAAGTTGTAATTAAAAAATGCACAGCAACAGTAATTCCCACAAGTGACAACCCATGTGATGATTAATTAATAGTTTTATTAAACAGCAAAGGCTGTAGTTTGGACTCTACCTACAGCAGATACTTCCTTGATTTCAGCAACATCTCCAAAAGATCTCCCGAGTCTTAATACATCCACTCTCATCCACTTTTGCCAGTCAATAAATTCTTACTGATCCCTTTGGAGGTGCTTTAGGATTTATTCGTGTTGCCTCCCTCCCCTACGGGAGCTGCTCCGGGCTTGCAGGGCAGACCGTGCCTATTCCCTGTGAGCTGCACTGCGACGGGTACGCAGGTTGTCCTTACTCCCATGGCCAAAACACATTCTCAAGTTTCAGCACCCCGGTCTTCCACGTCTGTGGCTACAGCTTCCTTTCTAACCCCACTCTGCCCGCTCCTGCAAGATGAGTCCTACCAGAGTCCTCCTTCTCTGAACACCTTCAGCACTCAAATGTCCTCATGGGTGTGACAGGAATCAGAAAACCAAGTTCGGTTTAATTACTTTATGCAACTTTCCATAAAACTTACTTCTCATTTCCTTCTACCCCTCCCCCTGTTCCCTGCCCGCAACCTAAACCCCCGTAGTAGAGACGTGGCATGCGTATCAGTTAAACCACCAGCCATCAGCCTCCCTTCATCTCTCCCTTCATCCCCCAGCTCTCTCCTTCCAAGAGCACTTGTTTATCTTTAACTTTGCCATACAACCTCCCCAAAGCTTCTCCTTTCCTGAGTTTTGGCTTTGGATGCAGTTTTCCTTGCAATCTCCATGGTTAGTTCTACAAACATTTATTTGTGCAAACATATTACTTATGCAAACAATCTTACTCAGTTCAGTGGGCTATTTGATTTGTTATTCACCTCAATGTATTTGCAAGATGGGAACTTTAGATCATAAATACATGGAGACTGTCTTAGAGAACATCTATAAAAAACTACATCCGTCTACACCTTTTTTTTAAATGGAAAAGCAATAAAGCAAATCAAGATGACTCTGAAGTGGTACTCAAAACTCAGTGGTCTTCCCTGACATTTTCTCTGTACTTAAATGTTTAATTTTAAAAATTAATATTTATGAATCACTTAGGCTTGTATGAATTATTATGCTGATCTCCAGAATAATAGGACACTTCAACAAAAAAGATATCTTTGAAGTAAAGAATACTGACCTTTTCTTGTTTAGTGTGATCATGTGACATGATAGACATGGAGACGCAAGATCCACGTTATGTACTAAAATCAAGGATTAAGAAGCAACGATTAACCTGATATTTTCCAGACAACCCTGTTATCTGGAAAGATTAACAAGGTAATTATGTAGCCTGAAACTGAGAATGTTTAGTTACAAAGAAGAGGAAGAAAATATCCAACACAAGAATTTGAAATGGAAGGACAAAAGTGATCATTTAGAACCTTCTTTTGTACTTAACATCCAAATCTAATTAATAAAAGTCAGTAGCTTTTTTCTGTTTAACTTGGTATTTAATACAAAGGCGTATCAAAGGCATCGTAATAAAGCATAAACAATGCTGTTTTAAAGTTGAGGTATAAAGACTAAATTTCTACTATTTTCACATGAGAACTAGCTACCTTTAAAAAAAAGAGCACGATTTTGTGCCAAGTTGATCAAGGCTGTCATTTTAAAACTTTTAAGAACATGCACCGGAAGGTCTCACAGGTAAAGATGTGTATGGGAATTTAGTGTATGTTACCACTGCCACTGTTCCACTGACTCCTCTGCAGACATGAGCAAGCTGGACATAGCCATGTGTTCGTTTCCATTTATTGTGACTGTGACCTTAGCTCTTCCACAAAGAAGAGGTCTTAACAGTGTGTTTAATAGGGAGAGTAATACTTCCTCATTGCTACAGTTTATGTTTGTGGTGCCTTTAACAACTACTGTACTAAGCCTAGGGTCTTTTATGCCAGTATTGCTACGTAAAACCTGTTAATTAGTTTACTCTCTACTTCTGGTTATCATTATTCAGTAGAGATCAATAATTCTTTATTAGAAGGATTTTCCTTATCATTTCTCTTGTCACCTGTCCTTTTCCTCTAACAGGATTCAATTCCCAAGCACGTTTATCCTCTTGATGATCCTCAAAAGGATTGCCCAGTGGTCTTTTTAAATGATTGCTTCACATTCTGTAGCTGAAGGAAAGGCTGTATGATTTTCCTTTAAAAACCTAAAGCCTGCTTTAGCCATTCCTATGAGACACCCCCATGTCATTATGACAGGAATTTTTACCGCGCTTCTGACTAAAATGTTTGCATCACAGGGTTTCTAACTCTTTTCCGCTGGTGAAAAAGGCAACTATTTGAGAAAAACAACTAAAAATAGTGTGAAATTTTAATTTTAAATGCCACTCTCTTTTTTTTCAGACATATAAATTAGAACTAACCTCACAGCGCATCCTGAGAATTCCCATTTCTGGGAACCTGATGTATGTGGGTTTCATACCAACAGAACAGGCTGAAATCTCTCTCAGGTATTCTGATGGAGCTTCCTGATACTCAGAAAGCCTTCAAGGCTGAATCGTTTAGCCAAATTTTGCACTTCAAGAAGAATCAGTACGAGGCAGAGGCCCTGTGGTGTTAGAAGCTCTGTGGTCTGTTGCTGCTTTCTCAGTGAACTGGAGCTTTTCCAGATGGAGAATAGCAAAAGAAGTTGTTTCTACTTTTAGAATCAAACCTCCATAAATTGGTATTCAAATTGGAAAAAACAACGGCTGAAAAGGACAGTTCATTATAGCGTGCAGTGATGTGGATCAACATAGTTCAGCCTAATTGATATCTTAGCTCAGGAAAACAAAGCTTGGACTGTATTTCAAATAATCCACTATTTATACTCTTTATAAGTAAATTTTTGAAAATTAATTTCCAAAGAAAGCATTTCCAAGTCAGAGTTCAGTACTAATGTCTTACAGATCAAAGTGACATCTCACAGCAGGCTATATCAAATTTCTATGAGCATATTCTGACTTTGTCCCAGAGTTTGAAATACGTATTTTTGTGATCCTGGACTTACTGCTCTTGTCCTTCACACATTCATTAAACATATGACACAGATCTTGACTTCTTAAGTATGATACACACTTACTGATACTGCTCATGTAGCTCATGGATACGGATGATAAAATAAATGAAGTAAATTTCCTCAAGAAACAGAATTAGAATGTTAGAATTAGTGATACATGCTGTTTATGTTTTTCAGGCAACATTTTGCTAACTGTATAAATACATGCAGACTCCTGAACATTAAATTAGTACAGTAATAACAGAGGCTGCATGTTTTCATCCCATATAAAACACAATCACATTAAAACCTCAAGCAGGATGTTTTCGGTTACATACCAGCCTTCAGAGAAGAAGTTCTATCTCATTTATCCATGCATTACTGAGTCATAATAAAATTCAGTGCTGGCACACTGGTCAAGACAAATGCTAGCAAAACGCTCCGGTGACAGCAGTATCACTTACCACTGCACGCATTTGTTTCATAACCATTCCTGTTCTCATTTTGTGAGTCTTGTGCACTCCCACCATGGGGCAGCCAGGACTGACCTGGGGCACGTGCTCCGAACTTTGGCGACGGTCCTGAATTGTGGGATGCTGCGCCACGCTTCCCTGCGCTACCCACCAGCCCCGTCCCTCTTCTTGCACCTCTCAGCACAGCTCTGACCCACACAAGTCCTGCAGTCCCTGATCACCCTCCGGCTGCTTTGCACAGTGGCTGGGTTTAGAGAGGAGTTTTGGTGCCCGTGAACCAGATTCGTCTGAGATCCAGATACGTACGAAACGCATCCCAACCCCTAGCAGAGACATGTGGGTCTAAACCAAGGGGCACTGCTTCAGACAGCTTTGGAACACCTGCACATTGGGGCTGTTTGGTGTGGGAAGGCTAACTACAGGTAATCCAAAGCAAAAATGCCAAACCGTGGAATATAGTTGCAGGGACGGCGGCGCAGATTGTCGTTATCTACTGTGCCTTATTGCTGTCTACAACCACCTGAAAGGAGGTTGTGGCGACATGGGTGTTGGTCTCTTCTCCCAAGTAACCAGCGATAGGATGAGAGGAAATGGCCTCAAGTTACACCAGGGGAGGTTTAGATTGGATATTAGGAAAAATTTTTTCACCGAGAGGGTGGTCAAGCATTGGAACAGGCTGCCCAGGGAGGTGGTGGAGTCGTCATCTCTGGAAGTATTCAAAAAATGTGTGGATGTGGTGCTTCAGGACATGGTTTAGGGATCATGGTGGCACTGGATTAATGGTTGGACTTGATGATCTTGAAGGTCCTTTCCAACCTTAGTGATTCTGTGATTCTGTGTGATTTGTTAATGTGGACAGAGCCATGGCATAGCATACCAGCCTGTGAGGTTGAAACAGATGGCATATTCAGTTATAAAGCTTCTATACCAGAGGGACAGAGAGAAAGCTTTTAACCTGCTACTACTACACAGGGCAAGAAACAGGACCATTGGGGAGGCTCCGTTCTCCTTGGGGATGGAGCTACCGATGACAAATGGGAGGATGACATCTCAATGACCAAGAATCAAACAGAAGCAGCTGGCCCATTTCACAATGGTCACTGTCTGCCAGTCAAAAAATCAGAGAAAAATACAAGAACGTGGAAGAAAGACTATTTGGAAGAGATGATCCGGCAAAAACATAAAGCAAAATAAATCAAAAGGCAAGTTCAAGAAATCCAGTTGAAATACATTACTAAGAACAGTCAAGTAACTGTCTGAGAGTTTTGGCCCACTGAAGCCACTGGCAAAACATCTACTACAATTCCTCATTTACAGGCCTACTATAGCAAAATATTCGGATTGAGTGGCAATCAAGCAGTGAACATGGCACTACCTACTGGGGAAACAGGCCTCGATATCAATGATCAGACATCAGGCTTGCAACTGTACCGTTCCCCATCAGGTCAAAACATTACAAGTTGGCAGTTACTGCTGTACACTGATGATCTAAAATCCTTTATAATCAGAGAATAAACTCAAGTAAAACACAATGCCCTCTTCATTTACTTCATAATTACAATTTGACTGCCATAACATGTAGCATGTTTTGAAAAATCAATAAAGACTCCAGTTCAGCACTCCTGGCTCCACACCATAACCACAGTATCAAAAATGAGTACTATTTTTGTACAAAGTAATTTGAGCACTCCACATTTCTACAGCAAGGAAGTGTTACTGCTTGTACTACTGCTCTACCAAGTGGAGCAGAGAAGCTCCCTAACATGAAACTGTATTGCGTAAATAGCCACACGCATAACATTTGTACATTTGTATGTAGTATCTGGCATATTCTTACTCAGAAAACAGCTTGTACACCGCCACATTACCTAACCCTACTGTTTAGCATCTTTCAAAAATTTGTGCATTATATTACAAGCTAAGCAGCGCAGTTTCAGTCTGGTTATGCAGTTTTAATGGTGCCGACCAATACATTATTTAATTTCACAATTATCAGGTCATTGGACACTAGTTTTTTACCTCTCAAGTGACTGTAATTAATTACTGATGACTTGAGACAACAATTCTGCAAAGAACCTGCACTTTCACATGCGCTGACTTCAGTGAGACACTGGTCAGGATGATGTGCCCAACTCTTCACAGGCACAGACCTGCTCTGAAGTTGCACAAAACTAACCCCATTTTTTCCCTCCCAGTTCTTCAATGCCATGATCTTTCCCACATTGTGTGGGGCTTTTATTGATGCAATATTTAAAGCTCTTTTAAAAGGTCCACAGAAAGACATTCAAAAGCTTTCAGGCTTTTCTCCTGGCTTCAGCCTGCTGGAGTTCGTGGATGAGAATGTGAAGCAGAAGCCTCAGAGAGAGTCTGGGAGCAACTGTAATTTTAGGATGCAGATGTTCATGTTCACACAAAGATGCAAGCATTCTAGCAGGGGTTACAAGAAAGGACATGGTGGAAGGAAGCACACAGGGCTGGGAAAGGTTATGAAGTCTGTTTGAACAAGCAAGAATTTCACCTGTACAGAAGTTAAAATACTTAACATTTGTAATTTCACAATATTTAAGTCCTTTTCTTCCTTTCCTACTGTCCGCTCTTACCACAACCACATCCCAGTTTAAACCCTGTATCCCTTTGGCAACAAAGCTGGCTAAAGTCTCAAAGGGAAACTCTATCACCTGTTTATATGACAGGCACACCTTATGGCACACATCACTGGCTGCAAGGACTTTGGTGTTTTGGTGCTCTTCCGGAAAACTGGTGTTCCCCAGCAAAAACAAAACAATGAACAGGGTGTTTCAATAGGCATAACAAACTATCCTGGCATGTGTGTCACACTTAGAACATTCAAAAAACTTGTAACACCTCCCTGGTCCACACCTCTACAGCTAAATAAAGCATGTCCACATCTATTATTTGTTCAGGCAATGAGAAATCCTTTCAGGTAAGAAGCAGGTATTTGCTAATACTGAGACAGTATATTTCATCAATCCGTTCACTGATGAACCACCACTGTTGCTCCACTGCAAGTAACAGAAGGCCTGAGCAGAAATTTCAAACAACTTAAAGTCTTTAATATACAAACAAGTTATCATGTTTAACCTGTTCTGTGGCCTACAGGCACATGCTCACCGGGTAGCCTGAAGCCACTTACTTCTCAAAGAGCTCCAGTTAGTGTCTCGAGCAGCTGGTACTTGGTAGTCTGTTCGTGCATCAAAGCCTTTACCTGCTACTGAGCAGCCAAGAATTAGCTCAGAATACTGGAATTAAATACAGCTCTATGCCCACTAGCAGACAGTTAAATTACACCTAACAAAGATAAAGGCCACCCATCCAAACCAAAGGCCAAACCAGGCCAAAACCAAACAGCAAGCCTTTATTGGGTATTTTTGGAGAATACAAAATCTTGTATTGTATCCTGTGTCTTGTTCTAACAGCAGCTACATATTCACCCCGAGGTGTGGGGGACACTCCTTTGTCTTCAGATAAAATAGAGCGCACATTTGTTATGTAATTATTTTGTGTAAAATTATGGCAGGATCACAGGCAGTTCAGATCTGTATTACCAAGCAAGACAGCCCATTACTTATTTTATTAATCCATTACTACCCATTTAATGAAATACTTAGTTTCACCTGTATATTCTCCCATGATCACGGTTTTTTTAAGAAATATGCTGTGGAAGGCTAAAACCACTAAAATCTTATTGTAACATTACATGAAAGGATTTTGCCTTTTTATTCTTCAAACATAGAAGCACATAAAAGGTTATTTTACCAACGGCAATTTAGTAATTTTCAGCCCTCCATAAGATCCACATGCTTATCAGGTAACCATTCAAAATGACTATGAGGTTGCATTTTTAATTAAAAATCATAACAATTGTTCTTAAAAACATTTTAAAGTAACACTGTTTTAGGAGATTCATTCTTGCAATCATATTAAAATAAATTGTGTTGCACTTGCTGAATTAATTAGTGAACTTATCCTGCAGGTGTAATTGTTAGTTGTTCAGTTCACAACGATTAACTTCCGTCAAACCAAGATCCTTTATGGAGCTTATAACGTCTACTGCTAGAAGAAATCTCTTCTTCCCCTCTCCAAAATCTATAGTATGGAGGAAGCCCTAGGTCTTTAAATCCTCCATTGAATGCATAGATTTAACCCAAGAAATAGATCACCGATGGTACTCTAGTTGTGTGGAAGCCCCTGTGGGGGAACAACTGAGGATGCAACCACATGTGTGAACGTTTGGAACTGGCTGGGGTTTTAAGGAAGGGAACTGAGCAACCAACCTCTAAAACCATCAAACAGAAACAGGGAGGTACGGGTGGGCTGGGTGAGCCCAACAGGCTAATATCCGAAGGAACTCTGATGAACAAACAGACAAGAAGTGGCAGCTGTGTGCTTGGGGCAATGGCTGCTCCACCACCTTGCTGGGGTTTTTACCCACGGCAGCGTGCAGCCAGCAGCTCCCTGTTCACAACCACTCACGCCGTGGATGTTCGAAGAGGAAGGACGTAGCCCACTTACTCGGGGCTCATCTGCATGGAAGGGGTAGTATAAGGATGTGTGGGATGGGAGAGCATCTGGTTCATTACTTTATTTAGTTAAGGACTCTTCAGTATAAAAGAATTAACAAGTAACAAGGAAAGTGGCAGATTACACACACACACAAACATTAATGAGCAGGTGATAACAGAGACAATAAGTTGTCTTTGGTCACTACAGGAACTAATGCCTTTAAGGGAACTACTCAAATACAGTTCAGTTTCAACCTGAGCTTCGTCACTGATAAGGAATGGGAAAGGTGATTATCATACATATTATGGTATCTTTGAGGGTGTTTGTGGAATTGCGTGAAACTTGCTACGGGCTATCAGAAGAGGCTTGTGGGATTATGTTTACCTTAGTATGGGAAATTCAGAGGAGAGGCCAAAAGCAGAAAGGGAAGGACGGGGGAAACAAACATGGGAAAATGAAGGGGGGGCAATAAAAAGGGCCAGCTGCATTTAAACAGGCTGCTGGTGGGTACACTTCTTTGGTCAGACCCTGCACCTGAGCACCAAGGTCTATCCTTTCTTCTTACTAAATCTGTTCCTTTAATACTTTTTTGTGTAATTCACCCTCTATCCTATGTGTGACACTGCTGCAAGGCCTAAGAGCCAGCAGCTGCAGGTCACAAGGTCTGCAGGTCCAGGAACCAGCAACTAGATGGACCACGGTGTGCCTATGTTTTTCTAGGGAATTTAACCCTGTACGCAGTGTGTGTGCATGTGTAATTTGCCAGCAAGGTTCAAACTGGAGTAGCCAGTGAGTAGAAGGAGACCTGTATCTGGAAAGACTCAGGATGTGAGTCAGTGGCTGGGCAAGGGGCCTGGGATCCAGCCATGGGCAGAGTCAATGCCTGGCAAGGCAGTCCAGCCAAAGCACCTAGAGACTCTGCTAATAGCCGAGGGATGCATGACTGGGGGGCACATGTGAGACAAGTGTGAGGGCGTGTATCCATTCTGATAGCCAACACCAAGTCGGATTTGATAGCAAATAGGAGGAAACCTGCATTCTGGGTGAGAGGGCCCAGGCACAGATATCAGATGGGGTTAGAGGTCATGGTAACATTCGAGGGATCTGTGAATGCGTATGTGCTTCTGAATCTGGCAGTGAGGGCATCTGTTTTCACTGGCACGCTTCAATCCTGATCAGTCTTTGCCATCCCAAAGGGGACTCAGAAGTACCACCCTCCTCAACTCTCCACACCTTGAGAACGGGCTTTAGGGCAGAGCACAGCCTGGCTTTCCGTTTCCCTCCTTGCCTGGCTTTCCCAGGGAAAGGGGATTAGAAAGGGAGTGAGAGAAGCACCTTCCCTTTCTGGAAGAGTGGCCAGGTGCCACTGCCAGGGAATCCCTTTAATTGCTCCTTCAGCAGGGCCACCCTGATGCATGCGTGGGCTTCCCCTAAGGCACCCTGCAGCACCGAACCCTCTAACATAGCTTGGAGTAGCAAATGTGAAGGAAGCTAAATGTGACTAAAATGCTATTGTCAGAAGTTACCGATAACCTGGGGACTTAACTTACGACTGCAAAAAGGGGAACACCCATCCACTCCCCTCCCCACTTCCCAGCTTCCAAAGCAGTGAAAAGTGAAGCAGCAACATGGAGGCCAAATCCCACCTGTCGAGCCAAGAAGTCCCTTGCTTCGCCTAGTCCTGGAAAGTTTTTGGGTGGACTTTTATCTGCCAAGCTCAGTAGGCAGGAGAGCTACAGAGAAACTTCATCTTTCTGATTTCTAAGTTGCTCCTGCTTAAGGGCAGAGTTTACAACACTGCGGAGAGCTGGGTACCTCACGTGGCAGTGGTTCTTTGACATGCTTTGCCTTACAATCTGGTGACTCCATTGGGCCTAATAAAGTTCAATGCTAGGGAAGAGGGTGCAGGAACTATGATGAGAGATCACACTTATGGAGAGCCAGGAGTGGTAAAGTGAGAAGGGATGATACACAGGAATATGCATTAAAAAAAAAAAAGAATGGATCAGCAGAGGTGAAAACAGGATCCAGAAGCAGTTTGTGGACAACAGCTGGCGAGATGCATGGCGACAGGACAGGAGTGGTGGGACCAAAGGAAGAGCTGTGGGCAGGGCAAGCTGGCAGTTCAGAAGGGAAAGGGGCAGGACTGAAGGAGTAACCGAGCTGGGTGTGGGAGACAGCAGGAGCAGGAGGGATCAAATTAATGCTGGAGAGTGATAGGCTGGGGAACTGTCATCAGAGAATCAGAGGGGCCTTCTATAGGCAGACGAAAGCTGAGGACAGAGGCAACGAGTGAGAAATGAAAAGCAGGCTCAAATCAGATGAGAGGACAGTGTGAAAGGCTGGAGAGCCATGAAGGACAAAAGTGGTTGGTGCAGAATCACAGAATCATTTACGTTGGAAAAGACCTTTAAGATCACCGAGTCCAACCATAAACCTAGCACTGCCAAATCCACCACTTAAACCATGTCCCTAAGCGCCACGTCTTAATGTCTTTTAAAGACATGGACATGTGACTCCACCACATCCCTGGGCAGCCTGTTCCAGTGCTTGACAACCCTTTCGGTGAGGAAACTTTTCCTACTATCCAATCTAAACCTCCCCTGGCGCAACTCGAGGCCACTTCCTCTCGTTCTATCACTAGTTACTTGGGAGAAGAGACCAACGCTCACCTTTCAGGTAGCTGTTGAGAGCGATAAGGTCTCTGCTCAGCTTCCTTTAATCCAAGCTAAAGAACCCCGGTTCCCTCCACTGCTCCTCATAAGACTTGTTCTCCAGACCCCTCACCAGCTTCATTGTTCTTCTCTGGACATGCTCCAGCACCTCGATGTCCTTCTTGTAGTGAGGAGCCCAAAACTGAACACAGTATTCAAGGTGTGTCCTCACCAGTGCCGAGTACAAGCGTACAATCACTTCCCTACTCCTCCTGGCCACACTATTTCTGATACAGGTCAGGACGCTGTTGGCCTTCTTGGCCACCTGGGCACACGGATGGCTCATATTCAGCCGGCTGTCAACCAGCACCCCCAGGTCCTTTTCTGCCAGGCAGCTTTCCAACCGCTCTTCCCCAAGTAGCATTGCATGGGGTTGTTGTGACCGAAGTGCAGGACTCGGCACTTGGCCTTGTTGAATCTCATACAGTTGACCTCGGCCCATCGATCCAGCCCGTCCAGATCCCTCTGCAAAGCCCTCTTGCCCTCCAGCAGATCAACACTCCCACCCAACCTGGTGTCATCTGTAAACTCACTGAGGGAGCACTCGATCCCCTCATCCAGATCATCAATAAAGATATTAAAGAGAACTGGTCCCACTGTTGACCCCTGGGCAACACCGCTTGTGACCGGCCACCAACTGGGTTTAACATCATTCACCACAACTCTGAGCTCGGCCATCCAGTTTTACCCAGCAAAGAGTACACCTGTCCAAGCCTTGAGCTGCCTGTTTCTCCAGGAGAATGCTGTGGGAAACAGTGTGAAAGGCTTTACTAAAGTCCAGGTAGACAACATCCACAGCTTTTCCCTCATCCACTAGGCGGGTCATCTGGCCGTAGAAGGAGATCAAGCAGAACCTGCCTCTCAGAAGTAAAGAGACAAGCTGGATCAAGCCCTTTTTTGCTAATACGTAAGCAGATGGGTAGAATCATGACGTTTATGAAGAAAACTAACTGGAAGCTAAAACACCCACCAAAACTTCAGGCTGGTGGAGGCCAGAGCAGCAGAGGGGATACCCTGAGGGTGTGGCAATGAGACAGCAAGCCCAACTTCTGGCAGTGGAAACTGAAAACAGGGCAGAGAAGGTGCTAAGATATGCAGGCTGATGACTGGGCCCTGGCCTGAGGTTTAGCTAACATGAGAAACTACTGGGCAGGTAACAAGAAATGGCTGAATGTAAATAACACAGTGAGAAGCCGGAAAAAGTTGCTGAGAGCACGGTGAGGAAGGGCTTGCTTTCAGGTAGTCAAGAGGGGGGTTATGTGAGAGGCGGTTGGGCTTCACAAAGGTTTAGGGGGGGTGGTGTTGGGACGTTTTGGGGAGTGAAATCTTGCAAGGCACAGAGGGCTGAGCTAACTGTATCAGTGATACTGTGTGAGGCTGAGATGGCCCTGGTAAGAGCATCAGAAATACCAGATTTGGCTATGCTTCAGGTAGTGATCATCAAGCTGGAGCAGTCAGTGAGCAGGAAGAGACCCTCATCTGGAAAGACTCGGTGTCTGACCCAAGGGCTGGGTAAGGGGCCCAAAGTCCAGGAATATTAAACAGACTTAGAGCCCACATCGATACTCAAGCAGCCTGCAAACACGGGGGTGCTTGCAAAACTAAAGAGGAATTGTGTTTTCCCAAGTGAATGTCAATCCTGATCAACCAGAAGGAAGGAACAAGACTGGACTATCCCTATTCTTGCTTATGCGAGTGCTGTTGGGGTTTATGAGGGTATGATAAAGGCATTGCTCTGTGGGTGCCTGTGTGACCAACTATTTGAGTTTTGTATTTGTGCCTGCCTCTCCTGAATGCACACTCAGCCTTGCTACTGGCCAGACCTGCAGGCACCAACAGCAGCAGCTGCATCCATCAACCCGGACGCAGAAACCTCTCAGGTCTGAGAGTACATGGGGCTGGCTTTCAGTGGCCAGGAAAGAGGAACCCCTGGATCCCAGAGTCCACTGGGTTGAGCAGCGCTCATAGCATCCTTAACAGAGGGAACTCAAAGTTGAGCTAAAGAAGGGATGCTTAAAGTATCAGGAACAAAACCACTTTCACTGAAGTATCCTCTAGGTAGCAATGAAAAAAGGTAGCCTTGTGCAAGGCCAGACCAACTTTAGTTTTCCACAGTAAACTGAATTCCCTTAAAAAGGGGACATAAGAGAGAGATGTGGAAGGAATAACATGCTGTACTCTGGCATGGTACACTCCAGCAGCATGGTATTAAAAAGCATTTGAGCACATGAAGACCCCGAGCAGGAAGCTGTAACTGTCAGACTGCCGATGCAGCTATGAAAGACACACTTCCAGAAGAAACTTCATTTTAAAATGCATTGACAGATACTGTAAGAAACATTGATATGTAGCATAATTAATGTAGAATGAACAAATTGTACTATGGACAGTGACATGTTTATTACAAGCCACTCCTGAAGGTTGCTGGAGGGAACTAACCAGAAAGAAACACAGTCCTGGATTAGAATATACAAACACAGGCTTCCTTGTAAATAGGAATCACAGAATCACAGAACATTAAGGTTGGAAAGGACCTTTAAGATCATCAAGTCCAACTGTTAACCCAACACCACCATGTCCACTAAACCATGTCCCAAAGTGCCATGTCCACACATTTTTTGAACACTTACAGAGATGGTGACTCCACCACCTCCATGGGCAGCCTGTTCCAATGCCTGACCACCCTCTCAGTGAAGAAATTTTTCCTAATATCCAATCTAAACCTCCCCTGGCGCAACTTGAGGCCATTTCCTCTTGTCCTATCACTAGCTACTTGGGAGAAGAGACCAACACCGACCTCACTACAGTCTATTTTCAGGCAGTTGTAGAGACTGATAAGGTCTCCCCTCAGCCTCCCCTTCTCCAGATCAAACAACACCAGTTCCCTCAGCTGCTCCTCATAAGACTTGTGCTCCAAACCTCTCACCAACTTCACTGCTCTTCTCTGGACATGCTCCAGCACCTCAATTTGTTTCCTGTAGTGAGGGGCGCAAACCTGAACACAGCATTCGAAGGTGCGGCCGCACCACACTTCCCTCCTCCTGCTGGCCACACTATTTCTGACACAGGCCAGGACGCTGTTGGCCTTCTTGGCCACCTGAGCACACCGCTAGTGTTGTTGCACTGTGCTGTCAACCAGCACCCCCAGGTCCTTTTCTCCAGTCACTCCTCCCCAAGCCTGTAGCGTTGCATGGGGTTCTTGTGGCCAAAGTGCAGGACCCGGCACTTGGCCTTATTAAACCTCATAAAGTTGACCTCAGCCCATCGATCCAGCCTGTCCAGATCCCTCTGCAGAGCCCTCCTACCCTCCAGCAGATCAACACTCCCACCCTGCTTGGTATCATCTGCAAACTTACTGAGGGAGCACTTGATCCCCTCATCCAGATCATGGATAAAGATATTGAACAAGACCGGCCCCACTACTGAGCCCTGGGGAACACCGCTTGTGACTGTCCGAAACAGCAAGAAACAGCAACAGAGGGAAAAGTATTGTATTTAATTTTCCTATATACTGTCTCCAGAGAGTGACACACCTTCTCAGGTGCACATGCAAGTACATGATGTTGCTAAAGCAAATAGCCTTGTAAAAATGAAACCTCTGAAATAAGAAGGATTTTGCTCAGAGACAGGGAAATGACAAATTTTAGGGTGAGGTATTTTCTTTACCCACAGACAACGTGATTTATAGTATAAGATCTGTTTACCCTAAATGACTGGGCTCTAAATGAATGATTTTGAAAAGGTTGTTTCAGCCATTGCATAGTCTTGTCTTTGCTCAAGGGAAGCAGAAGGACGGGCTCTGAGCCTACTACAAACATGCTAAAGTCAGTCATGGTTAACATGACGGACAGCAGTTAAAAGGCTGTGGCAGAATTTCGTGACTCCCAGCCAGAGTGTTGGCAGCCCTCTCTTATGGAGACAGGGATAGCTTGGATGTATGTGGAAGTCTATAGGCTGGGGTGGAAGTTAATTTAGCCTGGCACCTATTATTTTGATATTTAATAGTGACTTATACACATTGCATCACTTAACAGACTTCAAAGGAGCTGCCAGCAGATGCAAAGCAAGTTTGGGAGCAAAGACACCGAAAGTTCACTAATCCTTTCAGTAAGTGTTTGATCTTACTAATAGGAAAACAGCGTAAGTCTCTGAATTCCAATGGAACAAACTGTTTTTCATACTGGTGCCAATGTCTTTGCAAGAGTTACCTGGAAAAACCTCAGGATAACCTCATCACCTGTAGCACTCCACAGACCTATATAGAGTTTCACACAGAAGACTTGCAAAGACAAAGGTGACCATCCTTTTCAACAGTTAAAACAGCCTCTGGTTGCAATTACACTAGTGTGCAAGTGCTCTAGAAGGGTCTGGCTTTTCTTGTAGGAGAAGCCTAAGCCAACACACTGCAACACATAAATAAAGTACAAGTACTGCTTTAAGTACTAGCATAAATAAAGTGGTATTACTTTTATGAACAGAAGCAGAGTACACACCAGAGAAACAACACAAAGGTCATTTAAAAGATCACTCACTAGCAAAGTTTGACAATTAGAAGGATAAACACAGAATAAGTGTGTTCTAAGTCTAGGTTTGAAACTACTTGCTTGCGCATGACTTTTCCTTATGTTGTGTCCTTCACACTATCATCGACTTAAAAATTCAACATAACTTGACAATAGAAGCTAAAAGCCAACCTGAACTGAATTGAGCCACTTTACTCTCTTAAATGTGAAAACATTAGACCCATTTTTTTTGTTCAGCTCAAACTGAATCATCCCCTAAAATTTCTAGTTTCCAGAGTAATGATTTGTTTGGAGAACATTTTTTAAAAACCAGACATACTCATCTTAGAGACGGCCCATACCTGCTGAGGCCTGCAGAGCAGCATCGTAGCACTGGAGTTTCCCTCCTTTTTTCTGTCTGTTCCAGGACCAGAAGATGTACCTCAAGCTCTTGCTCCCGCCTCACATTACCCGGGTTTCTCCACCAAGGACCACTTCAGCCTGAGGATTTCTTGCAGTTTACCCACAGTGAGCTCTAGCTAAGCAGCTTCTGGAAGGCCACAGGCACACAGGCCTCTCAACACGGATGGTGACATGTTTTTGCTGCTTATGGTGACTGACTTATCCCTGGCTGTCACCCCCGACAGCCCATTTGTGCTCCTTGCTGTACACCAGCTGCTTTTCTTTATCTCTGCGCATGTATGTGCTGAGAAACGGATTTACGTGAGAAGTCGCAAAGCCACCCAGAACAGCAGCTCGGTGTCCCACCTCTCCGGCACAACTCGCTCCTGAAACCTCCCCCGGTCCCCTCAGCTTCATGCACCGAACTCGGGGCTTTGCTAAGAGGAACGGCACCAGCGGGACTAAAGGGGCTTTCGCCCCTTGTACCCACCGGCAGGCGGGGACGGGGATGCTCGGGGCTCTCCGAGGAAGCCCGCTCCGATGGGCGACCGGCGGGGCCCCCACCGCGCCGAGCCCTGACGGCTCCCGGATGTCCCACGCGTGTCCCCCGCTCCTCACCCCCGGTGTCCCGCGGCCCCGTCCCACCGCCGGGAGGAAGGGAGTGTGGGAGGGCGTCCCCCCGCGCCTCCCCCGCAGCGCACCCACCTCCCCGCGCGGGCTGCCCGCCGGCCCCGCGGGACGCCGCCATGCCGCCGCCGCGCCTCTCCTCCCGCCCCGGCGTGAGGCGGCCCCGGGAGCCGCGCTCCGCCCCGCCCCGCCCCGGCGGGGAGCGCGGGGCCGGCCGGGGCTCGTAGTCTCTCTCCCGGCCGCGGGTGAGGCGGGGCGCGGCCGCGCCGAGGCACTGCGTTCCGCGGCGTGCGGCGGGACGGGGCATATAAGGGGCCGGCGGCAAGCGCGCTTCAGTTAGTCCCGCAGTCCGCCCGCCAGCCCGGCAGAACAATGCCTTCGCTGCCGGGGCCGGGCAGCCGCGGCTGAGGCGCGGCGGGAGCAGCCGGGCAGCGGCCGTGCTCGCTGGGCACCGCCGCTGGCAGCGGAGGAGCTGCCGGCCGGCGGGGTCGGGGCGGGCGCACGCACGCCGCGAGCATGTGGATACCCACGGAGCACGAGAAGTACGGCGTGGGTGAGTGAGCGGGAGCGAGCGGGGCAGCGCGGGGGGCGAGGAGCGGTGCTGCCGGCGGGGAGCGCATCCCGCGGCGGAGCGGGCTCGCCCCGCGGGGACCGGCGTGGGCTGCTGCCGTCTCCCGTGGGAGCAGAGGCAGCGCCCCGCCTGTGGGACCGGCGGCGTCGTTCTCTCTGCGCGGTGTGGGTCGGAGGTCCCTTCCCCGGGGGGAGCCACAAAGGGCGGCCGGTGCCCGAGCCGCGGCTCTGGCGGCCCCCCCTCTGCCCGGGGCTGGGGCCGGTTCCCGCCTCCGCGGCGGGCGCTCGGCTTCTCCCCGCCGGCGCTGGGTGGAAGCGCTGGCGCTTCACGGGGAACAAAGCAACCTTAAAAAATACCGCTGGCAGCGGCGGCCCGGCGGAGAGAGGGTCTCCAGGGGTGGCGGCGGCCCGGGGAGGAGCGGGGCCGCGGGCATTGTTCGCGCGTCGGGGTTTTGTCGCTGCTTTAGTGGAAACCAGACAAAGTGTCGCTTGTGGGAGTCGCGCTTCTTTGCCTATTTATTCAGCTCTGCCCGGTGCAGGGCTCTGCAGCCGCTTGACTTGAGTTACGAAGTCATCAGGGAGGCTCACTGTGATTTTTATTATTTATCTGTTTTTTTGACACCAACGTATTAACACCGCCAACACCCGCTGAGCTCTGGTGGCTCGTCCCGGACAATGGCCCCCTCCGCCACAGACGCAGCTGAACTGTTACACGGAGCTACTAGCGTAGGAAGCGGCTTTCCGTCTGTTTACGTCGCGTTTGAACGCGGGGTTGTGTATATTAACCGAAAAAGCAGGAGGAGCGCGGAGCCCTCCTTTGTGTTGTGTGTGCGTGTGTGTGTGTGCGTGCACGCGCTCTGGCGAGCGATTAGCGCGGGAGGCAGCCCCGTGCGGTGCCGCTCCATCCCATTTGGAGTTGGTCCCAGATGTTGCCGTCCTCCGAACGTTAAATTACAGAGATCATCGATGGGATTTATTTTCTTGACTTCTTTATTTGCCAGGTCACAGCTGGGTTGCAAGATATCGATTAGTCCTGCCACCCGCCTTTCTTTACGAGGGTGGGCAGAGGCTTAAAAACCGCTCTGGGACTCCCTGGAATGGCATGCTGGATATTAGCAGTCAAGTATTTCAAGCTGCAGCCCTCCTCTCGGTCTGTTTGTTGGGTTTTTGCATTTTTATTTTTGAGCACAGTATGCTCTTTCACAACTCAAGGATTTTTTTTTTCCCTTGATTTATGAGCTAAAATATCACTATGGAGCATGTCTTCTAATACTGAAAACAAGCAGCTGTTTTCAGTAAAGCAAAAGCAAAACAAGCGCTGTTCCCCGTATTTGAATAGCTAACCCCTGGTTGCTAAACAATTAAGTGATATCCCTTAAATAAGATTTTTTTACGTGTAGTAAACCTTTTCAGGTACTTACACATGGATCACTGTCCACCTCTTACCCACTTCGCTGGTGCCACTGAAATCTTATGCCTGCTGAGGAGATACAGCAGCAATTTCTCAATAGTGGGCTTCCTTTGGATCAACCACAAAACGTACTTCACTACAAAGATTCTCTTTATTTGTGTAGATATAATATAGTCACAAAAAGATGCTTATTCTTATTTAAATTCATTCCATGGTTTTCTGTGATTTGCCTTCCAAAGGCTATTCAAGATAGGAACAAAAAGCCACTGTTCAATTTGGGTCCTCTGTACCCCTAGGATGGGGGTGATATCGTAGTTCATATGACCATTGCGAAGTGTTGAAATGCTAACCTAAAGTAATTTAATTTTTCTCTTGGACTGTGTTTTATGCTATGTGCTTGCTTGGCTGCATGATGGGTGCTGTCTGTAAACCTTCGCACCCAGTTATTGTATAAGCTTTTGTGCTGTATAGCAGTGGTAGGGGAGGCAGGAGAAAGAGTTGTATCTTGCTGTATAATTCTTTTAAGCTTCATGTAAAGTGAATTTCATAGATCAAACTTGCATTATTGCACCACACACCTGCTTATATATTATTTTCTTTTAGTGATGAGATTATTGTTTCCAAACAGTTTTTTTTAATATATTGATGTATATATCTGCCCTGGTAAAATGAGTGCATTATAAAACCCTTTTGAGAATCCTGATTAGTTGTACCAAGCATATGTATCCTTTGTATAAAGAGCTCAAGGCTTGCATCAGCATCAGACCTCATCTGCATTTTCAATCCGAATTTTGCAGCACATGCTGTGTGCTGCACATTTCTACTGTGATGTGCCAAAATGGATGAATAACCAGGCAACAGCCACCTGGTTGCACTGAAGGGTTGCTGGTAACCAGGTGGCTGTTGCTTACTTGCACAGCCTGACTGATTCCCACTTTGAAGGGTAGTTAATACAAGTAACAGTCTTCTCTTTGAATTTTTAAACTTCTTCCTGATAGCCACTGATATGTAATTGATTTTTACTGAGCAGGTTGCTTTGCTCTGAGTTCACTTACTAGTAGGCAGACATACTGCCATAATGAAGCGCATCATTACACTTATGTGACACTTGATTTCTACAGCTATAGATTTTGTCAGTTATGCATTATCCCTCAGGATGCTAAAGGTGGAGTAAGCATTGGAATATTTCTGGTCCTGAGAAAGTTTGCACTGTCTGGGTTTTGATATCTTTATTTTCAGAACAGAAGGTTAAACTTCTGTATTTCACTTTGAAATTCCATGTTTTGAATCACACCTTCAGCTGTTGTGTCAAACTAGTGATGGCATCACACAAAAGATGCAGTGGTCAGTTATGTGGAGTATTTAGCACAAAATATGCCCATGTAAAGGTAGGAGAGGTAAGATTTTTTTTTTCCCCCCATTAATAGTACCTAAATCTGGTAGATGTCAAATGGAGTTAGCTTACATAAATTCTATGTGCTGTTCTATGTGAATTTAGAATCTCACAGAACAACATTGTTGAGAACAATAACCAAACCCTTTGTTAAAATGAATCATTTAAGACTGCATAGCTGTGGATGCTCTGCAGGCAGCAAACTGCTAAGTGTAGCTTTCAAAGGTGACTCTTACTGGTTGGTGCAAACGGGAAACTTTTAGCTGTAATAAATAAATTGCAGGACTATGTAATTATCCTGCAGCTAGTCTTTGGAGTAAAGTTACAAGTTCTGTTAGATAGCCTGAATATAGAGGATCAGTTTTTCTTTCTGTCTCACTAGATTTGCAGATTTACCTGAATCTGTACGGATGCAGTTACGCTTTCCAGAACGTAGGCGATTCACCTTTCTACTGAGCACAAAGCTTCTCAGTATTTCTCAGAATGGCATTTTTTTGGATTAGGATGGAAAGGTTAATTAAGGAAAATAATTAAAAACAGTTGCTGAATGCATAATCTAATTTATAAGCAGAATGGCATTCCAGATCCTGAAGTAATTTTGTACAGCAAAATACACCAATTTAACTCAGACAAGTTTAAATAGTGCTTGGTATTTTTAGTGTGGTCAAGCCATAAATCTGCCTTCCCAAGGGGTATGAAGTGTGGCCATCTCCTATCTTACAGAAGGACAAATGGAAGGATCAAATTACTTTGTGCTGTAAGCTGAGGCTTATAGGAGGAAAAAGACAAGGGTGTATTAGTTGATCACAGGAGCAGTATTGACTAGCACATACACAAAAGTCAAATCAATGGGCTTGTGCCCTGTTCTTCAGTTGCAGCCAGACCAGTCTTGCTAGCAATCCTCTTGAAAGATAGCTGAAGACCTCTTTATCTTCATGCTGCAATCACTTTTTTGATTGCAAGCTAACTTTACTGTAAATGAGCTTGGTTTGTTTAGCTTAACAACAAAAAGACAAAGACTATTATGTGGTTAATGTCAGGTTGTATCTGTCAATAACTGTGCTAGACTTCTACTATAATGTGTTTTATTAAACACAAACACTTCATCAGCTTCTCTTCATCCATCCCCAAATAGTACAAATGAAGCCTTCAGCCTTATTTCCTCCATTCTCCTGTTGATCTTGCCTCACATTTCTATGTGGAATTCAGTTTGTGTGTTTGCTTTCCACTAATATGACCGCTAGTAATAACCTATATCCAAAAGTTCTGTCAAGCTGCCCTAAAACTGTTTAGGGGTGAAGCAGGGCAAAACATAATGCACTTTGGGGCTCATGAGTGCCATTTAGCTAATGAACAGTTGGAGGATGATCCTGTGTTTTCTTGTTACAGCTTCTGACTGTTTGTGGGGCTGGTCACCTGCAAGCAGGTGAAGGTGAGATACCATGGGGCACTGAGGGTGAAGTTGGAAGGACACCAATGCTCCCTTCACTGGGGCAATGGGAGCCTATTCTCACTTTATGAAATACTCCCTGAGTTCTAGCTATCTGAGATGGGAAATGTGTGGGCCTTTGCTATAGGAAGATTTTTGACATGACACATTTTCATGGAGGCATTTACATCCATTTAGGGTGTCAATCAGATAAAGATTATATTTTCCTGGCCTTCTTGTATAAGCAGTAACTTTTAGTACCTTTCAAAAACGGAATGATCTCAACTCACAGCTTTTGGACAAAAATAAAAAAGTCACTGTGTTCTGCTGGAGAGCAGAGTATGAAGGTTGAGATTTTTAAGTCAATTTGGTCATAAGAGTAGCCTTAAACCAGTGTTGATGAAGTGGTGAGATTGCCTTAAAATAAGACTAAATCAAGATTTTTAAATGGATTTTTTAACAGCTGCCTCAAAATCTAGAGTCTTTAGCATGGATGTAATGTTTTGAATGTCTGTCATCTCCTAATGACATCCCAGAGCTGGTTGGTTCATTAACACTTCTTATATAGTGCCCTTCAGAGACCTCATCTTTCCTATTCACTATATATCTGGAGCTACTGGGGAAGATTTTTGAAGGCTGATGTTATTTTTATTTCATGGTTAACTGTATACTGACGATGCTGTGTTTTTCTTCCTCTTCCACTGTATTGAGGGTTTTTTGGCACCATTCTCAGTGTTGGACTTGTGTGGCTACTGGCTGGGTCAGATTTAACCAAAAGATGATGGAACAATGGTAAATTAAGTAACATAATGAGTAAAGGTGAGAATGTGATCTCCCTGCTGAAAGTGAGAATGCTTTTTTTGTTACCTAGCATAGGCTAATGTAATCTGTGATTGCTTCTGGGGGCTCAGGTAGCACATGATGGTGTCACTAACTTCTCTGTCAAGGAAGCTGTAACTGGTTATTTTACTGCTACCACCCAGATGTCAGCAACTTTTTGCACTGCTGCAAGAGTGTCTGCCTTTGACACATCTCTGCTTCCCTAACCTGCAGCCCAGAAATGAAACTTCAGAATAAAATCGGGTTTTGTGTTTACAGCCTGGTTCAAGGTGAGCATGTTATCTACCACATTCCATAGTTTCGATTTAATTTCTGAGTGTAATTCACTGTGTGTATGTTTTGGTCTATAAAGCTCACCATAATTTGAGCCTTGGGATCAGGGAAAACTGAGGAGAGCATTTTGGCTGCTTGGATCATTTGTGACACTTGAATGTGTTCAGCAACTTGGACAAGGCACTTTGAGCGGAGATTTCTCACCCCTGGGAGATGTGTTGCTTCATTTCTTTAGTTTTGAGCAACTTTGAGTGTGTGCAGGGGTTGTTTTTTGGTGTTTTTTTGCGACTGGATTTGTGGTTGATACTGTGAAGGTGCAGGGGAACAAATTAGGTAACCTCTGAAAGACCTTTCAAGCCTGTCTTTGTGGTTCTGCACAGAAGGGTGGAAATGCGAAGGTTTTGCTTCATTTTCAGTCTGGAATTTATTTTGTTACTGTGGGTTTTTTTTGCATGTAACCGTACATCATTGAGTAACCTTTTGTTTTGCTTTTCCTAATTTTCTTGCTATTTGTCTTTTTGTGAGGAGCTGGGCAGAATGCCTTCGAGGTGACCACTGTCCCCTTCCCAGTGATTTGGAAGTCAGGAGACTAACTTGGAGGGAGATGTCTCTTTTTGTTTGTCACATGCATTTAATTTGTCATAAATTTCTCTAATGTTATGTAATACAAAGGATTGATTTTTTGTTTTGGAGATGATCAATACAAACATGGGGAAAATCTGTTTAGAAAGAATTTTGAGAGATTTAATCTGTACTTTCTGAAGGCCAGGTCAACTCTCTGTTGCTTCTGAAGGATGTTTGCCAGCATGGTCTTTAAAATGCTGATAATTGAGCATCTGCAACTTCTGTAGTCAGCACTTAGCAATCTTACTACTAGAAAGTCTTTAGCACTGGGATAGTTTTCCTCTTGCATGTATCATTATGTGTATATGAAGACCTGTCAAGACTGTCTCCTTTTCCTTATATGAAATAGCCCCAGTTATTTCATCCTTTCCTTGTAGATGATGTTCTTATCTCTGACCAATTGATCTATGTCCAAAACTGGACAGGAAAGCTTTATCAGGTAAAGCAGTAGAATCTTTTGCCGTGTGCTTTAGGCAATGCTTCTGCTTGTCATTCCTGGTGTGATGTTTGTTCCTTTTGCAATAGCATTGCATTGACTCATGTTTAGTCGGGAACCGCTAATCAATCCTTCAGATCCTTTCCGGGAATACTGTTGTCTAGACAGTCATTCTCCTGTCCTGTATTTGTCAGCTGATTATTTCTGCTTATGTGTCCTTAGTGAACGGCATCTCTTTTCCATACTATTTCTCCTGTTTGTCAGCCACGCTGGCTCCCAAATTTCCTTTCTCATGTAAGCCTGTAGGAAGCACCTTGTCTGGCAGCTTTGTGGAAGATGCAATTTAGAAACTGTACTTTCTAACAGAAGCAGAGCTTGTTAAGAGAAGCAATGCATGATGAACAGCTAAAGACACCTGGATGCCACAATGATTTGCCATTAGTTTGCCTTTGTATGTTTAAAGAAATGTCTTTTTCAGATCTTTACAATGACAAGAGACTGAGGTGATAGCTGTTTTGTGTTTCTCTTCATAATGCATATTTCAAGTTACTTGGAATGCATGTTCCCAGTTCTATAGCTTCAAGATGATATGATAACTTGTCAAGTTTGCATTCTTGGCCATCTGAAACATTTTGTTGAAAATAATGCTGATCTAACTTCCAGATGTTCAAGGATGGGTAGGAGAGCTGCAAACAGTGCTGAAAGTCACCTCTGCTACAGGGACAAAGAAAGAAGCTTGGATTTTGCAATTTGTAATGCATTGTTCTTGCTGGTTTTTGTTGGTTTGAGTAAGAAAATAGGATAAAATCAAATCGGTTTTGCAGGATTAAGAAAAACAACACAGCCTTATGGGATAAGGCAAAAAAACGTGCTTCTTGTGTGCTCTTGAAGGAGAGCTAATGTAAAGGAAAAAAACCCTGCTGATACTGATTGCAACTTTCATCCTTCTCCAGTTAAGGAACTCTATTTTTTTCAGATTCACATGCAATTATTTATCTACTTTGTTAATAGTAACAGCTGAAATTATTACAACTGAAAGTGGGTAAAGTCTGTTTACTCAGCTCTAGTACATTGAGTTTTGTTTTCTTGATAGTTTGTGTGTGTGGAAAAACACAAACAGTAGATGAGGTAATAAGCCCCAAAATGGGGTTGTTAGTTAGCAGAACTCACAATAAGGTGTTTGAGGAATAACTTACTTATTTCAGTTTTGCTTTCCATGTTACTGGATTTCAGGTGTGTGTGTGTGTGTCCTTTCTGGGCTCTGGAAGCAGGCAGAGGCTGGTCTTAAGCAATCAGTAGCTAAATGAGCTTGTTGAGTTCCTTGCAGCAGAGAAGAAAAGGAGTGCCCTTTCAAATCCATTGCTTGGGATTTCTTGATTAGACTTTTGTTGTTTGCATTGAACTTATGATTCCTGAGTTTTATTTAGAAATACAAAATGAGTTCTTAACTATAAAGGTGTGCACTGACACATTTTCATGAATAATTTGCATTGAGTGTATGGGGATCTGCGTATGCTGTGGGCAAGAGGTGAGCACCAGCTGCACAATAGGGGCTGTTCTGTAATGGAAGCTACTGAATTCTGTTCAGTTACTTTTAAAACAAAGCATTCTCTTTTACCGTCATAAATCATTGACCACATAGGATAGTGTTTAATTTTTTTAAACTTTAAAAATCACAGGTTGCAGTGCAGAAAGCAAATCATTACTCCATGAAGCCTTATTTTAACTCCTCCAGAGCAGTGTAGTGAGCTAAACATGTACGAGATGTTGGAGGTGGGGGGGAACCAGTACTTGTGGTGTTTTGTTTTGTTAAATAAGTTAAATGTGACTTAGCAGCAAAAATTGTATTATTTCATTACTGTGTTCTACAAAGAGCAATGGGTAACAGCTTGATCCTTAATCAAGCTGTAGATACGTTGTAGACTATGTAAGTATGAAATAGTTGTACTTGTATGAAGTAGCGTTCTTCCTTTTGGAGACAGTATTCAGTGTTTTACGAGTAACATTATTTTTCTGAGGAAAAGCCTGTATAAAGATGGCTATTTGATTTTTAAATGTACTGTCTTATTTTGGGTGGTAAGGGGGGAGGAGCAGCACTGGTAAACTTAAATGTCATCAGTGGTGCATAATTTCCGATTCCATAGGTAGAACTGTGAGGTACGCTCCCTGAAACTAAGCAGTATAAAGATGGGTCACATGTTATAAATACTAATTTTCTCTATAAGTGATAGTAGTAGTTTTTATACAGAACAAAGTTGGCTAATTTTGAGTATTGAAGGAATATGCCTCTTTCCCAGGCTGTGTGGTTCCTTTCCTAACATCTGTAGTAGGTCTGTTAGTGTCGTGAGGATATGGAGCTTGACTTGCAGTGTCTGCCTTTGCCTGGGAGTTAGAATTGCTCCTTTTGGTGTTAACAGTGTCTCCCCTCTTACTATGATAAAGAAAGAAGAAATCTGAGCACGTATTTTTTGAAGCAATTTAGTGGACAGCAGCTGGCAGAGCTGCTGTGTTATTCATGGTTAATAGTGGAAACTTCTTAAACATTCTTCACTTATCTGTCTCTTCCCTATTCCTCTACCTTCCCGCCCTGCCCCCAGCTTCCTTCCTTTTTTGGTCTGTAAAACTTCGGACAAAAAAAGAGGAAATCCTAAGGTGGAAAACAGAAGATCCCTGTTCTTCTGTTTCAGTGTGAGAGAGCACGTGTCGGTTCAGTACAGAGTTCATTACTGTAGCTATACTTACTCCTCTCCCTCCACACACCCACATCAGAAGAAACTTGAATACCTAATTACAACTCAAGCCAAAATGATATTACTTCATTATATCCTTTCTTCCACTTGGACTAACATGACCCAAAATCTAAAACTCTTCTCATTGGGCCAAATGTAGTTATAAGTGCTCAGCGGCGTTGAACAAATGGGCCTATTCCGATTGCTTGCCAGGTTAAATAAGTAAAGTAAGGGTGGAGATGCCTACCTGCACATATTTTGCCATTACATTTGTCTTGGGAATATATGCCCGTGATAATAGTATGCACCTCAAGCTACAGATTCTCCAGTTGCTTACATAACTAGAAAGCTAAATTCAATAACTTAAACTGTTTTTCTTTTTGGAAATCAAGTTGGAATACGAGACTTAACATGTTATCTTTCCTGCATATCAGTTAGGCTGTCTGTAATGATTTGATTATCCAAAGACTTTGAAAAATTTCTTTCCACCAATTAATTGAAAAAGCATAGTGAAAGATGCTGAAAAATAGGTAAAATACCAGAATAATACGTGTTTTTTTAGGAAAGTGTGTGGTCTTGCATGTGAGGCAACTGTTGGTTTTTGAATTTAACCTTTGGAGATGGTGTTGGGAGGTGTAAATGGTAAAAAATATTCAGAGGAATCTGAGCTAATGGGCTCTCCAACTTCAGACACAGGCTAATATGGAAATCACTTAATCCATGGTCACCTGCAGAGCTGTTTTTTTAGCTACTGTCGCTTCTGGAAAAACACTATTGTTTTGGTTTTTAATTTATTTTTTAAATATAAATAATAGCTTTATCTCAACCTGAGCAATTATAATGTGCTTTAAGAAGTAGTATTTAAGACTTATTCCCTTGCTTCCAGGAAGCCAAGGCTTTTCATGAAGGATGAGTGGTGTCAGTCTTGCTGCTGCTACTTGTCTGTTTTTCAGCCTTAGAACACATCCACTGCTTTTGTATCTTCAAGCTTAAGTGTGGTCATGCTTGTTTGCATTCAGAAAATTCACTGGGAAGCCTTTAAGACTGAAAATTGTTTGGTTTTAATGTATTTGCATGCAAAGGAAAGTGTTTCTTTGTTTCAATTCTGCAAAGACACCATTCTACTGAATAGGCTGGGGCTTGAATAGCAATGCCTCTGCAAGTGTGTATTTAATAGGTATATTAAATAACACCAGTTTTAAAGATGGCTGAGATGAAGTACAGAGGTTAGCTGTCATATTGAACAGGCACAAATTATGTGGTTCCCTCTTCCTGATGTAATCAGGCAAATGTAACCTAGTAAGCAGAAAAAGTGCAACTGTAACGTTAGAGAAATCACATAGGTTTTCGTGACGATTCTTACAAAGATCTGTTTGATTTTATATTGATAAATATTGCCTCTAGCTTTCGTCTTGAGAAGCCAGTTAACAGCATCATAATTGAGGCATAAATGTGGTTGTACAGCTGGCAGAGATCTCTGGTCTTTATCAGTGTCCTTTGCCTCTCTTCGTGGGTTCCTCAACAAAATAATGAGCAAGTAGAAGGGGACTGAACTGATGGGGAGGTCCTTGCTTTTAGAGAAGCAGAGGTCCAGAATAAACTTATTTAGCTGATAAAAGAGTCCAATCAACACTTAAACTAGCAAGTTAGAATCTTTTGGTTAATCTATGAAGTAGATTTATTTTTTTCAGAACTGTCATAAGTCTGGCTTTTTAATGACCTCTGTAGAATGCTATTTATGCTTTTACCCACCTTATACAAAACCTCAAAAGCACTATGCAGACTACAAATAGCAGGTTTTATGTAAAAATATGGGGTTTGTGTAGGATAGGAATATGTACAGCTACAGTACCATATGTTAAAGTAGTTCAGGAAACTCGGAATAGCATATTGTCTGGAGTACGTGTGTGTGAGGAAGCTTTGGCAAGCAGAACGTGATTGTCTGGGGACCAGTGTGACCATGTCCAGGCCAGCTCTGGTGCTCGCCCAGCTCTGGCCATGTGCTTCCCCCTTGCTCCGTTATATCGGTTTCTGTGATAAACAGTTGAGAAGAGCTGATCTGGCTGAAAACTAATCACTTTTTTTGGCAGGGAGAGATTTCTACTGGATCAGCACCTCTAGCTGGGCTCGGATTGTCTGCCAAACTACGTGTGCCAGCACGGGGGAGGCGAGGGAGGGTGCAGTTGGGTGTGCAAAAGATGGCAGGACCCCCAGTGCTTTTCGTGTGTCTCGCTCGAAGTGCCTTGCAGCCGCAGCGTATCGGTGCTTCCTCATGCTATACTGGTGCTGCTGAGCAGCGAGGCTTCTCTGCCTTGAATGGGACCCGGCTGCCGGGTGAGCCCGCTGGGTGTGCGGCTCTGAAGGACTGGTTTCCTTGGCTGGCGAGGGGCGACCGGCTTGCCACCGCACAGCTGCGAGCCCTGGTGCAAAGGAAGCTGCCTTGCTTGGACAAACCTGTGGGCACACCGGATAAAGTGTAAGAGAAAGCTACAACCTGATGAGAAATTTAGTTGGCCTGTCAAGAGTATATGGCTGTTTTCCTGGGGCAGGAACATATTATAAGCTGAAGTAGGTAGTTTGATTGTATGTCTTCTCATCCAGCTGTTTGGTCTGGATTCATGAGTGTGCTGTTTTCTGAACCCGCTGTTAGTTAAAAACTCTTCCACAAATTTTAGGTTACTCCACTTGCTAGTGCTGTCCAGATACAGTCTTAATTTGAGCATTTTGTCTAGCATAGCAATAAGTGCTTTTCTATTCTAGAGGCTGCTTAGTGAGCAATTGCCTGTCCTCACAAACTTTGCCTCCACATGCAACAGGCAGAACTGTCCAAGCACATATTTTGGACATTAAGTTGGGACTGATCCTGTCAACTCTGAGCAGGTTGCTAAAATAGTTTGTCACAAGATTAGAAACTGAAAACTCTAAAGGTGCAACTTCAGTTCTGTGGATGTAAAATTTGTCTAATTTTGCCAAGGAGCAAAACTTTTGTGAAAAGGTAGAACAATGATAGAACCAAGAACTGGTAAATGTACAGCAGGAGTTCAGCGATTTGTAAGTAACATAGTCAAGTAAAATGGTCACAGCTGTACTACTTCTAACATCCTTTTGAGAGGTCTGTGTCTCACTGCTGCATCCAGAACAGGTAAACTTTGAGTCTCTTCAATATGGTAATATGGGAAAGAAAGAAACAATTCTGCCTGATATAAGCAAAACACACATTTTATAATGATAGCATCTAATAATTCGTTTGATATGAGAACTTGATACCCTCAGATTAATGAGAACTGCTGCTTCTCATAAAATTATGGCTCTTAAGCATTGCCATTACCTCTTCAGTCAGGATAGTTCTGGGGATAATTCTGAGGAAGAAGCCTTGGCAGTTGTTCCTTCCAACTATCACTACTACTCTTGTCCCATTTTCTCCTTTGCTGTGGATGTCTCTGTGACAGCCCTCCTGGAAACCCTTGGTGGAGTGCCTGGGGCATCCTGGGCTGCCACAATTGTGTTCCCTTCTTTTGGCTCTTGTTCCCCATTACCCAGCTCCTTTGATTTCTGTCATTTCTTTAGGTCCAAAAACTGGGACTCAAGCTTAGAGAAAATATTCTTTTGTTAATTATGCATGTTTGTTTTGTACTGAAGTAAGTTTTGGACATGTAACAAGCACCTTTAGGATAGGAGGAATTGTTTCTTTTGCCCATCATCTATGGGGATACTAGACTTTTCAATGTCTGTTAAATGTGGAATGCCATTTTTATAACTTCTCTGATATAGTAGCTGTAAAGCTAGGGGATTACACAAATAATATTCATCATATTGGAGGCATTTTCTTGGGTGTCTTTCCCCTCTTTTTAATTAGAATAGTTGTGAACTGACTTTTACTGTGTTCAAATAATTGGGTTTTTTGCCTAAAACACTCCCTGGGAGGATGTGGTAGGTGTACTTGCTGTACAGAAATATATGAGAATAGGACCTGGAATATGATACATAAGCCGTGTATATATTTTTCCAGTTTTGTTCAGGTTGGCAGTTGCCTTGCTTGTGACACTTGCAGTTGCTGAGCGTGTTTTCAACTAGTTTTTGCACAGGGTTTTGAATTTGTGTGTCCCTGCTGTTCAGCCCTACCACAATGAACTGGAAAGTGAAGGGGAAAAGAAAGAGCTATCGTATGTTTGATAATCACTGGGATGGCTCAGATCCAGGATTCTGTTTATGAAGACTTCCACAGCCTGATCTAAAAATATGTAACTTGTCTGAAAATGTCTATTTACGTTTCCCTCTGAAATCTTGAAGCCTTGAAATACTCTTAAAATTTAAGGGGCAGATAGTTGTTATCAGGCATTGGTATTACTGTTGCCTTTTGCAAAGATTGCTTAGATAACCCTTAGCCTTCACATCTGTATATATGCTACTTGGTTGTGGTGTGGTGTTTTTTTTTACAAATCTACAATATCAATTTGGAAAAGGAAGTGCTTTATGGGTGATATCTTGTATGGAAGGGTAGATAGGAAGACAACTTAATGATAAAACACAAGTGATTTGGAAGAGAATAGCTTGGTCTCCTCAGATCTATATTTAATAGGAAAGCTGTTTGGGCAGGTCTGGCTTTGCTTCTTTTCAGTGTCAAAGGTTGGATACCAGTTAATTCCATTATGTAGTCATTTTTCTTCCTCTGTAGAGCACTTCAGCTCCAGAAATTCATCAGTGTGTAGTTCGGGTGTAAAATTCTTTGACGTTTTCCTAGTATTAGTTATTACATACTAGCTAAAAAGAAACCCGTGTTCTGCATGGACGTTGACATAATGAACGTGTGAAGGCATTCTGCAGCCTGTGGTATGTCGCACGGGCCCCGGGGAGGCGAGAGGAATGCGCGGCTTCATATGTCGCACTGAGACGCTGACGCTGCTGGCGTAAAAAGCTGCAGCGCGTGAACAGCACAGCATACCTGATTTAAATACTTAGAATTCTCCAAGCTTAGAGATGGAGCGGGATTTCATATAATTTGCTTTGTAATCATATATTGAGCTCTCTTCAAGTCAGCGTTATACACGTGTGTGTGGGTGAATAGCACTTGGCAGGCTTTTCTGGTGCTTGGCTCTTCTAACATCTCCTACAATAATGATTTAGAACCAGAACTTCTACCCTTCCCCCTACGTAAATTACCCGTGTGCTTCTTCCAAATAACACGATCCTTTCTGTACTTTCTGTACACTAGTTTCAGGCTAAATTATTTTATTTTTCTGACAATATGGAAAAGAAGTTTATCTCTACAGTTGTGTAGAGATATAGGCAAAGATCTTGTGCTACTTGTTTTGTGGATACTTACAAACTGTTTTTAACCTATAAACTATTCGCTTTGTTAATCTTGCAGAGGTGCATTGCTATATATCGTGGAGTGAACTGAAAACACTTGTGTTAAGTACGTATTTTTATCTGTAATTTTTGGAGGGGCTTTTTTTTTTAAATGCAGAAGCTCACGGGTTGTTGCAGCAGCTTCAGTCAGAAGTGAAGGGAGACTCGGACAGAGAAGTGCCTAGGAAGTTAGACTTGGCAAACCTACTAGAAGGTGGTCAGTACTGGGATTGGGAAGATGACTGGGTAAGGGATTATGGAGCCTAAATTAAGTGACAGGCAGGAGCAGAGAGGTCAATTGCTGTGTGCTTTTATCTGGTCATTAAGTGGGACTTGCAAAAGGGTTTACTAGTGAACTGACAGGGCAAAGCTGGCAGTCAGGCAAGGAGTGTGAGGAGTTATGACTAGTGAAAGGCACAAAGATGTGTGAAAGTGTGGGAAGCTTTGAGAAGCTTTGTTTTATGCTCCACTGGTGGCCTCTTTGTGGCATCTGCTGCCCTTCCTGTCCAGTAGGGAAGTTGTAATTAAGGTTTACTGCAAAACTTGCAGAATAAAGATGGTGGGGGAAGCAGATCTGGGCAGTTGCTTCTGGACAATGTGCTGTCAGGGATTATGGTTTGGGAAATACATGTAACATTACTTGTGGTGCTAATTGGATCTTATTAAAGTAACTTTGGAAACAAGACCATGTCAAAATTTTGAAGTGCTTGATTCAGCTTGAATTTTCTTGTTTAGTTATGTGGTTTTAGGTTAGGACCTCAGATTTGAGCTTTCTGTAATCAACTGTATTTATTTTAGTTTGTAGGTCATGCAGGTTTTAGTTTGCTAGATGACGACTCTGAGAGATTCTTGAATGTTGCTAATGAGCTTTGGGCTAATCAAAAGTCCTTGTCCTGTAGTGCTAAGGGCTTGCTGCTCTGTGAATGAGCTGTTCCTGAACGTATAAAATTCTCACTTCCAGAAGGCTGCTTGGAAACTTTTGGCTCAGTGTTGAATTGTGACTAAAGAAGAGTGCTTGAATTGAGAGCTCACAGGGTAATGGTGGTTCCTGTGTGTTCCTCCTGGCTCTAGCCATTGAGGTGCTAGTGCATTAGCTAGGAATAAGCAGTATTTAGCTGCAACTTGAGGATTCAGTCACTTATGTGACCACAGATGACAGAGGCAGTAGATTTTTTGAAAGATGTAGACACTCCAGATCTTATCTGTAGCTGTAAGATGTTATCATTAATGCTGCTTCACCAAGGTAGTAGATTCTGTCAGTGTCTTAAGGGAAATCAAGTTTGAATTTTACTTGAAAGTTCACTTTCAAGTAGCAAAACCAATCTTGATTAAATGATGTGTTCTCTTGGCTTTAAAAGAAATGTGTTTGCTGTAAAAAACATTAACATTCCCCGTATTGTCTGTACCACCTCATTTCATCTCACTGAAATCTAGAGACTCGTAGAATTTGTGTACCAAAAATACCATTTATTAAATAAAATGAAGAGTATGCATTTGCTCAGAGGTGTAGAAAGTGATAAATGAGTGTGATTTTGTTGAACTAAGGTTGACTGCACACTGCAGGACTTTGAGGCTGCTGCTTAGAGCGAGTGTTCTGGGGTTGCTGGCAGGCATTTCTAGCTAGAAAACAGGGTGAGTGTGTGTGACAGTGCATGTGTACCAGTACTGCTTAAAATACCATCACAAAGGGCTGTTGCAGAGAGGGATAGGGGTTGAACCTGTATTATGAACTGTGTGTAGCAGAAGTACAATGAATGCCTGTAACACTTGTGAAGTGGCCTTTTTATTGACAAATCACAATGGATAATCTTAATGTTTTAAATGCCTATTCTCTTCTATAGTTCAATTCTATATTCTTAAATGTGTGTTTGAAAGCGCCTTCTGTTTTCTTATCACAAATATGATTTAAGTTTTTGAGTAATACAGCTGTGTGTGGTGTAGGAGACACTTGTGACCTTACTAAAGACCGAATTCAGGCCATTCGGCTACTGTCCAAATGCTCTGCCAGCTTAGCTACTTGACCACCTGCTTCTGTTTTTCCATTCCCTCTGCAAATGTAGGTTTTGTTCATTTTCTGGCATCTCAGCATTGCCTTTTGTAAAAAAGAAATGAAATCATGTGAGTAAGGTCTATGCTATAGACAGCTTGGGGGTCTTTGTGGTTCTTGCAGTCATCTGAATTTTCATTAGCCATTCAAGTATGGGTTTGTTGCAAAAGAGCAGAGGATGACAGCTTCTCCACTCTTGCTTTCCCTAACGCAGCTTGTACACTTCAGATTGTAAGACACAATGGCAGGTGTGTAGTTCTGCTCAGTCGCACTTTAGCTTTCCTGCTCTGCATGAGCTTGGTGGTTGTCCCCAGTGGGAAATGACCAGGTAGCACTAACATGATACTGGGGTGTGACTGTATCAGTTTCTAAAGTTTCTGTCCCATTTTTTGTCAACCACAATGCAGTGATTTGGGTGCACATGGATATTAAGGCACTAAATTTTAAAACGGAAAAATCTTAAATTACTTCTGGTATAAGTACAACTGCCAATGGATTGTTTTTATCTTGTGTTTTTAAAAATGTAGTAATCATATGGACAAAGTTAGGTCTCTCCTGCTCTCTTCCATTGCTTCTGAAGACTGCCCTGGAGAAGCCACACCTAGCTGGAACACTGAGTCCATGAGGCCATGGCACACTTCAGTCCATCCTGACAGTACCCATGTTGCAGTGAGTGCTCATAGCGTCAGTTGTGTGAAGCCACACTGCATGTCCTCAAATGCCTGGTGGTACCACGCTGCTCAATGAATCTGTACCTGGCACTGCCATCCATACGCCTAAGTGTTGCTGAGTGTAACTCGCCATCACCTCGGAGTAAAAGAGGGTCTCTGCTTTCATCACCACTCTGCCTCTGGAGGCTAACGTATGCATTGGTGCTTCTGCTGGTTGTTGGGGCAGGAGAAGAAAGTAGACTGAGCAGGCCCTGGCTATGGATTTGATCTAAATATAGTCAGCTATGCACATACTTGTGATATTGGCTGGACAAGTGTGATGCTGTTAGCTGGCTCTATTGCTTGTTGGACAGATTACAGTGACCTGGCAATGCTGAAGTGGGAACTTTGGCCCATGAGGCACAGAATCTGTTAAGAATTCTGTTAGGTTGAATGCCTACATGTTCCAGCATTTGAAAAAGTATCTGTTGTGTTAGGGTGATGGGATCTGGTATCAGGATGTGGTTGTGCAGACTCTGCTGTGAGGTGTGTAGGGGGGCCTGCCTTGAGGTCCATGTAGGTGTGGGGTTTAGAAGTTTGCTGGATTGCCCTTCTGGTGTCTGGAGGTTCCAAGGTTTCTCTCTGACATCCTAGAGGATTGTCATGAGGCTCCCAGTTAACGATGGTACAGTGTAAGTTGTCAGGAAATTTAACTTCCTCTGTTCTGTCATGCTATAGAGGCTTCAACAGAAACATTAAGAATTCTGTAAGAATAGCTTACTGGTTTTGATAATTTAACAGAAGTGAAATACTTGAGTTCCCACGCTTAAGCTCTCTGCAGTAAATATTTTTGTTCCCTTGATTTTCATCTATTGAGCACTAAAGATGTACTTTAGAGCCAGTGTTCCTTCAGTCATTTCTTTTTTTCTCCCCTGCTTCGTAAAAGAATCAACCACAGAACAAGTCCATAACACCAGATGATAAATTGTTTAAAAAAAACTCAAACAAAAAAATTCCCCAAACAAAATACACAATAGTCCAACTTCTGCCAATTAATGTGTAATATTCTGCTTTCAGAACATTAGAAAAACAATGAAATTAAACAGCATTGAAACAATTTTTGTTTTAAAGCTAGTTACTTGTGAGTATTCAGAGGTAGGGGGGTGTGTGTGGGGGGGAAGTCTGGCTTAGTGTCATCTGATACAGAGGAAGACTTCTGGTGTTGTGTCCTGTTTATGAAGTTTCTCTTTCCCAAGTGGCAAAATACTGTATAATAGTTGTATATTATAAAGATCAGGTGAGGAAATCATTACCTCTTTGAACTATATGCCATTAGTGTCTTGTACAAATCACATGTTGTCAGTTGCTTTTTAGTGTCAAATGGGGATTATTTTTTGTTCAATGGTGTATAGACTGTGTCACCAAGTAGTGGATTGCTATATGCCAGCAATCACAGAATCATTAAGGTTGGAAAGGACCCTCAAGATCATCAAGTCCAACCATCAACCTGACACCACCATGCCCACTAAACCATGTCCCCAAGTGCCACATCCACACTTTTTTTGAACACTTCCAGTAATGGTGACTCCACCACCTCCCTGGGCAGCCTGTTCCAATGATTGACCACTCTCTCAGTGAAGAAATTTTTCCTAATATCCAATCTAAACCTCCCCTGGTGCAACTTGAGGCCATTTCCTCTTGTCCTATCACTAGTTACTTGGGAGAAGAGACCAACACCCACCTCACCACAACCCCCTTTCAGGTAGTTGTAGAGGGCAATAAGGTCTCCCCTCAGCCTCCTCTTCTCCAGACTGAACAAACCCAGTTCCCTCAGCAGCTCTTCATAGGTCTTATGCTCCAGACCTCTCACCAGCTTTGTCGCCCTTCTCTGGACATGCTCCAGCACCTCAATGTCCTTCTTGTAGTGAGGGGCCCAAACCTGAACACAGTAGTTGAGGTGCAGCCTCACCAGTGCAATGTGCCACTGCAAGTTTGAAATAGTAGCATTTGGATCAAGATAACAGCTTTTCTTGACATACCCTAAAGATAGTTGTTAGAGCATCCAAGCTCTCCACAGATTGATTTATTTACTTTCTTTTTTAACTGGCTGTATGCTCAGAATATCTGGGCTTTAGTCTAGACAGATTTTTGACACGTGTCTGCTAGGAAGAGTTCGAAAAGGTAATGAGGAAGAATTAGTATTTTCACGATTTGTAATTGTAAGTAATCAACATAAAGCCCAGTTATGTGTTTTGTGGCTAAAATTTAGGGCCTTATTTCTCAAAATAAATACGGAAAACTGGAAATTTTGATGCAATGCGTAGTTTTGTCTTATTTTCTTTTAAGTTTTTCAACCTTAGGCACTTGGACAAGAGATGCTATCGAGGTCAAAAGTAGTTAAGTGCAGTAATATTTGGATTGAGAACTGACCATTTGTTTCCCCTGGCTTGTTAGGCTATTGAAAGAAGAAATAGGATCAATATTCTCTTTGCTATTCTTCAGGCATTGCTACTGGAGAAAGACTTAGACTTTTTCTGCCTTAAAGTTTTCACAGTTGACTTCGTTATGCCATGTAAAACATGATGTCAATGTGCCATATGTGAGCTATTGATAATTTTTGTGTAGTCTGGAGAGAGTAGTCTTGGTTCTCAAGCTGTTGCACCCAGTAGAGTCTGAAGTGTATGAATAAATCTTCATTGCATTAGTTTGCTGTGACAAATTATATTCAGTGTGGATAGCCAACAGTTTGGGGGGGCAGGTATGAGGACTGACTAGAGCTGTTTGAAAATACCTGCTTCAAAAAAAGGAAATGGTGTGTCAAATCTTTTTTTGTGTGTGTCAGTATTTAAGCTTCTTTAAGGTTTGGAACCAGAAGGGCCTGGTTATCAAAAGCAGACTTCATGACAGGCAGATTTAAAGTACCTAAACAAAACCAAACTCTGATTACTCATCTGTCAATCAGACTAGAAGCTTGTCAGCTGCTGGGAGAGGAGCAAGCAGAAGGGAAGGGGAAATGGACAAGGTAGAATTGGAGTTTCTTCAAAAGTGTCCAGTTATCCTAAGGTATTTTGAAATGCTTTTATTTCCTACTGATGTTTCTGCCTGATATGAAGATTTCAGTAGTAACTGTAATGCAGGATTGGGTTTAACATTTTCAGCAAGACCAGGATATTTTTTTGACAATACTTTGATTTATTTCTAGATTTGGCACAGTAAGTCTAAACTTACTTTTTGGACTCTAACATGTACATATCTTCTGTAGAAACAGCTGCTTTTAGAAGATTAATAGTTTACCTTAAATATTCATATTTCTTTTAAATTGCTCATTTTCCTTATGTTTGTTAGGGTATCCTATGGTAACACTATCCTATGTTCCAGGTAGCACTGGGATTCTCAGTGTCCTTCACTAGGAGTGTTAGCTCCTAGTTCACTTGAAAATGAGATGTTCCCTATAGTTAGAGAAAAACAAAAGGTCTGTTGACTTGGAGCAACACTCACAGTTATTTCTTATACTTAACAATTATTTCTGATGCTGAGGTATTCAAATAAAAGGAGACCTTGAAGTCCACCACTACTCAAGTTAAGGTGTTTCACCTCCTTTGAAACTTCCTCATTAGCTGCATCCATGACTTGTTAGTTGTACTCTGCACATAGTTCAGAGATACAAAGTGGGAAGAGACTAGAAGGGAAATGCAGTGGAAAAAAAAAAATCTGAATTTGGTAAAATGAAGCCAGAGAGCAGACATTTAGGAGTGGGAGTTTGAAACTGTCAAGGGAAGTACTTGAAAGAAGATACTTGGAGGCAATGGAAATTTGTGAAGAAGGGGTATAAGGGAACTCTGCCTCTGGGAGTTGTCAAAGTCTGCTTAGGCCCATGAATGTGGGAAGATAAATGAATCGGGAGCATCACCTGTTATCTGTGGTTTAGCAGCAGGCTCTTTATTAGCTATCTCAAAGTACTGTGCAGCGGAGAAGAGATGTTATTTCTCCACTTTCGCAGAGGGAAGTAACATCCAGTCTGTCCAGCTGGCACTGACCGACTGAGAATGCTGCTGCTTTGGCTTGTTCCCTGTGCAGGCACTCTGTGTACCGCTGATGTACTGGGCTGCCGTGGCCCTTTGCAGCCTGAGCTGAGCCGGTGTGTCCAGCCCTCTTGTAAACTCTTCCTCAGTTAATCCCTACAGTCCTTCTTTCTAGCTCTCCTCTTCAAGAAGTTCTTGCATGTCTTGCAGCAGGTCACTGCAGAGAGAGTTAGTGACAAGAAGTCAATGGGACAGATTTGAGGAAGTCAAAGCTTGGAGTTGTGAAAGTGGAAGCATCTCGGGCAGGAGCTGCAGGAGAGGAAGTGAAAACAGACTGATGATCAACAGGCAGATGCCTGTCCAGGACTCCTTGTGCTGACTTGTTTGGGTTTTTTGTTTTGTTCACATGCTCTCACCACTCTGGTGCATGTATGAGAGCTCAGGTCTGATGCAGACATACTCCTGTTGCTTCTGTTCGGTCTTGCCTGGCAAGTGCTGAGGTACAAGTGTGCTTGCCTTCCCTCAGGCCCCTCTCAGGTACCAGCTTGGAAGATGATGGAAAGAAGCTGCAAAGGCAGTTCTTCTAAGACCTGCTTGTACCAAGAAAAGCATTTGAAATATCTTTTGATTCAAGAGGTATGGGGAAGGCTTCAAATTACTAACTCAGCTATAGTGTGTTATTTTCATATAATAGCTTTTAGAGTTCCCAGAGGACATCATCAGCTATCATTAAATATATTTTAGTGTCTAGCATGCTAGAGTTCTGAGGCCTGTAGGTTCTATTGTCTTGTATTGGTCTCCATTGTGGTCTAGAGATCTCCACCCTCATCCATACCCAACATGTATGCCGAAACCTGGCCACAGACTTACGTACATGTTTTGTGAATGCAGGTACAAGGAACATTAGCAGGTTGGTGCAAAGCATACTTTGAGAGCTACCTCAAGTCTGTCCATTGACAGATATCAGTGCAGATAGTCTGGCCTGAGGCTGCACCCAGTAATTGCTGAGAAAGTTTAGAAAAATAAACAATCTAAGTCATGATGTGAGAGAACTTAAGGCGTGAACTTGAGAATGCTTCAAATATGCTGTCAAAGCACTTGTAAAAGCTACATGTAATTAATTCTAAATTAACCTCTACTGCATACTTGGCTGTACAATCTAATAGATGTGTATATAGGCTGAGGGGTGTGTGTGTGTCATGCAATGTAAATGTTGGAACATTGGTATGCTGGGGTAGGTGGGAATTTAGTAGGCTAGAGTGTCTTGTGGCAGTCTGGGATTTAAGGAATCAAGACTTACCATGGGCCATCTCACTCTGATAAGAAGTGGTCACCTTTCCATGTTTCAGGTAATGTAAAACACTGTTACAATTTTCAGCTAGTATAAATGAACTTGGAAGTGGACATAATGGAGTGAGTCTTGTTCTTTAATGACTTGTGAATCTGAAGTAATACTACTGATGATACTTGACGTTACCTAAACCAGAGAAAAAAGAGGGGAGAACTTGGCTCTTTACTATAAAAACAGATGTATGTAACTTATTTTTAATAAAAAGTTGATATTTTTAATAATTCATAGGAATAAATGTATGATAAAAACTGGATCTTTTGAAAAATTTTACTAGTGTTATTTCAAGTACATACATTGTTTTAACTGGCTATTTTGATAAGGTATTATAACTGATGATTGTCAGCTTCTCCAGTAAGTAGCAGACAATTTCGTTCCTGCCTAAATTGCTTTTTTTGACATTAATGAATGTAATGTTAGTCAAACACTTTAACTTATAAAAGCAAGCTAGCAAAAAGAAGTAATTACTGAGCATTACAAAGACTCAGGAAAATACTGTGGATTCTCAGTTAATTTTAATGACTGCTGGAAAGAGAACTTTGAGATTTGTTTTTAAAATTAAACCGTGCCTGCATTTCTCTCCATGTACAGAATAAACTGCTATGTGCTAGCTTTCAAAACCAGTTGTAGTGAATTTTTTTCCAATGGGTCTGGCATTTCTTGCTGTGTCGGTGTACATACAGTACAGTCATTTGTCTTGCACTGGACTTGTTTGTGCTTATGATGATTCAAATGATTGACAAAATGAAGTAGTCTTTGTATTTTAGGAACAGGAGCTCTAATAGAGATGAGCCATGTTTGAGATCTTCCCTGTCTGGGTTTATTAATCTGTGCCAATATTTCTGTAAGATATGAGAGCGCCTTTATCTTATGGAGGAATAAATGCCAGTCTTTTTTTTTTTTACAAATTCTTTGCAGAGAACAATTGTTCTGTTACAGCAGACAGCGATCAATGTAATGATCTATAATTTTTCTTCATGAAATATAGAAGCTGTCCAAAATTTTTGAGCTACTCTGGAAGGAAAGTGATGTGTGCTTTCTTCTTTTCCAGAACCATAGTAGAACTTTATATGTTGAAAGTAACCAATTACTCCAGCAAATATATAGGATATCCTTTAAGATACATTAGTGCTTCTATTGTCTAAATTTTCTTCCCCTGCCCCTTCCCGCAAAGAACTGCAAGCATAAGTTAGACTTCAATGGACTGCTCATTTTCTTTCCTTTACTACATGTCATATAAAGCTTTGTGCTCATTGAATATTGACAAGCATTTCATTATGCAAGGCTGTTAAAACATGCAGTTACCACACTTTGCTTGCCAACATTTTCTTTGCTGCAAGTTTTCTTTAGCTCTTCATTGCAGTCCCTTCATCAGTTTTGTGACCCTTTGTTGGACTCTCCCCAGTATGTCCATGTCTCTTGTACTGGGAAGCCCAGAACTGGATATGGTTCTGGGTTCCAGGTGGGACCTTCCCAGTTCTGAGTAGAGGGGAAAAGTTCACCACTTTGCCTGCTGGCAATGCTTTGCCTGGTGCAGCCCAAGAAACCACTGGCCTCCTTTGCCACAAGGGCACATTGCTGGCTCATGTTCAACTTGGTGTCCACCAGGACCCCAGATCCTTTTCTGCCAAGCTGCTTTCCAGCTGGGTGGCTCCCAGTGGTTCCTGGGGTTGTTTCTCCCCACATGCAGAGCTCTGCACTTCCCCTTGTTGAACCTCAGGAGGTTCCTGTCAGCCCACTTGTCCAGTCTGAGGTCCCTCTGAGTGGCAGCCCAACTCTGTGGTGTATCAGGTACTTCTCCCAGTTTTGCGTCATCAGCAAACTCACTAAGAGAACACTCTGCCCATGTTGAACAGGATTGGATGTAGTAATGACCCGTGGAGTAGACCAGTAGTTACTGTCCTCCAGCTAGACTTTGTGCCACTGATCAGCACCCTCTGGGCCGAGCCATAGAGCCAGTTCTCAACTACCTTGCTGTCTGCTCATCCTGCCTGTACTTGATCAGCTTCTTTGGGACAGTCTTATAAGGTCTCTCTCCCTTTGTCTACCAGGTCAGTTACTTAATTGCAGAAGGCTATCATGTAGGTGTTTTTACAGATGTGTGTTTAACTTGTAACTCTTGAAGTGTTGCTCTGACTAGGTTTGCTTCAGAATCTACTATTTAGATCATAAATATTTTCCCAGGTTTCCACACTTGAAGCTATGAACAAAATCAGAAAGGCAAAAGCCCAGCTAGAGCTCCATCTGGCCACAGTCATAAGAGATAAACAAAAAATGCTTCTACAAATGTATTAACAACAAAAAGAGAGGCAAGGAGAATCTCCATCCATTACTGGATATGGCGGGGAACATTGTCTCCAAGGATGAGGACAAGGCTGAGGTACTCAATGCTGCCTTTGCCACAGTCTTTAACAGCCAGTCCAGGTATCTGCAGGGTATTCAGCCCCCTGAGCTGGAAGACAGGGATGGAGAGCACAATAAACTCCTCATAAGCCAGCAGGAAACAATTAAGGACCTGTTAAGCAACCTGGACAACCACAAGTCTATGGGCCCTGGTGGGATCCACCTGAGAGTACTGAGAGCTGGCGGAGGAGCTTGCCAAGCCACTCTCCATCATTTATCAGCAGTCCTGGTTAACAGGGGAGGTCCCAGACAACTGGAGGCTTGCCAATGTGACACTCATCTACAGGAAAGGCTGGAAGGAGGATCCTAGGAACTACAGGCCTGTCAGCCTGACTTCTGTACTGGGGAAGGTCATGGACTGGTTCATCTTGAGCGTGCTCACGGGGCATGTGCAGGACAGCCAAGGGATTAGGCCCAGCCAGCATGGGTTCATGAAAGGCAGGTCCTGCTTGACCAACCTGATCTCCTTCTATGACCAGGTGACGCGCCTAGTGGATGAGGGAAAGGCTGTGGATGTTGTCTACCTGGACTTCAGTAAAGCCTTTGACAGCATCTCCCACAGCATTCTCCTGGAGAGAGTGGTGGCTCGTGGCTTAGACAGGTTTACTCTTCGCTGGGTAAAAAACTGGCTGGATGTCCGAGCTCAGAGTTGTAGCGAATGGCATTAAATCCAGCTGGTGACCGGTCACAAGTGGTGTTCCCGAGGGCTTGGTTCTGGGGTGGGTCTTGTTTAATATCTTTATCGATGACCTGGATGAGGGGATTGAGTGCTCCCTCAGTAAGTTTGCAGATGACACCAAGTTGGGTGGGAGTGTTGATCTGCTGGAGGGTAGGAGGGCTCTGCAGAGGGATCTGGACAGGCTGGATCGATGGGTGGAGGTCAACTGTATGAAATTCAGCAAGGCTGAGGGCCGGGTCCTGCACTTTGGCCACAACAACCCCATTCAACTTGGGGAGGCTTGGGGAGGAGTGGCTGGAGAGTTGCACAGCAGAAAAGGACCTGGGGGTGCTCGTTGACAGCTGGCTAAATATCAGCCATCAGTGTGCCCAGGTGGCCAAGAAAACAAACAGCGTCCTGGCCTGTATCAGAAATCGTGTGGCCAGCAGGAGTAGGGAAGTGATTGTGCCCCTGTACTCGGCACTGGTGAGGCCGCACCTCGAATCCTGTGTTCGGTTTTGGGCCCCTCACTACAAGAAGGACATTGAGGTGCTGGAGCATGTCCAGAAAAGGGCAATGAAGCTGGTGAGGGGTCTGGAGCAGAAGTCTTATGAGGAGCAGCTGAGGGAACTGGGGTTGTTCAGCCTGGAGAAGAGGAGGCTGAGGGGAGACCTTATTGTTCTCTACAACTCCCTGAAAGGAGATTGTGGCAAGGTGAGTGTTGGTCTCTTCTCCCAAGTAACCAGCGATAGGACGAGAGGAGATGGCCTCAAGTTGTGCCAGGGGAGGTTCAGATTGGACATTAGGAAAAATTTCTTCCCCAAGAGAGTGGTCAAGCATTGGAACAGGCTGCCCATGGAGGTGGTAGAGTCACCATCACTGGAAGTGTTCAAAAAACGTGTGGATGTGGCGCTTCGGGACATGGTTTAGTGGACATGGTGGCGTTGGGTTAGTGGTTGGACTTTATGATCGTGAAGGTCCTTTCCAACCTTAATGATTCTGTGAACTGTTCTGTTTAAGATAAATGACTAATGCTATGCTAATTAGGCCTGTGACACCATCTCCTACAACATCCTTCTCTAAATTGGTGAGATACGGTTTTAATGGGTGGACTGTTCAGTGGTTGAGTAATTGGTTAGATGGTTGCATCCAGAGGGTAGTCGTCAATGGCCCCATCTACAGGTGGAGATTGATGATGAGTTGTATCCCTCAGGGGTCCGTGTTGGGATGAGTACTCTTTAATATCTTCATCAATGATAGAGACAGTGGTATCGAGGGCACCCTCAACAAGTTTGCAGATAACACCAAGCTGAGTCATGCGGTCAAGATGCTTGAGGGATGAGATGCTATCCAGATGGACCTGAAAAAGCTTGAGGAATGGGCCCTTGTGAACTTCATGAGGTTCAACAAGGCCAAGTGCAGGGTCCTGCACCTGAGTCAGAGCAACCCCCGGTGTCAGCACAGGCTGGGCAATGAAGGGGTTGAGAGCAGCCCTGCTGAGAAAGACTTGGGGGTACCAGGGCATGAAAAGCTGGACATGAGCTGGCAATGTGTGCTAGCAGCCCAGAAGGCCAAGCAACTCCTAGGCTGTATCCAAAGAAGTGTTGCCAGCAGGTGGAGGGAGGTGATTCTGCCCCTCTACTCTGCTCTGCTGAGACCCCACCTGGAGTCCTGCATCCAGCTCTGGAGCCCTCAGCACAGGAAAGACATTGACCTCTTGAGGAGGGCCACAAAAATGATCAGAGGGATGGAAGACCTCTCTGAGGACAGGCTGAGAGAGTTGGGGTTTTTCAGCCTGGAGAAGAGAAGGCTCTGGGGAGATCTTATTTGAGCCTTGCAGTACTTAATAGGGGCTTGTAAGAAAGATGGGGACAGACTTTTTAGCAGGGCCTGTAGCGGTAGGACAAGGGGTAATGTTTTTAAACTAGATTTCAGTCAGATTTAAGGAAGAAATTTTTGACAATGTGGGTGGTGAAACAGTGGCAGAGGTTGCCCAGAGAGATGGTAGATGCCCCATCCCTGGCAACATTCCAGGTCAGGTTGGACGGGGCTCTGAGCAACTTGAGCTAGTTGAAGATGTCCCTGCTAATTGCAGGTGTGTTGGATTGGATAACCTTTAAAGGTCCCTTCCAACCGAAACTATTGTATGATTCTAATTGAAAAGAAATACATTTTATTAATTGTGGAATGCCTTAATGATATATTTCAATCGGAACTTTCAAGGTTTGGAATGTCTTCAATTATTTCCAGATATTTTTAAAATACTGTTTCATTAAAAGTAATTAAGGAGACATCTGCTGCAGCTAAATCATTAGTCCAATTTTATGTGATTAGGCTTATCTGGTTGTAAAAAGCCTTATACTGTTCAAATCAAAGATAAAATTAGAAGAAGTTCTAGCACAAATTTCTGCCTCAAGGCTCAGTATAAGCAAGTCTGAAATGAAACTTAAGCTTGGGCACAGCATTGTGATATTTTTCCCCATCTGTTAAAAACAAATGAACCCCCCCAACATGTCCCACAGTTGTCAGGTTACCATGGAAACTAATTTTCCCTTGTATTGTTTCAGAAATGGATGAGTCTTATGTACACACTTGAACAGGTTCAACTGCAGCAAAAGTAACTGTAAATAAACTATGTGAAGGTAACCCTAAACCCCTTGCTTAAACACTTTTTCTGTAAATCTTTACAATAAGAGAGTTTGCAGTGATGTTTTTACATTGAATTTCTGCTGTACTTGTCAAATAGAACAAGGGTTTCTGCTGTGGTGACTTTGGCTACCTGCTTTTTTTCAAGTTATAGAAATGGATGACAAAAGAAAAGCTCAGTCCTTTTGGATGCGATAGTACTATGTTCAGTAGAGCATTCAGTGAATTTCCTTGGGTCATTTCATGTTATGGGCTTTGTTTATTTGAGGGGCTTTGTGTGTGTCTTAACTGAATTTGTAGAAATAAAACTAAGGAGAACGTGCTAAACTAGGAACTTTCGTTTAAAACGTTCCAGGTCAGGTATTTTAACTTTGCCGCAGTAAAGAGCTGCTGGATTTTCATGTAAGTGGAAAGACAAGGGTTACAACTGAAAGATTTAGCTAATTGGAATATTCACATTATTATGTAGAAATGAATGCCTTTTACAGTTGTAGGTAAGTTTGCCACACTGTAAATATTGGTGTGTGGCACCTGGTGACATCTTCCACAGCAGAGGTACAGAACCTGTGAGACAAACGTGATTTCAGAGCTTGGTCCTAAGAGGTGGTCATCAGGCACACAAGGGTACCAAGTTTACCTCTTGCCATACAGTCTTGTCCTCAGGCTTTGAGCGTGTCTTTAGAAGTTGGTGCACGCATCACTGAACACCTAGTATCCTTGATTATATAGAAGGAAATAAAGACCAAATTACTTACCTCAGTCACTGACAAATTGCAATGCACTTTTTTCTGATGGCATGCTCAGTAAATAATACAATATTTGTAGAGTAAAGAAGCTGTCCTTTGTAGCATCATTTAGTCGGCATGGTAGTGTTGGGTTGATGGTTGGACTTGATGATCTTAGAGGTCTCTTCCAACCTTGATGATTCTGTGATTCTGTGATCAGATGCAGAAGGGAACAAGCATTTTCCATAACTATAAACAATGATTTATTTTTTTAAAAAATTTTTCATGTTGAGGGAGGGAGTATCTCTCTTTATCCTTACCATAAAGTCTTCAGTAGATGCTGCAGCCCAGGAATCACAGTGCAGAAGATGCAATGGGGCAGATGCTTTCTTCATATCTGCTTTAGCTGATGTTGGTTGGTGCTTACGAGTGTCCTGACCAACTTTCTCCTTCTAGAGTCGTTACATCTGTGCTGGGTGATGGGCTAAGAATAGCATGGCTTCTCTAAATACCTATTCCCAAAGCTCCTAAAGGACAGGTCTGAGGAAAAGACTTGGGCAGGATCCTGTCAGACATCATTGTAGTTGGAACAAAGGCCCAGGAAGGAAGGGGGCTGGTGTGTGTGTGCCTAAGTATCCGTACACTATTTAACAGACAGGTTTTGGAATGGTTTGAAATCTTACCCCTTTATAAACAGAAAATGCTTGTACGGGACTGATTTGGGGGAGATACTGAAGGTTGCTCTGGGGCTCCTGATAAATGTAGACCAAGCACCAATCAGATGATGTGTGATTAATGTTTAAACCTTAGTCCTTATCACAGGCTTCTTGTTTCAGTATTTGATGGAGGCAAAAACTCTAGTTGCCTTTTTAATTTTAAGAAAACCAAAATAAATTTCATTAAGGAATAAAAAAATATATTTTAAGCACTTCAGCTGTGGGATTTGCGCTGTTCATTTATGTCCTTTAATTACCTTCTAGCTGCTGTCAGACACAAATCTCTTGCAGTATAGTTTTAGCCATAGTAATTATGCAATAATATACAGGGCCTGGGCTGGGAATAAGGAAACTGTGTTCTATTTCTGTCTCTTCCTCAGTTTTGTTTTATGACATCCAGAAAATCACTGGACAGGTTTGTATGCTCATTTGTTAAGCCTAGGAAAAAGACTATATTCTTACATTTGTGAAATATTTGAAGATACTTTAGACAATTAATTGACGTGTGGTGTATGTATTTTTTTACTCCTTTAAAATACTTAAAAGTCTTTATTTCTATTAAAGTTCAGAGGAAAGTAATAAATTCAACTCTCTTTATTTGTATGTATTTGTGTAAAAGGGAGTTTCCAAGTTACAGGATGTCATGGTTGAGATAAAGTGTAAATAATGAGTAGAACAAAGTTTTGAAATTTAATTGTGTGTGAAAGTAACTGTACTTGCTAAACAATTGAGAATCAGAATGGTAGGGGTTGGAAAGGACCTCTGAAGATCATCTGGTCCAACCGCCCTGCCAACGCAGGATCACCTAGGGCAGGTTGCAGAGGAATGCAGCCAGTCAAGTCTTGAAGGTCTCCAGAGAAGGAGACTCCACAACCTCTCTGGGCAGCCTGTTCCAGTGTTCAATCACCCTCACAGTAAAGAAGTTTTTCCTCATGTTGAGGTGGAACTTCCTGTGCTGCAATTTGTGCCCATTGCCCCTCGTCCTATCACTGGGCACTGCTGAAAAGAGACTGGCTCCATCCTCCTGACAGCCACCCTTCAGATATTTATAGACATTGATAAGGTCCCCTCTCAGTCTTCTCTTCTCCAGACTAAACAGCCCCAGGTCTCTCAGCCTTTCCTCATACGAGAGATGTTCCAGTCCCTTCATGGTCCTCGTTGCCCTCTGTTGGACTCTCTCCAAAAGTTCCCTGTCTCTCTTGAAGTGGGGAGCCCAGAACTGAACACAATACTCCAGATTAAAAAGTAAACAGTGTTTGGTACCTGTTAGTTCTGTTGTTCTTTTCCATTTTTATAGTATAGAAGTCAAAATGTGGTATTAAGTTTGTTTAACTGTATGCACTCACATTCATGGTGTGCTCTGGTAGTTTTTTGGAATAGCTGGAAAAAACATGCCTCCAAGAAAAAATGAAATGTGATCAGTTGTTAGCATCATAATTAATTAAAAAGCAAATTAGATTTGGTAAAATAGGTTGGATTCCCAAGATTGGTCGTAATTCTTTGGAGATGAACTGCTAAGTCAAAGGCTTTCTTTCTTTTTTTTTCTTTTTTTTAATTAATTTTAGAGGATAAGATACTTTGGCATAATGGAAAGAATAAAAAAAAGTGAATAACTTTCAGTACAGACCTGCTTTAGGTACACTTAAATCATTCCAGTGTAAGGCTTTAATTTCACTTTTGCTTTGACAAATTTGAATTATTTGGTCGGAACAACAAGAGGAGACTTCTTGTGATGCCATGGAGCCTGGTTCACAGGGAGTAGCTGTCATCTCTCAAAAGTACTTACAGAGAGTGCAGATTACTGCATAAAATACAGCATATTAATGTTTACCTAGGGAGTCTCTAATATTGAAATGATTGCCATGAGTAGACCCCAGCTGTATGTTGATAACAAGAAGTCATTGTATTTACATGATAATTCTTTTTTCTAAAGACATATTTTGAAGTAGCAGAGTTAATTGGGGTCAACCTCTTGGCTGCTCTGTATGGGCACAGTTCCATCAACTTCAGCTTCTTCTGTGGTAAACTTGTCCTTTTATGATAAAAGTTTATAGCCCTAATGCTTTTGAGTTTTTAAAAAGATTGAGCATGGACATTGATGCTTCTTTGCATAGAACTGGGGATTTTCTTTCTTATTTGAAGCTGTTTGATCAATGTTTGAAAGTGTGAGTGTGGGGTGGTTCTTAATGTGGCTACTTACATCACAGGTAAAACCCATTTAAATTTATTAGCTGAACGCATCCTGCCTGACCTTGTCGAAGTCTTCACTCAACTGCCAACCTCCATTTTTCTGTGGTACCCTTCTTGCAGACTGTTTTCTCATTGCTCAATAGCTTTTTCTTTCCTGAGTCCTCAACAAGAAGTGGAGTTGGGGGGAACATATGCCTTTGAATTTGATTTAACTAATAGTATCTGTAGTTTGGCCGAGTGACAGGCCTGTATCTCCTTACGTGGTAGAGGAAGGTTGGGCAATACTCACTTTCCTTGGCTCCACTGAGGCAAAACAGCATTTCAGTAAAAGGATTGAGGGTTGTTTGCTAAGTCTGACTGAATGTTTATTCATGTTAAAAGAAACACATTTTATGCAGACTATGAAATCAGGCACTTGTGCCTGAAGAAAGCAAGGAGGGAGAGAATAGTTCATTGTTGTTGTATGATGTGCTGTTAAATGTTTAAAACTTTCACTAGATACGATAAGAGGCGGCATGTAGAAGTTGTAAATGTACATTTCAAAGGTGTATCTCCACTTTCTAAGACTGCTTGTGCTAGGAAAAGCCGAATGAAATAAAGGATGGAATGAGAGACTATTTTAAAGACTGTATAACTTCAGGTGATGATACTTAAACTGTCCAACAAACTTCCCCTGTGTTTATATTGTGCCTGGTTTTATTCTTTAAACAAAGCAATGCTTGAATCATGTTTTCATAATACTTTGAAAGAAAAGTCAAAGGTTTTGACTAAATTTAGGTAGACTGATTCTTGGACTATTCATGTCTGAAAGAGCAGCAATAATTGTCGTGATAAGAACAATAAAGGAAATCTCACAATTAAATTTATCTTCAGTTAGCTGTGTTGGGAGCCATTTCCTTATTGCTGTAAGAAATTATGATTTTCAGCAGAATTTCAGTTTTTCATTGAGTTACATAGATCTCTCACAAATAAAGGGTACCGTACCTAGCTATTGAGGTTTTCTTTTGTCCTTTGAAGATGAGAAATGTCTTTTTCCTAGGAAGGATTTGGGTTTTAGATAAACATTTACTTGGGTTTATAACATACTGAGTTGTTGTATAATATTAAGACTTATTTTGAATTGTAGAAAACATGTGTGGTTTGTTTTTTTTTTAATGGTATGGTCTTAGAGATCTGTTGTCCTCTTTCTAACATTAAACAATGTCCGATGGTGATAGAGTTGAGCATATATATGAAAGGAAATAGTACCCCTTGCTGATTTTTGAAGAATTGCTGTGGCACATGTTGTTTTTGGAGAGAAGATATTTTCAGGTTTTATCACTGAGCAGTTTCTAGGACATTGAGTAAGAGCTGAGGAAAACATTTGAGTCTTTTGCCACGTCATAGTCCAAAGAAAAACTATGTTAAGAATGGAAGGAAATACTAAAAGGAAAGACTTAAACACCTGATTTCATTCCAAGTATATGAATTGGGATACACTTTTTCAAAAGCTGCCAAATGTAATTAAAACACGAAAGTGACTTAGCAGACTAGAGCTCTTTGAAAGTAACACATCTCATCCACTGCTTTTTTGACTTTGTTTCTCTACAACTTTCCTGGGTGAAACTTCACTCTATTTTCTTCCCACTCATTAAGTTTATGCTGAAGCTCAACATTTCTTTCAAATGTATCCATGATTAAGCAATCACGTAGCCTACAGCTACTTTAAATTACGGTTACTTTTACATTCATTCACTCTGCAAACAGGGAAAAACCAAAATTCAAAGACTATAAACAGTAGCAGAAAATGGCGATGGATTACTTAAAGCTTGTTGCTATCTCAAATACACAAGTGTTTCACTTTTTTGCAACTCAGGAATAAAACACAACAAAACTGCACTTGCAAGTTGGAAATATTATTCCATCAAGGGCATTGCTAAATGCCTTTAATTACTGATAACAATTCACAGAGGTTGGGCAGTTGAATGTCCTAACTCTACCCAATTTCTGTGGCTGCTGCTTTTAGTTCCCTGGAGCAATTGAGCTTGCTTCTGTCTTGTCTGAGCTGTGACCAAGCTTGGTAGGAAGTGTGTGACCACTCAAGCCTTGATTTAATGTACAGCTTGAGGAAATAATCATCTAAAGGCTTTGATGCATGAACAAATTACCCTGAGAAACACATTACTCAGGACAAGTGCAGGCAGGACATTAGGTATTTACTTGGAGATGAAGCAGACCACTTTATAGAAGGGCCTGTTTGTTTTCATTGGTTAGAAAGGAAATCTAACTTACAGATGGTAAAATAGACTCCATTCTGTACATGGAATATAGGCTGTGCCTTTCTCTGCATGCACTTCTAGCAGTAGCACATCCCTGCTGCTTCTGTGTTTTGCATAGATGTGTATAGGATGAGATGGAATAGGCTGAATGTGGAGTTGGGGGGGAGTAGTGTGTGTTTTGAAGAACTGCTTTCAGTTGTGCTTTTCCTGTGATTTAGGTTTGGAAGCCCTACTATCCTGTTGAGTGAGACTTAATTCTGGGATCACTATGCAGAGTTATCAAAATGCTCTCAAAAAAAAATTTAAAGAAATTCCTCCCTCCTGCAAACAAGCTAGAGAATTTCAGATCCCCCAACAACAGTGGTCAGTTGTGTTAGAGGCCTTGTTGTTCTAATTCTCTACCAATTGCATAGAGTCCCCATGACAAACTGAGCAAATTCAAACTCTGGATTCTGCAATAATGAGAGACATTCTCGATGACATTTCCCAAGATAGCAAAGTCTCTGAAAGATGAGGTGACCTGGGAACTATGGGACTATTTATACCACTTCTACTGTAGACATTGGCTCTGTAGTTTCTGCAAGGACAAAACTTCTGAGTGAGAGCAGAATTTTCATTTTACTTCCTCTACAGTGTTTCTTGAGTGTCTGTTTTTGAATGCAGCTTTTCTAGTGTGCATTATTTCTCATGACACTGGGCATGTTCAATGTTTTAAAAACAAACTTACAAAAACACTTCGCAAGGTGACAGAGACCAAGTAAGAGGCAATAAAAACCTAAGGTGTGAACTCTGTGGAATAGATAGCTGGTATTATTCATGGTGTGTGGGGAAATGAGAAACTCGCTTATGAATTCTGATGGGACTGATAACCATGACAACAGTGGCTAATATAAACTGGACTGCAGCATAATGTACGGTAAAATGCATTGAGGAGGTAGTTTTCTGGGATTTTATTTCAATTTTTGCCAGTGAACACTTTGAGTTGTGTCACTTCAAATATGTAATTCTGGGTTTTATGAAAATGATAGCTGTGTAAAACTTAGTGTAATGTTTAATAAATTAATCTCAACACATAACTCTCCCAAAGTAATTTACCTTTTTTACAATATTTCTGCTGCTCAATTGAATATCTTTCAACTGTTGTTCAGTTTATCCTGTTTTATATAAGGAACTTAACTTGACTATTAATTTGCAACAATCCCTTCCTATTTACTTCCTGCAGGTAAGTAAAGCATTGTCTCTGATCAGTTTTATAACTGTTGGCTGTAATGCCTGTGTGTGTTGTTCCTGGGCTAAGGGTTTGGGTATTGGAACAGCAGCAAATTGCTTTAAAACAACCAAAGTGGGGAAAGATCAAGCAGGATTTCGCAGAAGTTCAGGAAAGTAATCATCCATCAGTGTTTTATGGATAGACTGCTTCACTTCCAAATGTAAACATGTAGAGAACACTACATGTTTGCATTTGTGTCCAAAACATCGAGAGTATAAGGCTGAAAGTTTAGGAGGATTGGCTTGTACAACCATGTTTAGTCTGTTTCTCAGCTTCCCTGAAAGTTCAGAAGACAGTTAATGAATCTACAACGTAAGCTTGATTGCCATACCTATGTATTTGTGTACACTTTCTATTAAATGAAGATAAATGGAATTGACAATTACTGGGTTTGGTTGTGACACCAAACACCGCACCATCCCAATTTAATAATCTATAAATAGATAATTATTAGATTTTTTTTCACAATAGCCACAAAGAAAAAATAAAATTGAATTCTCTACCTATGTGTGCTGACAAGAAATGGGAATTGAGAAGTTGAGGTAGAATAAGCATGTGACAAAATTCTGCATTACTGATAATACTATTAATAACTGTAAACAAACTGGGCTGGAACAGAACTACCAGTATTTCAGCAATAGTTAAAAACAAACGAGCTTTTTTATTTTTTGCGCACAACTAAATTGTAAATTGGAAAATTATCTTACAGATGGATCATGTAGTTTTTCTTGTAAGAATATGGTAACCACACTTTTAATTGGAGGAGTGATTAATTTCCAAGAGGCCAGGGTCTGCTTCAGTGGGAGGCGTGAAAAGAGCTGCTTGGGAGCCACAGAACCTGCCAGTGCAGAAGGGCTCCTCTCAATTACAGGGTAATGGATATCACCTAGAGCTTGTGGGTTTGTGCCTTTTCAAAATAGATCATATTTTAAATATTGCTTCTAATGGTGTTGGATACCCTTGCAAATATCCAGTTCTTTCTGGCAGTTTTATTAAGCAGTTGCCTTCAGTTTCTTGCTGTAATTAGACACAGTAATTACTGTACAAACAAGAATTTCTATATAAAAAATTTTTTCTGTGACCAGTTTTAATTTAGTAGCCTTTCAGTTGCATTGTCTACTTGTAATTTCATGAGAGAGGTTGAATAGCTGTTCCTGACCTACTTTTTCTGTGCTGTTCATTATACTGTATATCTCTACCATGTTGCCCCTTTAGGGACTTTATTTTTCAGGGTCAACAACTCCTTCTAATATCCCTTCATTAGGATGCATTTCTACTGCTCTAATCTAAAATTTGCTTTGGCAAAATTAAGAATCTGTGGTCTCCATATTGTCAGTCCTCAAAGGGAACATTTTTTTCTCTTTTCTGATATTTGTAAGAAAGCTTTTGCAAGGGGTTATGTTCCCCAGGGAAGTTTTCTGTTCTGTCTTTTTCATAGTTCACTGACAAAACACGCTGCTGTTATGAGATGGAGTACCTTGCTGTAGGTGGATTCTCTTACTTCCAGATACTTTACCACTGTTTCTCTTGCCCTCTGGCAAGAAAAAAAGATTTTTTCCAGGACAAAGGAATGAGCTTTCCTGTATTTAGATATTAAATTACACGTGTGCAATTGTCCTTCTGCCCTCAAGGTAGGATCAGTCATACCTAAAAATCACAGCATGCTCTGACTTTATAACTGTTTTCTTTATTTAGTGAGTTTACTGCAGTAGAAGGGTTAAGGAAGCACAAACTTTCTTCTGCTTCTTCAAGGAGCTGTTCACAACTAGGAAAGGAGGCACTTGGATCGGTCCTAGGCAATGGCTAATGTTGAATTTGGTGCTTTATCCAGAGCGACTATTTACTATGCTATTTCGGCTACTAATTCAGTTCTCTGGATGAATACTTTTTTTGACAATGGCTGGCTGAGCTGTGCGACTACAGGGTTTGTTGAAAAATTGCTTTTTCTCTCCTGTAGGTGGGTTAGCATATGTGAATTTTATTCAGTCACTGACTCACTCTGATTTAAGGCATTGTTTCAGTGGATGTTTGTTAGGTGTCTCAAATTCTCATTACTTAGTTGCCTTCTGTTACTTTGTTGTAGTGGACAGTAAGTTACACTTTTTGGCACACAGAACTTAATGGGGGCTGGTTGGAGGAATAATGCTTTACTGGATGAGAAAAGCTTTGAGAAGTGTGGGTTTTCTTTTGGCTCTTGTGTAAACTCACTGTTGAGGACAAAATTTACTTAAGTTTGTGGGATTAGGCATGGGTAGAGTTAGGAAAAGGGACTTCCCTGCATGATTCCGCATGTGTTTGTAAACCTTAAGCTAATCATGTGGGTAACCTTAGCCTGATCATGGATTGGAACTGCTATTCTCTTAATTTTTTGACAAGGTATGTATGAGAGAGTATAGATGCTAAATAGGGTTAAAAGTTCAAAAATGGAATTTACACACAAAAGCAAGCTTCTTACTTTTCAAAAGGCAATCCATAAACAGGGAAGAAATGGATATTACTTCTGTATTCTGAAGATATTTAGAGAAGAGAGGGAGGGTATATCTTAGTTTAACTCCTTAATTATGTTCTGGCTGGCTGCATGTGTGAAATTAAATGAAGAGATGGTCAAGAAAATAGATGAAGAAATATTTCAAACATACCATCTGCCTAGAGTGCCTTCTAGGAAACTATGGGTAAGCTATTCATGGGGAAACAACTTCTAGGCACTCATCAGGTGGTTTTATTTTCCCAAAGCCAAAGTCTGGGATCAAGAAGAATATTAAGCTATTCAAAATAGCTACCTGGAAGAGGTATTCTGAGGCAGAAGCATGTATGTAAGTAAAAAAACTGCAGACACTGAACTACTCAGGAGGCAGCAGGGCATGAGGCTGCAGCACAACAAAAGCAGGGGCTCTGCCAGATGCAGGCACAGCAGTGTCCGCTGCACGTCTGCCTGTGTTCCTGTTGGCTACTGTCCTGGTTTTGGCTGGGATGGAGTTAATTTTCTTCCTAATAGCTGCTGTAGTGTTGTGTTTTGGATTTAGTATGAGAATAATGTTGATAACACACTGATGTTTTCAGTTGTTGCTAAGTAGTTGTGGTGCTCACACTATGCCAAGGGCTTTTCAGCTTCCCATGCGCTGCCAGCGGGGAGGTGCACAAGATGCTGGGAGGGGGCACAGCCAGGACAGCTGACCCAGGCTGGCCAAAGGGATGTTCCATACCGTATAACATCATGGTCAGTATATAAACTGGACTTGGCTGTGGGATGGGAATTGCTGCTTGGGGATGGGCTATCGATCACCAGGTGGTGAGCAATTGTTGTGCTGTGCATCACTTGGTTTTGTATATACCTCTGTAAGTGGTGGTGTTGTTATTATTATTTCCTCTTCCTTTGCTGCCCTATAAAACAGTTTTTATCTCAACCCAAGAGGTTTTTTTTCTGATTCCCCCATCCCACCTGATGGGGGAGGCGAGTGGGTGGCTGCATGGTACTTTAGTTGCTGGCTGGGGCTAAATCATGGCAGCTACCTAGCTTGGGCTCCTCTAGCCTGTAGTTACAGCCATAGCTATGGAGAGAGGCAGAAAAAACACGTCTCTTGTGATCCTTCTCTTCTGCTGGTGCCACATTTGTGTGAATGTATGGAAAACCAGTTTGGAAGCAGATGGTTGGGGTCACTTTAGCAACATGGTTGGTTGCAAGCCCTGGAAGAAGAGTATCTCGCAAACAGAAATTGTCGGTGGCCCCTGAGTAGCAGTCATGTTCCTTGCTCCAGTTCAGACATGGGCCTGTATGTTAATGTTTAGTAAGTAGTTTTGCTATCCTGGGCCTATGCTGAATGATAAAGGTGAGCAGCTCAGCTCGGGAGGTGAGGTAGGCATAATGGAAACCTATCATGGTCTGTGGGATTGCAGGGCAGTATAAGTTATCATTTGCCCTGTAATCATGGCAAGATGCTGAGAAATGAGATGTCATCGTGCAGAGATCTAGCTTGAAATCAGGTGAAATGTGGATTTCATGCTGTAAAGAATGCAACTATAGGGCTGTCATTTCAATATAGTTCCACAAAAGAGCAGAGGAGAAGTCAGGGTTACGGCTCGGTCCCCAGCTGCAATGAGCTTCTCTAATGGTTGTGAAATATTTCTTCTGTCTTCCTATTCCCTCCCAGGGAGCGACACTGGCAGTGCTGGTTCCTCTTTTTCCATCACGCCATATTTTGAAACCAGAGAAATATTTTTAGAAACTGCTTTTCTCTTGCATTCTTTGTGAATGTAGCCTGTCCCTTTTGGAACCTGTAACTGTGTTTATATGCACTAGAGTCCTTTGCTTTTTAAAGAGCTGTGGAAAATAACCTGAAAAGGGGGGAAAGTAGAAAGCAAGTGGGTCAACTTAATTTACTTTTTTGATTTTATTACTGTCTTCATTTTGTTTCCTGCAGAAGACAGCCTCTGAAATCTGAAAAAGCTAAAGCTGTTGGGACAGAACTCATTCTACCACTACCAAGGTTGCTTTTTACAATAAGACTTCTGTGAATATACAAATTCAGAATAACTGTGCATATGAAAAAGAAACAAGGCAAGATGTAAAGGGTGTGTATATAAGCACAAAACCATTCAACTTGCTTTAGAGCCAGTCCGCAGCTTGACTCAGTGGTTAGACTCTAAACAGAATCTCTGAAAAATGCAGTTACTTACTCCTTCCATGGAGGGTCTGCTGGGAAGTATGGGAAATAACAAGGTTTTTCATGTTCATTATGCCTATGATACTTCTTCTCCACCCCCCCTTAATGTTTGTTTTCTCACTTAATATGGAGTTACTGTTATCAAAATGGTCCTAGTACTCATTAAATAAATGATAGTGAAAAATACAGAATGCCTGTGCACTTCCTGTGTAGCATGTACCAGTCTCATCTGTGAAACATTTTTTTTTTCTGTTTTCTGAAATACGTTGGTGATGAGCTGTGTATTTGAGTGTCAGTGGCCTTGGGTGATGTGCCAGTTGCTGAGCAGTCAAAAACATGTGCAGTTCAAAGCAGCTCTGAACGTTGCACAAGGGGAAACATATTGACACAATCTGAGAAATGTTCTCTGATATACTTGGTTTTGGTCTCTGGAACAGAATTTTATTTTTTTCTCCTTGGGTAGTAATTGCATATCAAGTATTTTAGAAGTTACAGTCCTGTTGGACCAAACAATTTCTGCAAATTCAGCAATGGGGGAAAGGCCGAAGTAATTATTGGTGAATACAAATTGAGTTAAAATTCTGGAGACAGGAGAGTTGGAGACAAACATAATCATAAAAATTGCTCTTGAAGATTTAAGAAATTTGATTCAAAGAATTGATGAGGTATGGACAGAACTTTGGCTTGAAGTCAAGTATTTCTTAAAACACTTTGGCTAAATCAAAATGCAAAGGGTAGACACTTTATCCAATGTGGGAAGAGACTTGCATAAAGGTTTTGGAAAGAAAAAAAAACAGACTACTGGTGTTCTTATGTATTTACAAACAAGTGCTGAATGAGAACTGAGGAATATTTTTTCCAGAGAAATATCAACAGTTATTGAGGTGCTCTAGAAATTAAGAGAAGACTTCTTAAGGCTGACAAACATCAGAAAGAGTTTCCTTGGCTTAAGGCTTCATTTGAAAAAGAAAATTAGGACACAGGTCTCACACCACTGCACACTTGATGATGTAACTATAATTTTTAAGTGGAAGATATTCTAAACAGAAACTGTTGTGGTTGAAAAGGAGGAACAAAAAAAAGAGCAACCATGCAACAATTCCTATGTTGAACGCTTATTGCAGTTGACTTTTTCAGAGGTTTTCACCATGCTTCTAGAATCTTGATTTGGAATAGACTGCAGGACCTCATGCTGATCTTCTCTTTGATCTTTGCCTGCTTGGGGAGAGTGTGTGTGTGTGTGTAACAGGAACATACATATGCACAGCTACTACTAAAATGTTATTAAGGATACCCCTGCCATAATATAATATTATTTTGAATCCATTTCTTCAAGGAGCAATGATTTTAGTCCTCACTGGAAGATCTTATGTGTAAAATAGTTGTTTTGGAAATGCAAACAGCCATTGGTAGAATACACCGGCTCTTGTAACAGCATTTAGTTCAGATTTACAAGCTTGATACATGCTGTCCAAAAGTGCTTCCTCCATTTTCTGTTTCATTATTGACAAGATGAAAAAATTACATACCTCTTAGAAATTTGTTTACAATTAAATGAATCTGTTAAATTGAAGTTTTAAAAGATCTTCCTGTTCCTGCTGTCCTGCTAGATTAAGGAATAAAATATTAAGCTTGCATTGGAAGGAAACTTGGCTTCAAAGCAGAGATTTAATAAATGAAGGGAACCTTGTGGGCACATAATTTCTCCTGCAAATTCCACACATTATATAGACATACGCTCATTCCCCTTCTGCAGTTTGGCTTTTGTAACTACAGCAACATTCGGCAGCAGAATTTTCTGTGGCTTAACATGTGTGTGTGTACGCACATGTACCTAGAAGCGGTCTAGGATGTCCTCCTTGTCTCATCTGCCTTTGAGTGGGAATATGGTTGTCTTGTGATTCCACAAGCACAAGGGATGCTCGCAGGAAAATGCTGGCCAGATTACAGTGGTGTAAAAGCCAGAGAGCACTTGGTGTAAAGGATTACTGAGACATTAAAAATTCTAATTAGAGATGAAACAGGCCTCTGACTAGATTTGTATGTGTGTGAAATAAAAGATTTGGTCCTTGTCATGAAGTTCTGTACCAGTTTGAGCTAAAAGGAGTTAAATGAATATTTAGGCATGGCTAACTTGTCCAAACTGACTGTTCAACATAATTTCCATAATGGAGAAGGAATTTAAGAAAAGATAGATTTAAAGTGTCTCTTCCAAGTACATTAAGGATATGTACAAGTTCTACAAAAAGTTAAATGGTGGGTGCTTTGAGACATTTACATGAAGTAAAAATGTCACCTGTAACCCTGAATAATGCTTTCTATAGAATTATTTAAAAATTACATGTCCATTACAATTCAAAATTGCTATTTCTTTATTATTCTCTGCAGTGGGAGGATACTAACAAAATCTTAGTTCTATGTGTATAGCAGATGGAAGCAGCTAATAACTGGTTCAGGTAGATCACACAGAGGGATTATGTTTTCAAGAAAAGTGGTACTAAGGATAAGCACATGTATTAGTGTGGTGGGTTGACCTTGTCTGGCTGCCAGATACCCACCCAGCTGCTCTCTCACTCCCCTTCTCTCAGCAGGATGAAGCGGGGGGGGGTAACATGCAAAAGCCTATGGATGGAGATAAAAGACAGATCACTTAGCAATTACGGTCATGGAAAACCAGGCTTGACTTGGAGAAAATTAATTTATTGCCAAGTCAAAACAGAGTAGGATGGTGAGAAACAAAGACAAAAGCTGAACCACTTCCTTCCAGCCATCCCTCTTCCTTCCAGGCTCAACTTCATTCCTTCATTCCCAGCTCCTCTACCGGCCAAAGCAGTGCAGGGGAATGGGGAACTGAGGAGTTGTGGTCACTCCATAACAGCTCCTCTCTGCTGCTCCTTCCTCCTTATACTTTTCCTCTACTCCAGAGTGGGTCCCCCCCAGGGTACAGTCCTTCCAGAACTGCTCCAGTGTGGGTCCTTCCTACAGGCTGCAGAAAACCTGTTCCCGCGTGGTCTCCCTGTGGGCGGCAGCTTCCTTTAGGACGTGTCCATCTGCTCCAGTGCGGGGTCCTCCATGGGCTGTAGTGGGGCAACCAGCATCACCATGGTCTTCTGCTTGGGCTGCAGGGGAATATCTGCTTTGGGGCCTGGAGCACCTCCTCCCCCTCCTTCACTGACCCAGGTGTCTGTTTCTCACTCCTCTTTGTTCCTCCTTCCTCTCTCTGTCAGGCACTTTTGTCCTTTCTTAAATCTGCTTTAGTGGAGTCCCCACCATCTTGGCTGAGGGGCTCAGCCGTGCCCTGTGGGGGAACGGGCTGGGTCTGGCGTGGGGCAGCCTCGGCCTCTCCTCGCAGAGGCCACCCGGCAGCTCTCGCTGCCAGCCCCTCGCCAAGGATACCCTGTGCAATCGGGCATGTCGGCTGTCTCAAAAGCTGCTGTCAAATTACTTGGAAAAAACCCCAAACAAGCGACTATCTTTGGTGTGTTAAAACACTGTTCGACAAATGCTACAGAGCAGATTTCCCGTTGGGGTTTTTTGGGACACCTTGCTGGGCAGACCGGGCAACGCTGAATTAAGGGATGGCGAAATTTGAGTATTGAGCCTGTCAGTGCGTATATGGATTTAAAACTCATTGTGCTTAGTGTTCCTCATCTAGCTTTTTCAACTTGTATGAAAAAACTTGCTTAATGTGATTTAATAAGTAATAATTTTAGAGACGCCTTGAATGAGCTTGAAATATTTATGATGGTATACTCAATCTCATATAGATGTAAACCTCTCCCAACTCTCACCCAACCCTTCCCAAACAGACTGCGGTTATGTGTCTGTTTCTAGTGAAATGTATATAAGACTTCTAACACCAAGAGAAGGAATTTCACCGACCCTCTGCCCCCAATTTAAAAACCAGTTAAATTCTCTACTCTTATCTTCACCCAAAATAGGATTTGGACTTTGTAGCCTGTCTGGAGAGTCATTAAATTTGGCCTCTTGCTGATCAAAAATGACATTAATTCAGGGTCAGATTTTCTGTGGGAGAAGGCCTGTGAGCCCCCACTTGTGAGTGCTTCGGCTGGAGCAGCTCTGCTGAGCGTGTGTTTTGCAGAGGCAGCTGGGGAAAGTCCTAGATTTTGACCTGAATGCCACGTTTTTCTTTTTTGTGTTAGTTGAGTTTGGGAATAAAACTGGAATATCTTTTCTCGAGCAGAGCCAAAAAGTTGTACGTGCTTCATGTACACTTTCTTTCAGTCTCATTAGTGAAATTATAAATTATTGGAGTGTGCTTGCTGACCTAAGCCCTTGAGAGGGGAGCTTGTCCCTGGTCCCTGAATGCCAACCAGGTTTAGGTTTAGAAATGTGCAGAGGTTTCAGCAGTTTGAGCAACACTCAACTATAAACTGTAGGAACCTGGAGAATTTTTTTTTGAAATTTTTTTTTTTCCCAAAAACTGTTAAGGGCTTTTGCAAATTCCATCTGTGTATTTAGAAACCTCATTAAATGCATGGTGTACAGTTACGATGACATGTGAGACACCTTAAAATATATACTATAATGCTAAGTGGCTGATCAAAAATAGAAACAATTTTTCAAACAGCCTGTACAGGGTAAGCCTGATGAACTTCCATTAAAACCTGAGGGCTTTAGCAGAAGCTTTGGTGCAAGATAGTGAGTGTGAGCCAGTTTACTTGATGGACTGTAAAGAGCAGGTTTTTTAATTCTAAGGTAGGTGCCTGGATGCAGGTAGGGAATTGTGCCCCATGTTCATAACATGCATTCAGTGCCTGAATTCTTATGCAGAGCTCTTTCTGATTTGAGGTTGAAGAAACTGAGCTAGCATACAAAAAAAGGAAGATTGTTTTTTTTTTTTTCTTCTTGAAGTAAAATACAGATTCATGGTAGGTACTTTAAAATGCAGGGTCCTCCAAAGAAGATCATCCAAGTGCAGCTATTTAAATTTCTTCCTGAATTAGCTGTCAAAAAATCTGAGTACGTGGTGTCCCTTCCCTTTCTTTAAAATATTAATGTGGGATTTAGGGGATGTGGTAGGTTTAAATATTTTAGAGCGCTTTATATACTTCAGAAGATATCTCAGAAATGGTTTTTGTTGTTCTTCCTATAGACATTCAGAATTATGGAAGAAGCAGAAACTTATGGTGGAAAAAACACCTTTTTTCCTCAAAGCTGATTCTTTCTATGCTTTCAGGAGTCCAGACTGTTTTTTTTTTGTGGTTAACTGTTGAACTGCTTATACATCTACTGTATTACAATCAATGCTACTTAAGTTTGTGGCTTTATTGTTGCATCATAGTACATTCCTGAAGTAGACTGTTTTAATGGAAGAGCAAAAGTTATTTCCCTCCGGTTGCCTGAATGCGTAAGTACTACTTACACTCTCATTATTTGCATAATTATCTTGCTTTGTCAATGTGTAAATCTGGAGCAGATGTTACGGTATGCTTATATAGATATAAACTAATGGAATCTAATTCTGTCTAGGCCCTTTGGACACTAATTACTTTATGCATTCATGTCTACAGCTGATAGGAAAAGCTTGAAAAAGAAAGTTCTCACACACTTTAGAGCTTGGATATGAAAAATTAATCTGTATTAAGTTTCTCTTTCTAGCAGAAATGTCTAATATGACTCTCAGACATGCCTTAATGAAGACACACACTGTTGGATGAAGTTATTGACAGCATTTGTAAATAAGAGCAAAAAAAACCCAAGCCCAATTCATTAATATGTTAAAGACTGATCTTTAAACTTCTTCCTTCACTTTTTTTTTTTCAGGCAGGTAGTTCATTGTAGCCTGTGGCCATGTGAAGATTTCTGCTCTGCAGCTCATAAGAGCAAGGAGGCTGCTGAATAGCAGTAACTTAGACCTTGAGGGCAGGCTGTGAAATGGCTTGGGCTAATTGCTTGTGACTTCAGCTGAAAGATGACACCTTCAGGAGACTCACCCCGTATCTTGCATTGAAATAGTATTGTTCTGCCCTAAGTAAAGACTCTGGACTGGAAAATACTTCTGTAATTTTGTTTTAAATGGAGTAAAATGTGTATACCCCAAAGAAGCGAAGAACGTAGGGAATGCTAGGAATGCAGTATAGGAACACTTCAGTGACTCTGCAGTAGTTGCTGCCTTTTTAGCAGGATTTATTGACTTCAGCTAAGTATTTAGCCACGCGGGACCTGAAACGACTCTAAAACCAAACAAGCATCGTTGCAGTGCTCAGGTTCTGCGTGGGTGCAGCAAGTGTTACAGGGCCAGTAGGGACCTGGTACAGTGCTCTGGCAAATAAACCTTCCCAGAATCCACAGATCTGGGGGATGCAGCACAAAGCGGTATTGAAACTTGTGTGCCTTGGAGTTTACAAGCCTTGGCTACGCTCGGATAGAGCACGAGAACCAGAGGATCTGCAGCATGTAGTCCACGGCGGTCACAATTTAAGGATTATGGTCTTCATACACCTGAGTGGGTTCTGCATAAAACTAGCTCAGCTTTATAGCCAAAGCAAGTAGCAACTTTTTCAGATCCGTGCAGGTACTGGAAGTGATACAGCTGTTCAGCCAGGTCTGTGATCAGTCTTCCCTCTTGGATACTTGAATGAGGACTGTGTTTTTGAAGGCGTTCGCTAGCCTTTTCATCAGCTTTCTTCCAAAATTTAAGAAAAAGTTGAAATCATAAATGTTTCAACTTACTGTTTAGTTCTGCATGATGGAGCTTAAAGTGTTCAGCCTTATTTTTTTCTGACTTACTTACTATTATTTTCCTTTAAAAGAGCTGTTCATGCTTATCTCAAATTTTGAGATCATTAGAATTGCTTTCTGTAATTTCTGTAAATCGCTGTTCTGCCACAAGAACCTGTTAGAGCTTCCCACTATGTCCATGGAATTTGAGCTGGAATCTTCGCCATTCTCCATGATTTGTATTATGGTTGGTTGATGTGCTAACAGTAGCTGTCTTGTGATAGTTATTTAGACTAGCTCTTATACAACATTGTCGCATGTGGTATTTGAGGCACATCTAGTAGGACTATTTGCATACTAAAATGGTGTAAATACTCAATTATAATTAAGATACTCTCATTTCAAGCAAAATGTAAAAACAGCTCAGTATTAGGATGATGAATATACTAACCTTGTATATGTTTCTAGAACTGATAAATTTTAAGTGTCTGGTTTGCAGGAAGAACATTAGTGTTGATGGAGAGAAGCAGAGTTATTTACACTTTAAATAAGACATGTGGCAAGAATCGGAAGACTTGCATCCTTCTGGTTCACCTAGTGCTGATGTGAACCTTACTGAATGATGTTTTCTCTCTTCTTTACTCTTTGTTTACATTGTAAAATACTGCAGGTAACAGCTTTCTCTCTTTACTTACTTGTACAGTACCCAGCATGCTAAGTCTATCCTCTGTTTGGTGCCTTAGAATATTAGAGTAGCAGAAATATTAAGGGGGAAAATACAATAGAAATACTACAGAAGTATGCAACGGAAACCTCAATGATTAAATAGCCACCCCAATATACAGCTAAGGCAATAAGTTTAATTTGGGCCCTGTGTTTTTAACTCTTTCCTTGATGGTTTGTGGATTAAAAAAAACAATCCTACCAAAAGAAGACCTGTTAGAAATTGTCACTGGTTCTACCTCTCTTCTTTCACTCCTGCTGCTTCCCAATCACTGCCATTGTAAGAGAATTCTCTTCAAGATTTTCCACCTACTCCAGCAACCCATTGTTCACTGCTTTTTTTTTTTCTTTTCCATGCCTCTTCCTCTCCACTTTGTCCCATCCCACTCCTTGCTTGGTTCACAAAGTATTTCATTTCGCAGACTATCGAAAGCACTCATGTTTTGAGACTGGATTTTACTTCCCTACAGGCTTGGTTGTATTCCATCAGATGTCAACATCTAAGGATGTCTGTTTTTTATGGTTAGTTATGCAAGTTGTGGATTGTACCCCTCTCCTTTCATCCCTAATTGCAGCCTTTAGAGATGATTCAGCACAATACTTAAATAGTACTTGTACACTTAAGGGCTTTGCTGAATTTTGACATGCACCATGAACCACAATTGCAAGTAAATGGGGAAGAAAAGTAGTAATTCCAACCTTTGAAACATAGGTAGATGACGTAGAAAACTACTGGTCTGCGGTTCTGTTTTATGTTCCCTGCAAAAAGCCTTTTTTTGTGAGAGATGGCTGTTGCATGAATTCAAGTACATATGACAGAGCTGTACTAGATGTGGTCAGTTTTTTCCACTTACCAGCTACTTTTCCTTGTTTTGAAGGTAGAGTTCTGACACAAAAGAACATTTTTTTTATAGACATGCAAGAAGCTTCTTGAGTGCAATCAGCCTCTATAAAGCCACTTCTTCCATTATAGTAATATTTTTGAAAATTATCTAGTCTTCAGCTACTGTTCTAAGTCTAAGTAAACAGGCTTTTCAGTTTATTCTAAGACAAATTATGTCTTATTAATATGTACTTGCATGTTTCCTCTTTCCCAGTTATGTGAGAGCTGGTGGACTAGCCTCTGCCATCATCAGTTCTTTGTTAGCAATGAATAAGTAGTTGATGTAGTATCTTGGGTGTAATTCCAACATTTTTATAATAACACTTATGCTACTGTCTTGTTGGCAATAAAATATATGATTGTATAGCCATTATTTATATATTGGGGAAAGGAGCACAAAAATGCTACATAAACTATGTTATTTCTTTTGGGAATTGGCCTTGCTTTCCATGATCACAGCTGTAGCTGGAGTTTTTTCCCCTGTGTGTGATGATGCAGATAAAAACAAATCTTGCAGCATATTACAAACTGCTATGAAACATTTAGAGAAAGTCATCTGGATCTCATTTACTTGTGGAATTGTTATTCTAGTCTGTGGTCCCTACTGTGAACTTCACTACTGTGAAGATGAATAAGAAGCAAAATATAAAGTGTTTGTCATCTAGAAGGAACACTAAAAACATCAGATTATGTGATTTAACTCTCTCACATGTCGCTGATGCAAAAATACTGTTGAATTTGGTATTAGTTATAGTTAGGAGACTTACTATAGCAATTTGTTGTATTTCTGTGCAGTATCTGCATTAGCTGATGTGCTTAGCATGTGCTTCATGTTCATGAAACTCATGTTAAATTATTTCAGTGTTTCCCTAGGCAAATATGAATTTAGGATTTGATTTGTTCAGTTTTTTATATCTGAAGTTGTACTTGATGCAGCTTGGAAATTTTTGAAGATTGAAAGGTTTCAACAAAAACACTAGATATTAAAATTTATTTCACCTTCTAATTAGAGTGGTTAGGGGATAATCAGTTCTGAAGTAATATTCCAATAATGGTAGTTTGTCACTTGAAATGTGTTTGTAACCAATCTAATATAGTGTAATATACATAAGCTGCAAACTCTGCTTTGATTCCACTTTGTTCTTTGTGTGTGTGTCTTTGTAGGCTTATATAAAAACTTTCTCATTCAGGGTGTGATTGTTTCACTTGTTCTGCTTGTAGTTAAATACCTAGAAGCAAAACTTTGTTGATGTTTTTAGTCCTCCATGTTTTAAAGGGAAAAACAAAAATCTAGTATAGCCTTGCAAGTTCCATGTGGAAAATATCCATGAATATCACCTAATTCTGGAAGATATTTTAAAAATATGCTTGTAACAAACAATTAGAAAAAATGGAAATGTGGTAGAAGGTGTACTTGCTGCACTTCCTACTGCATTAATGAGGTAGTGTTCAGCATTCCTGTCCTTCGTATAGCTGGTCAGAGCCCTTATGAGCCTTTTCGGTCAATATGGATTTGCAGAGCATTGCAGATAGGGGACTCCTTTAGCATCAGGCTGGAAAACCCAGAAATCCTCAAAGAAAACAAAATAAAATCTAATTCTATTAATTTCAGTCTTTGGACACTAAACAATTGAGATGGAGATCAGAAGTGAGGTCAGCTGCTGAGAACTGATACTGCTGTGTTTTATACAATCTGTGAATCATTTCAACAATTAATTCATTTTAGCTAAGCTGAAGTCAGTGGTGTTCTTATGGTTCCCCATGCTCTCTTGTCAGACTTGAGGACAGGCTTCTTTCTTCCTCTGGGTAATTCCTGCTGTCGTAGAAGACATTATATTGCTGAATGCTAGAGTACAGTTCCAGTAACACAGAACAGCTGTAAAGACTGGATACTCTTCTGTAGCTAAACTAAACTTAAAAAAAAAGACAAAAAAAATCCCCACCCAAACAAAAAAAACCCACCCTCAGAAAAACCTGCAAAACCTTTATTTTTTTATTGCTTTAAAGAACCTGAAGTAACATCTGCAATACAGTAATCATCCAAGTAATGCTTAGATTCTTGTCATAAATTCAATTCGTGGAAATCATCCATTGACTGTAATTGAGCATAACAGACATACTTTCCAATGTCCTTCTCATCTCCTATTTTTAGAATTACTTTCCATAAAGTGATCTACATCTTTCTTTGCCCGAGGTGTAAACGTTTAATAATTTGGTATTTCTCACTTGAGTTATTACATTTAATAGTATCATTTGGGGGTAAAAGATGGATGATGGATTGAAAGGTTCCTGGAGTTTGTGGGGTAAAGGCGGGAGGTAATTGGGATGCCTTTGCTCCTCAACCAGTCTGATCACAGTCAGTGGGAAAAGAGAGGATGCTCCATTGTCCCTGGGGTACCTCACTTCATACCTGAGGGTACAAAATCGGGTGCTGTGGGGGCCTGGTCCTGTAAAGTACACAACCTCCTCAAGTGAGCCCCTTCTCTCTCCCAGGACTCAGTGGCACTTTTGCATCGGCCTTAATATTTAACACTCCAAAACACTACAGATTTTTTGTCAACGGAGCCAGACTTCTACAGATGGAGGTGAAAGCTTGAAAAGGAGCCTCACAGTAACCACGTGGCCTGTGACTGGTCTCTAATATTAATCAGGTCTCTGGGTAGGATATGTTTGGAAGTCTGCAATAGCTCACAGCTTTTCTTCAGAAACTGTTGGGTGCTGTCAGGAGTATTCAGTGTCCCTTTTTGTTATACTTGTGGGTTCTTGTTTTTCTTTAATAAAAACAACACAACAAACCACACTCATCAAAAATTCTTTGACTCCACCGCCCTCATTTTCCCTCCCTTTCCATTTGTTTGCGTGTACTTGCTACCTCTTCTATTTTGCACAGATTTACACTCTGGCTGTGCGGATTGAGTCCCATTTTGCCTTCCCAGTACAGCTTTTATTTTATAGGATAGGGTCTGGAGCCATCTTTGCTGTGGAATCCTCTGGGGACAAAAAGCAGTAAGAACAGAATGATCAACCTCCTGTTTGAAATGGGAGTGAAGGGCTTTTCCCTCCCCTTACCTGGCTCCTTTCTGGAAGGAAAGGAGGAAAATAAGAAAAGGAGATTGCTGCCATGACCACAGCTGTTACCACCACTGTCATAATTATTTACTTGCTACAGCCGCTCTCCCTGCCAGCACATGGGGGTAATTAATGCTGATGTGAGATCAAAGATGTGAACGACGTACCCTGCTTTACATATCTCCATGCAGAACAGATAAATCGAAATAAGAACTCAGCAGAATTACACAAAAGCAACTTGATGCTCTTGGCTTAGTTCTCGGAATGGCAAACTTGGATGCTTTTTGTTTCAAACATGACTTGAAAGCATCACATACTGTAATATGGGAGAAGTAAATTATTGATGTAAACGAAGCTCTCTGCTACTTATAAAGCATCTCTCATATAAAACTGTGCTGCTGGCTCTCAAGGCCAGCAAAGGCAAGCTACTACTTCCTAGAAATGTTGGATTATATCAAAGGTCCAACTGGAAGCCATCATTGCTCTCTGGTCCAGTGTTAATATATCAGTTTTTCCATTAATTGCAGGATGACTGTTAATTTAATCTACAACAGATCAATGGTAGTGAATTATGGAGTGTGTTATTTCGATTGAGTAGTAAGTGAATGGGATGTTTGAACTAGCTTAGTGTTCTGTTGAAAAGGACAGCAATTGATTGATGTGGAAAAAATGAATGGGAGAATAGTGCTGCAAAGCACGTGCAAGGCTTTTTACCCTTTCTACCCTTTTCTGATACTTCATTAAAGTTATGGTCATGATGGCTATAGTATTCATGCAGATTTCTATGAAATCATTCCTGACAATCTAGGAGATAGCAAAAATTAAATGCTGTTTGCTGGTTTTTGAAGGTATGCTATCTCCTCTGCCCAACTCCTTTGTGTCCTATGTGGAAAAAAAAAAAAATCTGTCATAACTATCTTCCTGTGACTCAAAATCCCAAATGACAAGAAATGAGTGGAAATATCCATTTAATTGAGCTGTAGCTCAGTTGTTAGTGCATCCTGTTGACAGGTTAACTTCAAGCCCTAGAAATCTTAGATCTGTTTCTGTGATTTTGTTTTTAATGAACCCTCAGCAATAAGAATGCAAATGGTCTGAGATCATTAGGTACAGGGTTTAATGATTGCTATGAAGAGAGTTGTAGCTGACATTTCCACTTTCTTCTGTCGCTATTAGATCACTATTGTTTTACATTTGAAAATTCCAATTGCTTTTTAATGTATTATCAGCTAATTTATGTGTAGTATTTAATATAATGCAGTTTTGAGCATGTCTTCCAACTCTTGCACACAAGAATTTTTCTTCGAGTCTGATAAAATACAGCCTTCTCTTTGCACTCTTAATCAGAAAGTTAGAGGAATTTATGGAGATTTCTGATACAGAATTGATGAAGAATTGATTATTAGGAGGGAGCAGGGAGCCTCTTCCATGAAGTCTTGGTGAGCTGTTGTGAAAGGTTACTGTAATAATAATACTAAGTTGTGCAGGGAGTGGTTCACAAAATCACAGAATCATTAAGGCTGGAAAAGATCTTTAAGATTATCAAGTCTAACCATCAACTCAACACCACCAAGTCCACTAAACCATGTCCTGAAGTGTCACGTCTACATGTTTTTTTAACACTTCCAGTGATGGTGACTCCACCACCTCCCTGGGCAGCCTGTTCCAATGCTTGACCACTCATGCACATGTTCCTATGTGCCTCTCTGGCCAGAGACAGCAGATCAGAGTGCCAGCTGCCTTTTGGTGTGGATGAAGTAGTAGTGAGGTGTAGGCAGTTCAAGAGATGAAAAAAAACACTCTTTTAAGCTGCTGTATCTTCATATGTAAACCTGCCCCACTTAAATGTCAGCAGGAATTTGGGTAAAGGAAGGTAGGAGAACACAACATTATTTTAACTAGTGTTGCAGCAGAAGTGTGTTTTCTTAAATTTTGTGGGTTTTTTTGCAGATGGCAAACATTGAAGGATTTCAAATTTGTACCAGTTTGAGAAAACAGGAATGTGAACCTATAATATTTAGGCCATGACTGAAATGTTTGCTCTTGTATTTTATAAAAGCTTATAATGAATGTATAGGAATGTTTGTAAAAGACCTGATGCAGTTTTAATATTTGTCAAATATGTATGTAAAGCTACTACAGGAGTCTTACTGTATGCTCATTTTCAGTATGGTAATAGTCTTTAACACTGTCTGAAAGCATATATGCTTTGCTTTCAGAATTCACTGATTGTCAAATCTGATTGCTTTAAATTAGACTCTTTCATCATTAAGAGGTTGACGTTGCTTTTTGTTGGTGCTGTTGATTTACTAAGTTGAATAAGAATTGCTATCACTCACATTATTAGCCAGTGGAGGCTGCTGCTAAAAAGTCCATTTCAAAATGCAGGTGTATCACACTGCAGTAATGGATGCATTTAACAAATGGGTTTGAAGTTAACTTGAATAAAAAGTGATTAATCTGTCAGCAACTTCTGGTTACTTATTCAGATTACTTGCTTTTCTTCTCCTTTGCCTTTCTGCATTAACGTGGTAAGAGAGAGAAAATACAGCTTTCTGTGAAATGCTTCTCAAAACAATAGGTTGGATGCTTGAATTATAGTAGGTTTGGGAAAGCCTCCATGATATCCTGTCCATACACAGCAGGAATATTCCGTTAGTGTTTCTGCCTTGGCCTTCTGTCCTTTTGAAACACTTAGCAGAGGAGCATCACTGCTGACCAAGTGTAACCATACAAAAGGAGTAGGGAAAGGAAAGAACGTAGGTTATTGGTGTCATCACCAGAACCAGGAGCACTGATTAGTGTGCCTGGTGGTGGCCATCCCTTGAAAAACATCTTTCCAACTTATGTTTCAGATATCATGCCTCTTCAGGACAAAAGAAGAGATCTTGCAAGACTGTCCCGCTTCTTTTGCCGCGGTGTAGCTGAATGCATGTTTATTCTGTGGGTTAGTTAATCATGTGCTTCATTTGGTCAGGAAATTTTCCTGATAACTGACATCAAGACTGGGCAGCTGTTTTTTTTCTCAGAAGTGTCGTTTATTAAAAGTTGGGTTTATTCCCACCTTGCACCTGTGATAGCTGTACATTCTAGTGTGGTTAGTACTTAAGGTTAATAGACTTTATGTCAACAGACAGAGATTGTCTTTTCCTGGATAGGTCTCTGACTGGATCAAAATAATGGTATCCTTAGGAGACGCTATGCTGGGAATGCTGTAGCTTTGACCTGGATCCTTATTATGCTGTGATTAATTAAAATTGTGGCCTGCCATTTCCTTTCAATGTGTATTACTCATTCCTCTCATAGCAAAGTCACTCATATTTATCTGGTTCTGTGTCTGGTTTGAATGGGTGTACAATTTGGTAAAAGGAGCCCATCTGTACAGAAACGTACAGCTTTCTGACTTCTAGTTGTGCTTTTTTCAAAGGTCACAGAATCACAGGAAAGCTGAGGCTGGAAGACACCTCTGGAGATCTAGCCCAATCTACTGCTCAAAGCAGGGTCAACTATGTAGCCCGTTGCTCAGGCCTGTGGCCTGTTGGGTTTTGAGTATTTCCAAGCACATAACCTCTCTGAGCAGCCTGTTCCAGTGTTTAGCCCATTGCACAGTGAAGTGTTTCCCCATGTATTTCAGTTTGTGCCTGTTGCCTTTCGCTGGGAAGCACTGTGCGGAGGAGGAGTCCTTACGCACTACTGCAAAACCAGGTATTTGTACACATTGATAAGATCTCTCTCCCAGCATTCCCTTCTCCAGGCTGAAGAGTCCCAGCTCGCTCTGCCTCTCCACATATATCAGGTGCTCCAAGCCCTTTATCTTCATGGCCCTCTGCTAGATTCACTCCAGTAGATCCATATGTCTCTGGAGAAGCCCAGTGGCAGCTGGACTAGATGATCGTTGCAGGTCCCTTCCAACTGAAATTCTTCTCTCTTCTCCTCCTGGCCCTGGCACTCCAGATGTGTCTCGCCTCCCTTGACCTGGTGGCAGTGCTCATCCTAATGCAGCCCAGGATGCTATTGGTCGTCTTTGCAGCAAGGGCATATTGCTGACTCTTGTTCAGCTTGGTGTTCGCTCAGGTTCTCTTCTGGAAAGCTGCTTTCTAACCAGTTAGCCCCCAACCTCTGCTGGTGGGCTCCAAATTTCTGCTCTGGTGGCTGGAGGGAGTGCATCACTATTCTTTACAGATTAGGCACTGGGAAATCACAAAAGAACATGTCTCTCTGAAGGAAGACGGTCATTGTGCTGATGAGTACCTATGCTTTTGAAAGCATCAGTAGCAATTCACTCAAAACTTACTGTTACAATAAACATGTGAAAACATTAAACAATTTACTATTTTAACAGTTTCCACTAATGTGTTTAGTTTGCTCTGTACATATTTGTCTTCTGCTGTTTGACTATGTATTAATTATAAACTGTAATGGGTACATTTTAAAAAATTCTCAAGATTTTCAAGACTGGTCAGAGAATTTTGAGTGCTGCTTTGAAACTTTTAAAGGAAAGCCTAACTGTTAAAACCTGATAGATCAACACTTAGTGGAAATCAGAACTCCTTTTAGCTGTCCCATTCTTTGTTGAAAATGTTGGTGTATAATGTAAGGAAAGATACGGAAATAAGTGCATAAGCAAGTGAAACAGCATGTAGATTAACTGTTATCAAAAGTTTTTTGACTGATAAACTACTATCAGTCCTCAAAATTTCTCACTGACTAATGAAAATCTTTTTTGTGGCACTGATTTGGGGACACCACTATTTATGGTCTCCTGTTCCACCACTGGTATGCAGACCACAGTTTGTGAATGACAGATATGAAACTGAGAGATGGTTTGTGTGTGTGTGAGCTCCACAAGCCTTACTTATAAGCTATTGTCAAATATATCTGTTAATTTGTTGCTTGAAAATAAAGGACTGTCTTAGTCTTTGGTACTCTTGATGTATCAAATCCTTTAAATTATTAAATATGCCATGGCTTGTGATGTTATGCCCAGGCAAGCTTTATTGCTAATGTAATGTCTTTCACTTTGAAAACACTGTATGAATGCTATACACTGCTCATAGTCAGAACTCTAGTGGTGATGTAGAATAGATAATTGCAAATAGTAAGATTCATACTATGTGCAACTGATAGTAACAAGTGGCAGAGCAAGCACGTTTAGCTTTCTGCTTGGACCAGATAGTTTGCCAGTCTTATCTTTCCTACGCTTTGCATTGTTGAAAAGAAGGTATATGCAATTATTTAGATTATTAAATAGAGAAGTGACTGTCTAAAGACTGTTAAACCTACTGTAGCACTAATTAGTTATTTTTAATCTGCATTGAAGGACAGGATTTGAAATGAATGATTTATGCTTAACCCAGGTGATTTTTTCCAGCTATTCAGGGTCTGAAACCGCACTGTATTTGACTAAAATCTTCCATAGGGCTTTACTGTGTAGTAGGAAACAGCAGAGACATGCTGTCTATACTGCAGCTGTTTCCATTTTCCTAGGATTAGTAAACTGATTTCTCTTACTAGAAAGCCTGAAATGTTGTGCAACATGAAGTACTTCCTGTCTTACTCCTGCCTTTAGAGATTGATATAAACAGATGCAGATTGGTTTGTTTGTGAGCAGAATTGTAAGTTGTATTTCAGTCGTGGTGAGACTCGAAGATTGACTGAAGACAGTGCAGTAACGCTGGCACAACCTGCAGGTAATGCTGTCCGTGCTCGGCATTGCCAGTTCCTTGTGGTGTGTCAGGCTTCATCAGCATTCCAAGAGCCGACAGCTTTCTACTGTAGTAAAAGCTTTCTGCTAATACAACCACATTTATAGATTTTAACATAAATAACTTCTCTATTTGTGTCTGAAATCTATTTATTTAAATGATGTATTAAATAATAAATGCATTTTGTGCAACTCCTTCTCATTGGCATTGTGTGTTACTACTGTTTGTTAGGAGGATGCTTAAAAATGCTTTTCAACTTATTTCATAAAATGGTGACACTGTCAGCCATAGCGTTAAAATATTATTTTTGTGTAAGTAATTTCTTTAAATTACGGAATTTTGGCTTGGCTGTTACGTGCTGAAGACAGGTGAGGACCGCTCTGTGTGCCAGGCAGTCTCCCTGAAAGGGCCGGGTTGTTCGGCTGACGCGGCGCTACCCTCATTCAGCTGGAAAGCAGGCCGGAGCTCAGCTGCGCGGACCGTTTCTCGCACTGTTATTGACTGCATTCGCCGCCTCTTCCCTGGGAAATTTCACATTCAGCACATCAAATCAGAAAAGTACCTGAGGTCTCAAAGATTTTTTTGTATAGTTTGAGATATAAGGTGGTAGCCTTGTACTTCAATATTGGATTTCCAATACTCATTTTGATTTTAGTTCTTCAACTGCAGGAAACAGTAATTTTTCCTAGAAAGACTGCTATTTGCATTTCAGTATTTTCAAAATTAGAAGCACAGGCATTCAGCAGTATGGGTCACAGTTTTTAAGTAGTGTCCGCCGATCCTTCGGTTGAATGCTTCTACTTAATTTTTTAAGATGAACTAAAGATTTTCGTATTTATATCTTTACTAATCAATGATTTTTTTTTTTTAAATGCTACGCCAATTTATTGGTTTATTGTTTTCCTAGGTATTGTGTGAATCTCCATTTATAGTTGCTGGAGATTTAAATAACTGAAAATTTAATTTCATTATGCACAGGGCAAGTAAATACTCTCTCTGTAATAAAAGCCTTCATGCTAGCCTTGTCTGACATGGGAAAGCTCCCTGGGAATGCAGAGAGCTTACTTGATCTGCATATGTTTAATGGCTGAAAACACAGAATTTCTTAGTGACACACACACTCTCCTAAACATTGAAGAAAGCTGTGTTACTAAAGTTTTAATGTCATGGGGATAGAAAGAGTCTCTGTTCAGGGAAACACTGATTTATTTTTCTTTGACTTACCATGTTAGGGAATTTTTCTGGTAGACTTTATATTCCTTCTCAGGGAAAACTTTTTCCATTAGTTGTGTCCACATGAGGAAATAAAGTTAGAAGTAAGAATGCTTTTTCATCTAGTTGGGGCCAGGTAGACTAGGTAGTACAAAAACAAATGTCTGTAATACTAAAAATGTATTTTGCTTGTAGTGGTTGTTCAGACAGGGCCAAGAGGAACAAAAGTGCTTTTATGACTTTCAGTATTGGTGTTATATTAGGTTCCACTCAGCTAAATGCTGTAACAGCACACAGAAATATGTAACTGCAGTAAGTAATCTCTTTCCTCTCCTACAATCTTGTCTTTCCTTTTTTATTTCTTTTCTATGAGATAATGTCTGGGAACGTAAGACTTGCAATATTGTGAAGCAATCGCGAGGCATTAGGGTTTACTGCACTAGAAAAATTAAATAAAAATTATTTGCTGCATAGATATTAACGTTAGCTATGGAAACCCTCTCCACAGAAGTGTCTCTAAGGCGGGTGGCTGTTAATAATGCTGAGCTTTGTGATGATTTGGAGGGGGCCTTCTCTCTGTCTGCCGGGGGAGACGGCATGAGGATTAAAGCCTAAGTGCCAAATGTTTCATAGCTTGCCTTCTTCAGATTTTATGCAAAATTCCATAATGGCTCAATTTGCATATTCCCAGGTAGTTTGCATATCTTGTTTAAACTGTATGGTTTTGTTCTGAAGGTTAATCTTAGTAAATTAGGTTTATCATTGTAATATAAGATAGAGATGGGACAAGTCTCTATTACTCTGCTTATGCCTCACCTTGATCCCAAGGGCAAGTCAACAATTTGGGTTTTCGTTGTTTGGTTTATTTTTTATGGTTCTTCTAAAGCACTAGACACTGCAGTGAGTTTGTGTGGTGGCAGTCATCTCTGAAATCCATTTGTTCGGGAGGTGCCATCAAGGACCCAACTGAACACCATTGCTTACAACACACTGGTGCTTGCAGCCCTGCGGTAAATGTTCAGTTGAAAGAAGTGACGTTATGGCACTGAAAATGCAAGTTAAAATTGAGGCTCACCTTGCTCGTCAAATGGGTTGAAGGCAGAGTCTTCTGCAGGTCTGGAGCTTGTGGTTTGACAGATAACCTTTGATTTACGGTGAAGAACAGTCTGGTGAAAACCCAGCACAGCCACATAAGTTTTGATGTGCAGATAACAAAAGCCTTGGAGTTGAAGATATGGAGAAGGTTAAAGTAGGATTTAGCTGAGCTATATTTACTCTACATGAGCCTTTTCAGGATTTGTTATGAACTCTGTCTGTAAACTCTATTTTATTTTGTCACCTGGTCTCTTCTTGTTTCTGAGGGCTCCTGAGCTATTTATTTCTGTTTCTCATCCTCTCTCTCCCCATAATTGCTTACAACTGGTGTCACCAGCCTCTCCAAGACTCCCGAGTCTCGTGAAATGATGGCCTCTAGGATCATCTCTTGCTTTGGATGGTCTGTATTGAATCAATACAGCAGATAGAGCTGCTGTAGTGGAAAGTGCTGCATGAGCTGTGCAGTTTTTATCAGCTGTCTCTCAAGATACATTGTGTGAGAGAAAAAAACTGGGGAGAGAGAATTTCACCTGAGGGACTGGGGAGGTTGCTGGAAGATGGCTGGCAGCATGAAGCAAGAAGAAACATCTATAGTGCTGCAAAGAGCAAAACTCTCCAAGGAGAGCTTTTCCCTGACACTGATACCTAGAAATTAAATACAGAATATTTTGACTAAACAGTACAGCTCTTTCCAGTGAGATATATGCGATCAATCATCCCTGGAAAGTGCTATCGACTGGTATTTTAACTAGACTGAATAAAACACTGTTGTGTACTGCAAGATGTAATTTTGCATTGGTAGAGGCATTAACTAATGACCCAACAAATAGCTTATGTTTCTAACTATTACTCACTTAAAATGCAGACCTAGAATGTTAATTTTTCACAGAGGAGTAATTCGGGTAGAAGAGAAAGCAAGGCTTTTTTTTTTCCCCTCCAACTTGGCTGCGGGGTGGTGTAACTGCTCCGTCTTTGTAGAACTGCAGAACAGCAGGGATTTCAAAATGTGCGGTTCTTTGTGCGCTAACAGAAAGGTTCAGGTCCCCAATGTCCAGCTCTACGGGAAACATCTTGTCACCACCCTTGGATTTTTTTTGTTCCTACCTTTTCAGAGATACAGCTTGCTGATTATGTGATGGTGGGGGGAGATTGTTGGGGCTTGGGGTGATTTTTCGTTTTGTGTGTGTGTTTGTGGGTTTTTTGAAAAGGAAGTTAAACTTGAATGAAAATTACTTAATGGGCCTCTTTTTTGTCAGTGTTTTTTGTCAGTCTCCTAGTGAATGGGTTTGTTGCCTTCATCAGGCAACCACACTCAGCCCATTGCCAAAAGTATGCAAGTATTTACGCATATCTCATGAAAGCAGAAGTGAAGGACATTCTGCCTTCCATTTATTGTATATACTTATATTTTGGTTCTGTTGATGGTTTTTAAGGGATAGGTGCTCTTTTCATGCATTTTCTCCAATCCTCCCCTTAAGGTGATAGGTGCAGTCTCTCCTTTTCTTACTTTTTTTTAATTTTTGGTCTTGCAGGAGAGAGAGGGCACTTTTAACTATAGTACAGTGACGTGAAAGGTGCTTCTATTTGGTTGTCATGCAAAGATGAAATCTGGAGTCCAGATGTCTGGTTTTAGCTCTGTTGGATGCTGCCTGTTGGAGTTTGTCATTCAGTCTTCTACTTTTAGTACAGCAATGATTTTATCCAACCTCACTGGTTTTTAGGGGCTATTTTTTCCATAATAAAGCTGTGCTTATGCTTGTTTTGCACTAATGCAGAGCATGCCCACACTTTCTAGAAACTTTTGCTTCCACTTTATCTTTAAATGCAACTTCAAGATTTTCTGGAGACACTTGTTATTTGCTTTTTACCTGCAGTCTATCCTACTGTGTTTCAGGTGACAAATGTAGTTGTCATAATTTATTCTTTCATTGTAATTACATAATTTTTCATTATGTCTTCCTTCTTTGATGTGTGTAATGTATTTCTATTGTTTTGTTGCAGTGTGTGCAGGAATGTACAGATCCAAATAGCTTGTATTTTATCTTGAACTTTTTTCCTCCACGGAATACCTTACTACCATTTATATTTTGATTTTGCTTGGGGGGGGGGGGGTTGTTGTGGGCATGTCTTTATGATTTCCTAGGCAGCCTTCAGTAGTTAGACTGTTGTTACATCCTTGTAATTTTGGGCACTAAGACTGCCACCAACAGTAGGGTCTACAACCCAGGTAGATTTACTTGAGCAAGAGGTGGGAGTGCTGATAATTGTAGTGGCTCATCAGAAATCCCCTTTTCTCTCTCTGAGAGCAGGGCTCAGGCAGAGGACTCTGTTCTGAAGAACAGAGGAGCTTCAGGCTTTATTCAGACAAGTCTGTCTTCATTTAAATAGAAGTTGTATTTGCTGTAGTCTCATCTGAGCTGGGTACAAAATGTACAATTACATAGCTTTTAAAGGAAACAATTTTGTGGGAATACTGAGTAATAATTTTTCTTCCTCCTCTTTAAGATCAAAGAGATTGCCCTTAATGTTGCTTCTGAACATGACAACAGGCTGGAAGACTGTAAACATAGTAAAAAGGCTCTTCAGAATTTACTTACAGTTTGGGGGGGCTTATACTTTCTTTTCATGCATGGTTCAGCACTGTAGTCACAAACTCAGCTTGAGAACTCAGAAAAAATCACAATATCTTCAGAGTGGAAGGGACCTCGGAAAGTCTCTAGTCCAACTTTCTGCTTGAATCAGGGTCAGTTGTGAGATGAGCCCAGGTTATTCAGCGCTTTATCCAGCTGGTAGCCTTGAAAACTTATAGTTAGGGAGACTGCAACCTTCCTGAGCAACCTTTTGCACTGCAGGACTGCCTCATGGTGACAAAGTTCTTCCTTATGTCCACTCAGAATTCAGATATAAAAAAGTCTAGGACTTCAAAAAGAGGAGGAAGAAGGAATCTGTCTCACCTTTCCTACCTCCGTTCTTCCAATGTGTAACGTTTTCCTTCTTACTCTTCTCCTTACCTCTATTTTAACCTCAGCTCTATTACCTCTCCTGGTGTCACTGATGAGATGTAACCATGTCCTTTGAATGTCCCACAAGCACTTCTGTTTAAAAGTTTGTAAAGATGATGATGAAAGTAACCACAAAAGGGAACTAAGGCAAAGAATGCTTTACTGTAGCATTATACTTAAAAACCTATTGCATCCTTGACACTCAAAGCCTGGTGCAGATGGTAAGCAAAGGAGTATGCTACGGTTATTTTACAGTTTTTCTTTTCAGTTTAAGGAGAGTGTAATATGTGTTACAAGTGTATTTGAAAGGTTATGCTACCACAAGCTATGATGTAATCAACATTTTTTCCAGAAATGTTAAAATATGATATTCTACAAAGTGCTTCAATTGGAGAATTGTAACAGCATTCATGCAGTTATTTCTGATTTTTTTTTTTCCAGTTTTGGTAGGTTAACGTTTTGGTAAGTTAAGTTTTGGTTAAAACTTTTTTTTTTTCTTGCAGTATCCCAGAGCTGAACCTCAGTTTTGCACCTAGAGCTTATTTTAGGAAGTAATTAAAAATACAGTTTTTTGTTAGAATAATAGTTGTCAAATTAGGAATCAGTCTTATGAAAAATACCAAAGTATGCAGGAGGAGGTTTCAAAAGATGATTACATGGAATTCAGTGGGTTATTCGAATATTAACAGGTTAAGATCTGCCTTGAAAGACTTGAAAAAAGTGACCCGTGGATTTTATGTCCAAAGTCTAATGAATTTAAAAACCAATTGTATGGTATAAAGACAGAGCTCCTCTTGGACATAAAGTCAATAACTTGATATCTCAAGGGAACAGTGCTGCAGTCAGTGTTATTACATGCTTTCATCTATGAGGTAGTGGAAGGCTGTACAAGCAAAGACCAGCCCAACATGGTAGTGGCTCACTGCTGTTCACATTAATAAAAAGACCGTGGAGTACTACTGCCAGAGTCTCAGACCAGTAGAGCCAGGCAGAAAACACATAAATTAACTTGCACTAGTCAGTTATATTAAGAAAAAACCAATTCATTCATATACTTTTCTGACTTACAGATTCCTCACTATAGGCTGGGAGAATATTAGCAGATTTTGGCAGTTTAGTGACAGCGTATGCTATTCAAAAGAGGAATTTAAAGCAAATAGGGTTCTTCAGCTGTTTTGAAAACAGATTGAAAAATGTGGAAAATATATCCATTGAAATGGTGATTTGCTTTCAGACAGAGTAATGTTCAATTCTAATGTCACAGCTAGAACAGAAGTGGGCTAGATTAGTGAATCTAATCTACTCTGTTAAAATCAAGTTAAAACAGTTGTTTACAGATTTATTAATGGGACAATATGAAATGATAAAGAAGCCAAGAACTAATTGGGAACTGAAAGGCAGTTTCATTACCCAAATGTGTAGATGATGCTTTAGAGAAGATGCTTGCTGATCATGTCACCTAACTTGAAAATATGGAGATTATCCAGAAATCTGAAAAAAAAAAAAAACCAAACCCAAAAACCTGGAAACCAGTTCATGCAATCTCATTCACATCCAGGAATCACTTCAATTTCTTGTAACAAGTGGTTTGATAAATTAAAAAGATTTTAAAAGTCTTTCATAAGATATCAGTTCACGGGTGATTTCATAGAGTTTAATACACTGGGGAAATCATTATATCTGCTTTTGTAAAAGGCAAATGTAGTAAGTAACCTGTGGTCTTCCTCATAGTGTAGTAAATTATGAATAAACTTGCTATATGAATATAAATTTCTTTTCTACTTTTTTCTTTCTTACAAATCTGTCAGCATAAAGAATAGCTGCTTTCAAGCTTTTTATCCAGAGCAAAGGTCATTTCTAGAAATGAATGTGCTTTTCTTGATGAGATGTGACCTACAGAAAGTGGATGAGAGCTCCAGGCTCTGTTTGGAGTAATAATATTTAATACAGATGAAAGTCTTCCTTTCTGAGGATGTATAGCTTATTAAAATTGAACTAACCATACATTTTTCTTGTCATCTGGAATACGCAAATTAAATGCACTGTGGCAGTTAAAATTTAGTTACATAAGTCATCGAACTTGGAATTGAAACTTAAATTTTCCAGCTGAGGAAAAAGGAATAAGAAAGTTACGCATCTAGAATGTTGTGCATGTACCTTTTTCAAAAACAAACCAGCAAATAACAGGTTGGTGGAAACCAATGCATGGCTGAGGAAAACTTTCTTATGAAGAACAGAATGGGAAGTTAAATTTTGCTGATTTTCTGTGTGGAGGGAAGGGTACTTAATCAAGGGAACATACCACATGATTGCCCAAATGTTTGTAAAAATGCTTGTTATCCTTAGTTGGAAACTGTATAAATGTTACCATTTCTTAATAATATCTAGTTTTGGTGCATTTGGATGTCTTGTTTACTCATTAGAAAGGAAAAAAAGAAGATAAAACTTTTCCTGGATATAAAGACAATTTTGGAAGTAACTTGGAAAATTTTGAATTTCACCAGTCACCTGAGCTGAGCAGCTTTGCAGTGAAGTATGACACAGATATCTTCAGCTTTATTGATGTTTAGCATATAAAAAAAAATATATTGGTCCTTTTTTCACAATTTTGACACTAAAACATCTGGGGATAACATTACAGGATTAGAAGTGCATACAGAAGGGAACAAGGTTCAACAGACTTAAGAAGTAAAAGGTACTGAACTCTAGTTCTGTGTGTACAGTGATTTGTGAGGCCCGAGTTAATGTGCTTATCCTCATTGCTGTTTTGCAGAAGCCTGTAATAAATTGTAAGAAGTGAAGAAAGTCCCTTTGTACTTCCTTCTTTTTTGAATAGGCAATGTCTGCTTTTGTTCCTTTGTTAATTGTTAATATTAATTGCACAGACTGGTCTTCCACGTGTTGAACTCTGCTTTGTACCTCCCAGTTTTTCTCTCTTGACTGCTGCTGAAGATGTGTTCGATAGGTATGTTTAATAGATGTTTGTGTAGGTCGTGCTATAACAGAGATGTATAGTGTGTATAATGAGGTGTGCGATGTATAGGATACATCATAGTTGCCTATTTTTAAGCAACTGTGATGCTTCTTAATAGTGTTCTCGTGCCAGAGCTCCAATTTCCGTCTTTTTTCTCAGGGATGTGGGGGGATTTTGGGACCTGAGAAGAATGCTACAGTGAAATAGTTCAGGTTTCTAACCATGTTTGATTTCTTGGTCCTTTGTTATGTGGTGGAGGAACTTAGTGTTTCATGAATAAGTTAGTTATTAAGTGAGGAATTCCCCATTTCTTTGGTCCCGAGAGCATTAAGTGGATTGTTATCTCAATAGCTACACCTTAGTTTACTAGTAACTACAGGGCATGTAAGGTATTTGGAGTAGGAACATGCCGTGAATAACCTGGTCAATTTAGGAAGGAAGAATTAAAAGAAGATTTTTAAGTTGCATTTTATGGGAGCTTTGCTTCTGCAACACGTGAGCACCAGCGGCTGCGATGCCGAGTGTGCAGAGAGCCAGTGGATAATGCAGTTGGGCCTTTTAGGGAGAATAGCCCACGTGTCCTGTCTTCAGGCCCCCATCTTCAAGCACAAGGGTGAAGAGATGTACATCTGCATTCTTATATTTAATGCCTATTGTTTATACGCCATGAAATACAAAAGATGTAATCCACTCGTGTTTCTGTTGAAAGATAGAAGCAAGTGACTTTCAAACTTCTCTTTATTTGTGCCTGGGAAGATCATGGAACAGATCCTCCTAGAAGCTATGGTAAGGCACATGGAGGACAGGGAGGGGATTCAAGCCAGCTAGCATGGCTTCACCAAGGGCAAGTCCTGCCTGACCAGCCTAGTGGCATTTTATGATGGAGTGACCACATCAGTGAACAAGGGAAAAGCTATGGATGTCGTCTATCTGGCCTTCTGCAAGGCTTTTGACAGGGTCCCCCACAACATCCTTCTCTCTAAATTGGAGAGATATGGATTTGATGGGTGGACTGTTGGGTGGATGAGGAATTGGTTGGATGGTCACATCCAGAGGGTAGTGGTCAACAGCTCAATGTCCAGATGGAGATCGGTGACAAGTGGTGTCCCTCAGGGGTCCATACTGGGACCAGTACTCTTTAATATCTTCATCAATGACATGGACAGTGGTATCGAGGGCACCCTCAGCAAGTTTGCAGATGACACCAAGCTGAGTGATGCAGTTGACACACCTGAGGGATGGGATGCCATCCAGAGGGACCTGGACAAGCTCAAGGAATGGGCCCACATGAACCTCATGAGGTTCAACAAGGCCATATGCAGGGTCATGCATCTGGGTTGGGGCAACCCCCAGTAACTGCACAAGCCGTGGGATGAGAAGGAGGGGCTGCTGAGAAGGACTTGGGGGTACTGGGGATGAAAAGCTGGACGTGAGCCAGCAATGTGCGCTCGGAGCCCAGAAGGCCAGCCATCTCCTGGGCTGCATCCAAAGCAGCATGGCCAGCAGGTGGAGGGAGGTGATTCTGCCCCTCTGCTCCATTCTGGTGACACCGCACCTGGAGTCCTGCATCCAGCTCTGGAGCCCTCAGCACAGGAAAGACATTGACCTCTTGAGGAGGGTCCAGAGGAGGGCCACAAAAATGATCAGAGGGATGGAACACCTCTCCTGTGAGGACAGGCTTGGGAGAGTTGGGGTTGTTCAGCCTGGAGAAGGCTCTGGGGAGACCTTACTGCAGCCTTTCAGTACTTCAAGGGGCTTGTAAGAAAGATGGGGACAGACTTTTTCGCAGGGCCTGTTGTGATCGGACAAGGAGTAATGGTTTTAAAGTAAAAGAGCATAGATTTAGATTAGATCTAAGGAAGAAATTTTTGACAATATGGGTGATGAAACACTGGCACAGTTTTCCCAGAGAGGTGGTAGATGCCCCATCCCTGGAAACCTTCCAGGTCAGGTTGGATGGGGCTCTGAGCAACCTGATGTAGTTGAAGATGTCCCTGTTCATTGCAGAGGGGTTGGACTAGATGACCTTTAAAGGTCCCTTCCAATTCAAAGACTGTGTGATTCTATGATTTGTGTATAGGCTCACTTTCCATCTTTCACTTAGGTCTCCAGACTTGGAAGATTGGTCCTGGGTGTGGTATCAAAATTAAATGGAGAGACTGGTAAATATGCCAAAGCTGGAAATTAGGAAGCAAAATCAGTTGTTTTGCCTATGATATCCTCATGCTTATGTGTCTTAGTTTAAAATAGTTGGCATGTTTGAGGTTTGTTCAGAAGTAGTACAACTGGGTGAAAATCTGTAGCCACAGACATGTTGTATATGTAAGCAATAGTTGTTCAAGAAAAAATTACTGGTAAGCTAATTTAAAAATGTTAAATAATTTATTCATTTGCTACTTTTAGTAGTTTGATCTCACATAGGCTACTTTGACTGTGGACATGGATTCTACTAGTAGTAACCATGCCTCTTGTTTGTTCCAGGTATAGTAACTAAGAATGATGCTTTGTTGCAAGTCCGTCAGATGAATAAAAAAATAGTAATTCGGAGACTCACATTTTTGACTGGCTGTTCAAACACTGGATTTCTGGATAAGCAAACACTTTGAGCTCCATTTATGCGAATGAGCAGCCACTCTTGAGATTGATTCAGATTCATCTTTTTCTTTGCTGAACTTTTAAAGCTGTTCAGATATATTTTTATAATCAAAACCAAACACTCTTTCGACTCCTGTGCTATGCGTATTGTGGTGTTGACTAGTGTCTTCTAGACATGAGAAACATTTCTTTGGGCTTGTCTTAACTGAAGGCTTATTGCAGTAATAAATACCTTTGTAGATACTAACTGATGTTCGTCCCTTAAAATGAAGTAGTTAATTATTTTGTAATCGCTAGTTTGGATGTTGCTGGAATGTTTATTCTGGGCTACAGATATTTGTAATTTACTCTGGCATGTCTGGCCTGATCCCTAGGGTAAATTGCAATTTTTTTAGTTTGCAAAAAAACAGTTTGGGGTTGCCTAGCTAACTTTGACAGTTATATTTATGGCAGCATAATTGGTTCAGTCATCTTGAGTCTAAAATACAGTGTAACGTGACAAGCTTATTTAACACTTAGAAGAGGGTATAGGGGAGGTAATTGAAGAAACCCATTGTCATCCTTTGGGACTGAGATAGTAATGCAAATCTGGGGGTGAGGCTGTTGGTTGCTGGTTTTTTTTGTTAGTTTTCTTTTTTTTCTCCATGTATCCTAAAACTATGTAACAACCAGTTACACTACAGTCACCTTGGCTGTCTTTCTGCAATACTTGATTTGCCTTGTTTTTGTAATTGCCTCTTCTGAAGGGAGACGGCCAAATGCCACTACTAGTGTGGGAGTAGGGCAGAGGAGGCTGGTAACTGCTGAGGACGAGAGCAGGAGGGTCGATGTGGTGGGCTCGAGTAATCAAAGTGGAGCTTTGTCCCACCTCCGGGCTGTTGGCACCGATGTGCTAAAAAAACTACTTCACAGAAGTTAACTAGCACGTGGGGAATCTCAGCTACAACTTTTCTTCAAGGTGAAGAATAAAAGTCCATGTTTATCACAGTATCTCTGTGATTATGTTAAGTTTTCCTCCAAAATAACACTTGTATTAGAGCAGTGGTTGGGAAAACGGGGGGAATCTAATGCCTCGTGGTCCACTTGAGCGAATCCCAGAAGACAGGACGGGTTGTTCTGCCACTGAGGTCAGTGTGCTGAAAGAGCTGGTTTCCTCCCTCGCTTCCTTTGTGGGATTTGTGCCCGTAGCAACACCCATTGGCATCCGTGAGATTGCAGTGCCACTGCCACCAGCCCTCTGCGGGACTGCTTCACTCGGCATACTGACCTAGAATACTGCCCTAGATCTGTTTCAGAGGATTTCTTTAGTTTTCCCCTTCCAGCTTGTCAGAAAGCCCCTCAGGATATTAAATTGGTTGGTAGTTGCAATGTGGTAAGTTGGCTGCTAATTAGCTTTTTCTAGAAACATTAGTTCTTACCTTTTAATTTTTTTTTCTACCCTGTACTTGTCCTGACACTTCACTTTCTCTGACGCATCAGAATGTTAATTAATCCTCTTAATTCATCTGTCTGTGTAAATACAGATCCTGTAGGCTACTGTGTTGTTTCCTGTTAAAATTTGTCTTTGTGCAACTGAAAACTAGCCAGTTTATTGACTGTCAGCAGTTGCAAACATTTGTGGTGTCCCTCCATCACAAATTTGCTGTTTATTGCAGTGCTTTTGTTGCGATAAATCACAACACTGAGGCTTTCATGCGCAGTAATTAGTATCAAGTCACTTCATACTGAAGTCCTTAACTGTCAGGTATGAAATGCTGACTGTCTTTTTTTGGCCTGTGCTAAGAAAGAGACATAAATAGCGCTCTAAAATAGGAAAGGATGCTGATGGCTAGTCAGAAAGGGCATTCACCTTTGAAATGGTCAATGTAATCCAGAAATCATAGCAATCTGCTACGTGTTTAATGGCTTACATGGAATGGCTCTTCTGGTCTCAGTCCATTCTCTAAGGACAAATGACCTCATCATAAAAAAAAAAACAACCCCATAACACATTAATATTTGCTGATATTTTTTGAAGAAAAAAGTCTGAGAAGCAAACAACCAAATGCCTTTTTTTTAGCACCTCCTAATTCAGCAAGATTTAAAGTTTTTGTAGTTGCCTGTATGCCAGCTATTAACTTTCTCTCTGGATAAATATGAAAATCCAGCTGTGTGAGAGCTGCTAGGCTTGCGTTAGCATTACTGGGTGTAACTTCAGTATGACAGTGTGCCTGAGAGTTTCTTAGGTTATGGTAGACTCATCTTACGTTTCAGCTGCGCTTGCCTAGGGAGGGTTATCTGTATGCTCTCCATTTATGAAAGCAGGCTCCTGGAGCCATCTCGGATTTGGCGGGACCACTTGCGATCTCAGAGCTCCTCTGTCCTGAAAAGATGCCGTTTTGGCCTTGTTGGCACTGAGTGTTTACAGTTACCTGTCTAGGTAAATGTTATATTAAAAGGATATTAAGAATATTTAAGAATATGTATGTTTCCAAAAGATTTCTCTGCCTAATTGCTCTATTCCTTATGGATAAAATTTTCTACGTTTCCTCCCTGCCTCAGTTTCCTAAATTCTGGTGCTTGCTTTCTTTTGCTTATATTGGAGTCTTTGAAAGGCTCATTCTTATATTTCCCCCTACATCGCATCAGCTTTGAATCATTGACACAATCCCTTTGTCCTTCTCCTGGTTGTTCCCTGGTATGGGAACTCCGGTCTTTCTCTCTCCTGCAGAACCTTTCTGTGACTTCCTCAGATTCCTCAATTCTTTTTGCTGCTTCTTCCAAATCTTTCCACCGCCACCCACCTGAGACCAAGATTTGCAAGAATATGCATTAATAGTTGACAAAATTTATGCTGTCTTGGAGTTTTTTCCCCTCTACAACAAACTTGGTCTGGTTTCCACAGATAGAAGTCATTAACATTTAATGATCCTTGATTCCCATTCGCCAACCCAAAGGTCAGTTGGCTAACACACGTCACCAGTCTCTTAGCAATAGAGAAAGCACCCGTGGTATAACCTGGTCATGGATAGACAGATACTCTAAACTGTTGCACTTGCTTTACTGAATATTTAAAGCCTCATAAAGGAAGATTTGAGTTTGAAAGATTCCCTTACATACAGCTACTTTGATTACAAAGCAGACCTCTGAAAACATGACTGTATATTGACAATAAAGGTGAGTCTGGTACTGTGACTCCTATAATGTAGAGAACTAAACGCAAATTTTAAGATGCATGGTTTCACCTAGTCGCTGTATTATATTCAGTATAATTTTGCCTGTCATAACCATTTTTGGTGTACAGTATTTAAGTCTGAAATGTTGTTTTTAAAAAAGGGTATAAAGAAATAAAAGCTGGTGTTGTTATAACTGGCAAGAGTTAGCTAGATTATTTCCTGGGTATAATAATCTAGAATAAGATTAACATGCTATGTTGAGTGCAGTGTCAGTGAAATCTGAAACATTGATCTGGAAACAGAATCTCCAGATGCAATAACTGCCTATCAGAATATACCTTTCAGATTTAAGAATGTGATCTGGGAGCTGCTTACAAGAGTTGTACTTATAATGAAAAATTTTATCCTCAAGTGTTGTCCTTCCCTTGGAAAAAACAAAACTGTTTTGAAGTTACAATATCCTCAATGTCCAAGTTAAACTCACTGAATATAGGGAAGAGATAAATTTCACTTAATTATATAACTTACTAAGTGTTAAGTATTGAGCATAATAAGTACTGAAAATTATGATTACAGTTTGTAATGTAAAGAAGCTAGACACTTTGCAGAATTTTTTCATTCTTTGGTCACTTTTTCTTTGTTTTACCAATAGACATAATTTTCAGGATGTGCTGAACCTTAAGATAAATGTGGTTACATACATTTTACTTACAAATGTTCCTCACAAAGAAATAACTGTGGTATTTTCGTCTACCTTTCACAAGTACATAATTTAATTGAAATTTGTTCTAAAATACTTAGGTGCAAAGGTTAGATTAAATTCTCCATTAAGGTTTAGTTCTGAGAGTATTATTTTTAAAAAGTTTATAAATATATGTATATTTTGAACTAGGATTTCTAGGTAATGTATTCAGTCTCTTTAATACCTTCTAATCGTAGCATTTCAGATAATGCTGAGCAGCTGTAAATCACTACTTAAGAAAAAATGAATGCTGAAAGAATTTTAGATCAATTAGAAGTTGTCTAAAAGCACATGCTTTATTATTAATAATTATTTTTCAAGATGTGTCCATAAGGATTTCTCTGTGTGCAGAGACAATGGATCCTTTTGTACTTGAGGCTTGGTCAAAATCAAGGTGTGTGGGAAGAAGGAGTATCAACTTTGCAAGGAAGGTGATTTGCATACTGTTACCCCTTAGTCTTTGCTTTCTGTCAAATTTTGTTAAGCTTGCTATGACCTACTTTAGAGTCTTATGACAAGATTAAGAATTCCAGTGAATGCTGTGTTGCAGGCTGCAGTAGTTTTAGCGCTTGAGTTTACATTACCACTTCTGTTATACTGGGAATAATACACAGTTTCTCATCGTAAGCCTTTGATTAAGTGCTTGACTCGTTTACCTCTACGGATTCTTAGGGTTTTTTTGTTTGTTGGGGTTTTTTTTGTTTGTGGGTTGGTTTTGTTGGGTTTTTTTGTGGTTTTTTCTTGTTGTTTGTGGGAGTTGTTTTATTATGTAGGAGACTGCTGTCTTGTTTTCACGGTTTTAAGTTTCTAAGTTATATCAGGCAAAATATGGCAGCTGCAGGTTTACACCAGCCGTTCTGGCAGTCAGCTTTATGTTATGAATTTCAGGGTGCACCCAACTGAAAACATTTGTCCTGCACTAAAATTTTGTAATTCATTGCCAGAATATCTTCTTGTCACCACAGCTATGATAAAGTCTCTTAGTGTCTTTGCTTTTCCCATCTTAGTTATACTAGAAAAACCCACACACATGAACCTTAGCCACTCTGACATTTGGGTATTTGTGGCTGTGTGGTGGAATGTAGTGTCTTGCAGAGACACCAAAGTGATTCCGAAAGACCTTGCTTAGATACCAAAATGAAGATTACATACCTTCGTGTGGTGAGTGTAGGCATGAGTTAATTAGTCTGCTGAGAAACAGGTATCATATAGTGTATATGAGCATAGTGTAGCATATTTTATGGTTGGACTCGATGATCTTAAGGGTCCTTCTAGTAGTGGCTATTTTACCACTTGTGCTGCTACTTCAAGCTACTTCACTAGAAATCGGCATATGTTGATGGGTTGACATGGGTCCTGTGTTGTAGTTTGTGAATAATGCATAATTTTGAAAAGCATAAATTTGCAGTTCCTGTGCATTAATGATTGTATAGTTGAAAAAAAAAAGGAATTAAGTATCATGTTCTAAATTGCAAAAGATAGGCTTTCAAAGACGGAAAAAATTTTTTTTTAATAAGGGAGGAGTCAAAACGGAAAGCTGCTTTCTCATTCAGTAGTACCTTAAATTCAGGAGGTATGAGATAAAATACATCTATCTGAATTGCCCCAGTTTTTGCTCTACTCTGCTGGTTAGCTTTTGTGTTGCTAAAACCAGAGACCTTTCCTTTTTTCAACAATTTTGGTATAAATTAAATATACTTTAAGAATTTTTAAAGGGAAAAAACCTACCCTAAAGCATAAAAGCCAGAACACTGTTGTCCTGTCACCTAATTCTGCTTCCCAATCCAAGCTGTACAACTTCTAAATAGGCCTAATGTTGATGAAACCAGGTCAACCCTGAATATTTTATGCAAATCCCTAGTCCTGATGGAGTATGTTCATAGCTCAAAAGCCTACCTGGGCAAACGAAGTTGCAAGGTTGAATTGTTAAGATGATATTTTAGTCTTGTTTTGTCATGTACTTGCCCTACATTACAATAATTCCATTAATCAGTTTAGTATTTGTAATGGAGATGAGTACCGTCAGGCCCTTTCGGTGTCCTGGGTACTACTATGCTGCTTTTACAAAGGCAGAAATAAAAGATCTCTTAACTTTTAATTCTAATTCATTCATCACTGTTTGATGGGTGATGAGTGGTCCCCTCACTAAAGAAGGACACTGAGTTGCTGGAGTGTGTCCAGAGAAGGGCAACGATGCTGGTGAGGGGTCTGGAGAACAAGTTGTATTGAGGAGCAGCTGAGGGAACTGGGGTTGTTCAATCTGGAGAAGGGGAGGCTGAGGGGAGACTGTATCGCTCTCTACAACTCCCTGAAAGGGAGTTGTGGTGAGGTGGGTGTTGGTCTCTTCTCCCAAGTAACCAGCCATGGAATGAGAGGAAATGGCCTTAAGTTGCACCAGGGGAGGTTTAGACTAGATATTAGGAAAAACTTCTTTATGGAGAGAGTGGTCAAGCATTGGAACAGGCTGCCCAGGGAGGTGGTGGAGTCACCATCACTGGAGGTGTTAAAAAAACATGTAGATGTGGCACTTCAGGACATGGTTTAGTGGGCACGGTGCTGTTGGGTTGACGGTTGGACTCGATGATCTTAAAGGTCTTTTCCAACCTTAATGATTCTATGATTCTGTGATCACTCCTTTTACTGATTGTTGCTTGCTATGTGCCAATGTTGGTGCTGATTTCCGATCTTAAAAAGAAAAAAGGAGGGGAAAGAATTGAAACAGTAAAGTAGAAATAATAGGACAGATGAATATGCATACACCTAATTTCATAATCAGTCTGCCAACTTTTTTTCAGAGAAAGTGAAGTGTTGTTAGGGTTATGTCCCCCAACAAATACATGATTTGACAAACAGATTCATAGTTTGTCTCTTCTCATGTCTAATCCAGATGTAATATGAAGGCTGCAAGTTTTACATGATGTAATTGAGCAAGAATATTCTGTTTTGGCTTGCTTGATGTCTCCAATTCTTTTGGAGACCAAAAGCATAAAATGGTCTACTTTCCATACGTTTTAGAAAACAAGAATGAAAAGTCGTAACACTACACTGAATTTGCTCATATATAATTTCCTTTCTGTGACGCTTCAGTGGTGTACATGGAAGACTTCAAGGATTAGGTAGGATTATGTTGGTCACATAATGGTATCTCTTTCTGGCACAACAAGTAACCAAACCACCAATGAGTGTAATTATCATATCCATTAACATTGCTTCTGGTTAGAACTAATGAATTTCAGTGCCAGCCCAGCAGTGATTTTTGGCTGACCTTTCAGATAATCCTAGCGAAGTGGAAAAGGGATTCCTTTTAATTGGGATGGTAATTTTAGAATTAATAGCTTGCATATTTTTTTATGAGTGAGTTGAATACACTATATTTAAATTGTTTAAGAAAGTTAGAAGCAATCTTGCAAACCTTGGTGTACACTTTCCTCTTCCTCCCCAAGTTTAACTGTGTATTGGGTTGCAAATACTTTCCTATTCCGTGAAATGTCATTTTTCTTTGATTTGGTCTCTTCAGTTCGCTGTTGGGAAGAATAGTTGTATTATCAATTATTTACACACCTGTAGTAGTTTTAATTAGTGAGTAGGATTATGATACGGATCAAAAACTGCTACTGAATCAAATCCAGAATAGTGCTTATTCATGTGTGGTGCTCCCAGTGATTCTATATTTGAGTTATCTCAACTACTTAAATTTATCAGTTCCAGGTAAATGATTTTTTGAGAGGGGGAAAGGGAATAATGCAGAAGTACTAAATTTTACAGTAGTTTTAAAGCCAGATAGGTCTAAGGAAAGTTTCTGTTGTTTTTAAATATGTTTGTGCTTAGCTGTCTTCAGATTCAGCATTTGGCTTGGCTCTCAGCAGCTGATTTGTTTCAGTGGTTTTGAAAATCTTTCGTTTAAAAAGAAGAAATCTCCATATAGTAGACATGCCACATGATGTTCATCTTATCAGTCCTAAGGGCTTGTTTTGCTCAATTTTAAACATCCTTGCAATCTACTGATCACCTAAGTTACTAATTTTCAACACCTGTATATTGCTACTTAAGGTGACGTTGGTGTCAGAAACTGCTTGGAGTACAGGAACTGAACACTTGTCAAGCTGGATCAAGCCACAGATGTCTCTTACCTGTCCATTAATCCTCTATTGGGAAAGTGTGTAAGAAATAAGGGAAGTATGGATTTAACCATAGGTTTTAGAGAATTTCAAAGCCAAAGGGTGCATCAGGACTGTTGTATTTAAGTTCTCCTGTATCTATAACCCCTTTTAAAAGCTTCTCCTATTTTTGACCTTCAGAGGTCTGTGAAAGTGATGTTCTGTAATGTGATTGTGCCTTTGTGAAAAGATTATTTAGTTCATTTCAAACCTGCTGCCAGACCATTCATTCTTTGAAGTTTTTATGCTTTGAGAGGAAGGGCATAATAATTCCACGTGCATTTTCGCGTATCGTTTGTGATTTGCATGCCTCTGTAATATCTTGTTGGTTAGATCTCTTTTCCAAGCTCAGTTCTTTACCGCAGTGGCAGATGATGCATGCCCCTGATGAGCCTTCCTGTCTTTCTCTAACCAGAACTTGTTCTGGTTCTTCTTGTTGTTCAGTCTGGAGAAGAGGAGGCTGAGGGGAGACCTTACCGCTCTCTACAACTACCTGAAAGGGGGTCGTGGTGAGGTGGGTGTTGGTCTCTTCTCCCAAGTAACTAGTGATAGGGTGAGAGGAAATGGCCTCAAGTTGCTCCAGGGGAGGTTTAGACTGTGTATTAGGAAAAATTTCTTCATTGAGAGGGTGGTCAGGCATTGGAACAGGCTGCCCAGGGAGGTGGTGGAGTCACCAGCACTGGAAGCGTTCAAAAAACGTGTGGACGTCGCACTTTGGGACATGGTTTAGTGGGCATGGTGGTGTTGGGTTGATGGTTGGACTTTATAATCTTCAAGGTCTTTTCCAACCTTAATGATTCTTTGATTCCATGATACTTTCTTTGTGGACAGTGCAACTGTGTGCATTAACTGCAGGACACTGATAAGATACTTTATGGTGCAGTCACACATGTAATTATTGTTTTTGTTTTATGATCAACAATAGTAAGGTCTCAGCAATTTATTCCTGCCAATTAGTTTCTGAATTAATATGTACTTTCTAAGGGTGTTCAAAAAAAAGCAAAAAGCCCAGTAAATTGGGAACCAATTTCTGAAGGCAGATGTTATAAATAAAATTTTTAATGTCAGCGCAGTGGAAAAAATCCATTCACACTCCACTATGTGATGAAATAATTTATTTAACCGCATGCGTAGCAACCAAAGGTATGATCACTGTGGTTTATCACTTAGGAAATGTTAATTTGCATAAAATTTACTTATTTATAGAATCTCTTTTTGCAAGGGTTCTTCTACTCAAGTTTCATATTCTTGTTTCAGAAGTGCTTTTCAAGCGTGGGAGGAAAATACAAGTTTGTCCCCTCCTTACCTCAGATGCTAGATAAATCCCATGAGGCCTTTGTTATTCTATCTGGATCCCCAGGAGGCTATTAATTGGGGGGGAGAAGGCATTTAAGAAACCGATAGATTTTAAATTCGCGTAATAATTATATCAGCTGTGTGTGATGTGGCATGATGGATTGTGTCACTGTGGCCACATCTAGCCCTGGTGTTGCGGTTTGCTGTCCCTCCCTGCGAGTGGTCCCTCCCCGGGCAGCCGCCTCCCGGCAGGCAGTTCTGCTCTTCTTCGCTGCTGGTTTTCCCTTGGCTTTGATTTCCCTTCATGCCCTGCCTCGTCCGTGCCCCTTTCAAGTGAAGTTTGGCAGCTTCTTCTCCTTTACGTCCATGAGGTTTGTACCTTGGTTCAGTGCAGGACAAGTACTTGACGTGGCTTCATGCTGCGGACAGTGGCCAAGTGGAGAGATTGCAAATCTGCATGATTTGAGTTAGCGTATTTCAGCTCTGTTCCTAACCTGCTGGCAGACACTGGCCTGACACAAGTCCTTTACCTGTCTCTGCTCATTTTTCTTATTTACAAAATAGATCTTTTTACTTCTTGCGGGTTTTTTTAAGAGTTTCAGGAAAGAGTCATGTAGATTTTCATCTGGAGAAGGGTGGGAAAACTCCTTAATACTAAAAGAAAAGAAGTACCTGTGGCCGGTTTGCCTGGGGCTGCCCAGCTGCTTGTCAAGGCTTCACTCAGAGGGTATTCATGGCGCATAACGTGTCTCCCAGTACTAATTTCTTAGAAATACTTCACCGTTTTCCATGCTTTCCTGGACCCATGCAATCCCAAACGTGTTCCTAGGCTTCTGTGCCAAATCTAGAGGAAGGGGTAAGGAGAGAACCGGTACAATGGCAGTTATTTTTAGTGACTCTCCCAAGGCTTTAAAAACCAAAAGAATCATCTTGTCTCTTGAAGTGCTAGTACATAAGAAGACAAATGAATCGTCATATAAACATTTAGAGAGGACACTTTGCTCGTACACTTCCTTTCCCCATCACATCAAAGGGAACAGTCGCCCCCTCGTCAGCTATCTTCCTTATCCCAACTGGTTGCATATACTTTTCATTTCATTTTTTCAATTCTTCTGATGAAATTTTCATTTCGTATTTTCATAGACAATTTTCTCATGCTTTTGTGTGCTTTTATAAACAGCTGCCAACTGAACCCGAACTCTCTTCACCCTTGATTTTGGAGTAACAGGCACCGTTCTGAAACAAGCTTGAGCAGAATGTGAAGATTCTCATTTTTCGAGAGGATCCTACAGTTGCACTTCTGAAAGTGCACTGTAACAACACAGGGATACCGTTAGAAGTATACCTCCAGATAATCTTTTTTTTTTTATTTTCCAGAGCTTTGATTAGGAAAAAAGCGTATGCACTTGCTATATATTTGTTTGGTCATACGTTTTAAGATACTTGTGGGATTACATTGAATATCCCTGGGTTTTAACTTTATGGAGATTATGGATTAGTGATGAAACTCTGCAGGGCTAAATACACTGAATTCTGCTGGCTCATCTGTTGAAATCAGGCTGAAAAGTGCAGTGGTTATTTCCAACTATTAAACCTAATAAACCAGCTTAAAGCCAGAGTGGGATGTTTAAACTTGTGTTCAGCAGTCTCTGAGGATTTTCACAGGAGAAAGTGGTTTTGCTTTACTAGTCCTGATAGCTGTATTCCAGTGTATTTGAAACGCCTCTCATTTACAGCAGGTCAAGAAAGTTCTGCCTCATTTAAGAGAAAAAATATGTGCCAGGGTACTTGTAAGTGATTTGTAATCATTGTCTTCCTTAGTTGCGCTTATTTCCACACCTTGCCAAACCGTCATGTCTTTCAAGAGGTTTTCTGATACTGTGTTTGTATCTACAGAGAATTGGCCGACCTGTAGGACAATTACAGTTTTATTTTTAATATTAGCTAAACTGCACAATGTGCTTATTGCATAAGTTGGTAGGGTTTTTGTTTCATTACTGAAGAAATGACTACTCATGATTTAAAACCATATTCCAATAATTTTTGAGGTGTGGCAAAAAAAAAAAAAGACATTTAATAAATATGCATTGTAAGTAGCAATGTGGTTAAGGCTCATAGCTTACCAAAGCAGAATAATTTCTTGAGTTATAAAATGCTGGAGTTATAAAATGCTAGAAAAACATTGCAGGTAGGTGAAATCAAGATAAACAGAACTCTTACTGGTAAAATGAAAATACTTAAAACACATTTACAGTGAAGTGGTTGCATGTCAGAGAAATACAGATTACCAGGAGACTCAAACTCATCTGAAATATAATGATACCACACAAGCTGAAAAGTCATGGCATTGACAATTGCAGGATGTGTTAATATTTATTTTTGGGGAGTGTGTGTGAGTTCCACTCGTTTTCCAGTCATGCTTTTTTATTGTCTTCCACCAATGGCAGGTCAAGTACAGAGTTAAACCCTGCTCTTCCAAAGGAAAGAGAGGAAAACTGGACAGTGTTTTGTCTATAAGGTCATTTGATGGACCTGTCTGTTAAAAAATTTTACTGTGGAAGATAGGTGCTCTGTCTCTTTTGTATTAGTGAAGAAAACATGCTCTGCTTTTCTTGGCTTCCTTGTACGCTATTCATTACTTGAATGGGAGTAAACAGTGAAATATTAAGGGGAAACCAGTCTCATTTGCCAAACTCTTTGATACCAAACGCATGGAGTTTCTCAGCTCCAGTACTGTTGTCTGACTGCGTTCCCCTTGGGTGGCTCTGATGAAGAGTAATGCTGCAGCTTGCACAGCGGTTTGTTTTTTCTTCACAGTTCACAAGACAACAGCTCTTCTGAGCTTGGGTCTGCACGGTGCTACTTGCAGTCTGTTAAAGGCTGTGAAATTATGCCCCTCAAGTTCAGAGCAGCATGTTGTGTTATAAAGCTTTCGGGGAGGAAAGAGGAGGATGGGGAAATGCGTGGTCATTAGACTTTGGACCATACCCGGTGTTCTCACATTAAGTCAGCGTGAAATTGGAAGGACGTACTCACCTATTCAAGGCCTACTTTAAAATAATCGTCTTTGGGTTATTCTGAAAAAAGTTAAAGTGTTTTCTGGGAGATCTCTCCCGTGTCTATAATGACACGAGGCGTTTAACTTTCCCACTGAATTTCTGCTGGCTTGGTGGGGATATGACAGGTAGCCAGAGAACCCTTCCCGCATACACAAAAGTATGACCATGGGTCTGGATTTGAAATCACGTAGAACTTTTTGTCTGTTAAATTTAAATTTTTGGAGGTTTTGGTGAGCACCACCTCATGCTTTAATGAGGTCCAAAATGCACGGAAGAGTTGTCATGAGATCTGGTGTCTGCGATCTCACAGCTTTATTGGCTTCCATGGACCTCAGACAATGCACTCATGCTGTGGATACATTAACCTCCCTTCTTTACCATACCTGATACTTACAGGAAATTACAAAAAACCCTGGTGGTTCATTTGATTTTATTCACAAACCTAGGTTCCCCAAAGGCTATGAATGAAACATGAGGATTTTTCAAGTTAAAGTTAAATAGCAATAACTCTTTTCCTCGATCATGCTATTAAGAATTAAGGCAATTAACGAAGTTTGAAAATGCTTAGAACTTTGGAAATACTTAGCCTTAATAAAAGTCACAGTGAATAACATAGTTATTTTTAACTAAAAAAGGTCGTTCTCATATATGTCATCTTAACATAATCTACTTTTTTCCACTTATTCCTTTCTACTAGCTGGATTTTTAAGCTGTTGCAGTTTCCAAGTAATGATGGAAAATTACACTTAATCAACACTTACTGTTCAAGATGGCAGTCTTAGTGCCTTGATACTGCATCTGTAGCTCTACATTAGAGAATTGTGAGACCAGCTAGTTGAACTGCGTGTAGACTAGTTCCTTTATTATAATTTGATTGAATGCATGAAGCCTATACCTGATTACACTGAGTCCATCTTGCCTTCTACCATGATGCCTCTGACAGATTTTACATTGACATTCCTTCTCTGTAGAGAAGGAAACTGCTGAGCAGATTCATAGGGAGGATCTGTATCATCTATCTATAGACCTGAAGGTGTACTAGATTTTGTAGACTTGTAAAGACCTGTTTGTTTTATTTTCTTTTTACTTTTAAATTCCTGGTTCCAGAACTAATGCGAATAAGGAAATTGCTTTTAGCAGGGACGTGCTGTAGACATAAAAAGATGCAGCAGGGGTTCAAGAAATATAAAGGGCTTAACTTGCTATTTGATAGAAGAACAAAAAAGAATTAATGAAATGTCATACCTGCAAGGACAGGGACCCTGGTGGTACATGCTGAATTATTCCAATTGTGGTGTTCTAGGCTGAGAGCAAATAGGTGCCATTACTTGTTACTTTTAGTGCTCTTTTCTAAGATGTAGTGCCTAATAGCTAGGGTACCCAAAGGAAAGAGTTGGCAAAAATGTTTGCAGGTATTGGGAGAACCGATCAAGCTATTATCAAAGGGATGATAAGGTTCCTGCCTGTAGCTGAGATGCAGGCTGAGCAGAGCTTGACAAATGTTCAGCCAGTCACACTAAACTGATTATCTATGTTAGAATTGTCCTATGGTTTTTGGCAGCATTGTAATCGGGGATTTGAAAGTGATTACCTTGCTGAATTCAAATGTTGAGACCAGCACGGGAGGGAATATGGTCTGCTGCAGCTCGGCGTCCTTTGTGTATTGCAGACTTGGCATGTGCCTTATCTGTACAGATAGCTGGTGCTATTAGCAGTAGGAATTCCAGATGGTTTTGTTTTTCAGACAACTGAAGAGCAGTTGTATATAAGTATTCTACTTTACATAGTATTTTCAAAGCTTGGACATTGGCACAAACTTCTTTGATGGATTTTGATGTGCCTTGAGGTACTTTGATGAATAGCCGTTCAATAAATGTTCTTATTAGGAGAATTTCACACAAGCACTTGTCTCTTAAGAACAATTGACTGCTGCACGTGAGCAGCACTTGAGATGTTCAAAAGCCACATGTGGCTCAGGAGTCCTGGACTGTCATCATCCGAGCTGTGCATTTGATCCTTTTAATTATGGTGTACGTATACAGGCAAGAGAACTCACATTCTTTCATTTCAATATGAATTTGAGAGTGTTTATCCTCAGTAATCTCTGAGAAATTTAAGGATCACTTTTGTTATTGAAACTAACATTCATATGTATTGTGTTTATTGAAAGGATAAAGCTTGATATCCACCCACCCCACTCCACTTTTCTGTCACTGTCTTCATTAGCTTGTTTTTAGTTTGCAGCAAGCCTCCTAGGGTATCTGTAGGCAGCACAATGCATTGCTGAACAGATGCTCAAATTAACTTCTGTATTAGAAAGCATGAGCACGTAGCTACGCTATCATACCACTCCATCCAGATCACTTCATATGTAGGCAAAGTGCACGTGATGGCCTTTTACAGTAAGCTTTGGCCATTCTGCATTAGCCAAGTTGTATGCCTCTGTGTTTATGCTTCTAAAAATTCTGCTTATTTAGAAATCTAAAAAGGTTCTTCAGCTTCTTTTGAGGAGGAAAAGCTTCATCCTGGAACAGGTACGGCTAAGGTACAGAGAGGGTGACAAGAGATTGCTTATTCAAACATTCCCACAAGAACAAGGGGACCTGAAAGGAAATTTTAAGTGGCACTGTAAAACGAAAGGAAGACTTTTTTTTCCATGAAGCATATTTAAAATGGAAAGCTTACCATGAGTTTGTGGACACTGCGTGTAAAGCCTGGTTAGCCAAATTCACAGAAGAAAAATCCATCAATGGTTGTTGAACACAAAAATACCATGACTGTTTCCAGAGATCCCTGTGCCACAAAATACTGAGAGCGGTGCCACTGGATGCGTGCATTGCTTGCCAGTGGTCAGTGTAGAGTCATTGGTCTGATTATTTTTTTTTTTTAATCGCTCTCCTGATGATGTGCTCTGATGTTGCATTTGCTGCAGCTGCTTACACTGCCAGATGTCTGTTGTATTTACTGTCTGTAACTACATATCAAAGGATAGTTTTTTACGTTTCTGCAATAAAGAACACTGAATCAGAGCCTTCCTCAAAGGTAATATATACACATCATTACTCATCAACTAAAAAACTGCATAAAAAGAATCTCAATTTTCCATCATAAAGGAAAAATGCAACAGTGATTGCTTTAATTAATATAACAAATTTATAATGTTAGAAGCTCCCTGTTTTCATTTATTACAGGTTTTTTTGATTATTTTTTTCAACTGTTGAATAGAAAAGAAACCCTTTGAAATGGTTGTACCTGAAAGTCTCAATTTGGTGAAAGAATGGCACTTAAACTCCAGAATAAAAACTTTAGAAATTGCTTTTGCCACTGAGAGGACCTGATTTCAATTATAGCAGATAATATCTGTAATCAATAATAGCTTCCAGTCATCCGTTAGGAGGAAAGAACAACGTCTGCCTCATTAGTTCTTCTGTGCCGATCTCCAGTTATTTCAGCCATAAAAATTTAAAAAATATAACTCCAAGTAAAGCTTTGAAGTGGGCCACCCACCCCTGTTACCATCTAATCAATTCCCTTTCTATCAGAGCATCTTGCTCCCTGTCAAACCAGTCCCTCTGACACAGTGTTCCTCCAAATCTGTTATTTTCCAGCATGCTTTTACCACATTTCTATGTGGTTCATATGCTGCCTCTGATAGTTGGGGCATCATGACTTAGGGCATTGAACTGGAGTCTATTTTTTACTCCAAGCATTTAGCATGCACAATATGGCCAAGTAATTATTAAAGTAATTAGTAATTTACATTTTTCTACCCCACATCCTTTCCCACCTCCTCTTTCTTCAGTTGAAGGACCGTTTTTTACTATGTGAAACCCAAGTCTGCTGTCATGGTACAAATGCTCATTTTTGAGGTATCAGTGGTTGCTGTAGATGTTGCTTCTACTGCTGTTGATTCTTTATATGTGGGGGTGTATGTCCTGCTACTCAGGAACTGCAGTGTACTGTCTGTCTCCTTTCATAGTACTGAGCTTAATTTTAACTTGAGCGCCATGTCCCATTGCAGCCTTTGTGGTGAGACATTTTCATCTTATATACAAAAAGTCAAGGTAACCATGAAACTTGGCGTGCTCTTGGTGAGTCTCAAATGCATCTTCATAATGCTAACTCACATGTAAGATTTGAATGCACTAGTTGCAAGTAGAAAAAGAATCCAGTTTTATTTTTTTGGAACAGCAATGTGATAGCTTTGTGCCATAGATGAGCAGAAGGTGAGTTCCTGCACCAAAAACCCCCTTAGTTTAGGCTTTAATTAAGACCTTGGGCTTGGATTGATCTTTTTATATGGCAGGTCCTTGTGTATGTAAGACTGTCCAACAGGGAGCACGGTCAGGCAGTGATTTGTATGAGAGCAGAGAGATGAAATTCCTTTTGAGAAACAGAGCATGAGAGCTCCATCAGATTATTCCTTCTCTTTCCTCTTTCCTAATTGCAGTGGTGGTCTGATATGAAGGTAAGGATTGGAAACCTCTTTCCAATTATTCACACACATCTTTGTAGAGAAAAACTTCGTGAAACACATAGAAAGAATGTCTTGTAAGGTCTTATGTCACATTCTTGATTGAACTGACACTGTTCTGTTGAAATGTAGAAGAATAATATTAAGAAAATATTAGCACATTTGATTAATTTTAGCAATTAATCACAGACAGATAACTGGTTATCTCATAAAGGTTCTTTCTGATTATCTCTCCGTAGTTCTCACGGAAATGGGTTGTTTCATAACTTGGGATTCACTGCACCTGTGGTACCTTAAAAATTTTAAGCTTGGCATTAAACCCAAAGCTGCTTTAATATTGCATGTCACTGTAGTTTTAACTGTATGATTTCACCCTCTGTATGGATTAGGTTTTTGTGTCCTGTGTTGTTGTCTTGCTTTCTTATCCTCTGCATACCCTTTAGCAGCAAGAAAATATTTAATAATGCCAGCTGGATGCTGTGTTTGAACTCAGTTTCTAAAACACTTCTGAGAACATATCCTCCTACAAACTTTGATTGTGGAGTTCCACATTTCTCTCATGGCTGAGGGGTGATTGAAGAGGGCATCAATCACTATGTCTGTGCTTGAAACACAAAAAGGACATTTATATGACCTTTAGGTACTACAATGACAAAAAAAATGTATCTAGATATAGGTACTTTTGATACTTAGCTTCCTGGGGACGTGCATGTGGACCGCGCATCTGTAAAGACTGAAGATATGGTGGGTGAGATACATTCAGAATGGATTTCTCTTCTCCTGTCTGTCCTCCTTTTCGAAGGTCTCTGCTGTCCACCTGCAATGGAGGTGAGAGAAGGTGACAACTACACCAGCTACTGTTGTTATAAGGATGAAAATGGTGCATATTTGATGTACATGGCTTGGTGAATGCTGTATATATAAAAAATGCCGTTCTACTAGTATGATAAATGTGTACTGCTCTAAAGTTAGGTTGAGAACACCTTAAGCCACAGTTACCGCAGAGTGATTGACTATATACTTACTGCTACTAGGAGAAAGAATTAAGGAGTGTCTGCAAAGTGTTGCAAAACAATATGGTCATTGGAGGAAAGGGAAAGAGGGTCAGTAGATCAAATTCATATCGTGACTTGGTTAAGAACCCTGTGTCCTAGCTGAACCGCTGAACCCTGGGATCTTCTCTGGTGGAACTGTAACTACTTCCTTCCATGACTTCATCGTTATTCTCCCCTTAGTCTACCTGTGTGTATGCCCCACAGATGAACAAGACAGACGTGAATAGCCACCTTCTGTCTTGGTCCCAATGCTGTAACGTGGCTTGATTAGTACAAAGTTATTCGAGTAAACATTTGTGTGAGAAGTTTACCTGTGGATTCCTGTACTTTGTATTAAATTCTCTGCTGCTCTGCAGTGCATTTTCTTTTGTTTTGAGTGGCACTGCTAAAGACCACGGGCTGCCTGTCTGCAGCCTGACCTCACTGCAGTCCAGCCAGTTGTGAGTGGATTGGGTAGACGTGCTGGCTCAGTGGTACAGGTGATGCCCTCCTTTCTTTCTTTTTCTGGTACTCTGCAGGCTATCCTTCTAGAAGATATTTCAAGGTATAATTTTTTTCTTTCATACATGCTCTAAAACGAATTCTAGCTATTTTCTACACTGTCAGATTTCAATCTTTTTTTGTCCTAAAAGACTTTTTAAAATTTCTCTTAAAAAAAAAAAAAAAAAAGTCTTTAACAGATCTAGTAACTAAGTAATAAAAACTGAATGTCAGAGCAAAGTCAGATCATAACAATGTGACAGGATATATTGGCTCTTAAGGAGAAAATTACTGTCATTCTTTTTATCTCATGGAGTTTAAAAATAAGACATCTCACAAGTGTAGTAACACACAAGGGTTTGTTTTGGTTTTGCATAGTGCTTCTGTTAATTCCTTAATTTTATTTCAGTGGCTGTAGGTGCTATTTTGGCAGGCTTCATAATTCAGTTTTGCTTCTTGCAAGCTAGAAAGGTGACCAGAATGACTCCTGTCATTCCAGTGTCACAGAGGAATTTGGATATACACTGTATTGATATTCAGGGATTTTTGTTTTTCTTTTAATCTGTTCATAGTTAATAAGCTGTTTTAATTTTTAGATCTTTGTATAAGAATTAATTGAAAAAAATCTTATTTTTCAGCTCTTAAACTTTTTTCAAAGTACAAATTCTGTCTTGCAGCTAACCCTCTTAAAAAATGGTGTACTTGATCGTGGCAGGGGAACCAAAAAGTAGCTCTTTTTATATCATGCTCATCTCAGGGTATTTTAGTTCTGAGTAAATACCGTGGAGAGTAGGAGGAACACCAAAATGAATAGAGACTGGTTCAATACCCATGCCTTGGGGGAAAAAAGCTCAATGCTAACAATACTGGTCGCATGTTATATCAAACTCTTAGGGACTGACCAGGCACATAATCTCACAGGCTTTTTTCCAAGGGATAAATAAAGACCATAGGTTAAGCACCGTGATGATTTAACGGTGATTGAAGTGATGACTGAATTCAGTGAGTTTTGAAGCCTTCAGATTCCAAAGAAAGATTTAGCAAAAAATCTACTTTTTGTACATTTTTATACATGCCATCCCTTACTCTAAACCACATCCTGTTGGTTTACTCTTAAAATCTGGAACTTTCTGGCAAAGATTCACAAAACGATTTTCAGTTTTTGAGGCTGCTGACAGCTGATCTTTCCGGCTGCCTTTGACGAACGACGCGACAAGCACAGGCGGTGGCTGACAGGTTATATTGTGTTTGAGCGTAGTCGCTGCCTGTCTGGCAAGAGCCGCCAAAATGGATTGCTGTCACTCAAAATCCTGCAGGTCCTTTGGTGGGAGAGTAGTTACTTTATAGGCATAGCTGCACCCGTGGGGTTTCCTTTTGGCTTTTGCATGCGAACGTTTGTCCGTGCGCCTCTGAGTTGGTGGGTTTTTTTGCTTTGCTGTGAGATTTTGGTTTTCCCATCTAGGCGGATAGGTATGTGACAGCAGCAAGACTGCTGTCAGGCCACTGAGCAATTTTGTGCATCGTGCCCTGCTGATGCTGGTAGAAAGCCGTTTTCCTCTTCAACTTCAAAATTAAGCTCCAAAAGAATACTCCAATACAGAGAATCAAAATCGCTATTGCTCTGTCTCATGGCCTCACTTAGGCAGTATTTTAATTCAGAATTTCAAATGCAGCCAGCGCAGGGTTGAGTAGCTGAGTTGCTATCTAGCGTGTTAACAGATTTTTCGCAATGGCAGGAATGAGCATTTAAAGTGGCTTTTGAATATAGTCTTTTGGTTCTGAGCGAAAAAAATAGCTGCCTATTTTTAAGGCACTAACAATATATTATATTATATTATATTATATTATATTATATTATATTATATTATATTATATTATATTATATTATATTATATTATATTATATTATATTATATTATATTATATTATATTATATTATATTATATTATATTTCTCTGTTTCTAAGTCATATATCTCCAGTGAGGGAATCCCATTTCTGTAGCTCTTATCCCTGAGCCGATGACCTGGGCTTGATGGGCTTCGGGGAGGCGGAGGGAGCGAGGATGTGTGCGCACTTAACGTCTTTTGGCCAACAGCATGCTTTGCTGCTCTCCGTCTCCTACCCGTTCCCTCACGTTCGGGATTATACGGGGTGTCGGGGCTATAGCATCCATTAAGCGAATGTGAAATAAGGTTTTCCGTACTGGCGTGTGGGTGGTATAGATGGCAACAAAAATATTGGCACTTTCAGCTTGCAGACTTCTGAGGTCTGATATGTGTTAGTGCGAGCATTTGGAATAAAACAGTTTCTGTCCTTCAGGGTAGTTATGGTCTAGCTAACAGTGCTCTCCAGTACAAGCTTTCCATTCATGTATAGCAGGTCTGTAAGTGTTTTGGGTTTTTTCCGAGTCCTGTATTTTAAATTTTCTGTTTAGAAAAATGGCTTAACCTCTGATTCTTTCTACAGCTTATGAAATTTCAGTAAGCCTGTTTATTCTAACACTTAAGTTCCCCTGTTAACATACTATTTTTCTTAACAAAAGAGGAATAATAATTTATATTTTAATGCTGGAAATAATTGAAACTTCTTATCTTTTTCAGTAATAGCTGGTTTTCGAGGGACAGTCCCACATGGCCTATCACTGGAGATTGGAGACACTGTTCAAATATTAGAGAAATGTGATGGTGAGTTCACAGGTTCAAATTCCAGTGATAATTAAGTTTTGTATATTGTTGATGCAAACCCCATTATTATTAATGTATTTTCTTAAATTAACACATTTTTTGAGTCAATAATATAAAACATTCCACCCTTTTTTTTCCTCACAATTCCAATGAGCTCTAATCCCTATAATAATTAATTTGTTGTTCGTTCTTTTTATTTAATCTCTCTGTTTTAATAAACATCCATAGAGGATAACCATTAAAACAGCAAGGAGTTCTCATTGTGATTCTTCTTCTTTCTTGGTATTTCCAAGGGAAGCCTGGCTGCCATCAAGACCCTTTCAACTGAATTCAGAGTCATAAATTTAATCTTAAAGCAGTGTAAACATTTATTTCTGCCTCTGTTCTGAGGTAGAGAATACTAATACAATTTTAGCCAGTGTCCGTAACTAGTGTAAGAGAAATAAAATTACATTTTTTTTGTAATATGTCTCCTTAATACATTACCTAAGGCTTATCTGTCTGTATGATTTTTTTCCGACCGTTTAAGATAATATAGGGGTTTTTTTTTGTTGCATATCAAGTTTATATACTGTTAATCTTGTAAGAAATTTCCATACAGAAGGCATAGAATCTGTTCTTTTGAATTTGGTATATTATGAATTTTATATAGTAAGGTAGTTGATAGATTTAGAACATGAAGTCTAAAAATTGTTTGTAAATATTTACAGTGAATATGAAAACATTTCCCTTTTGTATGGTGTGGTGTCTAGTGCAAAATATGCCTGGGTGACATTGTTAGAAACATTTTGGGGGTACAGGGTTAAAGAGTAATTCCTGAAATTGTGTGAATCAAGTCATCTGAATATGAGCTGGTTTAAACAAAATTCCTCTCATTGTATGTGAAGTCTTTTAAGACGAGTGCAGTCTGACAGCTTTGTGTAATTGTCAAACCTGTCCAAAAGGGAAAGATGAAATCTGTTTTACATACGGAAATGGTTTGCATACTTTAAAAAGCAAAATGTTCTATCTTCACAGGATGGTACAGAGGATTTGCCTTAAAAAACCCCAATGTTAAGGTAAAGGTCAATTGCAGTTTTGCTTTCTTGGGCAAAAATGTGTATTTACTTTTTAAAAGTTTATAGTTTCCGTGTAAGTATATGATATTTACTCTTAAAAGAAAACTAGAGCTTAGTGTTATGTATATTATTGATATTGCTTTAATTGGATTTGGACATGGATTACAGTTCTGAAATGCTCCTATGTATTAGGATGATAGACTTTACAAATCCAAGGCTCTGGTGAATTTTCTTTTACTTCTGATTTTCACTTTGTTAACTTGGAGGAAGCTAAGTTGAAGGGAAAAGACTACTGAGAATACAAATTGTAAATACTGTTGGAAAAGTTGGCTAGACTGTGCATGTTTTTCTTGATGTTATGAATTAATTTAGAGCAGCCAGTGGAGACAGCTAGTTTATAGGAGCCACATGCCGAGTATCAATTGAATAAAAGATATGTATTGTCATGTAAAGTATGTGGTTAATTTTATTTTTCTTCGGTGTGTAGTCTTTTGATTTCCCTAGTAGTATAGCTGATAGTACTGTAAACCACACTTCACTGATTTATTCTTTTTTCTGCATTCAGACATGAAATATTATGAAATTCATATTTCAGTGTTTGTTCATGTTGAGTATGTTTAAGCTTTACCTGCCTTATTTGTCTTTCTATTTTCTTAATCTCTCTTCTTGCCTCTGTGACTGTAGAGATTTTATTTTTCATAGGGGAAGCCGTTTTAAAATTGCCTTTTTTTCCTCAACACAGTACTAGAGTTTTTAGTCTTATCAAAGCCATTGGAGAAAGATCTTAAATCATGTGTTGTTCCTTTAACCCGTGCTGTTCTTTCTTCATTTCCAAGCCTCTTCAGCTGCAAATAGGGCACATCCACATTCATTTCAAAAGTTTCTAGGGGCTCATATCATAAGTCATTGGCCTTTAGTGCCTAGGCCTGATGTCTCCGCTCACATAAATGTACTTTGCTTTATATGGAAGGTCAATGTGAACAATAAATTTAGCCACAGAGTCTAATCTGATGTTTACTAGTTGGACCTCATTGATATATATTGCAATCTGATTTATAAGACATGAGCAGTTGGGATTTGTTATTGCATCTTCTGTGTCTTTTGTTGCAATTCTCACCACATGCTTGCTGTCAGTCTTGCTTTGTGGTCTGTCAAATGTGTTGATAGAAGTTATGAATAGGTTTTCTAAACATGACTTGATGTGTGAAGAAATGAGATACATATTTTCTGCTTTCCTAGTGTGAATGCAAACAGTATTCTGAATTGGATTTTTGAAGGGAGTCTCTCTGAAAGTAAAATAATAAGAGCACCTTGCAACTCCGCTCGTTACTGGTATTGCTCTGTCAAGGTTCTTCCCTTGTTGTTCTGCCAGCTTTGACACTCGGAGAAATTTTCCGTGGCAGCTGGTCTGCAGTAAGCATGCATACGCGGCCATCCTGTTTTCTCCCACATGGTTACAAGTGTAAGGCTGTGCGTCTTGCTGTCCTTGGGAGATGCTCTCCCGAACTACTTGGCATTACTGAGGAGTAGGAGCGTTCGCAAGGGCAGTTGCCTTTGCATACTAGATGCGTTTTTGTGGAAGGTCTAATGTCTGTGTTAAAAGAAAATGGGGCATCAGGGAGATGGGGCAAAGGAAAGCTGTATGCAGCTGTGCTTAGTATAAAGAGAACATATATGTATTTTCCCTCACTGCCTTACGTAACAAGCTGTTGCATATATTATGTTCCCAGCCAGAAGCTTGAAGCTGAGGTGCTTCATTTTGATTATTGTTCTGATGTATGCAGGGCAGTGTGCTGTAAGAGCAGTACGGCTGTTGCAGCAATGCTGTCTGTTAAAAAAAGAACAGAGGAGAGCCCTTAAATACCTGGAAAAAGACCACTCCTGTCAGGTCACTGAGGCTCTTTGCTAGGCATCTACCACGGCATCTACCACAGCTTTCCCGTGCACTACAGGGCATAGTAGCCATCAAATAAATATGTATTTTGACTTTCTTTATTAACTTAACTTTTATTTTATTGAACTTTGTTAACTTTATGTATTTAGCTTTATTTTGAAAATCCCTTTCTGAAGATACTATTTTTTAAGATGTTGTTGGTAGGACATTACCCCCCTAGTTGGTCCCTTTCTTGTCAAGGTGGGAATACTCAATAAAAACATCTAGGATAAGTGAGCTCTCAAAATCTTCTAATTTTCTGATGTACCAAAGGATTAAAACTCTACTGAATATGGCATTTCAGTTTCCTTTAGATCTATACTGAGTGTATGTTGCATTCTTCTTTTGTGTGTGTTTGTTGGTAATTATTTGGAGGACTTTTAATCCAGCACGCATTTGCATATTAAATGGTACTAAATGGTACTCCAAACTCATGTAAGGGGAGTTTTTTTGTTTTTACCTAAACTATTTTATTTTTCAGGGCATATTTCCATCCAACTACATTCACTTGAAAAATGCGTGTGTTAAGAACAAAGGGTAGGTGAAATATTCTGGATTCAAATATTTAAACATGGTCACTTACTTGTACCAAAGATCTTTTGCTTGTAAGGTAAAGTGGTGATTTCATTATGTTATAATACCTTAACTTCAGCTTACTGCCACAGGACTTGAAATGGTTGTCCTGAGCTAACCTGATACTCCTGCATGGTTAAAAAATTGGAGTCACATATTCTGAAAAGACATGGAGCACAATTGGGAATATCAGTCTGTATTGTCTAGAGGAAAGAGAGAAAGAACACAGGTTTTCACTTCCTGTTGTTAAGTTTGTCTTGAAAAAAGTACTGACGTAATTAGAAGTTATTCCATATAGAAGCTGGCTGTTAACCTGCTGTTTAAGATTAGTTATTTTCTTTGAGAACAGCAGCTGTACCATGACATTTTACAAAAAATGGTAAAATAATGTATCAGTTCAATGGCAAAAGATTTCACTAAAACTGTAAAGGAATAGACATCTTTTTTACTTCAACAACTGATCTCTTTTCATTTTTGGAAGAGTTAATAAAAACAGAACAATTGGTTAAAACTAGTTTAAAAATTTTGTTTTAGCACTCAAAATGTTCTAACTAAAAGAAACACTGATTTTTATTTTTTTAGATGTAATACTTACCTTGACATTATCACTTTTAAAATTGTTTTATTTATCAGTGAACCTAGTTCAACACAGTTTTTTCCAGAGTTTTACTTAATTTGGGAGCATTCATATTGTAACAATTATTTAGGTTTATTAATAGAGATCGGATACATAACAGTTTGAAATCTGTTTTGGTAAAGACATTTCTCATCATAATAGATGGATGCCTAAACATGAGGTGTAGGTGACCTTTATTTTGTGAATCACGAAGGTACATAATGGGCAAAAATAATCATTAAAACTGTAATAATATTTAAAAAAAAAAGTCTCATTCTCACAGGTGAAAGTGGATCCACATTACTCTTAAACAGTCTGTTGTTTGCTATGGTGTTCAAGCCACATGTGGTTTGTCATGCCCTAGGATCCTTTCTCCTTTAGAAGTGGCTGTAGATAAAACTGAAGTTTCAGTGAAATAAAATTGTTGTAAACCATCACAATAAAGCTTAAAGATGGAATAATTTTTGTTAGCAGACACCATGAGAGCACTCGCAGGGAATTTGATCTCTGTTGGCTCTGTTTTCTTTGTTAAGTCTGTCTTTCACATTCAGGCCATGTGCCCTACAGTGCACATTGTTGTGTTAACTTGATAAGAGAGAAATGATATCATGAGAAAATTAATCCAGGCATGAATGTAAATCTTTGAAATGTACTGTGTGTGAGTATGAAGCAGTGTAAAACAATGGTGTGGTAGAGAGTTTGGTCTTGACCAAGCCAACCCAGCTTTTTCTTAGCCATCATCAAACAGGCAAGAACTCACACTGTATTAGTTTTCTTTTGAGATTATATATCTTCTTTCAGTTTAAGGAATGGCATTTTCTGTCTTATTTCTATAAACAGAGATGTAAAAAAGAGTGGCAACAATTACTGGTTTGGAGTCTAAACTAAAGCCGCAAGATTCCTTTGAAAACTGTGGGAATTACTCTTCTGTGAAAGTAGTTTTTGACATGCTTATCTCATAGTAAAAAACTTGCCTTGACTTCTCTAGGACCAACACTTTCCATGGAGATTAAATTATTTTCATCCAAGACTTTTCCAAGGGAATTAAATGAAATATACGAATAAAAAGTGTCATGGGTTCAAGGAGCTCCCATGTAGGTTGACAGACATCACTGTTGGCAGGAGGAAGTCTTTATATTAGTAACTGTAATGGGATTTGTAATGCTTGTGTAATATCATGTGTTCTTCTGCATGTTACAGACAATTTGAAATGGTTATTCCAACAGAAGATTCTGTTATTACAGAAATGACATCAACTTTAAGAGACTGGGGAACAATGTGGAAACAACTCTATGTGGCAAGTACCCTGAATAATGTTGCTTTCATTTAATGCCAACTCAAAAGACACACTGTTGTTTAGATGCTCTAGTTTAGTTTAAGTATATGTTTCATAAAAAACATTCAGTTTGGTTTTTAACTATTCTAATTATGGACTAAATACGTATCTTAATTTCCTCCAATCATTGATGACTACTGCTGCTAAACTTTAGCAACTTATTGATTGAGTCTGTCCAGCTTCATCATGTAGCCATTGGATCTAAGGATTCCTTTGTCTGCTGAATTGAAGTCTTGGAAATAAATGTAACAAACAATACTGGTATTTTATTGAAATATAGAACTACAGTATATTATTGAAAATCTCTCAGCCAGTTGATTTGACTTATACTCATTTTCTCATAGATTTTTATTTCCTCTCACATCCATATACTCACAAGAGCTGAGAATGTGTCTATGTTATTGACGAGGATCTCTTGTATGTGACACAGAGATCAAGGGATGCCAGCTGTTGAGTCCTCATTGCTGAGGGAGGCTGGAGGTGGTTCTTGATAAGCAATAGTGAACTGATTTTTGATTTACCTACGGCACATGACAGAAGTGGATTCTGGTTTTGCACTTCCTCCTTGTCTCACACTTCATAAGTCTGAAGTGAAAGTCCCATGTTTCACAGTTCTCTTGTTTTCCTTATATGGGTATTTTTTGGCTCTGGTCTTTTTCTCCTTCTCCCTGACGTCTTCAGGTCGGTTTGTTTCTCTCCTTGTTTGAATGAAATCGCACTTACGGTGTTCTATGGGCATTAGTGCCTACCGTTCGTTGTTCTGTCATTTCTTCTTGTACTTATATACACATTATCATATTTCATTCATATCAGTCTTAGTAATTCTAACTCCCTACAGAATGCCCTTCCATGAAATTGTTCCTTTAATAGCTACTTACAGTCTTAGCTTTCTGTTTATCTCAGTAGATTTATCTTCTCAAATTTCACTTTTAAGTCATGTTTTTTAGCCTTAACCATTCCTGTTGTCTGAACCCATGTTGTATTTTCTGTTGCATTTCTAGACTAAGAACTGTCTGTAGTATTGCAGTAGCAGTTAAGTGAGCACCAAACACAAACTAGCAACAAGCAACTTTTCTTTCTTTCTCAAAGAACACCCATGGTGTGTGTTATTTCTGTAATCTCTATTTATCACTCCATCCCTCTATTGTGCTCACTCTGTAAATGTAGCCTCTCCAGTTCTGTAATTACCTTCCTTAAAAACTTCAGCTGAAACAAAGATTATATCAATAAAAATGTTTGTGGGTTTTTTAATTAGGGTAGGCAAACTTATTTTTGCATACAGAAAACTCTTCCAGACTCAGCCACCTGACGGTTTCCTATTTATAGTCTTGTTTTGAGTCACCAGTCATTTAAACAGCTCTTACTCCATTGCATAGATCATACAGATGTGGGATTATTCTACTTTACTTATCTAAATATTGTGCAGTTTCAACAGCATCTTAGATGCAAGCTCCCTAGACTGTTTTTCACTCCCATGTCTGCTATAAACCCGCTGCAGTCTCTGATCCTTTTGAGAAGTTTCAGACCAGTGACTTACGTTTCACTGTAAGAAATCCTGCCATTTTCTTCTCTTAATTGGCTACCACTGTAGGTAAAAGTTGTTTTGTTTTGGTGTACTTACAACACACAGCAAAAAACTTGTTCAATATCTCTCTTTATTCTGACTGCAATTCAGCCTTTGCTGACTGTTCCGCATCATTGAACTTTTTTTTTTGCACACCATAATCTAAGCCATAACAATTGCTATAATTTCCCTTTTCCATGCCTACTTCTGTTTCCTCTGCTAGCTGAACTTTTTTTTTAACTTTCTCTTGACTGTAGAGTTGTCTCTTTAAAGGTTTAACTAAAATATTTTAAGTTGTGATTTGCATCATGATTGTCTTCCATTTTTAACATTTGACCTTCTAATCTACTACATTGAAACCAAACCATGGTTTGGACTTGCAGCGTGTGCACACATCAAATGTAATCAAAACCTGTCCACTTGCATCTGTATAATCTTCAGTCCCTCATCCTAACTCATTGCTGAGTTGATAATTATGACTTAAATTGTGAGAAGATTAGCTACCTTCTGCTGATACAGGGTCTGCTCCTACTACATAAGAAACAGTAGTGAGTGGTGCCAATAGACTTCCTATAAGTCAGGATGATACAGAAGTAGCCAGTCTGCTACCTCTTTGAGATGATCATAGAACCTTTGGGTTGGAAGGGACCTTTAAATGTCATCTAGTCCAACCCTCCTGCAATGAGCAGGGACATCTTCAACTAGATCAGGTTGCTCAGAGCCCCGTCCAACCTGACCTTCAGTGTTTCCAGGGATGGGGCATCTACCACCTCCCTGGGCAAACTATGCCAGTGTTTCACCACCGTCACTGTGAAAAATTTCTTCCTTATATCTAGTTGAAGTCTATGCTCTTTTAGTTTAAAACCGTTACCCCTTGTCCTATTGCAACAGGCCCTGCTAAAAAGTCTGTCCCCATCTTTCTTACAAGCCCCTTGAAGTACTGGAAGGCTGCAATAAGGTCTCCCCGGCGCCTTCTCTTGTCCAGGCTGAACAACCCCAAGTCTCTCAGCCTGTCCTCATAGCAGAGGTGTTCCATCCCTCTGATCATTTTTGTCGCACTCCTCTGGACCCTCTGTGATTGTATGGATTGTGTTCAGAGAGGCTGCTGAGAACCAGGTGACCTTTCTGAAACATGCAATTGGGGCAGTTGCTAATTTGCTTCATGAAAGCTTTTATACAAGAACCTACAAAATCAAGTACTTGTTTCTATTGTATTCTAAGTAATACAGTATCATTTTAAACTTGACAGTGAAATTGTAATTAAGAAATACGAACTGTTTCTTGAGAAACAAGAAACTTTCTTCGAAGCTTGTTTGAAATTTCTCTAGATTATAATGGGAAGTAGTTTTCTCAGATGTTTGAAGCATATCTAAGTGTGATTGCTTTGTGTGCTTACATGTTAGCAAGTATGTTGGTATTTTGGCTTCTGCTGGAACAAAAGGAGGAAAAATATGATCCCTTGGTGTAGAGACCTAAATCTAAAAAGCAAGCACAGTTACTTGCAGGTCTGCAGCACTTTGAGATACAAGAAACTTACAGACAAATTCTAAAGCTTTGGAAAAGAAAGGATACCCGAAAATGTTATTTTGAGCTTAATAGTGTTGTTAACTATTAGCATGTCTCTTGTATACACGAGTGATTTATTTCAGTAGACCTTTTCAACAGATACTGCAAACAAAGATGGCACCTGAATTAGTGTTCATTGGATTATTTTTTTGAATTGTAGAAATCAAATCTTTGTACACCAGTGTCTGATGGAGAGCTGTGAAAATATACTGTCAGCCTAGTTATCTATAACATCCCTGTAAAGTCTTTTTTGTCTCTTGCTTCCAATTCAGGGCTATTTGTATGACTTTTTTTTGTTTTCTTTTACTTATAAAGTTCATGTATTCCTTTTTTTCTTACTGAAGTTTCTTTTTTGGCAAGTTTTTTCTTTGCTGCTGTTGTTATTGGTGTTCAAAATACACGGGCTTTCTTTTTTTCCAGACAGAAAGCCAAGACGAACAATAAATTAATGCCCATTTTGCTGAGCTTATGAAGTGAATGAATGTGAAATTAAAAGAATAGATTTATCAACTGGCAGTTTGTCAGAGCCGTTGGAACAGAAAAGTTATTGACGGAAGTAATGGTGCTTCTAAGTGATTTTTAGCTTTTCGTAACAATTATACAGCAGAAGTAGCTGAACTTTGTTTTCAGGCCAGTTGTTCATAGGAAGAAGGAAAAGGGAAATGGTCTTAGGGGTTTTTGGCAAGAATTAGCAGAACAAATCTGAATAGGAATGTTTTTCCAACTTTGTATGATGCATCACTTAAATGGAGGTTGCAATAATTTCCTCAAGATAAAAGTTTCTCAGAAAAAGTAGATCAAGTAAAATCACTTAGAATTGGTGAAGGAACACTTAAAAGAACCTCTGTTTGAGAAGAAACTGTCATGGGAAATTGTTTATGTCCTTAACTGGTATATAATTAGAGTAGGAGGATGTGGTTTAGAAAGCAATTGTATTCATATAATTTCTACTTCACAGTTAGCTGAAAAAGACCTGTCTGGACAAGAGTCTGTCTATGTGATACTATTTACTCACAGTTAGACAGTAGTGTGTACAGTTACATCCATGCAAGGAAAAGTTAAAAGACCATTAACACCCTGTGGTTAAAAGTTTGAATGCTAGGAGGTATTGCCTTTTGATCAGCTGATGTGTATGAGTTCCAATAGTGTTGAATGATATGATCACATACCCAGTTTTGATGAGACAGCAGCACAGAATGAACATGCTCTTGGAATGAAACACTGCTACAGCATGAAACAATTTTTTTTTGTTGAATTTTTGTCATACTTACAAATTAGACTGTGTTAACATGAGGCATAAGGAGTTGTAGTGAAATTTTGGAGTGAGTGTGGTGCATACACAGGGTCTGTGATAAGCTCTGAAATGATTTTATATGCACGCACACACACACCTGCATGCGGGTAAAATGGTCACGTATGATGGGGAGAAAAAAGATCATTACTAATTATGGGAATAAGGAAGGGGTTTTCTTGATTTCCCCACCATATCTGTATTTATTAGGATTGCCAGCTTATACAGGTCATGTAGAGGCAATTACATTTTTATCTCGCAGAGGAATGAGGGGGATCTCTTTCACCGACTGTGGCACATAATGAATGAAATCCTAGATCTGCGAAGGCAAGTCCTTGTCGGCCATCTCACCCATGATCGAATGAAGGATGTCAAGCGACACATCACTGCTCGTCTGGACTGGGGCAATGAGTGAGTAAATATAATAATAAATGGAAATAGTGTAATCTAATTATAATGCCACAGCTTTAGGCTCATTGTAGAATGTTGAAATAAGTAACAAATTTCTGACAGGGGTTACCTTTTTTATTTTTTATGGACTTTCTCCTTCATTGTTTTTCTGTCCACTGTGTTTTAACGGTGAAAAATGACTTGTCATTTTGTTTTGCTTTTTTCTCTCAGTTTATTTTACATAGCAGTGGGACTGTCTACAAGAGTAATGCGTTGGAATATCTGCAGCATCCTTTTGAGTCTTCTTAAAATACACCTGACCAGATTCCTGTGTGATGCAGTTAGAATAGCTCTGTTGCCTTAGCTGAAAATACATTGGCTGACATTGCTTCCTTTTTGACTTGTGTCACACAATTCAGTTCCTACTTGGATGTCTCTAACGTACATCTTGCTACTATGTTTTGCATCTTTCTTTTATCTGAATAGCTAATAAGAACCAACACAAATTGTATTACCTTACTTTTTTTTGTTAAGAAGTGAGAAAAAAGTTAAAATACCTTTTGGCATTTGGGTGCTGTTTCCAAATCTTTTCTTTAGCCTATATTCAGTTAAACTCTGAATAAATGCAGCAATATTCAATAGTAGCATTAACTGAATTTCAGGGGGTTCTGCAGCTACTGCTATCTGAAAGCCTAAATAACTAACACAATGGAAGAACTGTGATCAGCTGTCTATGATTAACTGTCTGCTTAGAATTTTGTGCTAACCGAATGGAATTGTGATGGTTTTTAAAGAGATCAGTTCCTACTCCTTAAAAACATATTTAAAAAAAAAAAATTCTAATCTTTCAAGTTTTTCTAAATTCATCATGACTGCCCCATATGTGTTCTTAATCTTTATTGCTTGCTACTGTGCTGAAAACAAGTTTTATTCCTCTTGATTTCATTATTTTGTGCAGGGGATACAGCCAAGCAGCTTTGATGCCTTTCAGTTCAAATTAAAAATAAGCCGATGTTTTGGCATTTGATGGATTTCTTTTTATCTTCTTTTCTGCAGTTGTCATTCAAATTGACAATATTAGTGCAATTCATATTGTGCAATGTCCACAATAGTACAAAGGACAATATCTGTTGTACATTTTCCACAATGTGAAACAGATTTTAAAATTGTGGAAAAATATATTCTATTAACGTTACAAAGTGAGGAAAGGAGAGGAATCATCTGTGAATGGTAAATACAACCAAAATACATTAAAACAAAACCAAACCCAACTGAGAGTACCAACTAACAGGTGCATTGTTTGTTGGAATGTTTCTGTTAAACTTAAATAGAAGCAATGAGTTAATTTATTTCCTTTGTATGTAAAAACTGCTTACTGTTATTCCATTTCTCATACAGACAACTGGGACTTGACTTAGTTCCGAGAAAAGAATATGCTATGGTGGATCCTGAAGAGATCAGCATTACAGAGCTCTATAGGCTGGTACGTGAATACGGTACTTTTGTTGTAAAATTACATAGTGATATTTTGATGGCAGCTTTCTTCTACTCAATGAAATGTACTTTTTTTGATCAAATACACTGTCATTTTTTAATATAATGAGTTTTGCTATGAGGAGAGTTTTCTTTTGAACAGTTACGTCACTGCTGCATTTGTATGAGATGCTTTGATTTGATGTCAAATTTGTGTGTGCACACATGCTCTTTTTACGTGTTATTTGTTAAAAGTTTTGTTTTCTGGTATATCATTAAAATTGTGACTGTTAACATGAATTTAATCATCAATAAAAGCTTATGAGATTCTTTTTCATTAGAGCTTTACCTGGCCCATGAGTCCTATTAGATAAGATTTGTAGAAATATAACATACTCATGGTACAAGAATTGTCACAAATAATCATATGGGACTATTGGTCTTTTCTAATATATTAATGTAAATAGCAGCTAAACTGCACAGAAAAGCTCTCCTTTGGGTATAAAAACCCATCTTGATTTACTAAAACCAGCATTGATATTTCTTATTCTGATTTAATCTCCGATGAGGTCTAAGAAAACATGCCAATTCATTTATGTGGGCTTGGCTCATATTTAAATACTGCAGCTGTTACAGATATACAGCTCTGAGCCTTACTTGCTTAAAAATAAGTTTTTAATTAAACTAAATTTTATTGATGTTAACTTTTGTATTTAGATATAGAATAAAGCAAAAATATAATTGCTATGATTTTCTGTGGAGCTGAAATTACAAAGTATTTTTGATAATTTTTAATAACATCTGTTGATAACTTGTAATGTCAAGCCTAATAGTAATTTCTTCATGCTAGTATCAGTATACCTTTGGGCAGTTTCAAAGTCATATGTAATCTTATGGAATCCTGTTGAAGCACTAGATGAAATACGGTGAGGAACCATTAATCATAAGAATAAACACACAGAGGAAGAATAACCCATATATTCCATAATAATGGAACTCATGGAGTGCACTTTCAAAAATAAAGAGAGAAAAAAAGCCCAAGATAACCTCAGTTTGAAGCCTAAGTAGCTTAGAAATAGAGTGCTGATCAAAACGATTTTTGGTACAATGTAAGAGGGAAATAGTACAACTTAATATTGTCCTACTGCTTTGCACACAACACCAAGTTGGGTGGGAGTGTTGATCTACTGGAGGGCAGGAGGTCTCTGCAGAGGGATCTGGACAGGCTGGATCGATGGGCAGAGGTCAACTTTATGAGGTTTAATAAGGCCAAGTGCCGGGTCCTCCACTTCGGTCACAACAACCCCATGCAATGCTACCCAGGCTCGGGGAGGAATGGCTGGAGAGCTGCCTGGCAAAAAAGGACCTGGGGGTGCTGGTTGACAGCCAGATGAATATGAGCCAGCAGTGTGCCCAGGTGGCCAAGAAGTCCAGCAGCGTCCTGACCTGTGTCAGAAATAGTGTGGCCAGCAGGAGTAGGGAAGTGATTGTGCCCCTGTACTCGGCACTGGTGAGGCCGTACCTTGAATCCTGTGTTCAGTTTTGGGCCCCTCACTACAAGAAGGATGCTGAGGTGCTGGAGTGTGTCCAGAGAAGGGCAATGAAACTGGTGAGGGGACTGGAGCACAAGTCTTATGAGGAGCGACTGAGGGAACTGGGGTTGTTTAGTCTGGAGAAGAAGAGGCTGAGGGGAGGCCTCATCACTCTCTAAAACCACCTCAAAGGGAGTTGTGGTGAGGTGGGTATTGGTCTTTTCTCCCAAGTAACTAGCGATAGGACGAGAGGAAATGGCCTCAAGTTGCGCCAGGGGAGGTTTAGATTGGATATTAGGAAAAATGTCTTTACAGAGAGAGTGGTCAAACATTGGAACAGGCTGCCCAGGGAGGTGGTGGAGTCACCATCATTGGAAGCGTTCAAAAAACATGTAGACATAGCACTTCAGGACATGGTTTAGGGGACATGGTGGCGCTGGATTAATGATTGGACTTGATGATCTCATGGGTCTTTTCCAACCTCAGTGATTCTGTGATACTCTTAATGGGTGAGGAAAATGGTGAAGTCAAATCAAAAGAATTTAGTAGCTTCTATATAGCAATCTGCCAAAGACTATGAAATATGGATGTGATTTTTTCCATTTTAAAATACTGTTATTTAGTCTTCTGCTAAAGCATTTTTTTGTGTGTTTGAATACTAGAATGTTACATCATTAACTATTTAAACCAGCTATGAAATACTGTATTGTTACAGCACAAAACTTTAAAGTGGCTTAGAATTTTCAGAGTGAAAAAAAGGTAAACTTCTAGAGGTTACTGTTTTTCCCAGTGCAGCACTGGGAAGGTCACTTGCTTGCATTCTCCTTCTCAGATACAAAAAAACCCCAAAACCCCCCACCAAAACCAAACAAACTATTACAAGGTAATACTGGATTAGAAGAGGAGAGTTTATCACCTCTGGAAGAAGGAGCAGGCAACTCACAGAGAGTACAAGGATCTCGTTAGGTCAAGCAGGGACAAAATTAGAAAGGCAAAAGCCCAGCTAGAGCTCAGTCTGGCCACAGTCGTAAAGGATAATAAAAAATGTTCTTACAAATATATTAACAACAAAAAGAGAGAGGCAAGGAGAATCTCCATCCCCTACTGGATATGGCGGGGAACATTGTTACCAAGGATGAGGACAAGGCTGAGGTACTCAATGCCTTCTTTGCCTTAGTCGTTAATAGCCAGTCCAGATATCCACAGGGTATTCAGCCCCCTGAGCTGGAAGATGGGGATGGAGAGCACAATGTACTCCTCATAATCCAGGAGGAAGCAGTCAAGGACATGCTAAACCACCTGGACACCCACAAGTCTATGGGGCCTGATGGGATCCACCCGAGAGTACTGAGAGAGCTGGCAGAGGAGCTTGCCAAGCCACTCTCCATCATTTATCAGCAGTCCTGGTTAACAGGGGAGGTCCCAGACGACTGGAGGCTTGCTGATGTGACGCCCGTCTACAAGAAAAGCCGGAAGGAGGATCCTGGGAACTACAGGCCTGTCATCCTGACCTCTGTACCGGGGAAGATTATGGAGCGGTTGGTCTTGAGGGCGCTCACAGGACATGTGAAGGACAACCAAGGGATCAGGCCCAGCCAGCATGGGTTCATGAAAGGCAGGTCCTGCTTGACCAACCTGATCTCCTTCTATGACCAGGTGACCCGCCTAGTGGATGAGGGAAAGGCTGTGGACGTTGTCTACCTGGACTTTAGTAAAGCCTTTGACAGCGTCTCCCACAGCATTCTCCTGGAGAAAGTGGTGGCTCATTTCTTAGACAGGTTTACTCTTCGCTGGGTGAGGAACTGGCTGGATGGCCGAGCCCAGAGAGTTGTGGTGAATGGTGCTAAATCCAGCTGGTGGCCAGTCACAAGCGGTGTTCCCCAGGGCTTGGTTCTGGGACCGGTCTTGTTCAATATCTTTATAGATGATCTGGATGAGGGAATTGAGTGCTCCCTCAGTAAGTTTGCAGATGACACCAAGCTGGGTGGGAGTGTTGATCTGCTGGAGGGTAGGAGGGCTCTGCAGAGGGATCTGGACAGGCTGGATCGATGGGCTGAGGTCAACTGTATGAGGTTTAATAAGGCCAAGTGCCGGGTCCTGCACTTGGGTCACAACAACCCCATGCAGCGCTACAGGCTTGGGGAGGAGTGGCTGGAGAGCTGCCTGGCAGAAAAGGACCTGGGGGTGCTGGTTGACAGCCGGCTGAATATGAGCCGGCAGTGTGCCCAGGTGGCCAAGGCCAACAGCGTCCTGTCCTGTATCAGAAATAGTGTGGCCAGCAGGAGTAGGGAAGTGATTGTGCTCCTGTACTCGGCACTGGTGAGGCTGCACCTTGAATCCTGTGTTCAGTTTTGGGCCCCTCACTAGAAGAAGGATGTTGAGGTGCTGGAGCGTGTCCAGAGAAGGGCAACAAAGCTGGTGAAGGGTCTGGAGCACAAGTCTTATGAGGAGCGACTGAGGGAACTGGGGTTGTTTAGTCTGGAGAAGAGGAGGCTGAGGGGAAACCTTATCGCTCTCTACAACTACCTGAAAGGGGGTTATGGCGACGAGGGTGTTGGTCTCTTCTCCCAAGTAACCAGCAATAGGACAAGAGGAAATGGCCTCAAGTTGTGCCAGGGGAGGTTTAGATTGGATATTAGGAAAAACTTCTTTACAGAGTGAGTGGTCAAGCATTGGAACAGGCTGCCCAGGGAGGTGGTGGACTCGCCATCTCTGGAAGTGTTCAAAAAACGTGTGGATGTTGCACTTTGGGACATGGTTTAGGGGACATGGTGGCGTTGGATTAATGGTTGGACTTGATGATCTTGAAGGTCCTTTCCAACCTTGTGATTCTGTGAAAAATTTAGAAATTGGGTTTAAGGAGGTCATTCAGTATCACGTTTTTTACCTCTTTTTGTTTTGAGATTTTTACAGTTAATTCAAACTGACTGCTGTGTTGCTTCTGGTATTTTTAGATGGAGCATCGCCATCGAAAAAAAGACACACCAGTACCAGCTAGCAGCCACCATCTTTTTGTTCAGATGAAGAGTCTAATGTGCTCCAATCTGGGAGAGGAACTGGAAGTAATCTTCTCACTCTTCGATAGTAAAGAAAATAGGCCCATCAGGTACCACATGATTTTTCACTGGAATACTGGTTTGACATAAGTTTTGTCAATACACAGTGTACATTTTGATCCAGGTAACAAATATCACATTTAGAAACAAACAGAAGTTAGTCTTGATTTAGGATAATTTTTTGCTTCCTTTTGAAGTTCAGTTTCTATACTTAATAGTTTGTAATATCATTTTAGGTTTAAATAATGTATATTTCTCTGTCTTGTTTACCTATTTCAATTTTCAGTTGGTTTTGTGCAGGAACATGTATATCTGTATGCATACAGAGTGAATATTAGTTCTGTGACCTAAAGGTCATTTTCAGTATCTCTGTTTCCTCTCTCCTCATCAGTGCACATTCAAAACTGAGAACTGTTGCTTGCTCTGTAATATTTATGAGATGAATTCTCCTAGGTACATGAGACTTGAGGACTGCCCTTAGTGAATTAAGAGTCCTTTTATAAAAGCAGTCTGTACTTCAGTGAGGAGGGGCCTGTTCTTCAGTGAAACACTCAAACCCAATCTCACATCCACTTAGGGTTTGTTTGGCCTCTTTTTTCGGTTGGGAGCTGATACTGGAACCATTCTTTTTCTGTTTGTCATAGAGCTTAAATTCTGTGAGAGCCTTGATAACCTTTGAATTTTTAAATATTCAGTACTTATTTCTACTCCCAGCACACTTCTGGCCCAGAGAGAGAACATGGGAGTGAACAGCAGTGGAACCACTATGCACTTAAATATGAGCACAGGAGAGCAGAATTAATACAAGAGCCTTACAAGTTCTGTTTGAGGAATATGTCAGGAAGATTGAACCAATAAATGCTTGTGCAGTGGTCATGGGTGTGATGGATTGACCCTGGGTGGGTACCAAGCCGCTCTATCACTCCCATCCTCAGCAGGATAGCAAAAGAAAATATAACGAAAAGCTCATGGGTTGGGATAAGGGCAAGGAGAGATCACTCACCAATTACCGTCACAGGCAAAATAAACTCAGCATGGGGAAAATTAATTTAATTTATTACCAATGAAATCAGAGCAAGATAATGAGAAATAAAACCACATCTTAAAAACACCTTCGCCGCCTTCTCCTAGAGCTCAGCTTCACTCCCGATTTCGCTCCCTCCTCTCCCCGAGCGGCGCAGGGGGTCGGGGAATGGAGGTTGTGGTCAGTTCATCACACGCTGTCTCTGCTGCTCCTTCCTCCTCAGGGACAGGACTCCTCACACTCTGCCCTGCTCCAGCGTGGGGTCCCTCCCATGGGAGACAGTCCCCCATGGACTTCTCCAACGTGAGTCCTTCCCACGGGCTGCAGTTCTTCACCAACTGCTCCAGCCTGGGTCCCCCCACGGGTGCCATTCTTCAGGAACAGGCTGCTCCAGCCTGGGTCCCCCGCGGGGTCACAAGTCCTGCCAGCAACCCTGCTCCAGCCTGGGCTCCTCTCCCCATGGGGCCACAGGTCCTGCCAGGAGCCTGCTCCAGCGTGGGCTTCCCACGGGGTCACGGCCTCCTTCGGGCATCCCCCTGCTCCGGCATTGGGCCCTCCCTGGGTGCGGCTGGAGATCTGCTCCCCCGTGGAGCTCCATGGCTGCAGGGGCACAGCCGGCCTCCCTGTGGGCTTCCCCAGGGGCTGCCGGGGAACCTCTGCTCCGGCGCCTGGAGCCCCTCCTGCCCCTCCTGCTGCTCTGAGCTGGGGTCTGCAGGGCTGCTCCTCTCACATCTTCTCGCTCCTCTCTCCAGCTGCAAATGCTGCCTGCCGGTGGTTTCTTTCCCCTTCTTAACTCTGCTCTCCCAGAGGCGCTGCCACCATCACTGATGGGCTCGGCCTTGGCCAGTGGTGGGTCCATCTTGGAGCCGGCTGCATTGGCTCTGTTGGACACAGGGGAAGCTTCTAGCAGCTTCTCACAGAAGCCACCCCTGCAGCCCCTCTGCTACCAAGATCTTGCCATGCAAACCCAGTACAATGGGAGATCACCTTTTGGTCAGAAAGCTCCCATTCATAATTTGCTGCTCGTTCTTGGCCGCTCTAGTCTCTGCTGTCCTCATGGTAAAAAAAACATGTTCTGGAGGCAACAAACATCATCTGCTTTAAGATTAGAGAAATGGCTATGAGGCAAATGAAAGACTAGACTTCGAAGCAAAAAACATTTTAGATAAGACAGCTCACAAATACGTGAAAAGAAATATAATCTACTGCACTAAGGCTGTCAATAGGGTAAAAAGTGTTACTCAAAATGTGCACAAAGCCATGACTATGTACTAATTGTCATCTTACATACGGCAGTAGGAATTTGGGGAACCATGGGGAATTTGGGATGAATTTGACAAAATTATGTCTGTGCTTTGTAGTTGGGGAAGATAACTAACCAGTAATTTGAAGGAAGATTATACTGAGTAAACTGATTTTTATTGTTAGTGAAATCATACATATGCAACTGTTGTTACACTGTTAGATGCTAAATACTGACACTTCATTCCGGGCTGCACTTTGGACATTACTCACCAAAACACAGTTTACTGTCATTTCTGAGAATTAAACGTGCATCAGGGCACATCTTTTCTGTTCACTCCAATGAATGCCACAGCAGGTGATAGATTTAGGAGAGAGCTTCAGACCTTGACAGAAAACAATTTGGGTGTTATGGATTGCTGAAAACAAGGTTAGGGCAATAGTGGTGGTATGAAAGCAAATGGATTGGATTTCATGTTCACATGAAAGCACAAATTCTAGAGCTGTTTGTCACATGCTTGCTGTGATCTGACCTTTAGTTATTGATTCCTGACTCCAGTGTCTGTTTGCAGCTGCTTTATTATGTGTGAACTTCCTCATGCCATTACTGGCAAACCTTGAAGTGTGTTGCCATGAATCCAAACTGCCTTCTAGGGCATGGGGGGAATGACAAGATGAACTTTGTGAAAGTAGTTTGCAGCCATCTGCAAAACAAACATACACCTCCACAACAAGAAAACCACAAGAAAAAACCCTCCCAAGAAACAAACAGAAACCTCTCAACACATTGAAAAAACTGAAGCCAAGAGAGTTTTCACAAGAACGAATTAAATACAAGGTATATCTGTGTCATGAATTCTGGAATGCAGAGGTGTCCAAGCTTTATGTGGTCTTCCTGGACTAGACCTGGAAGCCACATAACCAGGGTATCGCAGAGTTAAACCAAAGCTATTTGGTCCTGGTACACAACAGGGTGGTATGATGTATAATATTTATGCAGTACAAGTGGGTGGGATATTTCAGAGGTCTTTGAGCCCTGGCTGATGCATGGATGAAATGAACAGCTTCCCTCAGAAAGATGGTGTATGAGAGGAGACAGTGTCTGCGCTCCCCAGCTACTGCCGTTCGCACCCTGCAATGATGCCGAAGCCTTCTGGCAATAACAGAGTTGTGCAGCCTGGATACGCAGACTCTTCTGCTCGCTTCTGGTGCAAGTGCAGGTCAAAAGCTCCGTGTGGCAACACCTTAAGGTCTGTCACAACCTAGCTGTGTCATTTGTCTGTTGGTTTCCTAAGTCATTGTCCTGTGGTCCCGCAGAAAAATACAAAGAAAATAATAGGTGAAACTTGTCGATAGCACAGATAAACTTAAGGAACTATACATGATAATTTATTTCCTGAAACAGAAAGATCTTTGGTTAAGAATAGAAGTATATGAATAGACATGACTTAAAATGTATTTTTTCAATTAGTTCCTTATGGTATTAGAATTTTGGGGGTTTGTTTCCTTGAATGTTGTCGCTTTTTACCTCAAGTTTCAGTTTTGCTGGCACTGTGTGTGGACCAAGTTTTCCTCAGGAAGTCCCGCTCGTTTTAATGAGACCGTTTGAATGCGTAATGTTAAGTACAAGCTCACAGGTACAATTGCGCCAAAAATGTGGCTTTATGTGGATTCTAATATAGTGTTCATTGTCCATCGGATCTAAATTGACATAAAGGAAGTGATTTCTGTAGCCTCTTAAACAAAGAGCCCATTTGGAGACAGTAAAAATAGCAGAATTGAGGTTTAACGATAGAATTTCCGTTCTGATATTTTTCTTAAGACTCACTTAGCTTCTTATCAGGTGGACCTGCAAATGTAAGACTTCTCTATACACCTATTTCATTTTTTGTAACCTCAGATTTATGCAACTGAAATAGCAGCTTTAAAAGATTGTTGGAGGACTAGAAGCAATACTATCTGATTAATTTTTTTAATTGATTGCATATCTTTTTCCACATCCTTTTTTTTGTTTTATGTTACCCGTTTCATGCATTCAGCTGTTTGAACAGAAACATTTGTTCCAGTATCACGGTTAAACTAAATTGCAATTGTAGATACTGAGGTGGGGCAAGTACCTACAAAAAGTAATAGTAAGACTTTAGGAAGCTTGAGTACAGCAGTTGCCTTCCTAGTCCAGCTCCAGACTAGTGCAAGAAAAAATAGCCTCTGGGTAGGATGCTCTGATTCAAAATGGTTAGCAATATTCAGAAAGAAATATAGCATGTTTGAGCTCACAGTTCACTTGGCTGCTTCATGTTACTGGCCTGCAAGGAACCACACCATATAAATGATATTTTGTGGCATTTTTCTTAGTGAGAATATTTTTACTGTATTAGTAGAAAACTATCTTTATATTGCTGCAGATTTCATACAGAATGTTTTCATTAAATTTTGAGTATTTATACATTACTGATAAAAGGATGTAATTTTTACTAACATGCATAAAGCAATTTGATTTTGTGATAGTGACTTGGCAAATTTGCAGTTACTGATTTTTCTGATCAACTGTAGAGTTGAATACTTTGAAAGGGTTTGATTTTTCTCTTATTTTGAAAATATCTGAGTTGTTAATAATGTGGATAGCTTGTTACCATGTGGAAAAGTCCGTGCTCTGGAAAAACAAGATAAGAACAAGGTACTTTGTAACATAGGGAAGGTATGGTTTAATAGCTGAGCTTTATATTAAAGGGCAAGAATAAGGTTGTCCTTAGGCCATTGTAAAGTGAGTTTTCTCAGGGAACATTGAGAACTGATCAGACTTAGAATATAGACATTGAACAATGAAGGGTAAACTTTGAAATGTTTTTTTGTTGTTCCCATAGTTATAGATTCTCTCTGAAAAAAAGCATGCCCTACTAACTGAGACAAACCAAGTTAGAAGCAGAAAGCAGAGTGTGTTAACAGTTCTTGCATTTGACGTAGTGGGAGTAGAATTGGATGTCTAGTAAGAAAATGGAACATCATTACATGCTAGGAACAGATTAAAAGAATATAGTTGTACAAAATAGAAAGAGATTTAGACATCAGACTGAAAACTGCGATTCTGAATGTCAGCATACAGCTTTTCTCTAGTTCTTGTGACACGTGTTCTGCCACCGGAACTAGGTTCTGCAGGTATTCTTGGCAGGGCTGGATTCTAACACAACACAATGCTAGCCAGTGTTTGTCTTTGTAAAGACAGCCGGAGGAGGAAAAGGACAAAAGTAATAATTGTAATTCCCTTCACCTTTTATACAGTATCTTAATGGTGATTGCTGTAGCTTAAGAGACAGTCCAGACTCCCTGGAAGATAGGAAATGTAAGTTTGAATAGTCAAAGACAGAGCAAGAAACTGAGCATGGGTCTTTGTTTTTTTAAAGAAAACCGAAACCTATTAATAGAAATCTGTTCTTCACCTACACTGTACTCTTGTTCCTCTTTATTTAAAAAACAAAATAAAATTTAAAAAAGCCAAAGTGGTCACCGCATGCTTTATATTTAAATTTAGCATTTGCTCTTCTTCATCACCTTTTGTTTCTCTGATTAGTTGTGCTTCATCAGAAAAGAATTGCTACTGAAAGAGCATGCAGGTATATCTTCATGGCGAAGGAGGACACCATCAGGCTCTGGAATCTGAGTAGATGGAGATATCTTTCCATAGTTACAAGTAAAATGCCAAGATTAAGACACATGCCAATGCTTAGCGTTTCCTTTTTGTTTAATTTTGGAAGGTTTGATGATGAATAAATGGACTTTAGGATTGTAATCCAGCTCCAAAGACTTCTAAACTTAAGTTCTTTGTGTGAATTGCATATCTAGGCTCCTCTTGCAGTTTACAGAGACCTAGTTATAGTCGGTGAAACCTAGAAAGCGATTCAGCTGATGAAATGTCTGTGTCTTCTTTAGGGCATGTTGGATAGCTCTTCAGAATCCATAGGCTGTATTGATTAAAGAGCTGCTTGGCATACCCTGAAGTAATTTTGAGCTGAATCCATCCTATTTCGTTTTTATTTTCTGTTTCACTGCTTTAGATCTCAATAAAGTTTGAGACTTCAAGTTCAGAAAGAGTTGATCTTGAATTCATAGAGGATATAGATACTCAATATTAGTTATCTGACTTCTTGACAGTAGCCCCTCAGGGTGGAATCCATAAGGAAAAGCACTCTGAATTGGCTCTTAAAATATTTGCAAAGGATTTAGAGAAGATGGATCAAAAATAAGTGATATATGTATGTGCAAATTTACTACTGTTGCTTCAGTATATATTGAAAGTCTTTTGTTAAAAAAGAAAGCATGGTCTGTGTGTCTCTTGTTATTATGTTGTGGTAGGCAATGTACATGTTTTAGGAATGTTATTCTAATTTGAGATATAAATTGGTGCTCTCGTTGTGTGACCTACCAGTGCATTTCTAGGATGACACCTTATAAAATAAGTGAGAGAAATTAAAGCCATAAAACCATTAAACCATTATTGCAGTTTTGATAATGTGTCTTCGTATTCCTTTAGTGCTTTGAATAAAAGGAAAATTAAGTAAATTTATAACTAGATTGTTCTCAATTAAATAATTTTTAATCTTAAAAGCATGGATAAGCGCTCTTAATTTTCCCAACATGTACTAAGTATTATATAATAATGTGTTTTTCAGGTGAGGTGTGAGAAATTGTGATGTTGCAATGAATTAGTGACCTGCCCAGAGAAGAAATCTGATGTCAGACAGTGACAAAAAAAATCAGTGTGATGCTTGTGGTTCTTTTTGACCTTTGGAATGCCTAGCCAAAGATTTCTCTGGATTGGTAGCAGCTGTGATGCATCACTTGCACCTAATTTAGTGTGATCAGTGCCCACTTTGGGCAACAGGGATTCTTCTGTCGACTTTAGTAAGCTAGAGATAAATGCTCTTTTGTGATCACTTACTGTTTGTTTGGGACAGTATGGGACCGTACTTTTCTCCAGGCTTTTTTTGTTGCTGGAAATTGCTATTAAAAATAACAGTTTCTACTTGTATTGTCGTCCACAATAACATCAGTTCTGTTGTATTAAGGTAGATGTAATAATAAAATACAGGTTTATTTATGAGTTTATTATTATTAATAAACAGTAATAATAAATATTACTTTGCAGACTGTTTCTATATTGATATAATTACCTAGTATGTGTCTTCACACTTTAAAAGGCTTTTATTTGGACATGAATATTCTACTTCCTGTATGGAAGAAAGAAAACTGTCAGTATTTAAGTCAAGTTTTTAAATCTGAGTGATGACATGGTTATGCACTTGATGCATTAAGACTACAGTTGCAAGTCATTCATTGTCTACTTAATTGGTGCATACTAATTTTACTGTGTATGCATATGTATATATCCATATTTTCTAGCTAAACTAGCTGCTAGGCATAATTTTTGCTACCACTTAAATTAACAATAAACAGCTGAAGTCAGCCACTGATGATTCCTAGAGTTTTCCCTGGTGTGTTCTTGTATCTTGTTCCATTTGCCTTCCCTTCTTTCTGCTTTGCAGTTTGCTTTCTTAGAACAGTAACAGCCCCTGAGCGGGATAGAGCAAGTGTGTGAATGGCACAGCTTTAACACAGTACAGCCATATGGCTTGTCCCAGTAAAATTCTTTGTTTTATGCACTATTACGTCTTCTAACCTTACCTTATTTCTGTTAAGGTCACAAGCCCTGTCTCTGTATTCTTCAGGATTTTGTTCTTTAAGAAAATAAAAGGCTATCTTGATGACCCTTTAATTTGTAGAACTAATTACACTATTAGAATGCTAAGGCGAAATTTTTAGCATACATGGTTGTAGACTACTGTTGTTAGTGTATTTGGAAAATGGAAGAGGTCCATGATCCACATCTTCTCTCAAGGCTTTTTGTCTTTCAGTTCAGTCCGGTTTTCGTGGCCACTGCTGAGCTCTTACTGGCTACTTAGAGTTGTACAACATCTTAGTCTGTTTCTAAAGCATATTATCTCAAACATACTCAGGCTAGATCGACTGAGAGTCCAGATGGTAGTTAATTAGTATTGTTAAGAAAGGCTTTGATAAAATCTGTTCTTGAATCTGGCATGCTCAGCAAATATTTGAGAAAAGCAAAATCAGAAGGACTTATCAATTTAATACTGAGTTTTGATGGTTTGTTTTTATATCATCCAATTCTGATATAACTAGATGAACAGTTTGACAGTCAAAGACTGCTGTCTAATTCAGCAAGTAGTGCCAGCCAGCAGGAGTGGATTTGTGTAGCAGCAGTTCATGCTAAGCCCAGTGTTAACATGTGTAAATGTTTTATGGATTTTACATTGGACTAACTCTGTGGTTGTGTGAACTGAGTGGCAAGAGCATATGTTCCAGTTTAGTTTTATGCAGAAGAAATCCAGCTCACTAGCTTAGACTGTTCTGGGTTGTGAATCAAAATGTGGAGATGATCAGAAGATTTTCTTCAAAAGCAAACATCTGATTCAAACTAACCTGATCATGTAGATGGTAAAATAGTGTAAGATGGATTTTACAGGATCATAATTTGAATGTGGGAAAATCCTGTAAAAAACAGAGTAACTCGGCTGTACTCGTGTAATTTTTTACTTTGAGAGTTAGCTGATCTTTTTTAGCCATTACGGTCACATTACAAAAAAAATTTCAGAGTTAAAAGTGATTATAGATACCTGAATGCAGTTGATTTAATGTGAGATGCACTTATGAGAAAATAACTAAGTTTAAACTTTAGGTAAAAGATAGGACATTGTTAGAGCTCCAGAGGAAGACTGGAAATGTGTGTTTTCCACATTTCAGCAGAGTGCAATGATCCTGTGTTCTGATGCTCTTTATTAGCTGCTTTATAAATCTATTGTAATGTGTGGTCATTTATGAGATTTGTGAATCTTTGGAGGTTTTCTATTCCTAAGAAATGATCAGTAGCTTCTGTTCTGTAAAATTGGGATATGAAGATGCTTAGCTTCCCAGCGTTTAGAGTACGGAAGAGTGTAGTGATGATTGTTTGCTTTGGGGATATCTTATCTTACCAGCATAAAAGTTGATGAAATGAACCTCTTTTCGTGCAGTTAGAGCACAGTTACAAAGCCAATACTGTGTACTTCAACAGATTACACAGTTACCAGTTTTGTAGTGGCAGATTTTCAGAGAAATAAAAGACATCTGATGATAGTACATGCTTTTACCCCACGTGTACTCATATCATTTACCCAATACAGTAGTTTGTTGCAGCAGTGATGACCTTAGTGTAGCCAGAGGGCCCATTTACACTGGAGCTCTAAGAACACCAATCCTTTAATCAAGGATATATTGATTTTTTTTTTTTTTTTAATCAGATCCTAGAAAGATCTCACCTATCAGCTTTTAATAGAATCAGTTTAACAAGTTGCAAAGGACAAAGTAACAGCTTAGCTGTTTTCCAGGCAATGTGCATTATTCACTGAGACTGTTAACTTTATTTCTTACCACAAGAATATTCTGTTGTTACCAAAAAAACAAAAACAAAAAAACAAAACCCCAAAGAATATATTTACCAGGTGACTGTTCAAAAATCAAACACCCCAATGTCCTCTTAAATACTTAACCTTTCCATTGTAGATATTGTAAGACCATATTTATAGTTGTGGCACATTGCTATCCAGAGGTATTGCCTATTTTTTTTTATTTTGTAAACACCAACAATATTGGGCAGTGTATTATGAAAAAGGGTATAGAGGGTATTAAGCCTGCTGCCCACATTTGTTCAATTCAGACTGTGGACCCCGTGCCTGGCGTTGATGAGTATGTGTAAGAATGCTGCATCATCTCCTGCCCAAAGTCCAGTTGCTTTGCTGTCCTTTACATTTATGTAGCGTTTGTTCAGTGTTATGTGAACATACTGCTATAAAAATTATTTTTCTTAAATCTGGAATGTGACACACGATTCTTGTGTACCAGTGTCTTTTCTAAACCAATTTCTTAATGTTATAATTTTTTCCAAATAGCAATGCTGTTAATAGGACAATTTCAAGGCAGCACTTCAGAAAGATGGAGTGCGGTAAGATTGTCTTTCATTGGTATACACTTTGTGTCTGTGTCAATATGATATGAATATCTTATCACAAATGATTGATGCCTCTGGCCCCATCTGTGTGAGGAGCAGAGATAAGTTGGCATGCTAATCCTCCTTTTCCTATCACCTTGAACAACCTTATTTGTAACTATCATATTGCCCTCAAATGAACACAGATTCTTAAGCAGCACAAAGAGGAATAGGCTGTTTATCCAAGGCCAATGAAAGCGAAACTGCATTTTCTATTGTCTGAGCTTTTGATTATATGCTTAATGATTGTGTAAACTCCAGACCGTATTGAAGAGTAAGATTACTCTTCCTTTGTTTCATTTTCAACCTCACCTTTTTAGTGACATTCATACACATCATCAATCTTTTTATGCCTTTCTTCCTTCAGTTCTGCTATTACTTTAAATCAGTTAAATCACTTGCCAAAAGTGGAAATCCACATCTTGTTGGTGAAAATATTTACTACTTCGTGTTCTAATTTTTGGGTTTTGAGGTTTTTTTTTTTTCAGAAAAAAGCCATAATGTCATTTTTTCTCCCATTAAGAAACAAATATTCTCCTCCCTCCTTATCGTATTGAAATCGTAAAGGAATTTGGTATAGTAAGAGGATGTTTAAAGGCATTTTTTTTGCAACCTCTGTCAGCATCTTCAAACCTGAGATTTGTTCTCTTCTAGCACAGCTGCAAGAACCCAACTTTTAATCATCCCTCTAACTAAAGTTTACACAACTGACTATTATTAACAACAGCAAGGACGGGCTTGAATACCTCTTGAATCAAGCTGATAATACATTTCCATTACCCAGAAGGCTCACTATTGAGAACCCATGATGTCTGCGTAGATATCCCCGTGGCCTCTCTTGAGCAAGAGCTCAAAAATTCAATATTACTTTAGGCATGTAAGTGGGTTACACTTGAGTTTCAATATCTAGTTTTCTTAGGATCAGTGCTCCAGAAATCAGCACTCTAAATGCAGGAGACTCAAATAGTTAAATTCTTTGTTGCTTCTTAACAATGTTGAACACTAGACTACAAAGGAGAGAGAGTATATATTTGTGAAGCTGTAGAGTGTGTACTCAGTGCAAGGCTTTAGCGAAGTTAATAAAAAAGTACAGGAGAAGAATCCTGTATGGATGGCCCCCTGGCTAATGGAGAATATGTTGCCTGTTGTGAGGAACAGTTCATTAATTACAGTAATTTGGAACTTCAGGACAAGTAAAGACAAGTGATAAAGTGTGGTAGTGGGGCAGTTATTAACTTGCAGAGGTGGAAAATGGAGAAGAATGTGTAAAGAATGGTATTTCTGTAAAGATCCAGATGACCCAGCTGTCTATCTGTGCTGCTTTTATGTGGTACTTACATATAATCACAAAATCATGGCATAGTTGAGGTTGGAAGGGAACTCCAAAAGTCAACTGATCTAACTCTGCTAGAGCTGGTTGCCTAGGACCATGTCCAGATGGCTTTTAAATGTTTCCAGTGATGGAGACTCCACAACCTCCCTGGGCAACCTGTGCCAGTGCTCAGACACCCGCACAGTAAAGAAATTGTTTCCTGATGCTCAGAGGGAACCTCCCGTGCTTCAGTTTGTGTCCATGGCCTCTTGCCGTATCACTGGGCACCACTGAAAAAAGCCTGGCTCTGTCCTCTTTGCACCCTCCTTTCAGGTATTCATATATATTAATAAGGTCCCCTCTGAGCCTTCTCTTCTCCAGGATAAACAGTCCCAGCTCTCTCAGCCTTTCCCTCCAGTCCCTTAATCATCTTCACAGTCCTTCTTGGACTCTCTCCAGTGTGTTCATGTCTCTCTTGTACTGTGGAGCCCAGAATGGGACAAAGTACTCCAGGTGTGGCATAACCAACACTGAGTAAAGGAGAGAAGAATCACCTCCCTCAACCTGCTAGCCATAATTTGTCTAATGCAGCCGAGGATACTGCTGGTCTCCTTTGCCACAAGGGCACATTGCTGGCTCATGTTCAACTTGGTGTCCACCGGGACCCCCAAGCCAAGCTGCTTTCCAACTGGGTGGCTCCCAGCATGTACTGGTGCCTGGGGTTGTTCCTCCCCATGTGCAGAGCTCTGCACTTCCCCTTGTTGAACCTCAGGAGGTTCCTGTCAGCCCACTTGTCCAGTCTGCTGAGGTCCCTCTGAGTGGCAGCCCAATCCTCTGGTGTATCGGGCACTTCTCCCAGTTTTGTGTCATCAGCAAACTTGCTGAGGGTACACTCAGATCATTAATCAAGACGTTAAACAGGACTGGACCCCGTATTGACCCCTGGGGTGCACCGCTAGTTGCTGACCTCCAACTAGACTTTGTGCCACTGATCAGCACCCTCTGGGACGAGCCATTGAGCCAGTTTTCAAGCCACTTCGCTGTCTACTCATCCAGCCCATACATTTTTTTATATGTGCATACATGCACACACATTAGTTGATATTGCAATTTTCTGTTGCTGTATGTACAATATCTGATTGTTCAATATTTAAGTTTTGTGGTTTTAAATCTTGGAAATTCAGAGGCTTTATTGATAAATAACCCTGCATAAAGAGAGGAGTTTGTTCCTGCCATTATCTGTGAGAATTAATATCATTCTGGGAAAAAAACTGTTTGCTTTTTTTCCTAGCTGTTTAAGGATACGTTTCAACTGTATCTCGGACTAAGTTAACTGATCCCAATAGCATAGAATTTCTGGGAGGAGTGAACACTGACTAGAGAGGCAGAGTTCGGACTGGACTTTGTTGTAGTTTTTCAGCAACACAGAATTTTTATGAAGAAAAAAAATTATGTACATGAAAGTGTGCTTAGTAGAATGCTATGTGTTATGCTACACATACAATCTAGGTGCTCCTTTTAATTTTTAATCTATCATTAGGTGATAGGCTACTCTGCCTTTTCCCCTTAAAATACTATTTTTTTACTGTGTGTAACCTTCACTTCATTAATACTGTTCCTTGCAAATTATTACTCAGATACCTCCACATTACTCATGGATGCTTTTTGTCTTGTAGTAGTCTTGGATCTCGACTTTCTCCATGCAAATGTGCCTGCTAGGCAGGGCAGGGGTTTGAGCTAAAGGAGCTAGCAGGGTTTCCGGTAAGAGAGAGTAACCTGTGGGAACCAGAAGCAATGAACTCGCCGAGGGCTACTTTTCCTTTATAGTATTTCCACAAAAGCATTTTTACTGGATCACAGCATAGGGTAGCTCGGTGTTATTTTCATTTTCCTGTGCAGTGTGCACAAAAATATCTCATCTTTCACAGTATTAAAACTGTGCTACAGCAAATTACATAAAATCAGTGCATCTATATCTGTACCTTACAGATTCAGGAGAGATGAAGCATCTTGGCTTTTCTGGCTAGCAGACTCTTTTGACAGTCCGCCATTCTGTTACTCTGTGTTGTCCTTCCTCAGAAACAAGATAAAACAAAGCCAGCCTGGTCTTATTTACTTCTTGCTCATTCAGGAGGTAGTTCTGATTTTAGCAGAAGGGTTGAAACACCTTGAAGGAAATGTAAAGATCGCTTTGGCAAGAGAGCAGCCACTGCTCTATTAACAATCCTTTATGCCTTTGGAATGAAAATACCTCTTTAGATGGATAACTTGGTATGCACATTTGTGAATGTGGTTGCTAATTTTTTTAACAATTTTATGTCATCCTTTATAATGATATATTAAAGGGGCCTTACAAGAAAAATGGGGACAAATTTTTAGCAGGGCCTGTTGCGATAGGACAAGGTATAATGGTTTTAAACTAAAAGAGGGTGGATTCAGGCTAGGTAGAAGGAAGAAATATTTCACCATGAGGGTGATGAAACACTGGCACAGGTTGCCCAGAGAGGTGGTAGATGCCACATCCCTGGAAACATTCCAGGTCAGGTTGGACGGGGCTTTGAGCAGCCTGATCTTATGTCCCTGCTTATTGCAGGGGGGTTGGACTAGATGACCTTAAAAGGTCCCTTTCAACCCAAACTATTCTATGATTCTATGATTTTATATATATATACGCACACAGACACTCAATATATAAGAAGGCTTAATTATTTCATTATTGGCTTTAAGACAAAACACCTGGTAATTTGCCCTTGTGGACAAGAATGTATTTGGTGTGATTGTAATTGGAAGTAAATACAGGTTTATAAAAAACAGCTTAAAAGAAGCCTGAAGTTACAGAAATTTCAAAAACTTCCCTTCAGAAAATGTGCCTCATTTTTTTCCAGTTATTCATTGTGAGCAGAAAGATTCCTACGTGCAGGAATACAGTCAGGACATAGATAGTCAGTCAGCCGTTCCTTGGCAGGAGTAGTGAAGTAGTAAAAGTCATAGGGCTTCTCCTCTGCTTGGATCCTAGACGAGGAGAAATTCTGGAGTAGCAGTCATCAGAGGAGGTTAGCAAAGAAGTTGTTTCTTGGTCCCAGTCAGACTGGAAAGGTGAAGGATGTGCCTCAGGTGAATAATACTTTTGCCTTGAGAACATTGACTTGAACTTCCTGCTGTGGAGTTCCTTCACGTCGGAGGTAAGAACACTGAAGAGCTGGCTCAGTCAGTCAGTGTGCCCTATGAATTACACTTTCATTTCTTTTACAAAGCAAAACAGTTCTGAAAGCAGAGTAAAAGATGCGCTCACAGTAACTAATAGCCTGACCCGTAAAGTACTCAACATACACTAATCAAACTGTGGAACTTGAGCCTCTTAGGTACCCCATGAATATTCAGGCTACTTGCCTTATGGTGTAAGGAGGATTTTTTAAATTTTTTTTTTCATTCCCTGATTCTGGTTTTGACTAGTTCTGGATTTAGAAACTCTTCACAGGAACATACCGTGACCAATGAGAATTTTCAAAATCAGTGGGTTGGTATCTTACAAAGATTTATGTAAGTCTGTCCTCTTTTTCTCTTGTTCCTATTAATATGTAATTATTTTTTTTTTCCTTACCTTTCAGATATCAATAGCAAAATATATTTCATTTATCCCTCACAAGTAAGTAATTTTTTTGATAGCCCAGTTTTACATACTCATCAACAGCAGTAGTATAAGCAGACATGATTTATGTAGCAGGAAGAATGTGTATGAATGTTTGGCACAGCTGCATCCTCCAAATGTTTTGGCCTTGAGCTAGATTCTGTAATAAATGTCTTTTCTACAGATTTATATTGCCCTTCACAGACAGGTGATCAAAAGGGTTTGTCCTGGCTTTAGGAGGTTTTAGATGTTTTAATAATATTTCTTTTTACAAATCATTCATTTAATCTGACTTTGTGCAAAGCTGTGTAATTTGCTGTCATTAATGAGACATTTTTGAATTGAAAGAGAGTAACATTTTACTTCAGGGTAGTGTTCCAAGTATTCTTGGAGGAGTTGACATTTCAGCAAGCCCATTTGCACTGGCCTGACTGCCCAGACTGTCCTGTTCGGCGATTGTATGGGAGCTGCTGCATGTGAATTTGCAGCAAAATAACTACATTTGTGGATAAGTAAAATGAGGTAGATATGGTAGGAGTGACTTTCTAAAAAAAAGGCACAGGTGTGGTCTAGCAAGAAAATGCTTGTGAAAGGGCTTGGTTTTGTATTTTATGGGGTGACAGAGCCTGTTTTTAATCGTATCTTTCATGTGCTCTCAAATCAATAAGTACAGATGTGTTATTCCCAGGTGTGAGGGTGCATTAGAAATCAGTTGTGTTTCATGATGTAGCTCAGTTCCTCTCATGAATTCAGTGAAACAAATGCACTTACATATCTAGTGTTTACAGATTCTTTCTCATATATCTTTTATGTGCTGCGTTTGGAGTGAGGGTGCTAGCTTCTATAGATCTTTGAGCTGATCTTGTGTAGATAGGTGCTTTTTTAAAGCAGACAAACCAACCCAAGCAAGAGGAACCTGCGGTATCAACTAGGTCTCTCATATGCATTAACAAATAACCCTCTTACTGTTTGTGTTTTAAAAATTGCAAAGTAACAGGAGAAATAATTGGTTTTGATTGCAGTGATGAAAGCACTGCAAGACGTGACCTGTCTCGTAGCTGGTGGAGCTTAAATGATTAGTTACGTTCAGGAATGAATGCGGTGCTAGAACAGGGGTGTGCGTGCACCAGCCGTGACGTATTTGTGACAGATTTAGGTAATGATGAGATGTATTCTACACCAGTGGTATTCTGGTGGGTTTGCAGATCATCGTACTGGGAACACGCTGCAGTCGCACTGGCTACCGGCAAAAGGCGTTTTAGGGCCAGCACGAAAACACAGACTTGCTCTTTATAAACCCCCAAAGAGCGATGAATACGTAGGAGCCCAGGTGTCGCTGGCGGGAGGGGCGTTTTCTTAAATGCTCTTGTTTCCCTTCACTTTTACCAATCCCTCCTGCTCTCTTCAAGTTTAATTTCCATTTTTGGGAACAGCAAATCTGCTTGTATCCTTGACTTACCTCAGTCAGTGACTAGGATAATAATCAAGACTGTAATTCAGCTTAAAGGATCTGTAGGTCTGTGCACTGATAATGCTGTGCTGCAAAATGTTTATCCGTGGTGGCAGACTAAGCTCACCATTACTGGGAGCTCCAGCTTCTGGTGTATGTTGTTTCTTTAGTTGTAAATACCTGCGGATAGATTCCAGCATGCTGTCTGTCATTTAAAACTGTATCGTCGTCTTCTGGCTCTTGGTACCTCACGAAAAATAATTTCAAATTACTGCTTCCTAACTCTTTTCAAGAAATGTGTGATGGCACCTTTCAGTTCAAATACAGGTGCAAATATCTAAAATATAATGGTGTGTTCATAAAAACGGGTTTCTCAAGGCTGTCTTCAGTTAATAAAGAAACAGAAGATGAGAGCAGGAGCTTAATTTCGCTATATATGTCTGGTTTTCTTTCCCTCCCATCTCCCTTTCTGCTTTCCCTTTTCCTTTTTCCCTGTTAACTGTACAGCTAACCAAGGGAAATTGGGTTCCACAACGTAAAGCTAGCATTTCAAAATGTTTTTCTTCTTCTTCCCCCCATGTTGTCAGCATGGCTAGGGGACGTGGAGATAAGCTTCGATGTAACATCATAATATTGTTTTGTTTGATTTATTTTTGTTGATGCTTTGAACTGAAATTGGCCAAAATGTTATTTTTATGGTACTCACTCTTCCTTTTCTCTCCCCCTTTGCTCATTGCTACTTATTTTACAGCTAGAAATTTGCGTATCGTTTTCATAAGTGCATAACAGAGATAAAATACAGGGGCTGGCTTACAGCGGAACAGCTTGTACTGCTAAGTCATGTTGGCACATTTATCATTCGGTTATTCTCTGATTAAGAATGTACTTTTAAGGCTTTATTATCTTTACTTCAGTAACTTAGGTTGTACCACGTTTTTCTGCATTTCACCGCTAAGTATGAGGGTAACATTTTGCGTCTCATCTTGGTTTTATGAAGTCAGTGAGCCTGTAGCTGTAAATGAAGTCAATTCAGATTCAAGTTCTTAATGAACATCCATTAACGGTTCTCTGGAATGTGATAAACCTGAGCTGGAGAATTACGTGGCGGTATTCTCTTATTGCCTCTCATTATTTGCTTTAGAGATCACTGTAACCTGTATTTAAGCAGAGAACATTTATAAAGATATCTGAAACTGAAGCTCTACTGAGAACTGTATTTGATGACGTAGCTTTACCACGAGAATATGCCATGTGGTATAAATCTGGCTGGTTCGTTTTCTGATAGTGTGTTTATAAATCACAGAAGCAGCAATCTGTCTAGACTGGTAACGTGACTGGGAACATTTTCCTGCTAATACTGAGGAAACGGGGGTCACTTATGAAAATAGAACAGTTTGTGGCCGTGTTTCTTTTAAATGCCTGTGTTAAGCCTGAGATTTGGAACACATTGTTACTTTGTTAATACACGGGAAGTTACAGCACAAAAATCCCTCGCTGACCTTCTTAAATTAATCTCTCCAGCATTAGTTATTTCCTTATTTTCGCTGGGAAGGCAGCAGAGCTTAAATGTGTGCAGCATGTTTAAGGGGCGAGATTGGTACTCATAAAAAATTCATTGCAGTCGAAACTAGAATCAAATCATCTTAATAGAAAGGAAAGTTATTTCTGCTTTGGGATGCTGCTGCGTGTATTTGCCATAACTATGTACAAGAAAACTGAGAAAACTGCTGAGAAGACTGCTGTGCAGTAAGATGCCAGCCCTGGGGTTAACCCTCTGGAGTTTTTGCTGCTGTTTGAAACCAAGCTTTCAGATCTTGGGAATTCTGTCTTTATTTTGTTTTTGGAAGGTTGTTTACTTTCCTCACCCGTTTTCTAACCTGTTTGTCTCTATAGAAATGCTTTGAAATGGTATATAAATGCACATGCTCTCTATACTTAGATATAACATTGCCATTTTCTTATATAATCTTACAAATCTAACCACTTGCATTTTTTCTCTGGTAATGTTCAAAGATAACTGTTTTAATCTGAGCTGCAACTGGTACTGTGATATGTTTCAAGCAAAAAAATGTATCAAAGCACTGAACAAGGATTAAGATTTTTTTGTTTTTATTTGTTGTTTCCAGTTTGCTGTTTTCATTGCCACTGGGTCCTATGCTTCAGTCAAACAAAATTCCAAATTCAAATGAGGAAATTAGATCTGCATAACCATTACATGTCTGTTGCAATCAGGGCATTTCTTTGTGGCATGACAAAAGTCCTTGGCTTCTAATTGTGTTGTGAATCATAATCTCATGGTCTGTGAGTATAAGCAGAGCTTAAAAATTTCATATTGTAGTGGATAGTGAGTAGGAAGCTTTCCAAAGATGTGCCTTTGTTTCTGTAGAATGTAAGCTTCAGTAAATACAGAATACACTCCCAGTTAAGTTCAGTATTTGACAGCTCATAGGTAAAACTATGAAGATAACTTATCCACAGCAAGACAGTTTCTTGTTGAATGGTATTTTTCTTTGAACCAACATGTCTAGTGGTTGCTTTAAAGCCCAAAACTGTAGTGAAATGCGGTGTGTACGTAGGTATTACTTGTAAATAGTTCTGCAGACTGAAGATAAGGTGGTGAAATTCAGAAACAGCTCATATTGGTAGGCGTCAATACAAATTTAGCCAATGTACTGCAGGCTCCAGTGCACAGAAGCTGTATTGTTACTGCTGGAACAGAGACTTTTTTCTTTTTAGAAAACCATCAGTTTTGCATGGTGCCCGACATAATGGGGCCCTAAAACTGCTTTGGTAATGTAAGTAATAATTCTTGCTCAATGTACAATAACTTCGTGCGAGACCTATAAACAAAACTCTGCACTTCTTTTATGGTATTTTCCAATATTGCAAATGAGCTAAATCTAAATGAAAGGGCAGGATTATTTTGAAAACCATTTTTAAATCAACAGCAAAATACCAACTTGTTTCTCTGTAAAAATATACTCACGTAAACAGTCTTTAAAACTCAATTTTAAAGTTTCCATGGAGACCTAAGCTGCAGAAGTTGGCTGTATCATAGAACATGAACGTCTATGAGAAAATAGCGTTTTCATGCACTTTGAGGTATTTGAGTTCAACTCTGGTATTCTTAGGTTCTGCCTTTTATGCTGTCTGATAAAAAAAGCTGCATAGCTGAGGATTGCACAAATGTTTTCAAATAATTACAGTGAAAAAGCCTAAGTGTTTGTAGGTTCAGCCTGGATAGCTGGCACTTAAAAAAATAAAGCATTCTGCAGACATAGCTCTTAAGAAATGTGCTCTTGAGTGTAACAGCATCCTGGGCTGTGTCAACAAGAACATAGCCAGTTGCTTAAGGGCAGCGATCATCCCCTGCTCAGCATTGCTTAGACTGTGCTGGTTTTGGGACCTCCAGTATGAGACCTATATTAGTGAAATGATGTGAGTTCAGCAGAAGACCTCATGTTGTTTGTGGGCAGGAGCTCCTGCCCTGGGAGGTCAGGCTTGAAGCAGTGGGGCTTGTCCAGGCTGAAGAAGAAGTGGTTTTGAGGGGACCTAAGTCACCTGCCTGTACCTACAAGAAGATCAATAGCATCAACGGTGCATTGTGGGATAATGAGAGACAAGGGATATAAATTGAAACAAGAGGAGGTCCATCTGGATATAAAGAAAAAATGAGGGCAGTCAGACACGGGAACTGGTTTTCTAGAGTGGCTGCGTGGTCTCCCTGAGTGAAGGTTTTCAAGACCCAACTGGCTAAATCTCTGAGCAAGCTAATCTGACCTTATAGCTGACCCTACTTTCAACAGGAGGTTGGATTTAGAGGCCTTTTGAGGTCCCTTTCAATGCGAATGACTGATTCTGTGAATGATCGGTGCAGATTTTCTACAAGGCAAATGCTGGTGCAATAAAGATTTAATTAGTCTCTGTTGAGTTGGATCTTATCCAACATATTCCTAGTGATTTTCCAGCTGCATTTTGAAAAGCTGTGGATGGTATAGAGCATTGGTAAACCATGTTTAGCCTCCGGGATAAGCAGAAGAGGTGGATACAGCCGAGAAAAATCCTAGTTGCACTTTGGAAATTGTGTTTCTGATTTGAGCATTACAGGGCATCCAGACGGAGATGTCTGGCCAGCTGGGGCTGGGGGTGAGAGGGTGAGGAGAAACATATATAACACTTCTGACTTCTTTGCTTTTCCCATCTTCCATACCTCTCTCACTGCAGAAATGATTGTTACATTTCCTATGAGGCTGTATCTTCGAGAAAATTATCCAAAGCATGGAAAGTTTGTTTTTTCATAAACTTCCCATGCATGAATTGCCAAGTTTGCTCAAGATTATCCATAATGGACCTATCAAATAGGAATGTTTCAAAAAGTAATTTCTCTTTCAGTGGGGTCTTATGCTCTCTTCTATTCTGAAATAAGGATTCTCTGCATCTCCCTACTAGCAGTATTAGTACTTACATCAGCTGCAGCATTTAACATCCCACTGTAGACTGCAAAACAGATTCCAAGACTCTTACAAGACTGCTAAAATCGGTGTACTCCAGTGAGAGATTTTGATAGAGTTAAGTAGGAAAAATGTCCCCTAGGATTATCTTCCCATCTATGAAAAAAAATACTGGCTGAATACAAGCATGGCGATGTTGACATTTACTACACACTAATTTCAGTTCTAGAATGAATGGATTTTATCGCTGGTGTTTCTCTGTGTACTAGGATATAGAATATCATTCTTCCAAAGGACAATCAGTCTTCTATTTTGTGTTGAGATTTTAGTAATTTTGTTAGATAAGTAAATCACCACCTTTGCTAGTCTATCCCCTTTTTTTTATTGATACGGCTGAGACTTTTAGAAAGAAATTATTTCTTTCTTTTATATCTTGAGGAAGGTTGCATCTGGAAATAAGATCAAAATAAGATCTACTTTGCTGTAGTGTTGTTCAATGTATCTGTCATATTTGTTCTCTTACAGCGAAAGATTTTTTTTAAGACTGAATAGAAATGGTTTGCCAAAATGTCCGGAAAAGCCTGAAAGACACTGTTCTCTCTTTGTGGTGAGTTTTTCCTATTCTCAGTCTTTGTTGTGCTGGGTATTGAAAATACAAGTTGGATTAAATTACTCTGTGGTCGACTCAGAACTGGTCCCTAAGCTTGACATGAACATCAACCCTAAAGGCTGGTTGAAGTGTATTGCTCAACTCCCAACGTGAATGTTTTCTGGCAATATGTGGACACTCATCTAAAGTTCCACATGGGCATACGTACCAGTCTTTCTCCTTGCAACAAGGACCAGCTGGTTTTCCTCCTTGTGCGTTCTACACCAAAAAGACTGTTTGTGCAGCACTCTCTGTACTTCCAGAATATTAGGAACTGCACAAATATATCGCTGCTGTTAAAGGCACGCAGCGAATCTCTTGTGTCCTCCCACTGATTTTGCTGCATTACAGCATATTCTAGCCCATGATATTTTAGAACAGTCGTTCTGAGTGCATGACCGCCAATTTGAAGTGTTAAAGGCATAATTTGTTAATGCTGTATGAATGAACTCGCTGTTCATTTATCACTCTCAATGGCAGTGAAAGCAACGTGTAAAGATCTCTTTAAACGTCACATTTTAATCAGGAATCAGAAATGATGAGGTTCTGATCTTGTGCAGGATTTGGGTAGCAGTGAACTCAGGAAGGACATCTATATCACTGTCCACATTATCCGAATAGGTAGGTATAATCGCCTGTGAGTAGTAATCTTACATTTGTTAGACATATGAAAGTAAATAAAACTGCTGGGGGGTCAGCTTTGGGATTTGTTAGATCAGGTAGGCTTTTGGATAAATTTTTTTAAAAATAAAATGCCAGTTTTTTGATGGAAAAAAAGCTTTGGATTTCTCCTCATTGTTTTACGTTATTTTTCAAGCGTAGTGCTAACTGAGTTTAGATGCAGGATATTTTGTTACTATCACAAAACAAGATGAAAGTGTCAAATATGAACTGTGTTAAGAGGATCGAGTTTTCATTGGTGAGTCCATTCTTGTTCCGAAGAGAGTAATTTCAAACATCCTTTGTTCATAAGAAAAACTTGCCTGGAAATTTAATGTGCTTAATAAGTATTATATACTGTCAGATATTATATATCTGATGTATATCTGAAATTGTTCCTATGAATTTTGCCTTCTCCCTGACCCCTTTAAAAAGAGGGAGAGGGAAAGAAGTGCATAAAGTCTCGTAATAATTTTAATCCTTGATGCTATAGACAGATACCAAGTCCTCTAGAACAAAGCGGAAGAGAAGAAAAGTGTACGTTTGCGTTAGGTATTTATTTTAAGTTATCCTCTGGGCTGTACTGATGTGAAACAATCTTCAGGTCTGCTTCTCACCTCTTAGTTATGTTGTTTTGTTTGTAAACCGTCTGTGTAGTTGCACCATTGCAGTACTAAATTTAAATTTTCTTCCTATTTTTGAAAGTTATTTTGGTTTGAAATACAGTTGCTCTAACTTGTGTTGAGTTCAGAAGCAACTTGTTATTTGTTACAAAGTAAACACTTTTTTACAGCTTTGAGGAATGATTTTTCCTTGTATTTTGATGCTGGTTTAGCGTTTCATCAGAATATCAAAATATTGTGTTTTGTTTTTATTGGAAAGGATTGGGAAAAGCTATGGTAAACTCTGATGTAAGTATATTTGGTGAGAATAAATGCTTTAAAGAGGAATAAGGAGTAGAATTTTTCCTATTGTAGAGTTTTCAAATATATTCTTAGTCAAGTTTATAAGTGAACTACTGAAATATTAAAAAGTTAAAATAAGATTTATATGCTGCGTGGTGTGAAAATGAACAATTACTCTTCTAGCTGCTGTGATGCGTGGGAATGTTTGGAGGAGGCATTGCCCTGCAGCGGCTGCAAGCATCGGCTTTTCTTGTCAGAAATTAGGACTTGGTGGGAAAGAAACGTAGCTGCCAGTGCACAATTGAATAAAATGGTTAGAAAGAGGGCAGTTTCAAATGCCAGGAACACAGCGAGAAGAATGATCAATGGTATTTAAATCAAATTGAAAAGGCTAGAAAAAATATTTTATTTCAAATCTGTTTTCCTTGGCTGCCTTCTTTCTTTCCTTATCATAAATTGTTCTTCTGACGTTTGTCATCTTTCCTCCCTGTATTTTATTTGCACTTGATTTTCCTGCAGCTTGTTGATTATCCACTTGCTAGCCAGTTGCCTATTTGGAAGCAGCATTTCATTATTAAATTGTAATGGCTCAATCACAACACCTCTCGTATCAATCACGGCTAACAACCACCACAGTAAAATAATTCTTATTGGACAGCAAACGTTGAACACTGTCATGTCTGAACTTTAGATTTAATTTGGTGGTGTTATGGGTGTGCTATCACTGGGTATCAGAAAGTGTTGTCTGTTGAGTGGAGGTCATGAGAGGAGGAGAAGTACCTCTGGTCTGAGACCTTTCAAGATCATCACATATTTAGTGGGAATCCTGTACCACTTGTTATCTTACCGTAGTGTAAAAACGGACCAGATTCACAGTGAGTACACTTGGCATCATCTACTCAGACCTGTCACCATACTGAGCTGGATTGTTCTCTGCCTCCCTTCTGTGGATTTAAGAGACTGTTGCAGGCATTATGCATCAAATATGTATTTTGTCTGGCAGGACGAATGGGAGCTGGAGAAAAGAAAAATGCCTGCAACGTACAATATAGACGGCCCTTCGGCTGTGCAGTCCTCAGTATTGCAGATTTGCTGGCAGGAGATTCGAAGGATGACCTCGTCTTGAAAGTATACATGTAAGGAATGCTTTTTTCTTAGTTTTTAGAAGTATTTTAGAGTCAGTTTGTATCAGAAGCAATGGTGTTAAATGCAATGCAAGTAAGTAACTGTAGCTCCTTTCTGTTCCAAAAAAGTGTTGTAGCTAATTTCTTTTTTTTTTTTAGCCATAGTTTGGAAATTTTGTCTAGTGTTTATAAAGTGGGATAATATTAAAGATAAAGGTTACATCCTTTTAGATCTTTGTGTATGTTTCAGCATTTTTCACATCCCTGTAAGAGCTTCTGGAGCTCTGTTTTTATGGCAACATGAAGTGCTTTTAGGACTTGTTTAAACTTCTTGTGCTGCCTAGGCAGCTAGTGGAAGTATTTTATAACTAGAGAAAAAAGCAGGCAGAGTATCATTTTGTGAAATGAAGCAATTATGTAATGGGAATAACAAAAGTATAAAAGACAGTGCTGGAGAGTGAGAACTCAAAAATAGATTTCAAAATGAGTTGTTGATTAAATAGTGGATTTTGACTGATAGTAATTGGGAGAAAGTTCAATTTTCTAGTTGTAGCAACACAGTGCATGTAATTTCTTGCTGATCTTTGACATTATAGTAAGAACTGTTTTGTGGAGTGGTCTATTCTAAGCACATAAACGTGGGACATATATCGTCGTGCACACGAGGAAGTTCTGCCCCTCCAAGGGTTATCACTCAGATCTTGAAGGCATGGAAGTCTTTCAGGCAGCCTTTCTCCTCTCTTCTGTATCCCTCTGTGCTGAATTAGAGCTGCTGGAATCAGTGCTGCAGAAAAGCAATTTAGTGTGACAGTGGACATGTGGGCTGGCTCTTATTCAGACTCCCGGGACGTGAAAAGTCAAATAAATGTTTGCTGTCAGTTAACAAATTGTTAGATTTGTCTGCCTACTATAATCTATTTTTTTTAATCTTGCCTGTTTGTTCTAAAATAACAAAAATAATGGAAAAAGAAATGTCACTCAAAACCAGATTTGGTGGTAAGACTAACTCCAGTGTAAACCACGAAAAGTGAGCATTAGAACATGGTCAGATTTTCCTTATGGAAAAGCAGCTATTTTCTAAATGTACACTGAAATGTAATTTGTTCTTTCACTGACTACCTCCTGAAGATCACATCTTATTTTAAATAACTTTGAAGTGTACAGCACAGATTCTTTTCTGTCTGCTAAGACCGTCTCTGAGTCCTGTGTCTCCTCTTGAGTGTCACAAGATAGATTTCTGTGTGGTTTAGTGCTGAAGGATAGATCTATACAGATGATGAACTTGGTCACAGCTGAGTTCCTGAGCATAATTGCTCATATCTTTCTGCTGCCCTTTGCCATATGAAGCAGATATTTCCATGGTGCCTTTCTCAAATGGTAAGAGCACTCTCACCCCTTCCATTGAGTCAGGCAGGTTTGGGGGCTTTATTAGCTCTTATTGTGTTACTAGTTTTGTAAATAAGAGGATTTGTTGAGAGATATGTGGTAAAGCTGGTCTGAAAAACTTGTGTTCCTGTTTCAGTTAAGAAAGTTATCGTTTTTCTAGGTGCAACACAGAGAGTGACTGGTATCAGATCCATGAAAATATCATTAAAAAGCTGAACGCACGTTACAACTTGACAGGCTCCAACGCAGGTGAGCAATTTGCCACATTTCTGTTTGCATTCTTAGGGATTTCTTAGTTTGCTAATGAAGTGACTCTATTTTAGAAGGACTAATGTCTATGAAAGAGATATATTTTCACATAGAGAAAAAATTAGGTGAAATTTAGGCGAAAATGTATGATATTGACGTTCATGTGCACATTTAGAAAAAAAAAGTCACTGAATTTTCTTTAAGGACCTATGTAATTTTATTCTATGCTGAGGAGCTACAGTTTGCTGTGGGGTTCTGTTCACATGTGGGGATGATCAAATTCTTGATCCATGTTGCTTGACATTTCTGATTCACATTTTCATCAGGAATATAAAATTTACCATTGGCAGTGTACATCAATTAAACTTCAGAAAAAAATTAAATGGGAACTACTAGTGTGCTCTGCATTCCTAGAGGTAGAGTTGATACTTAAGAGTTTACCAACAGTCCTCCATAGTCAGCTATATGTCACTATAACTGTCATCAAAATAAATTAGGGCATGAGATTTAAGAAATGGGAGAAAACAGACCTTTGTTATTGTGAGATGGTGGTTTGACCCATAGCAGAGGTTGGATTTGCAATTTTTTGTTGTTTTTTTTTTTAATAGCAACTTGTTAACTTTTTCTGAATGCTGTCATCCAGAGATGCAGTCAAACTTGAAATGAAACCTGAAATGGAAGCTCATGAGTCTCTCATCCTTGTATTCAAATATTGTTTTGTCCCTGTGAAACGTTAATTAGTTGAAATATGAATGTAGAAAAATCTCAGATGAACTCATTTTCCAGGTTATACTGTAATTGTAACCCCTTTCATGTAGTAGACTTCATGCTCCTTTAACTTGATTTTGGGCATAATGATTATCTTGAAAATTTACGTTCAACAACCTTTAGTGGATAACCAAGAAGCACATAAAAGCTTATGTTACTTATCAAGACTGAAGTTACATATTTAACCATTTCTAATGCTATTATTTTCTCATAGAGAGTCTAGCCACATATATACATACATATTTAAGGTTTAGAATATCATGCATCCTACTGGACAATAAATGTAAAAATCATGTAGTGAAAATACAAGAGCACATTACTGAGTAAGTATATTGTTGGGCTTCTTAAATAAGTTAATCATATTCATGAAGAACAACCTACTCTTGGTCATTCTGACTGTCCATGCAATATCTGCTTACTCTGTGATACATCACTTATCCTATTCCATTCTCATGAAATAAGAATTCGCAGTTAAATACCCAGGTGAGTAGGAGACACTGGATAAATTTGAATACTCTTAATTACGTGAATATTCAACATGAAAGGCATGTGGGACATGGATTTTTTTCCAGGTTACAGGGAGCTGGAAACTAAAGCTGGCAAATTGAAGATCAGTTGCATTTTGAAAAGTGTTGCAGAGGGAGGGAGGCAGAGAGGAAAGCAGCACAGAATTCCAGTAGTGCACATGAAGATTGAGAGGGAAAGAGGAGGCAAGCGGTAATGCCACTTTGAGTACTGAGTAACTGAAAGATAAACTAGGTAAGGTTATTTACATCGCACACGTGAAATTTGTTCCTCTGTGACTGCTTAGCAGCCTGAAAAAGCACTTGCAAGATTTTAGCAATACGTTCAGGTACTTCTGCTGACACTTCATGGAAAATACTGTTGTTACGCTAGCTTGTATTTTAACTTTGCCATCTTTTTCTGTAACGGTATTGAATGCCTGGTTCTGAAGGTTCATTAGCCTTGTTTGCCACCTTATAGTTGTCAGAAAAGGATAAAATCTTGCATTAGAGGAGACATGGGTCTTTTCTCTCTCTTGGAAACTGTTGTAGGTATGAGCCAAATACCAGAAAGCTTGAATTTTTGGTTTATATCGCACTTGCCCTTTTCAAATCACGTTAAAAAGACTTAAGAAAGGAAACACAGTAAACAAACAGCAAAGATGCTTCAGACTGTTGGCTATCCTCTAGGCTTGTTCCCTCTTCAGATTCTCTCTTGTACAGTTTCTTTCAGCTCACGAAATTTTCACACAAAGTCTTTAGTTTTCACAAATTTTATGTCCTACTGCTGAAATAGTTTATCAGATAATTTGTAATACTCTTCAGAAAGAAAAAATCTTCCAGTTTTCTGGAGAAAATGGAAAAGTAACTTAAAATGTACTTTCAGTGTTGAGCATGCTAAACATGTATTGCCAGACTACAGCATTTTTATTTAGCATTTAAACCTCCACTCCCTAAAAAAGCACTTTTGCTACTTCAACTCATGACAATTCTTAAGTACAGAATGCTCTTGCATCTTATTTTCAGTTTGTGTCTAAAAAAGATCAAATAAATGCAAATGACCATCACTTCTTAATACAGCCCAGAAAGGAGCAGGGGACAGATACTGATCCCTCTTCATCCCTCTTCTCAATGGATGCAGGAATGGAAGGACTCAGTCTCATGGATAATTTAGCATCATTTGCTGGAGTGGAAACTAGAATGTGCATTTCTAGTTTTATTTTCATTCCTTTTCTGCATGAATTTCCAGCATAGCAAAGACTAGAGTAGCAGGTAGTAGATCAAATTCCCATTCACCACTAGTCTTTGCAGCTGGTGTCAGGTGCCAGCTTACTGGAAGACACCTGGTTGCCTCGTGTAGATCATACCATTAATGCAAAGGCCAAATTATACAGCCTTTGCTGCATATAGTAGCATTGTTATTTCTTACATTGGGTTCATAGTATTTGTAGGATAAATACAATTAGATCTGGATGATTTTGTAACTATTAAATCAGGTTGCAGTAATATGGAGTGGAGCTGGCTATAAAAACTAGTTTTCTTGTAATTTTTTTTTTTTTTTTTTTTAGAAATAGAAGCTAGTTACTTTTTTTTAAAATGAAAAATCTGTGAAAGAATGAATAGTCCTGCACAGAGATCCAGAGATCACGCCTAATTACATCAGTCTTACAAGGAAAATAACACATTTCTATCTCTGTATTTTTAGGACCAGGGATCAGTGAAATGTATACTACAGGTAGAGAAAACAGTTACTGGCTTCTCTCAAACCATATAAAATAATCTTCTATCCCTTTATGATGTACTTTAGATAGTGAAGCTTAGCCAAAGTCGTTGCTTTCATATCAAAGCTTGGGCTGCTGTCAAATGTCAAGATCTCTTCGTAGGGTTTGCAATGTGGGCCATAGCTGCAGATCTTATTATTTGGGTGTGACTGTGAAACTATACTCTGGACCTTTCTTGGGACTACAATAAACAAATAGTATTGGATGTGGGCTGCTTTTCTCTTTAACAACGCAGGCACTAATGCATAAAGTGCCTTGTAAACTGTTATTGATCACATAATAGCTGCTTCATTTGCTCACAGAATTACTGTGCCATGAGTGAACCTGTTGATTTTTAAAATGGTTTGAAGTGCGTTTTAGGATGAGGGGCAAGAGAACAAGGCCAAATCTAGTTGTCATTAAACATGGTTCTACAAATAAATAAATAAATAAAAATCACAGAATGCTGCTCCAATAGTACATACCTTATGCAGCATCAGGGATTTCTTTTTTCCGTCTGATTTTTAGTAAGAATTCATCATGTGCAACTTTATGTTCTTACTTGTAGCACTACTTCTTTTCTTTTTTCCTCAGTTCTTTAGAATTTCAAAAGTTGAAGTGTATTTTGTTTAATACAGCACATGATGATGGAAGAAGTGTCTAGTAACTGGAACAGTGCTTTATGTCTAGTGATTGGAGCAGTCCATTGGGCTCTGAAGGTAGAGGATTCTTGTCCACAAAAATTACCCACTTATGACTGTGGGCAAGTTACACAGTTAAACAGTGATGGTTCTTGCTGTAATCCCTACTTAAACGCCATCAGCATCTTCAAAGTACCTCCTTAGGCACAAGATCTTCCTGTAGGCACCTACAGCTAAGGTAACTTCCATTTCTGCTGCTGCTTGAAGCTGAGAACAGGTGGGTATCTGGATGCACCCAGGACAGGGTCAGGGTATGGGTGAGCTGGATTTAGCTGCTTGGGCACTAGGCTGAAAAAAACCACTGGAGATGATTGCTGTGACTCTCATGCCCATGCTACTTCAGGGAATACATAAATATTCACTGGGTTTACCACAGAAATTATTTACTACAGTGTTTGAGACATTCTTCAAAGACAGAAAATGTCTTGGTTCAGACTGTGATTTGGAAAAGGATTTTCAGTCTGTCTCACATGTCCCAGATGAGCATGCTAATCACTTGGCTTCTCAGACTTCCCTGCAGCAACTATTCAGCTTTGTATACAATCAGAAAATGTTCATTATACCATGGGGAAAGTGAAAGTGGCTCTAAAGCTTGCTGAGTGGTGCATGATTTTCCTAAGTGCGATCTCTATTCATGTCCTCTTAGCAAATCTTATATATGAGACATTTAAACCTTGGTCTAATGTTACATGTGAATATTCTCCCCAATGAGTTATCTTATAAAAAGCATATTAAAAAATTGATGAAAAATGCACAACAATTTCCACTTTCTTCACCCTCCTTTGAGAAGAAAGACCGGATAGCTTTGTTTTAAGGAGATGCAAAACATTCCTTTTTGCTCCACTTTTTACTTTAGGTTCCTGGCATTCTCATGTGTAAGCTCCTGTGTAAATGCCAATTTAGATCCCCTTGTAAAAAATCTTGAAAAGCTGTATGTGCCTCTCAGTAATTCCTGAGAGCCAAGACAAGGATAAACATACTTTTCAGTTGTTACAGCAGAGGTGAAAATCCTTTTCAAGTCCTATAAATATTAAATTACTGGTGTAAGAAATTATAAACGTATCTAGCTGCTTTGTAGCTGTGGACTCTTGTGTGCATTCCACAAAAATAGCAAATGTAATGGAAAGGTCTTTTCCTGTGCCATTATCTTGGAATGCTCTGATGAACTAGACAAGAGTGATGTAACCTAATTGCATGTTTACTGAACGCAGTGTGGCGTATTCTGTGGGTGCAATGCCAAACTTACATTGCGACACCGCTGGAAACACTGTTAATTATACATTAACTTTAATTGGTGGGAGGACCTTAGGGTTTAGAGGAAATGTATTCAAAGTGATGGGATTTCTCTTGTCACTCTTGGCTTGAGCATGATTTCTTCCCCCTTTTTTTGAATATGGGGGCAGTGTTAATTTTTTAGCTGTTGCATAGGGGATCAAGATACATCTCTTGAAAAATCTACCTCTTGCATACAATTTAGGTCATAAAAATAATAAAATCAGAAAAGACTACATTGTTTCTAGTAGTTGTCAGGAATGCAAATTTTTAAATATGGTGGAGGCAAGACCTGAACTGGGAGGCTGTTTTTAAGACAAATCCAGGTTGTGGTTTCATTTGTAAAAGGTTGTCTTAAGTCTGTCAGCCACGAACTGTTAATTTCTTTCTTTAAAAGAGAAAGATGCACAAGTAGGTTTTTCATATGAGTAGTTGACTGTCTGTAATAAATTCAACTCATTTCCATGTACCTGTGCAAAAATCTGCAAGCAGAGGGTCATCCAAAGTGACGCTGCCTAAGAAAAGGAGACTGGTCAATAAACAGGCAACTGCATAATGCCCCGATTGAAGCATGGAGGACTCGAAGGCCATATTATTGACAGATGTTTGCCAAGAATTCCATGATGAGGAAGGACAAACTGTCATCTTAGGGGGGGCGTTATTCATCAAATCATACAGTAAGTTAGGTTGGAAGAGTCCTCAGGAGGTTATATGGTTCAATACCAGCTCAAAGAGGAACCAGCTTCAAAGTGGGATCTAGCTTTTTTGAAGTTCAGTGAGGTTGCTCATTCAAAGGCAAATTTCATTACACTGCTATCATTTTAATTCAACCAGACCAAAGTAAGTTTCATAAAGTGAACATCCTTGGCTTTAGGGAACTATTTTTACCTCATAGGTGGTTTTTTTTTCCTCCACCGTACATGTCAGTTGGCACTAAATCTCCGTCCAGCTCAGTGGTTGTATATGGTAATGGAGGCAGCTGGATAGAAACAGTTGAACATGCATGTCTTCCCATGCCTATTTTACCTGCATTCAACAGCTTCTTGACAGTCTAATAGTATCTTTTCTCCATGATTACTGTCAAACACTAAGAAATTTTAAAAAAAGCAGATGGAAAATGATATACTTTGTCTGTTTCATCTCCTATTTCACAAAAAGTAAGCTTTGGCTTACAAATTCTTTGATTCCAAGGGGGAAGCCTGTTAGAGTCGTTATTTACCTTTCAGTGGAGAAACTGCAGAGGCCCCATGAAGTGAGATAACTGAGGAGCATCATTTTTCCATGTTCTGTACGATGAAAAGCCAGAAGAGATCAAATACAGCAGGGAATTGGGAGCTCTGTATAAATTTACAGAGCACAGTATTTCTAGGAACAGAGCTGTGGTAACCTACAGTATTTTCTAGATAGCAGGAGTAGTGTGACTGTTTTTGCATGACACTACCCCAGCAGGTCAGAGCGTTACCCTGCTCAGAGATGTTGCAAGGAGAGTTTCTTCCTGTGAATCAGCGTGAGAAATATTGGATGGGAAACAACATGTGCATTCCCTGCTGGGAGCTCTGCAGTTGTTAGCCACAAAAAGGAGGCATAGCCTCACGGTGGAGAACTTGAGTGGAGCAATGGCCAGTAGAAAATGAGGAGGAATGAGAGCAGGAGTGGCAACATGTACTCGACAGAGAAGATCGAACAGAATGAAGTACCTAACTTTTAGGTAACTCCTGGGCATATGATTAATCACAGAAAAATTCTCTGGTGTTTGTCTTTTCTCAGCAGGGTTCACAGATGTCAGTGGTACTCTGAAATGTATTTTGTATCTACACATCACTAACATTTAAACAGCGAGTGCATTTGTTTAATTATTCTCGTTCTATGACAATTTATTAATCTGTCAGCTTTAATCTTTGTGACATTTTGTGACAAGGAGATTATGTGTATTCCGTTTTGATGTGTTTAAGAATTAGTTGTCACTGAAGGCTGCTATTTGAAATACATTTAAAATAATAGTGCTTATATGTGCTTCACAATGCACAATGGATTAAGGCATTCCTTTTTGTTCTCAACAAATGCTAAAGCTGAAAAATTAAATATATAGAGAATTTTGCACATAAATTGTTGTTTCAAGATCATTTGTCCCTGAACGACAACTTTGACATATAAAAAAGCCAGTTTTAGAGTGTGTTTTTAGACAAGAATTTATAGAACTTTACTTTTTCAAGTACTTTTTACAAGGTGGATGATATTGTTCAGCAATTTAATGTAAAACCCTTTTCCCAAATTCAGGAGTAAGCAAATCTTTGAAATTTGTAGCCTAATTTAGCATGTAATATTAATTATTATAATTTTGGGAAAAGATACTAATCCTTAAAGGTGTTAGACTTATGGATCAGTCAGATGTAATTTTGTACATTTTTACAGCAGTTCAAGCTTGTGTTGTTTTCTGTGAAAGTTCTGGCTTTACCATTAGGACTTAAAAAATCAAGTTCAAGGTAGATTTTTGGTGTAGTTATCCGTAAGTGTTGTTCATATAGCGTAACTTGTAGGCTGCTGGAGACGAGAGCTCCAATCAAGTTCAATTCATACAGTGCTCTTGGGTGTTGCTAAAAGACTTTTTTTTAGAGAATAATGAAAAATGTGCTGTTGTGATGCTGTGAGGGACATCTTACATCCAGTAGCAGCTGTGACTTGCTGTTCATCTGTGTTTATAGGATCATAAAATCATTTAGGTTGGAAAAGACCTTTAAGATCGAGTCCAGCCGTAAACCTAACACTGCCAAGTCCACCACTAAACCATGTCCCTAAGTGCCACATTTACACATCTTTTAAATACCTCCAGGGATGGTGACTCCACCACCTCCCTGGTAGCCAGCTCCAGTCACAGATAACCCTGTCAGTGAAGAAATTTTTCCTAATACCCAATCCAAACCTCCCCTGGCGCAACTTGAGGCCATTTCCTCTCATCCTATCACTAGTTACTGGGGGGAAGAGACCAACACCCACCTTTCAGGTAGTTGTAGGGAGCAGTAAGGTCTCCCTTGAACCTCCTTTTCTCTGAGCTAAAGAACCCCAATTCCCTCAGTCACTTCTCGTAAGACTTGTGCTCCAGACCCCTCACCAGCTTTGTTGCCCTTCTCTGGACACGCTCCAGCACCTCAGTGTCCTTCTTGTAGTGAGGGGCCCAAAACTGAACACAGGATTCAAGGTGTGGCCTCACCAGTGCCAAGTACAGGGGCACGATCACTTCCCTGCTCCTGCTGGCCACACTATTTCTGCACGTGACTGAAATGGCACCCAATTTAAACCCAGAAAGTCCCAGGTAAGGCTACACAATGAGAATAGCTAGCTGATATTTCCATCTTGAAGTTGGGTTACATGTTAGCAGTGCAGTTTTTGTAAGCCTTTCCCAAAAATTCATTCTGCTTCTTACTATTAAAAAGCACTGTTGACTTCCTTTACTTTATCTACTGAGAACAAAAAGTCTTAAGACTACTTAGAATGAGCAATTATAGAACATACATGCTTTAACACTTTCTTTAGGTCCCAGTTAAACGTTGTTTGAAATAAGACATGTAATTGGAATGCAAGTAGCTAAATTTCTAATACAATGATGTGAAAGCTGTTTGCATGACAGAGCTGCACTTCATGAAGGAGAAAATAACAGGTGTTTCCCTGGAACCTTTTGTCTGTTATTTGCATTAGAAGCAATATAAAACACTTAACAACTGTAAATTGTGTATTTTGTGCACTGCCTAATATTGTAGTTAACAAAATAGTATGTAAAAATGTCATTTTAAAAGTTTTTGAGCAAGATGATTCACGTTTGCAATATAACAACATAGTGTGGAAATGAGTATTGACATGCTGTGCGTATTGTTAATAGAAAAGGGTGTCAGTGGGCTTACTAAGGTAAGAATTGGAGAAATCATTGCTGAGATCTTTATTGTCTGTATAAGGAGGTTAGACTAAGTGCTTATAATAGTCATTTAGCCTTCTGGTCCTTTAACCTTCGTCCTATGATGATTCTGGCAAGAAATCCTTGAGGGCCTGCCATCTCCCCTGTAAAGAAATTCCAAGGCAGTTTTCTTGTGATAATATAATGCCATTTGCATTTAAGTGTTTATGTTCCATGTGAAGAAGAAAAAAATCCCAACTTTCTACATTTGGGGGCATTTCTGACAAAAGCCCTCAAGTACAAAGAGCTCATTTAATTCATGAGCTCCAAGAAAGTTGTAAGAATTTTGCAAAGGCTGTTTTTCTTGCATTCTTTTTTACTGAGATAAAAACCAGAATTTAAAGCTGAGGAGAAGAGAAAGAGTTTGGAGTTTCCTTTCATAATTCGAAGTAATCACAATCAAGTCTTTAACAAGGCCAGCGAGAAATGAATCTACCTCTCCTTTTTTTTTCCCCCTCTCTGTTCCCAGACTGTAATTTATATAGATTTTCTGTAGACAAATTGCAGAAGATTTACACAGTTACTTTTCCGAGATCACTTTAAGTCAATAAATCATTTGTTTGACAATAACTGTGTAGAACTACTGATTTTATCTTTCCTGTGGTAATTTGGACACTTTAAACACTACCAGAAAGGGGAACACCTGTATGCTGTCAGAATACTTTTGACACCCTTAGGCAGCTTTATTTGGACAGATGCCTTATTTTATTACCTTTCTTAAAATACAAACAGTGATGAACAGCATTCTGTCCGAGTTTTTGGTGTTTTTTTTTCTATCAGCTTCCTGAGCAGCTGCTTGGCATTTTCTTCGTAATATGATCTAGGATCCTCTGCTGCCAGTAGATAGAAGCTGAATGTAAATGTTTTCCCCTCTCCCCCAGAAGCTGAAATGCAAATGAGTGGTCTGTAAGCATAATGAACAGTTGCCTTTTGTCATAACTAAATGCAGAAATCAATAATGCAGTATAAAAGCTGTTTTAAGGTAAAATGAGAGATATAAAAAGAAAAATCTGGAATGCTTATTCAGCAACTTGTCTATTTTCTGTGTTCTCTTTCATCTGAATGATAAAAGTAGTCTGTGGTGAACCATGGTATAAGTTAATTGTGAGGAATTTCATGTGCTTGCGAAAGAAATAAAAGCAGATCTGTTTGCAGTACCACACAGAGTTTTGTAGTGATATTTTCAAAACTGGAGTAAATAAAGAATAATAGCTAACACAAGAGGCTTCGGTTGCCACTAGGGAGGTAATTGAAATTTATTCTGAGGGGACAAAGCTACACTATGTACCTAATTAAAGAAAATGTGCCAGTCCTTCAGAGACTGGATAATAATTTTCATTGTTATGTTTTAGCTCATAAAGTTTTAGAAATGGAAAATTTATGGTTATGAAGTTTTGGATAGATTCTAGGTCTCATAGCTGGTGTAATGATCACAGTCAGATGCAGCGTATGGTGGCATGTTGCAGTTTTCTATTTTGCTTTGTCTGTGCACAGCTGCTCCACCAGGAATGCTCTAAAGCTGATCATTTTATTGTGTGGTGCATGAAATGAGATGAGAAAGAACTGATGTTGACATATATCATCAGAGTGGAATAAATTAAAAATAAAAGAGATTACCTTTGTTACATGACAGAAAAGTTACACACGTTTCCACAGGAGAAATGTTAATGAGTTAACTTTCTATTTCCCTATACAAAAATAATATCTCTGGATTCTTTTGATTGCATTCCGTTTCCTTGAGCATCTTTTCCATCTCTCCCAGATTGGCTGCTGACCAAATTCTTTGGAAGCCTGCTCCACTTTGACCCTGTCTCATTACTGTCTGGTGATTAAACCTTCCTTTCTAGGAGCAGTAGTGTTTCCCATCCACCCCTTCATTTCTTCTCCACAGAGTTAGCTTTAGTCACTTGTAAATTGAGTTCAGTAGCATTCTGGCTATGATGGTATGCAAAATTCTGGTTACATTTTGATGAGGAGGGTGGTGTCTTTCAACTAGTTGGTTTCTCTTCATTCCATTTTGTTCTGCAGTGTGTCTGAGGGCGTCCCTTTCAACTGAATGTGCAACCTCCTGAAAATCTGAATTGCTCTGTTACATGTCAGTATGTTTTAAATGATGTTAGGTAGCTCTAACTGATAGTCAGGTAATTTGATTTATAATAAGGATACAAACTTTAGTCCCTTGTGAATTATTCCATCTTTTTAAAGTACCTCTCCCCTATTACATTTATTTCAGATACCTGGTTCCTCAGTCATGGTGGGTGTCTAGTTTCTTTGGCAAGTGCATTATATTTTTATAGACCCATGAATATGGGATTGCTGTGGCTTGTAACTGGCCACAGGCTTTGTGTTTAGCTGACAGCACAGTCCTCATTACCTGTCTGGCTTTGGCTGGCTGGACTTGTCTTAGCCTGCCTGGAGATTTGTTCTGACTTCTAAAAGCATTTATCTAATGATAAAATAATAAATTATATCTACTTCATTTTAGCTCTTGCTTAGCTTTGCACAGTTGTGTGGTGTAACCCACTTTGGTATATATGCTTTGTATTCAATAGATAGTTACAACATGTAGTTACTCTGTGTAGAGGTAGCTATCTATAACCCTAGACTAAAATGGAACATGGAAGAGTAAAGACATGTGACCATGACTGAGGCCTTGAAAGTACTGGCATGGGGTGATACTAGAGGCCCCAGAACAGTTCACAGGTAGCCAATTACTGGTCAGCAAATAGTGTGACTTTGAAAGCAGAATACAACTAGTTTTATGGGAAGCAAAGAGAACAAAGAACAGATATGTAGCGTGTATAAAACACATCATATATGATGAATGAAGATGTAATGCAGACTTGCAGACCAGTGAAGAAATAACAAGGTGTAAAGCACATTAACAAACATAAAAATTACTCCAAGAGGAGCCTAGAGAGAGAAGAGGCAACATGCTACTCCTCACGGCAAAGGACTTGGGATGCTGATAACTCGGTCACCAAACCCCTCCTTCCCACTTGAAACCATTGACCTTAAGACCCCCGGGGGGCAGTGGAAGGGTGTGCAAGGAGTAAATGCTGGAAAGATTGTGTATGTATATGTCATTTTAACAGTAGTTTGTTTGGAGTGTGTTAGTATCATTGTAAATGGACTAATAATAACTCTTTGATTAAACTGTTACAACTTTTGTTAGGACTAAAAATAAGGTACTGGCTTTTCATCTACACTGTGTTCCTTTTGCCCATCACAAGATCCTGAACGTGGGAATCAGTGGGAATTCAAGCAATCTGTTCTGTAACTGGGGCATCACACCTCAGTGACAGGACGCATCTTCTGATTTTAGGTCCTTAGCGCAGAGGGGCCTAGTTGCCTTGCAAGATTAATGGAGCTTTGAGAGAGCACATCAGAACACTTAACTGGGGATTGCCTTCTTTTCACTGATTACCTAAAGTCCATATGCTCCTAACTTTAGCATTTTTACCCGATTTACCAGATCTTATGCTTCCGTTCTTGTCAATTCCTTTCTCATTTGGCACCTGGACACTCAGTGGCAAGATTGTTAGCTTGAAACCTTGGTTTTCAGAGGTTCTTCAGACTTCCTTCCCGGTGCCTCTTTGCTCGGTTTCTATTCTGGTTTAATTTCACTCTTTCCTATTGTACTGGACTGTTTACACTGTATAACATTTTTAAGTAACTTTGCTATGTTTAATCCCATGTTCTTCATTATTCTGAAGAGTTGGGGAATGCATGCCATTTATATTCCAAAGTTGTATTTATACTATAGGCAAAATGGATAAACCATGTTTTAAGCGTGTTCGCTGAGAGATTTTCTTGATGCTTTTGGGTATAAAAAGATGACTTGGCATTTTCTAACTATGAATGCTGTGAAATACAGAGCTTTAATACTTTTCTTGCTTTGCATGAGCAAGTACTTCAAATCCTTGATAGGCAGCTTATTTCTCAAGTTAAAACTATTTTGCCATTGATGAGGGTTTTTGACATTTATCTCATTTTTGAGCTAAATAAAATTCTTCAAGGAAAATTTGTGAAATTTGTACACAAAGAAAACTGTACTACTAGTTGGATTTGAGGTCTTCAAGTTTTTGTTTAAAGAACACAGTAACTTTACTCAGCAGCAGGCGGTGTACAATATCTGATTAACACTGCTGCTGTTGATGTGACCTGGAGCAATGGCAAATGATTTTTAAGTTTCCAAGGAAACAGGGCAATAGGGGCATATGGGGGTATGAATATACAGATGTATGTATAACAATTTCTTAAAATATAAAAGAAACAAAATTGGAGGTGGGCTAAATCCATATTTGTAAGTGAGCTATATTCAGCCTAACTCTTCCTATCCAGCAATGAAAAACTTTTCACCTGCTCTAAGAGAGTCTGAATTTTCCATGTATGACTTCTTACCAACCTCCTGTACCATCAGCTGGCCACAGTGTCGTTTGTTTTCTCATCTACACCAGTAATAACTGTCACTACTTCCTAAAAGTTTAACTGGATAACCACAGAACAAATTCCCATTACCAAAATAATTAATGTCCATGGCATTAAATACAGTCCTTAGAATAGAATAGACTTCACTGACTGGTTTTACTTGTAAGATTTGTTTATGTACTCAGTTGGACATACGTAGATAAGCTGGTTTTCCAAAGAGAGTGGAAGCTTGGTCAGAGTATCATGTTCTCTGGATTTGCCAAAATAATAAAATGTAAGTGTAGGTAAGAGGTAAAAGATAAAAGTTGTCATGCTAATTAGATTTCTGATCTCTAGTTCAGTAGCTTGGACTGGCAGTACTTAGTATAGATTTTTCAAGCTCTGATTTAAGAACCATCAAACTTCAAGTAAATTCCTTCAGTTAAATAGTGACGTGGTTGTGCGGGACATTTCTTCCAAAGCCCAAAGGACTGATGACCTTGTTGTTCAGTCTGTGTGTACATGTTATTTACTTAATATTTACTTAATCTGAAGTTAGTTATGACTCTTCCGAGTTGTCTGTTTATCACCAGTTGTTCAGTGTGTATGAAGAGTGTGCTCTTATCTTCTCCTTGATCTGTATGTTGACACGTGATACGCTGTAGTAATGTTCAAGGTCAGGGAAGATTAATCTTTACGAGCTGTATCATCCTGACACTTACCTCAGTGATTATATTTGAAATAACCAAAAGGCATGCCTGTTGTTTTTGTTAATCTCAGCTGAAATGAAATATACTGTTTGCAATTTCTTTGTGTACTGCAGATATAGTAGATGAAGTTATTCTGCCTTGTTTCTAGAGGAATAAATATTGGAAAATGATTATATGGCCACCCTTGCATTTTGCACGTCTTCTAGCAAACATAGGAAAGAGCATGATTGATTAAATCTGATGAATACTGAAGTTGTCATTTCAGTCATTATGAAATTATAGTGCCTAAGTAAAAAATACTGATTATGCTATATTGGTTTATTAGATTTTGTTTCTTCAGATTTTGCATTAATAAATTGTATAACTGTATCAAGTTAAGTGATGCACCGTAATGAGACTTCCGTGTTTCTCCCATGGATAGGGACCGTTGTGTTTGCACCTTTTCTTGCATACCAGTGAAGGCAGCATTGTGTTGAAGGAAGTGAAAAATTGAAATGGTAGCAAGTATTACTGACTGACTTTTCCCTAAATTGAACTTTTTTCTAATTCTTTTTCCAGTTAAGGCATCAATCCATCCCTATTGAGATACTATTGATCCGATGTGTCATCATAGTTCAGTTACACATCGGTAGTAATTTGCTAATGCTTTTTCATGGGTAGTTGTTTTCAAGTCTATATTGATTTCTGGATGTTGGTACCCTTCCTAAACACATAATAAATTTTAGGTGGGCTGGCATGGTATTATTGAACTCCATCTGAATTTTCTGAGTTCTCAGGAATGCATGTATACTTGCAAGTATATATAATTTTTAAGAAGTAGTGATGACCATAATCTGTTTGAATATCTTATTTTTCCTCATTTTTCTCTTCATTTTCAGGTCTGGCAGTTTCTCTTCAGTTGCTTCATGGAGACATAGAACAAATTAGGAGAGAGTATACATCCATGTTTACCCATGGAGTATCCATAACAAGGAAACTAGGTTTTTCCAATATTATAATGCCTGGTAAGTTAAAAAGAAAAAACTCCCAGTAAGCAGCAAAAGAAAGAACTAATGAGAAATTACTTAGTTTTCAGCTGCTTTCCAAATAAATACTGTATTCTAGAACTTCTTAAACTTTTCCAGAGACTTCTATATGAGGGTTTTTTCAGATAGTTAGAAGAAAACTGTGTCCCAGTGGCCTCATTGCATAACATTGTATAGTTACCACGTCACTGTCAAAAGGGCACACAGCCATAGCAGCCTTTTTTGAGAGATGGAACCCCACTTTATACGTGTGAAGATGACTGAATGCAAGACTGCTGAGCTCTATGCAGAGAAAAGAGATAACCAGCAGAACATTAATGTCCTTGGGAGCTTGTAGCTTTCTAAATAAGGATTCACAGAATTTCACTGACACTGTACAGATTCTGGTTTCGTGATGTTTGTGTCTCAAATACTGGAACTGAGGATACTGGAAATGGATAATAATAAGGATGTGGAGACTTTATTTTGATTATATCATATGACAAAATATGCAAACACTTAAACAGATGCTAAGGAAGGTAGATTGTGTCAATATGACTGTGAAGAAGAAAATACAGGAAGAAGATCACAGTAATATCTGTACTTCCATTCCTGAAATGACATTTTTAAAAAGTTTAATGGGTTGCTGGAAATTATAAGGCAAATGTCTCTTTAAAGGAAAGGCATTCTTGCAAGCAGACTAGTTTGACATGATCATGGTGTTATGTTGTTGCTGAGAAATGTTGCAGGGAGGAGCAAACATCTTAGTTTCAGCTGAGTCCACACACAGTGCCTTGACTCTCAAATGTAAATCATCATCATGACTTGCAGATTTTTAAGAGAGACTACCTTCTTCTTATAAAGATCTGTCTTTGCATTCCTATACACCTAAATCAGAAATAAACTAAGGTTCTGAGGCAAGAATAAACAAACTTCAGTACTTCACTTAAATAGGCATTTAAAACTCAGTAATGAGACTCAGCTTTAGCTCTGGGTATGTATTTCTCTTGAACTTCTGCCTGAAACTTGACAACTGAGAATTCACGCTTGTGTTCTTACTGCCAATTAAACATCTGTCCTTCTGCGACCTTGATCAGTACTACTAATCACTGAAAACATGCACAGAACACAAGTTAATAAAGCAGTTTTAGTTACTATGAAAATACTCCGCTGGTTTGACTGCAATATTTAGAACAATAAAATGCATGAGTCAGATGCCATTTAATTTGAAGATAGATCATATATATGTATGTTTAATGGAAGCATTCATTTGAAATCTTATGGCTTATTAGCTAGGGTTTATTTGTGGTATTACTGTTGGATTTGTAATTTGAATCAAATGAGTATTGTGGATAATATGGCTGATAACACCGGAGGGTTTTACTGAGCACACTATAACTTCCATGAAGAGACCTTTCTCCATTTATCTATGATTTAGTGACCTTCTGCTCTGTGTTACCAAATTTTCTAAGTTCTATAAATAGCTCTCATATCCCCTCACTTTCCAGTTGTGAAATAGTGTGATGTACTGAGCTGTGAATCACGTTATAGCAGAGTGCTGTGTAATCAGCTGGCGGGGGTTTCTCGACTCAGTTCTGTCTGAGAAGAAAGAATTGCACAGTTTGTCCCTTTTTTAGTTAAAAAAATAATATATGGCTGCTGGTGTGCTGCTTTCTCAGTCCAAATGTATACATACCTCAGTTTATAAAATGTACAACTTTTAGTCTATGTTTACTAGCATAGAAGAGGTTTCTGCTAAAGAGAAGCAATAATTTCACTCTTGCAATGACAAGTTCCAAGGGCTAACCAGAGCAGTCTGCCCTAGGCACCGAAATGCCCACAGGAACCTAGCCTTTGAAATGCTTTTTTCTTTTAAAGCTCCCCTTTCATTTTGTTTCTCTTCTAGTGTCTTTTTTCAGAGATAAATTAGAGAACTTCATCTTTTGCCACTGGAAATGGTCATTAATTCGATCTTACTTTATATTTTTGTTGGAAGTAAGTATGTTGCTGTGGCTAATTAGTACTTAGGTTAGGGTTCTGAACCAGGCTCTCTTGAATTATTCAAGACTAAGTACTTCATGCTGCTAAACTACAGTATGTCTTTTATAAATGCCATATTTTAAGTCTCTGTCCTATTCTGGTGTATCTAAATTCTCTCTGACCTTCTTTTTTTGTCATATCAATCCTTTTCTCTTTGGAGGTTTTGCCGTTAAAAGTAACTAGGATCAGCGTACATGCCAAACCAGAATTCTGTGGACAATAATAATGCATGTTTTTATAGAGCAATGGTTTTTATGTAACTGGAGCCTGATGGGGTGAAACAACAGAATGCTCTTTCCAGGATCCTTGCATTTTTTTAATGAAGAACTCCCAAGTGTTTTAGGAAATAAAGTAGATAGATAGAAAAAAGCGTATGATTCAGAAAGGCTGTGAAATATGTAACTCACTGTACTGTCTGACAGAAGAAGGACAGGCAGTGAAAGTGTCATCTTGTGAGTCTCATCAACATGCATTTTCTAGGTTTAACCAGGATTCAAGGGCAGACTCTGTGCATCCACTAGTAAATTCTTTTCCAGCATCCTAGTGTGGCAGTCTGCAAATGCACAAGCCAGTATTCTTGGAAAGCTTTGTACAGCATCGAAGGACAACTGTGCTTACACCCTGAATTTCTGTGTTCACCATTCCTGAAAGGACAGACAACCAAATCATTACTTAGTATATAAAATTTAGGAGTTATTATTTATGAACATACTATACTTTTTGCGCAGTACTTTAAGCTAGATTAACGTACATAATAGGTGATGGAATGTGAAAGCCCTTTTGTATTTTTCTAGACGTACTTTTACCAGCTTTTTTGCTGTTTTATGTAGTGTGCTCTTACGGAATCTCTTTCCAAATTTTACTTACAACATCTGTATTAGTGCATATATGCTCATGTGTTCTAGCACATATGCATGTACATACTCTTTTGCATCTTTGTGGAAGACACCTAATTCCATAAAGAAGCCTGATCATTAGTGTCTGTTGTCTGGGGTTTTTAGAATTGGAATAAACCCTAGCACAGCTGTTTGTCTAAATGAGGACTTACTGGAGGAGCCATAGCTCCCTGCTACGACTGCTGGTTGTAAACAGACCCTAAACTATCATGTGGTAAGCATCCACATAGTTGCATATCATCCTTTGTTGAGCTTATCAGACCAGAACTGCATCTGCTTTACTTTATTTAAGCTATATAGTGCTTAATAGTGTTAAGTCTATTACTGGTAGTAGTCGACTTGGTACATTCAAAGCCAAAATCCATAAAGCGTGAGACACCAGCACATAAAGTAAAGTAATCTCATGTCTTTCCGTAGAATTCTTTTTTCACTAAGCAATTCAGTTAGGTCCAACCCTTACTTCCTGGAACTTTACCTGCAAAATTACTCTGTGCAGCTTTGTCTATAATAGCAAAGATAATTCTTAGTTAGAACAGCTTTAGATACACTTTTGAAAGGTTCTGTATCTTACAGAGGACAGCAGCTCATCTCCAAGTGTCTTACTCCATAAAATGCACTGCATTGTATAAACAACTAGTCTGTTGGCTGACATCTCAACAGATTTTCAGATGGATATCAATTAGCTATAGACACCCTTTTTCAGGTTATGATCTGAACTGGTGGCATTACTGCTGCTAAGAACTGACCATCACTGCTCTGAGTTAAGATCAGAGTTTATATTTATTCCTGTCCATCCAAATTATTAAACTCTGATAATATTGGAAAAGGCTAAAGAATCAACAAGTCAGTACAATGGTATTACTTTGACCATTGTTTCGCTTATACGTAAACTTAGAGGGTCTATAATGCTGGTATCTATAGCTGAGCTAGTCAGTCCTGTTCTTGGCTTGTAGTCCTTCATTCTGAATTTTTTTGGTCCTCTTCTAATGCTATAATAAAAATTCACAATTAACATATGTAAAGACCCTACATGAAGCTGCGGTATTAATTTCTGTAATGGAATTTTCATACTTTCAGAATTATTTGTCAAGCAATAAGTCATGTTTTGTTTCTCAATGTTCTGTCTCTTTTTTACAATTTCTGCTCATTCAGCAGATAGAATGAGCTGCCCAGGATGTTGCAGTACTTTTAAGTTTCCTACACTAAGCCTTCATGTGCTTGATTTAGGAAAAATAACTTTGGTTTTCTACCATCACATCTGCATTGCTTTGCGTTTGTCAACTTTTAACTTTGTTAGATGTCCTTTAGCTGTCCAGTTAAATCTCATCACAATCCTGTCTTTGAAAGCTGCTGAATATACTCTTTATTCCTTCATCTGGATTATTAAAAGGTCTTTTATTCTTTTCATGTGCAAGTACACACTCTCCAATCTTTATTACTTTCTATTTTCAGAAGCTTTTAAAATGAAAATAGAACTAGAATCTTTGTCTTTTTATACAAATGATCTCACAAAATGCTATCCTTATGGTAACATGCATTTTTCAATGATGTGATTTTGACTAGAAGCATATTCCCTCTTTCAAAGCTTAGAATAAGAGTCTGCAGAGCAAAAATATGAATAAAGCTATGGAATCTGTTCTCTTCGTCATGGTAAGTGTCTGTATCTGTCAGTGATCTTGGACTTAGTAAAGAGCTGTTGATTCTAGGAAAAGAAATGCATTTCTGACACACTTAAAGCAATTTTCTTCCATGAGCAGTGGTATGAGTTTTTCCAATCTTCTTATCTTGTATGGAGTATGAAGAGCCAAAATGTAACACCTGCCATTGTTTGCTCTTCTGATTTCCAAGAATCCAGAAATATGTATTTTTAATTACTGAAAGCAATATTGCCTGGATATATTAGTTACACAAAATATGTCTAAGCATTATTGTGTAAAGACACCCTGAATTTTGACCTTTCAGGAAACTGTAGTACTCTGTGGGGAATATCATCTGCTTTCCAAATCTTATTTTAATGCTTTTTTAAAGCTTGATTCTATCTACCAAAGGAATTATAATTTCTACGAGTCACTGGAGAAAACAAAGATACTAATACATGACTACATGCTTGGTTAGACAAGTGCAAGAAACTTCTATATAGTTTTCCTTCTCCTTCCCATCTCCTCTGTCTTATTTTCTTGGTTCATTAGGACCTGAGAGAAAAATAGAAAAAAACTATGGAAAGGAAAGAAAAGCCAGAATTTAATTGGACTTCCCTTGATTTAAAGTCTGTGGAAGTAGAGAATGAGGAAAAGGGTCTTCTGCAGTTTATAGCATTTGGAAGAGTAAACTGGCTTTCTTTTGAGCATAGAATAAGTAATGGTGATGCATGCAAAGTGCATACAAGGATAGTTATAGCTTGGAAGTCTTTCTTCTGTAAACCAGATATATGGAGCACTAGCAAACAAATTAATGGTTTAGCTCTGTAAAACTAAATGGTCTTTCAAAATTCTGTTGGGAATATTTTCTTTATATTGTAGCTATAAAAAATCAACAGGTCAAGTTCTCTGTTAAAAAAGCTTGTAAGACTTTTATTCCCCACTTAATCAAAGGAACTTGTTTTACACCTCATTGTTAAAAGGAAGAGCAAAAACAAATGTCACAGAGCAACTGAGTTGTAGATGGTAGAACTACAATCCATTTGAAATCTAAAAGTATTACAGTTTGAGAATCCCTCATAAAGGGCATTTCATTTGTGTAGTCAGCTGTTTTCTGATGACTGTTTCTTAGGGCTTGTTGAGAGTTTCTGTAATAAAGCTGAAAATGCAGATGATGTTCTGTTGAAAAAGAACAGTAGGGTAACTGAGAAAAGGAATCTGTTTATTCATCTTTGCCTTTGATTTAAATGCCAAGACTTACTTAATCCAATAGAAAAAAGGCAGTAGTGTTACCAAAGTCACTAATGCTCCCAAAATTCTAACACGTGGAGAGTTGTTTTAATATTTGCCTTCCATAAACAGGGATATCAGTGATAATATTAAAACTAGATAGCAGTATATAAATAATATAAATGGTCTTATTTCTTTCTGCCCATCGCCTGTCATATACTTAAATGCAGACACACACCCCGTCCCAAATAAGTTTTGTCAAGTATCACCCAGAGGATCCCAATCTCAAACCTTTTCTTTGTATGTATATATTTAAGCACCGAGTACAACATTTTCTCATTCTTGAGTCATGTGTGAGTATTACTCATCAGTAGTGATTATTGTGAGTCTATGCAAAAACTTCTTGCAAATAGCAGAGTTGTTCTTTACCACAATAACGGGCAAGTCAAGGTATTGCCATACGGGGAGAAAGCACTGGACAGACAGCTGACTGGTGGTTGTCACGGTCTTTAAATCTGACACATGTTCACTGGCAACTTCAAGCATGTCAATGAGTTTTGCCCCATTTCTAAAAATTGGTGAATACATCCACTGATAAGCAGACAGCCACTCTTTTTGGTATCTGCTACAATGCAAAACAAAAAAGAAATTGTTACAATAACGGGATTTCACTTCCTACAGTGATGAAATTCTTTGTGAAATGCACTGTGCCTGTATCTTCCTGAGCTGATCTCCTTAAGGATGACCTTCTCTCAGAAAATATCTTTCTGTACCATGATTTTCACAAATGATGCTAGATTGCCTAACGTTAATTTTTTTAATTGACTTTTTTAATTAAATAAACTCTGGATTATCTGTAAGAAATCAGGAAGGCAAGGCAAGAGACCAGCATGGCTGAGAAGAAGACCTGCTGGTCAAACTAAAGAGCAAGAAGCAAATGCACAGGCGGTGGAAACAGGGACAGGTATCTTGGGAAGATTATAGCGACGTTGCCCGCTTGTGTATGGATGGGGTCAGGAGGGCCAAGCCATGGCTGGAGCTGAATTTGGCAAGGGATGCAAAGAATAATAAGAAGGGCTTCTATGGGTATGTCATCCAGAAAGGGAAGGTCAAAGAAAGCGTACCCCCCTGATGAGCCAGACTGGCAAACGGGTAAGAACGGATGCGGAAAAGACTGAGGTACTGAACAATTTCTTTGCTTCAGTCTTCACTGAATGGACCTCAAGACAGGGACTGGAGGAGCAAAGTCCCTCCCACTGTAAGAGAAGACCAGGTTCGAGACCACCTGACCCCTTAAATCTATGGGATCCGATGAGAAGCATCCCAGAGTCCTGAGTGAATTAACTGATGTAGTTGCCAAGCCGCGCTCTGTGATGTTTGAAAGTCCTGGCAGTCCGATGAAGTCCCTGGAGACTGGAAAAAGGGAAACATTGCACCCATTTTTAAAAGCGGTAGCAAGGAGGACCCTGGGAACTACCGACCTGTCAACCTCACCTCTGTGCCTGGGAAGATCAAGGAACAGATCCTCCTAGAAGCTATGCTAAGGCACATGGAGGTCAGGGAGGTTGATTCGAGGCAGCAGCATGGCTTCATCAAGGACAAGTCCTGCTTGACCAACCTAGTGGCCTTCTATGATGGAGTGACTACATCAGTGGCCAAGGGAAGAGCTACGGATGTTGTCTATCTGGACTTCTGTAAGGCCTTTGACACAACATCCTTCTCTCTAAATTGGACAGATACGTATTTGATGGGTGGGCTATTCAGTGGATGAGGAATTGGTTGGATGGTGGCATCCAGAGGGTAGTGGTCAATGGCTCAATGTCCAGATAGAGAACTGTGACAAGTGGTGTCCCTCAGGGGTCCATGTTGGGACCAGTGCTCTTTAATATCTTCATGAATGACATGGACAGTGGGATCGAGGGCACCCTCAGCAAGTTTGCAGATGACACCAAGCTGAGTGATGCGGTTGACAAGCTTGAGGAATGGGTTGCCATCCAGAGGGACCTGGACAACCTTGAGGAATGGGCCCTTGTGAACCTCATGAGGGCTCAAGGGAGCAAGGCAAGGGTCCTGCACCTGGGTCGGGGCACCCCCCAGTATCAGCACAGGCTGTGGGATGAAGGAATTGAGAGCAGCCCTCCCGAGAAGGACTTGGGGGTACTGGTGGATGACAGGCTGGACATGAGCCGGCAATGTGCGCTCGCAGACCAGAAGGCCAACCGTATCTTGGGCTGCATCCAAAGCAGGGTGGCCAGCAGGTGGAGGGAGGTGATTCTGCCCCTCTGCTCTGCTCTGCAGAGACCCCACCTGGAGTCCTGCATCCAGCTCTGGAGCCCTCAGCACACGACAGACATAGACCTGTTGGAGTAGGTCCAGAGGAGGGCCACAAAAGTGGTCAGAGGGTTGGAACAGCTCTCCTGTGAGGACAGGCTGGGAGAGTTGTGTTGTTCAGCCTGTTGAAGAGAAGGCCCCGGGGAGACCTTATTGCAGCCTTCCAGTACTTCAAGGGGCTTGTAAGAAAGATGGGGACAGGCTTTTTAGCAGGGCCTGTACCGATAGGACAAGGGATAATGGTTTTAAACTAAAAAAGGGCAGATTTAGACTAGATCTGAGGAAGAAATTTTTGACAATGTGGGTGGTGAAACACTGGCAAAAGTTGCCCAGAGAGGTGGTGGATGCCCCATCCCTGGAAACCTTCCAGGTCAGGTTGGACGGAGCTCTGAGCAACCTGATCTAGTTGAAGATGTCCCTGCTCATTGTAGGGGGGTTGGACTAGAGGACCTTATAAAGGTCCCTTCCGACCCAAACTGTCTGTGATTCTACAAAGTTCAACTGCCAGAAAGGCATTAGCAAGAGTTTAGTATTGGTGTAGTATTTCAGGACTTAACCTCTTCTCCCTGCTCAAAGTGTACATATTAATAAACATATATTTTGATAATTAAAGTATTTACAACCTCCAGGTTGTGACTACTGCAAATATGATCGGCTTGTAGTGTAACTTGTTGAAATTTCAGCTACATGCTGGTGGTCAGTGCTGCATCGCCCAGACATAGGGCCACCTAGTTTCAAATTGAGCTTTTCTGTCTTGTTTTCTGTTTCTGTAAACTGCTTGTTCTTATCATAACTTTATCTGTTCCAGTTCCACATTTACTTGGCTAAAAAGGGAGTGGAAGTTTTCCTGCCCTTGTCTTTTATCTTACAGTTTTGCTTGTTATTGTCAGTATATCAGCATGGATAGTAATATCATAGAACATCCTGGCTGCTAAAAGGCGTAGCATGGATTGACTTGAAGAGTGGGACGCAAGATGGACTAAAGGTCCCTAGTCTTCTCCTCTAACTTAAAATCACCTTCTATGTGTTTTTTTGAGATCCTCCCACTGCCAGTAGCTACACAGCTCATGTCCCATTCTAGAAAGTGTTCTAAGGAGCTTTTCTCTAAAAAGTTTTGCATCCACAAGATTTACATCCTGGATAATACCATTTGGTCTGTGCCACATCCAGAGATTTTCAGTCGCTACAACTGAAATTGTTTTAAAAGCTGTTCAAGTCATGTTTCGGGTATAAAACGAAGTAACTCATTAGCTTGTATCTTAGAGAGATGTAAATGAACAGGAGCTAAACAAATAATGCCTTCTGTTCCTTTTCAAGTCATGGTTCTAAAGGACCTATATTTCTGAAGCAAAGCTTTCAAAAAAGCAGTTCCTAACAAAAGCTCCTAGTGAGTTCTGTGTAATTATTTTTAACTTAGTGGCTGCTGTCAGGGTAGTTTAGATTTGTACACTGAAAGCTATAACTATCAGAGATGCTATCTTCTTCAAATACAATCACGCTGTGTTTTGTTACAGTACTAAATAATCAAACTGGAATTTATTTCACTAGAAAGCTTTTCGAGGATAGCTGGCAAACTAAACTATCTTTTCTTTCTAACAGACAGCTACCTTTGATCTTTGACAACTGTCTTCAGCTTGAAAACCTTGTTCCATATTAATATGCTACAAGAAATTCGACAGTTCTAAATGTGGTTGGAATATGAGAAAAGTCTTGTTGTTAGTGTCTGTTGCAATTGTAACTCACAGCTTCCTCCGTTTAAGTTTAAAAAGAGTTTAAAAAGTTTGTGATGAAGGATCGTTACTTTGACACTCAGGTACAAATGTTTCTAGAAAAATAAAAGAACAAACAATACATTCATACAAATGCTCTCCTGACGCTTGTCCTGATCTGACCTTCTCCTTACTAGTGCTTACCTGTGTTGTTCCTGTCACCTGAGGTTTGGTAGGAGCATTCAACCTCTGTGAGCTGGGGGCAGCTTGCGTGTAGGTCCCATAGCTGGGACTACACCTTGTAAGCAGCAGCAGACCAGTGCTTGCACACAGGTCCTGAACAGTGGTGATGCAGCCTCCTGTCTGTGAAGGAAAGGGAGCCTGCAGAGTGGAGATAGTGAGACCCATGAGCATGCATTGTCATCTCCAACCTGCAAATTACTCCTGGCTTTTTTCTCTTTACTGAGTATTTAAAATTTGTGTTTTATATTTGGCAGGTTCAGGCAGGCTGACCTCCGTTAGCTAAGCATCTCCTCCAGCAGTCTGTCTTGCGGGTTTTTTGCGACTTTAATTGGCCTTTCCTCCTGCTCCTTGTAATTGCCTCTTTCACGTAATTGATGCTGATCAGGTCTCTGTCCTCTGCTCCCATTCAGCCCTTGGACACTTCATTGCTAGTTGGATTGAAGTCGTGAAGCTTCTTCTGTTTCTTCTTAGGTCAGAAACCTTGAACCGTAATGTGCCTGGTTAGCACCTACATCTGGGGCAAGAAGGGTTTGGAGTTTCTCCCCTCTCAGCGTATAAGTAGTGCTTTCAAGGTATTTTTGCCAGGTAAAGGCTGAAATGTATTGGCAGGACCATATGAAGAGGCGGGTACTGCCAATGCTGTGCTATACACATTTTGATTTAGCGGCCCAGACATTTCCATTCAGCAGCTTTCACATAAAATTAAATTCGTTTACCAGACTAAATGTCCCTGTAGAATATGCACTTCACACTTGTGCTGCACGGGAAAGTTAAGGCTGTATAATCATCCACATCACTGCAGCTTTATATTTTTTTGTTAAATTCTATGGAACTTTAATTTCCATATAGCTCTAGCCCTCACTTCATAGTAGAAACTCTTGTAGGAGTGCTTTAGTCTGTAGCTTTTAATATTTAAAAAGCTGGTTTTGATTAGCCAAATATGTGAAATTAACAGGGTGCTAAGTAAGTAGTGCCAAAGTGTTGGGGTTAACAGGTCACTTCTGTAATTAGGAAAGAATATATTGATAGCCTTTTTCAAGACATTGCATTAGTGGCTGAAGTAAGAACAAACAGCTTCCCTAGATACAGTCCTTGATCCTCACAGTTCTTCCGTTTTTCCAAGATGCAGTTTCTTACTTCCTGCTCTCAGAGGGACCAACACCAACCTTTTTCTTTTTTTTCTGCTTTGTTGTTTGTCATCTCGCATCCAATGTACAACAACCTTCTGCCTTACCTATGGTTCATGGTAACATGTTAACCTCATTTTGTAGTAGTGGCTAGAAAGTAGCTGTGCCAAGATAAGCAGCTTTTTAAGCAGTGAAATGATTGAGACAACGCAGAAATGCAACACATGGCTCCTTCAGTTTGCTTTTCTCCAGCTTCTGTTGACTCGGCCCATAACCCACATGTCTAGAAGTGCTGTTCACATCTCAGAAGAGACCCAGGTGGTTTAGCTTCACAAAATGTGTTTAATGATCTCAGTGTGTGTGGTTCACCATTCTATAGTATTTCCTTACCCAGAAAACTGTGCATCAGTCCTAGACAAAGCTGACTTTTAATGGGGTTTGTCCCTATAATGTTTAACAGTGTTACTAACTGGATGGTCACATCCACATGTTCATGGCACAGTCCAGAAGCCCTGGTGAACTCAGAAAGCGTAAAGAAACTGTTACCACAGGAGTCGGGGATGGAGATGCTCCATAAGAACAGGCAAAAAAGAGCTGCCCTTTCTTTTGAAAAAAATACTTTCAAGTGATCTCGATCTTTCATACCAGACAACTTCATCATAGGTAGAGGTAGGTTTGTCACCTTAAAGTTGAGCGTCATTTTTTTATATTCTTTTCAGTTGCTTATTCCTGTACCAAACTTCATGCTGAAAATAAGCATTGGATGTTTTCACTGAAACAGAGAAGAGGACTTTGTATTTCTCAACATGGATATAAGCTGGAATAAGTCTGATGCTTTTTTCATCATGTTTAAAGTCTCATCATATCTTACTGAGATTCAATCCTACAGGCATGTTTTCAACCAGTAGTTAAAATCTGAGGTACGGTACTAAGATGTGCCTCTCTTGTTTCTGCATAAATTCCTCTCATTTGGTCAAGTATAAGACTGTGTAGAAATCTCAATACATATACATCTAGGAGAGATTTGAGTCATGCAGATGCTTTAGCTGAGATACCATTTGTACTCACCAAAGTCTACCTCAGAACTCAGATATTCAGCAGGACTTTCCCTCTCAGTGCTAGTTATGGCTGTAATTGCAACTGTAAGTGAAAACAAGATGATTTAATCTGTCAGAATTATTTGTCTGGTATGCTGGTTAAGGAAAAGATCCCATAGAAAAATGGTGCATATTCTTGTACTCAATTGTGTAATTGCAGTTGCCATAAATTAAAAAGTTCAGTTAAATGAATATAGATAAATTCAACAATTTGCTGATGTTTGAATACTTTATAGAGGAAGTTGGAATGTTTTTACTGGAAGAGAGGCCACAAAAGAATGCCCTAACTTAGTTTTACACAGACAATCTCAGTTTTTGGAGAGAGAATTTCTGTTGAGGAAGATTGAAGCAATGGTATTTCCACATTGAAGAACTAAAAGTGATTAAGATATCTCCAGAGCAATGTATTGTATTGAGAGTGAAATAATTTTTAAAATTTGGATCCAAATGTATTTGTCTAAGTTTTTATTATAATTTTCTTTCCTTTTTCCTTTCTAGAGTGAAATTTACTTTCCAAATCCGTTTTCTTTTTTACAGTCAGCTATTTTCTGATAGGGCTTTGTGCTTGATTTTTACAACCCCTTTGACTTTTTGATCTTATGAGCTTTTACTCGTAGTATGTCCATACAAATATTGTGCTAGAGATTTGTTAGGAGCATGGCTTTAAGTTCTTAATGTTCCGGTACACTTATCTGAACTGTCCAAGTTCAATACAATTGGTTTTCTTACATTTTGGTTGCAACAGTGATCTTTTTCAAAACAAGAGTGAAATATGTGTGAGTACAAATCCAGACACAAGGCCAAATTTAAACCAAAACCTACATTTTTGTGAAGCCTATAAAATGTCAGATATGGCACATACTTTGAGAAAAGGAAGCTGCTCTTATATCTGCCTGATGTAGTCTATACCCTTGGTATACAGCCTATAGTTTACGTTCTTTTTCATTAATTTTCCAGTCTATTTCAGTTATCTCCCTTCCATATAAAACATTGTTATTCTTCATATAGTGTGAGAGGATTAGTGTCCTCTTGGATTTAATTTGCCTTGCATGATAATGGAAAAAATCTGTCATTTTCTTTTAATAACATCACCCACGTGTCTTGATTTGTTCTGAGACATTGAAAACAGAGTAGAGCTTCCTGAATGGATGTAGACCAGGACAAAATTCATCTGAACTATCCTCTCATGACACTGATTAAAACTCTGTCAAGGCTCTGTAAGAGGAGAACAGGACAGTATTTGTGAAAGTACATCCTACTCCTGTGAATTAGTTTCTTCTAGCAATTAAAAAGGTGAAACTCAATGGGTTTGGATTTTTCTAAAAACCTTAAAATGCAGACACCGTTTTTGAAAGCCTGCTTAACTTCTGTGAAGCTCTAATTACTTCTTTTAGAAATGCTTTCTTATTTTTGCATAGAAGCATAGAATGGTTTGGGTTGGAAGGTATCTTTAAATATCATCTTTAAAGACCAAGATTATAATCCCTGCCCCACCATGTGCAGGGATGTCTTTCACTAGATCAAGTTGCTCAAAGCCACATCCAGCCTGACCTTGAACACTTTCAATGATAGGGCATCCACAACTTCTCTGGGCAACCGGTTCCACTATAATTTTAATTTTAATTGAAGTCCTGTACAGTTTACTCTGTTTAAAAAGGAATAAATTTGGTTTTCACTGGGTTTCTTCTGGACTAGGTCATGAAATTTGTGGTGGAAATGGTTATTTGGTTACGTTTCTGTGAAGACCCCATGGAAAATGGAAATAATTCCTTGCTGATAAATAAAAATAATGACTGAATGTAGCAGAAATGCATGTAGAAGTCAAATTAATCTTTAAAGAGAAATTGCTGCATCTGCAAGCTGTTTGCTAAAATCAGTTATATAACAAACTTCTTTTTTTGATTAGTTTGTTGCCATTTTTTCTGAATGTAAAACTCTTGCAAGTGACCAACTGCCAGCACTAACTAGAACCAATCCTAGCATAAGCACATGCTAAGCAAGGACCCTTTGGTAACTATACTGTACTAGCTTCTAAAACATTTATAATAAAATATTACTGCAGTGTGGAATTAATCACAATCTAGTAGTTTTAAGGGTAATTTTGTGACTTGAATAAACATAAGAACAGCTTTACTGATTCAGACCAAGGGCCCATCTAGAGTGTTGTAAATAGATACCTAAGGAAGAATAAGAACAGAGCATATATGCATGTATGGTAATTACCCCCGATGCGTTCCCAGCCTCCAGCTATTTCCAGCTCAAGGGATTTCCGGAGCTACTTGTGACCGTCTGTTTCATATCCTCCAGTGGATCTTCCTTCCATGACTTCTCCATTCTCCCCTTGAGCCCTTACACATTTCACACATTCACAATATCCTTTGGGAAGGTTTTGTTTTGTGTTTAGCTTTTGGTTTGGGGTTCCTTTTGTGGATTTTTTTTTTTTTACAAGTCTTGCTTTCCATTACCTGAATAACCACCATCTTTTGCTTATTTTGAACCTGGTTCCCACTGGGAACCAGAGATTGATTCAGTGTTTGCACACACTTACTAGTTATTCAGCTCTCTCATCCTTGACTTCACACAAAATTCTGAAGTGTGTACCATCTGGTCCTTGTACTTGTTTCTGTTCATTCTGTGTAACTGTATGCTAGCCTCTGTCCATAGTTGTTTCAGTAGATAATTGATGCTAAGGTAATACAATAGCAGATTTCCCTCCCTTTTTTAATGGGCATGGTTCTTGAGGGCTTGATAATACTGCAGTTTCCTCTTTTTCCCTTTTTTTTTTTCATCTGGCAATGTTTTAGATTGTGCTTTGGAGGAATGATTTAATTGTTTTGCATACAGATGGAATAATGTTATAAAAATATTAGAAGACTGTTGCAAGATCATTGTTTCTGGTACTTAAAAATCACTGGAGAGTTGCATGCAGTAAAACAAATGCAAGAAACGTGAAACATGAGAGTATCCTGGAAAGTTCAAGCAGGCCAAATTCTGCTTGCACATTAAAATGAAGCCAGAAATTGAAAATGCACTAATTATTTCTCAGCTACATGTATTTTAATTAATTTTACCAACAGCACAAGTATCCATCTCATGTGTGATTTTTAAGTGGTACACCTGTAAATACACAAAACTGTCATACTTGATTTCTTTTCACCAGTGCTCAATGAAAATGTGCTTTATTAAAAGAGGATATTCCCTTGGATTTCACTAGATGAAAGCATATATTCTCAATATCTTTTTCTACCAAATCTAGAAATTAGTATTTTAGAAGATGCTCCTAATTATTATGCTCTGAGCATCCTATTTATGATGCTGTTCATCCTTTTTTCTAGTGTTTCACAAGTCCAGTTGCTTCCCAGTAGTGCTGGTAATGATTTTCCAGAGCTAGATTAGCACAAACATTTTAGAAACATATTTAGCATCTTCAAACAGAACAGCGGCTTCCCTGCCATGGCACTCCAGTCACCACCAGTACTGCTTCTCTCCCCGCACCCCAACTGCTCAAACAATCTTTCTTCCTTTCATCAACTATAAACTTAGTGGTTGTGTCAATTGAAACTAAAATAAAATTACCATTGATCTCATCCAGATCTGGTTATGGTCTGACAGAATAGTTAGCATGTTAATGTATGAACGTGCAAAGAATTTCCATTGTAACATGCTAGCAGTATTTAATAACTTGTACATACTATGGAACACTTAGGTAGTGCCTCTATTGGATTTGTAGTTTGAATATGTTGATGAAGATTCTTAATTTCTCAGAAGCCTTTCCAACAAGCAAAAAACAAGCTAACTAAGCTAGCTTTTTGCTAGAAAACTTCGGAACACCCTGTCAGTGTAAAATGTGTTGATCTTTTAGATCAGAAAGACAGATATGAATGCTAGAAATCTGGGAAGCCTGCCCTTCTCATGGGAAGAACACCAACCTCTAGCTTTTTGCTTCTTCAAAGTAATACACTTTCTTCCAAGATTAAATTTGTAAAAAAAGTTGTAATTAGTTGTTCAAGGAGACATTAAACATAGAAGTGTAAAGATTGCAAAAGAAAAAAATATACATTAATATTGCCTTAGACTAAAAGGGGAATTAAATGAGGTGAAGCTAGACACCAGCTTCAGTATAGCTGGAGATGCCACTGTAAAGACCAAAAAGAGCTAACAGAGAAGTAAAAGCCCGTAGAACTGGTTTAGTATGGCAGGTAATTTCTTGGGCTTTTAGAGTGATGAGGCTTTGCTGGTTTTCTTGGTTTATGAAAACAATTGTTATTATTTAAAATCCAAAAATACTGATAAATTGTGGGTGTGATTCTGTCCTTTTTTTGGAAGAGAAGATGAGAGTCTACTAAAGTCCCAAAAGGAAAAAGTAAGCAAGTTGAACTGACTTTTGCACACTTTGTGTTTTGTTTGGTTTTTTTAATAGGTGAAATGAGGAATGATTTATATATCACTGTAGAAAGAGGAGAATTTGAGAAAGGAGGGAAAAGTGTGGCCAGAAATGTGGAAGTGACAATGCATGTTGTGGACAGCAGTGGTCAAATTTTAAAGGTATCCTTTTTGTATGTTTTTCTTTGCTGTAGTTAATTTTGATACACTTTGTCAGATGTGAATCATCTGTGTCACTGTCTGAAGAGTACAAAAGCTCTTTGGAAAGGTCATGCTGTTGCTGTCATGCATCTTTTGCTGTCTTTAGATACTCAAAGTATTTTCACTTTGTTTAAAACCTTTATAAAATACATGTTTCTTTTATTTCTGTGATCAATTACATGATTCAGATAAACACCTATAATTGCCATCCAAATAACTAATGATTCCATTAAGATGCTGGAAAATGTTGAAGCAAGATCAAGTTTTGGAGAATTTTTTATTTCATAATTCTTCTTAGTAGCTATGCCTTTCCTCATGTTACACAGAACAAGTTTTGATAATTTTCAATTTTTTGTCTGATTTTAATAAATCAGAGATCCTTGATGCAAAAATCACCACCGTGTATCAGTAAAAGAATAAATTAATGTTCCTTCTTCAGATTTGATTGCATGCTGCTGGTGATAGCTTACAAACAGGCACTGTTTTATATTTTAATTATTAATTATAATGGGTGACTTTCTCAGATTTTTTTCTGTACCAAAAGATTTCTGTTCACCTTCAACCTTTTCCATACACTTTTAGCATCACTTTTTTTCCTTTTATTTGAAAGTACTTTTTTTCACATGTTCTGCATGATGTTGAGGGTTGTGGGGTGACAAAATGAAGAAAGGCTGACACAAATAGCCTGGTGCAAATTGTGCGTGTGTGTAAAGTGAGATTGTGCATATAAATGCGTGTCATGTAATGTATGTATGTTTTTATATATGTAAATATATACATACATGTGTGTATATACGTGTGTGTATATATTTATATATATTTAAAATACATACATATTTACATATATACACACCCATTTAAAAAAAGGATATTGAGATGCAAAGGCAATCCCTTATAATTGCTGAGGACAAAAGCTACAGCTTACCTGTGCCACAGAGAATAGGTATCTCCAAGTCAGGACTTAGGCAAATCCATTTGTCTACTTTGCTACGGAGAAACTGTCATGGGTGTTGCAAAGGCAGCCAACGTTTTGCTTCTTCCTAATCAGGGAATCCAGATTTCTTTCTTTTTCCATACTGGGACGTATCACTGATAACAGCAGAGTTATAGGCTTATTTCAGAGGACTAAAGATCTTAAGCCTGGACTGTTCTTGTCTCAGTTAAATTCTTGTTTGTGGCTTGGGTATAATGCTGGATGGAGCACGCTGTGTCATGGGACTCCACATCACATTTGTTGCTTAAGCCTTTATAATCACCCAGTTCCCCCTTTATAATACTTTGATTCTCATGGGTGTGTATAATTTTTGCCTTTTTTTCTAACCAGCACATGTTAACAAAGTGCTACTCTTCTTGTGGGGTTTAAGATACGGAGCATTATACCATATGTGTCATTCATCGTATTAATGTAAATATTAAATAGTCTTCCTTGTATGAACAGTCCTTGATGCCATTTTACTAGTGAACTAACCTGCTTTTAATCTCTAATCAATACTTTTTCTTCATTAGGATTTTATCTCATTCGGCTCTGGAGAGCCACCAGCCAGCGAGTACCATTCCTTTGTGCTTTATCATAACAATGGCCCCAGATGGGCTGAGCTGCTGAAACTTCCGATTCCTGTGGATAAATTCAGAGGAGCACACATCCGCTGTGAATTCCGGCACTGTTCCAGTAAGCAGCGTTCACAACTTCTCCTAGTCCTCTCCATTACAGCTCCAGTCGGCACATGAGTTTCCATGATACCTCGGGAAAAAGACAGCTGCGTGAACTTTCTCTGTAATGCTTTCGTGACACAGCTTCTCAGGCTTGCAGCTCTGCTTGGTGGAACTCAGTGCTTTGGTAAAGCCTAAATACCAGGAGAAAACAGTCTAGTTTTATAAAATAGAAATAGACAACATTGCAGCTGCAAATGTAAACAGAATTTCAGGTAAACTCAAAATGCAAATTGAGAATTTACCTGGTGAATTATCCAAAACTATACTTGTTCCTTAATACATGTTTAGCAATCCAACCGATGGGAAACATACGTAGACGCATCATGGTCAATTAACACCACTTTTCTATTGCATTTTTTTTTTTTTACTTATAAAATAAAATTACAAAATTCTCTAAACATTCTGAACAATTTTAGAGATGATTTTGAGGTAATAATTGAGGTCTGCGTCGACATTGTGAGTACCAAGGTATGAGATGGGTTTTATAGCTATGGTGCTGACTGCTGTCAAGCTTGTAAGAGAAGGGTGGATAAAATTGTACGTCTTAAACTGCTGTTGTTGTTGGCTCTTTTTGGTGATGTAGATATAGCAAGATTTGATTATTTAGATTGCCTTTGTGGAAAGTGGCACACACAGTAAGTTAGAGTATATTTAGATTTCGGGAACATAAACTTCAAAATGTAAGGAACGGGTAATATAAGAAGAAATTTCATTGATTTCTTTTTAAGATTTCTTTTATAAGCTATGATGTAATAAAAGAAAAACATCGGGGCGTGTTTCAAACAGATGATACATTTTTGCACGATCTTTCCCGTGCAGTACAAGTTGGGTATTTTTGTTATGATTGCCTACACCACCCCAACTGTGCTAAAAGTCTGGACTCAAAATACATATATACACATTTGATGAAAAAGTGGTTGTTTTTTCAAATGTGTTCAGCATCTGCACTCATTGGCTTCAGTAAAATCTGTGCCATCGCAGTGTTTTGTAGTGTGCTTTATATTTAGGTGATGTATGACTTTTGGAATTTCAGCTTAGGCATCCAAGCTTGAAAACGTTATCTGCTGTCTAACATTTATGTAAGGAACAGTGACATCTTCAGTCATATCTATAGAGGTAGATGCCTTATTTGAAAATAGAAGTGCAGTGTAGTCTGAGACTGACCTCAAATGGAGACCAATAAGCAGAAGCTACTATAGGGGATAACTGTGACCAAAAAAAAACCCCATTTCTCTTCATGCTGAACTGTCTAGGTCACATTCATTTGGGTCTCCTGGCATTCTATATGCTGCTAAGACTGCATATTTGATGGCTTCCATTATTGTTAATAAATATCAAATCATTCCAGAATACTGCTTTCTGATTTACAGTGAGATAAAAGAAACCATTACAGGAGATAACGTGCCAATGTGAAAAGAAATTTAAGATAATCTTAGTCTGACTAGCTGCAAATACCTTCCAGTATACTTTCTTATGCTGTATTATATCCATTTATTTTGTCTAAAATGTATAACATTAACTTTAAATGCTGCTATTTACATATGTATTTCAGCGAAAGAAAAGGGTGAGAAGAAGTTGTTTGGCTTTTCTTTCGTGCCCCTGATGCAGGAAAACGGGAGGACTCTGCCAGATGGCACCCATGAACTCATTGTACACAAGGTAATTTGAATTAGTAATCATTATCTGTAATGGTTCCTCTGGAACATACTTTAAATGCCCAGAAACATTAGGTGCAGAGAGTCTGCATTCATTACCAAATGAGTGATAATCTTGTCACCATTAAAATATCTATTGCTGATTGTTTAATATTAAGCTTCCTGTTACAAACTGCAATTGAATCTAGATATGTGTTTCAGTGCACTGGTTTTACTAGGTCTTACGATTATATTACCATATTTACTATACTTATTAGTATATAAATCCAATATCCATTGTATTTATAATGGATTTCACAAAGTTCAGTTCAGTTAAAACACACAAAATGAACCCCATGATACCCTCTTACTGAATTGCGGAAGTTGGAAAATCAAGCAAGCACAATTATGCAGATCTACTCAGTGTTACCATTTTTAGATATTTTAGTTTTGTGGATTTTCTGTTTCTACATTTAACAGTTATCTCTTTGTTCAGAGGATTCGATATGCTCCCAGATAAATTTTAGATTTTAACACCAAAACTTGTAGCTATTCATTTGGCATAACCTGTGCAAATTTTTTAGACGTCAATTTGAGATATGAAGCTATGATCCAAAAACAAAGTTGCAACAGTCATAGTGAAAATTTGTCACTTTCTGGGAGAAAGATACAATAATAATTCATATAATTTAGGGATTTGGTCCTTTGTTTTTATGCAGTACAGTTATTTTAACTGGTTTGTTTTCACAGTGTGAAGAAAACACAAACCTTCAGGATTCTGGTCGCTACCTCAAACTCCCCTTTTCAAAGGGAATTTTCCTAGGAAACAACAGCCAAGCAGTAAAAACCACTAAAGAGTCCTTCTGGATTACGTCCTTTCTCTGCTCCACTAAACTCACACAAAATGGTAGGATATGTTGATTATTTAAAACATGATGAATTCAAATGAGTGTGATAGCTAGCCTTTTCCGTGCCAAGTAAGCATGGATGTACTCAAAAATAGCTTATGTTCTATCCATTTTACAAACTGGTTTTCTTCATAATTTTTTATATCCAGATGGAAACCACTGCAGCATGATAAACCACTGATTTTAAGTATTTAAAGAATCCTTTTTAGATTAACACGATATTGGAATCAAATGCAGCACTCTGGGAATCAACTATCAAAACCCATCTGCTCTACAAAACCTCTTAATCTATTTCTCGTAGAGTTTTTATGAAATACTTATTCTAGGCTTTAGGCTGTGGCAATTTGGTTTTAATTAGGCGCAAATTTCTTTTTTGTTGTATCACTTCTCTTCCTTTAAGCCAACAAACATTTTCTGCTACTTAAAACACTCTTATACACTGCCTATAAGGAGCAGCAGAGATATGTTTGAAAATGTGTTTGCGCTCTCTTCCATTGCTTTGTATAAAATTCTTGTTTAGTTACCATATTAACTACAGTTTGTAAGTGAAACAGTTTTCCACAAATTTCTAATTATTGTGTATTTGCTTGGTAACATGTTTCTGACCATTCTTTGATAACCCCGCAGTTGTATATTATTTTTTCTGACCTGTTTATCACAGTTTTAAGATTTTTCCTTAGCTTTCTCTTGTATGTGAATGACTGTGCCTTTTACCCTTCTTATATGTATGATGATAATATTGCTAATTGCTTGCAAATTGATTATAGGTGTTTAACAACAACTAGAGCAGCTTTTTAAATTGAAATAATCATCTTAATTGTCACCATTTATTAGCAAGTGTCCAAAATAGAACTATGTGCAAACAGTAAGTGGTCTGTTTCACTGTGCACATCCATTCTGTATTCTCACAGCAATTAGCTTCAAAGTAATAAAAGTTAGCCAATAAAAGATTTTCCCAAAGGTTGCTAACAGGCAATCAGAGACTAAATTTTCTTCAGTTAAAGATCTTGATTTAGGAAATCACATGAATCTGCTGATACTTACACATGCATGGAAGTGCTGCCCAGAACTTAAGTGTCTCACTGATACATAGTTGTGCTATTGTCTGGGGTTACAATACTAATTTTTGTTCATAGTACAGGAGTTATTTCTTACTTAATGTAACTAGATGTGTGACATAGGGCATAAAATTTCCTTTTTTTTTAACCATATTCTGAGTAAGAGGGTGTAGAATATCTGAATAATATTGATCCCCTTTTCAGCTCTGAAAGAGTTAACAATTATTTCAGCAGTACTTCAGAGGGTGGAAATATTTTCAATAGACAGGCTCATATTTTCTCCAAGGATCTTCTTTGGGAAGTTCATCTTGGTGAGTTTCCAAATCCCCATTCTTTTAAACAAAAATCTGCCAAAACCTATTGCATGCTCAGAAAATAGACAGAGAGCAAAGCATGTGGATATTTGGTCATGTGAGCATTACTTCAGTTATCCCTGAGAGAATGTAGCATATTTATTAAAACATACAGGAGTAAAAAGAGTTGTGCTTTTACTTTTTTAGTAAACATTTGTATTAGTATTTTTGAAAATTGATGATTATTTTTTTAACCTGTTTTTAAGTTTGGAGATTTTTCGGAAGTTCTCAGAGAACTTGCCTGTGTCTACAAACAGCAATGTCCAGCCTGGAAATTAATTGAAAATTATGTTATTGTTCTGGCCATGGGGTGTAAAACCTGTAAACCCAGGCTTGTAAAGGGTGTGACTGAATTAGGCCACAGCTTTATTAGCTTGCTGGGAAATTTTACTCAGCTGTCATTCTCTCATTGATTATTCCCACATGCCATCAGCTCTCATGCATATTAAAATTATGGGGACTGGGGGAAGGAGGCTGACTCCCAGTTGTTGGAATATGTAACTTCCTCACCCTGGGTACTTTGGAGGGGATTTTAGGATTATTTCCAAAGAATTTTCAGAGACCTTCTAACCAGGGGAGTCTGTTCATTCATCAACATATCTCATCAGAACATGTCCTTATCTAATCTGTCTGCCAGTTAGCTTTTCCTTACTTTGACTTTTGATGCTGGATGGTTAATCTGTTAATTCAAGCAAAAAACTATACCAGCTTTTATGTATTATATTCTTAGCTGGATAGTTAAACTTCATTATCCTAAAAAAAAAACAAACCCAAAAGACCGAGAAAGAGCATAGTATTTTTCTACTAAGTCATTATCAATACAGTCTTACTTAGTTTTTGACATATAGGAGAGATCTCTGCCTGCCAGAGACTCAGGATCCATCCAGCAAGTCAGAATATTTTAGCGAGTTGGCATCTACTCCTTTCTCAGCACTGATCGGCACATCCCCAGCCAGCAGCCGTTCCTCGGCGGAGCAACGTGCCGTACAGCGAGTCTATCGCGAGGCAGAGGTGTGATCCCTCTAGCTGCACTGAAAAAAAGCTAAACTAGTTATTAAGGAAACAGAAGTAAGAGGTGGCAGCTTTCCAGAGTGACCGCAGCTTGGAGGGAGTGTTGGAAACCACAGAAGCAAGCCTGCTGGAAGAGGAATGCAGATTGCCAGCTCTGGAATTCGTCTTTGTCCTTTTGAAGTGCAGTAGTGCTACACCAGGCTGATTTCTGATGTCTCAGGATTTACAGGAGAGAGATGGAAAGATCATCCCAAACCACTTCCTTATACACATGATTCTAAACCTTTTATTAAACCTAGCGCTTTGGAGTTAAATTGCAAACTTTGAGAAGGGAAGTGTTTTGTTTGGTAGGAATGGTAGGTCAGGTGTAGCCTATTTTAAATGTACAAATCTGATCATGATTAAAAGACGGCATTAGGAATGTTTTTCTTCTTTAGCAAAAATTTATCAGCAGCATTGACTTTTTCCCTCTTCCAAAACTATGTTTTCCTAGTGGGCCTATTTTGGGGGACAATTTTATATTCTCATTTCTCTTAATACATGACACGTTGCTATCCCTTCCCCTTGTGATTCACATGTCAGATTTCCTATTCGCGTCATTTGTGCTTGGGCTATTCGCTAATGTTATCTCAGCAATGTCTTTCCTCCTTAGCATTTCCCTTGAAATAAGTGCTTTGAAGTGAGTGTCTTACATTTACTTTCTCTTTCTTTTTTAATCCCCCAACAAATCCCTAATATTCAGTGTCAACCATCTTCCACCAAGTTCCTCCAGCAAACCTGTAAAGAAGTGGTTTTCCTGCTATGAACTGACAGCTTCAGCTCGTCTCGCTACTCCTCGACTTAAGTTGAGGCTTAAACAGGATAAAGCATAGAAGTCCATTTAATTATCCAAAAGACAAATGTAGTTCACTGGATTTGTAATGCTTGTTTCTTGAAAATTCCTGACAGAAGGAATAATAAGAAGTATCATTTGTCCTTGATCTTTGGGATGGGTCTCTGATGCACGTGCGGGACCTTCAGCACTCTTAGTGCAACTCAAGGATCTTTTTTAATCCAAACCATTGCATACTACCACAGCATGAAGCAAAATAAAAGAGAAACATATAAATGCATAAAAACAACTTGTGCCCACCAAAATCAATTAAAGCAGCAAAATGTTAGTGGAATAGCATGTAGGGTGTTTGCCCTTAACACCTCTGGCAAGATTTGAATATAGGTGATTTATTTAATGTTACTAAAGACAGAAATATTACTTCATTTCTTGCTGTGGGAGAGAGGAGCTTTCCTGGAACAAACTGGGAAAGAAATGAGACAAAGATGGGTGTCACTCAAATGTTACTTACATGTGAAAACAGTCTGTGGTAGAAAGCACCAACAGAGTTGCTGAACCAAGAGGAAAACTTGCTATTAGCTTCTTTGTCTGATAAGTACTGAAAACATTTCAGAAGAACTGGATCCTTCTCAGATGATGCTGGACAGTGATCAACTAGACAGTGGTTCAGCTTAAGCTGATGGAAGGATTTGATGGTGGTTAAGGTTTTCTGCTTCAAATGGCCAGGCTTTGAGAAATCCTGAAAAGCTGCTTAGTGAAATGTGGAAGTAGTAAATTTAAATGTAAAGGAAGTTTGGGGTTTATTTAATTCAAAATATGTGAATTTGAATACGTTCAAAAATATGTGAATACAACTTGAAAGGAGTGCTGCAGACCTGAGCGAGTGAGTCACGGGCAGAAAACGTGAGGGGTAAGCAGAGAAGCTGCAACAGAAGGGTGAAAAATAACAGCAACATGTCAGAGTTCAGCAAGGGTCGGGATCAAGTGAAAACTGCTGAAAAGCCAAGCCAAGTTTGCAAAACTGTTGAGGATATTGAATGGTATGGGGCATGAAATTCCCCATCTCATAGTGAGGTGGTTTTTTTTAGTACATCTCTGAAGCTGAAAGCAATAACTCATGACCTAAGTAATAAGTATAGTACCTACATTTGAGACAGGTGGAAGAGCAGATGTATGAACTGGGCCATCACCCTCTGATGAATTTTATGCAAGTATTTACAAGAAATCATGGATTAAAAAATGGACATGTAGCTAAATGGAGTGTGGTGTAAGATGAGTTTATCAAAGGCATATCATGCCAGAATAAACACTCAATCTTTCTTTTCAAAGCTTTTTTTATTATTATTCTTCAGAGGAAATGTAGCAGATCTAAACCGTCTGGACTGCAGTAGCACACCACCTGGGATATTAGAAAAGATACAACTTAGAATAAGAATTTTAAACCTGGTAAATAAAGGCTAAAAGGAAATAAGCAGGTTGCACTGTAGTGGAAGGAATTTCCTTCCTGAGTGGAAGAAAAATACCAGTAGGTCTGAAGAATTAGGCCTGGGATTCATCTCTTTTTTTAAAGGGGTGGAAGGGGGTAGGGATGGAAGTTACTTCACTAAAACCTGAGACACTAGAGAGCCTGTTAATGAAGTTTGCTGCTAATATGTAGTTGAAAGGGCTCATCAGTTGAGAAGGACAAAGTCCAAATACGATACAGGCAAAGCAAAGTAATATTTGATTTAAATACTTAATGAGAAAGAGTAGAAATTAGATGAAATCCAGTGGTGCAAAAGAGAGGATCGTCCCTAATGGAATCTCCTGGGTATTCTGCTGTAGCCAGGGAGCTGAACAGTATTAATCCTATTTGTGTCACCAATATCATGTATCTAAAAAAGCCCCCAAATTCTAGAACATATATGTCACGTGTTTACAGCAGACATATGAGCTTGCTAACGATACAGAAAACAGTGTTGTAATCTTGACCAAATGTAATCTCATTTTGGTCAAGAAAGCTGAAGGAAAATGAATTAAAACTGGAGGAGGTGTGAAGACACTCAGGTATGTTTTAGCTCAGAAGAGTTTATTTTCCAGAAGAGATTGTGTTACTTATTAATAAAGCAGGATCCTAGAGGCATTGTGTTGTTCCCTAAAAAAGACATAGGAAGATGAGTATTTTAAATGTATTCAAACTTGTAATTAGGAGACTATTTCTAGCCACCAGATGACAGCTCTGGAAGGCATCCTTCAATGGGACGAGAGACAGCAAAGGAATTACTGTTCTTAAGATAGCAGTTGACAAATATCTGAACATGATTGCATGAAATAATTGCCACAGGAACCTGATTTTAGTGACCCAGTACCATGTTCTTATGTTTCTATTGGTGGAGCAGTTATGGGATGGAATGAAATTTTTTTCTTGGACAGATCATATCATAGCAAATCTTGAGATGTTTTCTTTTGTTTTAATGATGCCAAGTTTTGCCAAGCAGACTGTAATAGTAGAATTGAAAATCTGAAGTGCTGCTCTGCTTCCAACTTTCATCTCGCATTTTGTTTTTGCAGGAGATATGCTTGACCTTCTGAAATGGAGAACCCACCCAGACAAAATTGCAGGTTGCCTCTCAAAATTAAAAGAAATTGATGGTTCAGAAATAGTGAAGGTATATACCTTTCCATCCCTTTAGGTAATATGAGGAAAATAATGTATTTTCATGTCACAGAAATACCTATTTAATAACAAACTGTCTCTTACTCTCTCTAATCAGTTTCTTCAAGATACACTAGACACTTTATTTGGGATTTTAGATGAAAACTCTCAAAAATATGGATCAAAAGTATTTGATTGTTTGGTAAGTTTTATCATGTGATGATGCTTAACACTATTTAAGAACTAAGAAAAAAAAAAAAAAAGGCTTATTTTTTTCTTTTTCCCTCACGTTTAGGTTCACATAATAAATTTGCTGCAGGACAGCAAGTTTCACCACTTTAAACCAGTAATGGACACTTACATTGAAAGTCATTTTGCAGGAGCACTGGCATACAGGTGAAGTCTGTACTTTTTCTATCTGATTTGAATACTGACAGTTATTGGTAAACTAAGCAGAATCAATCATTAGGTTAAATTAAACAGTATCATTAGAAATAAAATGCAATGTTTGTATGAATGCCCAGGTTTAGGCCATTAAAAAAGAATAAAATACCTTTAAGTTGCCAGAAAGGTTACTTGCTAATGCTCTAACATTGGCTTCATTTTTATATCATTTTCTTCAGTGGATTTCTTTATTTGAATTACTTCGAAAAGCATAGGAGCCTTAACATCATCCAGCTGCAACTGTGTTCACTGCCTGTGCAGGGCAGCGCGCTAAGTATCACTTACGCTGCTGTACTTTGTATTTATTAGCTAGCTAAACTTCCACTAAAACAATGCAGTTTAATGAGACTGCAAAGCGATGCATGGAACAGCAGGGGTAGTCCATGCTGGCAGGGACTCTTCTGGCCTAACTGAACTTGTGTATCCCCGTCAAAATCCTTCTACTGCGTATGTAACGCTGGTTGTCAGGGATCTACTAGGTGGCTTTCAGCAGAATGAAAACTAAGCGTAATATTGGGTGTGTAGTGATTAGCGAAATCTAGTCATGTATTTTTTTATTTTGTCAGTGTTTCTTATACGACAGCTGTTGGTTTGCATTTTACATGCAAAGTTAACCCTTCTCCCACCTCTGTGTTATAATACTTTCTGATGTGCTATTCTAGAGATCTTATAAAAGTACTGAAGTGGCATATTGATCGAGTCACTGAAGTGGAGCTGCACGAGCACATACAGGAAGTACTAAAGGTAATCAAAATCATCGAAGGCAATTATATATTTGTGTGATGTATTCATACAGTACCACCAGGTTTAACTTGGGCAATGAAGCAGAGTATGTGTAAATGATGGAATGGTAGTACTAATTCTATGGTGCTGCAGACTTTTTCAGTGCAGTCAGTTTATTCATCGTTGTCTTTTGTCAATAAGTTGATCAATGGAGCTTACTGCCACTAGACTCTGGAGCTCTGTGGTCCTTACTGAATGAGGATATACATGAGTAGGAGTTAGATCTAAGAAATCAAATACAGTTTGCATTGGTGGTATTAACATCTGTCACATAACTGAATCTAAATGGCAGACGTACATACTGACTTAACGGTTCAGTCCTGACACTGGGGAATTCTACTGAAAGTGGTGGGTTTGGTTGCTCGTTGCCCCGTTTTGTACCTTGGGTGGAGTACAGCATGGAGTCAGGCTGAGTTGTACGACACAGGAATCCCATTTGGGACAGGTGCTGCAGTTTGGAAATAAAATATCAACATGGTGCCCTTCTGTGCTTTTCTGTGCTGCTGTTTAGTCTTGCTAATAAGGAAGGGCTGTATTTTTAATTTACGTTCCAACAGTTTTACAACTTAATTTAAGCTTATTTTTTTGTATTATCCGGTTAACAACTGTTGACAGGAAAACAACTTTCAACAGGCAGAGAAATTCTAAGAACAGCTCAAAAGTTTGAGCCTGTTTCTTGTAATGGTGTTGTATGTTTATGCAACATGTGTTTCTGTAGCCAAAGACATGCAAGGGATGGGGCAGGGGCAGGGGCAGTGTTGAGATATTGCAGTTTTGAAATTGTTAAAAAAAAAAAGTGTTCCCTGGTTTGCAGAGATTATGAAAGGCAAGGGAAGAGCATTTCTGACTATGTGCTTTTGAAATGTTGTTAGTGTTTCAATAGAAAGATTTGTCAAAATTAAATAACATGGTGTCCCGTTTCAGCCCCTTGTCATTATTTGAATGATATAATCATTCCGTGTGTTCTGTTTAAAGATGAGCTGGTTCATTTTCATGAGTTATCTCTGATTTTGACATTTGTAGGCACAGGAATATATCTTTAAATATATAGTTCAGTCTCGAAGGTTATTCTCTATTGCCACTGGTGGACAAAATGAGGACGAATTTCGCTGCTGTATTCAAGAGCTTCTTATGTCAGTACGCTTCTTCCTTTCTCAAGAGAGCAAAGGAGCTAGTGCTTTATCCCAACTACAAGTAAGTTTTCAAGTGTGCCTTGCTTATTGCCACTTTCCATGTCCAATATAGAAAATGTATGCATATCCTTACCTGTATTCCCAGGAAAGAAAATGTGTTTTTCCTACAGCAAAATGGCATTTTCAGATCATCCTCATACCTCATACCTGTAGTGTGAAATTTTCATACGAGCAGCATCTAAATATGCTCGACAAAGATAATCCTAAATCTAATATTTAATTTTGAATTATAATTATCTTCCAATAATTATACTGCTGGATACAAATAAATTAATTTCTCTGTTTTGGGCATCTTACAGCTTAGTTCAACAACATTGGAACTGAAAAATTTGAGCCGTACAAAGGACTGTCGAAGTTTTCATGCTTTACAGAAACCTTTCAAGTCTTGCTGAACTGTATGTTTTAATACTCAGCTGGTACCTTTATTTCAATTGAGACTAGCACTGAAGCGCGGAGGCAAAACACACAGAAGACAGCTCTCTACATTAAGTGCCATAGATTTACCAACTTCTACAGCTCATAGATATGCTGTCCTCTTCCCCTGTTTCTGTAAGCAAAGGTGTTTAAGACCTGTTAAGAATTATTAATTTCTTAAGCTCTGTAGAAAATTGTTCTGCCAAGAAAATGGCAAATCGGAGAGAACAGAGTAGAGAGGTGGTTCTTCCATCTCACATCATGTAAGCAGGTGAAGTGAAAAGATAATAGCAAAATGATGTAAATAACCACATTTGGAATTCTTCTTCAGTATCTTTAACCTTGTATGTCATCCGTTTTAACACCAGTGTGAAGAAAGTCTGAGGTATGAGGAGGTTTTCTCAATCAGCAGGATTTGGAGAGGAAGAAGGGAATGTCAGTTCTAGCTTCCTTTCTCTGGCATTGCCCTCCTTTCTTTTCCAGTGTTTTGTTTCCATATTCATTATACTCACCAATGGATTTCTAACCTTATTTTAGGATTGCTGAAGTGAACCAAGACTGCCAGTGCTGTCTCACTTTGAAATAAATATGTTCATTATTTGAAAAATGGAAGATACGGAGGCCATCATATTATTTACCTTAAAACAAAGCAAACCAAAACAACTCCACTCAAATCTTTTTGTTCTGATATCAGCTGGCTTCTGTTATCCTTTTAAAAATTTCCTCTCACACATAGATCGTGAAGAATCTGTAAAGTATAAATATTTTGTTCTATATAAAGTATAAATATATTTTGTTCAAATATAAATATTTGAACTTTTGATTTTCACTTTGTCCTGGGAGAAATGAAGAGCCATTAGATAATGCTTAAAGGAAAATAGTCACAAGTGTGAGCCTGTTAATGCATGTGAGGATATTTCTTCTGAAATTACGACCATTTTTAAAGCTACTAACCAACCTTGAAATGTAAAACCAAGCATTTTTCTGCAGTTACATTTCTATCGTTATTTAAATTCTATAAATGTCAAAACTATACTGCAATATCTGACTGTCCATTTTTGCCCTTTTCCTCTAGGCTGTGTTTCTCAGCTCATTCCCATCGGTCTACTCTGAACTTTTGAAGCTCTTTGATGTAAGAGAAGTGGCAAATTTGGTTCATGATGCTCTGGGCAGCTTGCCAACAGTCATGCACGGGGATGAGTCCCTTCAAGCTGTTAAACTGCAGAGTATTGGGAAAACCGTAGAGAGTCACCTGTACACTAACCCAGGTAAGGTTACCCCGACCTGCCTGCAGTTAAGGAACTCAAATTGTGTGCTTGGTACATGGGCCAGCAGGTGCTGAAGGGAATAGTGTTGCTCAGAGTAGTGCTTCCTAAGAAACAATTCTCGAAGCACTGCTCTGTACAAGCTGCTCATTTACAAGAATACAGATGGTTAAATTTAGTGGTTTAGGTTTTAGAGACGCAAACTCTTAAAATGTAGTTTTGTTTTGACCTACTGCTGGCAATATGTCTGTGAAGGGTGTTTGCCTTATATTTTTAAGTGATTGTAATTAAAAAAAAGCTTTACTAATTTGAAGGGGTTTTTTCCTTTTTTCTCCTTTGGGGGCAGTTCAGGAAACAGATTGTCACTTATCCATTAAGTCTTACTTGTGTAACACTTGCTAGTTCAGCACTTTTGATCCTACATTTCCTAATGTAGCATAAAAAGGCTACACAAATGCGAGTGGTACGTGGTGCATAAAGCATATAAGAGCATAGTTTTTTGCTATTCGGAAGAAAAAAACGCTCTGTGGTGGTGACCCTGACATCCTTTTTTTTTTCTATTTTAAGTGAAACCCATAAAAGTGACCAATATTAAATTTAAGACGAACTAATTCTGAAATAAAAGAATTCAAATAGAAGAGATTTAAAGAATTCTAATGAGTGTTAATTTACTCACCAAAAGCCCTCTTGAGAGCTGTTTGGGCATTGGTTGATGGGAGTTCAGTGGAAGCAATAACTTTTATCATCCAAAGCATTCAAGATAAACACATTACAATGATGAAGACTCTCTGAAAACCACCAGGATATGCAAAAATATTTTGACATGCTGTAAAATAAAGGAAGAGATCTTAGAACTTTTTTTTTTTAAAATGCTTTCAGTGATTGTACTTTAAAAGTATGAGCTGAAAGAAGTGGGTAAGAAGTATTGGATCCTGGCTACTTTCCTTCATTCTGGTTGCAAAACCAGCTTACCCTTTCCCTTGTGAGCCTCCACGGCAGTCCCTTCTGAAACAGTTAGCTCTCCCTACAGCTGACTGAGCAGACCTTTGATATTCGGGGTAGATGATAGATAGATGATAGATATATTCGTGGAGCAATCTTAAGGATGCTCTAACTTAAGTTTTTCATTTTCCAAACTACTTAGGGACCAATCATTTCCATTTTCCTCCTATTATCTCGGTTAGGTCAGCCTAACCAGAAGATCCAAATGCATGAATGTAATTAAAGAGAGTTATTTGATGCCATGTAAGGGACTCTCAGGGACTTTCTTGGAACTCTGAATCTACTTTTAGTGGTATGACTTATTGTTTTGTTCACTTCCTCTTGTAAACGTGTTACTTTTTTATTCAAATCCAGTTTCATTATTGAGAAATAATCTGAGTTCCTTTTGGCTATAAAAGCAATGAAAATTACATGTTAAATTTTACATGGAGTCCAGATTATACACAAATAGAATATACATTTCTTAGACCACAGGGAAGCTGATATGAAAGACATCAGGCAGCAATATAAGCTTCTAATGTCCATGACAGGAAGCTCAGGCAAATGCTTGTACAGTACAACTTCGGTCGAAGGGTCTTGTGGAGATCAGCATCTTTTGTCTTTGCCCTTAATGTTTTATCTATTTAAAATACAAAAAAATAGGTAGACTTTCTCTCAGTCAATCCCTAGAACAAAGTCCTTTTAAAATCCTCTTGAGAAAATAAATATTGCACTGGACTATGTTTATGTGCAGAGTAAAACTGTACATCTAATGTGAAGTTGAGTCTTACTGCTGTGAAAATAATCGATTTCTTTCTCCCAGACTAAGATGATGAACGCTGCAAGCTGCGGTGCTAGCTAAAACATTGGAACTATATGGAATGCAGGAAATAAATGTTTATTTAAACGTCTAAAAATGAGGAGGGCACTTCTTAGTATATAACATTTTCTGTTCTATGGAGCTTGCCTGGAAACAAGTGAGAGTAGTTTAGCACTGGAGTTTTAAGCATTTTGTGCTGCAGGGGCCTGAACAACTGACACATTAGCTCCCGCTACTGCAGAAATGAACTGACACATGTAAAGCTATGCTTTCACTAAAATCAGGAGATATATTTGGTATATTGTTGAAAACAAAAACATCAGACATGCAGGTGTTGATTTAAGGTACCCAAGCACAGATATTTAGTACAATTTCAGATGTATTCCATGCACGTGGTCTCTACACGCCTCTCTAGGGAACGCAGCTGTCCCAAAAGTTTTATATTGTATTTGCCGATCACATGTGGATAAGATGTCTGAAATGGCTCTTTATTGAGGCTCTGGTATAGCTTGCTTAGAACCTTTTTCTATTTCAGTGATTTTAAACTGCAGCTCTTCCTATAGGTAACAGCTACAGAGATGTTAAGAAATGTCAACAGCAGCTATCTCTCCAGATCCTGTGAAAAGTTAGTGGGTGTTAAGGCTTTACTTTACTTCTCTTTTTACATATTCACTTCTGCATCTTTGTAGTGTACTACACTGCGTGCCTAAAAAGAAACAGATGACAGTTTCCTGCTGATAAAGACTAGCAGTACTTTTTTTCCTCTTGGCCTTTCTTCTAGTCTCCTGGTATTTTGGATGTAACTTTTTGGATGCATCCCTGTTGATACTTGTAGTATGGCCAAATTGATGACCTGTGTATGCCTGTACCCAGAAGATTTTCTACCTTTATCATTTCCAATACGTCAATAGTCTGTCACTCTTGTCTTTTGTGCATTAAACTTTATTATAGCTTGCTGGGAAGAGTTAAGGCCGATAGAAGAGAAACACATCTTGAACCATGTTCTTCTTGACATGGTTAAACAGCAATTAGCAGAACACCAATAATTTTTTTTCCTCTAAGGGCATTATTTTGACCTTACGAATTCAATAGCTATGAAAACGTGAGGTGTGTAACTGGAACATCTAGGTTTCTTCCTCCAAAGAGGATGAGCTTTCTTGGAATCACCACCGATTAAACACGTCAATTATCAGAAGAGAGATTACATTAGTAGGTAAAGCACTAAAAAAAGAAAACCCCATATTGATAAAGCCTGTGTCTTAGCCCAGTTATAATCTGTGATGCAGCTCTTTACCACATAGAGAATGTTCTTACAAGGCAAGAAACTTTGTGTCTTCCCAAAACATGAGGATCTGGACCTCTACACAGGAGTAGCTGGGTAGGACTTTTCCTTTTAGTAAAGAAAACTGTTCAAAACAGGTAGAGGAGGGGTTTAATTCTCTGACCATATGGTACATATGATCGTACGGTATATGATATCTGTATATATTATGAAGCTAGGAAAAATCCTGAGTTGATGTTTTAAAGACGTCATCATGTGTTCATTTTATTTAATTTATTTCATATTGTGGTTTAGACCCACCTGGCAACTAAGCCCCACACAGCTGCTCGCTCACTCCCCCATGGTGGGAAAGGGGAGAGAATCAGAAGAGTAAAAGTGAGGAAATTCATGGTTTGAGATAAAGACAGTTTAATAGTTAAAGCAAAAGCCACGCACGCAAGCAAAGCAAAGCAAGGAATTCATTCACTGCTCCCCATGGGCAGGCAGGAGTTCAGCCATCTCCAGGAAATCAGGGCTGCATCACACGTGATGGTTTCTTGGGAAGACAGACGCCCATCACTCCGAATGTCCCTCCACCCCTTCCTTCTTCGTTGTCCCATCTTTATAGACTGAGCATGATGCCATATGGTGTGGAATATCCCTTTGGCCAGCTGTCCTGCCTGTGTACCCTCCCAGCTCCCCGTGTACCCCCAGCCTTCTTGCTGGCAGACCAGCACGAGAAGCTGGGTTGTCCTTCACTGCTTAGCAACAACCCAAAACATCAGCATGTGTATCAAGAGTTTCTCATCCCAAATCCAAAACATAGCCTCACATTAGCTTCTATGAAGGAAATTAACTCTATCCTGGCTGAAACCAGGACAAAAGTTTATGTATTTATTTTATATATATAACTTATTTCTTATCTGTTTATTGTTTTCCTTATTTTTCACTGAAACACTATTAATAGATTAGAAAAGTGATAATTATCTATTTGTTTTCTTTCTGAGATTGACTGCTTCTCTCAGTCTGTCTTTGTGAATGAGTTCATCTAAAAATTGCATCCTGCATATCACAGGAGCATGTACATGTAGGAAGCTATGTTTCAATAGCAATTCAGAGAGAAATATCTGACGCAATTACTGAGAATAATTTAATCTCTTTGAATTGCCTCGCAGAAGGGACATTGTTACATGTTAGACTTCCTATGGGAATGAAAAAAAAAAACTTGTTAGCAAGTTCAGGAAAAGATACCATTAACTGATAAGAAGATTTAGTTCTAGAAGCTAGCTATTATGTTTCCCCTCTTATTCCGTCAATTTTTCAAAAGACTCAAAACTTCTCTTTAATGAGACTGGCAAGACATCCCAGTAATCACTGCAAGCTTGATTGCTATAAAAATGCAAAAAACCTATAATTATTGAAATAGGTTGATGCAAATCCTGAATTACATTTAGTTAAAATAAATAACTAAAAAAAAAAGAAAATAAAAATTAAAAACTTTACATATTAACACAGATTTGAAAAATAATGAGTCAGTTTTTTAAAAACATAAAGGTTTTATACATTGACCCATAATACTGCTTTCAAGTATCCCAGGATCTTTTTCAGATTAATTAGTATTTCTTAATTTGTCTTCCACAGCAATATGCTATTCTTTGGTGTTGTTTCTGTGTGTGCTTCTATACAGACCTGTTGGGGGATGTATGTATATATGTATGTATGTATATTGCATACAAAGATTCAACCTTTATTAGTACCTCTATAGTGGAGAGCAGAAAATATTCTGAAAAAGCTTTGCAAATGATGCTTCGCATCTGTGGCTTTTTTTTAGGGCAAGGAAGGACTTTCTCAATCATACGTGTGTTTTTCTTCTGCACTACAGGCATTTTTTTTCTTTCAACTGAAAACAGTTCTTCATAAAAGTTCTAAAACTCACTGTTCTGAGAACAGTGACATGCTTATACAGTCACAGAGCGGGCACATATGTTTGGTTTTGGAATTGCAGTGATAACTGCTTGTTTGGTTTAAGCACTTTCTTTTCCTACCACCCTCAAGTCCAGTGGTCCTTCCAAATAAGGAGGCATAAATTGAGTAAGTGCAAGTAAAACTATCAAAAATAAGAGCAACTTCCTTGCTTCTCACTGTTCAAGGAGAATGCTGTTTATTTGTTTAAAATGTTCAAATACAGTGGAGCTTTTTGCAAGCAAACTGAAGTTTTGACCATATGTTCTGATGTAGTCATGGAAACGAATATCATCTTTCTGAAATTAATCTTCAAAATACACTAGAATAAAGAAAATTTTGTATGTCTGTGCAAGTGTTTTACCACTACTTGAAAAACAAGGGGGAAAGTTGTGCTGTGAGTTAACTGTCAAATGCTAATTTAGCTTGCATGAGAGAATGACAAGGATTGCCCAGAGTAGTCTCTCTTCTTAATTATGCCAAGCATACTTGAAAAGCTGTGTAATGATTTTTTTACCCCTCGTTCTGTACAATATTTGTAAAGGGCAAGTATTAGCATTTGAAACAGTCTGCTAATTTGGCTTCCTGCACAGAAGAAAAATTAGGACAGTGACTGATGGCTAGGAGTTCTGATTATTGCACCGTTCCTTGCACTCATTAATTTTACTATATACAGTGGCTGACATTGCAGTTGACAACTTTTAAGAAAAAAGACTAACCTGAGACAAATGTTGTACGCTACGTTCTCTAAACTTTCTCACGCATTCCTTGGTTTGGCCCAGAGGTGAATATGTCAGCTCTCCTCTTCTGTAATACCACTAGATCTCTCCACCTAAACAGGTCAAGACAGAGAGGTATTTAGATTATGGGTTTAGGAGGAATGTGTCTAAAGCTGTTAAGTGTGGTGGTTAATTCAGTAAGTGGTTCTGTTCCTTCCCACATATAGTTGCAACTCATTGTAACATGCTTTTTGCTAATCCATTTGTTTTTGGTAAAACAAAGTTCCTGATCATTTTATGGAGCCTTTGCAAAAATGGGATACTTCAAACAGCTGAATGAGGATGCTCAGTTCTGCCTGAGTGCTTCAGGCCATGTTGTATGTAAGAGTTGGCTATTTACAAGTCAGATGTTGCTACACATAGATTCTCTGGTCTTCAAAATGGAGTTCATAATGCTGCGCTTACATGTAAGCAGCACACAGAGTAGCGGGCACCTCAGAAAAGATCTGAAATCTTGGGCATGCTCATCAGGAAGATGCCTAGAGTTAACCAAGAAGAAGCACCTTGGCACAGGGCTGCTCCTGTTTTCTCCTCACCTGGACTGAGGGATTTGAGTTGTAGCTGCAAGAGAAGACCTGCTGTCCTCAGAGGACCCATGGCCCAAAGAATAAGGCTCACACCACTAACGTGTGAAAGAGCTACCATAACTGCTCTGTGACAGCTGTGGAATTGAGTGATGATTTCAGCATTTGCCTGGGAACAGAAGACCAGGTTGAGTGCTCTATCAGCCTGGATTCAGCTTCCTATCACTGGCCTGCCAGGAGAGTGCCCCAACCAGAGCGCTGCAGGCTGGTTTTACACAATGAACCCTTCATCTCTCCTCTTGAAGATGGGTTACTGGATAGTAAAGAATTCAGTATGCATAAGGCCCAATGGAAAGCAGGGAAAAGGAGCCATCCCCTGTAACCTAGAGGTTAGGTCATTTTTAGCGGAATGGAGAGTCCTGCTTTTTTGCTTCAGCTGAAGGCATTAGTTCTGTTTTTTTCATCCATCAGTAATCAGTCAGAGGATTTAGTGGTGGGGATCAGAAGCTGGCGCTTTCCTAACCACAGGTCTGCACATTACCCATCTTCCTGCCAGCTTTCCTTGTGACCCTGTAGATCTTGCAGTGGCTGGATCAGTGGCAGCTGTGCACGCTTGACATCTCAGACTGCCTGGGGCAACAGTTTGCTGAGCTTCTGTTTTTTAGGTAGACAAAAAGAAAATGTGGTGTTAGTTTGGTGGAGATGCTTCTGCCTAGCTGCAGTGCTACAGGCGGATAGGAGGTCTGCAGCCAGTCCTGATGAAAACCTAACCGAGGCACCTGCAGTAAGCAGTCACTGGATAGAGGCCCTTGGTTTCCCATTTTTGGGTTTCAGTACCTCTGTTTTTAGATTCATTGATGGCCTTTTGCCTATCGCCATACAGTCTTTGTTTATATTTTTCTTCAGTAGGAAGATATAGCAGAGCACCCGAATAAGTAATAAGCATGAAACACCATTTAAAAAGAGCAGGCAAGCTGTTTTTCAAAAACAAGAATATACTTAAATAGTGTGTACAAATCAACTTGTCCATATGATTTGTGTTATATAGATAACTAGACAATGAAAACAAGGGAATAACAGAGAAAAACAAGATTAGTGCTGTATTTCAGTGGGTCAAAGAAGCATTCAACAAATGAAATCTCAGAATAAATCTACCTTTTTCTCCCTCCTGCAAATAATAGAGCAAATATTGGAGAGGAAAAAAGTGTTTATAGAAAGACTAATCCACAACCAGTACCTGGTTGGAAAAATTACTTTAAAGGAGTAAATTTCCAGCTAGGTAAACTCTATTTTTAGGAAATAATTACATTAATGAACAAAGCAACTCAATAGATAAATATATTTAGATAACGTAGCATATAATCATCATTAAAATTTTAACAGAGGAAATGATTCAAGTACATTTCTATGAGAACATCATTTCTCAATTATGGAAAAGATCGAAAAGCAACAACAAAATGAAAACAGGTAACACCCATTCCATTTACCATATTGTAAATAAGTGTTTTACTTGTTATCACAAGCGTAAGTATTAGGGCTGTTCCCATTTAACATTGTCTTTAATTATAAGAAAAAGAAGGAAGAAAAAGAAATGTTAATGAAGCTTTTGCATAATTCTGAGAGAATTCAGGACTGAAAATAGCACCAAAGAGCTCTGTTTAGAAAATGAAATAGAAGAAAGGCAAATCATTTTATGTAGACACCAATAGTCTAAATTCTTCGTACTCAGTAGGAGTGAGGAATCCGGAAAAGTGAAAATACTGAAAGAAATCTGAAAGTACTGCTTGTCTATCAAGTGGAACTCATTTGTAGAATAACGTAAGTTCAAGATCAAGTCTGTTGTGACATTGGCTTGCAAAGGGATCCTGTCACATGGCAGGGAACACTAGAGCATAATTTCACATTATTATGAATACAAGTGTTACTGTGCTAAATTTTTTTTGCATGACAGTTCAATAAATACTTTCTAAATACTGACTTTCAGCATATTGTTTATTCTTCAAATATTTGCTTTAGGATATTGTGATCATGAAGTAAAAGCTTCTACTTATCAAAAATATTGGTTAAAGCAAGTAAAAGCTTCTGCTTATTAGAAATACTGTTTTGGACTGAAGGAACATTTTATGTCTATATTAAAATTAAATGATTCCATAAGAATCTCCTACTCATAAAATTTTTCGTTTTTTCCAGAGTCTCGATATATTCTTCTTCCGGTAGTTTTACATCATCTTCACATGCATTTACAAGAGCAGAAGGACCTTATAATGTGTGCACGTATCCTTAGCAACATATTTTGCCTCATCAAGAAGAACAGCTCAGTAAGTAAACACCATGTCACATCCACAAGGTGTTGAACTTCTTTATATGGCTCAGTGACAGGTAATGACACAAACTGGACCTTGACCAAGTCTGTTTTAAAGAGTTCTCTGTGTAATGATCCTGCATAAACATGTCATTTTGATTTCTCATGAGCCTTTTCTTCCCCTGCAAGAATATTTTAACTGTAGTGCATGGTGTTCTGCCAAGGTCTGGCTCTTTTTGAGTGTGGTGTTGGACAGAAAGAAATGTCCACTTTCTTTTAGAGCCATTTTCTATGGTGGGCTGTTTAGTCATAGAGGATGCAGAGATGATGTAGGTAAATAGATTGATATGAGGATTGCAAGGGAGGTTGCACTTGGTTGTTTGTTGATAAACTTTGTGGCCAATTTCTGATGGATTTGTTTGCAAACTCATCTGTGAAAGCTGTGTATGAGAGCTAGCTTAAATAGGTGTATTGCAAATATGAAGATGATGATAAGTTCTGACAGGCAAAGGGATACAAGACAATTAAAGGCAAACATTGCCTGAAGTTAGTGCACTACATACATTACATAGCAATGCATTAGTGAGAACAGTTTTAGGTTTTCTTCATTTCACTGTCATCAATTAAAGTTGCTGCATCGGTGATTTGATATGGATGCAACTTGCAACTTTGGCACTGTAACAACATTTTCATTGCAGCTGCTCCTGGATTAGTATAATACCTCATCACAAGATAAAGTGGTAGATTATAAAGCATAGCTGTGGTTTTGGATTAGGAGAAAGGCTTACATGTCTGGTCTTAACTTCAGGTGATCTTTCATTTGGTGTCCCAAAGTTCTTCTGATCATGAACAAGCAGAGATGTACACAATAACAAGTGGATGTCTACATAAAACTCTCTCCAGTGTTCAGGATGTGCAGATACTATATTTAGTAGTCTTTGAGTCACTGAGAGTATTAACAACTTGGTGACTCAGTATGATTTTTGTGGATCAGTTCAGGACTTCATTCATTCCATGATGACCAAGATAATTCAGAGGTTGATGGAATAAGTGAATTTGCAGTCAGGCAGCTTTGAAAATTAAGGTTGTTGGCCATTCTAACAGTTTGTACGTGACTCCTCATGTGTTGATGCAGTTCCTAAATACACTGTATACTGTCTACCTTCATAAGTAGCAAAGTTAACAGTTGTGAACATGACCGTGACACTAGACTCATCCTGAGTTTGAACAGGAATTTTGAGTTTTGTTACAAATCATATGCTTTGGGTGTGTGGGAAGCAAAAAAAAAAAAATCACTCCTACACCTTGATGTCAGCTAAGTTGGACGATTCTGTTTGTCAGCTGAGTTTTAGTTTGGTTGTGTGCATTTGATTATGAAGTATTTCTTTCTGCGAAGAAATGTCACCTTAAATTGTGGATAAAATCACTCAGATTAAGATGGTGGTGTCTGCTGCAGTGGAGACAGAAAACATTGTTGAAGCAGGGAAAGCATATTTCCATCTGAATTAAAAAGGAAAAGTAACTACGACTTGACTTCAACAAGTGTTTTCATGCATGTAATTAAGGTATTAATGGTCTCTTTAGGCAGCGAACGCTTTGGTTCCTTTGTATTGATGTTGCGCACAAGCAGTTGTAGGCTTACATAAATGACTAATTTGTTTGTGCTACCCAGTTGATGGAAAGCAATGTAGCTGGCCCTTACTGCTGAAGCAGGTCTTGAAGGTTGAGCACCATCTGCTTGTTTCTGGTGATAGTTTCAAAGTGTGAAAACAGAATTCTACTTTTTGGAATTTAAGCCTCTCTTGGCAATTTCCCCAGAAAATATATGGGCGTTACCTATAAAAATCTTGCCTAAAAAGTTCTTGTGTATTATTTACTGCTTTCTTCTAAACTTTAATTGAAAATAGAGCTATTCTAATTTGATAAACACTTATATACTAAAGTCATCCCCATAACTGTCCTCTATATTTCTGTCCAATGTAATTATTTGAAAACTGTTACAAAAAATCAATAGAATTAAACGGTATCTTAATTAGAGAATAATCCTTATTTCTTGAATGTAACATTCATAATAAAACTATAACTTGGTTCTAAAACCATATCAAAGGAAATATGCCAAAGGTCATCCGTCTATTTTAAAATCTTCAATGTTTTATTTATTACTCAAGGAAAAATCTGTCCTGGAAGAAATTGATGTGATTGTAAACAGCCTGCTAGATATTCTGTTAAGGACCATATTAGAAATCACCAGCCGACCACAGCCATCAGGCTCTGCTATGCGCCTCCAGTTTCAAGACGTGACTGTAAGTGTTTTATACTGAAATACCTCACAGTTGTCACTGATTGGACTACTAGATTCATGACAAGATTGTCTTTATATTGTAATTCACAGTGTCGAGATTTTATGTATAAAACAGAGAATGAGGAGAACAAAGAAAACTTTTCTTGCAATTCATTAATTTTCAGTGGAAATAGTAATTTTTTTTCATTAAATTTATTTGTAACTTGTGAATGTAAAAAAAAAAAAAAAAAAAACCAACAACAAACCCACCAAAAAAAACCCCACCAACCAACCCAAAAGATAAAACTACTTTTGAGATTGTTTCAGGTCAGTAACTATTTCATTATGTTTCTTTTGTTTACAATTTTCTGAAACTTTGATTGAGTTTGAATTCCTGAAAATGAAAGAGTGTCAATAACGTTTTACTTCCTAAAATGCATACATTTTTACATGACGAAACAGCTCTAAAAATGCCTGCAGAATCTTTGATGCTAACCTGTACAAATATAAATTTATTCATTTGTATTCTGTTGCAATCTGGAGCTAAGCATGGAAAGGTATTCTGCTGTTCTCTGGGCTAAGCATTTGAGCTTCATTTCTGTCACACGAAGTAGAGCACAGAGGATGGATTTAGAAGATTAACAAAAGATAGTTTGGTCGACATGATATAGCAACTCATTCAAATTAGGAGGTTGCAACGCAGGCATTTACAGGAAAGCCTATGATGAGCATTGCTGAAACAAAATGAAGTGTTATTTTACTTTATTTTCAGCAAGGTGACCAGTTTGCTTTTGAAGGGCAAATCAGTTCTAATATAGCAAGGGATATGACCCCAATATTAGGTGAGAGTGTAACATTTTGTGCAGAGAACATGTTATGCTGTGTGATTTACCATCTCATTATACACTTAATTAATTGCCCAATTTTTACACTGTAACGGTTTTCATTAATGAATAATGGTTGCTTTTCAAACCAGAATTTCCTCTGAGATCAAACATTTCTAAAAGCATTTAATAGTTGTGGAAGAAATGTGTTGTTGTTTTTTTCGTTTGTTCTACTTTATCCCACAGGGGACAAAAAGTTATATGAAGTGTTTTAGGGAGCTGACCAAGCTGTGTAATAAGACAACACCATCCTTTAATCACTGTGATTCAGCAGGTCTATATATCTGTTTGGGTTTTTTTTCTTTAAATTATGAAATTACAAACATACACGTGGCGTATCAGGCCATTACAAGAAAATCTCAGCTGAAGTCAGTGTTGTACTATTAGACTTAGTGCAGCAAAGCTCTGAGCTTATTGGTTTCTTCTGAGATACCCACTTGCTTGCAGATTAAGTTTTCATAAAACACCATGACAGCCTAATTCTTTCACACCATCAAAAAATTAGACTCTGAAAATGCTTTCAAGTTGCAAAATTTTCTTTTTATGCATCAGAAAAGCCATGTCATTGTCACTGCAGGCATCTCAAAGAATACTTAATGTGGAAGTGACTCACAGCACAGCATAAGGCAATTACATACATTTATGTAGAAACATCATGCAGTATGGTCTTATGGCAACACACAGAGCCAGATTCTTGGAACTATTTGTAGAGCGAGTATGATAAAGTACTCAATGTGAGTACAGCAGTCGAGTCTGTTCCAGTATGTTACCATTTTTCCAAGCTCCATGTATCATAAAATATTCTTTGTGAGATGTATCACGGCAGCACACTGGATAAAATTCTGTCATACTTTTGCATCAGCTATAGTCTTAATTGTGCAAGTAATCCCAAACTCATCTCTAGTCTGATCTTCTAGGCCCATGTATCACTGTTTTTCTGCACAAAGCAGCAGCATAAAATCAGGCAGCATCAGGCTGTGTGCTGTCATGACTGCACCATTTCTTTCATCTCAAGTCGTTTTGGTACCTTGCTACCATTTCAATTTGCAGTGAAGAATATTGTTAGATGATAACCCGCAAGATGGATGTGATGCTTTAAACTGAGCACAAAGACAACATGTCTTCAGGGTGTCAGTGTTACTGCTGTTGCACTAATGAACATTGAATTTAACGCAATGGTGAAAGTGAAATTTCTGCTTTAGGATGTCAGTGATTTAGACTTCTAGATTTCCTTAAGAAAAATGTGTTTGCATATAAAGAGTTAGTAGAAAGCAGTCCAATTAAAGCAAACCTTTATTGATTTCAGATCTTGGAAGTTTAGTCCTTCAGAACCTAAATGAATTGCAATTTAATTGTGAGCTGCATGTATTTTAATAATTGTGCTCCTTAAATAAGACACAAAAAAATTACTTCACGATTCTACTTGAGTGAATTGGATATACTGCTTGGCTTGTCTCGTGACATTAGAACTGGATCCTAAGTGGTTTTTATCAAGGTCGTTATGTGTGTGGAGTTTGCTTTCGTGCACGATTCACAAGTTAGTCTGTGGCTAACACTGACAGAAGTCTTACAACATACCTTTTTGTGTTGAGTTCAACAAATGCAGCTGAACGTTCATTGTTATTTTAAAAACCAGCTGCCTGTATAGCTACCTGCATTTGAATTAAAAGCTCAAATTTAGAAGTCAGTTAACAATTAGCTAAAGTCAGTACCCTTTTAAAGCTAATCTAAATCTAGCCTGTCAACTATATTACTACAGCTTTCTATAATAGATTGTGATTTTTTTAATATACTATTATAAGTCAAAGTAAATGTGGGAACATAGAAGGAAGGTGACTAGAAAGGACTGCTTAAAATGCTTAAGCAAGAAGGGAAGTATTCAAAAGGTTCATACTCAAATTTTGTCACTCAAGCTAGCAATCAGGTAAGCTTGCACCCTTATTTATTTACTCTGCTTATTTTGACTAATTAGCCAAATCTGAGTGGTCTCAGACTTTATAACTGGAACAAAAGTCTCCAAAAATTATGCCTATTTAGTTGAATCTACATTATATTAAATGGCATGATAAAATCATATTGACGCTAGGTATAATGAAATTGAAAATATTAAAAAATAATTATAAAAGACAAAAGTATTTTTGTTTTCTGAAGAGAACCTGATAGGGTTGGAAATAAATTTTCAGATACTTACAAGGTAGCAGCTGTAACTGATGGTTATGCCCAGAGCATGAAGGTTAAGAGACTTTGTAGCCTTAGGACACTGTTTTGAGAATGCTGTGTTCACTGTAAAAAACAATGATTTTGGAGGGAGCTAATTAATTTGGGATCATTACTTCAGTGTAGAATCTTCTTATGGGCAAGACAATTGTTCTTTTATCACCATGTTGCCAGTGAAAGCCATCACCTCACACACCACCAAATATATAAGGTATAATCACAAGTGAATTAGCCCTTCCAATGTAAAATCCAGAACAGCCATTCCTGTGAAATCGTACTCTTTTTTTATCTTGTTTTCTGGTTTTTATGAAAGACAGGGAAAATATCTTCCCAAAGTTTGATTTGACAAACTAATGAAAGACACCATTTTAAAGTATTGTTATCATACCTGTCTGTTTTCGCAGTCTTAGTCCTCATTCCTGGTATATAGAGGCCAGAAGTGTGTTGTAAGATTTCAGCAGTGCTCTTTTTAAGCACTGGGATGCAGTCCAGACCTTTCACTCTTTCCTGTCCTCATCCTTTCTGCAGTTGGACCAGACTGATACCGTTCAATCTTTCTTCCCAGTTGAAAAGTGAACAAGGGGACAGGAAAGGGAGAGAGGGAGAACCTGTTCCTTCCCATAATGTCTTGTTCATTTGATTGCTCACCGGAGATACCCAGTGCTGTTCTCTGCTCCCTTGTTCCTGAATCCCGCGCTGTTTGAAGGACAGCCTGGTGAATGTGCATCAGTAGAGGCAGCAGGGAATCAGCGTAGCTGTCCAGTACGACCCTCGGCTGCTGCCTGGAGCGTCCCTTTTCTGGAGTGTGGACTGTGCATCCAGGAATGGGCACTACAGGAGAGAGTGCTCTTGCCCAGGGATTAAGCTCAACCTCTAGATGTATGTTCTAATGAAAAATTCTTCTGTAGGTCCAAGGAAACTTCTGATCAAAACATTTTCAAAGGTTTTTTCAGTCTTTTTTTTTTCATATTTTTGACAAATTTTTTTCTGTGATGAAAAAATGTTTTGAAGAAATTCCCAGCTAACTCCATTAATGCTTCCATAAAGGAAAACAATAGCATCCTTCCCAGATTGTTTCAAAATGTTTTTGTTTATACTTGTTTCAAAACCAAGCTGATTAAGACGTTGTAATTTTAGCGATCTAAATAATCGGTTTAAAAACAGGTACAAGGGCAACAAAGCAGAAATCAAATTTTTACTGGTTTAGCCCTTCTGGAGCTATTTCAAATAGATTTTGCTACGCAAGTAAGCTGCATTTGGGGAAGAATAATTCCTTAAATGGGAAGGAAGTTGATAGCTAAATTAATGTATTTTCACAAAATGTGGAGTCTAAGAAATAATGTTTACTAATTGTAGATTAATTTCCCTTGAATTTGTTAATTATTTTTAAGTGCCTACAATATGACAGTTTAAGCTCAAGTACACAAGACATTATAATCTATAATATTTCTATTCTTGGCTTATCTGAACAGGGAGAATTTGTCTCCTGTTTGTTGTCACTTTTGCGACAAATGACTGATAGACATTATCAACAGCTTCTTGATAGCTTCAACACAAAGGAAGATCTGAGGGTAAGTAACAGAATCGTCTTTCCACTTGTTCAGGCCTCTCTTTATTTCTCTTTTTTATTTATGTCTCTTTAAGATATTCCTGTGCTTTGATGAAACACTTCAGTATTTAAATGCAGTCTGTTTTTCAGAATAGCTAACTTTTGCACAGGCTTTCATGTGTACTTAGGTCTACTCTTACTGGGAGGCCAGGATTCTGTTGCTTCTAAAATGGCAGCAGATAGAATAGGGATTGGGGGGAACTACACATAATAGCTTTAAAGCCATAAACTTATCCTCAAAGCCTGTTTTAAAGGTGATATTGAGCAAAGGTTACACAGTTCTGCTTCATTCTTCCTGCCAGGCAGTTAATTTTTTTGTTTTACTATATTTATTATTTGTTCATTCTTTCATTAAATTATATATGGCAATGGCAAACATGGAGCTTGAGAAATGCATATTCAACTAGCTCTCCATTTTTCTTAGCTGTGCAGAAAGTCCATGGGCAGGAGGACCTGTCAGACTTGTAATGTCTGTCTGCCCAGCTTGATCATGGAAGATAGTAGCTGCAGAGCTCTTTTGGGGCAGCTTCTACCAATTTCATTGATGGTGTTACTGGGTTCATGGAGATAACAGTGTTTTTAATTACTTTTTGGAAGAGGGGTATGGATTTAAAAAAAAAAAAAAGTTAAGATTTCCTGCATAAAGATATACACTAAGACTTACACTCTTCTAGACCCTGAAAAACTTACATAGTACCAAATTTGATCTACTCAAGAAATCTTGAGTAATCATGTATGCCCATTATTCAGCCAGTGATCCTAGATAGACCAGTAGTCATGTCCTAGTGTGATAGTATATTTTTAGATGTTACTCTTAAATTACCATTTGATAAACTTATGTACTGCCCTGAAAAAGGCAGTCTAGTCATGGTGTAATTTCAGATTTCCTTAGATGGCTGTTTAGAGCTGTTCCGAAGAGAGTATACCACTTGTGAGTGCCTTTTCTTTGTAGTGTGGTGGTTGTATTGAGATTGAAAGATAGAAAATGCTGCTGAGAAGTTATCTCTATCATGAATAAAGAGTACTGCCTATAGATTATATAGAGTGGACAATTTCTATACTAATATTACAGTATCTGTTTTCACCTAGCATAGTTGCTATCCTTAGGCAATTTTTATTATATGTTGTGGAACCTAGGCACGTTTTTACTGAAAATATTTTCCCTTTTGTTTGAGTTCTGAGCAGGTCTACATCCCTAGGTGTAGATTTTTGTGTTTCCTAGAGGTTTCAAGCTTGATTTCTGTTTGATGTATCTATGAAATACAGTGTTGAGTTTATTCAGACTTTCATGTTTCTAGAAGATGAAAAACCTCTAGAATTAGTGCTTGAATGGTGTTTGATTTGACACATTTATATTCCCCCCACGCACATATCCTACTATTGTACAGAGACATATGGAAAGCAGCTGTAGCCAGTGCCATCAGCTATCAAAATAGAGGTCTTAAGAACTCAAGTCCAGAGTTTGTTATTTCCATTCAGATCTCATCAAATCAGCATCAGCTCCACCAGCGATTCAGTGGCATTAGGTTGATCACAATTAGTGCAGCATTCCTTCTCTTCTGAATCCTAAATAATATATTGGTGTTTTTCCCTGACTTGGAAATATCAAATATCACTGAAATGTGTATAACTGAGAGCAAGAGGGAAAGATGAGAGCTAGTGTGTGAGGCTGACACTGCTGCTAATCAGGAGGTGACTCTATGACTTACACTATCTAAACCACCTTGACACTTACCTTTGTATTTTTCTTCTTTGTTTGCCAAGTGTGGGACTTCCTTGGTATTTTATGCCGCTTTAAGATATGCGTCTTAGGAAATGACATCAGTATGAGTAAATGAAGATTCAGAAGGTGTAAATATCTGTGATAAGACTTTTTTTTTGTCTGAGATGCTTTTAGAGGCTGAACTAATAGCCACAGTTAATCTTGTGGCTAGTGTGTACTTTAATTTAATCTTCAGTGGTAACTACCATCAGCTTGCTGTATTCTTCAATCTTCTTTTTGCCCCCTGGTCACCGATGTCAAAGTGGATTTGGTCTTCCCTTAGCCACATGACAAGTTAAAAATCTGATACGGTCTTTGCAAGGGACTTATCCAAGTGTAACCCAGACCTTTGAATTGCTGTCTGCTGTGCTTTTTTGCTTTCACTACCTCCGTTTATAATTAAACATCTATACTGGGCGATTAAGCACTGATATCACAAGATATTTCTTCTTTCTTCCATAGTAATTCCCAAGGCAACTATGCCAAGTGCTTGCACGAATGCATATTTGCACAGCATTTGTGATACTATTAAAAAAAATAGCACCACTAAACCACTTCTCCAAACAAAAATTCACTCAGGCAAATACTTGTAAAAAAGGTTGTCATTCATTCTATTGAAATATGTGTACGATTCTTACCCTTTCTTTTTTTTTTAACAGTCTATACCAAAATTATTAAAGGCCATTTCCAGCTTGTTAATCACAGTATAGCAGAATGGAGACTTTGAAGGAATGGCATGTACACATTTTTATATGACATGCATCTGAGTGATGTTTTAAACAAGTGGTTGTTTATGGAAATATTTCCTCTATTTTGTGAATATATTTAGTTTATGTAATTGACACAGTGACTATTTTTATTTTAGTCAGTTCTTTAAGAGAGTCAGGTTTTTCCACACAAAGCAGAAGATAGAAAAAGTATTTTATATTTGAAAACATGCAAATGAAGTAAGAAAGAAATGACAGGGGATTCATGGCTGAATGGTAGCACCAGAGGCTATACTTCATGCACTTTCTGAAACATGGAATTTAATGAGGCAGTAATTTTAAATGCTTCCTTTTATCTTCCAATATTATTTTAAAGATATGCTCCTTTGCTTACCACAAAATACCACCTTCTTCTCATAAATACATTTTATAGCAATTTATAGAACAGAGGCACCCTTGTAGGCGGATATTTGCTGCTGCAAAAAACCTCAGATATAATTTATGACAAACGGTAACAGTGCAAGTTATAAATAGGAGGAGAGAAGTGGGAAAGTGGATGAGAAAAACAGTATATGTTAGCACAATGCAGCTTTGACCACAGCAAGGTGGTTTTGGTTGATATGTGTGGGTTTTTTAATTAATAGATTGAAAGAAGACAGAACAAACAGATGATGATCTGCCAGAAGGCCTCATTTTTATCCATTGGCAGTGTACCCTACATAATGTGGCAGAATAGATTTGCAGGAGAGATCTGATGAAGGAAAAGATAATATTTCATGGGGCTGGGTGTAAACCTTACTAGTTCTCCAATCCTCTCTTCCAGCTAAGGGAGCCTGAGCAGGGTAAAGTGGGTGCCAAACCCTACCACCAAGTGGAATTTTTTCCACTGTTCTCTAATGATCCCTTGGACAGCGGCCGTGTGGCATCTGTAGGCATGGGGAATGTCTCTGGTGAAGCAGGCTCAGTTCTAGCCACCATCCTTCCCCTGCTATGCAGGGACATCTGCTCACGTATGGGACTTCCGAAAGGGTAAGTGCTGAGGCAGAGGGGTAGCTCTAAAACAAATAATTGGGTGGCTTTTGATGTAGGTGGAGGAAGCAGTGAAGGAAAGATCTGTGACAGCAGTTGGCCACAGGATGGATGAGTTGTTCAGGCAGCTCACTGTCAAGCCATCCTCTTTCTTATGGGCAACTTGGCACGCTGAAAAATAGCTCTAGGATGCTCTACAAAGACTTGATACCAAGTAGCTTCGTAACTGCAGTGTGGACCAAAGCAATGGATGATCAAGCAATTAGCTTCAAAGTGGACCATTGACTCAAACTAAAACACTAATAATAGATGCGGCCTGAGAGATGCATGAAGGCCATGCTTCTCACTTAATCATGGTTTGATAATTTCATCAAGCAACTCTTGCTGCTAGAGGAAACTGAACTGTGATACTGTGATATTATTTAAGTGGTATAAGATAGTACTAGAGCTTATGTACACTAGGCAGGAATATTAAGAGATGGTATTTAGATTATCTAAAAGCACAAAATTACTCCCTTGCTGCCTCTTAAGATAGAAGGCATATGAGACATTAATTATATCTGTACTCAACCAACCAAATGTTAGTTCACTTATACTGCCTGTAAAAATGGTTTTTAAATGTTAAAATCTGTTTCTAAATCATTATGATGTGTTCAGCAGAGCAGATACAGCTATGAAAGACAATAGTTTCGTGCAAAGGAAACAGTTCAACATATACTTACAAAATTGATTTTCCATGAATGGTACTCTATAGTAATGTCTTGTGATGTTTGGATCACAAAACAAAAATGCGCAATTGCATCATGCAAAATGCCAGGCATTGTAATGCTGATCAAAACATTTTATGGAATTGCTACCTGGAGGTTGGTCCCTTGGGAGTGAACACTGGCACTGATTATCGATGAGCAGTGCTGACACATGAAGGGTACCAGCACATTAATGGCAAAGTATCAGACTAGTCAAGTGGCATTTGACCCTTTGGTTATTTTCATGCTTATAATGGATTCCTAGGGAAATATATTACCAAACATACAAAAACTGAATCTGAAAAATAAGTTAGCTACAGAGAATTCTGTTAATAGAAGCTTAATAGTTGTATCTTGAAAATCATTACAACTGACTAGTTGTGGTGGGTTGACCCTGGCTGGACACCAGGTGCCCACCAAAGCTGCTCTGTTGCTCCCCTCCTCAGCTGGACAAGGGGAGAGAAAATATAATGAGAAGCTTATGGCTTGAGATCACTCACCAATTATCATCACAGGCAAAACAGACTCGACTTGGGGAAATTAATTTAATTTATTGCTAATCAAATCAAACTAGGGTAATGTCGTGGTTTAGCCCCAGCTGGCAGCTAAGCCCCACGCAGCCGCTCACTCACTCCCCCACGGTGGGACGGGGGAGAGAATCAGAAGAGTAAAAGTGAGGAAACTCATGGTTTGAGATAAAGACAGTTTAATAAGTAAAGCAAAAGTCGCGCACGCAAGCAAAGCAAGACAAAGAATTCATTCACTACTCCCCATGGGCAGGCAGGTGTTCAGCCATCTCCAGGGAAGCAGGGCTCCATCACGTGTAATGGTTTCTTGGGAAGACAGACGCCATAACTCCGAACGTCCCTCCACCCCTTCCTTCTTCTTTGTCCCAGCTTTATATACTGAGTGTGACGTTATATGGTATGGAATATCTCTTTGGCCAGCCTGGGTCAGCTGTCCCAGCTGTGTCCCCTCCCAGCTCCCCGTGCTCCCCCAGCCTGCTCGCTGGCAGGCCAGCATGAGAAGCTGGACTGTCCTTGACTACTTAGCAACAACTCAAAACATCAGCACCTTATCAACATTTTCTCATCCCAAATCCAAAACATAGCCTCACGCTAGCTTCTGTGAAGAAAATTAACTCTACCCTGACTGAAACCAGGACAGGTAATAAGAACTAAAACCAAATCTTAAAACACCTTCCCCCCCACCCCTCCCTTCTCCATGGACTCATCTTCACTCCCGATTTCTCCACCTCCTCCCCCCGAGCGGCGCAGGGGGTCAGGGAATGGGGGTTGTGGTCAGTTCATCACACGCTGTCTCTGACGCTCCTTCCTCCTCAGGGACAGGACTCCTCACACTCTGCCCAGCTCCAGCCTGGGGTCCCTCCCACAGGAGACAGTCCTCCATGAACTTCTCCAATGCGAGTCCTTCCCACGGGCTGCAGTTCTTCACCAACTGCTCCAGCCTGGGTCCCCCCACGGGTGCCGTCCTTCAGGAACAGGCTGCTCCAGCCTGGGTCCCCCACGGGGTCACAAGTCCTGCCAGCAACCCTGCTCCAGCCTGGGCTCCTCTCCCCACGGGGCCACAGGCCCTGCCAGGAGCCTGCTCCAGCGTGGGCTTCCCACGGGGTCACGGCCTCCTTCGGGCATCCCCCTGCTCCAGCGTGGGGCCCTCCCCGGGTGCGGGTGGAGATCTGCTCCCCCGTGGAGCTCCATGGCTGCAGGGGCACAGCCGGCCTCCCCGTGGGCTTCCCCAGGGGCTGCCGGGGAACCTCTGCTCCGGCGCCTGGAGCCCCTCCTGCCCCTCCTGCTGCTTCTGACCTGGGGTCTGCAGGGCTGCTCCTCACATCTTCTCACTCCTCTCTCTGCTGCTGTTTCCGTAGCAGTTTTTCCCCTTCTTAACTCTGTTCTCCCAGAGGCGCTGCCACCATCACTGATGGGCTCGGCCTTGGCCAGCGGTGGGTCCATCTTGTAGCCAGCTGCATTGGCTCTGTTGGACACAGGAGAAGCTTCTGGCAGCTTCTCACAGAAGCCACCCCTGTGGCCCCCAGCTACTAAAGCCTTGCCACACAAACCCAATACACTAGTTTTTCTGAAGTTTTTTATGAGTTATCTATTTCTTTCAGTTATATTTCAGCTTTGAATTATACTTCATTTATATGTTTTTAGCACATACTGTAGCAAAGAGATCTTCAGTCTTACTTGGGCTTTTCTAAACCACATTTTGTATCTAATATCACTTATCACTAAATTGATGACACAATTTTCTACTTTTTCTGTTAAAATTAGACATAATTAGCCTGGTGTCAATGATTCAAAATTTAATGCCAGTGTATACGTTTGCTTTGTTTTAAAGTTTGCTTGGAATAAAAGGTATATTCTGGCTTTAGCCTAAAGAAATTAAGTATACATGATCTTCCTCTCCGTCTGTCATTCTTTTCTTAATGGCTTTTGAACAAGGTGATGAATTTCAGCAGGCTTTGGCAGTGGCCCGTGGGTCTCAAAGGCACCAGGTTTACACCTCACGCAGCCGTTGGGTTTTACGTCCTTGAACCGTTGCTTGGTTTCCCAACAGCAGGCCTTCGGTCTCTTCAGTTCAGCAGCCAGTCAGTTAGCTCCCCAACAGCAGCAACGTGTATTGTGTCTGGACAACAGACGGGATAAAAATGGGATCTGGGAGAATTTGGGACATTATTGTCAGGTGATGTACAGCAGCATTCGAGGCGTTGCTGTATTGTTGGGATTATGGTGCAGGGATTACAGCAGAGAGAAGGAAGGTAACCCCTAAAGGAAAAAAGGAGCAGGCAGAAGTGTTGAAATTTAACTACAAGGTGCAAACCTAAAGGAAGGCAGTCTGGAATAGATGTGTTGCTCGTAGAGCTACTTGTTTATCCGTAAAGTCGGTCACCTGCATTCAAACACTGTGTGATCTGCAATGAGTATCATTTATACTCTTTAATAAAGAGAATGTTTTGGCATCTCACTCAGAAAACAGGTTGTCTCTTTTATGTAATCCTCTCTGGTGGGTGGCTGCAGGGATCGCAGCTGCCTTTCCCAGCGCCTGCATTCGTCCCCCTTTACAGTGATTCTCTAATGAAAGACATCTGTTGTGCAATGCCCGTCATCTACGCTTTGGTAATGCACTCGAGAATATATTTGGTGTTCAAAATTATTTGGTATCCTTTGGCTGTGTCTTCATCTCATCTGTGTTTCAGGCTAACTCTCTACAAGTGGTGTGGGCTGACTCAACTCAAAAACACTTCAAAGTCAGGTAGCACACTGATTCTGCAGGGCCTATGTCACTTGCCTCATGCTCTTCATGATGTCACAAGTTCCATTTTGCTTACTAAAAAAATACTGGCAGTACTTTACTTGATGAAGATGGATCATTAGGAATATTACCTTTATTGGTAGTTTTATTTGTCGAAAGAAAATCTGAAAACCAATGTGCTGAGCGGAATAGTTTAATACAGTTAGTTACTAGTGAGTTGAGTGACGTAGGAGATGATAATTCTAAAAGGTCTGAAGCAATGCTTTCTACATTCAAAGGATCTCACGTGTTCACTATTTTTATAGATTCAGCAAATGAGGCAGAATGGTTAAGTGACCTGCATACAGACAGGCAGCGGCGATAACGGTTCTGGGGCCTGGGCGTCACGATTGCATTCACTCGTCTTTGCAAACCCGGCGATAGAATTGTCCTTACACTCTCTTTCCCACCAAATAATGCCAATTTTAGAATAAATCTTGAAAGTGATGAAAACCTGGCATGATTAAGGAGATATTCAGAACTCTCTAGTGCTTGTAAAGTGCTTTTTTGATTTGCAAATTGTTCTCAGGATCGCATTTGTGGAAGTGTATGGGTGGAAACCAAATGCATCTTTGACATTTCTCTTATGCATTGCTGTCAATCAATGGTGCATTAAATTATTTTCCTCTTTTTAAGAAAAATGAATTAAATTACTATTTGAAGCTTTCTTGCGGACTTAAAAAATGAAAAAATATTCAGAGGTGTATCTATGCTGAAAATAAAGGTGATTCTGTTACTTCTGTATTGACTTTTTGTCTCCGATTAAAATAATTTTAAAGCTCACTGCTCTTTTTAAAGCAGAAAAGACATATGATGACTTCTTTTCCTTCCAAAGGATTTCCTGCTGCAGATTTTCACTGTATTTCGTATACTGATACGACCAGAGATGTTTCCAAAAGACTGGACAGTGATGCGTTTGGTTGCAAACAAGTAAGGCATTTTTAATATCAATTAAAAAAATATGGGTAGTATGTGAAGATCAAGTCATAAATAAATAAAGTTATATGATGTATGTAATAAAAATTCAAAATATCTTTCATAATGCTGGCTGCAGTTTTTCATTTTTTAATTTAAGATTTAAAATCTCTGGACTTAATTTACATGAGAAATTTGTAATATAATCTGTTCCTCTTCCTATTCTAAATTTCGCTAAGCACATATAACTGGAAACTCAGAAAGACTTTTACAGAACGAAGATGCTAAGCATCAACAGCTTTGTTTTCCAAGTAGCAAATGACAAGTCTCAACAGAACTTCGTTTCAAATCTGTTTGTTGAAATGCTGAGTTGGTAAAGATCTCTTTGCTCTCAAGAAGAAATTATCTGCTGCAATGTCATTAATGATGTCTTTGCATGTTTGTTAATTTAGCGCTTGTCAGAAAAATCACAGATTTAAAATCGCAAATCAGGAAATCAGTTACAGCACAGGCAATAGTAATGTTGGGCTCTAGGAATTGCCTAGTGATACTCTGACATGTAACCTGCCTTTGAGCTGTTCTTTCTCTGCTCAGACCTTATTTTTAGAGAAACAGGTTCCCAGTGTTTCCAAGAAGTCATTACAATGGGTCTGAAACTATTGAATTTTATTTCACCTGTGTCACCAGCTATCCTTTTTTGTAGGCTTAGCTTTAGATCAGATAAGCCAGCTAACAGTCAACACAATTATACAAACACCAATGTCAGTGCAGGAGGGAGGCTGTGTTGGGCAGACCTAGGAATCCAGAATTTAGGATTGACTTAAACTTTCATGGTATGTATTGCAATGCCTGATGGAAATTGTTTTTTAGTCTGCATTGTCCCTGCTGGCTCCTAGAAGAATTTAAATTCATGGTGCTGTACAGACTGTTAGTAACAATATTATTGTTACAATTAAATTTGGCAAAACTAGTGATCATGATATGTGTTTGTTATGCATGTGTCCGGATATGTAAGCATCATAGTATTTGTTCAAACTGTGTCATGACTTGAAAAAAATAACATTTTTGCTCATTTTTATTACCTCAGTGTTGCTAATCTTGCCAAGTTTGAATTCCAGAAAAATAAAAAGTTAATAATCAAAGAATGGATATGATCATTTGTTTCTGTGTATGATATTAAAGAAGATACGGCTGATACCAGCCTGCATCTGGTAATCATGCTTAAGAAATAAATTGAGGAACACAGGAAAGAGGGGAAAAAACATAGGAACTTGTAGACTAAATATATAATCTAAGAAATTGTTATATATTTCAGGAACAGCTGGCTTGGCAGATGGCTTTGTAACAGCTGACATAGACAAAACTAAGATATAGGAACGACCTTGGCATATGTTTCTCAGGCTGGTGGCGTTCAGATATGCTAAAGATGATGGCACTAAGTTCTGCAAAAAGAGTATTTACTTGCACGAGTATTTTAGTTAGCATCTCACATCGCCTTTTATTAATCTATGTCATGTTGTTTCTGACCATCTAGGAGGTGACTCTGTGTCCAGTTCTGTCAGGCAAAGACGACAGGCACAAGCTGACAATAACTGCTGGTGGGAATTGGCCATGAGAAGCCAATCAGATCAACTCACTGAACCCAACAGCACGCAATTGCACAAGCATTGCTGCCAGCAAATGGAATGTAAACACATCTTTACCAACTCAGCATTCAGTAGTTGCTTTGCTAGGCGTCCGTTCCTGTGTGGGGGAAACGCTGGTTTGCTATGCCACAGAGCGTTGGCCAGGTGTACTTAAAAGTGTGGTGTGAACTGGAGACTCATCGTTCCTATGTTCTATATGGCTTAATTTCTGTTCCTTTTTGAGGCAGCAGGAAGGAAAATCCACTTTTGGTTCTCTCCTCAGCTGCAAGAGCACTAGTTTTTCCAGAGCTGTTTCTGAAGATGAGCTCCTTCGTTTCATTTGGGTGCCCCACTGCCGTGCAGTGGCTGCCTTCCTGCAGCTTCCCCAGGGTGTTCAAAAGCATAGAGCCACAGAGCAGCTTTGTTAGAATCCTCCCAACCTAAAATCTTTAAGTGCAAAGGGAAGGACCTAGAGGCAGGATGAGAAATTAGGGCACTGCCTGCACCACAGACAGAAGCGGCTCTGAGCCATTCTCCCTCAGCTTCACTTGATGAGCCAGGGTGTTTCCCATGATCTGAGACTCTTCAGGATTGAAGGCAAAACTTCTTGAACTTCTTGCTCCTCTGATCATGTCTAAAAGGAAAAACTAGAAAGTCCAGCCGATCTTGTTAAAAGCATAATCAAGTAATCTATTAACAGTCTGGATCTCTTCTAACTCCTGTTTCCCAGGAAGAAAATGACTGTCATGTTTCCTGTGTCAGATGGCTGCCTTCTCGGCTGTCTGGGCTTCAGCCCAAGAAACGGTAGCTAATCTGAAGGCAGCGTGTCTCTTGGGAGCTTCACCCATCACTCCAGTCAAATCACCAGCAGCGCTGTCTTTTTTCTCCCCTGTCCCTAGAGTGATATAAAAATTCAAACTGTCTGGTATTTACAGGAAGAGAGATTTAGCCTGCCTGAGCCTAGGGAATAAATGAGTTCTACCAAGGATATAGTCAGGTAATAAGCTTTTCCTGAGAGGGGGGGGTGGGAGGGGGGGAGAAATCATTTTTTCTCTTATTTATATATGTAGATCTTCAATTACCTGAAAGATTTCTAGGTCTTAAAATGACATAATTCTTTCAATATATAATATTTATATATAAAAATATTGCTGCCCCCTGGCTTCTAGATTTTTTTCTTTCTTGTTGCAGTGTTTTCAGGAATTATGTAGCATCTGATACTTGGATGCTGTCTGGGATAAAAAAACCTAGAAGATACTGTGAGATCAAGAAGAGAAATCTGTAACTATCCAGAAATTAAGATACTTCATGATAACGCATTCATGATCTATAATTCTGGATGTCTGGATGTCCAAAACGAAAAAGTATTAATGGCTAGCATTATAAAACTACCAAGTGACTTCCAAAATTTCAGAGAGAAAACAACATTTAAAAAGGCAGACTTGGCACTAAAGCAGAGAAAGATCTTTTTTGAATTGTCTTCTGTGGTGGAAGAAGAACATGCAAAAAAATCCTTAAGGTTTATTAGCTTCTAGCAATCGAGTAATGAGACAGAAATTAGCTCTGTTTGAAACTGCATAACCATGTAATATCTGTAGTGAACGAACCATCATACATTCAGCAAAGCAAAATAATTACTTATGGTTATCTAGTATTTCTAACATGGATGTTAATACTGAGTGACAAAATATGTTTTTGTATATACTATGGAAAATACCGTTTTAATGTCTTTCATTATAGGGATAGGCTTGCTTTCTACATCAACTAGGTAGTAAGGTACCTTGCTGGCCCTCTAAGCAAAGCTTCTATTTGTGACTGCAAAAGAACACCACAAAACATAGGAAGATGTCTGAATCAGTTGCCTAGTGCCAGAGAGGAATCTAAAATTCTATAATAAAATATGCCAGACTAAGATTGAAACTTCTGGATACCACCTTCATAGTGTCTCTCTCAACTGGAAATCACTGTGTAATGGCCACTTGCTTAACTTACCCTAAGGTTAGGAAAAGAATCATTTATCTAATGCTTTAATTGACTGGTATCTTTTGAGAGCATTTAACAGACTCAGCTGAACTCCAGGTATGTCATGTTTCATTAACAATTGAGGAGGCTGTTGGAGAGCAAAGTGAGTTTCTATTACTTGCTGAGCAAAAGTTTGATATTTATAATATACTGTGTGTATGTATTATTGAACAATGAACTGATTTTCCACTGCTGTCGGTATGCAAGAAGCTTTGATTTTAGACATCTGTGTGATTAGCTATGTATATCCTTTCAGCGTTTTGTTGAATGGTAGAGATGCTAGATCGTACAATTCTTGATTTAAGTTTGATAAGCAAAAAAAATGGATGTATGAATATCATTATTTATAGTAAAATAATTGATCTGTAAAGTCAGACTAACTGTGTGTTGCTTATACTAAAATTCCAAATGTATCTACTGACAGTTGGGCATAGGGACTTTAAACAGAGAATCCTTTTGGTTATCTAATGCAGTAATGACTCAAAGACATTATTACTATTTTCTAAAAAGTAACTCAAACAGAATACGCAGTAAAAGAAGACATTGAATTAGCATTAGTTTCATCATTATGGCTGCTTTGAAGAATCCTGTTAGCTCCTATGATGTGGGAGTCTCAGACTCCTACAATGAACAAAAATTCTTGCTTTTATGTAATACGCAGTGTTGCTAACAAAGTTCTTGCTTTTATGTAATGCAAAATGTTGCTAACAACTGAACCTGACATTCAGTCTGTCACAAAAAGCATAGATATACATAGGTGCGCATGTATAAATAAGTATATATACAAATAACAATAGATAGATACACATATACGTGTCTCTAGATTTATTTCATTTATTTATGAAATATGAAAGAAACTATTTTTATGTTAAAAAAGATTTCACTCTGAAATAAATGGCAAAGGATGAAATGAGAAGCTAATGTTATATATTTGTCCTGTATCAGAATGGAAAAAGAAAGCTTTCATTTTCTACCATTGGCTGCCCAGGCAAAAGCCAGGCTGCCAGAGCACAGTCCAGGCAGCAAACCAGTTGTTGAGAACTTCTGGGGGCTGCTTTTGATCAAATAGGTTATTGCAGAAGGGCTTGCTGTGAAAATTTGATGGAAAAGCCACTCTGTCAAAAAAGCCCTGGCTGAACCTTGAGTGAGCATTCTGTGTATGAGCCTAGAATAATTTAGCAGCTAAAAGCAGAGGTTTTTCTCCTGTAAAACAGTCAGTAGTTCTGAACAAATTTGTGGCAGGTGGTAAGAGGAAGAAAAGCAAGTCTTGTCACAAACTCGTGTTTTCTAGTTTGATACTCAAATGGATTTTAAATAAATGTTGTTGTTGTTGTTTTGAAATCGTTGGATGGGAAGCAACTTGGAATGTGAATATTGTACCAGATCAGACAGCTGTCCATCTGTCCTCTGGCTGCTGTCTCTGCTTTGTGCGGTTTTGCTTTTTTTATAGAACCTACATTATAAAGAGAACCCCTGATGTTTTCTGTCCTACCTGATTTTAGTTTCTCTTGTGGATTCAGAATAACAGTTTGTAGGTCAAAGGCAATGGCTTTATCTTCTAAGTTCAGTTTTGAAGTGTTTTATCTGGAACGTGTACACTCTATAGACCCACGTTTTATCAACTAAACCATATCATATCTTTGGCTTACCAAATAAGTCAAAACTGAGCTATGTTGCCTATAGCAAGAAATACTTGCATTGCAGTTACCGTATTACCTCTGAAAAAAATCTTCTAAAAATTTCTTTTAAGATTCCTAGTCTAATTTTCTTCTTGTAAGAATTGGAGCCGATCTTTCTCTTCAGTTTCACCTGAAGGAATGTGTCAACAAAGAAATTGTCTCAAACATAAATGGACCTATGTAACGTAAACTTGGCAATATGGTTGCAGTTCTTGAGATGTTCCGGAATTTTCTCTTGCGTACGGTTTTTCAGGGTTTTATTACTTTGGACTTAGGTTGAAATTTTACATCGCAATAGTTCTGATGAACTGACCTTTTCTATCAGAACATCTTCCTGAAATATGCAAGCTATTTCCATTTTGTGAAACATATGGACTGTAAATTAAATCATGCACAATAACAAGAATGACAGGACTCTTTTTTTCCTTATCCATGCCTTGATTCTTAGCCTTGCTTATATTACAGTTTGTTAATGTTTCTCTTTGTCTTCCATGCTGCAGCAGGGAGTGCTGTGCACACACTGTAACTCCCCATTGGTGGAAAAGTGGGATAAACTATACAGATGAGTGCTAAACATGGAACACTACTTGGATAGAAATGCTGCAGTATAATTGTTGAGAAAATAATATGTATGAAAATGACATTTGAGCAATGGAACTAGGAACGAATAAAACTTGAGACTCAAGCATTGTTCTAAAAAGAGTCTCAGACTTGGCTGTTACAGGTGTTCAGACACATCAAAACAGAAGGTAAAGTTTGGCAGGGACAGTCACTTTAAAAGCAGAGAAATGGAAGCAAACATTTTAACTGGTAATAAGCTAAATGATACATAGCTATTTTGTATTTATAAACTTGAAAGCTGTCAGAAGTGCCGGAAGAAAAATATAATTTATCTCCTAGGTGGGTTGGTTAGCATATAATTCTTCAGTGTTTTAAAGATGAAAAATATTATACCCTTAAAATATATATATTTCTGTTATTATATTTAATAAAACATTTTGTCTGGAACATATTGTAAAAACAGTAAAAAATGAAGTCCAAAGTATGGAAAAGGAAACCAAATTTAGCATTAGAACAGCATACAGGTCAAGAACCACATTCAAAGAAGTACTAGATGTATTAATAGTAAATGGATGATAATTACGTGAAATGTGTAGATATAACCTTTTTCTCAGAAGGTCTTTAAACAGTTGATTCTTGTAAAATACATGAGTGTAACAGCGAAAAGAACATTCTACGTTTTATCTTTTTCTTCCCCCATAAGCATCCACTACTGACTACTTTCAAAAAGTATGGATTTTTTGTTTGACTAAATATGTTGATAGACATAGGTGCTGCAGAGGTTAGCTTAAGGGTTGAATCATTGAAATGAAATCTATTTAAATAATCTTTAAGAATGTTCTGTTTCTGTAGATTACCAAACTTGGCTGCTACAATGAACAAGGCTGTCATTGACCTCTGGTGTGAAAGGATTTTGGTCGTATATATTAAGATAGATTACTATAATTCAGGCAGGTGTCAATGTAGGGCAATGTATAACCATTTGCAACATACAGAATAAAGATCTTTAGAAGCAGATTGTTCCCAGTTTTACATTTATCTGTTGTCATTAAAAAGAGCCTTTGTCCATAGGGCTGTCAATATTGTATGTTGGTAATTACTAGATATTTTGTATTTATAATCTGTACGTACATATTTTCAGTACCAAGAAAGCTGAAAGCAAATTGCCCAACTGTATTTAGTAATACTAGTAGGGCAAAGTGTATATTAAATCTGGTATCAGCATTATTTGCAGAACAAAATTTGTGGTTTGTCTTTTTGATCAATTATATTTTTCTATACAGATCATCTGTTTTCAGCACACATGCTTACATCACATGTTTTTATTGTTTTTTTCTTAATGTGCATATTTTCTGTCAATAGATGCTGTTAGTAGTCAGGTACTTGTCTATGTTTAAAATGTAGTCTTTAATGCCACCATACAAGTTACATGTATTTCTTCATTGGAAAATTGTCTGTCTCTGAGTATTAAATATGAATTTCCACTTAATGAAAACTACCGTCTTTTTCATTCTTTTCTTCCCAGTGTGATCATTACTACAGTCTTGTACCTTTCAGATGCCCTTCGTAAAAACTTCTTAAATGAAAACTTTGATTACAAGGTAGAGTAAATGTTTCTAACATAAGATATATGCAATAGCTGCTACATCATCCTGTGGCTTGGTTGTTTGTTATTAAACTTAGCACCAGCATCTAAACAGCTAGAACATATACTAAATCATAAATGTCAAGTGCTCAGAGACTAAATTTTTTCTCTAAATACAGGACTGTCTTAAAAATCAGGAGTGCGGTGGGGTTTTTTTAATTTCTTATTTTTCTTATTTAATTTTGTTATTTCAGCCTCTACGTTAGACTACTTATTCAGGATTTTTGCATAGCAATTTTTTGGGTTATAGAAACTAGTTTTATTATTTGTCTGTTATTTTGGAGTTACTGCAGAAATAAAAATTATTCCATTTTTTAATCAATACAAATTTATCAAAAAAAGGAGGTTGCATTTTTGTAATTTCTCTCAAGACCAATAAACATGCTACATAATTAAAATTAGAAAATTATGACACTGCATGTTGAATGTAGTTAAAGATGTTAGTGAGTACCTCATATAGTGAGATACGGCACCTATGATAAACCGTGAATTACAGAATGATGCTTTTAGGATTCACATGAGAAGACCTAGGAATGCATCTGAAAAGACCCATTCCCATGGAAACCTGTACAAATATTCTGCCCAACCAAGAGACATTAGTCCAATTGCTTCATCATAAAAATGAGGAATTTCCTTCCTAGAGAAGACAGTGAGCTCCTCTTGACTTCCAGCAGTCGTGGATGATTCTCTGAAAATCCAGACTCCTGTTAGAGAGATCGGTGGGAATGCAGTTTTATCTACTTGACATAACTGGACGTGAGGAAGCCTATCCTTTATGAAGTTCCACACGTTCAGAGGCTAAAGCTGATAAAAGAATTGCCTGTAGACAAAGCAGCTATGTTCCTTAAATTTGCTTAGCAATGTTACTACTGTCCTGCAGAACTGCCGTGTCTGGAATACGGCTCCCCTGACACTTCTTTCTTCCACCTGCCATGGAGCATCTATAATTGGGTTATAATAATTAGTATTTTTAATGTATTTTAAATTTATCTTTAAATCTTCTAAGTAGAAGATTCAACATCTGATTCATAAAGCATGTGCACAAAACATCTGTATACTTGCAGTATGTTAATAAAACCTGGCTTTGGTTTTGTTCAGTGAAGCCCGCAGCAAGTGAGACTTGCAAACAATATTATAAAGTAGGACAGGCCAGAGAATGACAAATCTGTTATGTGATAGCTTTTGAGGTGTCAGAATTTTTTGGTGTTTGGACTTAAAGGCATAACTTTTTGTAGTCTTCTAATTAAATATACCAAAAAAATGTTTCCAAATTTGGAAGGTAAGGTTTTCTGGTTTGGAGGGATGAAAAAAAATTTATCTGCAACTCTGAAACCTTTACATTTAAGAGATACGGAATATGTAAAATAGATGTATTTCTGCTGAACATTTTGGGGTTGATGAAAAGTATATTTGGATGCAAAGAAATTTAGTCAAAACCAGTTTGAGTAATTTATTAGTTGCGACTGAAACAAGTGATGTGATTTGAAAATGTGCATCTTGAGTGCTCATAAAATGGAGAAAATGAAATAACCAAATGCCATATGCTTATTGTAGATATGGGATTCCTACTTTTTTCTTGCTGTCATTTTTATAAACCAGTTATGTCTGCAACTGGAGATGTTCACACCTTCCAAGAAGAAAAAGGTTTTAGAAAAGTAAGTACTGCTGTCAACTTCTAGAAAACTGTAATAGATCAAACACTTCTCAAAATGCAAGGCATGGGAGGTTGCAAAAAGGCCTACCAAAAAGATAACGGTAACAGTGGTAATGTTTCCACTGTCTAGACTGAAAGCTGGCTCTGGCCCTGTGTATAGGTCTTCAGAGCCAATAGCAGATTTCATCAAAGTGCCCAAATTGGTTTGGTTATTGGGAGCAAAATAGCCATGTTGTAGCAGCACCAACACTCATTTCCAGTTCGTGCATAAGGTGATTCACACCGGTTCAGGTGCTGCTGCCAGGCACTGCACTGTTGTCTGTATGAATTAATTGTATTCCTTTAAGATAGAGCAAAACTATTTGTTCTCAGAGAGAGAACTACAAATATAGATAGAACTACAAATATATATATTTTGCTTCACAGCTGTGTTACTGTTGTATAGCATTCAGAAAGAACTGATACTTTGACAGTATTTCAAATAAACCTGGATTTAAGAATCCAGTTTTAGCTGGGTACAATGAAAAGAGCAAAAACTTGGAAGAAATCTTCACTTTTAAGGTAGTTTTTTATGGACTACAAATGAGACATTTCTTTTAACAATGTCACGGAATGGCGTATGAACTTGATTTTCTTAAATGATCTTTAACTGTTTTGCTTTATTTTTTAATACATTGCAGATATGGTGACATGCGAGTAACAATGGGATGTGAAATCTTCAGCATGTGGCAAAATTTAGGTAAGTGATTAAACACATCATCAGTAGCTCATAAAATGAAAAACAATTATTATTTCTTCACCTATTAAATACACTTGCCAGTGATAGAGGAGTTGTTGATAATCAAATTCACATGAAGTCTTGATTCAAGTTTAGGAAAACCCTAGTCATCTGTAGTTCCCTTCTTTATAGCTATCAGCTTTCTAAGCCTTAATACTGTATCTGGCCTATCCCTCTTTCTTCAACAAGAGCAGAAAGTCTACCATCAGAGAAAATTAGAAAAGAAAGTACTTCTCTTTTTGGGCAGAATTATTATGTCTGGAAATATGTTCACAATTTTAGTTCTGTTTCCTAACAGTTTAAAGAACAGACATCTATCTTAATTCTGAAGCTCTCTTGAGGGGCTGGATTAGCATCAAATCTTCCCCTATGTCCTAGTTGCACTAAAATGTAAAGGCATAAACGAATCAGTGACTGATGTAAAAATAACACATTGGACAACACGAGAAAAATATATGCTTGGACATAAACCTAGGAACATTTTTATATTTATAAGCAATAACTGTGCAAACTGTTTGAAAGCATGAGCCTCGGAGAAATGCAATTAAATATTTGAGAAGAAAATCAAAACTGAGTAGAAGATTTGGACACTACATTTGTCATCTTTATATTTCAATTATTCAATAGTTCATTTCATGAAAGGCCTCATTAAAGGTACGAAGACCATCGGTATTTATGGAGATACTGTTATCTCAATTCAATAAATCTTTTCCCCAGCAAGATATGTATCTGTAGAAAACTGGTCTTTCTGATCAGCATGTACTAGAAAGAGAAATGTTCAAAATAAGAAATACTCTACTATTAAGATTTTGTTAACATTTGTTGTGTAGCATATTTTACTTACGTACGGTATTTAGTATCGCTTAACTCCCTCTAAGGTGCGATGGGTATTTCTAAACTGGTATATCGAGGATCCGCTCCTGGGTCCCATCTCCTTCCTGCATGCTGAGACCTGAAAGTGCGCTAGCTCCCCACTCACGCTGCTTTCTGCTGAGTGGGAACCCAGTATGCAGGCAAGGAGGGAATCATGATGCCTTTCAATAGGGGTGAGTTCTGTGGGACACAATATGGAGTTCATCTGCTAATGTGTCCAGTTAAATACTGTAGTCAGGATATTTCACATAACTGGTGTTTTCCTAGTCAGCATTTTACAGTTCTCTTAGCAGGAAGAGTCATCATAAGCCTTGATCCTTGCACAGTTGCCTCGCTGTATATGGATATGCATATATTCCCTCCAGCAGAGGGAATTCTGGATTTCCTTTGCACAAACACAAACACCAGAGCAGCAGGCAGGAGTTGCTGCCTGTTGAAATATCCAGAGATAGGCTGGGATGGAAATGAATTCCCAGCTTGGAAAGTCAGTGCATCGTGATTCATAATCCCCCTGTTCTGAAGATATCGGAAGTCTTACGCCTGGAGGACTGACGCTAAATAGTCAGTCTTTACTGTATGCCATTTCTAGCTTTCCCAACAAGAACTTAGTTTTGTATTTTCTGCTAAGTTGAATGTGGTGAGTTAATGGAAGATGTTTTAGCACAGATTTTAGAGAGAGTTGTTTTGAGATCAGCTGAGTCACCTCTTCCCTTTCCTACAGTCAAAACTTGTACTTCCATTTCTGTATTCATAAAACTAAAGACAGGTAAAAATCAAAGTACGTACTTACCTCTTTTTCATGAGCATGTAATATCAGACAGTTAACCATTTTGTAAACACAAGAATATAGAGCCTAGAAACCAAACCATTCCTGTAAAAGACAAATGAAATGCTCAGAGGGGGACTTTGTCTCTCTTTGTTCTCCTTCTGGAAGACTGACTTGGGATACAGATAACCCACTGTCAGTTCTGAACTCAGTATTGCATAATAAAATCTGATAAATTATGTTGGCCTTATATTCTTCTATTGTCTACAGCTTTCCTCTGCACTTTTTTGGCTTAAAAAATAGCCCATGTTGTGATGGACATGAGATTAAAAAAAAATCTATAGGCATTTAGAGTGCTATTTTTTAATTCCTCAGATAGTATTTGGATTGCTTGATAGCTCACAGGACACCCAATTCACATTCAAGTTCATGTTCATTTTCATTTTAGGAGAACACAAGCTTCACTTTATTCCAGCATTGATTGGCCCATTCCTGGAAGTGACCTTGATCCCTCAGCCAGACCTGAGGAATGTAATGATTCCCATTTTCCATGACATGATGGACTGGGAGCAAAGACGAAGTGGCAACTTTAAACAGGTACTCTATGTGAAGCTGTTTATCATAAACAGGAGTGAAATTTAAGCAGTTCAGAGAGCGCTGGTCCCAACCATTGGTGTTCCAGCATGGAGAAGGTGGCCACAACATTATACCTGTCGGAAAGATATTACCAGGGTTTTCCCTTTTTACTCTCTGCAGGGGTAGTAAAATTCTCCAATTAATGCTGTCATGTTAGTAATGTAAGATGAGGGATAAAATCCATGGCCTGCTGAAGTGAAGAACAAAACTTGAGTTGTCTTCAATAAGGTGGATTTTGTTGTGGTGGTTTTTCATCTCTGCTTTACCAGCAGTACAGATTACTGGTTAGATATGATTCAACTAGCTTTCCTTCCAGTTAATATGAAAAAAGATCAGATGGTCCTTCTGAGGAATGCTCTTCTGTAAGGATCCAAATATTCTTGCTGCTCAAACACCTTCTTAACGGGCTAGGAAGGAACAACCAAGTGTGCCATCTGCTTTGGCAGCTCCCACTCAGTTCTTTCAGACTGCCTCAAACCATTTCTCAGTGCCCTCCTTCCTGCTGCTTCAAATGAAGGAAGGCAGAAGGATTTGAATTACCCCCAGGCAATCGTAATGCTGAGGGTGGGAGCTGTATCTGAAACACAAAACAAACTATTAAGAATGGAGGAGTGCATGTGATATAAGTTGGTAGCTTTTCACTATCAATATATAAGCTTATTGTTAAAAAACACCACAGAAATGTTAACAAAGAGTGAGAAGGAAAAAATCCACTTGTTCTGCTTCTCTGTGTTTTCAGCTTTGGTTTAAATGTAAATTTTAATAGATTTATTCTCTAATAAAATATCTTGACAACAGCTTGGTTTCTCCCCTAGATTTGTGGTTGCTGATATATTACTGCTAAAAAGGAGGTTTGAAATATTAACACACAGTGTAGCCTCACCTCTATATTTTTTTAAATCAATATACTTAAAAATATGCATTGGCAGAGTCATTAGCCACCAGATACGTTCTGTAAGTTTCTTTGATAGCTAATGCGTAAATCCAGCAAATTGGATTTCTAGCCAAATACACTGACAGGTAAAGAAGGTTGGGAAAGTAAGTCTGAGCCCCCAAATGTTCTGAACAGTACAGACATTTATAAAATTTAATTTATAAAGAGTGGCGTGCAGGTCAGAAAAGATTATATTTTTACTGAAGTCTAAGAAAATGGCTGTGCTTATAGCCCTGCAGTGAGAATTCAGGCAATTTATTTGGGCTATGTGCTTTTTGTCTGACTCCATAAATAGATAGCTGCCTTAGCAGCAGCAAATGCTACTCAGCCTGTAGTTTTAAAGTCACGTTGCTCAATTTAAATTAGCTCCCTCCCTCAAAAAAAAAAAAAACACCACCACCAAAAAAAGAAAACCCCACAAACCTTAGGAATGATAAGAGCTTCAAAGAGATGAAGTGACTGATCATCAGATTTACATGATTTACTATTAATTCTAAGATATGCATTTAGCAAAGTCCCTTGCATAAAAACAAATCTTCCCTCAATTTTCTGTAATCTTGTTAAAGGAAAACGAAGCTGTTTACACCACACTTATATGTTGCAGGTGGAAGCAAAACTGATTGACAAACTGGACAGCCTAATGTCGGAAGGTAAAGGTGACGAAACATACCGAGAGCTCTTCAACAGTATGTGAGTAATCCGTTTATCTTACGCTAATTCCTTGCATTTGGTTGGTTGTATCAGATGCTAATGTCATTGTAGAGAAGTAATGCTTAAAACAGTTGTGAATCTCATTTTTTCTTTTTTTCCCCCCCTGAAAATCTGAGGAATAAAACATTTTATGGTGTTGTATGGCATCCGTAAAGTCTGGCTGTACTTCTTGTATACAGCTATAATTGGGGAAGGCTAAATCTGTTATATCACAGAACAGTCTCTTTCTCTACCTACTAATTTTAAAATGAGAAGAGCAAGAAATGCTTCATAATTGCATAGGGTGCAGGTAGAACTCAAATGGAGCATTTTGAAAACAAGACATAAGAATTCAACAAAAAGATGTTTAATAAGTAATTTTCTATTGCCAGAAACTTGCACTCATCTGTGTAATGTCACTTGTTGATTTCTTGATTGATGTATACAATTTTATTTTTTCTGATAAGATTACTTCTTATTATTTTCATTTATAAATTACTTGTTAAGCTTTTAGTATATTTTAATAAATGACATATCACTGAAATCTAATAGGAAAAGCTCAGAAGAATGCTGAGGTTGCCCATAAGTTTTCCCATTGACTGAAAGAAATGATTGTCACAGAGTACAAGTACAAAATAACCAACTGAACTCTGTCTCTGTTGTTCCTCAGAACTCAATTCCACCTAAGTGGAAGATTTCACTTATTTCTGGTGTGTTTAGTAGGAGATGTACTGTTCCTCTCCAGGTTTCCAAGCAGTTTATTCTTCTGTACTATTTAAACATATGATCTTTTTCTGTTTATATGGCTTCTTAACTTAACCATTCCTTTTTCTTTAACTATTAGTTTTAGCTCTGTTGTCTTTGCTTAAATAACTGCATTCAGATCTCAGTGTCTGTGAATAGCAAACATATTGTTTGCTAGTTGTACTGAGTTGAAAAAAATAGGGTTCCTAAATATTTATCATTTACAGAAGCAAAAGTGTGTAGAGAGATTAGGCAGAATATTATGGAAATGGATGAATAATGTTAAACAACAGTACAGTATGCTAAAGCAGGACTTTCTTGTAATTATTCATTCATTTTTTTATGTCTGTGTAAAGATGATAAAAGATAAGATGATTTAAATATTTGGTAACACAGTATTCTAACTTCAAAATTAAGTCATTAAAGGAAAAGCTCTAATTATAAAATGAAGTCTAAATGCATTCTCATGTGCAAAATACATCAGGATGTCTGTCACTGAAGTAACTTAAGATTCTATAAGAAAGTGTATTGGTATGAAATATAGTTCCTAATTTTTTTTACAGTTTTGATTTAGATTTAGACTGGGGGATGTTAAACAAGATATAGTGAAAAATGGTGAGAGCCTTTTATAAATCTAAATGCTGAAGACACAGTAATACTAATTTAAATTGCCAAATGTCTCACAGCATCAGTATACTTATTTCTGTTCTGGTACAACAGAAGTTAAAACTAAACTCTTTGGGAAATTTCAGAGTAACTGCTCAAGTTCACTGCCAGCTTAAGAAAAGATAGTAGTTATCATTAGTTTTTTATCTGAGTTTGGTTTTACTCCACACATTAACACCTCTCAAGAGGAGAGCTTGCAGAAGATACTAATCTAAAATGGAGGATGACATAGTGTTCTAGAGTATGTGAAGGAAAATTATTAAAATCAGATGGACAGTTTAGGGACCTGAATGCAAGGGATGGGGTCAGTTAACCTGAGATTTCTTTTTTTTATTTCTTCCATGGGTAATTTAAACTAAGTAATATTAGAGTGTCTTTAGACAGTGCAAGAAAGCAGACTTGTTTAGGCTGAAATGACAGAGATGTGGTATGTACCCAAGGACTGTGAAACAGTAGTTTAGTTTTGCAGTAAGTAGTTGTTTTGTAGTCTTTAATGAAAGCAAATGCTACAATATTGCCTGGTCTTTCTGAAGATTTGGCATGGTTGGTTTTGATAGGTACAGTTGGGAGCCAAGGGGATGCACATACCGACTTTGGATACAGTCTAGTAACTGCAGTGGGCGGGGCACTTTCAGGTTTTGTCATACTTTTTGTTTATTCTGTCTGAATCGAAAAATGAATTTAAATGTCTCAACTTCCATGTTAACTGCTTTTTTTCCAGAGGCAGTAACTGTATCTTTCCTTTAAACATCTTCTATTTTCAAGGACAAATTAAAATAATATCTGGACATAACTAAAGTATTATGTTCTTAGAATTCACTGATTATAATGGAATTATCTTTATCAAATGAAAAGACATAGTGAAAGTAGGGGAAGATGACTGCTGTTTGTTTTGAATCAATGTCTTTCTAGGGACTTGAATGTGACCACTCAGTGATTAGCTCCTGATGTCATTTGAAGAGCTGCAAAGCATGGAGTAGTGAATGTTTTGCTATCTTGAGAAACTAGATGTTGTAACTGCTACCCAGTGTAATCGTGCTATGAAAAGTGTCCTGATCTACATTTATACTGTAACACTGCAATTGAATTCCTGAGTTAATTAGCACAGGGAAAAGCATGATTTCACTTTAGTAACAGTGGTTAGAACAAAATCCTTGGAAGCCAAGGGATATACTCAAGTATATACATATGTGTGTGTGTGTGTGTGTATATGTATGTATACATATATATACTTGAGTGTGTGTGTATATGTATATACACACACACAAAAGTATATATATGCTTCAATGGATGCTGCCAGTTTATTACTTCTGTAGCTGTATTCCAGTTTGGCCTAACACAAGACATTTCAGGTTTGGAGGTTAGGTGGCCACATTACCAAAGCACAAAACCTGGGCTAGTGAGCTCTACTGGGGGCCTCATGATGAGTCTTCTCTTTGAAGAAATTGGAGCTGACATTCAAGCTGAACAGGCATTTAATACCGAGCTCTGCCAGTTTGTGGGTGATTTCTCTAGCCATGAAGCTATTATATAAAAAGTGATGACTTCTACCTCTTCTGTGCTGTCTTCAGTCTTCTTAATTTCTGCCCCCAATTGTATGACTGAATTCAACACTGCCCAGTCCATTAGACTCTGTATGGACTGAGTCTTTCAGAGCCCTTCTGAATATTTTCATGGGGTTTGGGTAGCTCCTCACTGTTCTCTGAACATTTGCACCAAAGTTTGACTTTGACCCATCTGACTAGATGAGGGAACCTCTGGCTATAGTGAGGTATCTGGAGGACTTGTACTCCAAAAGACATCCAGATGTTCAAAGGCACCTCTAGGATTAAGTGCCTGTGAGTTAGTGGTCTGAATAACTCTGTGACTTTGGCATATAAAATCCACTTACTACATGATTGAGCTAGCCTGAACATGGTCCTAAGCCTGGTGTTCATCTCTGGAGACCACTGATCTTCTGGGTCCCCACTCCACTCTCTTATTCCTGGGAAGCCAAGGTGAAAAAAAAAAACAACAAAATCCACCACTGTTCAGGTGAGCCCAGACATTAGGCTGTAGTAGCATGGATACAGCAGAACTGTTCTCATTGTTTCTCTGTGGTCTTTATCCCCCTTAGTGCTTTGTAGAACATAGCATCTTGGCTGTGCTTTGGGACCTGTAAGTAACAGGAATTTAATTCTATCTAGATATAGCCAAGGGATATATTGGAGTAGCTCTCTCATTCTGAGTGTTTGTTCTGTGTATTGTGGTGAAAGATGTATAGTGGAGAGGGGGAGGCATGCATCAGAAGGCAAGTCATAAAATTGTTCAACTGACGACATTGATGTCAGCTTGAATAAGTACTTTGAATGTATCTACAAAACCCATTTGTGGAAATTGTATGTTTATAATGAATATGCCAATACATTTAGAAAGAACATGCATAAGTCAAATACAGATGAAAACCATCTGTTTTAAAAGAGAAGTCAGACTTTGGCTGTTTTTCTACACAAACTGTAGGTAATTATTTTGATGAATTTGGCTTGAAATGTTCCTATTTAACAGAGTTGAAAGGCAATAGAAAGGAAAAATCAGTGCAGTAATCAGTGCTTAATAATGTAGCAGGCTCTACTCTTATTTCTTGTTAGACACAAAAACTTGTATTGAAAGGAACATAAGGGGTTTAAAAGCAAATTAAGTTAGCCTGGGTATTCTGTATGGAAAGCAGAGATGCCAGATTAGTGCTTCAGCCTCTTCTGGTTAAGGATGGCCTTGTCATCTGTCTCTGCTAGCAATGACAGATAGCCAGTCTCTGAATGTGAGGGAAAGACATCTGATTGCCTCCTAAAGAGAAGAAGGATCACAGGTCAGCAGGAAAGCACCTGAAGAGCAGCACAAAGGAGTTCCAGCCAGTAAGTTCTCTTCATTGAGTGCCTAATTTAAATGCCTCTATGCCAAATCACGTAGCATGGGGAATAAACAGGAGGAGTTAGAGACGTGCGCACGCCTGCAGAGTTATGGTCTTACTGGCCTCATGGAGACGTGGTGGGATGGCTCCTATGACTGGAGCACTGGAATGGAAGGATACAGGCTCTAAGAAGGGCAGGCAGGAGAGATGAGGAGGGGGTGTCATCCTCTATGGCAATGACCAGCTGGAGTGTATGGAGCTCTGCCTGGGGATGGATGAGGAGCCGATTGAGAGCTTATGGGGCAGGATTAAAGGGAGGGCAGGCACAGGTGACGTTACAGTGAGGGTCTGCTACAGGTCACTCGACCAGGAAGATAGAGTGGATGACGCCCGCTATAGACAGATACAAACAGCCTCACATTCACAAGCCCTGGTCCTCATGGGGGACTTCAACCACTATCATGGAGGTCATCCTCCTGGAAACCATGCTAAGGCACATGGAAAATAAGGAGGTGATTGGTGACAGCCAGCATGGCTTCACGGAGGGCAAATCATGCCTGACAAATTTGATAGCCTTCTACAATGGGGTTACAGCGTTTGTGGATAGGGGAAGAGCAACTGACATCATGTACCTTGTGCAAAGCATTTGACACTGTCCCACACAACATCTTTGTCTCTAAATTGGAGAGTCTAAATTGCGGCCTCGTAAATTGAGGCGTTCCTCAGGCGTCGGTATTGGGACTGGCACTCTTTAACATCTTTGTCGGTGACATGGACAGTGGGATTGAGTACACCCTCAGCAAGTTTGATGACACCAATCTGTGTGGTGCAGTTTACATGCTGGAGGAAAGGGATGCCATCCAGAAAGGACCTTGACAGTCTTGAGAGGTGGGCCTATGCGAATCTCATGAAGTTCAACAAGGCCAAGTGCAAGGTCCTGCACCTGGATCGGGGCAATCTGAAGCACAAATACCGACTGGGCACAGAATGGATTGAGAGCAGCCATGAGGACTTGGAGGTTTTGATTGATGAGAAACTCAACGTGACCCGACAATGTGCACTCACAGCGCAGAAGGCCAACAGATCCTGGGCTGCATCCAAAGCAGCGTGGCCAGCAGGTTGAGGGAGGTGATTCAGCCCCTCTACTCCGCTCCGGTGAGACCCCAGCTGGAGTCCTGTGTCGAGTTCTGGAGCCCTCAGCACAGGAAAGACATGGACCTGTTGGAACGGGTCCAGAGGAGGGCCACAAAAATGATCAGAGGGATGGAACACCTCTCCTTTGAAGAAAGGCTGAGAGAGTTGGGGTTGTTCAGCCTGGAGAAGAAGATTCTCTGGGGACACCTTATTGCAGCCTTCCAGTACTTAAAGGGGGCTTATAAAAAAGCTGAAGAGGGACTTTTTACAAGGGCATGTAGTGATAGGACAAGGGGTAATGGTTTTAAACTGAAAGAGGGTAGATTTTGATTAGACGAGGGTGGTAAGGCACTGGAACAGGGTGCTCAGAGAAGTTGTGGATTCCATATCCCTGGAAGTGTTCAAGGCCAGGCTGGATGGGGCTTTGAGCAACGTGGTCTAGTGGAAGATGTCCCTACCCATGGAAGGGGGGCTAGAACTAGATGATCTTTAAGGTCCCTTCCAACCCAAACTATTCTATGGTTCCGTGATTCTAAGTGAGTCTAAGATCAATATAGGGGTGCAGAATGAAGATCAATGTTTCCTCCTTGCTTTCAGCAGAGCACAGTTTCATTTAGGTCATATTAGCTTAGAGAATTGCTTCTGTGCCATCCCCCTGCATGTAAGGAGCTGAACAGAGCTGGAGTGTATAGCTAGTGCAGTTGGCATGTAGGAGTTATTGGGCGCTGTTATATGTTTGGTAAAATTTGGACGTAGGAGTTTTATGGGACTGAACATGCTCAGTATAGACGAAGGTCAGTGGAGCTGACAGCTTGCCCACTGCAGACAGGAGGTTTGGAGATGCTATTAATAACTCTCTTAAAAAGCTCTGAGTATATGGATGTGGCAATTTTCAGAGACTGATAAGTAAACCATACCTGAGTGCATTTTCAGGGAGACTGCTAAAATATCTTCATGGACATGTCATCCATCTGAGATCCATGCTACCAAAGCATAAAAGTAGATAAATATTTCCTTGTTCATTCTCAGAGTGGGGATGTTGGCAATTCATGCCCAAATGATTACTCTTTGATAAACATAAGCAGTGAAAATCAGAAGCCTGTAACAGAAAGGAATATTAAGTATAATTTTACTGACAGCTTCACTTATAACACTGTTTTGAAATCTTTTCACTTCAGTGTGTAATCTGCATTTACATTAGTCTAAGAACTCAACACAACAGTTTTTAATAAAGAATCTTATTACAATTTAAGCTAATGGAATTTTACATGTGCATGATAGTATGTTCTCAGATAGAAATATTAAGTGAAGAGGGGGAATCATCTTAGTAAAATCTCTTCCCCATTCTTAAATTTCTTGCATACTGAAATATTAGAGGAGAGGAGGGAAAATCTTTGTTTAAAAAGTTGAGGTCTGATTGAGAACGTATATTGAGTTGATAAATATTCTTTTCTAGGTACGTCTTTAAAGTCCCTATTTTCTGACATATCAGCATGAAACTAATATGTTAATTTTATGTAAGAGTTCTGTTAAGTCTTTGGGATATTAATATATTCTGAAAATTAGGTATTTGATATATTTTAACCTGATGCAGCTAATATAAAAATCATTTGTTTTGTCAATGCTTCCTGGACTAGAATTCCACTTTTTGGTCCTTACCCTAGGTAAGACATTGTTTGCAAATTGTGCTTCTTGGGAGGGTGTTTTTAAAAGAAAACCTTACTATCAGAGATGTTGCTACAGTATTAAGGTACTGATAAAAGCAGAGTGGTTGTCATAGTGACAGTTAAAAATAAACGGTGAAATTGTTCTGGCTTTTTTTTTTTTCAGTCTACTGAAGAAAATTGAGCGGGAAACATGGAGGGAAAGTGGCGTTTCATTAATTGCCACTGTGACTCGTCTCATGGAGAGGTTACTGGACTACAGGTGAGTGATTATCACAATTTATAAGTAGGGTTGTCATCTTCAAAATATTAGGAGGCAAATATGGTGATCTTGCGCTAATGGTGACTGCACATGGACACATCAACTGTACGTGCTCAGGATCTCTGACAGCAGCTGCTTAGTCAACAGGAAAATGAGACAATCCAGCTGAAAACCAACTAAGTAGCCACCCCATGGTATGAAAACCTTGCTGGCACGAGTTTTCTATCAAGAGGTGTAGGAATATAGCAGGTTAGTGACTCAAGTCTGTCTGAGGACACAGAGCTCAATACTAATCACCTGACAGTTGTTTTACAGAGTATGTAAAATTCTTATCACTGTGTCAATCACGCTTAGTTGTAGTGTTAGCCAGCACAGTCAGTATGTATACAAAGATATGATCTCTAGGTGAGAAGCTCGCATCTGACTGTACCACATGATGAAAGGAGAGGGAAACAAGAAATGTACAGAATCATAGAATCTCTGGGATTAAAGGGATGTTTTTAAAGGTCATCTAGTCCAATCCCCCTGCAATGAGCAGGGACATCTTCAAATAGATCAAGTTGCTCAGAGCCCCGTCCAACCTGACCTTCAATGTTTCCAGGGATGGGGCATCTACCACCTCTCTGGGCAACATGTGCCAGTGTTTCACTACCCTCATTGTGAAAAAGTTACTGCGTTATATCTAGTCTAGATCTACCCTCTTTTAGTTTAAAACCATTACCCCTTGTCCTATCACAACAGGCCCTGCTAAAAATTCTGTCCCCATCTTTCTCATAAGCCCCCTTCAAGTACTTGGAAGGCTGCATGCAATAAGGTCTCCCCAGAGCCTTCTCTTCTCCAGGCTGAACAACCCCAGTTCTCTCAGCCTTTCTTTACAGGAGGGGTGTTCCATCCCTCTGATCATTTCTGTGGCTCTTTTAGGAGTGGGAGACTAACAAATCAATGACAGACCCAGAAAAAAAACATTGCCTTTCTTGACGATTGAGGTATTCCATTGTCCTAGAAAAGGAGGCATGAAATCCCATACACACCTGGGTCAGCTGTTCACCCAAATGCCTTTGGTTTGCATCATTTCAGTCAGCTTGCCAAGACAAATATGTGTGTTTTCTGAGGTGAGCTTCGCTATAAGAGGACAAACGTCGTTCCTTTTGACTTTCATTACTCTCTGTTTTAGGGACTGCATGAAAATGGGAGAAGTGGATGGCAAAAAGATTGGCTGCACCGTTAGCCTTTTGGTTTGTATAATACGTTTTGTTTCCTTTTTTGATTTCAGTTGAGCATTTTCTAGTACACAGCCACACATTTGAATAGGAGGTACCTTGCTTCTTGATGCAGTTTGAGTGGAAGTTGACAGAATAATACTGCACTTAGGATACTGATTTTTTTTTTCAAGGTGAAACCAATACAGTGGGGAGTTAGTCTTCCCTGGCATTTTATCGTTTGGTTCTGAGAGAGCTCTAATACTGCTTTATTCCATTTTCAGCCTCTTCCTACTGGATAAATGTCACCAAAATATTTTCCAAGTTTAATTGGTCTCTAAGTTCACAGAAACAAAAAAGCCTTTCCTCCTTCCCCAAACCCAACAAAACTTACATTTCTCTTGTTTCCTTTCTTCCCCAATAACTGATGCAAGCTGGTTCTTATGACATATAATATGGGGTATTTTGAAGCCTGCAGGCTGTCTATTCTCTTCCCAATTAGAAGAGCCAGAAATGCTGCTCAAGACCTCCTCTTCTCATGTTGTCATCATTACAACAAACCAACGGTGCAAATCTGTAGTATGAAAAAGATTTCATTTTTGTTTACAAGATGCATTTTGGTTCTAGGCCAGTTTCTACAGACAAGTTTGTTGACTTCCATTAACCTTGGAAAGTTTCCATTTTCATGGTGAATGTTTTGAAAAGTTGTATTTTTAGCCAGGGGAAAAAAAACAGAATAAGCTGACTTGTAATTCTGCATTTTTGACGTCAGTGAAACACTTTGGTATTACTTCTAAGTAGCAGTTATACATGAGAGAATAAAGGATTTCTTCAGTAGGAAAATAGTGCTGTCTAAATGGGGATGATGTTTACTATGTAGCCGTAGAGCAGCTGGCTTTCTGTCAGAATATCTGGCATGATCTGAATCCTGTAAAGCACCTGGATTATTTTCATCCTATCACTAAGGTGTTTTTAAACTATTATTAGCAAATCATCCAAGATTTTCACAAAAAGAAAATTCAAATATTTTAAAACCCTAAAGCACCATAATGGGATTTTCAATGACTTGTACAGACTAAGGCGGATTTTATGTCCTAATAAGTTTCAGACAAATTTTAATACTATTTGCACACCGGAGAAACAATGAATGCTAAATTTTGAAAAGGAAATTTCAATTACAGAAGTAGCACACAGATTTTAAGACATTTGCTTTCCATATGATGGATGAACTGGTTGTCATCTCAAAAAATGTTTCATGCAACAAGTAATTAGAGGAATGTATAATGTTAAAATCAGTTGAAGTCCAGAGGAGGAAGCAATATTTCATTTTTCACCACTACTTGAAGGCATTCTGACTTCCAAAGATAAGAAGACTGGTTGGCATGAAAAGAGAATTTTTACTTTTTTTTGCCATAGAGGTATATGGTATTCTTCCAGAAAATAGAATTGTCCAAGTTATCAAATTAACTGAAATTATGCCACATCATGAAATATGCAAAAGAGGTATGCACCAGCAGCAATAACTTAGACGAAAGGAGAAGGTAGGAACTTTTTTCCTACTCTTCCCACCCTCTGGATTATCTGGAGTAGGTTTTAGATTAGTAATGTTTGTTTGGAAAAGCTAGTTTGAGGTGCGTAATGGAGTAGTTCCTTATGCATAAGAACCACGTGTTTGAAAGTTGAATTTCTAATGAAAGAACTCTGTCATCACCGAGTTGTGCAAAAGCATTGAAAGTATATTGAATAACTTTTGGTAACTCACTGAGGAGTTTTTCTCAGGAATCCCTGGTCCTCACTGGGGTTTGATCCTTAATTGATATTTCAGGTTCTATTAATTTAAAATTGTATCTGCTTTTCAGAAAGAGGATGTTTTTCCTCTGATGCTCTACACTGGCATATGACATCATGCCATCTCAGTAGAACATATCCACATTGCCTGTTTGAATGTTGTTTTCAACCTGTTTTTTCTTAGGTAAAAAGTCTTTATTAATTAGGGAAGTCTACTTTTTACATCGCGTCCCCTTCTGAAGACTACGTCTGTTACGTTTTATATCTTGAAATAGTTTGTTGAAAAATCACACGATACCTTTATTAGCACGATGTATTTCCTGAGCTGTGACTGGCTTGTCTTGCTGTGGTCTGCCTTACAGACCAGCTGGACGTTGTCAGAGCAGAGCTTCAGAGAAGAACCAGTTGATTTCTATAGATGAGGCTTGTGACAAGTACCGGAGCTTTTAGTGCTTAGGGGTAAGAGCCAAGAAGTCTAGTCGTGAAGTTTAGTGCTGTATTTTGTCTTAATCTTTATGTTTTATTGCTTGCACTTCTGTATTGTAGATTATGCTTTTTTCAGACAGGTAAATATGAACATACAAGCGGGTATTGTTTTATTTTCTCTTCCTTGGGAGGAAAAGAGAAGTCTTTGGATTATAAAGGCAGATGGTGGCCTAAAGGGGCCGTGTCATTACAGAGCTTTTGATATATAGTAATTTTCTCAAGTCAGTTAAAAAAATACTTTCTCTAAAAACTTTTTATTTGAATAATAGAACAGAAATTGTTAATTGCTAATGACGACCAGTGCTAGATTCTTCTATCCTATGAATTTTTATTAATCAAAGCAGATTATCCTGAACATTAAGTATGGCTAGCAGGGGGGGTCTAGCTGCATGTCCACAGTGGGCATGGCAATTACTTGTGAACAGTGCTACAGGGTTGTGCTCCTCTCCCTTTAACTTTTCATGCTTTGTTTTAGGGCTTGCAAATAAATAATGAATGTTTTGAACTAAGTTTTGATGTTACATTCCATATGTTATCCATGTAACAACAAATAGCAGTTACACATCCAGAATTCTTTAGCCCCTTCTAGAAAATTTGTCCTGGATATCACTTTAGAGTGCAACTTTGCATTGCATGATTGAAATATACAGTATCTATGCATCAGTTACCAGTTCCCAGCATCAGTTAGGGCTGAAGAAATCATGTTTTTCATTCAGGATTGTGCTGTTTACAATACTGAATAGTTCTTCGTAAAGCTACCATGTCGTTCTGGCATTTTGCTATGACAGAAAGAAGAGTAGACATACCGGGCAGTAGATATTTTGTTAAAATATGAATAGAAAAGTCAGAGTGTTGTCAATATTTAAAAATCAACATACAGCTTTCAGCAAGGTGTTAAATGGCCTAAGTAAGGATACATGGGTGCACTTTTTGGATGGATTAGTATTTATAAAGAAAAAAATGTTAGTTTTCAGTTCTATCAGGTTCTTCCTCTTATGTTCTATGAGAATTTAAATTAAAAAAACATTTAGGAACGTGTTGACTTGTCTACTGAAAATTTACTCTTCTATTTACTATTTCTTACTGTATTACTGCAGTTGTGTAATGACTTTGTACATGTGAAACTTTCAAATCTATGCATGTATTTCTAGAGCATTATGTTTGAAGTCTTTTGTTTGTAACCACTATCGTATACTTATTAACTACTACATTTCATTACAAAATTCAATTTTATTGCAGAATTTCTACAAGACTGAACTGAACAAGGAAGAGATGTATATTCGCTATATTCATAAGCTGTATGACCTACATCTGAAAGCACAAAACTTCACAGGTAATTGGGTACAAACTAGAAAAAGATGTTTAGGACTGGTCCATGATTTGCACTCTTTTGCAAACCTGTAAGCTGTATCCTCAGCACAGAACGTACTGACCCAGGCAACAGCTGAGTTTCCTTACGCAATTAATCTCTCTCTCAAAACACGGCTTTTTTTTCAGCCCCACAAGTCTACTACTTGCTGTGCGATGTTGAATGTAAATTACTGCTATTGTTACACACTAGCAGTAAATGTGTGATACCAGCATTCTTCACTCAAGAGGAGTAAAGTTTAGAGGAAGTTTTTATGAGACCATTCGGTGGTATCTGAGCCTAGATACTTTTCTGTAATGCTGCTGGTTAGCTGTTTGGTGTGGTGTTTCTACACAGCTGTGTTTAGGAACCTAACACAAAGGTCAGGAAAAAAGAAAAAAAGAGAAGAGAAAAGAGAACCCCTATCACTTACTAATGATGAGACAGAGACCCTAAAACCTGTAACAAGTATAGCACTTTGCTGATGTCTTTCTGTATCTTCACATACCACATCTGTAGTACTATTGTCCAGGATTTCCCAACGTGAATTTAGTGCCAGGGCTGTCAGTTATCTTTTAAATGAAGAAATAAGAAGATGAAGTGCATGGTTCTCGTTTATACAACATAAAGTGCACTTCACTTGGGTAACTACATGCTATCAATAATTGCTGGAGAAAGTAAGATCAGTATCTCTTTAAATTAAACAACCTTTGGTTGCCAGAATATTTAACTGACCTTATAATACCTCCATCTTTTCCCCAGTGTCTGCAATTGCAACTGCATGTGTTCAGAATCTCTCCAGAATTTTTTCCGTCTTAAAAAGAAGAGTAGTTGGCTGGGGGTCACTAATAAACAGGCTACAGATGCTTACTGCCACATCAAATTTCCTTATGCTTTTCTGTTATCCATAGGAAAGATCCTTCACTTGGAATTTCCAGAGTCCCTTTGCAATTCATCAATTTAAAATGTGGGCTGGATAGCAGAATATATTAAGGAGATATTTTAATTTCCTCATGTGACCTGGCAGTAGTGAGTCACAAGAGAGTTTTGATTATCAAGCAGTATCTTTGCCTCAGCTGGCTTTTGTGCCAAACTATTCATTTCCTGATTTTGCATAACAGAACTTGGTAACTCTTTAAGCGATGTTGAGTTCCCTTTACATGTGTCCAGTTTACCTTCAGCAGTGATATGAACCTAATTTTTTTTTAATTGTTTTGCCATCCGTTCTTATTTTAAACAGTGTTTTGCTCAAAAGTTGTTTCCAGGACTTTGTTTGTATTTCCTGTGTATATATTATTAACATGTGTGATTTTTGCTTTCTTTGCCATGGTAGATTCCACAACTCTCTTGTTTGTTTGTTTTTGCCATGAGAGCCTTAAGGAAGGATTGTCTCACACTCATGGCACTGGGACAGAGACAGTATTTCCAATAGAAAACAGACTTATGTAGTCCATTGCCTTGCCTTATCAGTCAGTGACAACACACAGACCTTTTTTCAATCAGCTGATCTACAGTACATGGGAGTAGGAAAAGAAGTTTGCTACTTCAGCAGCGTTCCTACATGTTGCACCGTTTGCTAACTGCATAGTTTCATTCTAAGGATGAAGCCAGCTTGCCCTTAAAATAATTATCTCCTTTCATAGTATGATTTACAGAACTGTCCCTAATAATCTGTTAAAAAAAAAAAAAGTCCTTTTTAATGTAAAATGTAGCTTCAAGTCTTTCTTTACCCAGCACTCAGTTACAACTATAAATAAATTCAGACTCTAAATTCAGGCTGAAGCACATAAATGCACTGATTCCTCTTGTGTCCCCTCAGTCACCTGAAAAGTGTAATGAGATTGTCTTTGTATCTATCCATCTCAGAAATGTTTAGGTTTTTTGAATCTCTCTTGTATAAATTGAATTCCCCACATTGTGAGTCAACCCTGTTTATCTCTCCTTACTGTTTTGGTGCACAGCCAGTAGTTACAGACCTCTCCCAGACATAAGGGAGACATGGCCACACATAAGATGTTGGGTAGAGGAACACTTCAGACCTTTCATCCAGTATGGCTGTTCTTATTTTAGAAACCTTCTATACACATTTATGATAAGTTAAAAAAAATATATTGGTATGGCAGACAAAAATCTGTTAAAACAAAGGACTTGGATGCCAAGTTAGAAAGGAAGGATCATAGCGGGTTATCCTGACATATATTTATGCTCTGCTATCTTTTGCTTCCTTATGATTCTGAATGATTTGTTGTTATCAACTTCATCGATTTTTTAAATTCATATATAAATGTGCTGCATATTTTGAGTAACTAACTGTAGCTTCAAACTGTGTCAAAGGACGTTACCAGTCAAGCAGCGTGAAAGCTGTGTGATGCCAGAATTAAGGTTGTCTGTGCAATTTCAGCTATCTTCCCTGCAGATATGTATTGCGGTGCACCATCATTCTGTACCGTGCTTAGCATTTTACAGCATTGGGATTCAAAGCACACTCTCCCACAAACATCTGCTGCAGTGATGGTTTTTCATCCACGGGTTCTTAAGCTGGACGCATAAGAGGAACACTACTGTTAGAAAAACACTTCACAGTTTGGTTTAAGTCACCTGTCTTATGGGAACTCATATGGCAGATGCACAAGTAGGATGTGGTTGTCTGGGCCAAACTTCCCTTAGCATAGAAAGTACTTTAGTACTTTATAGTTATTTTTTGCCTTATGTACAAGCCATAAAACCTACAATAAAATAATTTTTTCTCCAATGCAGTACGTCTCCAGAATATAGCCCATCTTTGTACCGACTCACCCATGCCAAGTGATCCTGCAAGTGATCCTCCAAGTGGAAAAATAGACTGTGAACACTACCTTGGAAAACAATAATGCATATGCACCGTTAGCCAAATTGAATTGTCATTAACCAGTAGTAATTCTGGTGTTTCGTAACTGACCAAAGTCTGCCTTTGCAGTAGAGAGCTTGGTTAATATTAGTTTTAGTGTACCATTTCTGAGGAATTCTTGAAATCAAAGTGAAAGTAACAATAATAATAATTTTGATATTCCAAGATCATTTCTACCAACCATGATCTAAAGATTACTACACAGTTCTCTGACCAGAGAGCAGCAATAGGTTTGATTCCTTCCAAACCTAAAATTAAATAAAAACAATCTTTAAAACATATTTTGTGTGTGCACTTCTAAATTATTTGTTGTGGTAGAGTGTTAAGGCTCAGCTATGAGGGATTTATTTCTGTTATGGAAAGAACAGAGTATTAAGCACAATTCTGCCTCCCCATGTCCCTCCCAGCCCTGATCTCTTTTGGGCTGTGTCCTTTCCTTTTTCTTTACTGATGTTCCTCATCCTCTGGCCCTTGTTCCCTTGTTCAGACAGCAGAGCCATTGAAAGTTTCCCCTAAGGAGCAGGGAAGACTAGGGCTAAGCAGGAAATTGTTTCTTAATTTTTCTGTCCCTCTTGTATTGTCAGACTCCAGGAAAACTCTCCCAGTGACTCCACTTTAAATAGTGAATGAAAATTGCAAGCTGAATTTATTATAGCTGTAGATAGTAACTCTGTTCAAAACCAGCACTACCATCTGTCTTATACTTGAAATAAATCAGTTACCCGTTAAAAAAGTGCATCTCATCAGGAGCATTCACATTTCTGTGTCCTTCGTTTGGCTGTTTTATTGGTTTGGTATTGATAAGCACCATGCTATAATTTGTCTTGTAGAGGCTGCCTACACGCTCCTGCTGTACGACGAGCTGCTGGAGTGGTCTGATCGGCCACTGAGAGAATTTCTCAACTACCCCATGCAAACAGAGTGGCAACGTAAAGAGTGTCTCCATCTGACCATCATTCAAAACTTTGACAGAGGAAAGGTAAAATAGTCCTGTTTTACTGAGCGGATAGCTTATTCATTTTAGGACATTACTTCCAGTCTTTCTCACATAGAGCGGAAGTGTTTGTCAGTGCCTGATTAAGCAGTTACTTAGCGACACAGTAGGTTTCTTCTAATCCTGTGTTTGTATCCTAGAAATCCCACACTTACATGTGAGAGTAATTGCACTTGTGCAGCAATTTGGTTTGTAACCGTCAAAGCACTTTATAAAAGACAGTATAATTTCTCCTCATTTTAAAGATGGTGAAAATGAGCCATATAAAGCTTATGCAATTCACTTAGTGACCAAGTGAGGAAAAAAAATTCAGGGATCTGGATTATAAGGACTATGTTTATACTTTCTAAATCGTGTTGTGCCTTTTAGAATAGTAACTGCAGAATCTCTAAAAAGGAATGGGTTTTGGGGATCACAGTTTATTGTCATTACTGAGGATGCTAATTCTGAATTAAGTGAGAGTAGTCTAAAATTTTATATATCCTTTGTGTGATGATTTGTATTGCTGATAAACAAGGAATTCATTGCAATTTTGTGTAGCTAGTGTAACATCCATGTAAGCCTTGTAAATGTAATCAAACTGATGTTGATCATTATTTTTTTTCAGAAAATTCTGTAATCAGCTTACAAAGTTTAAATTATATGGTGCAATAAAATATTTTCCAATCTACAGAAATTAAGGAGGTTATGTTAAGAATACAATTTTAAAATGTAAAAATCATACTGTGTTGAATCACTCTCATATGTATTATCAAAAGAGATCTGTATCGTTCTTGCAATGACTTCTGTCCTGTGTGGTGATAGTCCTGTAAGAGTCATTTGTTAAATAAGTCTTTAAATATATTCTCAAGCCTTCAAAGAATTAATCAGTATTACTCAGCAGCTATTGGTATACCGACTGGACAATATATTCAAGCATTTTCAGTTACTGGAAGTATGACTTAGTATAGAAAGAGCACACCACTAATAAATCACGAATTGTCAAACAGTTGCTTTGAAATTACTGAACATCTTTCACTTGCTTGCAGTGCTGGGAAAATGGCATTATCTTATGCAGGAAAATTGCAGAACAGTATGAGAGCTACTATGACTACAGAAACCTCAGCAAGATGAGGGTAATGTACTTGAGTATTTTTTTATCAATCGGAGATACAAAAGCTTTTTAATTTAGGTTATAAAATATTACTTAGAAACTGTGTCACAGACTGGTCCTTAGGTTTGGTTTGCAAACTTTATTTTTTTAGCTTGTGGTTTTTTTCTACAATAAAGATTATAAAAAAGGAGTGTAAGCTTTTTGAAGAAAAATGGGAAAGTAAATGATCCTGCAATGTTTGTACCTGTACAGCACCTTTTTGGTGTGCATGCTTATGCAGAAAAATTATGTTACAAATTCACTTTCATTGGTTTCCTATGTTTTGTGCAGGGAACGTGCTGTGTGCAGTCCTTCGCTACGAGCAGCAACGTACCTTTGCAGTTGTAATTGCGAGCAAACAGCTTGCAACAAGCAACGTACACCTTTGCAATTTTTTTTATTTACTGCTTAAAAATATGGCCTGTTTAATGTCATACAGCCAAAATGAATCTTTCCTGACACGATCTTCCTGCTTTCTCACTCATTTTTCTTAGAACTCTAAGCATTGTTTCTTTCTTCATTCCTTTTGATACTGTATTTTAAAGATCATTCAGTCTTCCCTTTTTTTGTCTGCTTGTATGGACTCAATTTTATATTACAGCTTCCTTTTTAAGTTTTCTGTATGTGTAGGATGCTTGCTGCTAGGACTGACTGAAGTATACTTAATCCAGAGCTGCTTAACAGCATTAAGTAAAATTCTCAACAGAGAGCTACGTGGCAGTACTCCCTGTGAGCTCCTTATTCCTTATGTATTTAGGTATCCCAATGGCAGAATCCTATGAACAAAAGCAAACTGACTATCGTCATGTGAATAAAATAATGCATTTATGCCTGTTTAATTAATTGTATTTAATGTGGTTTGTGTTTGAATTAGGAAATATCCTTCTACTCTGTGACACCTATGTTAATCCAAAAATGGAGGTGCGGGGATTTCTCACAGCAATATAACTAGGCAGCTATTGATACCATATACACATTAAATAGGGTAATGCAGGGTTTCTTTCACAATATTAAAAACTTATGAACAGAGAATGCTTTGCTGAAATTTCATCAGAAAAAGGAGACTTTGACATTAACATCACTTTGTGTCACTGTTTTGAGTGAAATAAAAGCAGGATGTATTGATCAAAAATGATGTTAATTGCTATTGTGAGATTTTTAAAGGAATTCAGGCGCTTAACTCATTGGAATCTGGTATGATTTGCACAAAACTCATTTGAATATGGAAATTGGACTTTGCTGACTGAACATATTACTGCCATGTGGTTGGATGATTAGCAGATTACTGGGTCATATGTTTCAGGTTGTGTTTCTATTACTTCCACTTTTCATTAAAGAACTATGCATGTTGTCATTAATCTAATATTTTACCCCTTTAATATATGTACTTAATATTTAAAAGCAATTTTTTTTTAAATTCTTGGAAACTTTCAGGTCATTAAGAGGTATAATTATATAATCTGATGCATTCAGAGACTTCTAGATGTCCTTATGTTGCTCAGAGGTGCACTGCAATTCCAGTACTCCAGAGCAGTGTACCGAAAGACCCTCCCTTTTGTGATAGCTTAAGGTAAAAATATGTTTCCAAAAAAGACTAATTGCATTTCTTATCAATCTCACCCAGATGATGGAAGCATCTTTGTATGATAAAATTATGGATCAACAGCGTTTGGAGCCAGAATTTTTCAGAGTTGGATTTTACGGGAAAAAGTTCCCATTCTTCTTGAGAGTAAGTGAATTGAAAATAAACAGAATGGAGTAATTCTGGAAGTCATGCTGTCATTCATAATCGCTTTCTGTATGTGAGAATTTGATCATACCATATACAAGTTCCTATCCTATGAGAAAAAGGAAATTTTTTTGGTAATTAATGACATATCCTCATGTTTGCAGGGTTAAAAAAGCTCCTGTCTAATGGAAGGACAAATGCTAGGCTTCCAGAGTCCCACATAAACTTAATATTCGTGTTTATGTTGGAAAACATGCACCTATACTATTCCACAAACCAGCGTCATCTTTTCATGATAGTGTGTTCCATTTGTCCTGTTCTGCTTCTGCTGGTCGTCACTCAGAATGCTGTCAGAAGAGGTATCCCTTGGGAGTGGGACATTAGTAATTTGTCATTTAAGTAATTACATCCCCACGTTCCATTGTTTTTTTAAATGACTTAGAAATTCAACATGCTGAGTTTCATTCATTGTCAATGTACTATAGTTGGCAAGATAAAGGTACCTGTGAACATTAATCTTGGATTCTGAAGTTACTGAAGTGCCCTTGAAAAAGTTAGTCGTGTTTACCCTCTTCCCCTTGTCCACAGTCTGCAGTGGTTTAGCTGCACTGACTGTCACCTTGGGAGGAGAACAGAATCCATCTCATTCACGGAGCCACTGCAGTCATAATCCAAGATCCTCTTCCTATAGCAATTCAAATAAGTGACGAAGGAACCTCCTCTGTGTGGTGGAGGCCTAAAAAGCTTAAATTTCTTTGCCTTTGTGGTGGGGAAAATGACAAATTTTAAATGATAAATACAGGATGAAACGCTCCCCTTTGAAAGCAGTGCACAAAAAAGGGTCTGATGGGCACATAGATTTTGATGGTACCTAGTAGTCATCTGAATAGAACTTCTGTATAAACCGATTTGGAAATGTTAGTTAAAAAGAATTTAATGTTTAGATTACTAAAAGTCGACTGCTAAAGTAAAAGTACTGGGGAGAGTTGCAGAATAGAGCAGGACTTTCAGACCTACTGGTCTTTCACTGCTTATGTGTCTGCCCAGGAAGTAGTTATGCATTTTCCAAATTAAATGTACATAGCACAGATTTATGCTGGCAGCACCAACAAGGAACACCTCAAAACTTACTACGTTTGATTCATTTTTCTTATGGCAAAGCAGTTCACAACTCTTTTAAACAGCCTGGCTATGTTTGCTATAGAAGGAATAAAGAATAAAGCTTCAGAATAAAGCTTTCACATTTTAATTTGTAGTTGCACTATTGCAGCACTATTGGAGTTGATTTCTTGGGGCAATTCCCATGAAAGTCCAGGCTCTCAGAATTCAGTGCTTCCTGTCTCTGTTGTCAAGATACATTGAAGACAACAACTGTTTCTATCTAAACCTGCTTCAAGAGAATCACATTAGTAATGACTTTTTAGAATCTTCTAATATAGATTTTAAAAAGAAATGAATTTAACAGTATTTTTAGAAAAATGGTTAAGATATTTCCTTATTTCAAACATGTGTGAAAGCAGAATCAAACCAAAAAGTGCTGTCCACAGCTACAGGAAGCCCTCAGCACCACCATGGTCAGGGACTAGTTCGAATGGGTACTCCAAATCCAGGCATCTCATGTTTAATATATGTTGTGTGTTGTATCTGTATTGATGTTGTACAATCATAAGCTCAAGGAATGGGCCCATGTGAACCTTATGATGTTCAACAAGGCCAAGTGCAGGGTCCTGCACCTGGGTCGGGGCAACCCCAACTATAAATACAGGCTGGGGAATGAAGGGATTGAGAGCAGCCCTGCCAAGAGGGACTTGGGGGTACTGGGGGATGAAAAGCTGGACATGAGCCGGCAATATGCACTCACAGCCCAGAAGGCCAACCGTCTCCTGGGCTGCATCCAAATCATCATAGCCAGCAGGTCGAGGGAGGTGATTCTGCCCCTCTACTCCACTCTAGTGAGACCCCACCTGGAGTCCTGCATCCAGCTCTGGAGCCCTCAGCACAGGGAGAACGTGGACCTCTTGGAGCGGGTCCAGAGGAGGGCCACAAAAATGATCAGAGGGATGGAACACCTCTCCTGTGAGGACAGGGTGAGAGAATTGGGGTTGTTCAACCTGGAGAAGAGAAGGCTCCAGGGAGACCTTATTGCAGCCTTCTAGTACTTAAAGGGGGCTTATAAAAAAGATGGGGACAGACTTTTTAGCAGGTCCTGTTGTGATAGGACATGGGGTAATGGTTTTAAACTAAAAGAGAGTAGATTTCGACTAGATATAAGGAAGACATTTTTCATAAAGAAGGTGGTGAAACACTATCACAGGTTGCCCAGGGAGATGGTAGATGCCCCATCCCTGGAAACATTCCAGGCCAGGTTGGACGGGGCTCTGAGCAATCTGATCTATTTGAAGATGTCCCTGCTCACTGCAGGGGGGTTGGACTAGATGACCTTTAAAGGTCCCTTCCAACCCAAATTATTCTATGATTCTGTGAATCTCAGGAAAATAATGGTGCAACTTCATATTGGGCATCCAGATTAAAAAAAATATGTTGGAGCCAGGATATTCTTTTACTTCATATTGCAAAAACAGAATAATTTTAATTTACCAGCTTGATAATGCATACGTATTTAGAGGATAAGGTAAATTGAATGCATTCTACCATTTTCTTATTTCATTGATTTTCTTCAGAATTGAATAGCTTCACAGCAAAGTTTCCTTGTTCCTCATGGAAAGGAATTTCAGGCCATTTCATTGTCTTAACTGTCTGTTGCATTATAATTTTGTTACATGTCTTATACAATTTGATATGTTAGTTACATACTTTAATGCACTAAGAAAATGTCTCCTGTCAGATTTTTATTAAAGCTAAAGTATAATAATTCAGGTTTTCCAGGCTTTTGAATAAAACATACTTCATATGGTAAAAGTTCCTTCTTCTAAGTAACCTGCTCATTCTAGATTTCTTATTTTCATTCTTGCCTTTTGTTTCTTAATTTTTCTGTCTTAAAATGATGTAAAAATTGTCCAGAAAGTCTGAATTTAAGAGTGTGTGTTTGGATCTATCTAATGGTACCCAATTATTTTCACATAACTTGCTCTTCTTTTTTTCTCTTATTCTGCTCAGAATAAGGAATTTGTTTGCCGAGGACATGACTATGAAAGGCTGGAGGCCTTCCAGCAGCGAATGTTGAATGAGTTCCCACATGCCATTGCTATGCAACATGCTAATCAGCCAGATGAGACCATCTTTCAGGCAGAAGCACAGTGTATCCACATAATCACAAACCCATACACTATAGTTACATCTTTTACGCTTTTAAAAAATGTAGGTACACCTATAGCCAATTTCAACCACAATGTGCCTACACTGAAATAAATGGTAGGTGAGAATTTCCCTGCAATTTTTCCCAGTCACTCTATTATGTTTGGAATTGTTTTGTGTAATTGTTGGTTTTATTTAAAAATTCCTTGACAGGTTATTAAGATCCTTACTTTAGCCAAAAATACTTGTAGAACTATCACCGCTGTGATAATGGTGTATCAATTCAAGTTACAGTAATTCAAGTTCTTACAATACCACATACTGTTAGCATGGCACGACATATTATGTGTAAGAATATATTTCATTAAATCCCTTTATTCCATGTACTGTTCCATATAAGTAGCTCTATTTCAAAGATAAATATGAAATTTTCAACAAAACAGTACAAAGAAATCACAAACCATCAAAAAATCTCTCAGGTTCCTTTCCTGGGCCATTAATAGTCTTGAAGCATTTCATGATATACAGATTTTAAAGAGTTTTTCTTCTGTCGTGCTTCAGGAGTCAATATGCTTTGCTAATTTGAGTGAAGTGGGATAGCCTTAACTCTTTACATATAGATCTGCAGATTTATGCAGTGACACCAATTCCAGAAAACCAGGAAGTCCTGCAGAGAGATGGAATTCCCGATAACATCAAGAGCTTTTACAAAGTAAATCACATCTGGCGATTCCGATATGACAGGCCATTTCACAAAGGGACCAAGGACAAGGAAAACGAATTCAAGGTAGAGTACCACGCTCTTTCCTGAGGTATTGGACTTATGGATTTATTTGTAACATCAATGATAGTTGTGTTATTGAAACATCGTCTACAGTTCTGTTATTCAACTGGGTATGGTATAACAAATACTCTAGAGGAGACAGTAGCTCAGGTTTGACTATTTCACTTCTCATTTTAATTAAAATAATATGAAAAATATACAGGAGATGGGAAGGTCGTGTTGCATATGGCAATAGGAGAGAAAAAAGTACCCATTTGTTTTTGCATCAGTGATATATAGAAGGCAAAACTGGAGACAGCAGAGCAGCCTCCAGAGAAGTTTATAAAGCAGATGGGAAAACACTGTTAAGTAGGTAATCTGGAGTTTAGATAGGATTGCCAAAAGTTCTCTCTCCCTAGGGCAAGGGAGAGACTGTTTTGATATCAAGACAAAACTACCTCTGAACTTAGAGTTTGTCTCAGGAAAGAGCAACAGTTCCTTCCCTAATATGTAAATAACTTCTATTCCTCCTAATAAAAATGTCACGCTGGAAATTCATCTTACCTTCTTCTGGTGTAATTTTAATTCTGACCCACTAGAAACACTTACATCCTGATGCAGAATATATTCTGGTATATAGACACGCAAAGAGAATTATCACATAATAATTTTGTTATAAAGTTAGAGGAAGGAACTGTAAGGGTAATAAATTATCTAAATTAAGTCAGTATTGTCCTCTAATTAAAGCTTAGCATGTTATTTTGATATTACAACTCATATATATTTTGTCTAAGAGCTATCCTATGTGTTGATTTGTCATTTTACAAACCTCTTGCACAAACAGTAGTACATTTGAGTATCCCATCAGCCATGCATTGTGGAATCTCAAATAGGACTTCACAGAGTCACTCTGGTGTGTTCTGTAAGTTGTTCTGCTTCTCAACTCTCCCTCTTCCCATTTGTATCTCAGAAAGGAAATATTAAAGTGCTAATTTAGTTGTGAGTGACTTTTGAAAATTAGGAAGCAACATATAATATAGAATAATACCATGCTCAAGAGTGAAGAATTAGCAGAAATTACTGCTTAGTACTAAGTCCTAGAAAGTAAGAAGAAAAGTGAATGTCAGGCTTCTGGGATAGACATTTCAGTAGAAATTTGGATCTTAATACTTTTTTTTTTTAAATGTATACTGTTATTTAAATGAAAATATTCTTAAAGAAAATTGGCAATAATTAAGATAAATATAGAGGCAAATTGGGGAAATAAATTGATTTTGTATATTGTAGAGTCTGTGGGTGGAGAGAACCACACTGATCTTGGTACAGAGTTTACCTGGAATATCTCGTTGGTTTGAAGTGGAAAAACGTGAAGTAGTGAGTATGAGACTGATGGCAATACATATTGTGGGTTTGTTTACTTCCTTAATCATCTGGTATTTGATGAACTACTTTAAGCTTTATTATCCATACCTAATTTCTTTGAGCAAGTTTTCAAGCTGGCTACAACAAAAATTTTTTACAGAGTATTTTGAGTTGTCTGATTTCTCTTATCTTGAAGAATTTTGGAAGTATTAAGAACCACCCTTATGATTCATTTAAAGTTGAGGAACAAAAGAAGTTGAGAGCAGTAATGGCCAGCACTTAATGTCAGCAAATTACTTTCTTAAAACTCAGCATGATGTAACGTTTAATACTTACAATATCTATAGCTTCACATATCTTTCAGTATTCTTGAAGAGTTCCTGTACTATAATAAACGTTATGTGGGTATATCTCTGTGTCTGCCTTGAGCTCTGCTGAAGTTCCCAGTTCTCAGCATGGGCAAGGATGCATGCCTACGCAGAACCTGGAGGAATAGGGTCTAATGTAGCTATCTGTTACTGACACGTTGTAATTTCTTCTCTTTCCTTGTTATATTTCTTAGAAATATTTCTTAGAATTTCTTAAATATGTCTCAAATATATTCGGAGGGGTGCTCCTCCTATAAAAATCTCTAAATAATTGGTGAGTTGTTGAACCTAGGAGTATAACATCTGTAACTATCTTCCTTCCAATCAAACCCAGTCTTACAATAGTCTCATTTGTTTGCCATCCTGATATTCCTCTGTAGAAAACCAAAAATGGAATTTAGTAAAAATCAAAAAATTATGTGACATGAGAAATTTTGTTAGTTGACTCCTACTAGTTCTTACGAGGTTAATATGACCCCTAATATGAAGACCCTCAGTTTACTATCATGTGACCATTATAGTCACCATTTCCAAAAGTTAACTGTAATAGTTTTTCCTGGGAATGTACTAGGTCATGACTCAGACTTGTGCTTGTATGTTTTGGTAAATTACAGCAACTGCAGGCCTGTACTCTTCCCATCACTTAGCTTTTTACTTTTTCTGCAGTTCATGCTGCCTGTGAGAAAAGCTTCCTTACCCTCTAGAGAGGACAGGCACATCCTGCTCAAGGACTGCCCTTGACTATAACTTGATTATCATCTTAGCTCAAAGCTTACATCCAGATTTCTCATCCATAACGTCTACTTGTTGACTTCGCTTTGGGTGGGGGAACTAGATCACCCATACTTAAGCTCTGCGCTGTGTTCTTAAGTATGGTGAAGCTCTCCCTGGCCTCAAGCCCAGTTTTGGTAAAGTTACCAAGGATAATTTAGCCCTGAATACCAGGACTTCCACCACAGGCTGAAGTGTGTGAGTGTTTTGCAGCAAGGGCTGAGTAATCTCTCAAGGTCAGATAATGAATCTACAAGAGATGGATGGTTGTTTATTTTGGTCCTTGATTATGTGATAAAATTAATTCTCTCTGAGCTTAGAGTATACACTCAGAGAGTGTAGCTCAGGTGAGAAGAACTTGTTCTGCCCTAATACTCCAGAACATAGAATACCATTGTTTTCTTTTAAGAAATCAAAAATTACCTTTAATTTAAAATTACCTTTCATCTTTCAACTGAAGATTAAGTATGTTTGCAATGTCCCTCACTCCCCTTTCAGGTGGAAATGAGTCCCCTTGAGAATGCTATTGAAGTCTTAGAAAATAAGAACCAGCAGCTGAGAACACTGATTAGTCAGTGTCAAACTCGACAGATGCAAAATATTAACCCTCTCACAATGTGTCTAAATGGGGTCATTGATGCAGCAGTTAATGGTGGAGTTACTAGATACCAAGAGGTAAGCAATTTATTTCCTGTTTATTAAAAATCTGTCCTAAGACAGTTTCTTACTGATTTCTTTCTCTGTACAGATGCAGCTCCTCTGTATGAATTGAAGACATAAAGTACTATATCAATAATAGTGTTACTTATACCTATATTGCAGTTTTGGGTGAGGTGATATTAAGTATGCATAATGTATTGAAGCAACCGTTTTGCTGCAGACAGTGCCATAAACTTACCCCAGTGATGAGTCGATTCACAATTACCTTGCATTCTTTAGCGGTTTGTTTGGGGATTTTTAATGCAATAGTTAATTGTAACTATGTTGTTATAATATATTCCCTCTGCCCTGTGCTAGGTCAGGAGCTACTTCTGGCCAATTAGCAAATTTACTTTTGTGTGCTGACATTCTGATTTCCACACATATATATATATATAAAAAAATTTTAACAATAAATTTATTATCTTGAAATATTGTATTTTTTTAGATCCTTCATCCTTCTCCAAGATTTTAAAGAAAGCTATTTTCTGGAAAAATCCAGTAAGAAATAATACATATAATTAAGTAACGTCTAGCACTGGATTTGTTTCCAAAAGTTGTTCCTCATTATTACCACCTCTGAATCACTTCAGGAGAACCTTAAATGTTCGGGATGCTGGATTTCCACAAATTTCTGAGGAATTTTGAAACCACAGTAAAAAGAAAGGAGGGATATTTTTTCAGCCCAGCTTCATCTTCCTCTTTCTCCTAAGAGTCTTATGAAATACTTGAGTCTGCTGGTTGTTCCTTTTCCACTGAAAATGTCAAGTTGAATAACATTCTGTCCACTTGTTTCAAAGGCTGCGAGAGTTGGTGTTCACTCAACAGTGTCAAATTGGATAAAACTGCATCTAAATTAAGCTACAAGAAATTGAGATGGCTACAGTGTTAGAATCTGTCATCAAAAATGCAATGTTATGAAAATTGTGAGACTAAAGCAAAGCAGTACCACCTTTGATGTTTCCCAGCTGCCTTTAAACAACAACAACAAAACTGTTTAGCATAGTAAAGGGAGTCCCTTGAGAAATACAGCCATGTCTGCTTTGAATTAGCGGTGTCAGAGCTAGCTCAGTGTTTCTGCGTAGCTTTCCATTCTTCATGAGCCTATTAAAGGTTCTAGCTTGCTCCTTTCTTATTGTTGTTCTTAGCTGCAATTCTTGATCTCCTAGACAGTCTTCATGTTTTGATTCCCTTCTGTCCTCTCCCTTTCTCTCTTGCTATATATCTAAAATAGGACTTTTCACCAATTTGTATTGTAAACACCAAAACTGATAGCAGTAGTTGTGAGCTTCGGGTTGGGGTTTTCACCCTCATTCTCTTTGCATGTCCCTTTTTCAGTCTTTATATGTCTTCCTGGTGTTTTGCCACTTCTTATCTTCTACCTTCCTTCTGTTCCTCTGCTTTATAAATGTTTTTCTCTGCCTACTTGTTTCGCTTGCTTTTGCCTTCTGGCCCTGTACAAATCTCAAAACTCAGTCAGTCTTGGAGCACATGGTCTTAAGATAAGCATGACCATGTCTTTACAGATATCTTTCTTCCCTTCAGGCAACTGCCAAGCTTTAAGAAGTGTTAAGACGCAGAAAATAACATCCTTTGGTCAACATAAAATAACATCCTGCCTTCCTGATCCTGCCCACTTTTCCCTTCCCCCCCCCGCCTCCCAGTGGGATAAAAAGCAGCTACCTCTAATTATTCAGCACTTATTATTACAGGTGTTAAAGCTATGCTTTCACTGGTTTCAGTACAGGAACAGATTCCAGGAAAATCTACAGAATTAATAGTTATTATGCAGCACCTTCAGGTGTCTAGAAAAATGACTGTAGACTAAACCACTGATTTTTTTTAAAAAATTTTCTAAAAATTTTCTAAACACTGCTGGAAAAGAATGAAGAGTGTGTTTTGTGCCCACTAACACCTCTCAAACTGCAGTTTGCACTATAACTTACATTTCTTTCAGCTCCTTTGTATGTGGTAGAAGAGTAGAAGCACTTTCATGATAAATTATTAGAAACCACTGGTTCCAAGAATGTTGCCGGATTTAGTCAAATTCTGATATTCTTTTTTTTCTAAAGCGCTGGTGATTTTCTTTGAAGTTAGATTATTACATCTCTGACTCATATTACAGATCTGTATAAATCCCAGCTCAAAACCACTGGGACACCACCTGCTTGATATTGAAAGAACATTAAGCTTGTAGCTGAGGGAAAAAAAAAAATCAGCTGGCAGAAGTTTGGGATTTGGAATTTTAGCAAGTATCAGAGGGCTCCTTTTAACAATTTAAACATGAATTCTTATAATTCTACTTATCTGCAGTGAAAGGACTGTATGAAATAAATGTTCTTCATTACAGTATCAGCATTTTCTAGATAGGTCTCAGCACTTCCTTGTTACAGGTTGTCACAGCATGAAATTTTGGAAGTGAATCAGAGGAAGGGGTATATTTGTCTCCAGCTCCACTGATCCCCATATTTACAAATGATTCTGCATAGCAAAGATTTTAACAGCTAAATTTGGATGGAGAACCTTGTAAGAAATATATGAGGGAAACGTTAAGACAGGTACAAAAGGAAAACAAAGCACAGGGCAGTCACTATTATCCTTTCAACTCTATGGACAGAAAACTGTGTATGTATAGGTATGCATACAGACGCTTTTTGCGACAAATGCATTTTTGAGAAGGTCTAGAAATCTGTCAGATGAGCAACTGGGCATTTTCTTTACAGAATAGTGGCAAGAATTGTTGTAAACTCAATATAATCCCCTTGCAGGGTAGGATAGTTGCCATGTTAAGAAAGATGCAGTCGTGAACAAACAGGGGAGTGCTATGTCCAGGCCATTGCTGGTGGGTAAAATGACTTTGCGGTACTATAGCTGGTACAACTGGAGCATTGGAGGTGGGGTGGAAAGTCATGTAAACTTATGAGAACACCTAGATATCGGTCAGATGCCCCTGACATGAAAAGTGTGGCTTTTTGACATCAGTGTCACTGTGAGTTCCTTAAAATAACATTTACATTAAGAATTAATAAGATAATGTCACAGCTCCAATACATATAATAGCATACAATTCCACACTGTTCTTAAGATACCTTTATAGTCAAAGAGTAATGAAGCTCCTAGTATGAAAAGAGAGGAAAATCTAACTCTATGTAATTATTTGAAACTCCTATGTCACAATTAATGGGGAAGAGATACTTAGTTCATGTGACCTGAGTTTGGTTTCAACTCCGATTTGCAGGTTTCCAGATTTGATTCAGGATCTGTCCTGGACATAGAACAACCAGTAAATTCCACTCAACAGTGGCTACATTTTATTTGCCCATGGTCTCCACCAATGCATATGTGAATAATTAATTATTTAGCATTTATTATTCTCTATTGAAGTAGGAAGGAGCTTTTGTTTCGAAAATACCATCTAGAAGCTTGTTTAAAAAAGTGATGTGTTTTTACTCACTTTGTGTTACTTTGTGATCTTATTCTGCTCAGGCATTCTTTGTCAAAGAATACATCTTGAACCATCCCGAGGATGGAGAGAAGATCACACGCTTGAGAGAGCTGATGCTCGAGCAGGTAAAATGGGGAAAAGGCCGACTAGGTGGCCTGCTCAGCTGTTTTAGCTAAAAAAAAAAAAAAAAATTCCCTTCACTGGGTGAGAAACTGGCTGGATGGCCGAGCCCAGAGAGTTGTGGTGAATGGCGTTAAATCTGTCTGGCGGCTGGTCACAAGCGGTGTTCCCCAGGGCTCGATTCTGGGGCCGGTCTTGTTCGATACCTTTATTGATGACCTGGATGAGGGAATCAAGTGCTCCCTCAGTAAGTTTACAGATGACACCAAGCTGGGTGGGAGTGTTGATCTGCTGGAGGGTAGGAGGGCTCTGCAGAGGGATCTGGACAGGCTGGATCGATGGGCAGAGGTCAACTGTATGAGGTTTAATAAGGCCAAGTGCAGGGTCCTGCACTTGGGTCACAACAACCCCATGCAACGCTACAGGCTTGGGGAGGAGTGGCTGGAGAGCTGCCTGGCGGAAAAGGACCTGGGGGTGCTGGTTGACAGCCGGCTGAACATGAGCCGGCAGTGTGCCCAGGTGGCCAAGAAGGCCAACAGCGTCCTGGCCTGTATCAGGAATTATGTGGCCAGCAGGAGTAGGGAAGTGATCGTGCCCCTGTACTCGGCACTGGTGAGGCCGCAGCTTGAATCCTGTGTTCAGTGTTGGGCCCCTCACTACAAGAAGGATGCTGAGGTGCTGGAGCATGTTCAGAGAAGGGCAACGAAGCTGGTGAGGGGTCTGGAGCACAAGTCTTATGAGGAGCGGCTGAAGGAACTGGGGTTGTTCAGTCTGGAGAAGAGGAGGCTGAGAGGAGACCTTATCGCTCTCTACAACTACCTGAAAGGGGGTTGTGGTGACGAGGGTGCTGGTCTCTTCTCCCAAGTAACCAGCGATGGGACGAGAGGAAATGGCCTCAAGTTGCGCCAGGGGAAGATTAGATTGGATATTAGGAAAAACTTCACTGAGAGAGTGGTCAGGCATTGGAACAGGCTGCCCAGGGAGGTGGTGGAGTCACCATCACTGGAAGTGTTCAAAAAACGTGTGGATGTGGCACTTCAGGACATGGTTTAGGGAACATGGTGGCGCTGGATTAATGGTTGGACTTGATGATCTTGAAGGTCCTTTCCAACCTTAGTGATTCTGTGATTCTATGATTCCCCAGTGGTCTTCAGTATTTTCTGAATTAGATTCCAAGTAGACAGTAACTCCCTATACAAGCAGGTTTTTGCGTTATGTTAATTTTTTTTTTTCCTAGTCCTTTTCATCAGCACCTTAATCACTTCCAGCTATTCTAAAGTTAAGGTTGAATGAGAGGCAAGTTTTTGTCTTGTGATGCTCATATGCAAAAATCTGCAACGTATTTAGTTACTACTACGGAATAAACACTATCTCATTGAAACATTTGATGGCTTTACCAAATATTTGTATGACATATTTTGCCAATACTACAGAACAATCATTTTCACTACAAGGTTTAGCATAAGAGCAAAAAAACCCCAAAAAATCTTCTTACAGTGGAATATACCTAATAATAATCGCCAAAGTAGGTAGGCAGTAAAATAAACCCCAAGTGATGAAATTAAACAGGTGAGTATTCTGTACATTATATGATTTTTGTATTATTTCTTCATTTATTTATAAGTCAATGACCTACCAGCCTCAAATATGAAGTGTCTCCATATGTAAATGCTGGAAAAAAAAATTTGATCAAATGATCTTACGAAGTATTTCAGCTTTTTTAACTGACCTTTACCTATTTTTATTCTATGCAGCATGTTGAAATTTCCAACTTTATTGCTAGCTTGGGATAAATATGTCAGAGTATTGGAATTTGGCAAGATGGAAATTCCATTTTTCGTCAGCATTGTGGTATCTTTTGGTCAGATCAGCCGAAGAACAGATCCTCAGACAGTAGAAATCAGAATAGGTTCACTGAGCTCACTTGAGTTTAATTTAGATAATGTACAGTAATTTACATTGCAGTTTTGTTTTTTCAAGCTATAGTTAATCTCGCTAACCCTTACAATTTAAAACTGCAGTTAATAACTTCATATGACAGAAGCATGAATTCCAAGCAATAGCCGTTACAAACCCTGTCTGGCCCTCGCTGATGATTTAACAGAAAATGCGGAGTGTTCAGAAGGGCTGGCATGGCTGCGTGCGCGGATGGACGTGCTGCAGTCCTGACCTCCCGTCGGCGATGCTGCACAGCTGCGTGCCCGCGCGCAGGCTGCCTGAAAACGTCAGCTAGTAGCTCTCATCCAAAGAAATTACAGCATAGTGTAGCTATTTTGTTTTTAAATTTGAGTTTATCTGATTCCTCATGTAACCAGTTCAGTATTTTAAAAACTTGTGACCAAATTTGAGCAAGGTTATAGCCTTAGCAATGTTATTCTGAAGCCTGTCACGCCTTGTGTCAAGAATATCCATAAAGCCACCACTCAGTGAGGTCCTGGGGAGTTGGAAGAGGAGAGGAAGCCATGGACTTCATTGAAAATACATTGCAGGGTCTCTGGTGGATGTGGCCATTGCTGTTGTTTCATGCTTTTTATAACTGTTCTTGTAGAAAACTTCTTTTATTTAGGGTTTAGAACTGCTCCTTTGTAAAGTTGCCATTTAGCCAGATTTTTCACTACTTTTTCCACTATTTTTTTGATCCATAGTGGTTTCTATATTAGAGTTGGATTTGCATAGGCCAGATCATTGGCGAAGTTGAATAGTAAAGTGGAAAGAGGCATGACTCCTCTTGTGTGTTACTGGTTTTGCTCTTAGGCCGTGTTTGATTACAAGTCTGTCAGGGATTTAGATAGATGCTTTTAACACAACATGCATTTTGTTAGATTTTTTCGATTAGTATCCTAATCCTGCCTCTTCTGCAGGCCCAGATCCTAGAATTTGGCTTGGCGGTGCACGAGAAGGTGGTGCCACAGGACATGAGGCCGTTGCACAAAAAGCTGGTGGATCAGTTCTTTGTGATGAAGTCAAGCTTGGGAATACAGGTTCGTGAGCAGGAGACCCATTAGCTGCAGTTAAGGGTTGTTTAATTTTCCGAAGCAACAAATAGTGACATCTTTTGGTTGTCTGTCCACATTACATCTTGTAGCATTCTTACAGTACCACAAAGCAGAGAAAGTTAATAAACTTTCCATACATTTCAGAGAAAAATGGTCACATTTTACTAAAGGGAAAGTATCATCAGCAAAAAGTTAAAATATTTTTCTTACTAATGATGAAGCTGATCCAAAAATGCAGATATAACTATTCAAATTACTATCTGTATCTTATCAAATGCATAATGATAGATGTTCATTTTAATTAATCTTCTTTTAACAACTCATCAGGAATTTTCTGCCTGTGTACAAGCTAGCCCTGTTCATTTCCCAAATGGAAGTCCTCGTGTATGCCGAAATTCCATACCTGTTTCTATGAGCCCTGATGGTGCCAGGGTAATACCGCGACGCAGGCAAGTTAAATGCTAAAAATTGATAGATTTTCTTACTTGTGGAAGATGACCCATAAAATACTTTTATTGTGTGTATGCTTCTTCGTATGGTCTGCTTGAAGTATCTTCAGTCATGAATACCTGATATATATTCTGTCTCTCTCTCAACCAATTAATCCAAATTAAACTGTGGAAATTAATAAACCATGTGCTGTTTTTACATGAAAAATTATGATTGACAACTAGAGTTAACCATTTTGTATTTCATTATTCTTATAATAGTCCCTTGAGTTACCCAGCTGTCAATCGATATTCATCCTCATCACTGTCATCCCAAGCTTCTGCTGAAGTCAGCAATATCACCGGGCAATCGGAAAGCTCCGATGAAGTTTTTAACATGCAGGTACAAATTCTTGTCGTTCTTCAAACGAAACAGACTCTTTCTTACAAGGCTGTTTACTAAATTGATGCTTTGATTGTTTCATTCAGCAATCTCAAAGTTATTGCTGATACTTCTTTTAAAAAACAAATCTTTAAACAGGCTGTTAACCTCCTTAACTTAGGAAGAACAATTTTTTATGTAACTATTTCTTCTTCTTTAACTTAGACCATGAATTTCTTACAAAAATAACAAGCAGCAATGCACTATGATGTGAAATCATCTGACCTTACACAGACTTTTCTGTGATGTGACACAACTACTAATTGATGTGTATATATTGATATGTTAATTATATTAAAATATATAATGTGTATATTAATATAACAATATATTATTACATTTCTATTTATTTTATATTTTATTACATCTTTGTGTATTTACATTAATGCTCTGCTTTGCTATTTTGAAATACTGAGAAACTAGCCTAACAAATTACAGGTTCTTTGTTTTAGTGAAAAGTACGTTATAAATTTCTGTTTTCCAAACCAGTAAGCGTGATGCGGTAACAACAGCATCTCTTCTATACGCAGCCTAGTCCGTCTACCTCAAGCCTGAGTTCTACTCATTCTGCTTCGCCTAACGTGACCAGTTCTGCTCCATCCAGTGCCAGAGGTCAGTGCTCGTCTCCTGTGGTAAACTATACTCAATGATTCTTGATACATTACACAGCTGAACTTCTGCATGATATCACTGGTCAGACATCAAATTTAGCCAATTGTTTGAGGAATATGAATTATTTGAGGAATATGAATTATTTGGGACAGAGAATTTCTTTGTAATAAGCATAAAATTGAAGTATCTGAGTCTCACTGCACAAATTTAATCACTCAACACATTTATATTGTAGCCTCTCCTCTGTTGTCTGACAAACATAAGCATTCCCGAGAAAACTCTTGCCTGTCCCCCAGAGAGAGGCCCTGCAGTGCCATCTACCCTACTCCTTTGGAAACCTCACAGGTAGGAAGCTCGTTGGGAGTCCTCTGAGCACAAGAAGATGGTAAAGGCGCTGATTGAACTTCTAGCAGATTTGGTGTCTGCTCACTGCTGTTAATTTTCAATGGATTTTTTTGGGTTTTATAAGCAATACTCTAAAATGTTTTGCATGAGAGAGATGTGAATAGAATACATGGTGCTTGATCACATTTCTGCTTGCTTTGTCTAGGTTTAGAGCTGGTTTTTGATATTTACTTACTGCAGTGAGAGAGAGATGCAAAGACTTACCTGATGACACAACCTGCTTGTGTGAAACAGCAGCACTTGTTCAATCTAGGGAAGAAGAAAGAAAGAAAACTGTTGTCACAGCAGTTGTCCATGTTGACCTCCCCTTTATTTTTTCTGAAATAGCTAATCCTAGCCACTGTGAGATAATAACCCGCTCCATGTGGCAATTCCTATTTTTCAGTGTAGTTTCAAAAAAGACGGATAGACATTTTCTTACTCCAGGGGAAAGAATGAGTTGAGTTCTTACCTTAAAATTACTGTTACATAGGTCTGTATGAAATTTGTATCTTTTGAGTAATCTGAAATGTAAAGTGAGCTTGGTGAAGTGGCCAATCTCGAATCCTTATTTCATCTTCTCTTCTTAATGGACCTACTTTCCTAAAGTGCATTCCTTTAACACAGTTGCTGTTTTAATCTGTGCCATCACACAATGCCCCTCTTGCTGAAGCTGAGAAAGATGAGAACATAAGTACAGTGTGAAAAGCCCTCCTCTCAACACTTATTTCCACCAGAATTTTGCCACTGATAAAGAAAAAAAAACCACTTGGTAGTCCAGGATCCTTAATTTTAGAAATTATTTGCTGGTTTCTCGTTAGTTGTATTCTTGTCCCTTGCTTCTTCAGTTATTGAATTGGCTCTTGATTTAATTTTTTCCTCTTTTCTGTTTAAGTCCTTGTGCTGTTACCTGAGGGCTTAAGAAGTAATACTGAAGCTTATCCAGACTTAAGGGCAGTTCTTGGGAACTACTTTCTACTGGGCAGTTTTTCAGTGGTAGTGGAGCCAAAGAGGGAAAGACCAGGAGATGTTCTTTAAATAAAGCGGTTTTACAGTTTGCCGCAAAGAAAAAATTATCCCGTTTTTGCTCCCAGACTACAAATTCTTGCTTTGCCAAGTGGAATGCGACTTCTATACCCCATTGTACCCGAGATTCGATAAGAGAGGCTGAGGAGCACGTAGGCCCAGTCTCCACTCTCTCTGAGACTCGCCCGGCAGGAAAATCTCCCAATCTGTCTCTACCCTCAGTGTCCCAAGACAGGGTAAGTAGAAAATTAACTTGCTCATACAGTGAAGTATATTTCAAAATTGAGAAGGTCTGACAGTTTCTTTCTGCCTTCATAACCATAAATGAAGATATATCTTTCTGGGGAAAGGTGCAATTTCTTTCTCTTGCTCTGTTCCCAGAGCAGTAAAAATGGACTGTTATCAGTAACAGAATTCTGATTCTCTTCTGATTAAGAAGAGGAAAAGAAATCCTCGGGACCAACTGTAAGGAGATATCTTAGCAATACCTGCAACTCTCATTAGAATTTAGGTGCTTATCTAAAGGTTCCTTGTCGTTTCTATTTTTATTCTAACACCAGTTAACTTCAACAGTCTTGGTTGAAATTCCTCTAAGTTAATGAAGAAAGGACCACCCATTTATGAACGTCTTTGTTACAGCTTAATGAATGCAATTTTCACAATAGCTTTTCAACTGGAAAAGATGAGATGCACAGGCAAATTCCTGCACTTCAAGTCCAAATCAAGTCCTTTCAGGTGATGGCTACCTCATTTAAGGAAGTTTGGTTGTCTTCATAGAACAAGACCACAGCAGTACTGCATCCGCTTCCCTCATTGAAATTGATGCTCAGGGTTATCTATGTACAGCTGTTTTCAGTCAACATCCGTTTGTGCTTGCTTTTTAATCTCTGGCTGAGCGATTGTACAGTGTCTGTCCAGCTCTTCCCATACTCTGAAGAGGAATGCCTGCTGTCATTGACTGATCAACAAGCCTCCTTAGTTTTTGCACTATTATTCTTATTAATGGAGCTTTCTGGGTTTCACGTTTTTGTTTTTTTGGGAGGTTTTTTTTGCGTCTCATCAAACATTCTGTGATTGCTCTTGTTCTTCCATGTGGTTTTATATTTCATTATTTTAGTATGTCCTCATTTCTCTGTATTTCGTTCAGCTTTTTGTCTCTATCTCCTCCAATTTCTGTTGCTTTTTCAGCCTTTGCTCTTTACCTTCACAACAGAAAACAGACTTCAACACCTGCCCACCAGATCCTAGTGCACTGCAGGTTCACTAGGCAGTGAACATTCAATCCAGACCAGGCAGGAACACATACATGATCACATTTTCTGTCACATTAGAGTACACACATAGTTACACCATTTCAGTTTAATGGTAACTCCAGGAAAACAGATATTACCTGATCCAGTATGACTCTAGTACAGCATAGATAGGCAAACCTAGTGCTGCTCAAAGTCTACCAAAGCATTCTCTCTATGAGATATTTTAAGTCAAGTTGAAGTGTTTGTTCCTCACGCTCTAACATGGAGCTGCAACATCTTAGATCAACGCTGATTACTTTGCAGCTGTGTTTGCCATCTTGTGGAACCACAGGATAGTGCCTTGCTGACTCAGCATGGTCCTCTGTGAATACTGGAAGGGGATACAAGAATTGGATTTGATTTGGATTTCACTGATGGTCTGATCTTGCTTTTAAAAAAAAAAATAGGAAGAAAAAAAAGTAAAGTTTATCTGTTTTCATTTCCTTTGGAAAGTACATATGAATTACTTGTAGGATTAACTGTATGTTGTTTACATCTGTTATCAAGATAAACTAGTGACCCACAGAGTATTTGAATGCTGCCAAAAGAAATAACTAGTGGAATTTTAAAATTGTTTCATAAATTTACATTGATTTTTTTTTTTAAAGAATATTCAGAAAAGGAAATACAAACATGCTTTATGGGCCAGCTCTTATCCAAAAGGGAGTAAGAACACTGCCACCAAAAAAGTCAGGGTTGGAAATAATACACAATGCTCTTCTAAGATAACAGCCATAACTTGAATATTGGCAAACAGTACACCTTTTTCAGATCCTGATTCTGCAATGAAGTTATTGCAAATCTATCCCTGCACTTGTTTAGTAATCTATCAAGATACCACTTGAGGAATGAGCCTTATTTTGTTTTGTAGGGAGCTGGAAACTGTCAGAATTCAGTACGTAATAATCTTTCCTCTGATTCCAGGGTGTACAGTTTTCAGAAAACTACTCTACTCCCTATTTATATACACATAGTTTTATTAAACTGTTTAGTTCTTAGGTGACGTTTATCACTCTACCTCCAAAGTAGATATGCGTGGTGGGGGTAATAACAAAAAGATACTGGTTTTAAAGGCTGCTGAAATACAACAGCAGCTATGCATAAACCGTGCTGTTCTCAATTTACAGAGAATGCTGTTTAATCACATTGGAGATGGTGCTTTGCCGCGAAGTGATTCCAATCTGCCCGGCCCTGACAAAGGTGAGTGGAAATGCTGCGCCATACCAATCTTGGAAGCAATGAAAATATAATTAATCTGTCATATTGCCGTAGAATGCTAATTGTTTTGAGAGCATACTGTCATCTCCAAGTTTCAAAACATTCTAACTAACCAATTAAATTACGCTAATACTCTACGTGTTGCCGAAAAGGGGGAAACATGGTGTTTGTTTGAACGGAGTGTTGCACTCAGCAGGGCCCCGGAGTTTGCAGGAAGGGGCAATGGAGCAGCAGGTTGCAGCAGGCTGCCTCTCAGAGCTGTCCTTTCTGCTTCTTGAGACACATATGGGGTGATGAACCCTGGAGCTGAACTTCTGGAGACTAGGGCAGAGGGAAGCTAAAGAGATGATACAGTCCCAAAGTTTGGTACCTGCAAGTCCTCTTTACCAAATATAAGTCACTGTGCTTTTGGTTACTTTTATGGAACAGGAAAGATCAATGTGTGTGTTTTGTGGGGGTTTTTTATTGCTGTATTTAATTACAGTAAATGAGAAACCTAGGAATTTCCATAGACAAAATATTGTCTTTTATAATTTTGTGCATGGGGAAATTCAATATTGTTGGCACAGTTATTGTGCCACGATTATATTATGTGCTCCATATCCATAATATGTTCCATCATTTCATTATGTGCTGCCCTTTCTGGTACCCTGAATAAAGGATACAGTAAAACAGGTGTATTGAAAATAAATATTTTAAGAATATACTGTAACAAGAACTGACCAGGAATCAGATTTTCATTAATAAGAGCTGATTTTTACAAGCATATTTGTGTCCAAGTTTTTATGAAAGCTCAAGTGTGGGCTGAAAAACATATGAAATAATTTAACATGGAAATGGCAAAGCTTTTCCACTTGCCTATGCAGCCAAGTACATTACCGAATTGTTAATGTAAAATATTCTCTCCTGGAGACTTTAGCAGTCCAAAGAACCGACTGCTTGGATGACTTAAAAGGAAAAAATTGGCTTGTCAAGAGATTCAGGCATTCTAAGTACCTAGGTCTGGTGCCAAGTCATTTTAGGATGAGGGCAAAACCATACTGCTAGGTGACAGCCTACAATAAAAAGCAAACTATGTATTGCATGTTTTGGCAATAAAAAAGCAAAATGATCCTCTAGAAAATAGACTGTTCTGTGCGCTGTTGTCAGAGTCAACTAATATGCAATTGTACTGTAACAATATTGTTACAGTTATGAAACAAATATTATTTGTACTGTACGTTTTGTATTAGGTCTGGTATATACTGGTATAGTGGGATTGCAATCCTTCTGAGAGCCCTTGGTGTTGCTATACCAGCAAAAACCATCAGTTACCATCAGATACTATCAGTTAGCAACCATACTTTGCTTCTAATTTCATCATTGTAAATGAGCAGAGTCCTTGCATGTGGTTCTCTACTCACAACTATGAAGTGAGCAGACAAGAAGGAAACTGTCAAGGCAAGGCAAGATCTTTGAGGCTTTGAAGGTGTCGTTTTGTTGGTTTTTTTGAGGGGGGAAAGGGGGGATTGAAGAAGTGTTTTTTTCCACATTTTTACAGGATGTGTAAGAAGAATTGTGAGGTTTAAGTTAGCTTTTGTTCTGTCCATGTTAAATGCCCTGTATTTCTGTCTATCTGACTTCTCCCCAATATTGGTGTCTGCTTGGTAACATGAGATAATCTAGTTCTATTAAGGAAGCTGCTCCAGGCCTTATGGGATCATTCAATTAAAGCCATGGAATTTGGTAAAGGTAACACAGACAAATACAACAGCCAATTTTATGCATGTCAAGGTGATAGTCAATTTACATGATCAAACAGAGATCCTTGACCATGGATACAAACAGTGTATATAAATTTTCTCAGTCCACAGTAATTTCTTCATTTGATTCACGCCTCCACCCCCCACCCAACACTCATCTCTTCCTATTATTACTCTCTTCATTTTGTTCCTTTCTTTCCACCTTCTTTCAATTCTGAATTTGTAGCCCATCCAGGCAACAAAAGACTGTTAGCACGGAAAGCTTTCTCAGGGAGGTTGACTGGAATTTGGCGAGTTCCTTTCTCTAGTCTCTCTGTATATAAAATGAGTTAATGGAAACAGTTTATGAATAGTCTGTTCCACTCTGCCTAGGAACCTGTAAATAGGAGTCTGGAGCAAAGATAAACTGATTACGTTAACAGGATTCAAGCTTATCTCCCTTTGTGCCTGGATTTGCAGTGCACCAGAGTGCTATCTCAGCTGCTACTGTTGGTGATGGTCCCAACAGCTATACAGTGGCAAACTGACCTGAGGGCCAGATGCATACATCAGGCAACCAGGAGATTGACAGCCATTATTTAAGAGCTTTTCAAATGCTGATGTAATCAGGAGAGCTTTTCAGGCATGCTTCTTAAGTTAACGCACTCACTCTGTGTATTTTTACCCTCATGGATAAAGGCAAGTCAGAGAGCTAGAATTGTTGATGCCTATGCCAGCTTTTTCATTCTCTTCCAGCTGTAAACATCACCCCCAGCAGCTGGAGCCTGGACAGTGGGAAGGAAGCCAGAAACACATCAGAAAGTGGAAAGCTTATATCTCCTCCTGTACCACCAAGACCTGCACAGACTGGTGAGTTAAGGGACATTTCAAGCTAAGCTCCAGTAAAAAAATTATTTACTTGAGGGCTTAGACTCTTTCCACTCTGATAATATTTAATTTCTTGGGCAAGTTAATTTGTAATTTGATTACTTACATGGAAGGCTGCAGAAGTGCCTCCACAGGTGTTTTCATCTTGTTAACGTTCTCTGTAGCATTCTGTTTCCAATACTCTGCCCCTTCTCTTAATGACTGAGTAGTTTCAGACAGTTCATGCTGGTACTAGGGAGGATGATCAAACTTAATCTTTTGATCTTATGATAATTGGAGGTTAACAATCAGAAATTATCACTAACCACAAAGAATCTTACTGGCCAGAAAATGTGCAGCAATCATGGAAGTGCGTGAGTTCTGTTACTGTAACCAATTTGCCGTTCAAAAGATTGATTTCACTTAAAGGAAAGGCTACTTAAGTGATACTATAAATATAATTGCTCTCAAGGGAGTGCAGACACTTTTTGTGGTTTAGACTTACACCTCAAAGTATGTTTAGGCATGTTTACAGTATATTTACAGGTAAATGTTTGATATAAGTACATTATGTATTGTATTTTTTCTTATTTGAGATACAAATACATAATATATTTCTTAGGAGGGGAAAAGTTATTATACTGACTTTTTTTGAATTCTGTTATTATTTGGGAGGTTATAAACCAATTTACAGTGATACAAAATCTGTCAGAGAAGATGGCTGCAGAAATTTCTTATACTTCATTGGTTGTTCTGCAAGATAATCCTGAGAACAAAGTAAAACAAACAAAATCTCTCTAACTATGTGTAGCCATCAGGCAAGTACTTAGAGGGAACCAGAGATAATGTTTGTGTATCAAATGATCTGCTATCCGCTTAAAAAGATTTGTTAGTGAAAATTGTGATGCCAAGAATGCACTGAAATCTTTCTGACTTTACAGCATCACCAGCAAGACACATAGCCTCCGTTTCCCCTTCTCCTGCTGGCAGATCACCAATGAAGGTACTTATTGCAGTGAATTGCCTTTGTGGGACAGGTCATATATATTGTGGGGTAGATAGTACATATTTAATGTACATTTTTGGGGATTATATTATGTTTTCCTTTTACTATTATCATATGCCTATACAAAAACCATTCACAAGAGTAAGTGGCCATAACAATTACAGCAGCTCTGAAGATTTTTCAAAACTGCAGGCAAGAAACCTAATCTTCAGAATCTTTAGCTTCTCAATATTAGGCTTCCCCCCTGCATGGATAACCAAGCTCGCCTGAGTCAGTGGACAGAAGGGAGTGTAAGAAATAAATCTAAGAGGTCCCTGATGGTCCACCTTAGTCCAGAATTCTGTCTCTGACAGAAGCAAAAAGGGAGATGCTGGCTAAGGAGAACCTGTTGTGCAGCCCATTCCTCTTACTCCTCCAGCATCCAGACCTGTTGGATTAGAGGGTATGTGTGAGAGTAATCCCTGCTTCAGCCATTTTAATATTGATTTCCTCTGCAGAGTGATCCAGGGAGCTTGTGTAAGAAGCTGGAAGTAGTTTAATCCTGCCAGTAGGAAACAGCAAGCACAGGTTGTAAATAAGCATTGGTCACTGGTTCTTCTCTGGCATTTAAACACCCATAGCAATTGGGGATCCAGGCTAAACTGAGCAGGTTTCATTTCTATTTCAAGATATTTGAATGTGTCGGTACCCACTTGTTGCACAACAGCTTATTTGTTGGAAAACTAGACCAGGAAATCTGTGTCTTCCTCAGCACTGGAAGACACGAACACGCAGCTTGCATATTCCAGGCAAACCCCCATACTAACAGACTGCACGACATTAGTCTCGGGGACAGCCTCTACCACCCCACTGAAGCAGAGATGATTCTGCAGTTAGAAATATGAGGGTCAACAGCCTGGAAGCAGAGCAAGCAATTGGGCTTAGCGACCATGACATGATAGAATTCTCAATTGTGAGCGAAGTAAGGAGGGGGGTCAGCAAAACTGCTACCATGGACTTCTGGAGGGCAGACTTTGGCCTGTTCAGGTCACTGGTTGAGAGAGTCCCTTCGGAGACTGTCCTGAAGGACAAAGGGGTCCAGGAAGGCTGGACAGTCTTCAAGAAGGAAATCTTAAAGGTGCAGGAGCAGGAGGTCCCCATGTGCCGTAAGAAGAGCTGGCGGGGAAGGCGACCAGCCTGGCTGAACAGGGAGATTTTGCTGGGACTCACGAGAAAAAGGAGAGTTTATCACCTCTGGAAGAAGGGGCAGGCAACTCACGAAGAGTACAAGGATTTCACTAGGTCAAGCAGGGACAAAATTAGAAAGGCAAAAGCCCAGCTAGAGCTCAGTCTGGCCACAGTCGTAAAGGATAATAAAAAATGCTTCTACAAATGTATTAACAACAAAAAAAAGAGGCAAGGAGAATCTCCATCCCTTACTGGATACGGTGGGAAACATTGTCTCCAAGGGCGAGGACAAGGTTGAGGTACTTAATGCCTTCTTTGCCTCAGTCTTTAATAGCCAGTCCAGGTATCCGCAGGGTATTCAGCCCCCTGAGCTGGAAGACAGGGATGGAGAGCACAATAACCCACCCATAATCCAGGAGGAAGCAGTTAAGGACATGCTAAACCACCTGGACACCCACAAGTCTATGGGGCCTGATGGGATCCACCCAAGAGTACTGAGAGAGCTGGTGGAAGAGCTTGCCAAGACACTCTCCATCATTTATCAGCAGTCCTGGTTAACAGGGGAGGTCCCAGAAGACTGGAGGCTTGCCAATGTGATGCCCATCTACAAGAAGGGCTGGAAGGAGGATCCTGGGAACTACAGACCTGTCAGCCTGACCTCCGTACCGGGGAAGATCACGGAGTGGTCGTCTTGAGAGTGCTCACAGGACATGTGAAGCACAACCAAGGGATCAGGCCCAGCCAGCATGGGTTCATGAAAGGCAGGTCCTGCTTGACCAACCTGATCTCCTTCTATGACCAGGTGACCCACCTAGTGAATGAAGGAAAGGCTGTGGCTGTTGTCTACCTGGATTTTAGTAAAGCCTTTGACAGCGTCTCCCACAGCATTCTCCTGGAGAAACTGGCGGCTCGTGGCTTAGACAGTTTTACTCTTCGCTGGGTGAGGAACTGGCTGGATGGCCGAGCCCAGAGAGTTGTGGTGAATGGTGCTAAATCCAGCTGGCGGCTGGTCACAAGCGGTGTTCCCCAGGGCTCGGTTCTGGGGCCAGTCTTGTTCAGTGTCTTTATTGATGATCTGGATGAGGGAATTGAGTGCTCCCTCAGTAAGTTTGCAGATGACACCAAGCTGGGTGGGAGTGTTGATCTGCTGGAGGGCAGGAGGGCTCTGCAGAGGGATCTGGACAGGCTGGGTCGATGGGCAGAGGCCAACTGTATGAGGTTTAATAAGGCCAAGTGCAGGGTCCTGCACTTGGGTCACAACAACCCCATGCAACACTACAGGCTTGGGGAGGAGTGGCTGGAGAGCTGCCTGGCAGAAAAGGACCTGGGGGTGCTGGTTGACAGCCGGCTGAATATGAGCCGGCAGTGTGCCCGGGTGGCCAAGAAGTCCTAGCGTGTATCAGAAATTATGTGGCCAGTAGGAGTAGGGAAGTGATTGTACCCCTGTACTCGGCACTGGTGAGGCTGCACTTTGAATCCTGTGTTCAGTTTTGGGCCCCTCACTACAAGAAGGACATTGAGGTGCTGGAGCGTGTCCAAAGAAGGGCAACGAAGCTGGTGAGGGGTCTGGAGCAGAAGTCTTATGAGGAGCGGCTGAGGGAATTGGGGTTGTTTAGTCTGGAGAAGAGGAGGCTGAGGGGAGACCTTATCGCTCTCTACCTCTCCCTGAAAGGGGGTTGTGGCAACGTGGGTGTTGGTCTCTTCTCCCAAGTAACTAGTGATAGGACAAGAGGAAATGGCCTCAAGTTGCGCCAGGGGAGGTTTAGATTGGATATTAGGAAAAATTTCTTCACTGAGAGGGTGGTCAGGCATTGGAACAGGCTGCCCAGGGAGGTGGTGGAGTCACCATCTCTGGAAGTGTTCAAAAAACGTGTGGATGTGGCGCTTCAGGACATGGTTTAGGGGACATGGTGGTGCTGGATTAATGGTTGGACGTGATGATCTTGAAGGTCCTTTCCACCCTTAGTGATTCTGTGAAACAGAAGGGAGCATGATTGGTGCTTCAGCACTCGGGCGCAAGGGCAGAGGGAGGCAGCCCTGCCGACGTGGTCCCTCAGCTACCCCATGCCTAACTGGTGCTGCAGAGGTACACACTTTCTGAGGAGGAGGAAAGTGGCACCCCAAAATGTCTCCTTTCCCCTTGAGGTCCCTAACCACAAGTTCGCAGTCATTCTCCCATTTGTCATCCCACGAGCCTGTAACATTTCTGCTTGTGGCTGCACAGTAGTCCAGGTTCAACACAGCAATTGTGCTGGCCATCAGAGTCCTCCGTAGTCCTATTGCCATAGTATACCTTCTACTGAAGTGAGCACTGATCCTAGGTTTTGCACTAAGTGCTGACTATAGGAAGCTCTTCAGAGCTTTAGGATCTTGTACAAAAGATGAGCGACTCTTCCTTTTTTCCTGAGTGGACTCGGTACTGATGATTCTTAGGGATGTTGGAAGCTTGCCCTAACATTTTCTTCTAAAGGCCTGGACAGAATTTAAGCATTTTACAGCCAAAGTCTGGATTGCTGCTTGGGAGAGGAATGCTGGCCCAGAATACTTCTGAGAGTTGTTGGCTCTCACTTCGAGCATCCGTGAATTTCCAGACTGTTTTGGTGTCTAGACTGTTACTCACTACTGGTACAAGCAGTCTGCACTGCTGTCAGGAACCAAGTGCTTACCCCTACTCAGCTCCTAAATTGAAGCAGGCAGGGTTTACCCAGATTTGCTCTTGTTCTGAATGAAAAAAGCAAAGGCCCTAAATCTTATCTATGGTTACTCTTAATCCAAGTGTCAAGCATTCTTGGAACTTGAACCCATTGCATCATTTATTTGAAAACCTTGACCTTGGACATTTTTGGGGGTAGGAGTGCAGCTGCAGCCTCCTTACACACAGAGGCAATGGAACCTGAAACAAGTAGTTAAAGAGGCTCTTCGCAATGTCTGAAATGTCTTCAACGTGTATTGAGCTTTAAATAAAACTTGCTCTGCTTTTCCCTAGCCATATACAGGGCTAGATTTTTAGCCTTTGTTCCAACTGTTACGTGCTGCCAGAGAAGGCCATCTTAGTGCAAAACCCACGATGTAAATGAAGATTTTTTTTTCCATTGTTTTCGGTGCACTGTGGATCCAGTCCTAGATGGATAACCAAAATTATCTCAACAGCATAAAGTCAGTACAGCCAGCTCTATACACCCCTGCCCCTCTCCTTTTCCTCCCCTCCCCACCTTTTGTTGCATGGCTCACGCTCTCACTTCCAGCTGAGCAGCGGAGCGCCAACCAGTCTAACAAGTATTGGGGTGAGAAATTTCTTCGATGTGATTTCTCCATCCCTTTTTTTTAGCCTGTGCTTGAGGCCATTAAGTCTAGATCGTCTCAGATGGCTCCAGTCGAAATTAGATATGTTGCAAAAACTTTTCAACTTGGAAAGTATGTTCTAACTTTTTACAGTTTTCAGTTGAAGTTGCTTCACTGGAATAGGACTGCTTAATGTTTTTAGGTAGGGCTTTACTGTCCCTGCCTTCTATTCTTCATCAGCACTGTTGTTGCCACATGGGCCCTCACCTTCCCCCACAGACCTGCCAGGCTGCTGGTGCAGCCATTTGCAACCTTTGCCCTCGTCCCGGGGGCCCGCAGTGGCGTGTTGTTTCATGCAAGCGGCACGGTGCATCCAAGGAACGCCTGGGAGATGGGGGAGAGGAAGGGTGGAGAAACCGCGGTTCAAAATGCCGTCAGCAGCAGGAGCGATGCCTCACCTCCTGCCTTCCTGCTGCCGCCCCGAATAGCAGCCGGAGCTGTGGACTGAACGGGGCTGGCACCCCGCAGCGGCCATTAGCTTGGCATCTGCTCTGTTCTTCACCTCCGACGTCGGTACAATGACACGCTCGGAAATGACACCACGGTGTAAACGCGCGTTTCATGGCGTGACAGCGTGCTAACGCTGTGAGGAAAAGCTTTGGAAAACGAATTTGGAAGGTGAGGGACTGCAGTGGCAGCAGTGACTGGGGTGCAAGCCCTGCGCTTCGGCGTTAGGGGGCAGGGCACCACCAGGTACGCCCTGCGCGGCCTTCGGCCTTCGCGTGAAGCGGGGAAAACCGAGGGTCTGCTCTAAAGGCTTCCAGAGTTTTCCAGGGTATTATGCTAGTGAGATAACGCTTAAATACAGTTTTACTTCCACTTAACATGAATTACTGGCATGAGCACTGTTGAAGGTGTACCTAGGCACTGCTGAAACGAGCTTTTGGTTCGTTTCGTACTGGATCTTAATTAAACAGGGACACAACCGTTTACATTTATCGAGCCTCGGAATCTATGCGCTGTATCTCTGTGTGTTTTCAGCACAGAAACGCTCTCCCTCGTTTACTCCAGGTAAATTCTTCTTCTGCCCTTTCTTTTGAGCAGGGGCCTGTGCAATCCTTCACGCCGTCTCCCGTGGAGTATCATTCCTCGGGGCTCATCTCCAACTCCCCGGTGCTGTCAGGGAGTTACAGCAGCGGCATATCTTCGCTCAGCCGATGTAGCACATCAGAGACATCAGGCTTTGAAAGCCAAGGCAGCGAACCAACAGTGACTGTCCCAAGCTACAGCGTTTCCGAGGAGCCTGTGAGAAAAGAAAGTAAAACCCCGCCGCCTTACAGCGTGTACGAGCGGACTTTGAAGCGCCCCGTTCCTCTACCTCACAGCCTCTCCATCCCGCCTGCCGCCGACCCGCCGGCACTGCCGCCCAAGCCACAGCTGGTCCGGCCAAACAACCTGGAAAACAGCAGCAGGAGGACTGAGCAGGTTCCCCGGCCCAGGCCTCTGCCTCGCAAAGTCTCTCAGCTATGAGAAGCCCCTTTTGTATTTAATTGCAACCAATTCTTTACCGTTTAAGAAATAATATTTTTTAAAAATGGTAAAAAGCGTTTAGTTAGGCACTTTAATATTTTGCCCACCTTTTCTTTTGAGTAACTTTGAAATGCTTATTAATATTATGTTGTACATTTGAAATTAAATTACTAATTTAGGTTGCCATAACTAGATACTATAGGAAGCATGAATGAGAGGATTTTTTTTTTAATTTTATGGTGGTGAATACTGATAAATGCTTTTATTTGTACTTTATTTTTATTTAAAAAATTAAACCTAAAACCCTACAACTCTCATCCGAGTTGGCCGATTGCTTCTTACAAAATGCAGAATATACTGACTGGATCGTTACTACTAGAGAATAAATGCACGCTTTCTAACAAGGTAGACTGTAGACTAGGATGTTTCTGCAAGTAGGCTGGAAGTTGTTTCTCTTATCCAATGAACAGGTTGGTCATTTCAAATGTCTGGAAAAACGGAGATATAATGCAAGTTACACTGCAGAGAACTGTTGTAAGAATGTGGTTTGGAATTTTTGAGACACACACTTGCTTTATGTTATTTTTAAGATGGAAAAATACCCACACTTCATGCAGCGTATAACACCGTTCTGGTGAATCTTGATAAGGTTTTGTGCCATTAGTGTATTACTGTACCTGATGCATCCTTTTCTTTTTGAGGTGCGATTTACTTTTATTCTTCCAGTTGGGGGTTTTTTGTCATTTTGTCTTTTAAAAAGCTAGCAGTTAGCTAGTGGAGGCTCTCTGTTTTTGAAAGTTCACCCTAAAATACAATCCGTGTATGAAATAGGTACAAATGAATTGTTCATTTAACTTGTGTACAAGAATCCATACTGACTAGTACCAAGGCAATACACTAAATGAACATTTTTTTAAAAATATAAATTACTTGTTATTGATCAATAAATTTCAAAAGCTAACTGCAAAGGTTATATTATATATTATAATAAATAATTCTGTAAAAACCTAGCAAAAATTCTGAACAGCTCTTTGGATGGATATGTACCAGTGGAGTCAGGTTTTGGATTTGCTTTTTAGCTTGAGTTCATTGCCATCATCTTTATTGTAGGAGAACGGTGTTTGGCCTTAGGTTGTATTTTAGTGACTGGCATCTGAAGTGCTCTGGAAAGCTAACACCAAGCCGTAGGAATGGGGGGGCGGGGAAAGCACCTTCTGTATGTATTTTTTTGTATCCTCTTTCTTTTACTGACTGTTTAACATGTGCTTGGGAACAGATGTGTGAACTGCATTTTAAATCATGCTGTTAAAAATATTCTCCCTCTTTTGTTGGGAAGCTCATGTTGATTTTTAGCTGTGTTTGATTTGTTGATAGTTTAACTGGAAGGAAGTGACCACTTTTTATATTCTCTCAATTAAACCTTCAGCAGTTACAAGCTGTTGATGGTAGTTATAGAGGTTTTCTATAATAAATGTTCAAGTATTTTTGTACATAATTGGTAAATTTTAATAAGGAGTGTACCATTATGTGAAAAAGAAGCAGACAGTTGTGTATGCAGTAAGATTGTTATAATTATGCCAAATACTTTATGTATGGAAAAAAGAATATTTGTAAATATGTGCTTTTAACAATAATTCTGCCATATTGACTTTACAATTTTGAATGTCAGAAAAAATTAATATATGTTAAAATATTTATGTTTTAGTGAAGGTATTCATAACTTGAAAAGGAACATACGAATTTTAGCTTCGTATTTTGCTGGTTTCCAAGTCTGAAATTCCCTGAACTAGCTCTTGCTTTCTACTATAACATTTTTGTGTCTGTAACCACATCATAAAAGGTGTAGAAGGCTACATATTTATGCTGATATAAAGAAGTAATGCCTGAGATTTAAATAAGGTGTCACAAGTAAGATAACAAAGCTGCTTTGATTTTTTTTCACTCCTGTGTAGTTCGATAGATTTTGTTGACTAGTGCTTGAGCACAGTATGAATCAGTGTTATTTGCTCCTGAAGCCATTTTTTTTTTTATTTCTGGCAGTGAGCAGCGTTGATGACTTTATCATTTGCGTGCATTACTGAAGTCAGCTTTGCAGCAAAACGTTTCGCAAAGTTTCTGTTTACGTAGACACTCATATTGGTTGCTGCATAATGTTAATATGGAATAAAAGGACTTGATTAATCTTTACAGTACAACTTTTTTCCTACAGAATGAGAGATTATAATTCAGTTTGTCACAGAATTAAAGTTCTGACTCCTTGTCTTGCTAAATCCAGTTTTCTTTTTGTTAAAAATCTGCTGATGGATCTGGTTTTCTCCCTGTTTGGATCCGTAATTGCTTTGTGAGGCAATGGGAGAGTATTGACGTGCTCTTCTGAACAAGTGAAGAATGTAAAATTTACTAGGAGAGTTCACTGTAAATTAACCTGCATGAGCACTCTGTTTTTATAACCATGACATCAGGAGTACTCTGAACGATAGCAGATGGTATAAATTTGAAAGAGTACTCTTAAACCAAGCTGACACATTTCTGCTTAGCCAGTTTTGACAAATTGATTCTGTAGATCAGCTTTTCAACCTGATTTCCTATTAAAAAATGTAGTATGAAATTTTATGTATGTTGCAACACCCAGCGCTTGAAAACCTGATGTAAATAAAGGTCGTGTTTGAATTTTATGTATTACTCATAAATACAGTTTTATTGCTTTCTGGATGACAGTGAGTAATTTAGAAGCTCGTCTAGGAGGACCTATGAGAACAAATGGCTGTTACTACTCAATAGCTTGAACGTTAGCCAGCGGATGTGTAATAGGTGAGATGATCTTGTATTCAAACACTGCAGCTGAGATGCTGGTACCTCTGGACTGCCACAGAAGCAACTGCAACCTCAGCTGGCTGCCTTTGAGATGATGCCATTCAGATGGGTTCTCATGATAGGCTAGCACCTCTGTAGTGTGAGTGAACTCAATTATTGTGATGCCTCAGATCACAGCTCATGGCCTGTGTTCTGAAAGAAACACAAAGCTGAAGTTACCCCTTGATAGTAAAGGTTTCAGCGTAGTGCATGTATGGCCCTGTTCTTGTGGAACAGGTTGTAGCTTTGTGTAAATCTTCTCTTCTGCATTGAAGTGGCACCTTGCCCTCCTGCCTGACCATTCTTCTTGTTCACAGGTTGTCCAACAGCATCTGCAAAAAGCACGGTGACTGAGCAAAAAGATACCAATAGGCAGGAGTCAATGCCTGAGGTATAAATGATGAACAACATCTTGTTTTGAGTGTAACTGCGGTCAGTGAGGCATGTAGCAGCATTATACCGGTAACCCCAGGTGCTGACAGACACAGCTCTTTGCTCCAGAGCTCTGTTGGTAGACGGGTTTTCCCACAACACTGTGATGATCCAGGCAGAGCCTGGATATATGGTCACTGAAGGGCAAAGCCCCATCTGCTGGGACAGCGTGAAAGGATGTTCACCACTGGAGCCCTTCAGATTCTGACCTTGAACCAGATTCTGTAGGAGATAGCCCTTTCCATATTAATTTAATTTGTCTTTATTTTCTCCTTGTCACTTTAATTCAGCTTTTGACATGTATTTAATATAAGAAAACTAGGATGATTAGTTACTTTGGATAATATTAACAAAAAAAATCTTGTGATTAAATGGCTGAAATGTGTGAGCCTTATGAATACAAAAGATTTAGAGCTGCATACCTCACATGTGCACTAAGCATCAGGATGAAGTGACTTCCTGGGTGGTAAAATAAGGCTGCTGGAGAAAGATCATTAAATATTTTTTTTAAATTATTAGTAAGGAGCTCCGTGTGCTTGTAATGACAGGCTGATGGCTTTGCAGACTTCGGTGGGGACAGAGCCTATGACATGAGCCTCCCGGGCACGTCTGGGCAAAACTACCCAGGTTAGAACTTGTGTTAAGGATACTATTCATAGCTCCTTTCTAACTGACTGATGCTGTATTTATTTCAGGAAGACTGTGTTAGAAGAAGGGAAAAGAAGGTGAACAGCTGAAAATAAAAAAGGGCAAATAAAACTTAGGCAAAACCCTCGATGGCTAGATAATTAATCCAAGTGTGTTTTCACCCAACCAGGAAAAATAATGGCAAGAGAAATTGAAATGTTATCTGAAATTGAAGCATCAAATGTATTTCTTTAAGCTATCATAGGATGATATTACACCAGCTTAACTGCTTGTTGAGCTGAAGCGGGCAGAAGGGAAGCTGGAAGTCCTGACAAAATACAGGATTTTATTTTACAAAGGCTTTGGGGTGGGGTTTTTCCTCTTTTACTAATGGCTTACCAGAAGAAAGATGCCAGAGGACAGAGAAGACTGACTGCCATGAGTTGCAAGGGCAAAGAGTTTCTAAGTCACAAAGACCTGTAAAATATTAAAGAATTTCCCTGGTTTGGCTAAACAGGTTTTTTTGTTACCCCATGGTGCATAATTGATAGTATATTTTGCAATGAACATCTTGGTATTTTAGGGAGCAAATCCATTCCAAATTTCATAGGAAATAACTGCTCTGATAGCTCATAAGCTGCTAAATGTTGGTCATATATTTAAATGTTTTACATCATTGATTTGCTATTGGTACTAGATCCACTAGTGTATTTCAATTTGTTCCATTTCCTGAGAAATTATTTTGCAGTGCTATCCTCTGCATTACATTCGTGCTTATTTGGGACAGACTGCTATCGCTGCTGTTTTGCGTTGTCCTCACTGACTTCCCCTGAAGTGTTTCCTCTTGCTGTTCAAAAGAAAGGCCATCAGTGAGGAGCTGCCTCAACCTTTCCCGTGGGGAATATTTCAGAAGTGCAGCCCGAAGGGGACACAGCCCAGGCACGCATCCGCTCCCGGGAGGAGGATCACAAGGGCCTTCAGAACAAAAGCTGAGGGGGGGTTTACCTGTAGAGCACCTGTAGGAGATTGTGTTCACAGATACAGCGATAGCTTAAGGACAGGGACTAAACTAATTTACTAAAGCCGAAGTTGGGGTGTAGGTAATGCACTGCAGGGACTAAGCTTTGCCAATGAGTGAAACTGAGTCCCAGCATACCCTGTAAATGGAAATCCTTTGCTTGCTTTCCTGATACTCCTCTTTTCACAGAAAAAATAGGTAGATACACTTTTCTTTTCTTTTTTTATTTTTTTTTAAGAGAGTTGTTGAGCATGGGATAAGGGGAAACAAATTACTACTGTACAGGGAGCAGGGAAATGTTGAATCTACCCTTTAAGCCTAAGATTACTTGAGAGACTTTTGCTCTGGGTCTTTGGGCTGGCTGCTATTCCAGGGATGTATCTTGTGCAATAATTTGTCCTTACACGCTGGTAGAGCCAAAGCAAAGAGCTCTGTAGACCAGCTGCCTGCACTCCTCAAGCTCCCGTGACAGTGTCATTTTTGCCATCTGTTGCAAGAGCAGGGCTTGCTGCAGGTGTGCTGTCTGGAGCAGAGTCTCCTGTGGCCTAACCACTGTGCTTGTTTTTGAGACATTGAGTTGACCTTTGTAAATACGGTGCTGCAGTAAATCCAAGGATGTGATACAACATGCAGTAAAATGAATGCAAAGGTTCATATGGACATTAGAAACTGGCACGTGTCCAACAGGAGTTGGGTGAAAGCAGCTGATACCTAATGAATTTAGTCCTGTGTGAAGAAAATAAAAGAGGCTGACACTGATGGCAATACACTTTGCAATGAACAAAACACGTCAATAAACTCAGCTATTTTTTTCAGCCAGTGCATTAGCAGATGAAGCAACAAATATTACTGTGCTGCGCTCTTCTCAGGCCATTAAGTGCAGAAAAGGAAGACTGTGCACACTGGACAGAGGCTTTTTATGTTGCCAAGGAGAGTTTTCCTGCATTTGCAGTCCTCCCCCCAAGTTGTGTCTCAGAAATGAAGCACATCCTGTCAATACCCCTAAAGCTATAATTCAGTGGAGTTTTTATAGCTGTAAAACCTGAACTGCATGATGATAAGCAAGCAAAATCAAAGCAAGTTGTAACCTGCTACTTTGAACATGCAGATAGGGTCTGTAGAGGCACGAGCAGGGAGAAAGAGAGAGAAAATTGTTTTTTCAGGTCATAAACATCCATTTTGACTTCTGGAATATTTGCTACTTTTTGAGAAGTGATGGATTTTTAACACATACTCTACTGAGTTTTTCCTCTCTGTGTGAGATAATGCTGGGTAATGGTTTTCTCTAGTGTCCAGGTAGGTTTGAATGATGTTGTTATTCTTTTACCTACAGAAGATGATTTCTTCTTTTGTTTTGTTTTGTTTTTTATCTCAATCCTGTGCAGAGAAATGCTAGGACAGAAGAAAAAAGAAGACAGAAAAGATTGTGGTTACTGCTATGTGATCTCTTAGCTCAGAGGTGGCCGTATTCAGAAAAGTTCTCTAGCTAGCCCTTGATCCCAAACCTTCAAAGGGTAAAGATCTGTACTAAATTGTGAATTTACTACTTGTTTGAATGTAGATTAAGAATAGAAGAGAGCCAACAGTGCTCCAGGGAGCAGACTGTGTTTACGAATGAAACCAAGGCCGCAAGCACCTCCAACATTTGCTGTAACACTCCAACAGTATCTGAATGGGAAAGGCCAGCCACTGAGAGACAGAGGTTCACACATTGTTCTTTAAGAAATGTATTTACTTCCTGCTCCTCTTCTCCCCATGCCCAGACTGCCTGGCTGAAGGCTCAAAGAATCATTTCACAGAATCACAGAATGGTTGAGGCTGGCAGGAGCCTCTGGAGGTCATCTGGTCCAAACCCTTGCTCAAGCAGGGCCATCCAGAGCCAGTTGCCCAGGACCCATGGCTTTTTAGTATCTCCAAGGATGGAGACTCCACACCTCTCTGGGCAACCTGTGCCAGTGCTCAGTCACCTTCACAGTAAAAAAGTATTTCTTGATCAGAGAGGGAACATCCTGTGTTTCAGTTTGTGCTTGCTGGCTCTGGTCCTGTTGGTGGGCACCACTGAAAAATGCCTGGCTCTGTCCTCTTTGCACCCTCCCGTCAGGTATTTACATACATTGATGAGATCACTGCTCAGCATCCTCTTCTCCAGCCTGAAGAGTCCCAGCTCTCTCACCCTTTCCTCATAGGAGAGATGCTCCAGTCCCTTCATCATCTTCGCAGCCATTCATTGAACTGTCTCCAGTATGTCCATGTCTCTCTTGTAACTGATTTCTCCATGGAGTCTTAATCACAAAACAGATTAGACAAAAAAAGTATCACCTTGTCAACAGTTTCCTTTTTCAGACCTAATCCCACAGCATACCTGTGCTGGCCATACCCACTGATCTTACTGGAGTCTACATGGCTGGTATGGGTGAGGGGAGAGGAGTTAGCAGGGAGAAGGGCTACAAGAGCCAGTTTGATGGACCTGGATTAAACAGCTTCCTGCACAGCTCCGGCGGAGCAGCAGGGGTGCCGGGAGGAGCTCCACAGCCTGGCCACTCGCTGCCGGCCCCTCAAGCCCACGCACAAGGACAAAAAATGAGCGAGCTCCACCCAGCACGTTCCTCTCTCTTATTTGGTGTCCCTGCTGCTGCAGCAGTGATGTACTTGTGGTGTGCTGAGTATCACAGCTAGCTGTCATGGTATTACACAGCGTTGTCTTACCTGCAATGAGCTGCAGCACTGTAAAGAACACAGAAACAGTTAAAATGTCAAATTGTAAAACAAAATTGCTATTTATCATTCTCACCAATCCTACATTTATGTAGTTTGAGAGCTGGGAAACTTTGCGGATTTTGCAAATTCTCTTAGTGAGCTTTTTCTGGTTCAGTGCTATTTTTATTGAAGATATCACCAGCCCATCCTGTAAGTGAAGCTTTTAGCAGTTGTGCTAGCTGAAACCAGGCACAACTTGAATGACAGGTCTTCAATACTGTGTTGGCTCATTAGAGAGATTTGTATTCCACACTGAGCTGAAGGAAAGGGAGTGCCTTGGGAGACTGAGCAGGCACTAAACTGCGGAAAGCAGCAGCAGAAATGACAGCAGATGGCAGGGTCAGCTCATTAACTGCATTTATCTAATTGAAGACTTCCCATATATTGTCAGGTAACAATAAAAAAATCATCTGTCAGAAATTCCACCTGGTCATAATTGATCATCATTAATAAATCTGTTCCAGAACAGGCTGCCAAAATCTCAGCTATGATCACGTAACTCAAACTAATTAGCAAACAGCAATTGCTGAGATGAGTTGCTTTGGTTGGGTGACAACAGGAACCAAAGCTGTGGCTGCTGTTGGCAGAACAGAAAGCTGTTTTGTGAAGGTTTGCTGGGCTGACAAAACATCTGGCTAGTTTTTGGTCTGTCTTTGGTAATTTTTGTGTAGCGGAACACAGGGCTGTAACACTTTTTTTTTTTTTTCCCAAAACACCAATTACACAGAAATGAATACATACCGCAGCTAGATTAACCCGACTTTGCTCCAAAACCCGCAAGTTTATCCCTGATTTCTACCTTTGTCTCTAAAGAAAAAGGCAATAGACGGGAGTCTACTTCCCAAAAGTAGAGACTTTGTTTAAACCATTTTATGAATTTATTGTTGACATAATATTGACAAATTTCAAACAATAAATTAACCTCAGATGGACTTACCATGCTGTACTCCTGAAGGAACACTGCTAGCCCCAGCAGGCTAGCTTTGCCTAGCTCCATGTCTTTATTCTGAGGGCCCAGTTTAAAACTGGTGCTCTGAAAAGTGTGCGAGGGCTTGCAGTGAGGCAGAATCTCACAGGCGAGAAAGCATCGTGCCATGCTTGTCCTTGCACAACATATTTAGCAGCATTAAAACCAAATTCATTAATAACGATAGAGAATGACAGTTTTTAAAGCTCACTGCTGAATCCTCAGTCTGCCTTGCAAAGGCCATTGCCACAGCTGGTTTTATTTTTATCTGGAGCAGACAAACTGCTGTGGCTCCTCCTCAGGTCTTCTGTAGGTGTCTTACTCTGCGCGCCCTGCCTGGAGAGCAACATATTGACAAGGTCATACAGCAGTCAAGGGAAGAATGAGTGATCTGCCTTTCCTGCTTTGCCTGCATTGGAGTCAGTGCCTATTAAATGCTGCTGCTGCAGAGCATCATCAGAACTGCTCAGTGCAAGCAAAAGGGCAGGCTCCCACCCTTAACCGTGCTTTCCAGTGGGAAACCATGGCATAGCAGAACCAGAAAATAGGTGATTAAACAACAGATCAGAACAACTGAAATACTGACTCCACAGGGGAGGCTGGTCCTGGCTTATCACGTTATTAAGTGGCGTACATTGTGGGTTCTCAGCAGCCAAAGAAAAATGTTGCAGGTAATATTCAGGTCAAAAAGACGTTGAGCTCTTCAAAAGTGACATATTTTTTCACAAACAGGTTGTGAAGGGACTCTAGTTTCTGATTTTTTCTAAATGTGTTTGGAATAAATAGCAGAGACTGGTGGTGGATAATGAAGGTCTTAAGAGGAGGCATTGAAGAATAGTTTATTATTATTTTAATGACCTTATAAAATTATTTAAGCAAAAACAGTTTTCCAGTGCTTGTATTGTCACCTTTTGCATTGTTTTTTTCTCTTCAGACTAAAGACTGCTTTAAATTTAGGGGTTTATTAGTAAGAGTTTTTTGTAAGCTTATGCATTATGCAGTTGGGAATAGCCATTCATTTCTTTGCATAATTGGAATTCTTCATATAATTGAACAAAAGTATTTAAAATTCAAGACTGGCTCACTAAAATATTTTTGCTTTAGCCAGATTGCAATCTACATAATTTTCTTTGTTTCTTCCTCCAAGATCATTGTATCTCAGAGGAGTATGAAAAATGTCTCTAGGATCTGGTACATATTTAGGGTGAAAGTGGAAGTTCTTTAAACCATTTCCAATCAGACAGCTCAGAGGCAATCACCTTCAATAGACTGATCTTGAAATGCTCTGATGTGGTGGAGAATTGAAGCATAAAACTGCAGTTACTACGTAGCTGTGTTTTATTTCTGTAATGTGTTTTGAAATCAAGTGATGCTACACATTAGAACTTCAAAAATTGTTTTCAATAAACAACATGCAATTAATAAAAATGCAAAATAAAAAAATTCTTTTTCTTTATAAGTTGCCGGAAATAAATTATAGCAATGTGGCATGTTAAAATCTGCATTTTTTTGTGTCTTTGGACAAAACCTGTCAAATGTAAAAGCTGAAGTAAATTGAGAAGTCTAAAAGCACAGTTAGTATACTAAATCCTCCAGCATAAATAATTATCAATGAAGTATTACACACAACATTACTGAAAAAAAACATGTTTTATGCCACTAAACGATTATCAGAGTAACTTTTGGAAAACAAAAATTTGGATTACAGTGTCATCCAGATGCTGTTCCACAGATTTCAGAGTACTTATTGCCAATTTGCAAGAGCCAAATAAATAATGAAAATAGTTCTCCCTTTTTTTCTTTAGTCCTGAATTCAGAAAACTGTTCACCTTCCCATGCTGATTTCACACCAAACTACATATGAAGGGATGGAAAAACCCACCCCAAACAAACACCCCCCCCGCCCCAAACTTCAAACCTGTACGCTCTGATCCCTAAGCAAAGAGAAAAAAACACTTTAAAATTATTACCTTTAATTTATATTTTGTCCTTGCACTGACACAGAATTTGCCCTGGCAGAGCTGATGACTGATGTCCTAATAAGTCCTCTAATCAAAGCTGTAGTGGGGCTCCATGCATATGATTTACAGTGCTCCCCAGAAAATACAGGAATTTTAATCTGGTATTTAATCTTAGTTCACACTATAATCTCTGTGCATCATATGGAAGTGTGCTTTATAACTGATACAAAACAAGGAGATGTTCTTGCCTCACTTTTCAACTACAGTGTGTAAAGTTTTGCCATCATTATACTAATTGCACAATGTATTCATTTTGTGAACATATTTGACAAAACTGGACTAGTATTCATGGAAGATATGTTATTTGATGTTTTTCCAGGCTTTTGACTTGCTCAGTGTTTGTGGATTAGTTTAACTAAGTCACAATAGATGCACTATTCTTTATAAAGAATAAATGTTTTACTGTATGTTAAAAGCTTGAAGGTTCACATTTAATATTTCAGGGGCTGGGTTTTTTTCCGTTTGTTCCTAAATCCTAGGTCTCAGACACCTGGAAAAAAAGGAAAATTATGAATTCTTGATGCAAACTACCTCTTTCTTTTTAGGAGAAATAGTTTGCGCCGTGGCTTAGTTGCAAAACTGAAGTCAGTCATCCAGGTCTGATCAAAAAAAAAGGTTTAACAAGTAGATTCAGTGGAGTCACTTTGGATTTACAGCAATGTAACGTGGAATGAAACAGAGTCTAACCTGGAGAGAGCTATTGAATTTAACTGAATACATACAATACATTGAATGCAATACATTCAGAGGGATATACGTATCCAACCAACACCTGGTGTATGCAGTCTTCAAATACAAGATCCAAAAGGACAAGGCCTCACCTCACACACTCTTCTTTGCTGATACTTAAAAGTCTCTGTGAACATAAATCTTTGCATTTAGCATGCTCTAGGTTTACAAACTGCCATGACCAAGGCATGCCTATCATAACTGTGCCGAGCAGCTAAGCTCTCAGTTGACATACAAGGCTGCAGTGCTCAACCTGATAGGAGTTCCCATGGTCTTCCTCCTAGAAAGGGAGACACAACAAAATATGACCAGAAGAAGCAGCACCCTCTCTTTCACCCCATAGTCCCATGGTTAAAGCATTCAGCCAGTATGTGGCTGATCCATATGTAGTTTCCAGGTAAATCTTGAATCACTGTGGAGACTACCACAATGTGGTTGGTTGTGGAGACCATACCACAGCTTGGGGCAAACCTGTTAGTCTCTTCCCACATTTTATGTTAAATATTATTTAAAATTAATTATGTTAGTATGCATGTATTAATGTCACCAGTGCAGGATCTGGGGCAGGACTCTTTCACTTGAGTACACTGAGGTACACAAGCCTTAGCAATGGTGGAGCTCCAACCATAGCTGTCCCTGCAGTTTTATTATTGACTAAGGAAACCAAGTAGCTCCGGGTGGCCACCCTGAGGACCAGCTGCCCCTGGGTGCTTCCCTCAGGGCAATGCATTCCCAGGGGTGGCAAGGAGACAGAAAAAGGTAAAAAGATAAAGGCTAGGTACTTATAGTTGACATTAGAGCTAGCCTTAAGTATATAAGCCCAGAGTATATTACAACATTTGCCTATATTCTTTTATTGACCAGTTTGCTGAAGAATTCACCTGGTCATAACTGAACACGTTTTCACACAATTTTCTAAGATGCTTATCAGCAGACATTAGATTCAGATTATAATCTTTTGATCTTGAAGTTCCAAATTATTTTTTGCTAAGCCTTAAAAGTTTCATTGTGTATAAACTTTCCTGGAGGTCTGAGAAGAGCTTTGAGGGAGAAAATGAGCTCTGTAAGCTTATCTGTGAACATACTAATATAAGAAAATCAAAAACATAACTGTTTTTAAGTGAATGCTATCACTGGGGTTCATTTTAATGAGACCCAGAAACCTGCAGTGTAATGCCTTCATTTGTCCAGGCAAGAGGATATATGCATATGTGTAACTGAAGTCTGGGAAAAGCTTTAGAATAATTTCCATTGATTTCCACAATTTCTACCACTAAGATAATTTCATATTTTTAGCTCCTGATGAGACTGTTTATTGTAAGATTTAGCTTCAGTGGCTCATGCAGGAATGCAAAGATTAGAGCCTGAAAAGATGAGTTCAGAAAATGTTTAAAAATGGTCACGTATGGAATGAAAAAAAGACCCTTTCTCAGTATTGAAAGAAAAGTCTTGCATCATGTCTTAAGCAAGTGGCTTCAAGGTCTACTGATGGAAACTGAAATGTGGTGTACTAATAGATGGCTGCATTAGATTTGACTAATTTATGTGCCCTTGGAAACTACATACAGTGCGTATTACTGGTGAGTTTATGAAAGAATGCAGTTCAGTATGCAGTTGTGACCAGCAGCCGGAGAATGAAAAGTGAGCCAAAGTCTTAACTCCATCATCTCCTGTGCCCTCTAGCATGGGTAGGGCTGGCACAAAGGAGTTTGCCTGTCCAGAGTACACAACCTGTGCAGAGTGGATGGAACAGGGTGTGTTGGGTGAACAAAAGTGGTCAGACAAATGAATGGCTAGGTAATTTACACCCAGAAATTTTACTTTTTTATATATGTATAAATTTTACCTTTTTTATACATGCCTCTGTGTGTGTGTGTGTGTAAAGATACTGAGGGAGCAGACAGCAAGAAGAGACCAAAACCCACTCATTTAGCCATATAACCATTGTTATCTCAGGTATCCCCATCTAAACTCACTAACCTTTAGAACAAGTGTTTTACAAAAAGGGTCCCTAAGGACTCAAAATTTCTTTCCAAAGAACATATGATGTGCCTCAGAGGTATAAGTTTAGGCTATAAAGTTGAGAATTGCCTCCTACAAAGTACCAGAGCATGAATTTTACAGGAGCAGCTGGTTCGGCGCCTAAACTGTATGCCAATCTGATCAGGTTTTGGAAACTACTCACTTTATCTGCAGCCCTTGAGGTCTAGCAGGGAATTTTAGAATATGCACTGAGCAGTCGGAAAGAAGTAGGAGCTGCTGAAATTGCAGGAGTAAGTCACCATTTTCTCTTACATCTCAGCAACAGCAGTCGGTGTCTCTCTTGATGATGCAGCCAGACAGCACATTCAGTCTGGGATGTATGGATCAGCCCTAGGAACTCCTGCGCTCCAGAAACTGAAACCAAAAGGTGAGCAGGCAACTGGGATCAAGCTCTTCTGCTTCCCAACAGACTTTAACTATTGTACACTAAATGCTGCTATTTAAAAACAAGTAGCCACATTTAGATCTTTTGAGAATCTTGATCCTTTGGGGTATGTGTAAGTCATGCTCTGATAATTCGTATCAGATCTAAATCCTGCTCTGTTCAGTGCTTTGATTTAGGTATGTGCAACCATAGCTGTATGCTTGCAGGAAAGCAGGATTTCACAAAGAACTTCCACGTCAAATGAGGAATTATCTACAAGGTTATACAACAGCTGAGCAGTAGGCTTTGGACCGTAACTCTGGATTTAAGTGTCTCAGTTCTGCATCTGATGCCTTAGTCCATTATTGGCTCTAACTTCATGTGTTTGGAAGGGACTTTTCCCACTGGAGGTTTAGAAATGCAGCTCCAAAAGACTACAGCTAGCTATTCTTTGAGGATTTTTGGATTCAGAAGCTGTTGATCTAATTTTAAAAAAACATTTTAACTCAGCCTAGGCTATACAATTAGAATTAAAAATTGATTCGGCAAACAAGATGTGCTCAGAAGATGGTGACCTGACAACCTGGAACAAGGCCCCCAAAATACATACTAAATAGGGGCAAATGGTGATGCCAATTGCTCTTAAAAGTGACAGCCACCGTTCTGTGACATTGCGTCACATACTTGTCTTAAACATATTAGTAAAGAATGTATTATGTTTTTTTAAATTAACAATAAGTGGAAAAAATAAATGAAGTTTCACATAGCATTAGTAAAGCAAACCTTTTAAGAATGACTTGATGCCGCCACTGCCAGTGCCACGCTGTTGACTAGGAACTAATTATAACTTCCCCTCCAGCCTCGTGTTTGCTCGCAGGAAGGTTTTGATTAACCAGCATTGTGCTGTTGTGACTGTCCATGGCTGGCAACGCTGCCGCTCGTGCAGAAAACAATGATATCACATATGCCACTGCTGACTGAGGTGGGAGGGGGGTGAATCAGAAACAAAAGAGAGAGAAACTATTGCTGTCCTCTTCAAAATGCTGTGCTTGGGGTACGTGTCCATTTGGTAATTGCATAGGAGTTTAGTCGCAGCAGGATTTTGTAATTACGCAGCTTAATTGTTCTGGCCTATTATAAATGGCTCTTTGTTTTTGCCATTTGTCTTTCATATTCACCCACACTCTCTATTATGTTTCTGTGTGCTTGTCCCCCGCTTGTCCCCTACCAATTCCTCCAGACCCCTATTTGCCATTTCAATAAGCTTCGCCTCGGTTTAATTTCCTCATGCCTCTGCTGTTCAGTGTTTCTGCCGCAGTAGCTCTCAGGCTGCTCCCCTACTTCCATTTCAGCTCCCACTCTCTCTCACTGAAAGCCGCTCATGCTGATTTTACTTAATGCAGTATAATTAAGGGTAGGGTTTTTCAGAGGGAAAAATGTCACTTTTCATAGACCAGAATAGAAAATTTGCCAGGATGATATCACATCTTGCGAACAGACTTTAGGATCCTGGTGATGAGTCAAACAACGTCCATTCACTTGGGGGTTTTGTGGGGTTTCGAGGTTGTTTTTTTTTGATTGGCATGGACCATTTTTGTGTTTGCTTGAGGACCATCCTGAAGGCCAGTATCACCTACAAATTTGCCTTTAAAAAAAAAGCTGCAGAGACAGAAGACTAGCACTGAGGGAGAGATTTGGCTTTTACTTGCTCAGTACGATTACTTAAAAAAACTTTATTTTGTAACTATTTGTACACAGACAATGTAAATAATAAAATTATTACCTTTTTTTGATAGTGGCTGCCCTCCACCGCTTCTAGTGCATTCTTGAGGCCAATTTCCTGGCCTTCTGACACCGATTAGCTCTTGGAGCACCTCCTGTGGCATCCTGACTGGCAGCTGCAAGGGAAAGGATAGAAAGCTGGAAGTACTCAGCTCTGTAGGGCACCTCCTTACTACGCAGTTGGCTGGATCAACCTGCAAGGTCCCCTGGATCTGCTTGAATCTGCTAATGCAGCTCCCACATGTCTGTGCAGCTCGACTTGGGCTGCCATGTTCTTCTGATTATCACACTTGGCATCAGTATTCGTTATCTGTGGCACAAGGAATGTGCACAGTGCCTCATGTTTAACTACATGGTGGTCCTATGCCCAGTCCACTCTAACAGCTAAGCTATAAAGCAGGTAACCTAGGACTCCACCTGATCCTGTCAGGAAGCTTACTCCTTCCTCTCTATACAGATGTCATCTATGAAGCATCTAACCTCATTAAAGCCTTCTTCTGGATCCATTTTTATAATGAAGCAGCCTAATATGAATTTGTCATGTTAATGTTTGTCAGTGGTGGTGGTGGAGTGTGATAAAAACTCCTTAGTTTTCCAGGAGAAGAAAACAGAGAGGAAAAGGAGGACTTTCAGGCTTTGGGTCTTGAGGATACCATCAGTGGATGTGGCTCAGAAACTTCTGGTACAGCTGCATGTTTGTGGACTGCCTCTTAGCCCGAGCGTATCATTACCACTGGCCAGGCTCTCCACAAAACACTAGACTGCCTTTCCCCCAGAGCAGCTGCATCCTCAAATCCTCTGGCTGATGGAGGAGAGGGATTTGCACTCCCCAGATGATCTGCTCTAGGTGTTGACACTGGAACTATCAGAGAGAGCAGGTGCAGAGAGCTGGTACATCTATTTTTAGATCTTCTCAGTTTGAGTGGTGGCTGTGAGCGTCTTTCCAATGTGTTTCCAGATGGCGTAACAGATGGCTTTGACACACTTACTCCATAATGGAAATAAAGCATACTCCATGTTTCCAACCTTATGTTAGTACCTTCACCAAACTTAACGGGTAACTACAACAGCAGCAACATAACGTGGCCTTCAGCACTGCACTAGCAACCTTGGACCTTGCAAACACACCAGATGCACCCAGCAACTGCCTGCCATGACCCTCCATCCAACCAGAGCACACAAACTACATCAGCTTTGTCCCATACTTTCCTCACAGGAATTATACACCAAAGAACACCAGCAGCTTGCTCAAGCCTGCTCCACCTCCATATCCCAATACACAAGACTCATAACTCTTCCTGCTGTTTGATCTGCTGTCCTTTGTCTGCCTTCAAAGATCTAGCTTTGAAGTCAGGAGAGAAGCATGAGAAGGAAAGCTGGGAAATACATGATTAGCCACCATTGAGCAACTTTAGAGGCTTAGTCCATGGACAGCTGTTCCCCCTTCCTTTATACTAGGTTCTACACATAGTATCAGCAATCTGTGCGGCCCTTTTTTCATCACCATTGCTGTGGTTTGTGTATTGGAAAAAAGACTGAGCAGACACAGCAGCGTACGTGTTAGTGTAGACCTACAAAGCAACTCACCTCTGAGTACCGGCCTTCTAGCAGGGCAGGACCACGAGGTATAGTTCAGACTGAGGCATTTTGCCATCAGCATTTTAGGCTGATGGTAAAGAATATAGAAGGCAAAGTGCGAGGGCCTGTTTTCAGTGGGAGGAGAAAGGAAAAACTCCAGCCCTGGCTGCCTTGTGCAGCTGAGCCGCTCCTGTTGTTACGGCAACAGAGGAGATGTCTGCTGCAAGAGGAAAGGGTCGAGAAATTTGTCTGAAACAACTGAAGGCAGGTGGGAGAGAGAAAGGAAGGAAATTGGCTCCAGGAGAGATGTGGCAGCAGTCACTGACCTAGGAGGGAGGGAGGGAGGGAGGAGAAGGCAACTCTGCCTGTGTATATGCACATCGTGTCACACCCATCTCTCCCCTTGAGAAGACACGTTCCTGCAGCACAGAGCTAACAATCCTCACTCTGGACCCGTCAATACTGTGTGGGGTAAAGAGAGTGCCTGCCTACCTCACGAGGTCAACGTTCGCAGGCTGACACAAAGTAAACGGGTACTGTGAAACCATGGCTGGCACTCCCAGAGTTAGCGTGACCTCCCGGCAGACATGAATCAGCCACAGCGATCAGCAAGGCTCGGAGTGCTGCTTGCAACAGTCATTACCGACCCCTCAGTACACGCAGGGGAAGGACGTGTGCTCGGCCTACAGCGCTAAGCTAGCTGGGCATGCTGCGTCGTCTTGACCACAGTGATCTTTTTGGGCATAAACTAGCTAGTTCGTGGTCTTACATGGATGTTACAGGAACTGTAGAAGCTGCTTTTTTTTTTTAGCAGCTATCCTGCACATCTGTCTGAACCTGGAATGGTCACCTTCCAGACAGCAGGTATGTACCTATGCCTTTCCACCACTAATGCAGGTGCCAACTTCTGCCATCAGCCATGAAGCCATTCTTCTGTGAAGGGCTGCAAGGGGGATCTCGGTTCTGAATGTAAAGAAGGCAGAGGGGCACAAGGGGAGATGTGTTGCGGGGTATCAGAGGGCATGGAGGCTAGGTTTCACACCTGAGGACGCTGCATCCTTGACGTAGTGTGGACATGGGCAGTTGGGTTGTGCAGCAGGAGTGTACCGTGTGAACACACACAGCACTCAATCCCGCAGTCCCCTCACTGGGGCTGCTGGTGGGACTGTGGTGGGTCAACCTTGGCTGGCTGCCAGATGCCCACCAAGCTGCTTTCTTATTCCTCCTCCAGGTATAGTGGCAGGGTTGCTATAGCCAGTGTGGCTGGACATTGATATTCTTCTGAGGTTTAATACAGAAAAAATGTGACAGGGAGGGTTTGGTTTGTTTCTTCGTTTTTGTTTTTTTCATTGCAAATTGGAAGTTAACATTGATGAAATGATGACAGTAAAAATAATACAGACTTAAGTGTAAAATAAATGGTAATACTTTCTGATGGGAGGCACCAGCACTACAGGTTAGCAAGGACTCATGGCACTCTGATTTCCTATCAGGTCAGGTGTCCTGTGGGATCAGTGACTCGACTCAAAAGAAGTATCACCGGAACCCATTTCATGGCAGACAAAAAGGTGTGTGGCGGAGGGCCAACACGGAGGCAATCCGGATGCAAACAGTGTTGCAAACTATGTTGCTCTGCTAACCCACAGAGACAATTCTCACTAGGAGAACTAAAACCAGTAAAAGCAAGGAATGTATGTGCATAAGAAGATGGACCTTTCAGGGTGCAAGCTATTATGCTTGCTAGAAACAATGCTAAAACAAAGGTGGCTACAAACACTCAAGGGTAGACGCCTTTGACACGCGTAGACACCTTTGACAAGCGTAGACACTCAGTGATGGCCTTTGTGAGACCACAGTGATGAAGCTGTCTTAAAATGTCTCCTTCCCTACCGCTTGGTTGAAGGGTGGGTCGCCCCACACAATTATTATTCCCTCTGTGCCAAAGTGAGTAGATGGGGGAGGACTGAGCAATGAACAACAGAAAGTTCCTAAAGTGTCTTGGTCTTCAAAAACAGCTTATTGTTAAGATAAAGAAGTTGAGAGTGGTCAGATGTACTGCTACACTTGCCTTGGTCTCTCCTCCCAAGTAACTAGCAATAGAACCAGAGGAAATGGCCTCAAGTTGCGCCAGGGGAGGTTTAGATTGGATATTAGGAAAAATTTCTTTACTGAGAGAGTGGTCAAGCATTGGAACAGGCTGCCCAGGGAGGTGGTGGAGTCACCATCACTAGACATGTTCAAAAAACGTGGAGATGTGGCACTTCGGGACATGGTTTAGTGGGCATGGTGGTGTTGGGTTGATGGTTGGACTTGATGATCTTAAAGGTCTTTTCCAGCCTTAATGATTCCGTGATTCTGTGACTTCAGATAAAAGCAGGCACTTCCTTAACCTGGTTATTTGAGTCAGTGATCGGAGTGCTGTTTGTCTTCATGTTTTAGCGCCTACTATGTTTTTGATTAAGGCTTTCCTGGACACTAATTTTTAATGGAATTTGAGGAATTGCAAATGGCTTCACAAATCACTTCTTAATCTGATGAAACAAGCAAGGAATAATACAAAGGGTAAAAAAGCCTCAACATCCTGCTTTCATCAGGGTATTATGGGAAACATGTAAATAAAGAAAACAAATCAGTGCCTCGTTCACACTTCATCAACTGCCTAACAACTTGCAACCAGTTAATTACACACCTTTAAAATGCATGTACAGGAGAAATGATTCTGAGAGAAGCTTCTATAATGAGAAAGGACACCACAGAAATACTGACTCCACTCAGGTAAATTTAACCCTTTAAATCTGACAGTGCTGAAAGAATGTTGTCTGTAAATGTATGCAAAGCAACTGTTGGCTGCTTTATGCTACATATTTAATAACCACTAATTTACAATGATCACCCTACATTTGTTTACTGCTACTAACCTTTGTAACCTTTACTCCTCACATAGAAGGAAGATAAGGATTTACACATTACACGTAAGAATTGAATACTAAGTTAGTTACTGTTCATTATATATATTGAAGACTACCGAGTGATAAGGAATATTAGGCTGAGTTACTTTCACATTTCTGAATATTTAGGACCCATGTAGCCCGGTAGCTCAGTAAATACAGTATTAATATGGCTAGTAGCAGAACATCAGCTTCACACTGACTTTTCAAATCCTCAGGATGTCAGGCTTTGCCCAGCTTGCTTTAGCATGCCTGCAACTCCGTTTTATGTTGTTTACCTGTAACAACAATTTTCTAATGATCAGGTGGTAATTGTCTAAAATGTTGACCTCCTCTCTCTGGTGGCCAGCGATAGGATATGAGGAAATGGATTGAAGCTGCATCAGGGGAAGTTCAGATTGGACATTAAGAAAAAGTTCTTCACTGAGAGGGTGGTCAGTCACTGGAGCAGGCTCCTCAGGGAAGTGGCCATGGCACCAAGCCTTTCAGAGTTCAAGGAGCATCTGGATGATGCTCTTAGTCATATGGTTTAGTTTTAGGTAGTCCTGTGAGGAGCAGGGAGTTGGACTTGATGATCTTTATGGGTCCCTTTCAACTCAAGATATTCTATGACTCTACGATTTTATATTTCACTTTTTTTGTGTTTTTATATAATTGTGTGATACAACCGTAATATGTGGTAGTAAGTGGTAATTACCAGTTACTTGTTAGAATGAAATGTTTATGCCCTTACCATAATAATGCAATGCAGGGGATTACAGCCATGGAATGACAGGAGTCGGGGGAGGCACAACATAACACTGGAAACTTCAGGGCTGTAAACAAGTCACCGGCGGTCAGTTAAAAATACACAGACCTGGGAGCTGGGGAAAGCCAGCTCTAGGGGTAACAAAAAGAACAAATGACTCCCACCACAGGGAACCAAACAACCTTAGCACCTGTGGAGGCAACAGGAGGGTAAGCATAACACCAGAGACAGAGAGGTGAATGTTAGGAAGTTTTTATAAGAATTTTAACTGTATTATTATTGAGATTTTTTTTTCCTGTAATAGTACTGTTTAATTTTTCTGTAATTATTAGATGTGGACTGGTAATTCTTTCATTAGCCTGTCAAGATTCTACCTACACTGACAACAGACTCTTGAATTTACAGATCATGTTTGCTTCCTTTTTTCCTATGACAAAAATTTCAGGGTAATAAATGTTCCTTAAGGAAAGCCCACACAATTAAGTTGACTGTTTTAAGTTATTTATATATCTTCTGCCCTTCAAAGATTATGCCAGTTTCACTGACCAGTGATAGGATTTCAGGAATAATCTTGTGCTTCAATTCTTTTCTTTTTCCCCAATGAAGAGGTCACTACAGAGTTTTATGCCTTGCTGCCTGTCTGACCAACTGGAAGTAAAATCTACTTTTTTCTGACCAGGTTGTGTTTCAGTATGTATGAGATATAATCTAAACAATATGTGATGGTCAAAAGAGCATGAACACCAAGGAACAGAAGTGTTTATCCAGAGATCTTTATATGGTGACTTCCATACAGTGTCATATCAGCTCAACCAGGTTTTTCTTTCTCTGTGTAAGGGAAGAGCACTGAACCGTAGGTAAGTGCACAGGTACTAACATCAGTCAGGGAGTTTGGGCCTGTACTCACACCAGTTTTTTGTACCAGCCTTCAGCTGGGTCCCTGGGAAGTCTGACAGACAGGGTGGGATGCTTCTCCTCCCACGGCGAACATCCCATACATGTCTACACCCGAGTGAGTCATCAAGATGCACTCAGTAGCAACTGAGGAGAAACAGGCTCTTCTAAAATGTGATTCATCCGATGGCTTTGCAACATCCACCTGTAAATGAGATTAATCCTGTCCTAGAAGGGCCCTGTGTCACCTCCTTGTCACACAGGAAATGTAGACTAATAGTTCACATATAGATAGCTATATTATATATATCTGGGTGGGTACCTCCCACTGAATATAAACTTGCATTTGAAAAAAACCCACAGAAATAAGTGTGTAATCCTTTATCACAAGCCATTATCGGAGCCCCGAAGCTAGCAGGGGTTAGGTGCCTATTCATGCAATAAAATGAAGGTGTATAATAACACAATAATACTGAAGATGCCACCATCACTTTTTGCCAGTACAACAGCAGGTTTAAGATTTATTGCATTCTTTTGTGCCACACCATTCATTGCTGCCCTTGGGCCACAGGTCCTTGAAGCCACAGCTGGATGACAGGAAAAGTTCATCTGCAATATCCATTTAAGCAAGAAGGCTTCTTGATCTTGTGCCTCCAGTGCTCACGGTTTTCTTTCACAGCACCTTTTCTGTGCTCTCAGGCTGTCAGATCCAGCCCAATATTCTCCTCCAAAACACACCTCTTCAGAACCACTCAAACTTTCATTACTTTACTATATGGAGGAAGATAAACAGGCCTTAAATACCCTACAGATAGTTGTATTCGCAAATGTATGGTACTTGATTTTAACTCAAAACAGGCCTTAGGTACCTTGCATAGATTTTCCACAGTCTTAAAATGCAAAATGAAATTAAACTAGGGGAAATATGTGTTTTTAGCATAAAGCTTGCTGCAGTCTGCTGAGAGTCTTTTAAACGGATACTGTGGTACAAAAGTTTTATGGATTGCCAAGAATGCTTTAATGGTTCTTTCAACTGAAAAGCAATTGAAGAGGTGGGTGAAAAGGGCATGCTTTTTCTTTATTTCAGCCAGTGAAATCATGCATCAAAGCATGGAAGCAGCAAAACATTTTCAGTACCTATTTGTTAGAGTTGAAAGCAAAATAAACTACTCTCTACTTCTAGGTAGCAATGAAGCTGCGGTAGGAATACTTATAAAAAAAGAAGAAAAATAAAATGGTGCGAACATTGGTAATGTATCATTTGCAGCTGTAACTTTAGTATCAGCTTTGATAAGTATCACAAATGAAGAATAAGAACGGGCATTTCCTGCTAGCTGTTTGGCGCACACACAATTTCAAGATGAAGAAAACTGCTGATAAACCATCATTTGATCTTGAAGGGTTTACAGCAGAAGTCTTTAATCAGAGGAGAGTTTCAGCTCAAGAGTTTCAGTGGGAAATATTTCACATCATCAGCTTTGAATGCATGGAAACATTGAGGCACATTCCCATAAGATGCTTCCCTAAAGTTACAATTGAAAGTATAATATTGCGTTTTGCAGCAATATTTTTTAACATTTTGTGAACATTTCCCAGCTAAGTATTATTATTATTAATAATAATTTTACATTATGGGTGATGAAAATGAAGATGACGGATACCGGTGGCCAAATACTTTATTTATTCCTGTGCAATGCACTGAAAAGTTTATTGTAGCATCTTAGGGAGAGCACATGAAACTCAAGTATGTTAAAGAAATAATGCATTAAGTAATGAGTAATAGACAACAAAGTTAGTAAGACTTGATTGTAAAGGTAATGCTCATTTAAAAATGTGTCAAGGGAAAACAAAAAATGAAATAGGCTAACAATCGCTGGTTTCCACTAGGTAACAAATATGTTGGCATCACATTGTTATTTCAGCAAACCAAACCACACTAAAGCTAATTCTATTTTTTGTGAAAATGTTGTTTTAAGCATTAAAAGCTGCAAGCATTGCTGCAAGCTTCAGATTTTACAAGAGGCTGGGCATGTTCTGTTTGGAATAGTGTGTAACAAGAAATTTTATAGATTATGTATACATAATTCAACAGCCCTGTACTAAAAAATGGTCTTAAAAGTGTGTCTTCCAATTCAGTTCATTAATAAGTACTTTATAGTATTGTGAGGAATGAGTGATTCGTATAAAGAAAATCTAGTGAATATATGCTTGAAGCAAATGTCATTTATATTGAAATAAAGGAATGTATGTAGGGCATGACCATAAACAGTGTTAAATAGAAGAAACCATAATCTTTATGTAACTTCCTGATATGTATAGCTTATGTAACTTCTTGATATGTGTAGCTTATGTAGCTTCCTGATATGTGTATGTTAGTTCCTGATATACTAGTACAAACCAGTGTTGTAGATAACCGCAGAAATGTTGAGAAGATGTATAGCCAAATAAGGTAGCATTATATAAGTAGAATAACAGAGCGCATGCGCAAACAGAAAGGTCATGTAGAGTGCACTGACAAAGAGGAGCATCTTCCTCCCAATGACCACCGGACGACCACCTAGAAAAGGATGAAGCATGCGCAGACCGGGGAAGTGGTGACGCACTTAGAGGAGGAGTCATCTTCCAAGAAAAAGGCGGAGAAAGGCAAGAAACGAAGCCTAGAAAAGTATAAAGGAGGGGATTGTAAGAAGTGAAGGTGTGCGTCTTGGTGGAGCGGAGACTCCTGGTGCACCCAGCGCTGTTTGCTTGCCTCTATTCGTTTAATAAATTGTAAACTTAAATTGGAATCCTGTTTGGGACTAAATCATTTATCACAGTATTGTCCTCTAAGATAGTTGATTCCTATCTCAACAACTGTGGGAAGAGTATTTCACCTCTGTAAAGAGATGTGGTCGGACTACAGACAACTATGTATTCATACTTTCATAGCTGAGCTTAAAGTCAAGATAATTTCAATTATCATTAATTTTATATTTGAACTTATAAAAATAACATTTTAATAATAAAATACAAATAACTGACTGCAGACAGTCAGGCAGAAATGGCATCTTACATTGTTTCTGTCAGTGGCCTGACAAGTAGAAGTATCTCCCAGCATCTGGTTAGGGACTCCTGGAGCCAGAGGTAGTTTCTGTGTGCGTAATAACCCTTAACAGATTTCTCTGCCATGGACTTGCCCATCTACTCTTGAAGGTACATAAGCTATCTGAAAAAAACTCCTGCTTCAGACTATACTCGCACCTGCACTCATTATGGCAGCTGACAGAAACAACTGAACACTCTGACTGTGAAATCACAAACCCTAGCGTATCCATTTGCACTAGACAGGAAAAATTAACCTCCATTCATGAACACAGAAGTACAATGCAGCCAGTTCTGATGTACAACAGACATGGTTGCCATCAGTCCAGCTGAAATCTGGTATGCACTACAAAACTTATCAGCTAAACAAAAACCCTGGGCTTTTCTGTGTGGCTTACAGTAGATGCAATTTACAGAACTGATTTATACTCTAATGTAAAAACTCCCAATATTACACATTAATAATCAACTAAGTTTATTTTTACCCTATTGCCAAAAAATGGACACGACAATAAGAGTCCCTGTGCATTTGGATCTCCATTATCACTGAAGAAAATCACGGCTGCTGCAACCCAACGGCCTCAAGCTTTTGGGGACTCTTACACAAACTGTAAACACAGACGCTTAAAAAAGCTCAGACCAAGCGCGCTATTTTTTGCAAAGGGCCCAGTCTGCCGTATGTCTGGCACCAAATAAGCCAGTCAGGCCGCACCGCCTTCAGCGTGCCAGAACTCAACGCCCGGGGAAAGCCCGTACAGCCCTCACAGCGCGCCGGGCGCTTTGCCGCAGGGTCACAGCGCAGCCGCCGGGCCAGGGCCAGAGGAGGGAGCACGGCGGCCCTGCGCCGCCGGGGCCCGCAGTCTCCTCGAGCCGCGCGCGGCGGCGCCGCCGCCGCAGCCGTCAGCCCACGTGACCGCGCGCGGCGGCGGCGGCGCTGCCGGCCCGCCCCCCACCGGAGGGAGGAAAGGGTAAGCGGGCACGAGCGGCCGGCGGGCGGGAGGAGCGACGGAAGCCGGGCGGGCTCAGAGCGCGGAGAGTCGGGGCGGGGAGTGCGTGGGGGGACGAGGAAGCAGCGGGGACGAGGCGGGGGGCGAAGCCGGGTGGTGGCGTTGGAGGAAGGGAGCGGGGGAGGGTTTGGGGGAGCGACACATGCCTCCCGGAGGGCCCGGCCGCGAGCCCTCCCCCCGCTCGCGCCAGGCGCTGGGTCCCGCCTCTCTTGCTCCGCCTCCGCCTCTGCCTCTGCCCGCGCGAGCCGTCGGCGGCCGTTGGGCGGCGCGGGGCGCGTGGCGTCCCTCTGGGGAGGGTCCCCGCGGGGCGCGGCGGCGGGCGGGGCTGGAGCCGCCTCACGGCCCCGCCTGGCTGCAGAGCCGCTCCCTTCTCGGGGCGAGGCGGACGGGGCGGCCTCGGGAGCTGCCCGGTGGGTGGATAATGCTCCTGTCGCAGCGGGGCGCGCGGGGGTGTGGCGTAATGGCGGGAGAAGCAGCGGGCGTCTTGCGGTCGTCACCAGACGCGGTGGCCGGGCACGGCCCAGCTGGGCACTGCGCCCGCAGCCGCCCGGCCGCAGCTGGCGGCGGCCATGGGCAGCTGCGTGCCCCTCACCCGCTCCCGAGGCCCTGCCCGGACGTGGTCTCGCTGCCACGTGCGCGGTGTAGGATTCTCCCCTTGTCCCTCTTTAAGTTAAGCCGGACCTTAAAGCCCCGTGGGAAGGGATTGGAGTCAAAGGAAGTGGCAAAGCTCATAACGCGAAGCCCTGTTTTTTTCTACACGTTCTTGTGGTCCTGGTCGTTACGTTGCAAGGCAGCAGTGAAGCAGTGAGAGCCGCGTTGGCTTGCGTGGGAGGGAACGGAGGCTTAAAAATGGCTTCGTGGTTTTGCTCTCTGGTTCACTTGCATTTTTTCTGCAACTGGGACTTCTGCTGTGTACTGTTCTCCGTCCTGGACTGGATGCAATTCTTACTTAACGTGTTTTCCTGCACTTCCAGTCAGGCACTTGAAGTCATCCTTTATTAAATTTCTGTGAGATCTGTGTCCTGTGAGGACTACGGCTAATGGCAGTTCTCTAGTATCCTGATTGAGTGGCTTTCCTGTTACTCTACATCCTGGACATCTGAGAGATAAATTATTATTTTGTTTCATAATGCTATAATTTATCTTAAAGTGTCTGCTTCTCCATGTCTGATACTTGTCATTCAGTATGTTCTTCGTTTAATGCTTCTCTGGATGAAGGCCACAATGCACATAGCTGAAGAGATTCTGCCGGTTCCTAGGGATGTCTCTGTGGTGTTCATACCTTTTTTAAGGAAAAGGAATTTTTTGGGAAGTAAATGAAAAGCTTAGATGGAAAAACTGCAGCTGAACACTACGTAGGCTCTACCCTTGTAATATCTTTTAATTAGCTGGTATTCTGTTGTGATTTTTTCATATCAGATAATTGCTCTTCCATTGAACTGGAATTAATTGAGTACATTGAGAAACCAAAAAAGGAGATGGATGATCTAGAAAAGCTGCTTCACATCTCTCTAGGTAACTTCTTGTACCAGCACTTTTTTTTTTTTTTCCTTACTTTCCCCAAAAAGCATACATGCACACATTGTTGTTCATTTTTCAGTTAGGGAGAAAATAGCAATCAATTGCCAACAGAATATGCTTGGAAGACAAGACCTTTCAGGGATTTTCAGATTAAATGAAGTAATTTATCTGAAAGACTTTAGAATTAGACTTGTTTTTTCCAGTACGCAGCTTTGTAACTGAATCCACATGCATTTTGTAAAAAATGTATATTTTAACTACTGTTATTGGGAGATCTCTAGGAGCCTTGAGTATCTTTCACTTTTAAAATTGCAGGTTCTTCTGTGTTACTTTTATTTGTCTACTGAAATTAATATTCTACTGGAATTGATGGGAAATAGCTGTACACATCATAAAGTACTGTGTGGTATCCAGATCCCTGAGAATGGTATCTGAATTGTGCTGAACAATAATTTTGAGACTCAAGTAGGTTTCATAGTTACAGTTGGAATATTGTGTTGAGATCTTTATAAGTTGACCAATGTGCCACAGATCCCAGCTATTTCTGGAATACCTGGAGCCTTATGCTTTGCTTTTAGTTAAACAATATGTTATCGTTTTAAAACAATGACTCTATATTCCACATGATCTGTACTGCGTGTGTTTCATGATTTTATGATACTTCTGGACCAGTTAAATTTAGCGGCAGTTCTAAATAGTGGTGAATGCATACATTTTTCTGTTAATGGATAAAAAAGTTTTTGAGGTTTTTCATCCTCACTGAAATCTTGGCAAGAATAAACAAATCCTAGTTCCTGTGCATTAAAATTAGCATTCTCTCCGTTGAAAATAAATTTATTTTCAAGCTTGAAAGTGAGTCATTGAAATTCTAGAACCGAGTTCAGTTGAAAAATGTGTATTTTTTTAGTGTTCATATTGTATAAAATACAAAGATAGAACAAAGCTAAAACCCCAAAATTCCAGTTACAAATCTAAAACCAGTAGCAGTCAGTGCAGCATGAACATTTGTAGTTTTTAGAAGTTGTGGTTTATTTGTTTGTGTCTTTGTTTGGTTTTCAACTGAAATGATTTAGTCTTTAAAAATGAGAATATGATTCTGTTAATATATTAAAGGAAAAAATATCAGTTGTAATTACCTGGAATGTACACTGCAAGTCCTGAGCTGCTGGAGATACTACATACTGACTTGTATAAATAGTGTGCTGCTCTCTCTGTCAAAGGGATTTAGTGCTTTTAACTGGTGTGTTGCTGAACTATTATTTAGAGACATAGCTGGGAGGGGGAATGGCCACTTGGATAATCTGTCTATTGCTTTGTGAAAAAGTTACCAGTCTATGCCAGAAATTAACTAATTTGCGAATACTAAAATAACTTTTTGCTTTTCAATGTAGCTATGGATGCTTTTACTGTTCGTTTTTCAATAAAATTATTAATTATGTATTCCTCACAGTAATTGGGTTTAGTTGTTTTGCTGAGAAATTTATATGGCAGTTGAACTTGTCACGGAACCCAGACTCAAAATCAATATGGTGGTGAATGGTTATTACAGAGTACTCTAGGTATGCTCTTAGAAAGTCCCACAGCGTCCCCTAATGTTCAAGGATAAAACCTGAGTTATTAAAATAAACGAAGTTATTTTCAAAGGCACAATTTCGCATATTAGGTTGTACATTCAGCTTATTAATATGCCACAGACAGTAGATAGTACGCAGTTTGTTCATCAGGTCTTACTGCTAGGTTTCATGAGGATGTTATGTTGGCAGTCAGTTCTGATTCCCCCCTGTTTTGAGCAAGTGTGCACAAAGCCTTCCTTACAGCAGTTGTGGGAGAACTAGTTACTTGTGTACAGTACACCGAAAATGGAAAATACCTTTCAAATATTAGTACATTCTCCCTATTATTTCTTTTGGAATAATCTATTCATACCATAACAAATATTGCTGTCAGTTACTATTCTCTCCTTTTATACTCAATGCATATTTGCATTCTTGAAAGATTTGTAGCTGAGAAGCTTTTTTCTTATATTTACTCATTCGATTTTCCATTAGGCTAGAAGAAACTTCCCTGTTCTATACTTAACTTACTTGTTCTTAATCCAAATGCAAAAACTGGTAGATGAGTGTTTCTGACAATATTAATGTTTTTAGTTGAATACTGTTTTTCTTAGGCCACTTATTCTTTGTTATATGAACGTAATATATTTTGCTGAAAACTGAATATTCCATTTTTTTGTTGTTTTTGCCTAAGTTTGACTCTGGATAACCACAACTAACGTGGCAGTTGCATGGTACTTGAAAGAATCCAGAGAGTTGACTAGATAAATGTGCAAATGAATTAAAAGTCAAAGGTTATGCTATTGTTTACTGTAAATATAATTTGTGAGTTTAGAAGCAACATGTCATTTATGCAGTGTACTCGAGACCAAAACATAACAGCAGCTGGTAGTTGTTTGCAAAGAGCACTTCAAATCAATTTATAAAATTAACTTGCTTTGCATGTATTGAATCTTTAAGCTGAAAGGCAACACAGAACTCTGAGTTGCAAGAAGGTAAGGTTGGTCTCTTCTCCCAAGTAACTAGCGATAGAACAAGAGGAAATGGCCTCAAGTTGCGCCAAGAAAGGTTTAGACTAGACAGTAGGAAAAATTTCTTTACTGAGAGAGTGGTCAAACATTGGAACAGGCTGCCTAGGGAAGTGGTGGAGTCAACATCACTGGAAGTGTTCAAAAAACATGTGGATGTGGCACTTTGGGACATGGTTTAGTGGGCATGGTGGTGTTGGGTTGACAGTTGGACTTGATCTTAAAAGGTCTTTTCCAACCTTAATGATTCTATCATTCTATGGTTCTATAAATACGTGTTATGTTGTTCACTTAAGTGTGTTCCAAAATTGATGTAATGTAATACTTTATGTACAGTATATGTGAATAATTCTTAGTTTCTTTGAAGATACAGAAACATGAGTAAAAACAATTATTGTATCTTTTGTTAGAACAACTAGTGCTCTGCCAGTCACCTGTGGGTTAATACTTGAAGACTTTGCATTGCATCTAAAGTTTAACTGCTCTGAAAATGTCTAATTTGTAACAATTACCGATGATCTATTGTATGCCAGTACCCATAGAAAAGTGATCATGTTGCTGTTCTTTTTCTTAGTTGCTTATGTGCGTGAAACAAAATCCTGAGTAACTTGTCAGAACTGTGGGGTGAATGATTATTCTCCGTTCTGAACCTAGTTGTTACTTTAATTGCTGAGAGTAACTTTCATCTACAGTTACATTTTCTTCTGCATTTGCTTTGTATTTGGAGAGTGAATGTTTTGTTTGGAAATACACGATTGTCTATGAGGGTAAAATTCATGTCCTTGAGACATGAAATTAATTGGTAAGAATAAGCAATATGAATTTCTTTCCAGTCACAACCAACATGTGGATTGAGCCTTTGTACATGGGATAGATCCCAGTGATGGGATGTAGTAATATTAGCTTAAAAGAAGAATCAGTTCCACATTAAACTGTTTTGGTTTTTTTCCCCCCAGTAATAATTCTGTGACAGGTTAGGTTGTTGATTGTTTTGGTTTAAGCTTTTTTGTTTTGATGTGGTTTTCAGGATGAAGGTTCACTGTGTTGATCTATTTTTGTCTGCTTCTGGGAATGTCTATGTACATTATAGCTCTGAGAAGATTACAAAAGTGGATTTTTATTGTTGCTGTTCTGTATTGTGGTATACTGGAAAAAATTCTGCATATTTCGTAGTGATGGGAGGTATTGCATGGAAATCGTAATTGTCTTAATTCAAACTAAGGCATAGGAAAATGGTATATAATGGATTTGAAGCTAACAAAATCTGCTGCTTTATATTTGGAAAAAGTAAACCATCTAGGTATCAGGACAAAATTACTAACCTAGGAGAAACAGAACAGCAGAGCATACATGCATAGTTACTGAAAATGGTGATTAGGTTAGGAATTGCTGCTTCAGTAATACAACAGTCATTTTCATGACCTGTGGTGTTTCCAAAGTTGTAATAGAGCAATATTCTTTAATGACTGTGTGCTGGGGGATACAGAGAGATTAATATGATGCAGGAATATTGTAGGGAAAACCTGTGTGTAGGGTGTAAATACATCAATGGAATAGAAATTTCACCACAGTGGTGGAATAATACCAGGATGGACTTGTATTTAATGAAGGGTAAATGAGAGCTCCTTCTGGAACTAGGCAGTATTTTAAAGTGAAAATTTCCACAGACTAATCTATTTTGATTCTTCTGTGACAATCATCACCATCATATCTATGTGCATCAGCTTGTACTTGGATAAGTTTATATGAATTAAATTAGCCTACTAAAAAGTCTGCATAGTTGCATCCTTACAAAAAATTACTGTAATGTAAAAGTTGTTGAAATGTATAGCTATAGTGCGAAATGAGGGTCAGGCTGCATGGCAGTAGTTTGCTCTGGCCTTGTATGATGAAAGGTTGTTGAAAAGGCACGTGTTAGAAAGATCACACAAATCCTTATACCAAGCAGCATCCTGTTCATCATGGTTCCTAGACCAGATATAACCATGTCTTCAAGTTGTACCAATCTCACTTAAAACAAAAGCTTTTGTGCTCAATTTTATATTTCATAGGTTGCAACAGAATTGGGCTCATTTGTGTCTTTTGGTATTTGCTGTTATGAAAGTCTTCCTTGTTTTCAAACCATATATACCTGGGTTCTAGTGTGATGCTGTTGATTTATAGAAAAAATGTATATTGCAGTTGACAGATAAATTGGTTATTTCAATGGATTATGGACCTGTATATAGTATAGTTACTAATTTCTGAACTAGATCAGATAAGAAATTTCAAACTAACAAAGCGGTCTTAGCTGGGTAGTTGTTTTGCATATAGGTTGTAATTCCTTCCTTCCTGTTCCTGCCTTCTTGTAGAAGCACATCAGGGGCCATTTTATTTCCTTTGTGGATGACTGCTAATGCCTTGTTTTTACAGCTATTTTTCCTATCATACTTCTGTGGGTAATTTTTAAGTACCTAGATTTGCAAATATATTGTAACCTGGGGCTTTCTGAATGTTACTTGATGAGTTTCTGCAGGCTGTTTGATAAACAGTGTTTTCTAATGTGCAGGCAAGTGTAAGAAAAAATAAACATTTTATACATAGAGAGCTATCTAAAGAGCATCTCTGCTCCATATGTTGTAGTACCCACGAGAGGCTCATTATAATCTCTGGACCTTTTGTGCACCAAATACTTCAGTCCAGATAATGCTGTGCTCCATCTGCCTTAATCTCTGAGCTGCACAATGTGAAATTCTTAATGCTTTGACCTGCTATGTGCTAGCATTTTTGATCTTGGATTTTTCTTGTCCATGTTGCCATTTCAAACAAGTTTTCAAGGTTGTTGCTTTGAAGTTTGTCAGTTCTACTGAATTATTCTGGTTTTTTTTCCTAAACCAAGGATAATTTATAAATAATCATAAGTGCATGGACATCCCTAAATTATTTTAACTATGTTTTACGTGTTTGATTTTGTTGTGCCATCTTTTAAGTGTTGTGATTTGTTGATTTGTGTCATTGACTGGGCAGAGATCCAGAAATATGTGGTGGTGAAATTATTTTTTTCTGCAAAGAATCACAGAATCACAGAATCACTAGGTTGGAAAGGACCTTTAAGATCATCAAGTCCAACCATTAATCCAGCACCACCATGTCCCCTAAACCATGTCCTGAAGCGCCACATCCACACGTTTTTTGAACACTTCCAGAGATGGTGACTCCACCACCTCCCTGGGCAGCCTGTTCCAATGCCTGACCACCCTCTCAGTGAAGAAATTTTTCCTAATATCCAATCTAAACCTCCCCTGGCGCAACTTGAGGCCATTTCCTCTTGTCCTATCACCAGTTACTTGGGAGAAGAGACCAACACCCTCGTCGCCACAACCCCCTTTCAGGTAGTTGTAGAGAGCGATAAGGTCTCCTCTCAGCCTCCTCTTCTCCAGACTGAACAAGCCCAGTTCCCTCAGCCGCTCCTCATAAGACTTCTGCTCCAGACCCCTCACCATCTTCGTTGCCCTTCTCTGGACACGCTCCAGCACCTCAACATCCTGCTTGTAGTGAGAGGCCCAACACTGAACACAGGATTCAAGGTGTGGCCTCACCAGTGCCGAGTACAGGGGCATGATCACTTCCCTACTCCTGCTGGCCACGCTATTTCTGATACAGGACAGGACGCTGTTGGCCTTCTTGGCCACCTGGGCACACTTCTAGCTCATATTCAGCTGGCTGTCAACCAGCACCCCCAGGTCCCTTTCCGCCGGGCTGCTCTCCAGCCACTCCTCCCCAAGCCTGTAGCGTTGCATGGGGTTGTTGTGGCCAAAGTGCAGGACCCTGCACTTGGCCTTATTAAACCTCATACAGTTGGCCTCTGCCCATCGATCCAGCCTGTCCAGATCCCTCTGCAGAGCCCTCCTACCCTCCAGCAGATCAACACTCCCACTCAACTTGGTGTCATGTGCAAACTTACTGAGGGAGCACTCAATTCCCTCATCCAGATCATCAATAAAGATATTGAATAAGACCAGCCCCAGAACCAAGCCCTGGGGAACACCGCTTGTGACTGGCCGCCAGCCGGATTTAACGCTGTTCACCACAACTCTCTGGGCTCGGCCATCCAGCCAGTTCCTCACCCAGCGAAGAGTAAACCTGTCTAAGCCACGAGCTGCCAGTTTCTCCAGGAGAATGCTGTGGGAGACGTTGTCAAAGGCTTTACTAAAGTCCAGGTAGACAACATCCACAGCCTTTCCCTCATCCACTAGGCAGGTCACCTGGTCATAGAAGGAGATCAGGTTGGTCAAGCAGGACCTGCCTTTCATGAACCCATGCTGGCTGGGCCTGATCCCTTGGTTGTCCTGCAGATGCCCTGTGAGCACTCTCAAGACCAACCGCTCCATAATCTTCCCTGGTACAGAGGTCAGGCTGACAGGCCTGTAGTTCCCAGGATCCTCCTTCCGGCCTTTCTTGTAGACGGGCGTCACATTGGCAAGCCTCCAGTCTTCTGGGATCTCCCCTGTTAACCAGGACTGCTGATAAATGATGGAGAGTGGCTTGGCAAGCTCCTCCGCCAGCTCTCTCAGTACTTTCGGGTGAATCCCATCAGGCCCCATAGACTTGTGGGTGTCCAGGTGGCTTAGCATGTCCTTGACTGCTTCCTCCTGGATTACGAGGAGTAATGAATCCACTGGCATACATTTAAACCTGCTGTATATTTAGCTTTCAGTGTAAAACAGGCATAGCACTGGATTTCAGAATTTTACTCTGGAAATGTGATGCTCTTAAAATCTACAGATATTTAGAAATCTTTTAAATTTTGCGTACCAGAAGGTTCCACTCAGTATCATTAAACATTGATACTTCACAGAGATATTATTTTTACAAAGCACTTGAACCAACTGGTACCTACTGATTTATTACTTGGATGAATTTACAATTTTTGTGGTATATATGATTACCATCTGTTATTGTTTATATATTATGAAATCATGTTATGTCTTTCAAACTTGATAGCATATCTTTATATACCTATGAAATAATTAGCTTCTTGTCCTTAACATTTTTGTTGGCTGTTACTGTCCAACACTTCTTCAGATTCTATATAATTAGATTTAAAGCTGTTAAAAAATTGACTATCCATTCTGGAGGATATTCTGCTTTAAAAATAAGTAAACCATTAATTTAAAGGAGCATTAGAAATAACTTCTTAACCTCAGATTCTAAGAATAAAGTAAATTAGAGACGTGAAAATCATTTCAACCTTGGTAAAATTTGTGATTAACTTTGAACATTGGACATAAATTTTTTTTATATATATGATAGGCACATGTGAGATTTATGCATTTTTAAATGAACCCATTCATTAATTTGAGATATAGAAGTAAATATAAAATAATACGTATAATTAGCTCTACAATATAAACATAAAATAAATGTAAACTAGAAAAAATCTGTATTATAAATCTAAATTTTCTCCTTAATATAGAGAAAAATGTATCAAATTAAAATATTTGATTCAATTTGATCAAATTGAAGTTATGGCAATGTTTCATTCAGTAGTTTTTACAAATTTTCTCAATTTGAATATGTTTCCTAAGAAAATAGTTAATTAGAGTGCATTGAGGTTATACACTATAATGTCTAAGAGAAGAATATTATCTCCAGGAGTGATAGCTATCTAATGTTTTCTTTATTTTTAAACAAATATTCCAACCAGAAAATAATTTGGGTTTTTTTGGGTTGTTTCTGAAATTTGTAAGGATCTTTGTTGTGTCTACTCTTTATTACCCTAAATGGTTTCTTGCAACTGCAGTAAGTGCTTATCTTTACTTTTTTCCCTTCTTTTCTCCTAAGATCACCTAAGTATAAGAAAAGAAAATATTGCACATTTTAATCAAGCAGTATTTAATCAAGCAGTTGAGGATTATCCACTCATGTGTACAGTTACGGGTAGAAGATAATGCTGCAAACTGTCTTTCTGCTGCCTACATTCAAGCTCTTCCCCTGTGGCAATGCAAGACAACTTGAAGCCCCTCTTACTGAAAGAGCGATGAGTAACCTTCCATTTCCTGGCAGTTGAATGATGAACTATTGTGTCAACAGTTGCATGGCAGCTCTGCATGTGCATATACTTACCCTGTGGTAAATGCTTGCCTGTGGTTTTTGGAGGGGGAAGCTTATGAAATAGACCTGGCAGAAATGTTCACACTGGTCAATGAGATATGGACATGTAGTAACTTCTTACCCTTGTGTTAAAAGATGTTTTGTTATATGGAAGGACATAAGGTTAAAGATGGATTCGTTTATAAGCAGTTCTTCTCGAACTGTTTACAATGTGTCTGCATATGTTTGGGAAGAAGGGCTTCTACAGTAGAATTGAGTCATCTATAGGCCCTGCTCAGTTTGTGTCCTGTAAGCCCCCCCTTACTGTGGGAGGTGGGGAACGAGGAAACTTTCAGAATGTGGTGACTGGAAATGAAGGATTCATCTTAGTGTGGATGGAAGATAAAACCAGGTTTGTTCAGTTGCCTCAGGAAGGAGGGAAGGAAAAAAAAATTCAGGGCAAGTAGAGAAGTCCTTCAGCATAACAACTGTTGTTGGCTTTGGTGGCTTTGCAAATCGATTGCTTGAGGGGTGCTTTTGGTGTTTTCCCCTTATCTTTTTTCATACTGTGCCTTGTAATACTGCATGTGTCCAAAACCACGAAAGCAGGACCTGAACTCCCAGCTTTGTCCACAGCCTCTTATTACTCCCAGTGTTGCCTTGACCAAGTGATGTACTGAGAATGTAGCATTTTGTCTTAACTGTTCTAACCTGGCTGCTAGATTCTGTGTCACTGTTAATTAGCTTGTAGTTCCAGGAGCATATGGTTGATCTCCTGTGGATTGTCTGACCAATTACTTTTCTTCAGATGCTAGGTTTTTCTGTAGATACTAGCGTGGGGCTTTTGCAAGAAGTTTATAACAAGATCTGTCAATGGATTTAGTAGAAGGAATGGGGTGAACATTCATGCTTCATTATTAATGAAAAATAGGTTTGACTATGAGGAATTTAAAGAGTAAGTGAATTAGTCTGATTTCTTAAGATTTTAGAAAAAAATTCCTAAACAGTCATATTGTCAGGCAGTGCCTTTCAGCTCAAAGAGAGACCATAGAGAACGTGGTGGATATGTTTGTCGGCAAGGTCTCAAAATTGTGTTTTGAGGCTGACATTGTTTTTAGGATGGAGGAGATCTGAGATATGCCAGACCTCATAGCAGAGGAGTAGAATTCCATACAGAAAACTCAAGAGGCAAAGTTCAGAATCAGTAGGTTGAGAGGTGTGTTAAGGTGTGTGAAATGCTATAGTGTGTTAAATGGTAGACAAAAAACTGATTTTTAGAGATTCTATTTTTATGTTGAATAATTCTAAAGGTAAATCTGTGCCGATTAAGGCAATAGTCTCTTTTGGTGGACTGATTCCAGTAATGAGTTCTTAAATGATAAGCTGAAAGTAAAGCATTTTAAGATTTGTCTTGAATTGAGGTTTTTGTTCTGTTTCACAACTATTTCAAATTCTTTGTGAAAGCTGTTGATGCAACTTCAAAATGTTTTCATTAAATGTGCAGAAACAAAATATAATGGAATTACAAGCGTTAAGTACATTTAGTCTTTCTACTAGTTAAACTTGTGTTATGAGCAAGAGTTATAGATGATGGTGAAGTATCTCCACTTTACATCTCTTTTACCTTATTTTTTTTTTAAAAACTTGTGAAGGTGAATGTCAGAAGTAATAGTAAGAATGTTCCTGTCTTCTATAAGACAGATCTTGTCATTGCAAAGGTATTAATATCTATAAAGAATTTTAGTGAAGAATATGCTGATGGCTTACTTTGTAGAACTGGGTGTCCTTCTTTAAGCATAATGCTTTATGGAATTAAGAAGCCATATCTGTGATGGAAATACTGCTTTCAGTACTATTTCATCTGAGTGACTTGAATTTATATTTTGCATACAAATAGTTCATCACTTCCATATTTCTGCAAATGCAACAAAGAAAAAATGATTATACAGTGAAATTCTAAATACTCTACTTGTAAGAGGATTGAATGAAACTGCATATGTTTATTTTTTCCGTTATTTTGGTTGAAAAATAATTCTGTGTTCTTGAATATAAACACAGAAAGACTCAAGATATCAGGGCACGGTCTGTTTTCTCCTTCTATTACTGTCTGTCGGAGTTAGGATGTGATAGAGGGAGCAGGGACTCCACAAACTGATCTTGTGTGGGGTCTACCAGGGATTCATTAGGTGGAAACAACAGTTTAAATTTAATTTTCTGATAGGTGAAGGACAGCATTTCTTATAGTGAAACTGCAGTTATGTAAAATAGTCTTGTACCCTTGCAGCAGTACCTGGGTACTCAGCTTGCTTTTCAGAGGTATAACTAATATGATCGAACAACTTGCATTTCAGTGTACTTTGTAGATATTTTTCAAGAATGTCCAGTGGTTCAGGGCTAAATAAATAGATGGGACATAGCATAATAAATGGTGAGCTAGAGTGGAATAGCCCCATGGGTCACTACTTAGCTGCCAAGTCTACCGATATGCTTTTTCTGATGTAGTAGTGAGCAAGGAGTCATTGTGTTACTGTGTGTCCCTATGATATACGTGACAATTTGAATTGATTTTACATGTTTGCAGTTACCGCAAGTGTGGAAATGATGTATTTGTGCATTTTAATGTATGAAGATACTTAATGAAGAGATGGTAATAGACAGCTTTTCCTTACATAACACAGTCCGTCTTTGGGGGTCACAAATTAATAATTACCAGTGCATGGGGAGAAAACTATTTACAGAATCTTGGTTGTAAACTCTAACTGAATGCTCTGTAATTGGTTATTTCAATCTTGTTGGGTTTTTTTGTTTGTTTGTTTTTTAGTTTCAGAAATACTTAATTAGACTTTGGTTATATCAGTTTGCTTGTTGCTTAGCTGAACTGTTCCCACTGAGTCATTTTTATTAAGTACTTCTGCTAGCACAGGATCACAAGAAATGGTCAAGTTAGCTACAGGGTAAATGTCAAGTATCAAGGTCTCTTCTGTAGAGTAGACTTTTAAATTCTAATGAAGATTTCTGTTTTTTCATTCTTATGTGCACATGCATTTTTTTTAAACTGTGGATATTGGGAGGCCCTAACAGATAATGTAATTAATTTATTCTTAACTGCTCCTTGTGGGATTGCTACAATGTTGTTACTTAAAATTTGTTTTATAACAACTTTTTTTTTCCATTTTATTCATGTTTTTCAGATTATGGCACAGGCTCAAGGTGTGGGGAAAAGATACATTAAAGCCTTTTTTAAAGGTTTCTTTGTTGCTGTTCCAGTAACGGTGACTTTCCTGGATAGAGTTGCCTGTGTAGCAAGGGTGGAAGGAGCATCAATGCAGGTATTGCTGGAAATATCTTTTGTCTTTCAGGAAATGAAAAAGTGACTGTCCAATAGTAAGGTGGAAAAAAAATCTTCTTCTCAGTTGTTACTAAATGACCACACTGTATTATGGAGTAGCTTAATTTCAACTTTGTTAAACAAACACTTCTATGACGTGAAAAGAAAAAGCTTTTGAGAACAAAACTTGCCAAAATTCTGTCTCAGTAAAAGGAAAATGTATAGGTAAGTAGTGATAAAGCTATATTTTTTTTATATCTTCCTAGTCATTTAGAAATAAAGATTTTGTCCTTGGGATTGAACTGATAACTCACAAAAAGGCTTTATTAATTTTTAGTGGCTGTATTGTAGTAATTGTAAGGCAAAACTGGTTCTTGCTATACTTGCTTTTACTGATGAACAAGTATGGCACCATTTCAGTGAAGAATACTGAAAATGGCATGAACCTAATATTAATACCTACGCTTTTCAGGACATAAGTATCAGTTCACTGTTTTTACTCTGGTTATACTGAATATTTATACAGTGTAAGCAAATAACTGTGAACAGGCTGCATAACATTTAGAAGGTAAATAAATACTCATGATAGTGAACAGCTGCTTTGTTTCCTCTGTTATTGTAGTTAGCCAATTTTTGTATTGTTACCTTGCGTTTTAAATCATATGCACTGTATATTTCTGTGCATCACCACTGATAACTATAATTTATTGTGTTCCAATGTTGCAACATTCCAATTAGCAGAGACTAAAGATTTGATTCTCGGATGCCAAGCCCTCTTTTCTGATTATCTGAGGTCAGAACCTTGAAGAAAGGTTTCACAGCGATCAAGACCAGCTGCTGGAGTTTTAATTGTGCAGCATTCACGCAGACAAAACTTGGGCTAGAACCTGGGCTTGGCTGATTCGTGTTTCATGCTAGAGAAAAGCAGGCACTAGGGAGGAGGTAATGGTAAGGTGGCATTGTCCCTTTTGTGGCAGTCTGTAATCTGGTGTTTAACCTCTGTCAAGAAACCTCAGCTGGCCTAGAAAGCGGCTCTCACCTCAAGAACAGGGATCAAAGTAAAATCGTACTCCAGTAATTCAACAATCCAAGACCAGAATTTAGGTGTAACATAAGTTACCTTTGCCCTTTTCATGAATGCTATTCTGAATATCATTGTTGCCCAATGAAAGGTAGGAGAACCTCAGGGCTTACAGTTACAGAGCCAGAAATTTGCACTACAGAGGAGGAGAGGAGTGGGAAACTGTGAAAAACAGTTTCATTTTGTTTTTACTATCTTCAGACAGGAGAAATTCAAATATATAACACAGCATCTAAGTAAGTACAAAATCAGCCAAATGAATACAATTCTCCATTTTCCATCTCCCCATTTTTTTCCCTCTGTTGAGATCTAGGGCCACATGCATTATTCAAGATGCAGATGCATCCTGGATTTTATGGTTTTGGTGGGGGTTTGGATTTGGTTTTTGTTGTTGTTATTTTGTTTTTGTGAGGTTTTTGTTTGGGTTTTTTTGTTTATGTTTTTGCTGCTAGTGAGCATGACCTGAGCATTTAATTTCCGAGAGATTGTTTTTTTAACATGCCACATTGCTGTTCATTGTTTGGTCTTTTCTGTCTCTGACATAATGTTCTATTTGACATCCATTCTTGTTTGCATAGTTTTACCTCAGTAGCTGGAAAGATTTTCTAGATTTCCCTACTCCACAAGTCTATTGAGCCACTCTGTTCAAGACCTCAGTTTTATGTTTCCTGTGAAGTCAAAAGTCTCAAGTGTTAGGGAGTGCTCTGGTATTGTTCTGGAGTGTTGCTTCTGTACTTACTTGAAGGGCATATAGTTGACTGTGGTTTATCCATGGAACATTTGAAAAATACTACAGTTACTTGCTCAGACTTATTCAGCCTGACAAAGAAGGATATGCACTCTTTGTAGTGGCTAGGGGAAGCAATATGTATATGCAGTGGGTGATTAATATCTAAGCTCTTCCCTTGATGTGTCTGTTGACTAAACATTCCCTCTGTTGATTGAAGTATGGGTAGCTAATTTCACTGACATCTCAGTGTCTGTAAAATTCTGTCTCTGGTTTTATTCTGGACTGTAGCACTGAAGTACAAGGTTTTTTTAAACTTCTATGCTTATGGATGTTTTTCAGACTACAGAAAAAGCCTTCCTAGTGCTTTTAATAAGATACTAATTTGCTTGCCAAGATTTATTAGACAACTAACTAGGTCTGACAGGGGCATAATTATAAGGAATATATCCCTCTCTTGCAGAGTAGCTTGAAGGAGTACTGGTCATCATGTTGCAATTCTGTCTGTTTACTGTGTTCTCTGAAGAGTGATTTATGTTGAATGTATCTGAAAGCTATGGGTATGAGGGAAAGTGAAGTTCAGTGAGCATGTAGTCATATATCCACCAGTCACATACTTCCAATGATATCTTATTGTCTTTAATTTGAAGATACCATGGTATGATTCCCAGCAATTTGTAACAGACCTCTAAAACATCTAGCTGGCTTTGTGTACTCATCATTGTGGCTCCTGCTGAGCCTGAAATTAAAAGTTCTGACAAGAAGCAAGGAATAAATCTCTCTGTGTCATGCTTGCTCTCCTACTCTTGCTCTCTGTTGTGTGCTCTCTCTCTCCCTCTCCCCTTTCTGTTTTTGTTTTGGACCAGCCTTACTGCTGCTTCATGGTTACTGACGATGGTAATACTGTTTGACACCCTGGCAAGCATGCTGCATAAACGTTCTAGTGAAAATACAAATTTTCTGATTTATTCCCAGTCAATTAAGACTGACTTAATGCATTTCATTGTCTCAAGCTGATTTTGTGTTTCTACAGTGCTTTCAGCCACCTGTCATAATTCTTTCACTTGTGCTGACTTCAGTGTATATGAGTATTAACTCTAACCTATAGGGGATAACAGTGAACTATTGCAGTTTGTAATTTTAACATATTTTAATTGTTTCACTGCCTTCTTTTTTCTTTTCAAAATTACTGTTTTTTTAATCCTTACGAGGTGTTTTTTGTTGCTTAACATTTTACAGACAGATGTGCTTATGTAGTGTTTTGCTAATAGTGGGTTTCAAGTGAGTTGTAATGTGTTTACAACATTGAATGTAAGTGACACAAATGACTGGTAATATGATTTCTTAACTGGCTGTTGCGGATTTTTTGTGACTCCTCTTGTAATGCTGGATATATACTTTAACATGTTTGCTATCATATGGATATCTTTTTTGCATCTTGATATCCATTTATATTTTTTTTTCTATTGAGTTTCATTGCTTGTCTGGTGTTACGAACTCTTCATGCATAATGATGTGGGAAAGGGAACCCCCCATGGGTATATAAATTTGTAAATTCATTAAATCAAATGGACTGCTTTCGAGTGAGATGGAAGATGACAGTGTATGTGCAACTTTATATGCAGGTTCTGTTGCAAACAGTTCAATACCAAGGATTATAGCAAGTAGCCTGACCAGCGATCTTTGACAAAGCACACTTGTTTCAGCAGCAAACATTATCGAATGTTCTATTCCATTATGCATAATAGCAGTTGTAATTATTCTGTGGCAGTTTCTCCTAACTTTATTATTAGGATTACTGTACCTAAGCTTGTGAGCTCATGTGAATATTCTTTCTGTTCCCCAAGCTATAAGCAAATAAATTGTGACCTTCTGGTATTCACTAGCAGCATAACAACTACCAAGTTAATCATTATTTATAGTAAAAGGGCATGCTTTTACCCTCCTACTTATGGAACCTCGTCTCCTGTGAGGCTTCATCGTATGGCTGGGGATCTCAATTTGCATGCTTTTAGCATTAGATTAGTTAGTAGTTGGAAAGAGTGAATGTTTTGTGACTTCTGCACCACAGTTCTAAATTAAGACCTGTGTGTCTCATCAGTAGCAGGCCATTATGCTAAGAACTTGGGCAAACAAGTTGTAATGCTTCAAGCTAGAGGAAGGAAGAAGCCCCTGTATTATTTTGTTTCTTATAAAAATGAAGAGTCCTTGTGAGCCTGTTTGTTGACTACTTTTTCAGAAGCTGTATTTTTGTTTTGCTAGACCTGAGACCTTACTGCTAGTAAAAACGTGGTGGGGAATAGGTTGTTTCTGAACATACTGCATTAAATTATTTTTATACTTTTTGGCTTTTTGTTATGGAATCACAATTTATGCTATTTACATTAGAAAAAGACTTGTTGAAGGATTTAGATACTTTTTTTTTTTTACAGAAGTTTTCTCCCAGTTTTCATACATGTACCAAAATAGTTTTTTTATCTGTGCATTTTGAATATGTCAGTGTTGCTTTGTGGGAAAGAAAAAAAATTATTCTACATTGTCATATTTCTCTCAAACATAATTCTAATACGTAATGAGTTGGGTATCCACTCTGTATGTCAAAACCACATGAGCAATGTATTGTTGAAAATAGCAAGCATTATAGTGTTACATTTAGAATGCTTTAAGTTAAAAAGAAATCTATTTAAACTTTAAAGCATTTCCTCTCTTTAAATAAAGAGAACAGTAGGAATCAACTGGGATAATGCAACTAGGACAATACTGTAACCACCTGGTATATTTCTCTGTAAGGAGAAGTTGATAGAGATGTAGTTGCAAGGAAAAGTTTGTGAACAATCATGGAAATCTTTTTTAACTGTCAGCTGTGAAATACATTATCTCTTGGAGCAATGGGTTTGAAATTTCCATTTGTTTTGACCTTTTCTTTTGGCACTTTTAGGTAGATACTTTTGAGTACCGAACAGTTTACTTTGTGAGAATATGCCATATATATGATTCCTGCTTTGTAAGATCTGTTTCTTTGCCTGATGTCTAGTACCGTTCTTAGCTTCTGGCCCATGTGTGCCTGCATTGGTAAAATGCGTATGACTGAATTGTTTGTCAGTTTGTATTTAAAGAATTTGCACTTAAAGATACTATCCTTTGGTGGAAGATGTTATGAAGGTGGAAAATCATTCTGGCAAATTCTGATCTAAAAAAAAGTCAAGTATCTTCTTATTAGCTTCTAGTTTTCATTTATATAGCTCTTTCACTGCATAGACTCTAGTAAATAAAATAACACTGAGTGTTAATGTACTTAAAGCTTAGACTTGGACCATATTTCTGTGGATTTTAATGTGATCTGCTTTGATCTGCAGACTTACTTGACTAGAAATTTGCCCTATAGTCCACAGATCAAAATGGAGCCTTGCTTGCTGTTTAGCTAAACATATTGTGTAATTTCCCTTCCCCACCTGTATTTATTCTTTTGAACTGTCATATTCTGTACTGTTCATGTGAACGATACCTGTTCAGGGCCTCAGCACATTTTTTGATGCACATTAAAAAAACATTTTTTCACAAGTCCCATTTGAAAAAGGTCTTTATCAGTTGATCTGTCTAGTGAAGATGATTGAGGAAACTGTAGTAAAAGTAGCTTTTAAAGTTAAAAATAAATACTAAGTATCCATTCTGGTTTGGGAACATACTTTACTGAATAAAAATACAATTAAATGTAACACTGTGTAATTATATGTGTTGAGAACCTGGATCGGTTTGCTCATCAAAGGTACAGTCAGTCTGGGGAGGGGAATCTCAGAGGTGAATGTCTGGTGTTACAGGACCAAGTTACGCTGTAAGGTGAACACTGAAAACTTCTTTACAAAAAATCAAATTCTAGCAAATAGTGCAACTATCATACCGTTGAGTGGCTTCCTAGTCTCAATACTCTGCTTTATTACATATTTCACCTAACTCTAGAGTCTAAAATAGAGCATCTGCTGGCCAACTTGGAGATACCGTAATTGTATTTGAAGAGTCTGAATAAGCTACCAAAAGACGTTAGTCTGGATTATCCTTAAATACTTTCTGTCTAATAAGAGGAGTATTTGTATTGAAATAACCCCTGTAAAAGCCAATGAAGACAGTACTGTGATGGGCTGCTTCCTTCCTCTGCCATTTCTGACGGGTTAACTCAGAGCCAACATTAGCAGGTACCCTAGTTTTGAACCAAGTCACACAAAATAATTATGTACAGTTCTGTGTACCTCCTAATACTCTGTGTTAATTAATTACTTTTTTTTTTAATGTTCATGTTAGTGAACTGTCTCTTTTCACTGTATGGTTCTGTGAGAGTTGATGCTTCTTTGTATCCTGTTATGGAAGGCCCATGTTTACTGGCAGTTGTCAGTATATGCTGTTGGTGTAGGGTTTGTTTCTTCCCTTTGCAAAGAGTGCTGATATGAGTATTGTTACAAGTATGTATTTAATTTTTAGTGCATTGTGCTTGTATAAGCAGTAAGATGCCTGCAGAAAGATTGCTTTTTCTGGGAATTAGTGTTCTCGGTTCTCCTTTGTTTTTAATATTGAATGATATACAGTAAAGGCAATCATTTCATCAGGCTTGTCATAAGTGTGTATCCTGTGTAATTTAATTTACATACAGTAGTATATTGAAAGATGTGAACTTGAACTGCAGGTTGCCATAAATTAATGACATTTAACATAGCATTTAATAAAGAAATATATTTCCCAGAACACAACAGATTCTTGGTCCTCTTATAGTAAGTGGGTACATTTTTACGGATTTTAATGGATTTCATCTGTTGATGGAATGAGAGTTAGGTGGAAGATTCATAAAGGAAATGTAGATCTAAAGCTGTTTTTTTCCCCCCCCTCTCTCAGCCTTCCTTGAATCCTGGGGGAAGACATGCATCTGATGTAGTGCTCTTAAACCACTGGAGCATTCGAAATTATGATGTACAACGTGGGGACATTGTGTCACTGGTGTAAGTAATTTTGCATACATTTCAATACATGCTTATATGAATGTTGAACCATCAGTATTTAATATTTAATCTAGAATACTGTAAGTATATATATGAACAAAGAACCGAAATTTTTTAATAATGCACTATTGTTATTCCTGTAATCAGTTTTCAAAATGCAGATGTTCAAAGAATGCATTACCATGTTTTTACTTGAAAGGAATGCAGTGTAAGATATTATGTGATACAGTATATAAGTGTACAAAAACTGTCAAGAAAGAGCTGTGAGATGAAGAGGGAAAATAGAATGTTTTGTGGCTTAATGGAGCATACTTTTTAAGTTGTTTTGTTATGCATTCATATTTGTGAGAAAAATAATGTTACATTACTAATTAATACTAACTTTTTTATCCTGAAGAAATCAGGCTACTGAATAAAATTTAAAATAAGATCACAAGAATTCAACTATCTCCATGAAGGACATATGTAGGAAAAAAAAAAAGTTTTACGATTATAGTGGGGAGGTCTATGTACCAAGACAAAAGGTGGCAGTGTTTCGCTGTTGAAAATATTCAAGACTAACTGAGGACAGAAACTCCATTTCAGCCTTAATGTAGTACAGAAGTGGAATGTCAAAGTGTGCATAACTGACCCAATGATATAATACGTACTCATACTACATACGTGGATAGTTTAAGCGTAAAGTTTTAGTTTTGAAAGTGAAATGCACAATATGTAGATTATAACAGAACTGTCTTCGGAAGCTATGTTATCTGGCTTCCTTTTCGTCATATATCTCTTACAATTGTCCAGGTTTTTTGCCTACATCTTCACTGTAGTGGTAATTTATATGACAATTTTCACTAACAGCTCTTAAAGCAAACTCATGTAATCTTCTTTTGTTAGAAACTTAAAATTTACTTTGTGGTCTGTCTTAACTGTCTGGCACGTAAGATTTCCTGTAAATGGTCTACCTACAAATACGAATTCATGTTTGCAACACCTAATATTGCGAAAGGACTCCAATTTCAGGTCTGCTTGTAAAACTTGATTTTGCCTGTGTGTACATCCCTCTGCCCAAGTCATGCTCTGGGGGTTGTTTAAAACAGTGACTGTAACTGGTTAGTAATTAATGGACTGAACAGAAGATGAGCTTGTTGTCTGATCAGAGAACAGAATGAATAGTTTCATTCTTATACTTCTTAAAGGTTTGTGGTACCATCTGAGCCATCTGCATTGATTGCTTTCACTTTGTTATATGTTTGGGCATGATAAAAAGCCCACAGCATCTAAAATATTAGTTGTATGTTTTGAAAAAAAAATGCCTATTATCAGTGAAGTTTATGTACATCCACATGGAAGAAGTCATATTGTATTTATACATTGTACTGAAGTTTTTCCTACTCTTTGGGGAAGTACACTGAATAATCAGGCTAGAGAATTCAAAGAGCACTTTAAGAACAATACAGAGAGAGTTAAACAATGTCAAAATAATATATTGAATAGATTTAATATGAAAATACTGAAGGAAATTTTATATATCAGTAACAACTTTTAAGTTGTTAAGTACTTCATTATATGGCTTTGTTAGAAGCAGTTTTGGCCTACTAGCTTATTGTAATGTAAAGATTTTAATTGTGTTGTAAAGACTTGCAGGATATAGCATCTGAATGTGGTTTTCTACCCACGTGAGTTGTTTGAGACTTAACCTTTGGTACATGAGGCTTTTATTGTGTAAATGGGTTAATATTTTTATCCTTTCCACTTCAATTGTTCACCTATGATTTCTATAACTCAGTAGTCAATAGGTATCCCCTGTATATGCATGAATTTTACTTGGTGGTCCTCAGATAGAGAATTTGGTTGATTTAGGCAAGGCATGAACAGGGGGGAAAGCCAGTCCGATCAGCTGCAGCTTTTTGTGTACCTGTCAAAAATTCAGATGAGAAAGTGTTGGTGTGACTGAGATAGGCAGATGGATATGTAAACCTTCTTTCATATCCTGCTTGGCTGCTTAACTTTTATCCACTGTCTCCTTTTTTCCAAGTCATAGTAGAAAATAGCTATAAGGTTGTGGGTGAGCGGTCTTTTGCAGAACAAGAGCTGAGGTCAAATATTCCTTCATGGCAGCTTGACCAGGGCTATCCAAGCTCTTTCCTTTCTTAATACTATCAGAAATACCACTGGTATTCTGGATAGGTGCTGTTTGTATCACAATTCTTAAAAAGGATTGTTGAGATCCAAACTGGCAAAGCCCAGTGTAAGTAGATGGCCAACAGCCAAACCTTGTAGCAAGGAGCTGAGTTAGTCTTGGTGCCTGTGGACACCCCGAGAGGATCAATCAGCCTGTGATTATGCTTGCGATACTGGTTGCAGATCTAGAAGTTTTTCCTCTATCATCGAATCTAGTTCTAGATGAAATGCAGATTTTTATTTGGTGACTTTGATTACAAATGAGCACCGTGTCCCCAAGCACTTGGTGGAGTTTATGCCTGGTTAAGGCATTAAATGAAGACTACATCTTTATGGAAACGTTTATCTGTCATCCCTGCCTTTGCATCTGAGGTAGATGTAACTATGCATCACAACCACAGCTGTGAAATTAGCCACTGTGTATGCACACATGTGCATATAGCTGGTTTTAGACATAATACTTAGAATGGCATTCGTCCTTAAAAGCATAAAATTAGTGTCAGATAAAACCAATGGAGAGAGTAAGTTGGTATCAAAGAATTACTTGTTTACTCACAGTTTAGTGTCTTACAAATCGTTAAATCTTACCTCAGCTTTTTAGAAGCTGTTTTAAGTTAATGTTTTTCCTTCTAGCTTGAACTCATCCTTATTGGTACCAGAATTGAGAGAACTTAGTGTTACATGTTACAACTTTTGCATTAAGTTAAGTTTGAGTTACGTTAATTCAGAACTAAGGAAAATTAATATCATCCTTAATTTGATCACTTGCTTGAGTGCTTCATTTAGATACTGCTATATTACTGGGACTTAATAAATTAACACCCCCCTCCCCCCCGGAATATTTTTTCAATAAATTAAATCATTTGCATTATTATGTGTTCCAGAATACTACCTTTGCATCTCTGAAACAGATGCATAAAAAAAAGTGTTATTTTCCTTGTTTTGGAAATGCATTTATTTATCTTCAAAGAGAGAATGTAGTCATGTGGCACATGAGGCCATCTTTAAAAGATAAATGGATGCATATTTTTGGCAGACGGACCTTGACCTTTCAGTAACTTTTGTGGTGAAACTGGCCTTTTGTTTTGTAAGAGCTCTGTTGAGGTAGAACTTTATCAGATATTGACGAATGAGTTATAGGATGAGTAAGCTTCTCCCAGCTGGTTTTACTCTGTGAAGTTTGAATGCCAACAGCATTCTAGCTGTAGCAGTATGCATCACAATGTGGGCTGTACAACTCATGCAGGTCCTTGGGAATATATGCTGCGACTGCACCTCCTGGTACTATTGGAGGTAGTGATTTTCTACTGCATATTAATGGAAATTTTTGCCAATTTACCTATACATAATTTGGTTTCTACTGTGTACAAATGCAGGCGTCGTTGTAAAAAGATGTTGCCAAAGAGTGATTTATAGCTCTAGAATTCATTTTGCATGTCTCTGCTGAAAACCTTATATCCTGAATGTGAAAGCTTGCTCTCTTTTTATTCCAAAATTCCCATCTTAATGTAGAGAAAAGTTGTTGCAACATGTAAAAGACTGCAAAATCAGCGTGTGTATATAGAATGGGTATTTTATCGATAGAAAAAAATTTAAGTAAGCATTTGAAATGAAGACACAACAGCATCAATTCAGAAATGCAAAATGTTTTTTTAGATAAATAAAAGTGTGGACATTGCCTTGTACTTTACTTGGTTAATAGGTTTTTAACAGAGGAGTTAACAATGACAGCAGTATAAATAGGATTGTTAGATTTTGAATGATGACATTTCGAGGCTGTAAGTATTCACAGATAACAATTTTAGCCTTTGGACGTTATGTAATAGAGCACCTTCTCAAGGTGTGACTGAGAGTAGGAAACTACTTGCTGGGTGGGCTGCCAGGTGTCCCTCCATTTCTAATTTAGAATGTGTGCTTATGTGTTAAATAAAAATAGCTACGCTAATGCAATCTGGAAAAAGATTGAGAACCAATGCTGTTCGTTCTGTACATTCTGAATGTAACATGCTTCTAAAGTTTTGAACTATAGTACCTAAATGAAAATGGTCAGTGTCTTTAAAAACATATTTTTAAAGGTCAGCTATAATAATAAGGAAATAGATGTATATTTTGTCAGCTTCTTGTGAGTTCTTATAGAAAGCATAATTGCTTTAAGTACAAAGGCAACTTTTTATGTAGAAAATTCCCTGACCTTTTTTTCAACAAAAAGCATGCTGCTTCTGTCCTATCCTGATGAAGGGTATTAAGTGGCTTCTGTCATTGCTTCCTCAGCCTTTCAGCAAACTCCCTTACTTTTTGTAATTGCTGAGTATTTTTGTGTAAGGTTATGTGTGTTTGATCTCGGAAAAATCCAGTGCAAATCAACATTCTGGAGGAAGAATCAAACTACTACACATGAGGTTTGTCTCTGCTTCAGTATTCCTCACTGACATCTATTCAGAAATGAAAATTGGAAAAGATAGTTGCCGTGATGATTTTATGTGATGGTTCAACAAGTTTCAGCCTATTCACACAAATCTGAATAATCCAAATTTTGAAGGAATGTGGTCCCGTTCAGTTGATAGAAACAAAAGTGTTCTCAAATGGTGCAAAGTGAATACATACTATTCATAAAACATCACTAATTGTAATCTCATTAATAAGACTAGCCTAGTAAAAAAAAAAAACACTAAGAAGGTACTTATTGAAGGAACTGCCTTGAATTTGAATCAGTAGTTGTAATTATGAAAAGGCTTTCTACTAAATTCTGATAGATGTAACATGAATGGATATTTAACGTTCCTTGCATTATTTTTAAGAAATCTTCTTTCTGACTAAAATATGGAACAACCTACCTTTTACGAATTTCTCTGCTTGACCTTCTTAAGTCTTCCAATTTCTATTCTATTTTTGTTTGTACTTAGGTCCCTGTACCAAGTCATCTGTCTTCTGGCAGGTAGGACACTGCAAAGGAGGTTGTGCTGACACAGAAGCTAAATAATCACTTTACTTTCTGGTCCACAGTGACCTCAGAAAATCTTTTCCTATTCTGTTCTTTTAGCTGGGGAAAAAAAAACCCTCATCTTTTCCTGGTAAAAATCAAATATGTAGTTCTACTTTTATTATCTGTCTTACAGTCTATTTTCAGAGTAGATATGATACTATATAAGTGTTGATAGTGTTGGTGAAGGACAGACTTGCATCTTGTATTTATAAAGTAAGTAAAATCCATTTTCTAAAGAAAGTTTTCAGATACCGTACATGATCCGCAGTTTTATTATGAAGTTCTCAGGAAGGGTTTAAGTAGGCAATTATTGTAGTACTGTAGAAACTGAGCAGTTGTGGAAGAAAGAAGTTGTAGTTAAAGTTATGGTTATTTAATTTGAAGTCTCTGGATATGAGTAGGAAGTTTACAAGATTTGATTGCAAGAATTGTTGCTGGAGAGAGTCTGGCTAGAATCTTTAGGCCAAAATGTAAAATATATGAATGTTATGGCTTACAGATTCTTTAGTGGTCAAATTGCAATTCGGAGCATTAAAAATAAATGTTTTATTTTCTAAAAAGTTAATGATGTGGAAGTCAGTTAGAAGGCCTAGGCCATTGGTGAAAGAGGTGTTAGCTGATCAGGAAGAGTGCTGTATTTTTGTAAGTGGTGCCAGTGAAAACTGCATATTCTGGTTGATTTTGATTTTATCAGCCTTGCTGTTGAATTAAGTACCTTGCTATTGTTGCTTGTCGAATATTTATTAGAGTATCCATTACAATACTACATTGCAAGTTTACTAAAAACCACTACATTGATTACCAAGTTAAGCTGATTGGATGAAAGCAAATATTCACCAAGGGCAAGTTCTGCCTGACCAACCTAGTGGCCTTCTATGATGGAGTGACTACATCAGTGGACAAGGGAAGAGCTGTGGATGTTGTCTATCTGGACTTCTGAAAAGCCTTTGACATAGTTTCCCACAACATCCTTTTCTCTAAACGGGAGAGAGATGGATTTGATGTGTGGACTGTTGGGTGGATGAAGAATTGGTTGGATGGTTGCATCGAGAGGGTACTAGTCAATGGCTCAATGTCCAGATGGAGATCGGCGATGAGTGGTGTCCCTTAGGGATCTGTACTGGGACCAGTACTGTTTAATATTTTCATCAATGACATAGACAATGGGATCCAGTGCACCCTCAGCAAGATGACACCCAGCTGAGTGGCGCAGCTGACACGCCTTAGGGATGGGATGCCATCAAGAAGGACCTGGAAAAGCTTGAGAATTGGGCCTGTGTGACCCTCATGAGGTTCAGCAATGCTAAGTGCAGGGTCCTGCACCTGGGTTGGGGCAACCCCCAGTATCAATACAAGCTGGCGAATGAAGGGATCGAGAGCAGCCCTGCCAAGAAGGACTTGGGGATACTGGGGGATGAAAAGCTGGACCTGAGCCAGCAATGTGCACTCGCAGCCCAGAAGGCCAACCATCTCCTGGGCTGCATCCAAAGAAACATGGCCAGCAGGTCAAGGGAGGTGATTCTGCCCCTCTACTCTGCTCTGGTGAGACCCCACCTGGAGTCCTGCATCCAGTTTTGGAGCCCTCAGCACAGGAAAGACATGGTCCTGTTGAACTGCGTCCAGAGGAGGGCCACCAAAATGATCAGAGGGATGGAGCATTTTTCCTCTGAAGACAGGCTGAGAGAGTTGGGGTTGTTCAGCCTGGGGGTTGGAGTAGATGGCTTTTAAAGGTCCCTTCCAATCCAAACTATTCTATGATACCGTGATTCTATGATTTAAGCTTACGTACATTAAGATAACATAAACCAGAATGTGTCCAACTGACAATTAAAAAAAGAAGAAATTGTCATTCTATCACAGCAACATATGTCAGGTAAAATTATTAAATCTACATAAGGTACTTGGTAGGCTATAGGTGGATCTGAAACCTTGCTATAAGATCAGTCATTTTGTCTCTAAAAGCAAACATTGAGATTTAATAACAGGAGGTCTTTTCCAGCCTTAACTATTCTGTGATTCTGTGAGACCATTACCTGAATCAGTTTTTTTTTATTCTAGTTAGCATCCCTTGAATAAATTTATGGACATCAGTGTGGTTGTCAGAAATTCTTTTCAAAATGTGAATTACCATTAGTTAGAACGTAGCTTAGTCTTAATGACTATTAATAAGATAATTCCATCAGTTCCTATCTAAGGAATTGCTCTTATAGTGACTGAAAGGTAGAACTTGGAAAAATTATAAATCACTGTTACTGTGTCTTTTGCTATTGGTTTTTGGGGTTTTTTTCTGCATATAGCCTTTGCTTTTCATTTAAAACGCAGCATTGAAGGACTTGACAAAAATAATTAAAATCAGATACACAATCTGTGATATATTGGTTGAATTCATTGCTAGATAAGTAGCATAAAATTTCACTAAGACATATGCTAGTGAAAGTGGAGGGAAATTGCGATCTTACCAACTCCAATAGCAATTCAATAGCATCAAGAGTAAAGCTGTTTTATACAGGATCATCTACTGATCAGTGTTTTAAGTGTTTTTCTTCTTGGCCCATCTGTATTTACACTGGAATAACTGCGAGTTATTGTTATGTTGCAACTCAGACAGATTAGGTTGTGAATAATAAAAACAAGCTACATTTCAAGTTTCATCCAAGTGTATACATTTCTGATTCTTTGGAAGGTAAGAAAGATGGGAGAAAAACTGGTTCTGTTGTGATCTTTAAATTGTAAGATGATCAGATAAGGTGTTAACAGCTATTTATTATATAAGAAGGACTTATACTCTGCTGAAGGAGGACTGTTAACAGTAATTTTCAATCTCAAAACAAAATTAATTTATTCATTCAGTTCATTTATTTTTACTTTACTTTTTAGTGATCAGGCATATAAAGAAGAGAAGGGGGGAAAGAACCCTGAAGTAACCTTTACCTGCCTCTGTTCAACAGAAAAGGGAACAGCACAGAATTGGATTTTTGTGGTTCTTGATGATGGGCGTACTGTTTTGGAGATCCTGGGTCTAAGTGGACAGCTGCTTGAAATATTGGAGAAATTACAGCCATTATTTGACTGGCTGGAAAGCTGTCTCTGATCCTGTAGCTCTCTGCCTTACAGTGTTGTGGCTGACTGCCCTGCGGAGGTCATGTTGAGCAAAAGGAACTTGAAATCTGCCTTGGTTTAGGAAAATGTCACTTTTACCTGAAGTATTTATAATTTAGGTACTAGGAACTTGCTTTGCTTTCAGAAGAATCTGGTGATATAAATGCCAGCTGCAATGTATGTACGGAAAGGTAACAGTATATTTTTCCTAAACTTGATTTTCCTTTAACGTTAAGAAATTTTGACAACTCTGATAGGGAAATATTTGATATATTTTTTCCTCAGTACATTTCCAACTGCTGAGCACTAACTACTGATTATTTATGACGGGCATTGCTTGTAGGTACCTAGAGTTAGGAAAGGTTTTACAAGTCAGTGAAATAGTCTACACAATCTCATTACTGGAAGTGGCAAGAAATATGATTGTTTCAGCAACTAATGGGGAATTCCAGTGCTCATTCTCTATAGACTATTCACATTAGATACCTCCTTCTTAAGTAAAGGCAGACTGAACATCTGTGATAGTATAGGATAAAAAAAGTCATGGGTATTCTTATGGTTATCGTTGCACAAAAATATCAAGGGTATTTTTGATTGTCGTAAGTACAGATGGACCATAATTATCAGGAGCAGTCAACATGGATTCACCAAAGGAAGATCATGCTTGACTAACCTGATAGCCTTCTATGATGGAGTGACTAGCTGGGTAGATGAAGGGAGAGCAGTGGATGTGGTTTACCTTGACTTCAGTAAGGCTTTTGACACTGTCTCCCATAACATCCTCATAGTGAGGTTCAGGAAGTATGGGTTGTACAAGTGGACTGTGACATGGATTGAGAACTGGCTTAACAATAGAGTTCAAAGAGTGGTGGTCAGTGGTGCAGAGTCCAGCTGGAGGCCTGTAGCTAGTAGTGTTCCCCAGGGATCAATACTGGGTCTGGTTTTGTTCAACGTCTTCATCAATGACCTAGATGAAGGGTTGGAATGTACCCTCAGCAAGTTTGCTGATGATACAAAAGTGGGAGGAGCGGCTGATACGCCAGGAGGCTGTGTTGCCATGCAACGGGATCTGAACAGACTGGAGAGTTGGGCGGAGGGGACCCTCATGAAATTTAACAAGGACAAGTGTAGAGTTCTACACCTGGGGAGGAACAACCCCATGTACCAGTACAGGTTAGGGGTTGATCTGCTGGAAAGCAGCTCCATGGAGAAGGACCTTGGAGTCTTGGTAGACAATAAGTTATCCATGGGACAGCAATGTGCCCCGGTGGCCAAGAGGGCCAATGGTATCTTGGGATGCATTAAGAAGAGTGTGCCCAGCAGCTCGAGAGAGGTTATCCTCCCCCTCTACTCTGCGCTGATGAGGCCTCGTCTGGAGTATTGTGTCCAGTTCTGGGCTCCCCAGTTCAAGAGAGACAGGGAATTTTTGGAGAGAGTCCAATGGAGGGCAACAAGGACGATGAAGGGACTGGAACATCTCTCGTATGAGGAAAGGCTGAGAGACCTGGGGCTGGAGAAGAGAAGGCTGAGAGGGGACCTTATTAATGTCTATAAATATCTGAAAGGTGGCTGTCAGGAGGATGGAGCCACTCTCTTTTCAGCAGTGCCCACTGATAGGACGAGGGGCAGTGGGCAGTGGGCACAAACTGCAGCACAGGAAGTTCCACCTCAACATGAGGAAAAACTTCTTTACTGTGAGGGTGATGGAGCACTGGAACAGGCTTTCCAGAGAGGTTGTGGAGTCTCCTTCTCTGGGCACCTTCAAAACCGGACTGGACATGTTCCTCTGCAACCTGCCCTAGGTGATCCTGCCTTGGCAGGGCGGTTGGACCAGATGATCTTCAGAGGTCCCTTCCAACCCCTACCTGTGATTCTGTGATAATTTTTGAATGAGTACTCAATCTGCTGAACAGATAACTTCAAGCTTTAGAGGATCGTTAAACTAAAAGTTTGTTGAAAGTAATTTCCTTCCTTTGAAGGTACAGGACTTGAAGCCAATGCACCAACTATGATATCTAAAGAAGATACGTATCAAAGTACTTAAGCTTAAGTTCCACTGAACTGGAAGTGCTGAGTGCTGAATTGATGAAATACTAGATTCAGTTGAAGATAAACTTCTCACTAGATTAAGATCTTACCTGTCATATGGCTTTACTTGAATCATGAATGATTCAAGAGTAATACACATTTTGAGTCTAAAGATGCCGTATCAACTTTTATTATGAAGAAGTTTCTCTATACTTAGAAAGAGAGGGAGTAGTGGAAAGTCTTTTTTGTAGAACAACTCTGGACATCAGCTTACCCTTTCTTCTCCATATGAAACCATTCTTTTCCAAAGATACCCAGTTCCTTGACATCAAGGCTTGCATATTCCAGTGCTAAGTTCTGTTACTTGCAATAGTATGAAAGCTTTAACAGAGAAATGTACATAGGATGTTGTAATGATTCAGCAATGCTTGAAACCTAGGATGCAGTAATTTTTCTTAGGTGATGAAGCTTGATGATTTTTATTTTATTTTATTTTAAAGTCCTGGACATAAGCTATTAAACAACTGAAATTGGTTCTATAGTTTTTCAGTACACAAAAGGTTATCTACATGCATTTTGGCCTTTTGTGCAGTTAGGCTGCTTTTATTTTGTATACAATCTGGGAAATACTGAGGTGATATTTTATTATATGGTATATTTCATACAGTGTGTTCTTGGACAAATTATAATTTAAATACTGCCATAGCTGACTTCTTATCCTTTAGTAATAATTTCCCCTAAGCCAGTTAATCAGTTGTGTTATGAGCAACCGTAAATATTAACTGCAGAATGTTACTTCTAGGAATCTCTCAATGAACTATACATATGCTGACAAAGTGAATTCTGCTTACACATCAAAAATATTTACTTCCAATCTAATTGGTGCAGTTGGAAGAAAAACCATGGGTCTTGACCTCTGCTGAGTATATTGTGGACATGAATATTTTTGCATGTCATAAGCAGAGTCTTGGCCTTGTTTTCTGTTTTTTCAGCCTGTTAGCAAAGGCAAAAACAAGGGAATGGCAAATTATCAGGTTTAAAATGATAATTAACCTTATCATCACTGTATTTTCTAGGGAAATTATATTAGGTTGTATTCATGAATGTAACATTAGTTTTTTATGTGCAATCAGCTGCTCCTGGAAAGTGCAATTGAACAAAATTTAGTTTTTAATACATGCAGATATATTTGTTCATCTGAGAGGGGACCTTGTTGTCAACTGTCAACTGTTGATTAGCTACAGAGAAATCAACTCAAACTCTTCTCAGATGTTCAAAGCAAAGGGATGAGAGACAATGGTCACAACTGCAGCAACGGGCATTCTGACCAGATAATAAGAAAAAAAAAATCACAGAATCATTAAGGTTAGAAAAGACCTTTAAGATCATCAAGTCCAACCATCAATCCAACACCACCATGACCACTAAACTGTGTCCTGAAGTGCCATGTCTACACATTTTTTGAACACTTCCAGTGATGGTGACTCCACCACCTCCCTGGGCAGCCTGTTCCAATGCTTGACCACCCTCTCGATGAAGAAATTTTTCCTAATATCCAATCTAAACCTCCCCTGGTGCAACTTGAGGCCGTTTCCTCTCGTCCTATCACTAGTTACTTGGGAGAAGAGACCAACACCCACGTTGCCACAACCCCCTTTCAGGTAGTTGTAGAGAGCAATAAGGTCTCCCCTCAGGCTTCTCTTCTCCAGACTGAACAAGCCCAGTTCCCTCAGCCGCTCCTCATAAGAATTGTTCTCTAGACCCCTCATCAACTTCATTGTCCTTCTCTGGACACCCTCCAGCAACTCAATGTCCTTCCTGTAGTGAGGGGCCCAAAACTGAACACAGGATTTGAGGTGCAGCCTCACCAGTGCTGAGTACAGGGGTACAATCACTTCCCTACTCCTGCTGGCCACACTAGTTCTGATACAGGCCAGGATGCTGTTGGCCTTCTTGGCCACCTGGGAATACTGCTTGGCTCATGTTCAGCCGGCTGTCAACCAGCACCCCCAGGTCCTTTTCCACCGGGCAGCTCTCCAGCCACTCCTCCCCAAGCCTGTAGCGTTGCATGGGGTTGTTGTGGCCGAAGTGCAGGACCCAGCACTGGCCAGATCCCTCTGCAGAGCCTTCTTGCCCTCCAGCAGATCAACACTCCCGCCCAACTTGGTGTCATCTGCAAACTGACTGAGGGAGCACCCAATCCCCTCATCCAGATCATCGATAAAGATATTAAACAGCCTCAGTACTGAGCCCTGGGGAACACCACTTGTGACTGGCCACCAACTGGATTTAACGCTGTTCACCACAACTCTCTGGGCTCGGCCATCCAGCCAGTTCTTTACCCAGCGAAGAGTGCACCTGTCTAAGCCACGAGCCGCCAGTTTCTCTAGGAGAATGCTGTGGGAGACGCTGTCAAAGGCTTTACTAAAGTCCAGGTAGACAACGTCCACAGTCTTTCGCTCATCCACTAGGCTGGTCACCTGGTCATAGAAGGAGATCAGGTTGGTCAAGCAGGACCTACGTTTCATGAACCCATGCTGGCCTGATCCTTTGGTTATCCTGCACATGCCCTGTGGGCACCCTCAATATGAATCTCTCCATAATCCTCCCTGGTACTGAGGTCAGGCCAACAGGCCTGTAGTTCCCTAGAGCCTCACTGCGGCCCCCCATGCAGATAGGCACCACACCAGCAAGCCTCCAGTCGCCTGGGACCTCCCCCACCAACCAGGACCGCTGATAAATGATGGAGAGTGGCCTGGCAAGCTCCTCCGCCAGCTCCCCCAGCACTCCTAGGGGGGATCCCATCCAGCCTCATAGACCTGCGACTGTCCAGGTGGCATAGCAGGTTGTCGCCTGATTCCTCCTGGATTATGGGAAGTTTATTCTGCTCTCCATTCCTGTCTTCCAGAATGCACAATTAGAATGGCTAAGTCATTAGCCAGAGACACTATGATAGCTCTGTCCCTGGAGGTATTTAAAACTTGACTAGCAAAAGCCCAAGCACCAAGATGTACCTTTGCAGTTGTGTCTGTTTTGGCCAGCAATTGAAGTCAATGACTCCCAGAGGTCCCTTCCAACCTGAATTACTCTGTTTGTCTACATCAAATGGAATTTCAGCAATGGAACTTTTAACGATGTGAGACATAATTGCTATATACTTTCAAAGTTAGAAGTCAACGTTACCAGTTTGTGTTTACAGTATGCGTTATGATGTTTTAGATTTGTTTTATAGCACGGAAGTGGAGTTTCTAAAAACCTCTTATTCTGTAGATATGGTTGTGATATTTGTCTTATAGCGGCTTCTAAAAGACCCAGTCATGCGTTGGAAGCCTGTTGTGTTAATAGCTGAACATACAGAGAATGGTAGGATTGCATTTCAGTTTTATAACTAGGTTGTAAATTCTCTAAAGGAGAAACAGTGAGTAGATTCAGGCAGATGCGTATGGTGAAACAATCAGTGGGGTGGGTGGCAGGCTGCATGCAGATGGCTGAATGCTGGGTCATGTTTAACATACTATAGTAAAGGGAACTGCTTTGCAAATGTATGTGGAGAACAGTTTCCCAAGTGAGAAGAGGAGCCTGGAAAAGTACACAAGTAGTTGTTTGCTCACTTGTTAAATTTTCAATTAAGTCTGACCGGATTTGTTCATAAAGGACAGGGTCAGCATTTTGACTGTGAATCAGAGAGAAATATGTCAGGAAAAAAGTATAAAAGATACCTAAAGTGAAGGCAAAAAAATTAATATGATAGAAAATTGAAAGCAAAGAGAGGGGTTACCTACAAATTTTAGTGTCATAGCTGTAATTTAATGACTTAATGTAGGAAGAATCTACAAGAATTTTTTTCATTCATTTAATAAATAGAACTTAAATTGATTCAAACTTGACCCGTCTCCTCTGCCAATATGGAGCAGAACTATCTAGCCTGCTACTCTCTAGCCACTCAGCTCAGATTTTCCTGGGTGGTATAGGTATCTTCTTTTATGGCTACCTTTGTTAAATGTACAAAAGTAGTATATAAACAGGATTTGGACTGCGGAAAAAGGTAGAAGTAAAAATTTAATATTATAGTTCACTTAAAACCAAGATCCATACCACAATGCTGTTTATGGTTTCAGTAATTAATAGTGTATATCTTAAGGCAAAAAAAGAGGTACCTAGTGAGCGTGTTTCTTGTGTTATGTGTTGTTTTATATGTTTGCTTTAAGGAACAAATTAGTGGCATTCTCAGAACAATAACTTTGATGTTTCAAGAACTAGGGCAGCTGTAATGAGAGAAGTATGGTCTTACCATATAAAGGGAAGTATATTGTCAGCAAGCAAAAGATAATAGCATCCTGTACACCCAGAAGACCTGCTGTGATGTTTGTGTCTGCATAAGATCCCCTTCGCCCTTAGAACAGTCTATTTTTAAACTGGTGCTGAGTTTGACCTTAGTAAAGAGATACTGTTGGAAGATTTTTAAATGCATGATCATGCACAGCGTGTTCCTCAGTCCTAGAGGACACTGACGGTAGTATTTCTTCTACAGCAGATTTGTATTTTTGCAAACCAGTTTGCACTTTCCTTGAGTTCAAAGGCTCATCTGTTTAACATTAAAGAGGAAAATGGAACTATATTCCGTAGACCCCACCTGGAGTACTGTGTCCAGCTCTGGAGCCCTCAGCACAGGAAAGACGTGGACCTGTTAGAGTGGGTCCAGAGGAAGGCCACAAAAATGATCAGAGGGATGGAACACCTCTCTGAGGACAGGCTGAGAGAGTTGGGGTTGTTCAGCCTGGAGGAGAGAAGGCTCCGGGGAGACGTTATTTCAGTCTTCCAGCACTTAAAGGGGACTGACAAGAAAGATGGAGACAGATGTTTTAGCAGGGCCTGTAGTGACAGGACAAGGGGTAATGATTTTAAACTAAAAGAGGGCAGATTTAGACTAGATCTAAGGAAGAAATTTTTCACAGTGAGGATGGTAGAACACTGGCAGAGGTTGCCCAGAGAGGTAGTAGACACCCTATCAACATTGAAGGTCAAGCTGGACAGGGCTCTGAGCAACCTGATCTAGTTGCAGATGTCCCTGCTCGTTGCAGGGTGTTTGGACTAGATGACCTTAAAAGGTCGCTTTCAACCCAAAGGTTCTATGAGTCTATGATTCTATGATCCTTAATTGATAATAGTTTAGCTGAATCCATGAGACAAATTTAGAGAGTTGGCTTCATTGTTCCAAACAGCTTATGATGAGGTCATTTCAGATTTCTGATTAAAATAAGAATAGCTTCCATAGAACATGAAATGCTGATTTTGTTGTTGACTACATTTTCCTCACTGTAAGCTGTGATTTCTTTGTAAAACATTTGAAGAATATAGATTGTCCTAGGTCAATATAACCACTACTCCATAGGAACAGCATGTACACCTTTGAGAATTGAAGGGGGCTAGTGATATAGTTGATACATGTTTATTATTAAAGTACCTTGTAAAACCAGGAAATTGTGAGAACAATAATCTTTCATGTGCCTCTTGTGACCTTCTAAGATAATGTTTGACCTTTATGTTATCCCATGATATCTGGACTGTAATATTGAATGTTAGGTGGATTTTTAAAATAAGTTGACTTAGCACTTGTCACCCTTACTGCATGAAACCTTATGCTTTCCGGTGGTCAGACAGTGCTTTTTGTGCATCAGCAGGACTGCAATACTACCACTTAATTGAGAGAGAGGGCACCTCATTCGGCATGTTTTAAAACTGGTGGTGATGAGAAGGTGTAATGTTAGGATGAGTCTTTACTGGGAGAAGTTTCTGATGTTGTAAAAATGTGTTAGCTAACATTAAGTTAGACCTGATTTTGCAAAACAAAGGACCTCGGAATGTCTGAACCCAAATTTAGCAGAAAAGAAATGCATCTTGATATCTCAAGTGCATCTTAATAACTGAAACTTTGTCTAGATGCTTATTAGTTTTGATAATTGAAACAGCTAAGCATGTTCATGTAAAATGTTTCCTCTGCTTTATTTCCTCTTTCATCAATCCTTTTTGAGGCTTTATTTCAGTGGTCGTCTTTGATAGAGTTATGAGTAGCTGACCTTCCAATACTTCAGATAAGTTCTCATTTGTAATCCTGTGGCCATTACTGATGTTGAAGAGATTACAGAGTTTGTGAATGCATAAACTGGGTTGAGGTTTATGCACGTATTTAGACAGAGTGGTAGTTGATTCTGTGTTGAGTTACCTTAAAACTGGAGGACTGTGGTGTGCATATTAGTAGCTGTTGTCTCCCACTTTTCTAAAATTGGCCACCATTATTCCAGCTTTCTAATTCTAAATAATTTCCATTTTTCTCCTTTATAACACTTAAGGTTTTTTGTGTATATTTGTTCTCATGTATGTTTTAATCAGCTTTTAACTGTAGTTAGTAATCAGGTATAACATAGTATCTAGTTTGTATGTGAATGAATTGACACATTTGAAAATACTTACAGCTTGCAAATACTCTTAACGGTTGTGTTTAGGATTTCAGCGGTGTTATAACTATATGCAAGGCAACTCAGTAGGGTTTTTCAGTTCACAAGATTTGCTAATGCAGCAGCAGTTAACCACCAAGGGAAATTTAAATTTGAAGGGACTCCTCATGTCCTGATTTGTAAAAGCCCTCCTGGGCTATTCTAGAAATTTCTGCTAGCAACTACATTTATCTCTGCTGTGTGGCTTGTTTCAGTTCCAGTATGCAGCTGTATACTGTTTGCTAAAACTCATGAGGTATTACATTGCAGCAGCAAGTAAATTTTCTAGATGGTAGTGGCAGGGCTAGCAAACGTGTCAACCCCTGGTGTTCAGACAACATGTACAGAGCATTTGGTCTTACTAGCACAAAGCATAACTTCAGGCTAGAAATAATCCATTTTGGCATCTCTAATCTACCAGTTATACTCCTGCTTTATGATATGTTAATAGTAATGTGACTGATACTGGAATGGGCTCAGGAAAGATTCCACTATTTTTCTCTTTGTCTCATAGGTGCAATTGACAAAGTGAACAAATAAAACACATCAATACTGCTTTTGTCATGAGCTTCTTCTACATGAAGATAAAAATCATGCAATTTTTAATGTTATCTCATGAAGAACCTTTTTTTAAACATGCATGTGGAGCAGAACAGACTGGGTTTATGACTCTCATATTCATATATCCCTGATAGGTCTCCCATGTGTTTTCTAAGAATAACCTGATTTTGGAGATTGCTACGGAAGTTGGATCCAAGTACAAAAGGTGAACAAATGTAGACTAGTATGAACAGCTGATATTCAAAATGATGTTTAAATTAGGAAGAAAATTAGCCACACTAGGAATTTGTGAACTGTAATAGCAAAATTATCAATGGATGGAAATTGGTGAGATTATAATTAAAAAAAAAAGTATCTGATACACATGCTGGCAAATAAAAGGTTTGCATAATAATATAATAATGTTTATTATGCATAGGTAATATTTTTAGACTAATTTCAGATTGCATAATCCATTTGAGAAATATTAATTATGGACACACAGAGGTCATATTTTAAAACAGTGGGCATGCAGTAGCAGAATGACTGCAGCATATCACTCACACCCACTAAAAAAGTTCTTAAATGTGTCTACTCTTTATGAAAGTCAGTCATTTCCTCCTTTCCCTGGGTGACTTGGAACAAAAGCAGTAGTTGGTGCTGCTGAGAACCCAGACTGTGAAAGGATTCGGAATCCCTGTTGTCATAATTCCTTAGAGCATATGAGGTTCTTATTGCCTGTGAGAAGAGAGGGTGTAATGCCCTTCTTGCTCTTCCAACCTATAGCCCAGAAGATTACTCTCAACTTTTTCTCTTTAGTGTTCAAATCCAATATATTTATGTATAAAAACCAGTTCAGAAAATCAGAAGATGTAAAAAAATAGCAAAAGGGAAAATGTTAAATGTATTTATTTTACATTTTATTAAAAAATCAAAGATTAACAAAATGGTATTTACACTCTTTTAGTGTGTTGGTTTATAGATGTGTTTATGGTCTATATTTTATATAAAATTTTTAGATCCTAGAGTCACAGAGTGTTGTATTTGAAAACAAAATCCCTGTTCATCAGATTGTATAGAGTGTGCATGCAGCCCCGAAGATCCTCCCCATAGAATGGTAAACTTCTAGTCAGATATGGAGATATTCAGTGTCTTAGTAATGAGCAGGAAATACATGTGAGCATCTTTTCAATTTAGGTCCTGTTTAAAAAAAAAATCATTCTGACTTTTGTATTTACAGGCAAATGAGATCTTTTTCTCAAGTTGTTTTTTGGCTGTCTTTGGATTATATTCAGGAGGATACTAATAAGCTGAAGGGAATTTGTAGCACTGCAACCAATGTGATTATGAGATTTATGTAGAGGGATGCTAAAGAAATACATATTTTTCTCCAGTTAATGGTTTCTAGTGCTTAGATTGCATCTGTATCCAAGGTCCTACCCAAGCCACAGATGGTGTGCTACTGGACAGTGAACTGCTTTTCAACCCTCACTCCATCTGAATGTGTAAATCTTGGGATGTCAGTCATGCCACTTTCAACCAGTCCTAAGAAACACATACAGAAATGTCAGAGAGAAAACAAGAAAGCTGAGAACAGGCCTGTAATGGAGAAAAAAGTTATATGATCAACACCTTCTGACATTATTCTGTTTTTGTTGATCCTAGCTGCATTTTGGTGGAGTCTTTATTCAGTAGAGACTCTAGAGAAGGAGTTGTGACAGCTTCATTTTATTTGTGATCTGGTTTTGTTTTTTTATCACTGCAGACTTCCTGAAACAAACAGGTTGCAAGCACTGAAAAAGTAAAGTATTAATCTAACAGACTAGTTAATCTGTTAAAGTTTGGCCAGCAAGCAAGTTTGTTTTCTCTCTTCATAGCATCTTTTGACTTGGTTTTGTTTTTTTCATTTGAGGAGTCTCTAATGAAGCCTTAAGGATGAAGCCTCTAGGGTATTGTTTTGTTATCTACATTTTGCCATGCCTCAAGATGCTGATTTTGGAAAAGAGCATCATTGTTCAAGAAATTCCACATAGATTTCTTTGTTGCCTCAAGTGGGGTTTCTGCATTAAACTTACTCCAATTATCTCTATTGTTTTAATGGTTAGATATCATAAATCAAGCCTACTCACCAGAATTTCTCTGTAGTCAATGGAGAAAAATGAGCACTTCCAGAAATGAGTTTTTATCAATTATCCTTAGACATTTTGTTATAAATGATGGGCTAAATAAATGCCATGGATTTTAATTTAGATTAAAAACATATTTCAATATGAATTTTCTACTGCTGTCCCCGAACTAGGTGACCGGTTGGATTTGTTGCACTGTAAAATTTTATGGATTATTTACATGCAATTTACTTATGCTCAGAAAAAATATTTTCCACATTATATCTTAAATTTCAGGGTGACATCTCTTACTCTTCACTGTACATGTCTTGGAGCCTCCTTTTGTGAGACTGTAATAGCTGACCAACAAGGATCTTCAATGTTACAGTCAAATTTTCATCCTGTTGTGATAAAACATCTGTTAATGAGTTACACTTGCAGGTAATTAAATAATATTGGGGGTCTTCCTTACTGTTCTTGTATTTACATCAATATTTTCTTTTTTCCCGTCCTTCCTCTCTGTCTGTTAAACCACACAGAAGAAAAAAGGTCATAATTTAATGAATGACCCCTTGGATCACAGATGCTGACAAAATGAAGCCTGAAAAATTTAAATTGGCTGGCTGCTGTTATCCTAACAGAGCCCATTAAAGTCACACAAGAGAGCATAACTTATTATGTAGTGAAACTGACTTTTTCATGGGTTCTTTGTAAACATGACAAAATTTATGGATGGCATTAGTGATACTAAGTTGACAGAATTAAAACCACTGTTTATGGATACAGTTCAGTAACTTGATTTAATTAGATTCTCACCACATTGATCTAAGAGGATTTTCAAATAGTATTTTATGGCGAGGGTTTAAAAGAGAATGCTGAAGTTCTCACACAGGTGATGAATTGAAAGAAATATTTTCATTTAAATATATATATTTAATTAAATACTGTTTAGGCTCTTGCACTTTGAAATAGTATACAGTGTTTTGTACAGAGGCTTCAGCCACTGTACAATCCCAAACTCCATCTTTGACTAGTAGTATACTACGTTAACACCAGGTGTATTACCATAACAGAGTAATATGTTACTCTGATGTAACTGAGTGATATGTCTACTGCACATAGACACACTAGAAGTGGGACATCAAATTCCAGGCTCCGTTGATGGTATTGACTATAATGGGAACTTCTGACCCTTAGTTCCTTTACTGATACCTACATTTAACATGGTGTATGGCACAGTTTCAGAAGTGTGTGAGGTTATTACGATAATCAGTTGTCTCTGAATCTGTCAGAGCAAATAATGCCTTTTAATTTCTTATTCTTTCCTGGTTTCTTCCTGTTCCTCTCCTTTCTCTGGCTACCTATCCCCATTAATAACCTGGTTATAGTCCTGGTTGTAGAATCTACTAAGCACTGTATTATAATTCTTTCCTATTTAATAAACTTTACTGAAAATAACAGGCAATAATAATGTCTGAGATTTTTAAGCTAAAGCTTCTGGATGTTTAAATAGGGCAGGCTATTGGAAAACACAGAATAGACCTGTGAAGTGAGCATAAGTAATGATAAATTGAACGTCAATTGAGGCAAGAAAGTTGAAAAGCTTAATGAAATTACTGATAGGAATTTATGGAGACATCAGGGTTACATAAGGCTTGTGTTCCATTAAATATAGTGAATGTAAGGACATTGTGTTGTATGCATCTTAAAACTACCTGACTGATTTTACTTGAAAAAACAACATTACAAAAAAATGCCGTTCATCATTGTCATGGTTTAACCTCAGTTGGTAACCAAGCACCACACAGATGCTCGCTCACCCTGCCCCCCTCAGTGGGACGGGGGAAAGAATCGGAAGGGCAAAAGTAAGAAAGCTCATGGGTTGAGGTAAGAACAGTGTAATAATTGAAATATAGTAATAATAACAACAATAATAATTGTAATGAAAAGGAAAACAACAAAAAGAGAGAGAGAAACAAAACGCAGGAAAAACAAGTGATACAACCACTCACGACCAACTGACTGAATTGAAGATTCTCCCCAGGTTCACTTTTCTCAAACTTAAGAAGTTGCCAGTTATGTGAAGAATGTGTATTTCTTGCTCAAACTTCACCTTCCTTTGCATAGATATTGTAGCAAAATGAGAAATACTCAAAGATGATCTCCAGTGTCTGTACTTTACGTACTGTAGGAAGTTATCCATAGACCAGATGTTGAGTTCTGACATTAACATTGTTTTTTCCATTATTGTTAGCTCCAAACTACATGGTTTGTATCTAATACTAAATTTATATCTTAGTGATGTCAAGATGTATCTGAAGGCAGTAGTTCTGGAAGAGGAAAATTAATGCTATGATAATTTTTCTTCATATCCATAGTTATTTAGTGATGGTACTCTTGGAATGAGGTACTTTTATTTGGTTTTTAGTTACTTCTGCCATTTTTTTATATTCCCGACTTGCATCTGTGGAGACCATCATTGTGAAATCTATGCAAAATAAGAAAGCAGGAAAAAGGTTCATGTACTTTCAAAATTAAACTTCACTGCTGTATTAGAGTGAGAAATGAGCCTGTAGCCAGATGTATTGGTTTTATGTAGGTTTTTTTATGATACTTTCAAATTCTGATGTCAGACTTCAAAGTTCAAATGAATCATATAAAATATACTTTTCCCAAATGACAGAACAAAAAACTCAAAGAACTCCACACCCGTGCTGCTCTCTTATTTCTCATACTAATGATTTATGATGTATCTAATATTTTTATTTGTTGTTTACAAAATCCTCCTTTGATACCTTTCTGCTCTGTGTTAAAATTAGTGGAAACAGTAATGGTTCAGGGAGAGGAGCAAAGTGTATTTAAGAGAATGGTAGTCTTTAAACCTAAGTATATCTGGTTTTGTACTTTTCATCGCACAGTGAATTCCTTTTTCACAGTTACTGGTTTAACTTTAGAAATTTGCAGCCTCTGAAATATTTTGCTTTCACTGATGAAAGAATGTCATCACAGTATTGAAGGCTGCTTTACAATAGGAGCAAAGATTTTTGTTTTACTAAGTATACCAAACTCTGACCAACACTGATGTAGTCACTTGGTTGCTTTCTAGTTCAGTTATAAAAATAACCAGCAAAGCTTCCTTCTGTAAAAGGATTATGCTAGGGAGCATTTGCTTAACAAAGAATAAAATATATTTTGTGTTACTACTCTGTTTGACAGAGCAGAAGACATACGGTATTCTTATCCTGTATTTACAATGAAGTGATGCTCTTTCTCTATTACTAGAATTCAGAGATTATTTTCTTAGAATGATATAAAACCACTTTGCTTAAGAAATTTCATGATACATTTTAAAAAATATTTTCTTTTTATAGTGTTCTTCATAGTAAAATAAATAATACAATCTCTAAGGCATGATGGAAGATATATGGGAAGACCTTCTATTGTAATGAAAACCGCTGCAGTTTGAAGGGATTATGCAGTAAAACAGGACTAATCTAAGAAAACACAGCTATAATATTGCTGAATGTTTTCACTTTCAGGCATTTTACAGAATGCTGATGTAGCCAATAAAAGGGCACATTCATCAAAATGCATAATTTAATTTAAAAAAAACCCCAACACACCAGTTTAAGCATACAGTACTCAGATTTCACATGAAGGTGAAGAAACCCCTTAGGACATTTAAAATTTATGAGGAGTCTTGTGATTTCATTCGTTATGTTGACAATATGCACAGCTTCTTTTGAAAATGGATTGGACCAAAAAAGGTGAACAGACGTGGTCATAATAGTTCTTCCCATAGTGCGTGATGAATTATGAGAGATACTTCTGGTTATACGTTACCCAGGAGAACTGTTTAATGTGCTTGGTTTTATAGATCTGCAAATTTTTAGCTGTGGGCTGGTATCTGTATTGAGCCATAAATTTATAGTTTATGTATTGCTTTCTAGGCAGACAACTCATACTCTGATAGAATTAAGGGCGAGAATTGATTTCCTGCTAAATAAGAGACATTTTGGTTTAAAGTATAATAAATGGAAACTGGAGTCTGTATATGAAAGCAGATAAATGTTGTAAATATTGCATATACCAAAAAAGGCTTTTTAGAATGATAGATTTGCATATAGATATGAGAAGATACCTTCTGAATTAAAACAATGTATATAACCTTTCTACCATTTGAATTTCGGTTAACAGAACATTTCTGCTAGAATATTTTTGACTGCGATGGCTACATCTCTATTCTGATTATATACCATAGTATAAAAATATACTTTTAGCTTGTATTAAGTACTGACGTGAATGTTCTCTATTCAGTCTCATGTGCTCATAAGTACCATAACAAAAATTAAGTGGTGGTTGCTTATCAGCTATGTGCCAGCAAGGGTCTTTATGAAATTTGGAAGGAGGCTGATTTACTAAGATGCAGAGCAAAATCTCTTACAAACTGAAGCGTTTTTTTTCTAATCAGCAGTTAAGCTGCCAAGCAAGTTTGCTTCATTTCACTTCCACCCTGTGAAAAGCTGCTGCTGTTCTAGCCTTTTCACAATACTGATATAACAAGTAAAGAGGAAAGGAACTACCTCTACTGGCAGAATAAGGAAAACTTTGCTCTGTTATTTTGATTTATTTACATTTGGAATTACATCCTGGTTTAGAACTGCAGTCTCCCCTTTCTCCCTCTCTCCCCCCATGCGCTCTCTTTTCCCCTCTTTTCTCTCTGCTCTTTCTCTGTGTTGTTTTTGCAGTGAAGAAATCACTGTGTAAAGTTTAATGAAGTTGGATTGTTCCTCATCAGAGAGAGATTTATCCTGGAGGATTTCAAGCCACATTTTTTCTTTAGAACTATTTACTGTAAAGTTTTTCAGTTGAGGTGAAATAATGTATATCCTGCTTGAATATAGAGGAAACATTTTTCTGTAAATATTATTTCCCAGTTGTAGTCTTACTTTGTGTCAAAGCTGTGTTGCTGTCTAGAAGAAACACCACATCCATCAAGTTTTTATTTTCCCTGTGAATTTTTCATTTAATTGATTTGCCACTGTATACATGTGTAGCTGACTTTGTATATTTACTCTGAAGTAAAGGAAGCAGTTGCCATCTTATGATGTTTTAGCTACTTGGTTAAAGCTACATGCCCATTATTTTTCTAGCAAGTGCTAGAAAATATGTGCCGTAATTTGGATTTTCTGTTCTTGGAGACGAACCTCCTTCCTGATCGCTTTTAAAATTATTCAAGATACCAGTGGCTGCTCTATTAAACTCTACTAAACAAATTTTTAGGATGGTTTCAGAAGTACGTGTGTGTGTATGTAATGAATTTTCTGAAGATAAGTAGTAACTACTGAAGAAAGAAGCACCTTTCTTCTGAAGAATGGCAAAATTTTTTTATAGTTTACTGTAGGGGATGCAGTGTTTTACAGAAATTCAAAAGATTAGGTCTGTGCCCCAGAAAAGTCACCAGATTCACCAAAGAATTATGTCTGGGTGATAGCCATGCTAAAACTCTGCAGAGATTTGGGAGTGTATGCTGAATACTTTAGATATTCAAATAACAGAAGGCTGTCCAGTCTAACTGGGCACCGTGCATGTACTCATCTGGTCCTCTCTATACGTTCCTACTGCTATGTTGACATTTTAAGCTTTTCTAGAGCATTTTTTTTGCCACGCCGTCTACTTTGATATGTATGATGTATGCGTTGGCTCTGGTCCTCCAACCAGTGGTTGATAGGAGGATTTATAAAAGAGCACAGACACTATTACGCAGTGGCTCAAATATGCTTCTAAACACAGCATTCAAAAGAACCCCACCTGTAAACATAATCCTATTACTTTTTTCATTGTGTGACACCTTTATATGATGACACTAAAATTTTGATTCAGCTGTCTCTTACCATTATGTGAACCAGGATTTAAGTAGTCTTTAAGAATTTGAGCTTTAAGAAGGATAGAAGATTCAACTTTCATATTTCTACATGGGATGGTTTGATAAACCTGGAAGAAATGCATTTCAGTTAGGAAACAATTGCAAGTGTAGAAGTTCATAGTATCAAACGTCATATGCAGTAACTTTACTCATCCACAGTCTCATTTCTATAGGTAAAAAATCAATGATAAGAATCACCAAATCAGATAAAAAAAAACAACAACCTCCCCTGTTGGAAAAGACTATCCAAGTTGCTGAGATGTAAAGTGATGCTACTCCTTTCCTACTTTTATGGAAATTAGTCTTCAGAACTGTCAAGGGGTTCTTAAAATTTGCATATTACCTTTTATTTGGCAGTATCTTTATTTTTTGAAATACAATCTGCAGAATAATACACTATCATATAATGCAGAGAGTAAACAGGAGTGAAAAGTGAAATCACATTGCTGTTGATGTAAATTAGTAGAATCACTGAAAGTTAAAAAACAAAGTCCTTTGTCAAGAAATCAGTGTGATGTTGAATGGTTATGCAGTGGAGTTGACTGTTAACGTAGAGGTATCTAGAACTGCCAGTGGATTTGATTATTTCTGTTGTAGCACTTATGTCCAGAATATATCTTCTGAAAAATCCATATAATCCTGGTGGTATATAAATTTTCTTGGTATTTACTTTCTATCAGTAAAGCTTCCTTGGGAATGTCCACATTTGGTAGCATGGCCAAAGCTCCCAAGCACCTGAAACTTGTGTGCTACTCAAGATCAATGAATTAGATCATCTCCCATTTTCCTGTGGGGCCACTCATTAGGCTTTCTTGAAACACCTGTCAAAAGTTCAGAGAATTTGAACTACCTCTCCTGCCTTGTTTACGGATGTTTTACTCTGAAACCAATCTACTGTTTTTCCTCTTCCTCACAGTAACCTTTGTATCTCATACTTCAGGAAATCCACCTCCCTGTGATCCTGTTCAATGAATCAATCCTTTTTTCTTTGTCCTTATCATGTGTATCTGTTTTCAGCAGGGGCTTCCAGTTTTCCCCTTTTTCAGACCCAGCACTTTGTTTATGTTAAACAGATAAATAGTTTTGTCTCTGGCACCTGGAATTCAGAAGGAAGAGACTTTCTCTTGTTTCTACCGATTCCTTATAGAAATTCTTAAAGCATTTTCCCCCTCCTTTCCTGACAGCCTTATTCCTTGTACCCTGACTGCTCCTTGTGCTAGCCTGTGAGCCTGATCAGCAAGGAGAAGGAAAGACTGTCTGGTGCAGGTGTTGTGAAGCTGTTGTGATACAGCTCAGGCTTTTCTCAGGCTCAGGCCTTTCTCAGCTCTCCATTTCCCAGAGCGAGGACATGCATCGGGACAACCCAGCCTAGCTTTAATGAGATGGACAGTGGAAGGAGAGGTTGCAATCTCTAGTCTTACTTGCATTCTGTACATTGGTTGAAACACTGTATTGCTCTTCTGGAAACAAAAGACAGGTTTTTTCTGGAGCTTCTAATCTTCTTCAATTTACCTTGGTACATTTCATCCCAATTTCCAGAGGGGTGAAGTAGTTCCAGAGGTGGAATTAGTAGAGGGTATAATGCTAGTTTTGAGAACACATATTTTAAAAATTAAGGGTCACTGAAATCTTGATATATCAACTCAGTTTTTTACTTTTATATTTTTCTGCACTGGTATTTACTGAACAAGATTTAAAGCTTTAGAATTTCTAAAAGATTGTATTATCTCCATTCATCATGACAGTAAAAGAAAAAGGGTTACCTAGTTTTGTTTCAGCCACCTTTGTTTGGAGTCATGTAATCCTTAATTCTTTATTCTAAGCTCTCAATTTTAGTTGTCTTCTGTATCAATGCTTTGATTCTATGTATGCTTTTAAGGCGTTTTCCAGAAATAACATTTACTTGAGATTGTCTAATTCACAAGAGCTTTCTTTTTATTTCTATGAAGTATCTGTTTCCAAGTATCTTGTAGGCATCACCTATAAGCAGATTTGCAGTGCTGTATCTGCTGGTTTTTTGTTGCACTGTAAATACGTATGCTTGCTAGATGTGTCTTTTTTCTCCTTACTCTGAATTGACAGCTCTTGACTGCATCACCTGCATTTGTACATTGTCTTGCAAATACTATGCATGGCTCTACATCACATACGCTTCTTGTCTTACGCTAGTTCTAGCAGTATTTCCTTTGTGGGGGTTATCCTAAGTTTTTACTTTGTATTCTTCCATTTTTTGTTTTCTTTTGTAGGCAAAGTAAGTATATTTGTGGGGTTTTTTTTCTGTTTCTTTCGGGCATTTTATTTTGTCCTGAGTGATTTCTGCAGTCTGCCATATCACATATCACTCTTTTCCAAGGGTGAAGTCCTATCTTTTGTTAGTTACTTGCCCCTCGCCCTCCACTCCACAGCTTTGGATATCTGAACCGAATTAGTATCTGATCTGTTATAATGAAATCTGCCAAGTGCCTTAATTATAAGTCTGATTTATTAGTTTAAAATGAATAAAAGATTCTTCAAGGAATTCTTTCACTTTTTGCAGTTTCATTTGCAATCTTTCAAAACTGTCTCTTTTGGAGGTTTCAGTATTACTGCAATTTCAGCTCAGAGCTCGTGCTTTCAGTCTGTCTCTGGAAACTTGTTACGTCATCAATAGGTACAGGTTAGGCAAAAACAGAAAATTAGTTATCAGTGAAATTTATTTTTTACTTAAGGTGGATTCTAGCTTTTTCCATACTGATATCAGGTACTTACCTGATTTTCTTCTTACCATTCATCAACGTAACACTAGTTTTGGCTTGTTTAGTGCACTACTATTTTTCCCTCTCATTCTTAGGGGTCTGGCTTCCTTACTTCTCTGATAACCATAAAATGGTTTAGCCGCTAAGTATGGAGTTGTGGACTTAAAACTTTGGAGTTTTATCGTCCAAACAACTGCTTAAAGCAAAGCTAATATTAGATCAGGTTGTGCAGGGACTTAATGAGGCATTTAGAGTATCTCCAGTAATGAAGATCACATAGTCTTGTGTGAATTCCAGTTTGGTATTATGTCGCACTGTATGTATGTTTGTTTGTTTAAGAGGAGAACAGAAGCAATATTAAAATAGCAAGTGTTCTTGAAGTTCAAGGCGCCTATTTGAGTCTGTGATGTAGGGAGATTCTGCACCTGACAACCATATCCTAATTTTCCCAGCTAATTGCTCAATAAGGCTCCTTGATTTAAAAAAAATACATAAATATATATAGAGTCTGGAAAAAAGTGGAGAACAGTATTTGAGTTGGGAAGCTTTGTGCCTCCTTGGGGAAGAAAGTGTTATGTTTGCCCAGTGGTAAGTATGGAGAGTGTATAGGAATTGAAAAGAATTCCTATCCACCATTTGAAATATTTTTAGTACTGTTTGGAAATGAAGACAGTCCTTGAAGGACAGATGGCAATTGCATACAAAGGACTTTCTGAACTGTTTGCTGCCTCAGGCTCAATGATAAAATAGAAAAGTTGACCATATGTACTGTATTATCTTTTCATGGAATAATAATAACTTCTTGCAGGTTGCTTCTATAGGTACTTCATTTTACATAGGTAGTTCAGATGTAAGCTATTATGTTTTCATAGCAAAAACCATTGCTTCTTGCCTGTGTCGTTTAAATGTTTGAGAGTAGCTTTGTAAGTAGGATTTTGAGGTTATAACTTTCCCTTAAGGTTTCAGTAGTGACTATTCTGCTTTTGTCTTCATGTGACTTTAATGTTTTGGTTTCATCGTAAATGTTGACTATATTGAATATTCCAATATTTTAATGCATTATAATTGGATGAGTATCTCGTCCTTACTTCGAACATGTTCAGTTTTCATATACATTTATACCTAAAACCTAATTTTGGTAACTCCATCCCATTTTAACTCTATATTATTGATAAACCAAAGTCTTGTGCATAGTAGAACATGCTTCATGAAACAGTGGGAATCACTTTAAAAAAGCTGTTTCTAAAGATAACTTGTACTTACTGGGAAACTATAGGCAACGCTTTGTGCTTGGATCATTTACACAAGCCATTCAGTGAAGTGCTGCCTCTGACATTTCAGTGAAATTTAAGACCAGAAGGAGGGAGTGCTGATATAATTAGATATTAAGCCTTTTTAGATGGGGCCTTCTGTCCCCAAAGACCTGCTTATGGTTGCAAATTTTCTTTATAGTGACTGAAAATGAGCTGTGCAAGCACAAATGAGACCTACCATGCTACAGTTTCCAGAAGATTTGCAAAATTTCCACAAGCTCTGAATGTCTTACCAGATCAATAATTTAGCCAGATGGTCATATACTGCCAGGAATTTTTTACTCCTTTTTCCTTCTTGTTTTAAATATTAACCATACTGCATGCAGATCCCTTCCATAGATTCTTTTTTTTTCTTGTTCTTATATTATAGACATTCACCATAAAATGCTTACCAAGTTAGAGGAAGCAGTTCAAGAATATTTTTGCTTGCCTTTATACAGCTTGGGCTTTCTAAATGAATTCTGAACTTCCCATGTTGCCTACTGACAAATATTGTGCATAAGAAACTCGTATTATTGTAGGTCACTGAATTAATTTTTAAAATGCCAATTGACATGATTCCCTTAGGGAGTTGTAAGTTGCAGCCTTACATTATGTTCTAGCACAAATGTGGAAATTCAGTGTTTTAGAAAGGAAAGCATTTGTAGTACAGAAACAGCTTAACATGAATCAGGTGATGCTTTTCGAGAAGTAACATTCCAGTAGATGGAAATAGGCAGACTTTCTAGAGATTTTTCACTGCCATTTTGTTTAACTCTCAGGAGAAAATCGGGATTGGTGTCCTTACTTCTGGCACCAAATTTCACAACTGTGGTAAATTGTTGTATAACCATATAATATAACCAAAAATGGGAGATAAAATACTAATAATGGATACAGCTTAGTTCAGTACAGAAACAATGACACTAAAAGCAGGAAGAGAACTATCTGAAGAAAAGCTATCCAGAGCTATTTGTGTGAGTGATTTTTGATTGGAAAGATCAATTGGGTGGTACTGGTATTTGTTATATCCTGCTGACATACGGCATGCGTTCTGTTTCCATCAAATAGTCAAAAATAGAGCACTGTAGATGAGAGATGATAATTAACTAACAAAACAGGCTTTTCATTTAATTATAACACTGTCCAGTAGCAGTGCTGCACTTAATGGCTTGTCAGCAAGTGCTCTGTATTGCTTGTGTGCTGAAGCTTATAAAAATGTTAATTTATATTTTGTAGAACTGTGAAACATGATATTTGGTTTATGAGTTTGAAAACACGGTTACTGTCTTTGGCCCATCCTCCATTATAGAAACCCTCTAACCTCATCTTTTCTACTTGAAAATTAAAATCTGTTTGGGACTAAAACAGAAGTTACCAGAATTAACAAACCACTTATTGTGAAAATGCTATGAGTTTCTACAAGCACAATTGTATGCCGGCATATCATTCTTATCTTTTCAATATCAAGATTTTTTTTCCTATAGGTATGTTTCTCTGCTTACTATAGGACCTTTTCCACTTACACAGAGTAAGTAATCACAGCAGAGTGATTGTGACTCTCTGAAACTTGTCTGTGATGCTGTTGAGGCATGACTCTTGAACTGAGAATCCTCACCTTAGTAATAGGAAATACACTAAGAAAATGGTTAATCTACTTTTAACTAGCTGGGATAAAACACTGGGTACTACATGATATAGAAAATTTTTTTGTCAGCAGGAAGAAAGACTTTACAGTATATTGGGTCATTTTCCAGTTTATCTCTATAATTTGTATGGTTGTGTCCTTGAATAAGTAGAATTCTTTCTGGCATTCTCTGGTGAGAGGTAATATTAATAAAGCATCTTTCACTTTAATTTTACATTTTTTGTCAGAGATCATTCAAATTTTTTAGAGTTTGATTTTGTAGCTTTTATCTGCATGTGAAGCTTTTAATGGCACCATAGCATGTCAAGATATCATAAACTGCTTTATGCTAAACTTTAAAAGCTGTTTTATATGTCTTTTTGGGTTACATGGTTAATGATGGGTTAAAAGCTAACACCAGTTGAGGAAAGAAGAGGGAGGAAGAGAGGGAGGGAAATGCTGTCTTTGTATTGTTCAGACTGCACAGTGAATTTACATGAGAATTTTATCAGCATGCTTGGTGATATGCCTACTCTGAATGAATTCCCCACAGATGCAAATTTTTTGTACTGGCTTCTTTTATCTCTCTTCTTTTGAGATACTGGCTTAAAGGGATGGATCTGCCTTTTATGTCTAGAGAATGATGCCTTGAGACTTACTTGCCATATATTTCAGACAGCCTGTCCAGCTGTTGAAGGTGAAGAGCAATTCTGCAGACATCTTTGACTTGTACTAGGAGTGAGGTTGAGGCAAAGAACTGGGGAGAGTAGCCACTTCTTTGACCATCCTTTTTACTGTAGTTAGTGGAAATTACTCATAGCGCTCCATACTCTGAGCATAAGCCTGCCCATGTGTAAGAAACCTAAAAAAGCTGGACATTTTGTTAAAGCAAATTTCCATGTCTTTATATCTTCACTAAACTGGAAGACATAGCTCATAGGATCACATCCTTGATCACAGAGTAATTCAGGTTGGAAGGGAACTCAGGACATCCATCCTGGCCTTTATCAAGCTGGGTCTTGAAGACTTCTGAAGATGGAGACTGTATAACCTCTCTGGGCAGCCTCTTCCACTTTCTGTCTGTCCTCACTGGGAAAAAGTTTCTCCTTCTATCCAGGCTGAATCTGTCTTGTTTTCAGCTTATGCCCATTGTCTCTTGTCCGCTCACCATGTACCAGTGTGAAGAGCCTGTCTGTGTCTTCTTGATAAGCTTGTAGGTATTGACATGCTGCTAAGTCCACCTGGAGCCATCTCTTTTCCAGGCTGAGCAAGGTCATTCCCTTAGCTGCTTCTTGCAGGGCTAGTGCACCAGCCCCTGACCAGCCTGGTGTCCCTCTGCTGAACATGCTCTGCTTTATCAAGGTCTTTACTTTTCTTGGGGCCTCAGAGACAGAATTTTTAGATTTCCTGTCTGTGAGTGTATCAACTGACCTTACAATTTGGTGTCATCTGCAAAGTTGATGCGAATGCATTCTGTCACCTCCAGATCACTGATAAAGAAGTTTAACAGGACGGGATAGACATCTGCAGTACTTCACTTGTTACTGGCCCCCAGACGGAGTACCACCCATGAACCACTACCCTCTGAACCTGATCATCCAACCATTTTCTTTAAAAATCTGTTTGATTTTCCACCCATCCAGACTGCAACATCCTGACATGGATACAAGAATATTGTGAGAGACAGTTCTTCTTGTGAGAATCATGAAAAATTGCATGGTGATTGTTGACTTTCATGTTCTTTTTCAGAGTTAGAAATTATCAGAGTTAATATTATTATAGTAGGAATTGCAGGTATAATACAGTAGCTTAATATATTTTGTAGTGCAATTAAAATACCTCTCCTGTGTAGGTGGCTAAGTTACAAGTCATTAACCTAAATTCAGTAAAGTCAAATAGAGGATAACGATTGCTTTGACTTGGAGATTCTTGTGATTGTTTGGGTTTTTTTTTTTTCCCCCCTTAGTTCTTTGCTTAAATTTCCAAGTCTTAGCAGAAGATTTTTAAAACCAATGTTTTCTGAATTGGATGCCTGCAGAAGACCTGGCCAAAACCCAAACTGAAAAATATGTTTATTTAAAATGAAGTTTTGATTTATAAGGAAGACTTGAAAGACTGGTAACCAGTGTGTAGTGCACTAGTTAGTGGTTGTTGTCATTTGTTTTTCGAAATTGAGAACAGTGATCTGTTCTACTTAAAAGACAGTAATCAGTATCTGTAAGGATTTTTGATGGTTTTAATGTGAGTAGAGCACTGGACTCTTTATATAACTTTGAGCAAATTAGTTGCATGGTTTTTTTCCTAGTGCATGAGGAAGACAATCAAATGATTGCATTAGGATGCATGTTTGCACGATTGTTAGAAGGGTTTTTTTTGTATTGTTGATTTGTGGGGGTTTTTTTATTCCTCTTTTCCCCTTCAGATTGAACTACTGTAGGAGGTAGCATGATTTTGTGGCTTGATTTGCTTCTGTTCTCTTTGGAGAAAATGCTGAGTACTACATTAGGAGAAGGTGTAGAATTCATTTTGTACAGTGTTGTAAAATCTGAAGGCTGACATTTTAAGCTGTAAGCACAATCAGCAAAACTGAGGAAAAAAACCTCATTCTGCTTGGTGTAGTCTGGGACTTTATGCATTACCTACTACATCACAAAAAAAATCGTTTGCCACTGTAACTGAAAAAGGACTGTTACTTCAAGGCAGTGGTGTGTCAGGTGGTTCTTGCACTATTGCATGGCTCTCTCGGGATAGGGTGTGGTAGTGAGAAGTATTGGAAAATTACATTTGTATTATGGAAACAGCTGTGTTGTTTCCTTCTTTTAGGTCCCAGCATCATGAGAATGACATAGCGCTCCTCTCCATTTTGGTAAATTACGGGAATTTGCAACTTGGTACATTTTGTCTCCTGTTTGGTTACAGGAGTGACACCAGAGGGGGAAAATGGCTGGCTGCTCTGGGCAGGAAAATCCAAATGGAAATACTAAATAGTTTTAGAGTGTAGTTAGCATGCATTATCATGGGCCTAGCAGAAAACCTGAGGATTTAGGTCTTGATGTAGCTTTTGACTGTTTATATTGTATAGCTTTAAGAAGTGTTGTGCAACTTCCAAATACACTTTATAAGCAGTAGTTCTTTTTAATTTTAAAGGCTTTTGTATGAGTGTAGACTATTCATTGGGAAAAAGAAAAATCAAATTTATTCAGTCAACTACATTGTGTTCAGCTCTTTATCTTTTTGAGCTTGAGACAACTTCAAGGAACTCAATATTTGTCATACTCTCTCCCACACCTTTCATAGCTTTTCTCACTCAACTGCAAGAAAATTATCAGTGCATTTCTAATCTGATAAGTTTGTTACCAACCACAAAAAAGCTTTTTCTCATTTTTTTAGATTTGGGACAGCTACTTAAAAAGTCATAGTTATCACTATGCAGCTTTGCATACTAGAATATCCTGTAATTTCCTCCTTTTATTGTAAAGAAACAAAATCACTGAATTTTGTAGTGATATGAAAAAAATGCTTGAAAGAAAGCTTTTCAGTGTGATTATTTTTGTAATTATCTTCAAACTACTTTGTGCTATGAGGGACAGTCTTGAATTTTTTTGATAAATACTGTCTGTGGAAGCCTCATTGTATGTGGAAACTTACTTTATTGTAGCAGTTTCCAGGCACATATGCTTAATTTGTCTTTTGATGTAAAATAGACCATGAGAAGTGGCATACATGGGACATTTTTACCTATGGAATTCACAAGGGTTTTTTTGGGGGGGTGTTTATGTTTTTGTATTATTTTTTATTTTGTGTTATTGTTTTAATACTGAGGTGATGCCCATTTTAAACCAAGTCAGCTGTGACTTGCTTTAAAATATGTATATATGTTTTACTTGCTGACATTCATTTTGAAAGCTGTTGACAAATAATACTAACTTTCACAGTATCTGGTCTAATTCGAGGTATACTGTGACTAAGGGGTCTCATCTGTACAAAGTTTCAGCCTTTTTGACAAATGCCATACCTGGCAGATTGGGTTCAAGGTTATTGTCTGAGTTTTAACAATTTGTCAATGGTTGGTTGCTTCCACAGTCTTCATAGCATTTTCCTGAAAGTCTAGTTTTCCATATTTCAAAATATCACATCTCTATCCCTTTTCTACTAGTTACGATATTTGGTCACAAGAGTGGCTTGCTCTTTCTTTATTACTAACATATAAAATATATGGAAATGTGAGGTCTCTGTCCATCTATAAAATCGAACCAAATCAAGGTGATGATACTTCCATTTCAAAATTATGAAAACAAGTGTAGGACTGATCTGATCTAGTAATCAGTATTCCTGATCCAGTATGTGCATTCTGTGAACTTGACTTGTTTGTAGTTTTCACTGAAATTTTAAAAACAAATACACAGCCAGATTCTGTTCAGTGGCTAGACATGTGTGTGAAATTATTGAATGGATTATCTGATGATTTCTCTTCTTCAAGCTTTGCTTTTGCATATAGCCTTGGAACTGAAAGGATAGTACATTTATTTTCTCAATGCTTTTCTTCCTTTTTTAAAATTTGCCTCATGACAGAGAACTTATATGGAACATTTCAGTACAAAGGGAGTTTTGGGACAGAAATTGTAACAAACTGAAAATGATGAAATTTATCAGAAGTTTGCAAATATGCTGGTTAAGACTGAAACTTTTTTTGTTTCTTCTGGCAATTCAGAAATACCTTTGTCAGTTTACAGCTTATTCTGTTCTATTAAATTAGGAAACTGGAAAAACACCTATGCAGATAAACATTACAATTATTAAAGAAAAAATCTGAATTGACTTCTCAGTTTGAGTTTGCTTTTTGTCCTCCTGTACTTCCTCACTTCTTCTAGAAAATACTAAAATAATAGTTTACCTCAGTCAAAAGGCAGATCTGTGTTCTAGATTTGGTTACTATCATTAAAACCATAACCCTTCTCTCTTATGCTCATAAACACTGACATATATATGTTCTTAAAATATCAATAGCTATTGAAGATGAATTGTTCTAGGAGATCACCTAATTATGCAATGAATTGGGTAGTTTCCATTTTTGCTTAGTCATTGTAACAAATAAGAAATGCAGATTCCTGGGCTGTCTTTGTGAAACACCCGCTTTTAATTAATGAATGAATATGAATATGGCAATACTCAAGGTGGGGTTTCACCAGAGCAGAGTAGAGGGGCAGAATCATCTCCCTCAACCTGCTGGCCACGCTTCTTTGGATGTAGCCCAGGATACAATTGGCTTTCTGGGCTGCGAGCACACATTGCCGGCTCTTACTCAGTTTTTCATCCACCAATATCTTGGCAGGGCTGCTCTCAATCCTCATCGTCCACCCTGTATCCATGTTTGGGATTGACCCAATCCAGGTGCAGGACCTGGTACTTGCCCTTGCTGAACTTCATGAGGTTCGTACGTCATTTGGTAGGAGTTCACAAATCTATCTAGATTGAGCCTGACACATGGTCTTTCCTTGGCTGCAAACATACATCAGAAACTGACTTGCCTAATAGATTAGGTCATTCTTATATAGTTACCCTCCTTATGATATATTTATAAAGGATAGTATTTAACAAATAGAAGGCTATTACCCTGTTGGTAGAATTGTAAAATACCACATCTCCTATCCTTATTTTGCTATATCAGCAAAATGACTATTTAAGCTCAGTAACTAACTCAATTACGAGAAAAGGTATTGAATCTGAAGTGAGTCAGTAATGTCTCATTTGCAATATGAATAGAAAACATTGTAAGTATTTCAATTTTCTATCTGAAGTGAAAGAGCAGTTACTAGAAAATTGTGTAACAACCTGCAGACAAGGAACAAAGTCATGTATTTTTTGTAGCATTCTAGTTGCCTTTGTCACTTCTTTCTAGAATTTTGTTTGTGTCCCTGTTAAATTCCACTAGGAACCACAAATTAATTTTGACTCCCATAGGTTTTTGTCAAACTGGTTTCTTTCATACCCCCTTTATTTAAATGGTAATATTAGTATCATGAGTGCATTTTCTTTTGAAATATATTAGACTTTTGTGAGTTAGGTACGTAAATCCTGTCTTTTCAAGTGTTGTGAAGTTAGAATACTTGTTGGGGAAAGAATAATCAAATGTAAGGCTAGGTAAGCATTAAAACAAATAATCACACTGTTGATAATAAGGTAACAATTAAATGCCACAAAAAAAACCCAAACAAGACTTTCTCTGAAATTAAGCATATATGTCAATCAGGCAGCTGATGATGATTCTTAGTGTTAATATAAGCAATGTTATGACACAGTTCAATAGAAGGATATGCTTTCTTTGGTTTCCTTAAATATACTTAAACATTTGTCAAGTAAGTATGCTTTAATGTTTGTTAAGTAATAAATTTTGAAATAATTCATTAAATGAACAATGAACCTTCTCACAGTTTAAAGTAATTTTAATTAGCATTCTACATGAAGAGGCAACTTAGCTGACTTTTCAGAAGTTTTTAATATGTTTTCTCTAATTTGTCCAATTCTTTGTTGTTTATGCATTTTAACCTGAAATTACTGTTTGGGATGTGTTATGATACCAGGATGCTCCTCTGGTTCACTTCAGGATATGATTTAGTGGGCTTGGTGGTGTTCAGTTGATGATTGGATTTGATGATCTTAAAGGTCTTTTCCAACCTTAATGATTCTCTGATCTGTGGGTAGGGAACATGTTCAAAGGCTGGATTTTCATCAATATTTCATCAACTCCCTTGAGTTCTGCTTGGAGGATGGAGTACTGGGCTTGCTCAGCTGTGTTGGTACCTGCCTTCACTCATGCTCAGAGAGCAGATGGGGTTTTGCAGTGTGGCTGTTTCAGGTTTTCTAGGTACAGCACTTCTGGGTGTTAGACACATGGAGTGCACTCCTTGGCAGCAGGTCCAAAATTTACTCCCATCCTATTTGTAGAAACAGAAGAGTGAATACAGAGGCATGTTCTACATGAGGAAAAAGCAACTTGCCAAAACTCTCTTTCTCCCCTCGTCCCCTCTCCTTCTCTATTCAGCCATGATTAAGGAAGGATCCAAGCTCCACCCCTGATATGGCATGTATAACCATGGCTTAGGCTTTTGAGGAGCTGCTAAATTGTGAGAGCTGAGAAAATGTCTACAGAGTAGAATAATGCAAAATAAGGAAGATAAAATGAGAGATGTGGGTTATATTGTTGAGATAGGAATCAGCAGTAACATGAGTTGGAAAACACCAGCATGAAAAGGCATACAAACCTAAAGGCAAAAATAGAGTCAGCAACAGATGTCAAGTCAGCACCATTAAGGATCATTTCCAGGTAGCAGGGAAGGATGGCCCTTTCCAACATGAATGATAGCAGTTAGGGGGAAGGGGCTCTGTGTGTCTTGCCTGGGTGGCGATAATACTAATGCTTAGTTGCCTCATGAAGCTATAGGTATATTTTGTGTGCGTTAGCCAATAAATAGTTTTAAATACCATATGTATTGTGAAGTGTGTTGGGTTGACCTTGGCTGGATGCCAGGTGCCCACTAAGGTGCTCTATCTCTTCCCTCCTCATCAGGATGGTGAAGGGAGAAAATAAGATGGAAAAAACTTCATGGGTCAAGATAAAGGCAGTTTAATAAAGCAAAAGCAAACGCTGCTCATGGTAGCAAAGGAAAACAGAAGATTTTTTTCTCTACTTCCCATCAGCAAGCAGTATCCAGCTACTTCAGCACATGTAGTGGTTGCTCCGAAAGACAAACGTCGTAATAATGAATACTTCCAAACCTCTCCTCCTCATATGGTTTGGAATATCCCTTTGGCCAGCTGTCCTGGCTGTGTCCCCTCCCAAGATCTTGCCCACCCCCAGCCTACTGGTGAGGGGGGAGTGTTGGAGAGACAGCCCTGATGCTGTGCAAGCACTGCTCAGCAGTAGAAAAAATGGTGATGTGTTATCAACACCTTTGTACTGGTAGCTAGAAGGCACAGTACTATGGGGAAAATTAACTCCACCTCAGCCAGACCCAATACAACCGGATATATATCATTCCAACTTTTCTGCAAAATTAGAGTTGAAATTAAATTCTCTACTTCCCATCAGCAGGTGATGTCACAGAATCAGAATCACAGAATCACTAGGTTGGAAAGGACCTTCAAGATCATCAAGTCCAACCATTAATCCAGCGCCACCATCTCCCCTAAACCATGTCCTGAAGCGCCACATCCACACGTTTTTTGAACACTTCCAGAGATGGTGACTCCACCACCTCCCTGGGCAGCCTGTTCCAATGCCTGACCACTCTCTCAGTGAAAAAATTTTTCCTAATATCCAATCTAAACCTCCCCTGGTGCAACTTGAGGCCATTTCCTCTTGTCCTATCACTAGTTACTTGGGAGAAGAGACCGACACCCTCGTTACCACAACCCCTTTCAGGTAGTTGTAGAGAGCGATAAGGTCTCCCCTCAGCCTCCTCTTCTCCAGACTAAACAACCGCAGTTCCCTCAGCCAATCCTCATAAGACTTGTGCTCCAGACCCCTCACCATCTTCGTTGCCCTTCTCTGGACACGCTCCAGCACTTCAACATCCTTCTTGTAGTGAGGGGCCCAAAACTGAACACAGGATTCAAGCTGCGGCCTCATCAGTGCCAAGTACAGGGGCACAATCACTTCCCTACTCCTGCTGGCCACACTATTCCTGATACAGGCCAGGACGCTGTTGGCCTTCTTGGCCACCTGGGCACACTGCCGGCTCATGTTCAGCCGGCTGTCAACCAGCACCCCCAGGTCCCTTTCTGCCGGGCTGCTCTCCAGCCACTCCTCCCCAAGCCTGTAGCGTTGCAGGGGGTTGTTGTGGCCGAAGTGCAGGACCCTGCACTTGGCCTTATTAAACCTCATACAGTTGACCTCAGCCCGTCGATCTAGCCTGTCCAGATGCCTCTGCAGAGCCCTCCTACCCTCCAGCAGATCAACACTCCCACCCAACTTGGTGTCATCTGCAAATTTACTGAGGGAGCACTCGATCTCCTCATCCAGGTCATCGATAAAGATATTGAACAAGACTGGCCCCAGAACTGAGCCCTGGGGAACACCACTTGTGACTGGCCGCCAGCTGGATTTAACGCCGTTCACCATAACTCTCTGGGCTCGGCCATCCAGCCAGTTCCTCACCCAGTGAAGGTAAACCTGTCTAAGCCATGAGCCGCCAGTTTCTCCAGGAGAATGCTGTGGGAGATGCTGTCAAAGGCTTTACTAAAGTCCAGGTAGACAACATCCACAGCCTTTCCCTCATCCACTAGGCGCGTCACCTGGTCATAGAAGGAGATCAGGTTGGTCAAGCAGGACCTGCCTTTCATGAACCCATGCTGGCTGGGCCTGATCCCTTGGTTGTCCTGCAGGTGCCCTGTGAGCACTCTCAAGACCAACCGCTCCATAATCTTCCCCGGTACAGAGGTCAGGCTGACAGGCCTGTAGTTCCCAGGATCCTCCTTCCGGCCTTTCTTGTAGACGGGCGTCACATTGGCAAGCCTCCATTCATCTGGGACCTCCCCTGTTAACCAGGACTGCTGATAAATGATGGAAAGTGGCGTGGCAAGCTCCTCCGCCAGCTCTCTCAGTACTCTCGGGTGGATGCCAGCCACTTCCTGAGAAGTAGGGCTTCAGTACACTTAGTGGTTGCTCTGGAAGACAAACATCAAATAAGAGATGCTTCCTCTCTCTTGCTCCTTTCTCTTAGCTTTTATTGTTGAGCAGACGTCATATGGTATGGAATATCCCTTTGGTCAGTTTGGGTCAGCTGTCCTGGCTGTCTCCCCTCCCAAGGTCTTGCCCACCCCCAGCCTATTGGTGAAGGGGGAATGTTGAAGAGAGAGCCTTGATGCAGCAAGCACTGCTCAGTGTGTTATCACACCCTTCTAGCTGCCAATACAAAGCACAGCACTATGAGGGCTGCTACGGGGAAAATTAACTCCATCTCAGGCAGACCCAATGCATTAAGTAAGTGTTTTATTTTTATGATAGTTTAAGGTTTATTCTGCTTTTAGTGACTTTTTTCCCACGGCTAATGGTACTTGAACAAAATGACCCAAAGAATGAGGGATACATACATTGTTAAAGAGTTAAAATGAGTTTTTCTTGAAAATCCAAAGCTTTTTTTTATGGCCAGTATGGTTAGTTGAGCTGACTGGGGAGTTTGTGTTCATACAAGCATCCCTTAAAAATATTCTGCTGGAGTTCAGGAAATTTAATAAATTAAAAATGTATAATTTGCCATACGTTTTTCCTCTAGTGGTAATTTGCTATCCATTATTGTGTAACGTATATTGTGCTAGTTTAGTTCCTGTATTGAAAACTGCTTTATTAGACATTTCTTAAGCAATAGTGTAAATTAAAGTGAAATTGAGCCATAATATTACTGCACTATCACAGCAATGTCATCATATTCTTTCTGCAGTGGGGGATGGACATAAACCTGTCAATAGCAAAACCTGCAAAATACAATACAAATCCACACCATTGTATTGAGGTTTTCTTAAGATCTCGGGTCTATCAACCAGCTATCCTGAACATATTGAATTTACCTCTGCTGTAGCAGTGAAGAAATCAATTCTGTAGTTTTGCACATAAGTGTCATAAAAATCATATTCAGGATGTCATTGTGCTGATTTAGAAAGAATTGATTTATTATTTACTTTGGAGTTGGAAAAAATGCATGAATGTAAAAACCAAGTGAAGTAATGGAGAAGATAATTCTGAATTACAAAAGGCCACCTTGGCATGATTCTGGGTAACTGGCTGTAGCAGGCCCTGCTTGAGCCAGGGGAGTTGGACCAGATGACCTCCAGAGGTCCCTTCCAACCATGCTGTCATTCTGATTCTGTGAAAATAAAATTTAGAAGAAACCAAGTGGCCTCCTATCACTACATAAGTCTTTTCACATAATGGAGGATTGATTTACTTTGTTATTAACCTTGCACATGTTCCAGTGAAAATGTGGGAAACTCATACTATGCAACTTTGGTAGACTGGAGAGATTCTAGAGCAACAACAAAAAAGGTTTTTATTTAAAAAAAAAAAGCCTTGCACAGGAAGACAGAAAACATGAGTTTAGTCTAGGAGAAAAAGAAGACGAGGAGGAAACATAGAATTCTTGATGTAAAGAGAAAATTGGATAAAGTTCTGCCAGGCATAAATCAATTATTATTGGTTCCACCTCAGTGCAAGAAGGCTCAGCTGGATCATCTCCCTCTTTTCCAGACCTAATTTGCTTTGATCTTGAGTCATTGCCTTGCTCTTCCATCTAAAAGAACTTCATCATTGTATAAGATCAAAACTGATTTTTGACAATAAGAGACTTAAGTCCCGCTCTTGTTAATGAAGGTATTTCCCCTTAGTTAACCTGGAGAGTTGAAACAAGTGCATGTTGATTGGTGGTTGATAGATTTCTGTTACTACTCAATATATGGGGCAGGATGAATCTTCATTGTCAGATTTTGTGGTTAAAATTATTTTCCAATTAAAGACATGGCAGATGTAATCTCGAATTCTTTGCTTTTAGAAATAATTTTTAAACCACATATTTTTTGTTGCTTAATGGAAATCTGCTTCCCTGGAGCAGTGTAATAAAATGAAGTGGAAACCAAAATGTTTAGGCTGTATGGTGACTGCAAATGTACGAAACTGCTCATGTTCAACTGCATAACTATGGAAAGCTGCAGTAATTCAGATAAATAGTATACAAATTTTAAAATAAACTACAAATATTAGCCGGGCCTCTGCTGCTTAATTGGCTTAAAGTATTTCACACTGGATGTGGAGAATACATTTATATATTAATACCAATCCTTGTTCAAATGTTTTACATGTCTTGATAAGCCTTAATGTCAACTGAGCCTACAGCTTTTGTCACTGTTATGGAGGAAACTCTTTCAATATTTTATTCACTTTGTCTTACATTATTCTTAAATCTAAGATCTACTCGTGTAGCTGACAGAAGAAGGAGGAAAGGTTTTTTTTAATATTTGAAGCACGTATGTAACTACTAATGGTACGAAAGCAAAAAACGTACATTCTTTGGCCACAGAAAGAACAATCTATTATCATTTCTACTGGGAAAAATCTGAATTTTCAGTATACGTATTTTAATTAAGTTCTTAGAAGTATGGTTTTTTTTAGGGCTGCTTTAAGAAAGTTAGTTATCAAAACAAGGTTAAGAAATCCATTCTGGAATTTATATACTTTAAAACTGTGCTTGATCTACATATGAGATGTGAGAAACAACTCTGTCTAAAACAAATTATCTAAACCATTGTGTATGAACCACTGGAATGAATCGGGTGCTTATACTGTCTTTCTGGAAATTGTGTACATGTTGGAAATATTTCTAATTCCACTAACTCAAACTATTAATAACTGTTTGTAAACAACAGAAAACAGAAATTCAAAAACACAGTAGAAAAAGCGCGTTTCTGTAAAAAAAATGAATAAAATGTTTAGAAGAGGCGCAGAAAGTTAAACATTCAGTAGTTTGACATCTTAATGTTAGGTGAGCAAAGCAGGCTTTTTGAAGACTTCATACAGTATGGCACTAAGACGGCTTGAGTGTTGCATATAGTCGTTACCGCTGTATTTTCATTCTGAATTCCTTCCCAAAATACTTTACTTTCTTCTGCATCTTTATCTTCCAGACAGGAGCATATATTCCTTAAAAAGAAAAGTTTTAATAAAAATGATGATACTGTCTACACAGCAACAATTCTCTTTTGTTCCAGGCTTCTTCTGTTTTTTTTATTTAATCTTAAATGTATTATTGCCAAGAGTGTTCAGTCTTTTGATCTCAGACTCGAGAGGAGGCAAGAAAAAGCAGTATTTATGAGTCCAGTAGACACAGCAGAGCATAAGTTTATTACTGTCTTTTCATGCTATGTTTGCCTGATAAGTATCAGCTTTAAATAAAGCTTTTGTTGTTCTTGCTCTTTTGGTTTGGACAGATTAGTTTCTTTTTAAAAGGCCTGAATATACCTGTTATTCTAAGTACATTAGTAAGGACAAAACTTCTAACAAGTGAAAACATGAACAGATGGCTAAGCCAACATCAGAATCTGTTTTCCCTGCTTTGACTTCAGAATCAAAGGTCTGGATGTACAAAATTAGTTGTTTAAATTCACGAGAAAATTTACTTGTGCTGTTTTTTGCTACCATCCCACCACACTGCCCAGAACTGGGATATGATGTTTGTATACAGATCTAAAGACCAGTTTGTTCCAGCACACACTGCTCTGTATTTTGGTTTATTTCTTAGAACACCTTTTAATGTTTGCTGTGAACTGTACTTCTAGTACTCATTTAAAGAAAATTATAAACTATGAATGTGCAGAATAAACACTAATATGGAGCAGGGTTCTTTTGCATCTCAGCAGTCATACTTAGCTGTGAACTTTTATAATATTCAACTAATATGTTTATTAATTTATTGACTCAGCTTTCTTGTAGTTGCATTCCAGGCCAAACTTGTCATATGGAGTTTTGCCAGCGTAGCTGAGCTGAGTCAGGGAGAACAGCACACCAATTAAAGGTGCTGTGCAGACAATTCTTAGTCTGAATTCGGCTCTGCTGACAGCAAATACCGTTTGTCTGCTTACTCTGTGTCATTCTGAGGAGATGATGTAACTATACTATTGGAAATATTCCTTCTGTTGCCATGTAATGACTGGATTCTATCTTACTTAAATGTATCTGTCTAAAAATGAGATCTTTAATAAAACTTAGTCACCTAGACTTCCTTTATAATTAACAGGGCAAGCAGGCACCCCAAGAGAGCAGTTTATCCCATTTTAAAAGATATCCGATATAGATGGGATGAATTGTCTTCTTTCCATGCATGTCTGTCCCAATGAATTGGGTGGAGGATCTGGATGATTAGGCTAGATTAGACAAACCTATCTTTTAGTTAAGCATGAAGAATTTGACATGTAGGGTACCATACCAGCAAACATACTTACAGTGAGTAACTCTAAGTTGTGCTGAAGGATAATGATTGCACTGTGTGTAAGTTTTTGTTAACAAAATAATTAATTCTATTATCAGTCTGAAAATAGGAGTAAGCTGTATGTAGGCAGTGGTTGCAAATCCCACAAAGACAATCATATGTAAAATAGATGAGGTATTTTAGATTTCTCCGAGGTGTAAGAATAACATATAAACTTGAAGGGACTTGTTGAGTTCTACACATAATAAGGCACACATTACTGGTGTGTGGTAAAGGAAAATGAGCATCTCTCCTGGATCATAGCTTCACATTGAATAGAGATTCTTGAAAGAGAGGAGAAAAAAGCAAAAGCCTTTCAGCCTGGAAAAGAAGCAGATTCCACTGGGGCAAACACAGTGTTAACATCTGAGTTAACAATACTGCAGAAGTAGTATATTTGCATCTTCTGTTTCCAGAGACTTGTAGCACAAGTACATGGAACTAATAAATGATAAAAAGAAATAGTTTTTCACATACTGAAAAATCAGGCAGCAGTATATGTTTCCTTACGTTATTTCTAGAACAGTAACTTCAGGCTTGACTGTTTGCAGGAATAACATTACCATGTAGAAAGTAAGTAATTAAAGCTAATGAGGGATTATTAGAGGGAGAATAGAATCAGAAATGTTTTAAGGCCTCATTTAATTTTTAAGAGCAGGGATGAGAATTCTAAAGCAAGCAGGTGACCTCATGCCAGTTTACAGTGCTCTTAGTGTTGAAGACAAAAATTTTCTGTGAATGAATCACAGAAATAGTTGAATCTGGCAATATTACTACAAAAGAATTTTTTGGTCTTGTGTGATCAATTTTATTGTCCATTATATTTGCACAGACTTGAGCTAAATACCAGTTTACAAACGTCTGTAATAGTATACAGATAATCTATTTCTGTGTTACTTTCTTCAATGATTAAGTATTTAGCCTGCTGAAGTACTGGCTGATTGGATTAACAGATTGGTAAAAATGTCTTCCTGTTTCATAGTGCACAATCTTTGGTTGGTTGGTTTTATTGATACATTGGTTTGGGTTTTGTGCAATGGGTCACGTCTATTCAATCTATAGAACCATAGAGAAGTGAGGGAAAGGAGCAGTCAGATCATTTTTTTTTTTTGCGTGTATTTCAAGCTTATATTATGTTTTTATATATTGGCCCCCCCAATCCATTTTCCTCTTCCAGATAGTTGATATTTTGCTCCCTTATGTAACAGCTGTAAAGATCAAGGAATGAGGGACTGTATGCATTTCCATAAAAATTGATCCATTAATAATTTTGTAGCATTAATAGTCCATTGATATTTGCAGACTTTATATTCCCAATAAATCCAAATAATACAATAATAAAAATAGGCAAAATGAAACAAGGCTGCTGGAGGTTCATTGTTGTGCTGTTTCCTGGTTTCTATCAATATTTCTGTCTTCAGTAATCTTTGTACTTTGTGCAGTATTCTGCTTCTACTGCAGTATTGATTGCTGTTGTGTGCTGGAATCGCTTAATATCTTCATAGTGGCCTGTAAGAAAATACGTTTCTGCCCCACATGTTACTGCTAAGGACTAAGATGGGGAGTTATGCAAGGGAACGGAGCAGCAGATGGACAATAAAAATAGAAGGTGAGGAGGCAAAATGAAAAGAAAAAAAGGTAGTGGAGCTGTATGAGAATGGAACTTATATTGATGGGAGAAGGCAATGACTACAATCCTCCTATTACACAGATTGCTTCTTGGCAATACGTTGCGAGTAAGCCAAGTGCAGAGTTTCTATTAAGGTTTTCATTGCTTACTCTAATGATCTCTAAGGTATATGTAGAGAAGACTTGGTAATTAGTACATAAGGCTATGCTTTGGCTTTATACAAAGGAATATTAAACAGGTGGGAGGAAAGTATACATGACTTTCCGTCTAGATATGTTATATACATATATTTTTCAGTAACCTCACTTGAATGAGGAACACTAAAGTGGGCTAGTAAAAGTTTATGCCCTGGAAATTTTTAGCTTATCCTTTATTCATAAGGTATATGACACCTCAAATTATTTCACAGAATATTAAATAATTTTTGTCCACAGTGTCCCACACTTTTCAGTGACACATCTATCCAGGGCCTGGAATTTGAGCAGATGAGACCCGTCATTCTCTTCACGGTATTTTACTTAGCATACTGTCATCTTAAGTGTTTCACTAATTATCATCTTATGTTGGTCCCACTGTGTGTATTTAGGGTCAGAAATGCTCTATGCTTTCACTGTTTCCTGCTTCATGTTTTTAGACAGTTTCAGAAGGACCATCAGAAAGAGCAGAATGTTCTGCAGGTGGCATCTATTTTCGGTCTTTGAGTATGTTTAGAGTCTTAAAATGTCTTAGATTTTTATGTCTAGAGGTATTTTTGTGTTTTGTTTTCATGGTCTGTAATCTTGTTTCTTGGGTTTGAATTTTTCTAGCCTTCTCACTGATGCCTGAATTTCATGTGCTTTGCTATCTAAGATCATATATATTTCTCCAACTCAGTTATTCATACAGTAAAAAAAACAAAACAGTGTTTTGCGTAAGTGGCTAGAGAGTTTCTGAAGCGTTGTTTTTAATCACTGCTGTGTTACCATCTGTGTGAGAGATCAGGGACATGAGCTGATTTTGTTTTTTCTTACCTCTGTGGTTATCCTCACTTTAGATTCCTAAGGCTTGCCAAGCACAGTGGCTCATTTTTCAGTGACATGAGAACTATAGGAAGCAAAACAGCTTCTATTTTAAATTTTAGGTAATAAATATTTTCGTTTACTTCACCTGTCTTTCATCTAGACAGTTATGCACCAATAGCTGTTCTGCAGAGGAGCATGCATGTTGCATGCTTCTGTCTATTCTGCATTTTTATGGATAATTTTTTCAATTCCATTCTTTAACTTAGATTTAGGTCTATTGATAATGTTCCCTTTAATCCTGGTGTTAGCCTAGTTTGCTATTCTTCTCCCCCTCTGCTGCCTCCAAAATCCCCACACCTCATGGTTGAAATGTGTCTTTCACTCATCTTTTGCCCGTAGATTTCTGTTCATATTCTTTCTCTTTATTTTCCATTATTTTTTAATAGAGGAGTTAGGAACTTCAGGCAAATTGCTTGTATTTGCAAAAGTATTCAAGTAGTTGAGTCTTCATTTGGACTTAATAAGTCACAGTTTAGAACATAATGCGTCAGTTCTGTATTGACTGACTGTCTTCCTTCAATCCTGTGCATGTCATTCTGCTATTTTTATATTAGGACTGGCTATTAAGGTCCATGAAATACAGTAATATCTGTAGTGTAGTGAAATGAGTAACTTTATGGCAAACGTCTTAACCTTTAGGGTGTACATAATAAAACATTATTATGTAGGATTGCTGAAAAAGATAAGCATAGAAATCTTTCCACTAGATTAAGTATTTTACTTATAAAGCATTGCTTATTTTTTAGAGATTAATACACATTATTTCCTTGTACTTTAAAGAGTTACTAATTTCATTCACTTGCAAGTTTTTAACTTTAGCTTTTTACAAAAACAGTACTCTTCTTTTGAATTCTTTTTAAAGCTACCATAGTTTTAAATTATCTTTGTTTTTGGCTTAAAGTTTAAGAGAGATATATCAGTGTTTCATGTGTGTGACATCAGAACTCCTCTTAGACTGAGCCTTTTCAACCTAAAAATGGCATTGGGCTCTCTGCATATTCCATTTGACAAAGTCTTGCCGATTAAACCAGACATACTGGTTCAGCTCGTTTCATGCAGAGTACTCCTGTATTGTTACACATGTAACAATAAATCATTATTATCAGAATCCTTCTCCACCATTTTTTTGCTTCCTTATTAGTTCAATAGTTTGGCTGTTGGCTTGTCTGTATAAGAATTCTATAAATATCTCATATTGATGTCTGCACATGTCAGCTGTTTAAACGTTTTATTGTCGTCTATTAATGTTAAGAGAAAGTTCTTAGAGCCTTCTTGGGAGTGGACCCAGCACTCTGGATATTGTCAATATTAAACTTCCATATTTGTGCAAGTAGGATTATGGGGTGAAGAACCTAAACATAGTTAATGCCATCTCCTTAGGCTGAAAGTAAGGCAGAGTTCCTAGTTAGCAAAACAGTTTGTTTATTTTCTTGTAAGAAGTAAAATTATGTATTAATAGAGCAAGATATCTTGAAGGATATTTTTAGAACATAAATTCTTCATGAGAAAGCAAGCATGGGCTTTAGAGAAGTGATGCATGAGCTTTCTGAGCTGGGTACATGGCAAAGATAACACAAGACATAGTGTTTTTATATTTCCGTTTACAACATCCTTTTAAAATGACACAGATTTAAGGTGCTAATTGAATTAAGGAGGAATAGGATGCAGGAATATGGGGGAGAAATGCAGGTGATTTTTAAGAGGATTAATTTTAAGTCTATTTAGGCAAAGTACAAAAAAAGGTAGAAGTGGCCTACCTTCATATAAAGCCTTCCTCAAATGTGTTTCTTTAACATAGTCATCTGTGTCACTATGAGACAAATGTCATCTTCTATAATTGCATGGCTTTGGTTCTTTATAGTCTGGTCACTTGTTCTTGCAATATTGTTAATTGTATCTGCTGCTGAAATAAAATTGTTATGCATTTTGCTTCAGGAACTGGTCTCTAGACCTTTCCAATTTCCATGCTGTGTTGATTTAATCATTCAGATGAACTCACTGAAGTGACTGTTGTACTGTAACAGTGACAATGAGAGTCAAGAGAACTAATAAATATGGTTAGACAAATCAGACTTTTCTGGTGGTAGTCCATTTTGTACAATTCCTAGGGTAACTTCAAAGAAATCCTCAAGTATCTGCCTTTTAAGGATTCTGGAGCAGCAGACTTTTATCTCAGAGTTACCACTGGTGCCAAAATACAGTAGAAAATATAGCTTCAAGTGTTAGTTGTTGCATATTTTTCACCTTTAAAAACAAGTCTATTCTCTGCTGGCAATCATTTATAGCTTAAGGAAAACTTAGTTTTGCTCAGTAGTTAAAGGTTTGAATTCTGTTGGGAGATTGATACTTGAATGTAATACGTACTTGTAGGTATTTAGGAAGCTACGTGTTTAATGTCCTGTGATGTACAGTGGAGGTCTCGTCAAGACCATCAGTACAGGCTAGAAAGCAACAGGCGCTTACATGTAGACATTTGAATTCATGTTTCTGAACTCGGAACTGAAGTGTCTTAGTCTTGTCTTCTCAGAAGAGGCCTCTGCCAAACATCATTATTCTTTTGTCAAAAAGTCATGTAGGTATGTAATTGAATTTGTGTTTGAAAGAGGAAGCTGAACCTTCTACTCTTACTGGGATATTTTAAAAGTAGCTAACTTAAAAAATGTATTTTGACAGCTTTGTTGCAAGAGGGCTTGTTTGGATTTACCATAACATTTTCCGTTTACTCAGTTGTAATCCAAAATGACCAGTCAACAAATTGAAGAGGAAACATCTCTGGTTACTTAGTCAAACACTTTTCATTTATATTTGATAAGCTCAATGAAAGAAATACTCCTTCAGAATGTAAAGTGCACAAGAATGGAATTGTATCAAATACGATGACTGTTGCATGATGGTTCAATTACGTGGTTCTCTGGGATGTCCTTCTAAAATTTGGCAATCTGACAGAATCTTTGTGTTCAAAACAGTGTTCCAGACTTGACGAGGTTTTTAATTTCAGTGGGCTAACTCTTAGTGAAAACATCACTATTTTTTCTTGCTTTGATAGGTTGAGAGTGGAGAGAACTTCTACATAGCGCTCAGTTTTCTCACTTTTCCTGCAAGGGATCCATACCATTTTTGAAAGGCATATGTTTACAATATAATTAAAACCAGCTTCCTTAATTTGCATTATTTCTAGTGTTTCCTTGTATAAAAATGGATGGTTTTTTTTTCAAAACTATCTAAAACATTTTTGCAGTTAAAATATATTAAAAATTCATATACTTACATTCAAACATTTTTATTCAGAATCAAATTTTCTTTCTGTTTTAGTCTGTTTAGACTTCTGTATATCTGGCTTTCCCGTACATATCTGCAACAGTTTGGAGATTGAATTTTTAAGAACTTCTGTATTTATGTAGGATGTGGTGAGTCAAGCAGGGACTGATAGCAACTGATACACAGTCATGTCATATCTGTGCAGTAAATCAGGACTTTCCAGAAGTGTCAGCTCTGTTGCATGTGTGGGAGTTCTGTACATACATGTAATGCTGCAGGTTCTCAAACAGTCAACATTGCAGCTGCAAGAGGCATTCTCCTTGCTTGGCTCACTGTATATGTAACCGCCCAGTAAATCATACTGATGAACTGAATAACTGGCATCCATTTGGAATGTTTTATTCTGTTCATTTGGTTTTGTTTGTATGTTTTCTGAGAACATTGTAAACCAGATCAATTCCATAATTCAGCTCTTTGGGGAACTCTAAATATGTTCTGTCACAGTTGGAATGGGGTGTCGAAAGGAGCAGAAGGTGAATGCAAGGAGCTGCAGGGTGAGGAGAATAATTTCTTTATTTGATGCAGTGCTGGGTGATGTTAGTTTAGTCTGTCGTTAAAATCACAGTACAACTCTGCTGCTTTTCAAATGGATTAGGTATTTGGCACTTGACTTATGCAAGAGGAAGTGGCCTCAAGTTGCACCAGAGGAGGTTTAGATTGTTATGAAAAATTTCTTTATTGAAAGGGTGGTCAAGCATTGGAACAGGCTGCCCAGGGAAGTGGTGTAATCACGATCACTAGAGGTGTTCAAAAAACATGTAGATGTGGCACTTCGGGACATGGTTTAGTGGGCATGATGGTGTTGGGCTGACGGTTGGACTTGGTGATCTTAGAGGTCTTTTCCAACCTTAATGATTCTATGATTCTGTGTATACATATGTGTGTGGGTGTGTGTATGTAGGAGGTTCGGTACTTGCTGAGAATATGGAGTTTCCTGTGCACATGCCATGCAATGTAAGCACATGCATTTCTGTATAGGCTTTTCCAACACAATGGGAAAGGATTTTAATTTTGTACTGAAATCTTCAGCTTGATGTATTCTTTTAGGTTTTAATTTTAAGCCATAGCTCTGCTAGGCATTAGGTACACGTGTCTACTGATGAAAGGTTTTGGTACAGTTGATGCTGGATTTCTTGCTCAAGATTTGTTTATATGGGTTACAAGAAATGCAACATATTATCTTCCAGAAAATGTTGCTCATTATTCTTTTCCCATCTAGTTAACTTGGATTAGTATTTAATCTTTCTTCTAGAGAATATATTCTGCAGCTTAGATGTGGCTTATGTGAATCAGTAGCTAAAAATTTCCACCTTGATTTATGTCTCCAATAATTTTTTTAAATTTTTTTCCTTTAAAAACATCAGATTACTGTATTTCTCAATTAGAAACCCTTTTCTCTTTTCCATGATGTAAAGAATATTAAAAAATTAATAATAAAATGAGCTCTAAAAATACTAATTTTCCCCTATTATTAGCATAGAAATGAAAAGTGCACTAACAAAATTCATACCAAATCTTTAATATTTTCTGTAAACTATTCATTTCAGGAAAGTTTGAAACTATATTTCTGATATTTTGAATTCCACTATCTTATGAATTTTTCCCATCTAATTTGCTGGTTTATCTTCAATTGATAAGAACAATTTGACCATTTGAAATGTAAGTCTCCCACTGAAGTCATAAGTGGTGGGAGTCACTGTCAAGGTTTCTGCTTTCAGTATAGTATTTACTTTAAACTCACTGAATTTTATTTCTTTGGTATTATGTTGCATTCAGTTTTTGAAACTTCCTTTCTTAGAAAACCTGCTTTTATTTTTTTGGGCAATATTTTTTTTACCTTGTTGTCACTTAGGGTTTTTTTGACTAATCACCCTGTCTCATGGCCTTTAACAGTAGGCATAAATTCCTAGTGGCCATGATATTTTCTTTGGGAAAGAGAAGACATTTTACATGCTTTTCACAATCTGCAGTGGATACTACTCATTTCATTTGGAACATTTCTGCTCTCTGTGACAATGTAATAGGAAAGTACAAGATAAAGTGGCTATCTTGCTTTGAAATTTAAAGACACCCGGAAAAAGAAGAGCTGAAAAATAATATTAACTGGTGAAAAAAAAAGGCAGGGTAGGTTATTTATAGACTATGTATCTTTACGAGGCTACATATATTTGGGAGCCATATATAAAAACAATAGGACAAACAGTACTGAAATAAAACTAATAATTTATTAAGAGTCAAAAAAGTACAAAGTGATGAAACCATCTACAGTTACAAGCAAATAGAATTCGTCTGAGATTTCTCACTTTTTTTTCTGAATGCCTCTTACTAACCACTGTCTGACAAAGGATTGGAGCTAGACATGGCACAACTACTTAAGTGCTGTTTATAAGACACAACTTCACATAAAATATACAAGTGTTTATACATTTAAGATACATATTGACATTAAATCAATCCTAATAAAATGGTTGCTATGCAGAAGTATGACAGCTTTATAAGTTGCATTTATGGTCATTTCTAATTCAGTAGAATAGCTTAAGGTTCTCTGTCAGAACTCTAAATTTTATCTAGCACGACTGTGTTTATTTTATTCATCATAATAGCTCAAGGGTAAACTAAAAGAAAAGACATAATTCATCTTGGTGGCAAACACTTGGTAGGACTTGATTATGCTAATTGATTTAAATTTTGTAGTGCAAGTATACAAATGAGCCTCTGGTACCAAACAGTTTGACTCTTTCACAGAGAAAGTGAAGTTGAAAAACATGTTTTGAGAAAATGGGCTTAAACAGGCAAATTGTTTTTTTCATTTTCTGTAATCTAAACTGAATGCATTTTACTGTTCTGATGTTGCAATTAAACATGGTTAGAAGCTACATGAATTGGCAAATTTTTAATGGTGTTTATGGTCATCACAGTCCAATATGGATGACTGAATTTCACTGTCAATTATGGATAGATAGTTCTGTATTGTTGTTTACTGGGAAATGGTGCTTTGTGCTGTGTCAGTTTTTGCTGGAATGAATGGAAGAATTCACTAAAGGTACTGTAAACCAGTGTCAGAGCTTCTTCAAAGAAAGTGTCCCAAGAAGTCTCTGTGCAGGACACAGTTAAAAAATGTGTAGAACTTATTTGTCACAGATCAGTTTCTCACAAATTTTAAACATTTCTAGTAATTTTCAGTGTTCTATCAAAGTAATATATGCTAAGCCTCAGAATTTAGTAATTTTCTAGGGTATTTTCACATTATTTTAAGAAATGCATGATATTCTATACTTTGTGTGTTTTCCATTTCTGTTATTTGCTAGGTGGACACCTTATGCCTTATTAAGATACATTATTTATTACCCTTGCTTTAATGCAGAACATTTGAAAATAGGTTTATTCAAGTGTTCGTTCAAGTCTATTTTATTATTTGAAAATGGCTTATTCATATCATATTATCTTTAGGTTCTGTACCAAAATTCACTTAATTTAGTCCTCTTATTCCATAAAGCATCTCTTCACACTAGTGTGCTTAACCATTCACATTAGCTGAGTTTGCAGTAGCAGTTCAAAAGTGAAGACTGCTGAAAGCATTGTGCTTCCAGTCCTCTCTCTTTTAAACTTGTCATAGTTCAATTATAGAAAAACATCAAAACTTGTAGAAGTACTGTGTGAAGATGGATCTCTCTTAAAGTAGCTAAGAAAACTCTTTTTGCAGGAGGCACAATTACCATTGTGAGAATTTTTTATTAGGGTAAATCGAGGTGGGTTTTCTGTTGCTGTTTTGGTGGTGGTGATGGTGGTGGTTTTGTTCTTTTCTTTTTCTTAATGCTGCTAAGTTATTAATTGTTTCTTTCTCAAAAAGCTATATGGGGTATCTGCAAAATAAATCAGTAAGAAATGCAAGGAGCTAGTAGGAGCCTTAGGTAAACCTCAGAGGGCACAGACACTGTATTATGTTCTACCTCAGGGTAGGCTTAGTAGGAGGCTCTGCCAAGATAATCAACTGCTGCAAATTTGGGAGATTAATTTGTACACATGACTGAGAGCTCCAGGAACTGAGGATTTATTAAGGGTATCTGAGATTCATTAGAATTAAGAGAAGTAACTTTTCTTGAGAGAAGTGAAACAGGCCATGCTGACCTAAAAATACAGAAACAAGAAACATATTTCATCAGTAGGACAGCTGAGCGTTGGAACAGATTGCCCAGAGAGGTTGTGCAGTGCCCGGAGAGGTTGTGCGGTCTCCATCCTTGGAATTTCCCTACTGGATAAAGCCCTGAACAACCTGACCTTTCTGGTTGAGCCTGCTTTGAGCAGGGATCTCCTGATGTCCCTTCAAACAAATATCATTCTATGATTCTACAATACCTTGAGTTTTACAGCTTGGAAGACTAGAAGGGGACAATGCAAATATGAATGTATATGAAACTGCTGTTAACCTCATACTTCTACCGTAAGACCTGTACCATGAAAATGTTTGTATACAGAGTTTAAACTCATGTATACTTACTCCTAATGATTTTCTTACTGTTTTTCTATGAGAAATACATATTGGGTTCGTGTCCTGGATGAAGTACCAGATCAGGGCAAATGTTTTCTAGTTACTAAGCCTAGGCAAGGACAGGCTGCACTAGGCTAGGCTAAGGAAGCCAGGAACAAAGTAGGAAGTGACCTGATCAGGAGAAGGGTAATGAACACTTCTTAAAAACCAATCAAACAAACAGAAAGCCTTGGAAGGAGTTGAATAGCAAATAAATCATCAATAACTTTTATTTTGCCATTTTTTTGATAACTAAAGGACAAAGTATATAAAGGATGTGCCCTTAGAAAGACAAAAAGGAGCCTACCCAAACAGAAGCACAGTATTTAATCTAATAAATTTTCTATTTAACCATTTTAGTAACACAAAACCCCCTTTCTTCCAATCCAAAGAAGTCTGTTGTAATGTTATGTACCATTATGGTACTTGAAATTAATTTATTTTTATATTTTTTCTCTTCTGTGGTTTTGTTTAAATTAATATCTTAAACTGTTAGCAGCCTTTTGAATACTTTGGAAAGTTGGTAACATGTCAGAAACTGCCCATGACAGGGATGTCTCATCAGATGAGGGTTAAAGGTCCTATTCGATGAGACAGTTGCAGCAGATGGCTCTGGTTGGACCAAAATCTCATAAAAACCCTAGAGGGTTAGCTAAAAGCAGTTCAAAAGGACAAAATTAACCATTGGTTTAAAGCAACAGTTTACCCTTAATCAGAAAATCAGTTACCAGCATTCAATGTGTGTTCTGTAGTCTGTAAGTTAGCTGCAAATTCTTCATGGCTCTAAAGTACAGACAGTGCAACCCTGAGGTCACAAAGAGGACGGGTGGGTGAAATGGTCCAGATCTGATTTTCAGTTGCCTTGTTCCATGGAAATAGCTAAAACAAATTTGTCTTGAACACTTACCAGAGAGCCAGGGGATAGCTTGGGTACAGAAAGACATCTACATTGGTAAGAGGAGTAAGAAGGAATAGGCATACAGCTCTCAGAACTGCTGTTTTGTCTAATTACTTTTGCCAGTGTATAAATGTTCCTTTGCTCTTTTTCAGGACTAATCTCTCATGGAAAACTCCATTTCAGGAGGCAATAGATAGGCTACTGAACTGCATCAGGAAATTACCTGAAACAGAAAATACAGTAGAAACAAAGGGGTTTGTTAACACACCTACAAAAAGAATGCTTCTCACCAGCCCCAACTGTTGGAAGTTATCCCTCATCTGTTTGTTATAGTCATTCTGATAAATTTTAAAATGTTTTCAGTCCATCACAATTAAATGATGTAACTGTGCTTTTTTTTTTTTTTTAAAACTGTTCTTCCCACATGATTAACAATACTCTGTGACCTCCTATAGTGCTTTTGTTTGGCCACAGTCCACGCCGTCCCTTTCAGTGATCTGTACTGGATATTTCCTCTTGCTTTCACATGTTGTAAAATTATGGTTATGGGTTCAGAACAATAGGGCTTGAAATCAGGTAGCAGTGAATATTTATTTGGCGATCCACTAGAAGAATTTCCTAACTAAATGAAGTGCCTTGTGTTCCTACCTAGACACTGAATCTAACTGAATGCAGTCTATAATGGCAAATCTAAAGGCAAAAAAACTTTTGTGAATGAAACTTTTTCCTCAGTGTGAATTTTGAATTGTAGATAAATACAAATAAGTTAGGCAACAGTCCTCATTTTCAGTTTTAGTTCCCCACTGAAATCCTCTGCTCTAGTTTACAACTTAGTTATATCAATGCAATGATGTTGTTTCCAAAACTCCCATTGCAGGCTATTTATGTTACAGTATTCTGAATAATTACAGTATTATATTACAGTTTTTCTGGACTCAAATCTAATCACAGCATCCTTGGAGATCTAGAATACAGAGCAATATACCAGCAATGATAGCGGTGCACAAATGACTGTAGTCAGCCTTGCATGCTGCATTCACATTAATCACACTTGCAAAGCCTTGGATCCATGCAGAAAAGAGATACAGAGAGTGCTTTACAGATGGAGTAGGCAAGAGCATAAAACAGTAATATGTGCAGATATGAAAGACATTTTTTGACATGACGGAACGAAAGCTGTCATGTCAACTTTAATTTTATTGAAATGAAACTAGTGCTAATGTACCTGAACATTATTTCACTGAGATGTGGTAGTCTAGTCACATTCTGCTTTATATTGATAAATCAAATGGGATATACTGAGGAACTCTGTAACAGCTTTCTCAAAAGACATAAACCTGCAAAGTATGAAATGGTATATAATGGATGTACGATACAGCTCTGACAAATATGAGGTAGAGTTGTCATTCTTCACTCGCTTAGACTATATAGCAAAAAATGTAATAAAATATTGAATTGAAGACAGCTAAAATATTGTTGACATAACTATATTAGACTTTAATATGCTTTCATTCTATATGCATATAAATCACTTGCTTTAACATTTGAATTTCATAAACCTATTTAACAGATAAGTATTTATAGGTTCTGTAAATGACATATTTATCTGAAGCCCAAAGTTGAAAAAGTGTTATTTTTATGCTATTGGATACTAGGTATGTTTTCTGGATGTATGTTGCAGTCTGTATATGTATATTATTCTCTGTCATACATACCTGTTGGTTGCAGTCCAGAATAATATGAAACACTTCTTAAGCCATGTATTTAGTGGTGTGGCTTTGAAAAAAATTGTTTATAAATCTTAAACAATAACTTTAAATTCCTGAACTAATTCTACTTTAGATAAACAAAAACTAAAACTGGCATTCACACTATTGTGGAAAACCCATAATACTCTCCAAAAACTATTTTAAGATGCATGCAAAACCACACAAAAAATCACTTGTGGTTATATCCCTAATTCTGCACACTGGAAAAAGCCTGAGGGACTGCCTGAGGATGATGTCGAGGAAGGCCAGATTAAACTCTGCTGTGTCTTGTCAGTGGCTCAGGTGGGCTGTGAACATTACTCCAAGCTCAGTGTTTTACTTATTTTCTTACAATGCACAGTCTAACAAGACCCTGTTTTCATCTACTCCTGCTGAAAGTCTTTATTTTCTTATTCCTGATTCTCTTACCTATATTTAATTTTAACTTTATGACCATAAAGTGAATTTCATGTGTAATTATTTTTTTTTTTCTCTGAAGAAATATTTTTTTTTATTTTTTCCTTTATACGTAACTAGTGCTCTAAAATGCATAATAGCAAGACGCGCTTACTGTGTAATACTTGCTTCTTGGTATAGTTTTAGTCCATAGTAAATGTGAAAGACGCATGGTTAATCATAGTCTTTTGTATTATTTTCTATGTGTGTTATCTCACACATTCTGTATTTTGCCATGGTGTTAAATTTCCTCATTAGGAGCCAATGTCCTGTAAATCCCAGGAGGCAAATTTAATGTTATCTGTAGCATAAGGTGTATTCAAACATCTGTTTATTGCAGAGCAATGGACCACAGAATATTCTTCTGATGTCCACATGTAAAATGGTCCTGTGTAGGCTGCAACCTGCTTCAGTCTGGACTTGACTTTAAATGAAGTACAACCAAAATACTTTACTCTAATAGTGGATCTCATCAATGCTTTCTTTATATGCTTGTATACACAATTTATTTATGTTATGGTTACAATTACTGTCAGCTGTGTGAAGGAGATGATTAAATCCTGAGTGATCCTTAATTTTTGTATTTATTTTGATCACCTATTGAAAAATATAACTGCTTTAGGTTTTATTTTCAGATGGTAACTGTTAATTTTCTGTCAAGTTAATGATAAAGCTGTTAATTCTGACAACTAAATCCTCTCTCATTACACGAAAATTGCTGTTGAGAATATACAAAAAACCCACCAGTAAATGGCCTTTCTTTTCCTTTGGCTGGTTGTTTGGCTTAAGATAGTGAAAGCATTCCATCTTCCAAGATCAAGGATGAAATCAGTATGCCAAGACATCAATGGGATGAAACACCACACTTGCTTTGTATTTTACAGATTGAATGGAGTTTTAGGAAAACGACACCTGGCTCCAAAATCCGTTGAGACAAAAATAGTTGGAGGCTGGGAGAATATGGGGTCAAGGGACAGGGAAGCATGATATAGGCTTTCCCTGTCTTAAACACTTTTGAAGGCAGCTCTTTTTCTAACTGCTGTCAGATATGGGATACCAAGCTAGATGAGATTTTTGATCAGTATGACTGTTCTTACGTTCTAAAATATTTAAGAGAAAAATGGGGTAAAATGGTTGTTTGAAGAGTCATACTTTCCTCATTTTGCTTAGTTGCAAAAAAAGGTTTTATTTTCCTTTTGTATATTTTAAACATGCTGGACAACTGATGCACTGAAATAGTCATGTTCTAGATAGGAGCATTTCTTACCTGATTTTGTCTTTGGGCAGTGTATCCTTGCACAACTTTCCTGTGAAACAGTTTTTACTTCTAATCAAATATTGAAAAAAAATCTGTGGTGTTACTGCTATTTGGTATTTTGTTTCTGTCTCATCCATTGGAGCATGGCAAGACAAGGGGTTCAGTGGGGTGCTCTTGTTCTGGTGGGTGATCCCTGTCAGAGGAAATGCAAATGGAAAGGGTCAGAAAATGGCTTGTGTTTCCTTCCAGAATTTACTGCTGAAATTCTACCACTGGCATTCCTGGAGACAGGAATCAAACAGCTTTATGAAGTGAAGGCATAACTGCACAAAGTATCTTTTGAGAGACTGGTTTGTAAACTGGAAATGCTGTTTGAGAGCAACAGGCAAAGTGCACTCTGTCTTCTCTAGAACTGTGTGGCATGGTAAGCCAGGAGAAAAGCGATCTACAAAACTTGTAAAGAAGTGGAAAAGTTAAGTTTAAATATCATCTGGTATCTTAATCCTTTTTCCTCTTTCCTGTGTTAGAAAATACAGAAGTGGTTTTTTTTGATCCACAACCTGTTCTCTGTCGTAGCCATTTGAAAGCATTGATGCGCCCTGGAATGGAAACCTCTAGCAGGATGTGTAAGTGCAGTTGGATCTACTAAGATCTCATTTAGTGAACAGGGGTGTTACCACCTGGGAATTCAGACTTTCTGCAAGAAGGGATGGAGCAAAATGGTTCCCATGGAAAGACTGAATGGAGGATTGGAGGTGTGGGTTGCTTTGGAACTGTAACAACTGCCAAATCAGAAGCAAACATCAGGACTGACTGGGCACCATGTTGCTTTCCCTTCTTCCACCCACCCATCTGCCCAGTTTCAGACTCCATTTTTAAATGAACAATATAAAACTGTGTATCTCTTGCTGTAACCATACCTTATCATTATAGATTTAAAAATTAATAAGAGAGTTGGACAGATAAATGCTAATAGGTATTTAAGAAGTAATTTTTATTAGTACAATGCAGTAACATAGAAAGAGTTCAGGACTTTGAAATTCAGCCAGAAGGCTTTGTTTCAAGTGAAATGATTTATACACAGTTTGTACATCATCATACAACATCTGTATAGCTCTTCGGAAGGAGTATACACTGCATGTTGTTTTAAAAGGTCAGATATAAAGAGACAGGAAGAAAACGAAGACGAATATTGTGAATGTGGATTCATGAGCCATCAGTCACTCTGAGTGATAGAAGTGAAAATATATTTTAAACTATAAATATTCTTTGATTTTTCTTTTATGCTTTTCAATTGAGTTTTGGTACACCTGTACTGTAGTCATATTTATACTAACATGACTGTAACTAGTGAGTTCTCATCATGCCGCCTTCTTCTTCTTCCTAGGTTGATGACCATGTACTGGTTCAGAATTTGCCTTTTGTACTCTTTAGGAGCTGACAGTGATTGTGATCTTTTGTTTCTCATCCTATCCCACTTCTCTGAGTCCTTAGGATGTACTCACTATCTCTTGTCTCCTTACTTCGGTGACTTCAACGCTGTTCTTTACCTTCCACCATCATCTTTTAGTGGTTTGAATTTGTGAATCTTTGGTTTAATCCACAGTATACTCTCCCTTGTTTTAGCCTGTTCTTTGTTTTTCTAATTGGTGTGTGCTATGAAGTTGTGTGTGGAAGGTCTTTAAGGCCTGTTAAAGTTATTTTCACCAATATGTGTGTTCATATAGGCCTTCTTTGTCATTCCTTTTTGTTATTTCCTTCCACTCCCTTGCATTCCCACTAATTCTCCATTCATATCAGTATTAACATTTCTATTACAAATCTCTATGGCTGTGTATTTCCCTTAGTGTGTGCTTACTTTAACTGTTTTATACATCTCTACCTGTAAAAGAACCAGGATACTAAAACTTAGAGAATTCTGTTGCAGCTAGTGGTAAATGTCTCAGCTGTTAATATAAGTGAAATGCTGCCATACTGGGTCAGTCAATGTGATATTTTATCCAAGGCCAATATTTTGTATCATTGGTAACTGTGAAGTCAATGGAATGATGAGGAACAAAAGATAACAGAAAAATATTCCCCCCTCCAACAAAACAGGTGTGTAATATAATGGCGCATCAATTCAAGAATGTTACTAAAACTGTCCTATTTTTTAACTGTAATGAACTTCTTTTTAATCCGTTATGAGTCTTCGGGTCTCCATTGGGATGAAAAGATACACTGAATCTCTGAATCTTGTTTCTTTTTTTTTTCCTGCTTCTGGCAATGTAAGAAACTAGTCCTCCAGGGTCAGTAAGACAGTTGGAAAGAAAAATTAGTTTGGTTGTTAATGATCCCAGGAGGTGTCAGGCACATCCATGGATTCCTGAAGCATGGATAAATCTCAAAACCATCTCCCTCTCTCTTGGTGGGTGTTGAATGGGACCTCACAAAACCAGCTGTGCTTTGGAGCATTGTTTGCTGCTAATCTTATGCAGCTGGCTGTGTTGCCTGCATACAGGAACAACAGGCTAGGATCGAGGGCAAGGCAGCAGTTCTGTACCTGAAGGCACAGTCCCAGGTTTTTCTGATTGAGTGTGCTAACTCAGGCATATGCTTAGTCTGTGCAGAACTTTTCTAGCCTGACAGATATTACGGATATGGGAGGCAGGGGGATGCGTTTTCAGTTACATTTTCATATTTTTAGTCAAAACTAAAATGGTTTCAAATCAGAACAGCAGTTGCTGCTATTTTTTTTTACATAAGTGAATCAGAGTCTATCTATTCTCTTTTATAAAAGATACCACAAATTATCAATCAATCAAATTATCAAAGTATCAATCTTTAGTGCTTTATTTTATCTATTTTAATATTAACTGTATCACATATGTTTCATTGTGTTTATTAATTTTAAATAGAGACAAAAAGTTGAAAAAAATTACATTTGTGTTTTCAACTAGATTGAACACACTGCCTAATGAAATGTCTGTACAAAAAATTACGGGCTTCTGTGACTTCAGCAGGAGGATGACATTTTCCCCCTCTTTCCAATCCACTAGTTGAGGTGTGTCCACAAAGAGCAACTTTTTTATTTGTGTTTTAAATCTCAGTTTGTAGTTTAGCTGTTAATCTGCGGTTGCCTGTCATCAGCTCTTGGATTCTGTTTACTAAGCTACCTGTAAGTGCTTAACACACTGTAAACTGACTGCCTTGAAGATGGTTGCACAGGTGCAGGGGATATAAGCAATTTTATCATTATTGAACTGGAGTAAAGTAGGACTGTTCAAAGATACAGGAAACTCTTGAATTTGTGATTCTGGGTGCAGGAAGTTTTGAATTTGAGGACTGATTTACTGCATGAACAGTTACTACTTCTTGACTTCAAAGAATCTCCAAGAAAATGAATTAGTTACTCAATGCCATCCCAGTACACTATGTAAGTGAGATGCAGTGATATAACCTCTGTATCTTTTTTTTGAATCAGGAATCTTACTTACTTTTTTTTTTTTTTTTTGAGCCATGTCTAGCACGAATAGCATTACATAAAGCTCAAATCTGCAATAAATAGGCAATGCTGTGAATATATAGCACACAGTAATTCAGTTTTCAAGAAAGAAACATTTTTTTATTTATGACAGATTAGTAAGATTACCGGTTTTGTCGTCATCATCAACATCACCGTTGCCTGCTAAGGATGGATAAGGGTGGCAAAAATTCATAGTTAACTGGTAAGATTTGATTTTATCAATCCCACAAGATGCCTTTTAGCTTGGAAACTATGTGATACCTTACATAAATTTCACAATTTTATACTATAGTGTTTTTATATTTTAGTGCTAATCCAGCTCAAAAATGCACTGTTAGTTTTTAGTAAATATTGAATTGATTAATGTACAGTGGTTGTATGTATCTCTTGCAATTGAAATTTTCCATTAGAATAATGCTAAATAACTTTAGAAATTATTTCAGAATAATAACAAATATTATTAATGCCTTATAAAATGAATAGAATTAGTTGTCTAATTGCAACATTCTCCTTTTAGTATGGTTGGTTTTGGGAAAATAGCAGTATTTCTCCAATTTTTTTGCATAAATTTTCAATATGCCCTTTCAGATTTAATCCAATTAAGTCTCAGAATTTAATGGATTTTAAATTTATGCTTCTGTATGTGGACAATAAACACAGAAATGAAAGGCATAGTAAATATTTGAGATTTTAATAATATGCTGATACTTGATAGCTTCATTCTTTAAAAAGAAAGTACAATACATGGCCTTTTGTACTGGTATTCTGTTGGGGCTAAGAGATAAGAGCCAAATTCAAAAAAGGGTTTGGTGGTCACAAAAATCCTGAAGCAGGATTAAGCATTAAATTCAGGAAATCATGTGCAATGATCTTAGATGCTTAAGAAGTTAAGAGCAAAACATAATTAACAAACAGGGTTTTACACATAATATATAATATCAGACATATCTAGTAATGCCATAATTCTTCACTTGCAGTGTGCTTGTCTTCCATCTGGTGGTATTTAGGATTCAGAAAGCACGCATCATTGTTCTGAAGTCCAGTAAAAAGTTGTTGTTGGATCCAAAACACAAACAGAGATGGCCTATTGTATCGGTATACAAGTATAGTAGCTTGGAAGTTCTGCTCCGTTTGGAGGTCACAGACACTCCTCAGCTTGAGGGTGTTTGAGGCAACATCCTAGGAATATTTCTTTCAGAAATTGTTCATATCCCTTTATTTGAGGCCATACCCAAGAACAGGAGGATAATTCCAACTCTGATTTACTTTGTGAGTAGAGCTGCCGTACCCTGCTGGGAAAAGGAAAAGCTTAATTCTAATCATTGGTCACTTCCGTAGGTCTGTGTTCTCCAAAGAAGGATTACTTTTTTCACAGTTAAAACATTTTATGTGTTTCTTGTAATACCTAGAAGAATGTCTTACTAAAACTCCAAGTCCGAACCTTATCTGAACAACTGTTACTAACATTGTTTGTTATTTGGAATGACTTACATCTGCAAGTGGTTGAGTAATGCAACTCCTCAAACAAGCAGTCTCAAGATAAAGTAAACTATAAATACGGCTACCTAGATGTTTCCGGACTTAGGTATTTGCTTCGTATAGTCAGTTGGTTCACAATTAAGGATATGCATCAGTGAAGACAAGCACATAATGAAGATAAAGAATGGCTGTGAAGGCTTCCTGGTCTTAATATGAAAGAATTAATTTAATTAACTCAAATATAGGAAGCTCTGGCAGTTATTAAAAGGCTTGGAAATCTAAACAGACTTTTGTATACTGATGGCCTGAAGAGGCTTGCAATTTTGTATGACACATTACAGATGCTTTCAGATTTTGTACGGAAGGTTTGGATATAAAATTTAGTAGATCAGCTGCCATCAATCAAATATATTGATGCATGTATGAGGAAAATCTGTTTCTTTCAACTTCCAGCCACAAGGATTCTTTGTAAAGAAAGGTCACCCCATCGGTGGAATTGCATTCATAGATTTGTAGCAAAGTATGTCTGGAGAGACTGTGAAAGAACAAAATTAAGGGTTACTGAAACTGTGAGGTGTGCTTCACCAAGAACAAAGGAATCTTTATATATTGAGCTGTGTACACTGTGGAGGCATAACACAGTATGAGGGATGGGAGAAGAAAAAAAGTCAAGAGAGGTCTCTAGAAGCTATGTGATATATACACAATATCTGGAGAAAGAATCTAGAATGAAATTGGTGAAATAGAAGCAGGAATTTCTCACTGGGTGGTGGAGGAAGCATCAAGTGATCAAAAGTGATGATGTGAGGTGATGGGATGATATAAGGTGATCTGACCTGGCCAGTCCTTATGCTGGTTTGTAAACTACTGTTTTAAATTACTTTGAAAAATATGTTCTTTTGATGATCCCTTAGCTTCCTAGGCATAGTGTTTCAAACCTTACTTATTATTACAAATATAAATTTGGGGTTTTTTTCTCAATTTCTTGTGTTAAAGTCCACTGGTGCCATTTCAGCCCACTGCTGTTTATCCCATCTGCAATGGAAATGAAGAGCTGTTTATCACCCTCCTCTTTACAGTACCTTTGTGTTTATTTGAAGACTTCAGGACTTTAAGGCTTTACTTCAATCATCGTGTTATATTAAAAAAACTCAACTAATTCAATATTTTTCCTGTAGATCATATTTATAGACCTCTGACTGTTCTTATTCCTCTTCTCTGGACTTCTGGATTCTCGGCAGTTTGTCCAAATTTTTCTGGAGTTGCAGTGTTGAAAATAGGACACAGTATTTCCCCTAAGAACTTACTAGTACTGAATACAGTGGAAAAATTGCTCCATGCATTATAGAATCGTCTAGTGATTTTGCTTGGAAGGGACCTTAAAGATCATCTGGTTCCAACCCGCCTGCCATGGGCAGGCTAGATCACTAGATTCCACTAGATCAGGTTGCTCAAAGCCTCATCCAACCTGGCCTTGAACAGGTTATATGTAATCTAAAAAAGAGATTGTCCATTGCTATCAGTAAGACAAATAATTGATGGTCATACCCAGGTTTACTATTGATAGGAATAACTTTTGCTAGTACTATACTCTTCTCCTGTGTTTCAACAAGGACAGCACCTTCATTCTAACAAGCATGACACAGTGTCTAATGAGTATGTTAAAATGTAGTACATTCTGGAGAGTTCACTTCCTTTCTTTGATTATCACTATTTTCCTTGACATTTCACATGGTTTACCCTTTTATTTATGATGTCTGTCAACTCTGTGAGCAATTAGACCTCAGGATCTTGTTGGTTTTCCCCAGTATGTCCCAAAATATCCCTGTTACGGGATCAAACATATTTCTTTTTTAAAACAACATTACAGTGCTGACTCATGTTCAGTTTGTAAAACTCTTTGCCCCAAATACTTTGTTTTTCCCGTTGCAGAGAGGAATAATATCTCTACTGAAATGGAAGGTGGCAGTTCTAATCTCTGACGGTAGACACCCATTCCTTTGGAAAAGAGCATTTATGCTTTAACATTTGCGCAATACCATACTGAAGAAGAGACTGTAGATATCAAATATCTTGAAAGTATGGTCTGAAAGAAACAAGACATAAACGTATTTCTTACAATATAAATTGTGTGTTTCCAGGCATCATTGGAGCACAGGATAAATCATTCTATGTTATCTTATTCTGAGCCTTTGCAGAGCAAGTTTTGCCAGTGGCAATCTGTATTCAAAAAATTAGAAGTTTTTCTTTGCTGATGTATTTAGAGGCAATAACATTCAGATCATTAAAGATGGGATCCACCTTAAGTAGCTCTAGACATCTAGAGGTAGTCATCTAGGCTCCTGTAATACTCAACAGAGTGGAAATACCACCTTCAGGGATTAATTTATTACCCTGCAAGATTGCGAAGTAAAGCTGTTTGAATCATTTTGAAGGTATTTCTCTTTTTCTTCACTGGCTGAAGAGGGGATTTAGATCTCTAGCATAAACTGTGTGTTGACTTCAGATGCTTAAGGTCACTTGAGGTAAATCCTTGTTTAGAAATTGTTGTATACAAAACATCTGTGAAGCCAGAGTAGCTATTGTATAAACATCTCTATTGTGATGAAGTTTATGTTCAATTATTGTTTTAAAGAGGGATTATGGCTTTTTATATATATGTATGTAGTAACGTCACACGCAAACAGATTCTCTGAATATTTTTGTTTACTGATAAGATGTGAATGTAAACTTCTAAAAAATATGCCATGGTGTGTGTGCCAGTTTAAGGACATTTTCAGTATCTTTTCTATATGCTTGGGGAATATTCTGATTGTAAGAACTTTGAGTATTTATTCAGAAAGTTTACACAATTAAAGAACATTATTATCTCCACTTTTAAATTCACATTAGCTGGTACTATTTTTCAGAAATTCATTGTGGTGAACAAGAAACGATGATGGATCCTAAACAAACTGTTCTTCAAGTATGCTTCTAACAATTAAAACAGCAAGTAGGTTCATAAAAGAAAATTTCAGATATTCAGTCAGGCTGATTTTGCAGCCAGTGCTTGCTCATTACCGAGAACTTCTTACACATAATGAAGAAGGAAAGAAATAGGAACTTGGACTCACGAGAACTTCTGAGGAGGTGATACTTGTTTACTGTTGCTCCTGGCATGATGATATCTTTTATCTTCTGCTGCTACTTTGCTTGCCAGTAAGGAATGATAATGAAGGCCGATTTTTTTAAGGTCTTACTGCATACCCTGAAAGGTGTGAGGATGAAATATTTCACAAAGAACCAATACACTAGTCCTACTATGTATGCACTGTCGTCATTATCTTATGTGTATAATGAAATGGAAATCCCAGAAAATGAAATAAGTCATAGGTAAACATTTACTAAAGGCTGGGTGTGAATCAGTGTGTTTTGGAGTTCTGTTTCTGACCAATACACCGAATCCTTCCTGTGGTTCTATTTAAAGTGACACCTGGGTTATACTTTTGACTGGGTTTGTGCTGTCTCATAAGCAGGACATAAAACAAATTATGAACATCAAATTATTAGAAAAAAAAATTAGGTTTCTGTTGATTAAAACAGGCACTAAAAATATAATATGCCTTATTGCCACAGGAAATTAAGGACATTTGTAACTCCCGACTCCCTTTGATAACGATCTCTGATTTCTATGTGTTTGTAAAATATATAAATCTGGGTAATTTCTAAACATCATTCTGCCCTCTAGTTGAGGTATAGCATACACTACGACTTGAGACACTCTGAATCTGTCAGGCAGAATCGGTGGTTATGTTTTTGCACAATATTTTTTTTCATTCTAGAGAGTTCATCTTGGATTAAATATATAAGTAAAGCAAGTTGAAGTGCGTGTTAAAGTTGCATATGAAAAAGTTATGTAGGAATTTGTTGCAGTAATTTCTCCACTGTTTAACCATAAACAGTTATGCACATCACTTCCCAAGCTATGCATCTTGTTCTGGCCTTTCAGTATTATTTAGAACCCACCCACCCACACACCCACACCCACACCCCCACATACCCACACACACACACCTCCACACCCACACACCCACACCCACACGAATTCTGTCCAAAATCCAACTGTTATCTAATCCAAGAAAATATATACTTCTAATTTGTCTCTATCAACTCAAGACACAGGTTATAGATACATGCAATGCTGCTTGTAGTTTTCTCTGGGCATTTTGTTCGCTTGGGGTTTTCAGGGGTGGGCTGGGGGCTGGGGTGTTGTGAAGGCTTTGCCTTGTCCTTGAGTTTTGAATTACTTTTGAGACATGTAAATGCTTCAGAAATTTTCCAATTCCTGTTTGAGATAGGAGGCTCAATCTGGGACTGACATATCAGAAGAACTACGAGGTATTGCTTTCTGATTAATATTTTAGGTTAATAATCTGTTCAGCAGTATAAAGCATATAAATGTGCATTGTGATTAAATTCCATTTCAATAGAAGATTTCAGATACAGTTTTTTAAAAAGGCCAGGGGAGCATGTCAATGAAAAAAAAGAATATATTCCAGAATGTTCAACTCTATATTCAGAACTTTGCAAGACTTAACTTAGATTCAGACAATGATTGAAGCATTATAATGTGCCTTTAAGTTGTAATCTTTAGATACCCTTTGCCAGGTGAAGTTACATATCCAACTTTTATATTCAATGTATGTGAAGAAGGGCCAGGATTGAGATATGAAATTCTGGCACAGTAGGTAAGTAAGGATTTAAATTGGTCAGTAATGGCATAAACCTTTAACTCCTGGAAATTTGGGCATCTAGTCTAAACAGCAAAGTAGCATCTGTCTTCTCAAGATCCAAAATTTCACCTTAAACTCTTCATTTTTTTAAAGTCCACCTTTCAAAAATGAAAGAAGGATGGGTAAAGAGGGAATGAAGTAGTACTGCTTTCCTCTTTCACTAATGGCTGTGGCTCACACTTTCTCTGACAGAGATTTGACGCCCAGGAGTATGCCATGACTATGGTGCCATAGGGTATTCTGGGATGCAGGTTTCTTTTCTTCTGCAAGCTTCAGCAACATAATATTAGGCTCTGAGAGCACTGAGGTGCCTGCAGGGCTTTGGGAACCTCAGAAATGTTTAAATGTTTTACTTAAAATCAATGAGCTGCCTTGGCTTGCATGTTCTTACTTTAAATTTCTCCCCCGAGTACATAAGGAAATATGAAGTTATGTATGTACTAATTGCTGTTAGTTTAAAAAAGTGCAAATTTTTTTTACACTGTTCCATTTTGGTGTATTTATGTTTTATAAGTAGTTACTGTATTGTCTTTAAGCTGTAGATTTTAGAAGCCTAGCACTCAAACCAATTTTTCAGATCTGTATCCTTTTAATGGACATCTACCATTGCAAATGCTATGTTTGAGTCAGCTCACATGTCATCTCTTCTGAGAGCTACTTATACGTTAAAAAATAAAGCTTGAAAGACAGATTTGTGCCAGATTCACAGGTCATGCAAATTGGCCTGTTATCACTGAAATTAATGGAGCTGTACTGATTCATACAAGCTGTAGATTTGGTTTATTGCTTCCAGGTATATTGAGAATGATGTTAACTGTGTCCAAAAATGCTCACTTTCTCTTGTCCAAATTGCTGATGCAGTAGGTAGTGCTCTTTGAACTATATTCCTGAATATGAATTTCCTTTTTAATTTGCTGAATGTTCTATTTAAATTACATTTAAAGTCAGAAAGTCACAGGTAAAATATGGTAAGTTTTACACACTGTTGAGATCCCCAGTAGCTAGAAAGGGTTAGTGCTGCCTCTGATTTCAGCAAGAGAGATCCTTTTGTCCTCTCTATTCAAGAAAACTAAGTTCTGTCTGAAAAGCCTTTCAATTAATAGTTCCTTCATTTTCTTTTTCTTGCTTTTACCAGGAGTTACCTGAAAGAGGTGATCATATTCAATATTATGCAAAAAAATTACCTGAATATTCCTAATCTTTAAAGAAGTTGTCCTGTAGTTTCCTCTAAACTTTTAAAAGATTTTATCTTTCGCTCTTAGAAGTAAGAATCTTTTTATAATGAATGTAACACATTGGCGGAAAAATAATAAAAATATTTTATAATATTTTAAAATAACATAAGGGGTTATATTTTAGGTGAAGTTTGTTTTAGATACATTTGTGTTGAAGTAGCTAAAGGAAGTGACTGAGAAATGTGAAACTCCAACAGATTTTGTCTTTGGCGTAATGACCAGTACTTGAACATGTCTACTCCATTCACTTGGTATATTTTCAGATTGTGGAGAAAATACACTTAAGAACGATATATTATTTTATTTTTATTCCTGATTAAAATGGCATAAGTTTTGTATTTACTGAGAAAAATTGCTTTTTTACCCACATACTTAGAAAAGCATTGTAGACCTTTCTTTGAAAATGCATTATATCTTGTAATGCCATAGATAATTAATAATATTAATTTAAATTGTTCTTTAATTTGTAGGCCACCTGAAAAAAAAATTAGAATTATATAGTCCCTGATAGGTTTGGTTTTTTTTTTCCTAATCTGTACTCTCTCTAAAATGTGTATGCCTGCATGGGGTTAAATAGCCTTGAGTAATGTATAAAATATGGTTAGAAATTTTCTGCCGAGCAACTATTTTGACAAATGCAAAAGCACCTGAGTTGTGGTTTAACCCTGGCCAGCAACTAAGCTGGGAGCAGCTGCTTGCTCACTTCCCTCACGGTGGGATGGGGGAGAGAATCAGAAGGGTAGAAGTGAGAAAACTCGTGGGCTGAGATAAAGACAGTTTAATAGGTAAAGCAAAAGCCGAGCACACAAGCAGAGCAAAACAAGGAATTCATTCACTGTTCCCCATGGGCAGGCAGGTGTTCAGCCATCTCCAGGGAAGCAGGGCTCCAGCACATGTAATGCTCACTTGGGAAGAAAAATACCATCACTCCAAATGTCCTCCACTTACTTCTTCTTCCCTCAGCTTTATATACTGAGCATGACATCATATGGTCTGGGATATCCCTTTGGTCATTTGGGGTTAGCTGTCCCCTGTGCACCCCCAGCCTACTCACTGGGGTATCCAAAACACAGCCCCATACAAGCTGCTGTGAAGAAAATTAACTCTATCCCAGCTGAAACCAGCACACAAGCGCATGTTGGTTGCTGGTTGATAAGGTTCTATTACTACTCAATATAGCGGGAGGGTGAATCTTCATTGTCAGGTTTCAGACTTATTTACAGAGAAGAAAAGGGCTGTGCGAGATATGATGCTGGGTAGACAGCATGTGTTATTTGAAGAGAGCAAGTAGACAATTGTTGGAGAATGATGGAGCCTTAACTGCCCTCTGCAGCTGGGTCTCTTGCAGTACTGGATGATGTGATGCTTCCAGAAGCTACAATTTATAATATATACCTGTGTGACAATTTTGATGGGTTTAGTTCCAGTCTTTATCCAGCTGTTAGCATTAGAAATGATCTTGCATCTATTCTGTAGATTTATAAAAGTAAAACCAAAAAACTTTAAACTCATCTGTCTTCCAAAAAATCCAAATACTAAGTTGTTTCAGTGAAATGCCTTTAATTTTCCAAGAATAAGATAAGTTATTGTTTAATAATTTGTAGTACAAGTTACCAACCCTGGCCTCAGTAGCATATACTATGAGATGGAGCAGAACATAAGCATATGTGGAACAGATTTTCCAAAGTGCAAAACCATTTCAACTCCCTCTCCTCAATAGTTTTCCAAGTACTTTAACAATTGATCGTGTTTACTTTTGCTTTGGAAAGGCTCATGTAACAGACTAGCTCAATTTCTAGATAATCTATCTATTTGTACCTTTGCTTTGAAAATCTGTATATCAACATTATCTTTCTTTTTAGGGAATTTATACCATATTTCTGTGTGTGGATTTATCCCCTGTTGAATTTAACAGATCATAATGAGTTGTATTTCATTGAATCAGCGTGTTTCATTTCATGGATTATTATTGAAGTGCTGGAGTGTGAGGGCTGTCTCTGGGCTGTTAGGTTTATTAAGATAATCTAGCTACTTAAGAAATATTAAAATGACATACCAAAATCTTGTGAAATCTTCACTGAAGAAAATTAGTGTGGGTTCTACCTTGGTAAATAAAATTGCATTTTTTAATAGTTTGTTTTTAATACCCAAAGGCAATAATCCACATTATGAATTTAATGGCCTGTGAAGAATTCTGGAAGGCAAAACAAGGACTTTGAAAACAGTAGCTTCAGGATTTTTTTGTTTTTAAATTAGATGAGCATAAAAATCAGTCTGATTCTTCTCCTTCAAACTTTGCTATAGCTCTCCAAGATTAAGGTTTTGAACAATATGCCAAACATCAGCCTGAAGATAACTGTTATGTCCAAAACTTGGGAAGTAAAATGGGGAAATGATACTGACTAGAAACTGATGACTAAGATATCTGAAATAACTAAACCTTTTTTTTTTTCTTTTAAATAATCTGGATTAAGCAACAAACAGTTTATCTGAGGAGGTAGTCTAATAGTAGAAGATATCTTAATTTCTCACTTTAAATAGTTTTTATTTTTAGTATTATATGGATAAAGCTACATTTTTTAAAACTGTGTGTAGGTTTTTTATACGTAAATGAAATCTTTGTAGCACTTCTTGTGTAGCACACAAACACTTCCTACAGACAGAGTTATTGTCCTGTGACTGAATGTTGCTTGTTTTATTTTGGGGGGAAAAAAAGCAGTATTTCAAAGGATATGGTCAGTGTATAGTCAGATGTCTCATGGTAGTATTCAACTTGTACTAGTATTGTCTATATCCTTTGGCATTTCTCATGTGATTGAGATCCCTTACATGAAAACCAGACAGTTTAGTAAGCTTATTTTTAATTGTTTCTGGCCTTGTAAACAGTCACATGAAAATTATTAAAGTATAAGAAACATTATTTGTTTGCATAATAAAATAAATACTGAAAAAAAGATCTGAGACAAGGAAAAAGGTTTTCATGTCTAATCAATCAAATGTGAGTTTTGTAAATTTCCTTTTGTATGCGAGGATTGTGTAAGGTAAACTGCTGTGGAGAACTTCTTTTATCTTAACCAAGCAACTGGCAGGAACCGATAAGAACCGGTACAATGTTAAAATACAAGCTAAGCAAAAGAGCCAATAAGAAAAGAGTTCCTCTGGAGGACAGACAAGTTAAGGGGACCAAGTACTGCAAAAACCTACCAGAGACCACCAGAAGACCACCAACTCATTTAACAGCGCATGCATCAGGGACGCTTGAGTATGTTAAACATTTCTTGGAAATATCATAAATATGCTAACAATTGCAATGAAAATTAATATATGCACTCTATATAATTCAGATGCTGGTAACACGAGGCACGTGTGTTAGGAGGAGAAATCCCCCATGCGTCCGGCACTGTAATAAAGATGTCTGCTTAATAACACTTTGATGTTATTAAGTTTGAATTTCTTAAGTTTGGATTTCTTTGAATCAATGCAATGTGAGTTTAATAGTCTTACACAAAACTAGAAACATTATTAGCAAGCTAATCTCAATAGTTTGTTACCATACGTGCAATATCTTTGGCTTAATGAAAGCAAGTATAGAAACCAGTAACAGATAGCATTTCAAAAAAAGCAGTTCTCCCTCTAACTGAGTCACTATATAGATTACTTTTGTACCTCTATAACATGTAATTTACATACATACGTAAATTATACCTAATAATTGCATAGATGGTAATATAACTCTTAGTATACTTACTGTACCTGTTTAATGCTGATTAACATCATTTGTATGCTGCGGTATCTGTAAAGTTTTAGCACATTAAAAATTAAATTTGCAGTTGCATAAAATGCTTGAATTTTTTATAGTGTAAACTGCTGCTAAAACATTATTATGCTTAGTTTGAAAACATTCCAAATCTAATATTTAACATACCACAGAAGTAATTTGCTGTTGTTACTGCAGTAAGAGGCCTGTATGCTCTTCCTTAAACTACTAGATAATTATCTTAATTTTATATACAGTGTAGAAATACTTTTTCTGCTGTAGACAAAAGAACATTGTAATCGGGCTTCTTGAAGCCCTGCGTGGTTTTGTTTTATTTATCTCCCTAGACATTAGCACTTAAAAGTCTTCACACTAACAACGAATACTGTAATGCACTCATAGCCTTGTAACTATGATTTTCTAAGAATAAAAGCTTTGCAGGTTTTTAAGGAGGTGGTAATGTCCTAGAGTAGTTGCAATAACTGGAAAACAGACCTCCTTTTGAGCACATGAGCCTCTTTAAGTCTGAAATAGCAGGGGAGGTCTTGAAGTACAGTTGTAAATTGTTACAAGTTTAACCTGTTTACTGACCTGCATCATTTGAAAGAAAAAATAGTGGTATTTGTGGAGCAGGGGAGGAGTAAGGAGAAAGATTATTCTCCAGAGAGGAGAAAAGAGAGTCATTAAGTCCTTTCAGGCTGGGAGATAGAGATGAATACAAAGCATTGTGTTAGGAATGAGTGAGATTTATAAAGCATCAGGATCCTGATGTTCTCTGTTGTGTTTTTTAGCATCCTTTGGAGTTTATGTTTTAGCTCTCACAGTCATCTGGGTTTTTTGAGTCTCTGTCAGAATCAGAACCGGGAGGTTTAGAAGACTCTGTGAAAGATTTGACGGATTTCTCTAGAGTGGTGTGTTTGTTTAGTTAAGGGTCTGAGATTGCTGAGCTGGGCATCGTGAGAGTACACTACACAGTGAATGTTAGAGGTGTTTGAGGGCTTAACTGTATTTTATAGCTTCCTTGGGGTGTTTCAAGAAGCACCTGGTTTTATAATGATGGATATGATACTTTGTATGTTTTTAATGTATAGTAGTTTGTAGGTTTTCTTTTTTATATTGAGTACAGTGGCTAAGAAATTGATACTGCTGTAGGTGTATTTGAGATGCAAGATTGATGCAGAAGTAGTGGTTATTGAATCTTGTCATAGAAATTTGAGGGAGTCCAGAAGGTAAGAGTATTACATATGGATTTTGTGTGAATAATAAAATGGCTCTACATTTAGTGTCTCATTTGTAACTTGGCATGCTGTGGATCACTCAGCATTGGCAGGTGAAGTAGTTGTGGATGAGAATGGAATCAATTTATGTTTATGCAAGAAATCTGAGCATTGGCCTTGTTCTTACTGAAGATAGACCATGATTTGATGTTGTGGGATTGGCCAAGATGGTGTTGTTTTTTGGGGTTTGTCTGTGTAAGAAACCTGTTCTGTTTCCCAGAAAACTAAATTATTGAGCAATTGGAGGCTTGATGATGCTTTCTGAGAATTCTACTGATTCTTCAGTGAGAATATTCTCTTGCATGTATAACAAGTGTGGTGGGAATTCCTTCCCTGTTCCTCGTGGTTTTTAGATATGATGGGTCTGTGAATGGCAGTACAGATTGGACATTTTTTCTAGGAGCTGGCAAGGATGGAATTTGATGTCATTGTCAATAGTGTGAAGGAGGCTGCAGAGCCTCTGTTAAGACTTGGGAGAAGGTGTGGTCAATCGATTGTTGCTGCAGTTTATAATTATAATATCACATATTTCTGTTGACTTCAGCAGGAGAATGAGTGATGAAGTCACAAACAAAACCAGTCATCACCACAACTTTTCTCCCTCTGAAGAAAATCTATAAAATCCTTGGCTGTGGTTATTAAATCTGCAGACAAAAGACGAGCTTAGGAGGAGAAGGGTCAGATGTGATGATGGACTTGTGTATCGGAAAGATTAGCTGTTCAGCTCTTCACATTATAAGATTCCATCTGAGAGGGAAAGAAACTGAGACATGGGCAAAATAAGTAACTCCTGGGACTGATTTTATTTTCTTTCCTCGTCCCTTTACTTTCTGGGAACAAGAATAACTTTTGAAGTAGATTTCAAACAATTATAGTGGAAACTTTAACAAGCTGTGATACTTTAAATGAAAAGTATATACAGATTGCCAAGAGCAAAACTGGGTGGTGAATACAGAATGAGGATTATAAGGGTACTTGAGGAAGAGCTGACTTTAAATATCAATCTGCTTGGTCACTTTTTACTGAAATAACTTCACTCTGAGGAGCCTGCACCGAGGTATTCCTGTTAGGTCAGTGCTGGAGACATAGACACAGACAACCATTGGCAGCAAGACTTCAGATGCCACTTCAGAGGTCTACCTGGAAAGCATCTTGGAGTCACAGCAGCCAATACCCACTATGATTGATCCTCTGTAATGACTTTCAGTATCTGCACTTTTAATAATTCTGAGTGGTGTTGACTCTCAGTCAGTTATTAACCTAGAGCTAATAAACTGCTAGCCAATGCTATGAAAACAGTCAAAAGTACCCATAACGCATGGGAAAGGTTTAGAAAATTTTTGTCTGTGGTATCTTTTTAGCTGTGTTTTGATTGAGACTAGGCCGTATGTGTTTCTTTTCCACTAGAAAGCCTTGACATTTGTCAGTAGAAACATACTTGTCTTTGCATATGCAGAACCAGGCAATGCTTACAGAAATTCAGAGAAGGTAGTTTTACAAGATCCATGATGAGTGGGTCTTTAAAATTCTGAACTGATTTCTGCAGTGACAAATGTAATTTTTCCGTGACAGACAGCAATGGCGTTGATATGCCTCTGGTCATTTGAAGAGCTGAACCATTCCCCTTTCCTTTTCTGACCTATGAAATCTGTTATTCCAATTTTTTGGATAGGTGAAAATAACAGCTTAACATGAGATAGCAGAAAGGAAATGTTTTTCTGGAAGACCTGAGTGTAGGAAGAGGTGGCTGGTAAGCAGGTTGAGAGCTGTTGAGGAATGTGTGTCTCCTGACAATTGCTTACTATGTTTTGCAAAACTTAGGCTAGAAGGTGATAGGTACAGACGTGGAGAAAAGGTTTCAATCTCAGGACAGCTGGAGGATAGGATTCTAATAAAAGTTACAGTTACTCAGGGGAACAAAATAAGTTTATGTATTACACTCATTTTAATACCAAGGTCAAGTCAAAATAAAGACTTTTGTTGTAGTTCTTACCTGCTCTTCTAGTTTACACCTGAATGCAGGTCTGTGGGCATGTGATGGCTGTTTGATTTGTATGTGTATTCAATATTAGGAAAGACAGCATTTTTTTTAAGACTCTGCAGTATTTACCATGAAATAGGTAGCTTCCTAAAAAGCAAATACGTGGAAATGTTTTAGGAGGCAAAAAACAGATGATGTTTTACCTATAAAACATATGTCTAGCTCTGTTTAAAGGAAAAAAAAAAAGATTCCTTTAGTAGGAAATCAGCAGAATGAAATGTATGAAAATGCTATCTCCATATAATTGATATAAATAAATGAACTGTAGCCATTGCGTCTAACAGACACTTGTGTCTGTACAAGCTTCTTAGTGTCACATCTGTGCATCCAGACAAACTAATTCAAGGTTCCGATTTATAGGATCGTATCGATTCACAAAGTATAATTACTTAGTAATCGATTATAAATAAAATTACAGACATATCAGAGTTCCCTACAAGATGATACTGAAATCCTAATTGTGTGTGAGCATGTTCACTACAAGGTGGCATTGAATCAGAGTGACCTTGGAGCAGACAGGTGTTCTTGGTCGTCAGCAGAGCTGTAGGGGATGCTGTCAGGAGGATTTGACAAGTGCGAAACATTCGCTGCTGGCTGGGAATATATTCCTCATAGTGTCACAGTTAAACAAATCTGATACCAAATCCTCCCTTTCCACACCCCCAAAAACCCCTTTTCAAACTGGTTTTCTACATTCAAAGGCTAGATGGATCATAAAAAACCTTTTTGCTTATGGATACAGATCTCGATGTGAAAACTAAAGTGTCTAGAGGTAAAACTGCACCATAAGACACTCCTAGATAAACACTTTGATGAAGCATAGTATTGCAGCAATCCTGTTGCTTAACAAAACTGCGTATTTGCAAAATAATCAGCATAGCGTGTCCCACCAGCAAACAGGTCATGTCAAATGGGGAAAAAAACCACTTTATAATGCTGTCAGTAAGGAAAAAGAAAACTTTTTGTGATAGAAATATATTTTAACCCTGAAATTTTCACACTGCTAAAATTGTATAATCATAATTGAGTAAATGTTTTGTTGTATTTTTAGTAAGTTTTATATCTTTTCTATAGTACTTGCTGTATTTTCTTCAGAAAGTGAACATTTTATTTGCAGTATTTGCTTCAGAAACATTTTGATAGTATCATGATTTTACGTCTACAAAACTAGAGGATATTAAAGCCAAGATTATGCAAAGCATTTGCTATCTTTGTGTCCAGATGCTAGTTAAAGAAAAGTGTTGAATGGTATAGAATTTAATAATTTCTTTTCTTGCTTTTTCCAAAAATATTGAACCTTTAAACTTAAAGCTGGCTTATGTATTGATAAAACTTCTTGTTCAAATTTAGATGCTTTTTAAACCGTGCTTTTTTTTCTTAAATGGTGATGGGTGACACAAAAAGTTCTGTGTGTCATACAGCCCTTATATTAACAAGAAGATTTGCATTTGTTTTAACAAAATAGTTATGAGCAATATTTACTTTACTAAGAACTTCAAAAACTTCTTTTGCTCCCTCTTCCAATAATTTGTTTTCATTTCTGTCTAAAACTGTTTTAAAAGGAAATATCTACATACTTTTTTTTACACTGTAGGTTATATGTCTTCTTACAGGCAAAATTCCTGGTATATATATTAAATTTTAAGCCATTCATGTACATTACTGCCATGTAAATATTACTTAATGTATAAAATACTTCTAAAGCAAAATTCAATAAATGCAGAATTCTCCATGGAGTGGCAGTTGAAAAACTCATAAATTTAGATTACAGAGTCATGTCAGTGAATTCAAATTAATGAAATGGTATCCCACACAAGCACTACAGTAATTTACATATTAATTTCCACTAATGTTTTTTATGGCTGTAACAGACTTGTACTAGTCATATTCGATAAAATACAACAGATTGTGAAACAACAAACGGTGAGCAGTTGGGTATGATTTATCTGTTGTACCATTGGATCCTCATTTTCCCAGGAAAATGCTCTGTCTACATTATTAATGTCTGACAATTTTCTTGTATTCATGCCCTGAAGCAGAATACGTCTGTTAATTTTGTGTAACGGCTGCTTTCCTAACAAATGGTATTTATTTTTCGTATTATGACAATACCAATAAATAGAAAGTAAAGCTAGCTTTGTGGAGTTGGACGCTAATGTGAAACACAATTCTGTGTGTACAGGATGTGCCTATTTTAGGTTACAGAGTCGTAAATATCATTTTCACTGCATTTGGTATGCTTTCATTCTATATCATAGTCCCTACTTTGATATTGAATGTTTCCTTTTTTTTTTTTTTTAATGGATCCTGCAAATGTGGGCAAAGAACATGCTGTCACAGAATGTGCTAGCAAGCTGCTTCCCTTGTCAATGCAGTTGTAGTAACCTTCTCCAAAACTCGGGTCTCTTATCAAAAGACTTTCATTATATTAGATGTCTTAGCCTCCCCTCTGATTGAGTGGCAGGGTAGAACAGAATACAGTGTGGGTGGAGGAAATACTGGTTTTGGAAGCTCTAGTACTGCACGAGCTAAGTGGTGGTAAAGTCACATAAAAGGTCTGTAGAAAATCTCAAAAACTTCTAATAGGTTGAAAAGCTAATACATGTAGTTAATTTAAATGGTACATAAATATCAGATAACTTTGATATCAATATTTCTTTTTTTCCTTAGTGGGAGTATTAGCATTACATGACTATTCAAATACTTACTGACATGTAATCCTAGATCCTAGAAAATAAATGTCCTGCTTGTATAGGGTTGTGAGCCTTTGTGGGAGAAGCATTCCATAAAATGTCTACTGTTGACAGGGTAAGTAGTGAGAATGTATTTAGCATCGATGTTTTCAAGGAAGAACCTACAATGTCTGTATCTGTACACTTGTATACAAAATATCATGCTTGATTTTTTTTTTCTTTTAATTCTGGCAATAAACTTCTCCCCGTGGAATCTCAGAAGACTTAATTTCTCATTTCTTTTTACTACATATCATTTGCATCATTCTGTGCTATATTTTGTTATTGACTTTGACTTTAGAACTTCAAGAATTAAATATGGAAAATTTTCTTGTCTAGGCTGAGATAAAATTAAATGAAAAGCTAAATGTTTTTGAAAGTTTTTAAGCAAGGTAGTATATTAGACAAACTTCAGTGTTACTACCTAATAATGCTGTAATACTTATACAAACCAGAGTGCTTTAATGAAGTTGCTAAATGTAGTGCTTCAGGTTGTGTTTTGGAAACAAAGAGTATCTACTGCCTACTCCAGCCCCTATCTTTGCTAATTATTTACAGGTATTACCCATTCCTGGCTACCCAGAAGGCATGGTCTCAGCTTCATGTAGTTGTTTGCAGTGCAACCCGTATATATTCGAGTAGGATAGTTATTAGCTGGTTATTGTGTCTTTCACTAGCTATAATTGCTTACACTTCTAAGCATTTTTAGCAATTTCCAAGCTAAACAAAATCTTGGTTTGGTGACACGTGCATTAAGATGTAAACTAGACAAATTTTAGGTAAGAAAATGTTTCCAAGTTAGATTTCTTTTTCTTTCTGCATGGATAGAATGAAACAATGAGATGGCTTTTTCCATATTTTTCTGACCTCTTTGATTTCATGGAAATAAATTCCTGTTCTGGTTTCATAGCTCAGCCTGTGCTCAGCCTTGTGCTTTGTGGGTCCTTGGACCTGTCCCACAGCAGGTAAAATAAGTTTCTAAGTACTGCTGCATCCTCTTCAGCACAGCATGTGGTCATACAACTCCAATCCTCATATCTTAGTAATGGCTGCATTTTCTTGGTTTTGGAAATGTAGAATCAGAGGCTCGTCAAATCTAAAGACACTTTATGCATTTCAGTGTATGTTTACCAGGGTGGAATGCTTTTAAAAGTATCTTCTGAACGCTCAGAATGATCCGTTGTGAAGAACAGTGGCAATGGGAACAGAAAGTGAAATCTTGTGACAGTGCACCTAGAAATGATTTTCCCTGAGCGTGCCCTTTTTCAGGAGATGTTGGATTTGCAATGTGGTGAGGGGCGTAGCGTCCTAATGCAGCTGTAATCTGATAAATAATATTTGAATTATTGCAGCCTTTGTCAAAACTTGTGGCTTATTTAAGAAATATTATGTACAGAGTTATTTGAAATGATCTTGGAAATGTGTATAATAATGACTGACAGTAAGATAAAATTCAGGCTTCATACTTCTGTTTTCCCTTTGTATGTCACACAGCTTGCATTTTTACATCTTTTTTTTTTTTTCCAAGCATGCTTTGTTACTCTATTAATACTGTATTTTTTTATGTACATGTGGAACTGACCTTTTTCCAAAACAACATTAGCTAGGAGTACAGGAATGACTATGCTGGCTCAGACCAAGGTTTGCTTACCTCAGCATCCCTTTACCAGAAGTATTATCTAGTCTTTGTATTGTGCTCTTTCCCTTATTATAGACAGAGAACATCTTTCTTGTATAAAAATTACATTATATTCTTCAATTGTGAGACACAATCTGTACCAAAAACTGTATTTACAACTATATAATGATTGACTTATCCATACTAGTTTTTTTCTATGTGAGCTGTTTGGAAACTTCCCCTTCTTTTCCCATGTGACATCAGTATACATGAAACTGTGCAAACAGATCAAATAAAATGAACAGGATTACTTGTCCACAGAAGACTGTCTGAATTAATCAAACTTGATAAGGGTTTGTCCTTATAGAAGTTTTGAGTGTTTGGGGCAGAAGTTAAGGACAAATTTAAGTAAATTGGTCTAGAAGAAAATAGATAGCAGTCACGAATGTTTTTGCTCCTCATAAACAGAGCAAGTTTGAAGGACATCATTTTTCCTACTGCATTAAAAATAGATTCGGAGGAATAATTTCAATAATGAAATGGTACATTTACAAGGCTGTTCTCACCTTAGTCATGCAATTGTTATGCATTTCTCTATGCAAATATGTATTATGCAGCTCTTATGATATCTAACATTACTCTTGCAGGAAAGAGAGAATGTCTTGGGTGGTACAGATTATACGTGTTAGCAATATCATGCATAATAAATTAATTAATAATTGATAACATTTTACGGTATCATTATGAGGCTTCTGGTTAAGTGGTGGAGAAAATTGCTAAGTGACCTGTTGTTTCTAAAACCTTAGGAATATAATTTGGATTACTATGAAATGGTAAAACGTATTTGCTTATCTTGTAAATAATTAAATAACAAATCTGTATTCAGTTGTAGATTTTCTTAAAAAAGAAGAACCTTCCATGAACTTTGTGATAGCCAATACAATGTTAAAGGAAAGCGCTTCTTTGAAGTTACCTCATTTTTTAGATAATTTTTAAAAGTAATTTTTTTGAAATTATTATTTTAGTTGCCTCAAACAACAGTTTTCATAACCTGTCCATTCCCGTGTTCATTCAACTCATGTTGATGAATAGCAAAAGTGGGCAAGAAATGGGACCTTAGGATGCTGAAATGTTGGTTTTCTCTTGCATCGTTTTGCACAGAAATAGGTTGTTTTACGGGATGTTTCGAAGTCTTTGAACCCTAATACCAGTTAAGTGTGTGGGTAGTTGTTTTGATTATCAAAGTTACCCTGATGATCTTAATATGAGGTATGAAAATCTTATATACTTTAAATATTCTTAGAAAAAATTAAAGAAGTTTTAACCATTACAGGTGTACCTACAACTGTGCAAACAATTCACAAAATATATTTGTGAAAAGTTTATGTTAGATTTACAGAATTATCAGTAAACAGAGCACATTATATTTATACAAGTGTATTGTTTTTAAATCCTCAATACATCTTTGAAATGAGTGGATTCTAGTGGAAATTATTTGCTAACTCTTCTCATATGAATATTTGCTATTTGTTACTTGCAAGTTTTAACTAATGGCTTCTTACTTGGATGAATAAACTAGAGCTTTTCAAAGTGGAGATGTACCTGAAAAAATTAAATAGTGCTTATATCCTTCTGAAAACGTAATGAAGCACTTTCATTGTCTGTTTTTTCCTGGAGAAATGGACAGAGGGAGCAGGGACTGGGAGCAGAGGGGAAGGAGTGGAAGGAAGAGAGAGACAGAGAGGCGGGGGAGAGACCAGAAATCACGCAGGCTTAGAAATGTTTCAAACTCTTCAAACGTTACCTCTTTGATTTTTTAGGGGTTTTTTTGGCTTGCCTTTTTTTTTTTTATTATTTGTACTGCATTTCATTGTGCAGTGTACATAGTACCCCTTAATCAGTCTGTGTGTATGTTCATTATCATTTTCTGAGATTTACTTATTTATGCATTTCATTCAGCTGAGAAGTTTTTGTCCTTTCTAGTCTCCTGTGTTGTGATTTGACTTTTTTTTCTCTTCCTGCAGAAGAACTGGAACTAGAGTAAAATCTTTCTTTTCTCTCAGTCCATCTTAGATCACCTGGATTTATACCCCTTAGCTCGCAGAACATTTTCTCACAGGATCCTTCTGTGGCATCATGCTTATTATTTGCCATGTCGTAGACCAAAATCTTTCCCTTAATTTTATTGCATTTATGAATCTTTTCCTTTTTCTCTGTGGAGAAAGTAGAAGAGAGAAAGTAGAGTAATATCTTCTCCTTTCCTCTTATTCTTTGGGTAGAACTTGCAGGTAAAAGAGACAGAAGGAAGTAAAAGCTAAATAAAAAATATACTATTTCTTCAAGTTCTTTCTTGATCTATAATATGCATTCTGGAGCGGGTTTGGTATTGGATGAATGATGGAAATGGACAACAGTGAAATTTCTTATAATCCACAAATGTGGACCAGGACAAATGGACCCTGACGTTATACACTTAAGACCTTCCATTAATGCCCATGTTCACAGAAAGTTCAAAGTGTGGGTAGGGAGATCAGATATGAGGCTGCGCATTACTTAATGTTGCTTTGTATGGATCAAGGAAGGTGGAGAATTATTGGTTTGGGAGCCAGCTCCTGCAAAGGCTATTCTGCAACCTGAGGCAAAATTCTGTTTGAAGCTTTCAAGTTGTATGTATTTTGTAAAGTGGGTTTTCCTTTTTAGTTTGGTTTTTTTTTTCCCTCTGCATTGCTGCTCTTTTTCATTGCTTTGTACTTCAGTGATTCACTACTAAACATGACTAAACTCTTAGAAGTGAAGTAACTTATGAGAGTGTACTTTTATTGGAATAACAGTGACCATAACATAGCAAGGGGAACTACAAAGTGCAAAAAAGTTTTTTTTGAGGAAAGAGCTTTTTAGTAGGTTCAAGTGATGCTTGTTTAGGTAATTCTTTTTCCTTGTAAGAGGAACCATATTTGACACTCCATATCACTTATTATCTGTTTATAAAGAGGTAGATAGATGTGTTAAGATACTGATTACTTTTTCTCAGAAGTTATTAAAGATTCAAACTTCACTTTTTTATTTAGTAGAAGCTAATTATTTCCATTTCACCAAAAATGCAACTTGGGAAAAGTATGTATTCTTGTTTTGGAAGAATTGGTACAATTTGGGGCAGTTTCAAGTCTATCATTATTCATTTTATAAATTATCTTTCTGATGCTAAAAATTCTTCATCCTCTTCTTAACTAATTTATTCAAATGTGTAATATGAGCACTCGTGCAATTATGATAGCAAAAAATAAACAACTTCTAGATTTGGAACAAGATTGATGTGTAGCAATGATGTGTCTGGTGTTCTATAATGAGGTGGATAGGAAAAAAAGGCTCTCCAGTGTTTATTATGAGCTTTGCTGCTTTGAAGATCAAATATTTTAATTGAAGCATTAGGTACAGGTTCCAGTGTACCACACTAAGCTTGTAATAGGTTTCTTTTATTTTATGTAGAGTTGGCTAGGGCAACACATGACAAAACTTGAACTTCAGCACAAAAAGATGTCTGTGATCCTAAGTTTAATTCTCATTTGGTAGCAATTTGCTGTCCCAGATAGCAACAAATCATTTCTGAAACATTATAAAATGTTTCCGAAACTGCAAAGTTAACAGTAAAAACCTTTTACAATCAAAATAGTAGCACCCTCTAGTGTGGATTCAGTTATACTGGTTAAAACCCTTTACCTAAGTGTAAATGTTTAAAGGGATGATAAATCCCTGTAGCACAAAGAATTTTATACTAGCATAAATATGTTGAAAGTAGATGTTGTACTGTAGAAATGTGGCTCAGCTGGGACTGATGTATAAACACCTGGTGGGTAGTCACGTCTTAAACATCTCTAGCTATCTGCAAAGTTGGTCTGTGTCTCTGACCTTCTATAGATACTAAACACTTAGGTCAGGAAAAAATTAATGATTTAAATAAATTTAATGTTAAGCAATTGCATCAATATTTAATGCAAAATGACACCATATTATGATCGAGTTGAAATGCTTTTTACTTTATTTACAGTGATTGTTTCTCATAAAAATGAATTTATTTTTCAAAAGGTTAAGGAACGATGATAAATTGGCTTGCACTTTCCTGTGTCATTAAGCTTCACTTTTTAACCAAAGAACATATGGACTTTTATGAGAACTGATGGAGATCTGAAAGTGGTGGTGACAATTAGTGCTTCAATAAATGCTTATCCAACTGAATCCAGCAGGAAGGGCCATTTATTAAAAAGTATTTTGTGGTATTTAAAGCTGATTCAAAAGCCTTTGAGAAAATAACTTTTATTCTTGCAAGTTTTTAGATTATTTGAATACATTGCTCTCTTACAGATGTGAGATGATTCTCAAAGTCTTTTTGGCTTCTTTCCAGAAGGTAGAGGAATTGATCAAATTTATTATGCATGTCTTGTGTGCCATCATGTTTATTTGCAAATTCTGTAATCCAAGTCTTCATTCTTTGAATATAGTAACAATAAACAACAAATGTACTCCTTCTGACATCTAAACCTCCTTTTTTAATTGAGAATCTTTAGCACGATCTCTGCTTTGCTTTACTCCTTATTTACATCAAAGACGCTTAGGTCTGAATGGGACTTCATCTTTTCAGTCTGCTCCTTGCCCTTATGAGGGATTGTATTCTATTCTTTCTTATGAGCTCCTGTGACCTCCACAAGCTCTGACTTCAGTCTTGTGCTGGTACCCAAAATGGCCACGATATTACCAGGAATAATTACATCATATGAATCTCTTCTTGCACCCAATATAACTTTCTCTGTGGAAAAATGTTAAATTACTTTGTATTCACTGTAATTTTGAAAAGTATTTTTTTTTTTATGTTCTTGAGCCACAGAATATGTAATTTGGGCACTCAGAGCAAGTAAATTCTGATTTTTTCCCCTGATTTTATTTTTTTATTCAAGAGGTTAACTGTTGTCTCTGTTAACTATACTTTCATTAGAAGTTTAATATTTATGCTTTTTTCAAGGAGGTGTTAATTCTGTAATTTTGATATGTACTGGATTATTAGAGGTACATATATTAGATGTCTGTATATACACAATGAATATTACAGCTAGGAAATAATTTATGACATTTTCCTTTAATATTTCAGTGCTAAATTTAAGAAAAATCTCGCAAAGAACTTTGGAGTTACCATCTAGGATAATTTGCAGCTAGAACCCTTAGAATCAGCTGTAAAATTAGCAACGCACACATTTATAATCAGTTAACTCAAGCATACTGATCCCAGTTGTGGAATGCTGACTTGCTTTTCAAACTGTGTATTTAGAGAAGAGTTAGGGATTTTTAGTTTGGAAATTAGGGAGAAAAAACAACAACACAAGACAAACATTTTTGACACTAAAATAAAAGCACTGGTTTGTATTGCCTAAGGAAGTTGTAGATCTTCTGACCTTAGAGGTGCATAAGAAGAGACCAGAAAGCATCTGTCAAGAATGCTGCAGGTAAAGATGCACCTATTTTGGAGCATAAGGATGAATTTGGAGACCTCTCAAAGTCCCTTATTCTCTCTGACTCTGTTTAAGAATTAGGCTTTTTCTGGAATGATGTTCCATAGTCCCTGCAAAACAATTTTCAGAAATGAAGAATATGTCTTAAGAATACTTTGTATTATTATTGAAGAACTTATATTGGCTTTGTAAAGTTCTTTTATGAAGTTATATTATAATATGATGTACAGTGTTTATGACGTTCTTTTCTTATGAATACTAAGTAATTTTCTCTTTTTGTGGGATGTTATTATAAGAATATTAGTTGGGAGAAATCATTCATTCATTCACTCATTCTCCATGCTGGTGATTCATAATACTGTTTTCTTTTGTACCATGAAGCGATATCAAGAGAGAATATTTCAAATTCTTTTCATATGTTCTTTAACAAATCCTTTGCCTTTCTTTGCAGTTTAACATAAACTTTTCTATTTTCTGCCTCTAGTGTTTAATTTTCTGTAATGCTTGTGAGATTTCCATGTGTTGGAGTTGAGTTTGGAGAAAAAGAGGTTATAACTAAAGTTTTGTTCTCATAGAATTTATATACATGAGTAATGAAATACTAAAACTTTTCAATTTTTTTTAATTTATTTTTTCTCTCAAAAGATCCTTCTTATTGTATGATAAAAATAATTGAAACAGTTGACTGCAGAAACTTCAGATTGCTTCCAATGAAAAGTGTATCCATCCAAAATTGTACCTTTGAGCACTGTTATAACCTTTCACTTTTGGCCAAATGGGACAAAGTAAGCTCAGAGAACATTGGTTATGAAAGAGATGAGGAGAGATTTTTTCATTTTTACTGATTTTTCTTCTTGCCTTTTCTAGGAGAATTTTATCTACTTATAGAAATTCTGCTAGGAGTTCTGGTGTTAAGAATCTGCAGAACTCCAGAATGCTCTGCGCAAGTTCCTGCCAAAAACATAATTAGATTCTAGAAAAGTATATCTTCAAATGGAAAGTGAATGTAAATATAGAAAAGTTGATAATTGGGTACTAAAAGGAATTAAATACAGATTTACAGAAATTTTGACCTATAACCCATTTGCTTTCCTTTTTGTCTAAATTTGTAAATGTATTCTTTTGAATGTAAAACAGCAGTCAAGAATTTAGAACATAAACGTAAGTAATTTTTCTGTCTCTGGACTAATTGACTGTCCTATGAGGTATGTTTCAGAAATTCTTTTATGTGAGGTTTTGTAATGGCACCAGTACTACATTAGATAGTATAAAACATCATACTAAGTGGTTCATGTGTGTGTAAATTGTTACTGCTCTAAGAAGCGAATTTTTTTATGTGATCATATTTAGACTATGAACTTAGAAAACAGATGTCAATGTTGCATGCTGCCCTATACCAGTTTAATGATTAAGATGCTGTGATAATTTAAAAAATATTCTTGTAGTCAATAGCCAGAATAGGTTTTGTCTGGGTATAGGACCTTGAAATTAATTTTTGCTATTACTTACCATTTTATTTTTTATTTTTTTAAACTGATAATGAAATATTTTATTCTGCAAATACAACAGAAACCTTTCACACTGACATATTGTATTTCCTCAATGGAGGAATTTAGTTAGTTAGTTAGTTAGTTCTGACATTTTAAAACATTTTTGTATTTTTAGTTTGGTGTCGATCTAAGGATGGATATGCACTTCCTCAATTAAATAAATATAGCTTCTTTCTACATGTAATTCTTCTGCAAAGTGTATTTTTTTCTGTTAACTCCCTCTTGCCTCTAGAGAAGAAATTCTTCCTCTAGTGAAGCTGCATCTATGATTTCACTTGGAATTTTCTTTGATGTTCCTTTGATTTAGAGAGTAGTTGATTTATAGTCAACGTTTCCAATGCATTTTTGAAGATTTTCTTTTTACTTGAAAGTTAGCTTTATTGAAAAGTACTATTAATCTTTTATTTTTTAATTATTCAAAATATGAGATATTTTTCTTGACTTATCCTGGTGAGATTTAGAATTCTAAGTTTTTTCTCTTTGTTTTCTGCTGTAGAATATATAGTTAGTAAGAGAGGAAAGAATAAACTAATAATTCCTGCAACACTCATCCAGTACATTCCCATTACAAACTATCACACCATACAGTATTTTTTTCTGAACTTTGTGTACTCCGTGCTTTAATTGGGATTCTTCCAGAATCTCATCTTGCAGGATAAGATACTATCATTTTAGCCTAAATTTATTGATGATCGATTGATTATTATACATACATAGTGTGTGCTTATATTAAGTTTATATTTATTTGTTTTTCTGTTACTACTGTAACAGTACTGTTACTACTGTTTCCTTCAGATGAAATAGTTCTTCTTTCCTAGTACCTTCCTTTCTAATACATTTTAAAGTGCGGTGATATCCTTCCCAATCTTTATTTTATGTGAAGCAAACAAAGATCTTAGAATTAACATGTAAGACTAACAATCTGATGCATTTTTACACTTCGGTTTTCCTGAATATCATAGAAGTCTTAAATCAGTGAACAGTTTGTTCAGTGAGAAGCATCAGTCCAGTTTCTTGGGCTTAATGTCAATCTCAAATTTAGCTGAAGTCCATAAAAACTTAAAAAAAAAAAAAAAAGATATCTGCTTACAAAGAAGAGGCTGCATTAGTTTATATTCTTTTTAAAAATAGTGGGGAGAAAATTAACAGAATGCATCTATATAATCACCAGAAATTGCTGCTTTTTCACTTCTTGAAATCAATTGTGATGGAAAACTTTGTTGAAGAGTTATTTCCACTTCTTCTTTTGATCTCTGTCATATCCAGATTTCTACCCGACAGCTAAATCTGCATTTATCCAGCTTCTTTGTCACATGAACTGTGGGGTGTTTTATTTTTTGGAAGACTGAAGAAGAAGGGTGATTTCTGTGTTAATCTGGTCCCACCACATTCAATAATTTGTTAGGCTTTTCTGCAAAATGTTATTTAATTTTAGTCTACATTTCTAAAATAATACTGATATCAAAATATAGTACCTGTTACCTGAAGTATGTTCATAAAATAATTCAGACTGAAATATCAGAGATTGTTATCTTCAAATATTCCAAATGACTTTTTATAGGCAGCATGTGTTTTGCAGAGATATTGAAATACAGAAATGGTCATGCTAATCACGTAGATATCAAAGTAAGAAATGCCCTTGTAAAAGGGGAAACACCTTAAGCTGCCACCACAAAGGCAGTTTGGATAAGAAGGACATAATTTACAGTAACTGCTGCCCAAATTATTGAAGTCAGTAGAAAAGAGGTATGAAATGCAAGTGTGAAGGTGCCTCCAGGGTGGCGGGCAGCCTTTTCCTTTGCTCTCTTTTGCTATCTGAAATACAACTTTGTCATTTCAAGAATCATAATGAGCAGCAAACTGGAATAGCCTCGATATGTTTACATCCTTCATCTCCATGTATGTAGATAACAACATGGCACTTTATCTTGTCTGTGTCAAAACATCAAACCCTTTATACAGATTTAACGTCACTCTTTTCTATTAGGTCATTATTTGAATATTATTCAAAACCATAACTGGATGATTCCTTGTTTATTACTTTTATTGATGCTTTTGTAATTGGTACCGTATAATGCTAGTAACTCTTGAAATAGGGAAGTATTTTGAGGTAGAAAACAAACCTGTACTTCCATTCAGATCTTTCTTTTTAATTTAAAACATGATTCAATGAAATAACTGTGATCATTCCTAGTGAATTTCTGTGTGCTACACACTACCAGGGACCCCTGTCCCTCAGGGGTCTGTGTTGGGATGAGTACTATCTTCATCAATGACATAGACAGTGGGATCCAGTGCACCCTCAGCAAGTTTGCAGATACCAAGCTGAGTGGTGTGGTTGACACGCCTGAGGGATGGGATGTCATCCAGAGGGTCCTGGACAAGATCCAAGGAATGGGCCCATGTGAACCTTGTGAGGTTCAACGAGGCCAAGTGCAGTGTCCTGCGCCTGGGTTGGGGCAACCCCCAGTATCCATACAGGCTGGGGGTTGAAGGGAATGAGAGCAGCCCTGACGAGAAGAACTTGGGGGTACTGCGGGATGAAAAGCTGGACATGAGCCAGTAATGTGCACTTGCAGCCCAGAAGGCCAACTGTATCCTGGGCTGAATCCAAAGCAGTGTGGCCAGCAGGTCAAGGGAGGTGATTCTGCCCCTCTGCTCTGGTGAGACCCCACCTGGAGTACTGCATCCAGCTCTGGAGCCCTCAGCACATGACAGACAAGGATCTGTTGGAGCGGGTCCAGAGGAGGGCCACCAACATGATCAGAGGGATGGAACACCTCTCCTCTGAAGGAAGGCTGAGAGAGTTGGGGTTGTTCAGCCTGGAGAAGAAGAGGCTCCGGGGAGACCTTATTGCAGCCTTCCCGTACTTAAGCGGGGCTTCTAAGAAAGATGGAGACAGACTTTTTAGCAGGGCCTGTAGCAATAGGACAAGAGGTAATGGTTTTAACCTAAAAGAAGGTAGATGTAGACTAGATCTAAGGAAGAAATCTTTCACAATGAGGATAGTGAAACACTGGCACAGGTTGCCCAGAGAGGTGGTAGATGCCCCATCCCTGGAAATGTTCAAGGTCAGGTTGGACAGGGCTCTGAGCAATGTGATCTAGTTGAAGATGTCCCTGCTTATTGCAAGGGGATTGGACTAGGTGACCTTTAAAGGTCCCTTCCAACCCAAACTATATTACAATTCTAAAAAGATAAAGGCTATCTTTGTTCTGCATGTGTTTTCATTTGTAAAATGAAGTACTGTCCCTTAAAATCAGCAGCCAATAGGAATTTTCTATGATGACCTGCAGGAGTCCTAGTTTTGTAACTTTATTTCTTCCTTCTGGGAGAACTGATTGCAATAATGGAATTTTACTTGAAAAACCATAATTTTTGATCAGTTTAACATCATAAACAATTACACAGTATATTAGATACACTGCTAAGAACTAAGTTCCTTTACCTGTAATTAAAAATGGAAATGTCCAGCTATTTACTATTAAAATTTAAAATATTAGGAATATAATTATGGCAATGGTGATACAGACTGGACCTGTTCACTGGGAAAGAGTATTAAAAATGCAGGCCAAAGATTATCAAAGTCTTGCCCGTAATTGCTGTTTCAAAAGCCACAGTATTCAGCCCTGGAAAATACAGGAAAGAGAAGGAATAAAACATTCTGCTTCTCCCAGCTTCAGAACAGAGGGGAGGTTCATATTTGTCTGGTGCAAGGTCGAGATATTAGCGAAAAGGCTGCTGAACCGGGCCCAAGAGTAACTCTTTGGAATCAGGGATCTCCATGTTTTCATTAGAGCTGTGAGGGAGGCAAACCACCACACAGCTATCATTTGCTTTTTTGGTGGAAAGATGTTTCATAAGTTATTCCCTGGCCCTGGAAATTATTTACGCTCTGTATATGAGGGAACAGATCTTTGAGGACAGAAAGAGGCACAAAGTAGTAGAATGCTTACACCATATAAAATGAGGAAAAATGAGAGAAGTGCCTTTTATGGGTGTCGTTTTTCAAGAATTTTTAAGTAACTAGCCATCACAACTTTCATGGCAGCTTAATTTGCAGGAGTGCACTGTTTGTAGCTCATCCACCAAAGACACTGGTAGGATGGAAACAAATTGTTCAAAGGAGAAATATGAGAATGGAGAACACGACTTATATTTCCCCTAACTCCATCAGTCATGCCCCAAGTATGTGAGTGCTTTTTCACTTCTAAAAGGTAACAGTAAATATGTTCCATCTTCATCAAATTACTTTCATCAACTTAACTTTTCTCGTGCACAATCTTGAGCAAAGTAGTTTTTCTATGATCTGAACCAGCAAGTTATTTTCAGAAAGGCCTGATGATCGCACGTCCCTCCGTTCACTAGTGAATAAATTCTGCTTTTGCTTCTTGAGGTGTTTCCACTGCATGTTCACCTTGCATACTTTTGTTTTTATATAAAATATTGCACCATGTTACATAACCAAGATGTTACTTGCTGTGTGAGTGCTATACTTGCTCTATATTCATAGACTGGGGATGAGAATGTGTCCCAGAAAACTTGGCAGAAGAGAGAGGAGTCATTACAAGACAAGTTCCCAAAAAGCATATTTCTGAGTTCTTAAGGATTTTATTCCTTTGATCCTCTATTACAAAAAAATAAATCTCTTAACACTTTGCATCTTGTCATTTTAGAGTACATGAATAAAATTTTACATTTTCTGATTAATTGATCTCTTAAATGAATATGGTTGTTATGGATCTCTTAAATTGAATATGGTTCACCACTAGTGCATTTTAATAATTTATGAAAACAGGAGAAGAAACAAGGAAGTTAAAAACCACGTATGTATGTCCAAAACAAATTTATAACAATTAACATAAATAGTATATGTTAGATAACATATAACATAATAACATGTAAATGTATAATAAATAATAAATGTGTAACAAAATGAAGTCACACAAAAAAGCATTGCAAACACAGTATTTTCAAGAACAAATTTATTTTCAGCAATATTAATGTACAATATTTTAGGATCACATTATTTTAAAAAATACAAGAATTACAGTTATGAAAAAATGATTTAGCCTTTGACAACAACGTGAAGTAAACTGTGTCTGCAATAAGACATAGACAGTAACAAAATAGGGAAAGATGGCAGGTAGTTATTACCTTGTTGTTACCTTTTTACAACAACAGGAAAAACTGCAACATCACGACTTGCTCAATTCGGGACTGAGTTTTCAAACATGTAGGGTGCTTCTTTCTGTATATGACAGAAGGTCTTAGATTAAAAAGGGAAATTACTTTTTAGTCTTTTAATTTCATTCACTCTAATCCATAAACATAGATCATGCTAAGTGCTTGGCAGTCCTTCTAATTTGTTAATTTAATTATTACACTTCTGCAGTGCTTCTCAGTAGTAAAAGACACTCAAATATTTCACCAAGCTAGAATGATTCCATTGATCTCAGAGGAGCTATTGTATTGTATAATTAATACCAGCATAATCAAAGAGATTCTTTTGTATGTCACTAGAGCCCATTCCTATTCTACACACTATAAAGGGACATGACTGCTTACAATACTGTAGAAACCAGACCTGTGAAACAGTTTTGTCAGGTTTTACTCATCTATTTGCTTGACACTAGAGCTAAGCACCCATAATAATTTTTTGGATGGTTAAGTACACTCTTTCCTGTAATACATAAGAAACCCCACAGGGATTCAAAATATATTAAATTACAAAATAATTACTTTAAAAATGTAATTAATGCAACAGTAAATTTTATCGAGTGGTAAAGTGCCATGGGTATATTGTATTTGAAAACCACATTGCCTCAGACAATTTTAAACTGATTTTCTTCTTTTTTTTTATTCTATGCCTGTAAAAATATTTCATACCAGTTTATTTCAGTTACATGTTCTCCATTTTGTTTCATAGCTTATTTTTTAATAAAGGCAAGCAGCTCTCATTACTAGCTCTTCTGAGTACCATAATTTTCTAGGCATTCATACTCAAGGTTAGCATTTATTAGTCCTAATGTTCCATATCTTTCCTCCTACTCCCTCGTACGTACCTTTTTCAGTCTATCTGCAAAGCATTTTTTTTGTTCTGTGCTTTCTGATCCCTACTGTAAATTTTCTGATGCACATAAATAATTTACTAAATTGTCACCTGTGGGTATAAATTTTAAGTCCATTTGCACGTCTGAGTTAACATACCTTTGTATTTTCTTTTTTTTCCACTCTAAACACTGTCATTAGACTGACAGTTTCTTGAGGTCTTTTTCAGCCTGTAAAACACCTAGTATACCAATAATATTTTAAAAAGATAATTACTTTGTAAGGTTATGTGGTGAAATGTTGAAAGATTTTCTACTTCCACTATGATTTGTAAAAAAGGCAACCAAGGGACCTCTTCTTCCTGATTTTCAATATTCATTTAACAGGGAGTACTATTTTATTCCTTCTAAGCAGTGGCCAGGAAACACATTCAGCTGTGCGCTACAGGTTTGGGGAGATTTCCAAAACTAAGCTCTTCTTCAGAACTGTGCTCCAAGTCTTGTTTTGATCTTTTTTTCCCTATCAGGAAGGCAAGACAATGATTTTTGTCAGTTAGGAAAAAAGGCAGGTTTTTGGGCACACAAACCCAGATTTTAAGTGCAAGCAGTATGATTTTATTTAATAAAAGATAGTACTTCTCCCTCCAAACCCTGACTTACTTATAGACGTAAATGCTCAGAGCTATAACCACACCATGACTTTTGACTTTATTGACATTAATCTGGCATATAGAATAAAGGCAGTGGTGCATATTATTATATTTATGAGATTCTGTTTTCAGTTGTGAAAATTTAAAATGTTACCTAAGCGTACTAAATAATGAAGAATGTAATAACAATGAATGATATTACTTATATAATATCCCTGATAAGACTACAGTCTTTGTCTGGGAGAGGGTTAAATTTACATTTCTGTAGTTTACAAAGCATTGTTAAAAATATTCACTCTTTCCTTAAATTCTGGAACTTTAGGAAGATTCTGAAACTTCAGGACTTCTCTTGAATTTTTTTTTGCAGTTTTAAATTTAATACTGTATCTTAGCATTGTAGGAACAGTCTAAGCAGGAGAATTTCTTGCTATAAGCAGACTTGAGTGGTAAGAAAGGCTGTGATAAGGAGAAAGGCTTGTCTTAACAGCTATTCCAAGAAAAATCTAGCTGTTCTATAATAATTAAGCTGTCAGTAGTATTTCTCATATTTACTGCTATAGTAGGTGGAAAAAATACCAGAAAGAAAATATTTAATCTGTTCCAAAATGAACTGGAAAGGAGATGAGGAAATTTATACACAGGATGTCTGTTACTTTTCTGTAGTATTTTTACAGCTTTTCTCTAGAGAAGCCTAAGTAGAACCAAAGATGTTAGGGGAGAAGCAAGGTTTCTTAAATGGACAGTCTCTGACAGAAGCAAAGTAGGCAGCAGGAATGTATGTTCAAGTTTTATATTAGTGCAATGTACTTCACCTCTTTGCTAAGACTCGTGTTACTTAATGTGCTATTATTAGTCAGAAAATGGAGGATGAATGGAGAAGATGACATTTGGAGAAGGATGAATTTTGCAGAAGACACGACACCATTTCAGCTACTTAAATTGTTAAGTGTGGTGGATTGTCCTTGGCTGGACGCCAGGTGCGCACCAAGCCGATCTATCATTCCCCTCCTCAGCAGGACAGGGAGGGGAGAAAATAAGATGGAAAAAAACTCATGGGTCAAGACAAAGGCAGTTTTAATAAAGCAAAAAGCAAAGGCCATTGATGGAAGCAAAGGAAAATGGAAGATTTCTTCTCTACTTCCCATCAGTAGGCAATGTCCAACCACTTCCCGGGAAGTAGGACTTCAGTACACATAGTCATTGTTCAGGAAGGCAAATATTGTAATAACAAATACCCTCTCTCCTCCTCCTTTCTCTTAGCTGTTATTGCTGAGCAGATGTCATATGGTATGGAATCTCCCTTTGGCCAGTTTGTGTCAGCTGTGCTGGCTGTGTCCCCTCCCAAGATTGTGTCCCCTCTCAGGATCTTGCCCACCCCCAGCCTACTGGTGAGGGTGTGGGAGTGTTGGAGAGACAGCCCTGATGCTGTGTGAGAACTGCTCAACAGTAACCAAAACACTGGTGTGTTATCAATACCCTTCTAGCTACCAGTACAAAGCACAGCACTATGAGGGCTGCTACGGGGAAAATTAACTCCATCTCAGCCAGACCCAATACAGGAAGGTTGTCTCTAGCAAGGCTCTAGCAAGACTTGTTGAGCCTTGAGTAGCATGATTGCAATAAAAATTCATCCAGATAGCTGCAAGACAAGACATCCTAAGTAATTACTAGAAATGCCTCCAAGTTCTAAAATTACAAACATTCAGACAAAATATGATTGAATCACAGACAAAATCTGATTGCAATCAGACCAGCATCAGGGATGGGAACTAATACATAAGACTAGCTAGCTGTATAATTACACTAAGTTGTATAACAAAATTCATCTTGTTGCAGTCTTTTCTTGTTTGCTTCTGTGATATATACAATATAACACACACTGATGGTGAACAATGAGGAATACTAAAAGAAATCAAAATTGGGACCACATCACTGATGATAAGATCCTCTTTTCCCCGAAAGAAGCAACAACTGTAGTATGAGTGGTAGATGACTCTAAAAGTCATTAAAAAGATTAACTTATCATGAGAAAGGCAGAGACCTTAGAAAGTGAGTGGCATGAAATTACAGAAGGCTTATAAAGTATTTGAAATGTTGAGCGTGTTTACTTCATGTGGAGTTTGCTATAACTGATAATATAACTTTACTTTGCAAAGATCCTGAAATCCATGATAGTATTTAGCTGGAGGATTAGGTAGTATCTGCTTCAGCATAGTAGCTTATTAGCATAGGAGGCAAACTCTGCTTTATTTTGGCCAAAGTGGCTTTGTGTAGTTCACCCCAGCGCTCTAAGTACCATTCTGAGGAGAAGAATCCTTCATCTAACCTGTGAAAACAGGCCGTTGTACTCAGTGCAGGATTTCTGCCTGCAGAAGGAAGGACCAGCAGCCTGCAGCTGTGTGTCTAGTGGGATAAACATGGGAAGCAAAACTCCGTGTTCTCTGGATGTTTCAAGACTTCAGTCAGACATGTGAATTAAGCACATACACGCACCCACACATAAATGCATATGCATACCTCCAAATATTAACGGTGTTCTACAGGCATGTACTTCTGGGTGCTGGATTTTGACTTCCTATCTACAACGATAGCCTCTCACCCTCGTGTGACTCAGATATTTGTCCAAGAAGAATTAATGCATTGTCAGGAATGGTTTAACCTGTCCTCAAAAAACTTCCAGTGATGAAGATCCTGTAAGCTCCAGAAGCAATCTGTTCTATTTTTCTTTCTGTTGATTATAATAGGAAATGGTTCCAGTAAAAGTAGGTGCATTTCAAAAATTTATTGATGGAACGGTGGAAACAGTTAAATGCTCTGATTTGATCACACCATCTCAAGTATTGCCCAGCATAAATTAATTTTCACCTCGAGTTTCTGCAACACCACCAAATAAAGTGCTCTGATAGGATCAGTGGTTGATCCTAGTCTGAGATCTTATTACTGTTTTCCTTGTAAAAGGAAACAACTTCCTGTCAATCAAACCTGCGAGCCACAAAGCGTGATCTTTTCAAAAGATAACAAAATCCTTTACTGGTGTGTGTACTTAGTATTACAGCTCTGGATTAATCTTGACATGCCATCATCCTGTACAGATACAACCTAAAAATATTTTAGCCTAGGAATCAATATTAAGGGAAATAGTTAGAGATGTGGGAAAACTCCCTCAAAACAGAATGAAACTACCGGGGCAGTGCATTTTTCAATAAGCAGGAACCTCTGAAGTGATGGAAAGATGTAAGGTATTTTGGAAAGATATAAGCTTCAGATTGGTCTGGGGAAGAAAGAAAGATGAACTCTGATCCAGAAACTGACATTTCAGCAAAATTGGGTGGACTGAACATGGTTAAGAAAAGAGACTCAGAATAACAATGCTTTCATTATTTGACACGTGAAAAACACATTCTTTAAAAAATTTATTTTAATACAATAATTGTCTAAACATGGACTAATCAGTTAAAACTACGTTAGCGTTTGAAATAATAGGGAAATACAATGATGTCTCTGTTTTTTTTTTTATTTTACAGACCACTGTACCAAGGAGAGCAAAATGACCATTGAAATTAAACCAGTTGATTTTTCTTACCAAAAAAAAGTGATTGTGTATGAAAGGATTATGGAAAAATAGGAAGTACATGCAAATACAAGCCTGTGGTTTAGTTACTGTCTTTTATTGGGTTGAAAGAATATCGACCTATTTAGTAATAGCAAGCTAGTGTTAGGCTTTATATAAGGAATAGCACAGAGGGATGTGACATCGACTTTGCTAGCAGCTTTCACTTGTAATTGGTGGCATAAGACTAGTTTTTATACTCGGCAAACATAAATTCTGTTCTGAAAATGAATCTGTAGAGTTGCAAAGGCAATTTTGTGTGTGTCTGTATCATCCTGTTTTTGTGTTGTCTCCCCTCCTTTGCCTTAGGTTATTATCTAGACTGCTTCTGTTTTCAGCTCCCAGCAAGAGCAACTAGTGTTATTTTCTCTGACTCCCCTTGATGCCTTTGGTAGAGCTATTGAAAGTGCAGGAGAGACATTCTGCTCGCTTTTCGTTCTCATGCTGAACCTCTGCATCATCTAATACCAGGCATGGGGAGCAATTGCAGAAAGAAGCTTGCATGCTTGATAGCCCTGAAGCAGATCATGATACTAATTGCCTAGCATGACACACATAGTCTTCAGTGTAGGATTCAAAGAAAACGTTGAATCAAGAACTAGAAGTTCAGTTTCTGGCATGATTAGTTTAATTAGGAGAATGAGTCAAGCTGGTAAACGTGCCCGGTTTTCCTTTGGGGGTAGATGAACCGTGCTGGCTCTATGGGAGGAATTAATATGCTCAGTATAAACAAGATTGTAGTAGGGTAAAGTAGGTGACCTCAACAGAGTGCAAGCAAAAAGCGATCTTCAAAAGATTGTCACTTTGCAGGATTTAAACAGGTTTTTGTGGGCTCAGAAGAAACTATAGCTTTATAGAACTTTAATCTCCGGACAGATTTGAAGATCCTGGTTCAAAAGAAAAGGTCATTAAAATCTCTCAATGAAATCATTGTAAGAACTTCATAGTATTGGCAGAATAATATATTCTACCTCCACCTGGTTTCCAATAATAGTTGAGCGATTTTAATTGGAAACTTAAAAAAGAAAAATCAGCTTTTAATAGATAGCCAGCATGGAAAATTCTAGTCTGAATAGTGGAGGTTATAAAAGCTGGATCTTGCAATTAGGTGATAGGTGTTACTGTACATGTTGTCTGTAATGATCCTAAGGAGAAAGTAATTTAGGTATCAAAGCACGGAAGAAATATTTCAGATGACCAGCTTTTTGTTGAGGCTAATCAAACAAATTAAAACAATTTACAATCTAATTATAGTCCCTTTGCAGCAGCAAATGGTACTGTCTTAGTGCTTCGGCCAACTCCTCTCACTGGTTTGGTGCAGGATATTTAAAAGAGACAGTGGCAAATCCAGATTGATAGCTTCAGTTAATCACTCGTATACTGCTTGCCGGGCTTGGAGAGTAAAAAGCTATCAACCACACATAGGTGTGGACATAGCGTGGGACACAGTCCAAACAAATATTTGAATCATTCTAGTCTGTTTTATAGGCTGACTTAGGAGTGAAATACCTTTACTGACAGCTGCTACATTGAGTTGATTTGAGCTTAGCATTTCTGGAAACTACCACAGGATATATAAAGCATCTTTATCCGAGAGTTCTTTTTAGCAACCTAAATCCTTTTTTTTTTTTTTCTTCCTTCTTTTTTTTCCCCTCTTCTCTATATTTCATTTGCAAAGAATAATAGCAATTACATTGTATGCTCTCCGGGCAAAGACAGACCTGCCATTTTAGAGGGCTTTGCACAGTGACCCTTTTGAGGCCTGGTCCTGCTCATTATAATTATCCTTCTATTCAGGCAATTTGACATATTGAGAAAAGCTATCACAAATAAATCAAGTCTATTTTAGTCCCTTCTCTTAAAATATAACATTATAAATTGCGTTTAATACTAACTGGCACTTGACCTTTATTTTGTTATATAGATTACTTTCTAAAATGGTTTGGAGCGAGTACTATTCCTAAATGAAATATTTTGAGTCATCATCCTTCTGAATTGCATTTGAGTTTGCTGGCCAAATGGATAAAGTAGTTTTAATGTGGCTGTGTCTGTTGACCTATTTGAGGCCCCTGAAATAAGTCTAGGTCCAGTTTAGAAATAAGTTACGCAGCATTCATTTCATGAGCATGGGTTAGAGAGCTCTGTGCGGGACTGTGCGGTGCCTTAAAAACCTGCCAGAAATATGTCATCTTTTTTGGCATGGCTGTACAGCTGTGCTATGAAATCAAAGACTTTTTTTTTTTACAAATAAAATTTTTGAACATGTTGACTGTAGTATAGGTTAGTACTGTTAACTGAGAAAGAGAAATAGATGAACGTGTTTGTGATTGCTTATTTTTCCATCTGGCACTGATGCGATTTAAACTGTATCTATAAAGTCCAAGTGCAATATTTTAAGATGTCATCACTTACCCTTTCCTAACTGATAAATATTAGGACGATTTTTGTCTTAACATTCTCTCTGCTCATAATGGCAAATGTGCGGTTTGCTGTCAAAATGTGTTGAGGTGTTGGATAAGAAACTCTTTCTAGTTTACTAGGTTTAACTTGCTTTTTTGTTTTCCAAGAACAAGATGAAATGTGAGGGTGACAGGCACTTCTTTTTTCTTCCAAGTAACAGAGTTCAAATCTTGTCTCTTTACACAAGATCTCAAGAAAAGCAATAACACATACCAAGTATAATGTTCTTTTTAGTACACATAATTTGCTTAATTTACTGTGATTTTATCTTCTTCATTTGTGACTTGGTCATGTAACATCCAAAAAGGATGACCATCCAGCTTGGTCCAAAAGTAAATTATTGAAGCAGAGGCTTCTTTTTTTTCTGTTGTAGTGTGTCCTGTTTAGTAGTGTTATAAATAAGATTATCTTTTCCAAAATGAAATGGTTTTCCTTACTATGTAAAATTAAAATTAACCTAGGTGCTAGCAGTCCAAAGTGTCTGCTCGTCAGTCATCATCATCTCCAGATTTTCTTGGTGAGCTGCGTAGCGTACTATTAATTGAATAATCTGTTGCACATTTATGGGTGTGTAAAATAATCTCAAATTCACCTTTAACATTAATAGCAGGATGGGAGGTTGTACTGTATCCTGCCTGGAAACTAACTGAAGCAGTCTGACTGTAGTAGGGCTTCTGCCAAATAGAGGAATCCTACTGCATAAGTTATAAATAGATCTGTACAGTACATGGTGCCTTCCTAAGGATTTAAAATTGGCCGAATCAACAATTAGTTGGTCAATATTGTGCATAGAATGAATTTGTAGCTTGTTGGTTCCTGCAGGACAAATCTTTGTTACGAAAAGGATCAATACAATTGGCATTAATTACACACCTATATGAGTGGATTGAGTGAGTTAGTCAATGATTAAGCATCCGTCTTCTTACCATTTGGTAATTCACTGGTTAACAGTGGTTTGAAACAAAATTACATGAGTATAATAAGAAGAATGTTCGGTTGATGGTTTTAATGCATACCTTTTCTATACATTTCTTACTGACAAGTGTTTATCACTTAATAAGACCAAAAACCAAAACTGAATTTTGAAAGACAGTTGTTGAAAGTACCTGCAATATACAGGCAGAAAATATCATCACAGCAACAACAGAATGAAAAAAAAAAAAAAAATCTGTAGTAAATATAGGCCACTGTAGATGCTAAAGTTTAACGTCTGGGTTGGCAAAAAGCACTGTGATGTGTTTTAGGGTTATTTTCCATTCTTAAAAATTGTTCTGTTCTTTTTGTCTCCATCAAATGAATTTTAACATGAAACACTAATATCTGATCCCATGGCTGAAATAGTAGATTTCCATTTAAGGAAAACAACTAATTCTTTTAACATTGTCTTCATCTTCTCATTACTTTAATTTAGGATAATAATCTAAACAGTCTCTGATGGTTAAATCTATTTTAGTAGCTGTATTTCCTAAATGCCAATTATTAGTTTTGAATTATTTGTTTTAATATGGTACCTAACAGAATGAGTGAGTCCTTATCCTTTCTATCTTACTATGGTTTTTATTGCATGTGTTTGCTGTGTTGTGTGAAACTAACTGTAATGTTGTGGAGGAGCCATTCACTTGCTTTCTACTTTTTAAGATGCTTTTTCTTAACTTTGAGTTTCAAGAGCTGGTTGTTTTTCTCCAATGGATACCCAGAAAATCTCTCCAGAAACTCTTTCTCCAGAACACCAAGTAATGGTGCTAAAACTGATTTTTTTTTTTTTTTTTAGCGGGGGGAGACACGTGCACCATCTACATAGGTTTTTAAAGGGAACAGGTGAATTCTCTGGGTATCTGCATTTGATTACCATTGCATATTTTTAGAAATTGCAAACTGGACATACTGTTTCCACACTCTCAAATTACTATTCTAAAGAATAAGATAACCTGCACCTGTATTACTATTTAAGCATTATTTCTAATCATGATTTTGTATGTAGATTTAGACTTTTTGTATATACACACATTCTGTTTTAGAAAGTCATTTTCCTGTCGGATATGCTTATCATTCTGTTGTTTTGTAATTAAAAAATTATGGTGATACAAAGTTTTGAGAATCCATCAGAAGCAATACCAAATATCAGAAGTTTTAGTAAACACTGAGAGTTGCTTTTTCATCTAAAGACAGAGAATTTCCATCATGCCTATTTGTATTTGTAGAATCTCTAAATGTGACTTTGGTATCATATTGTCCTGCTTTCTAATCTGCACCTGCTTGTGTTCATCCATTTGGCTAAGTGTGAGGTGCTGAAATCTGTGCTTCTGCCAAACATAACCAATGTTTAACACATGCTTATGCCCATACATAGGTCTCTGCTTAGTCATATTTTTCTACCATATGTCTTGCTCTTCAATTAAAAACTTCTTTACTGTTTTTTTTTTTTAACAGATAATAGACTAATAACTGGTAACTGTTACATGAAGAACGAGCCATCTTTCACCGAGCTTTTCAGTTCCTGCGTGTCTTTCAACTTCTGTATATTCAACAAATTATCTATTTCTCCCAATTTTTTCATCTGTAATCATAATTTTTGTAACCTCACAATACATATAATCAGAAGTGCGTCAGGACTTTTGAGACAGATAAAATTCAGTTTCATAATCATTACAGAGTGGATTCTGGACAGGAGAAAGAGAGAGCTAGGAAGGATAATTTAATGGTGTTCAGGGGATAGGAGGAACTGTCGCTTCTATCGGGCTGGGAGCACAAGAGCCCTCTCTCTTCTCGCTTCCTCTCTTCCCTACTACTCAAATCCCTTTGTCTTTCTCCATCATTTTGGTGTTGAGAATCCATCAGACTCCTTATGCTTATTTCAACCAGATCCATTAAGTAATAGCATTTTAATATTCCTTCCAAAGACGTTCTGCTAGCCTGCTGCGGTGGGTGATGGAAGGAGAAGGAAACAGAGAGGCCAAGACTGGCTCTGCCTCTGTAGGGGAACTTGGTCAGAATAGCCACTGAGCTAATGGAGTAGCATGATATCTTGTCCACTCTGTTAAGTGGGTGTTTTCAAGAGCAAACAGACTCTCAACTATCATAATACAAGCTTAAAGGTGACTGACTCTAGATGTACACAGAACCTCACCATTTCTAGTGATCAAGTGCTTCTTTCTGCCCATAATTACGAATATTTTTTTACTGTAAACCTGACTGTATTTGGCATGCTTTTGAGCAGATTTTTTCGTGAGATTAATGTGAACAGATGGTAAGGTGAGCATCACAGCAGTGTCTAAAATATGGACCATGGCTTGAAGGTCTGTTTTGTTCCAGTAAAGGACAATACTGTTGCTGTATAACTGATACAAAATGCACTGTTATGCAGATTTCTTTAGAAAAGGAAAAATCCTGGTTTGTGCAGCTGTTTGAAGTCGAATGGCTGCCGTGGAAATTAGTTTAATTTACATAATGATTTAATAGGCTAAAATATTAGCAGTCCTATAAATGACTGAAATGTCTGTTCGTTAATGCAGAGCATTTATGCAGTTGTTCCAAATGTCTGACACAATCTTTATGTAGAAATACAGACTGAGGAAATTGACTGTGAAAATAAAACACTTTTTGGATATATCTGTGCTGTTTCTGTTATTCTAAGGAAAACATTCAATTACCTCCATCATTTTGTGTAATTGTTGATTGCAAAACCAAAATTCTTCTTATTACCATATGAATGCATTTGAAGTTGAGATTAGAATGCACTGAACTAGTTTTTCTGATGGCCTTCAGTGAGGATTATTCTTGCTTAAAACTACTTTAGAATTTGAGGTCCAGAAGTAGCAAATGTGATTGCAATTTAAAAAAATAAAGGTTTCAGAAGCGACCAGGAGAAGCACAAACATCGCCAAATTAGTGAAAACTGAATGGATTTTCACTAGCTAATAGAGTTAATGAATGGAAAAATACAATATGCTTTTGGAAGAGCAAGCATGGCTGTTGTGAAAGGAAATCTTGCCTTTCACATGTATGGTGCTGCTTTGAGAGAATTGGTTGTTATGTGGATCCTGTTAATTAATACATTTGGCTGAGATTTCTAAAAGGTGTTCACTCTGGTCCTTTACCAGAGGCTATAGAGGAAACTAAATAGTTATTGTGTAAGGGGAAAGGTTTGCAAGGATAAATACTTGATTAAAATGCATGATGCTTTAATCAGTGAAGGGTGGTTTCCAGTGACATTTGCAAGACCTTTATTGAACATAGGCTTTTCAATATATTGATAAATAATATGGGGGGGGGGGGAAAGTAAGCAGCAATCTGAGTCAATTTGCTGTTGATTTACTAACTTATTCAGGGTAGTTAAGGTAGCACCAACAATGAACTTTTTCTGGTGACTTTATCGAACTGAATGTCTAGCAAATAAAATGGCAAATGAAAATCATGAAAATGTAAGGTGGTGTACATGGGTGAAAAAAGGAATCTTAACTCTGTATATAAAATTACGGGATCTGAGCTGACCATTATCACGTGGTAATGAAAGCCTGGGATTATGACATGTAATTCTTTGAATCTAGATGCTCAACAGCAGACAAAAAAGCAAAGCAAGTGCTATGAATTCTCAACAAATGAACAGAGAACAAAACAGAATATAACTATAAAATTGCAGAAATCCATGGTTTTCCTACATCTTTATGACTGCTTGCAGTTTTTAGGTACTGTATTTCAAAAAGATGTAGTTAAATATGTAAAAATGCTCATGTTGGATTAGACCAGTGGCCAAAAGCATATTGGCATGAATTATGTTTCTCCTGTTCTTAGAATTTTCCATAAACATCTAGGGAAACTAGATGCTGGAAATATCTTTTTATGCTAGTCAAGCTGTGTGACGGGAGTGAGATCTCCCAGGAAATCTTCAGGCTTAGGCTTTTAGCAAACTGTACCAATCAGGTGGTCTAAACTGAGCTTATTTTAAATGCCTGCCACAGGTTTTTAGGAGAAGTCTGTTGGAACTTAAGGGAAAGTTTTGGGAGTAGGACAGTCTTTGTTGTCTACAAAATCTACAAGGACTACATGTTTTGCAAGGATTCTTACCTCTCTTGTACCTAATACAGTTGTATGAAAGACCCAAACATACATGGAACACTGAAATTACATGAGATTTGACAGTACTTGGAACAGTGTTGTAAATCTGGTAGTATGATTTACATCTCATTGCAAGGAGCTTCTTGGCCATCTTGAACCATAAACTAGGTTTCTATCACATATCTGAATTATTCAGAGCTTCACAGTCTTAGGCTGTAAGTCATATTGCATCAAACCAAGGTTTACTAACGGACGAATAGTTTACTCATTAGTATTGCATCTTTTAAGAAAATGATATCATGTGTGAATCTTTTTTTGTGTAACAGTTTATACCAAAACAGTAAGAGGTTCTGAAAAAAAATAAACATTTTGAAAATGAAACATTCAGATTTTTTTGTCAAAACAATTTAGCTAAATTTGCTTTAAATTAGTGTAAAAACAAGTCCAAATTAAACTCATCAGCCAGTCTCCACTTTTCTGCACTCCCCAAATTACTCAGCCCTGCTAGATGCCAGACATAAGCATTCATGCTAATTTCTTCATTATGCTATTTACTATCCAAAGAAAAGAAATAACGGGTAGAAATCCTATTTCTAATTGTGACTAGTCTGAGCTTAACATTGCTGTAGATTTTGATCTGTTAATCTGGATGTGAGACAATAAAAAGATTCATTCGATTCATTATAAAGTTTTCCATTTTGCCAGACAATTTCAAATTAGACCAGAATCTCTTGGTCTCTGATGGCTGTGTTCTTGGAATATTCAGTATGTCAAAAATATAGAGTTAGCAACACAAGCCTAAAATATTTTGCTGTGTCATATTTGATTCTGGGAGATAGGGAATGCATTCTGTCAATGTGACTAATGACTAATTAGATAGTCCTATAAGTGAGCAGAGTACAATTATAGTTACACACAGACAAGGACTTTTAGTACTACATATGTTAGTTTTTGAGAAACTGAAATTTAAGTTTCTTATTAGGCACATTGCACTGTAGCCTAGAAATATTCGTGACGGTTTTTCCATGCTGGTGGATTTCCACAGCATATGAAGCAACTAAATTATGAAGGGGTGTAAAGAAATTGAGCTAGAGAATAGCACATCATGTATTAACTCACAGAATCTATATTAAGTAAAGAAGATGAACTGGTAATGAAATCATAATCAGCCTTCACAACAGGTCATGGGCTATTGTTAAGATCAAGAGGCATCAGTTATGTAACATAAGACACTGCATAGTCTTTAGATTCTCTTGAAGGCCTTTTCACTGTTAAATTAGAAGAGAGATTGTTCAGTGACAGCCTTTTACGTATTTTGCTCACTGGACCGTTGCATTACTTACACAAAAGTGAACTTTTGCTGCTTTCTCAAAATACTGCCATCTCAGCAGTGCTGAGACCGTACGTTTCCTTTTTAGAAGATACTTGGGAGGACTGTATGGCCATGGGCAAGTCTCTGTTCCTTGGAAAATAAACAGTATGATGCTACTTGAATACTTTTGCCTGTATTAAACCTGTGAGTTTCTGAAAGATCTCTGTTCTGGAAAGAAAATCACAGCGAACCTCCATTAGCTTCTCAAGAAGGGATGACAGCACGGCGAGTACTGGATACACACTTTTTTCCATGACTGCCAATGGATAAGTGGGAAGTTACAGCTTCCAAGGCCAGCTTATTTTGATGCCTGTAATATACCAAGGGTTTGGCTAATGGGTGCAGTAGGGCCCACATCCTCTTCTTCTGTCTTTTCAGTTCCATAGTCATCTATCTGTAAGCGTGGTCCATTTTAGGTGTACCTGTTTCACCTTGCTTTTCATCTAAATGCACATATAGCCAACATCATTACAATAAAATGAGTTTAAATTCATTAAAATTTGTGATGTTTTCCAGACAACCTTTTCAGACAATGAAGCACTGTCTGTTTTTGCACAAGTGGTGCTGAGTCACAGGAAAAAAAAAAAGGCTTTTCCTAGGTTACAAGGGAGACAAGTTTGAGACAGCTCTCAAACTTCATCTGGAACCCCTCTCTCGGGGATTTGATTCTTGTTTCAAAATTGTGTATGACAGAGGAACTATCCTTGTATAAATAGCCAAGTTCTTCTATCTAACCTCTGGTTGGAAGAAACCCTGAAAGTTTTATGTATAAATCAAAGGGTTAGAGATAGGTAATAATGGGACTTAAAGCTGCTGAAACTATACCTCCATGAATAGGTCATCATGGTTATTCTGTTAGGTTCACTTCTGCATGCAAGGATTATGTACATTCTGGGTCTGTAGTGTTGAGTATCTAGAGTGCAGCTGAGCTTTCTTTCCAGGGATTCTAAGGGTTCTCTCCAGGAAACTTCATGATAGGAACTTACTTAGAAAGAAAATAATAATATAGTCCCTTCCTTGTCACTTATTGTTACTTTATACTCAAGAAAGGTGTAACAGTAGAACTAAGGTAGATAAATTAGGCTTGAAATACAATGGCGTAAGTGTAGAAAGAAACTATCAGATCATCTGCTCCATACAACTTGGCTGAAATCAATGCAGTTTGTTTACTATATATGTCTTAATGTGCAGATAATATAATTTTAAATACTAAGTGTCTGATCTTCCAAAAGGGATTTCTCAAAGCAGGTAATTGAAAAATATCAAGGTTACTGTCTTTGTTCGTGAGCTTCCTTACAAAGTTTTCATATGTGATCAGCAATGTTTTTTGACCTTGCATAGTGAGTTTTGTTGCTAACAGTTCATTTGGAGAGATATCTTTGATTCTTCTGAGAATTATTAGGATGCTAAAAACCAAGCACATTTTCCCTAGGGTGATCAGGTTGAATTAAACTGGAAGAATGCCAGGTCTATTTCTGATGCACCTCAAATTTAAAGTATCAGCACAAATGAAGAACAATTTTGTCCTTCGTTTTTGTGGTTTTGGTGTATGAAACTAGATGTCAAGCAGACAAAACTGCAAATGATAGAGTGCAGGTGCTTAACATGTCAATGGGGAGAAGTTGGTGTCATTAATGTCTGTGAAGCGTTAATACTTTAAGCAATAATAGCTATACTGTTTCTATTGGCAATCAAGCAAGAAACGCTATTCTATTTTTGTTCCTAGCCCTTGGAAGAAATATTTGTTTGCTTTAAAAGTCGTTTTTAAGTCCAGTGTTGTCAAAGAGTTGTTAAGAAAACAAGAGCTGTGGTGTACTTGAACATCCTCATCTCTGGTTCCTAGGATTTAGCTATATCAGTGATTTATTTCTGTTTGTCAATTGCAAAATAAGAGCAATTTTAATTTGAAATGCTTGTTAGTGACAGTCTGATAGTCCTTTGAGGGGTAGTAGATAACCTTCTGTGTCCTGCAAAGGGATTAGCAAATGCTACTCTGGGAATTAAATAATTATTTTAGTGTAAATAAGTCCAAAAGCAACCTGTCCAAAAACCAAAATAGGTTAGAAATTTGGAAAGAAATATAAAGCTATTGCTTTTGGCTATTAGCTCTGCTCATCAACCCAGTGTTTAAACTCATAAGTTCCTATATAAAAGTTTTTAATATTTTGTGGAGAAAACATTATGTGAAGGACTGTTGCAAATAAAGGGCACCGATGTAAGAGAGAGTATAAGGAGAAAGATGTTTCTCTATGTAAGAGAAACTGTAAGGAAACCAAGCTGTTGACACTTAACATCAAGAAGATTGCAAGAAAGTTTTTTAATTGAGGAGCTGTAAGAAAGCTGCGATATACAGAAGAGAATGTGTTTCAGGATGACATTCCTACAGTTGAAGATACTAAAATTATCCTAAGCGCAGTATAGCTCAGAGGATGGAACTAATTAAAAGGGAAATAAAACCAAATGGGCTGCCCTTTAAAAAGGATCTCAAAAAAAGGCACCAAATCAATAGTATATCAACTTTCATACAAATTCTTGAAGCCGAAAAAATAAGGAGGGAAAAGTGCTAGCCCTAGGTCTGTCCGAATTTGGGTGAAAGTTAAGCTATATGATGCTGTATAGCTTCTGCTGCTTTCAGAAATGAAAACATGCAGACAGGACAAAAGAAACCATGTCGTTGTTGAAATAATACCATATTTTACAGGGTTTAGAGGCAAATTAGCACAGGGACCAGCTCAGCAATTAGCAGAGTGGAATTCTGTCAGGAAACTGGGTTCTGTTATACAGGATTTAAAAAAGAAAATAGCCCATTGGGCATGTGAATTAGAGCGTGTATCTGGAAAAACTGGAAACCTGGGATTCATCTGCCCAAATGGAGGTGTCTAAATCTAAGCTTACTGTTTAGACTTCTCTTACAGTCAGTGGAGAGAAATGGGCACTCCCAAACGAGTAAACCGTCTCATTTTGAAATAGACATCTAAAACAAGTTACACAAGTTGGGTCCTAAAAGTGACCATTTTCTCTCTGTTCACTATGGAGCATAGGGGTACTAGCTGAGATAGACATGTACAAAGTACATGACATGAATCCTGCCTGAAATGGCAGTGAAAATAGGCCATGCAAATTTCAAAGTTTTAAATTGGCAGAAGAAATAACAAGGAAAAAAGTCATGCAAATTGCAAGGAAACAGAATTGAATTTGTTTTGCTTTGCATGTCTTATTTTAGTTTGGTTTTGTTTGTTTGTCTGTGGGTTTTTTTTTTAAGTTTATAAAGAGCCTTATAAGAAATTGAAGAATTTTGAAGAAACTGAAGTTTTAGAAACCTAGTATTCTTTTTTTGATTTTTTACAGTAAAAGTGGAGGGGAAAAACAGCTGAGTTGTAGTTTCTTTTCCCAGATTTCTAAGGGATGCTTCTATTCGGTTTGTTTGGATTTGATGCATATTACAGCTGAAGTGATACATTTATCCACATTCTTTTAAAAATTTGAAGAGTTTTCAAAGTGTTAGAAAAATGGAGGGAAAGTGTGGTTTCATTAGCTGGAACATGATCTTAAAAAAATCAGTATTCATGCTTTTTTTTCTCACTGTACTCGTTCCGTTTTATGGAAATGTTTAATCCGGCATAAAAAACACATAATGAGGTTTTAATTTAGAAAGAGGTAAATCAGTGGGGTGAAAAAGAGATACAAAACTTGAAAGAATTTGACTCATAGAATAACTTCAGAATTTCTTCAATAAAATCACAAAAGAACAAGCTTTTGTTGAACGAAAGATTGTGATTATATTAAGATTGAATATTTCTGCACAATTTGAAATCCATGCTGCCTGAACTATTTTGTATCAAGTTAGGTTGCTATAAACAATAACAAAATGGGTGACTGTTTCAATAAAGGCACTGGTTTTTTTAAATTTCCATTTTCATATGTAGTGAGACCCTGTGAAAGTGGCAATGTGTCATTTATAGATGACCTAGATCAGTCTGGTTTGCCGAATGACATGACTTTTTAATTATTTTCTACTTTAAAATGATTTAATAGTTATTATAGCAAACACATTCCTTTTACATTGTTTCTGTTCACTGAAAAAACTGCACATCTCGATGGGTATTAGTTTGATTTGTTAGATCATTCTCATGTAATCATGAGCAGAGTTTTTAAACCTTTATTTAGTCTCTGGAAACTTTTCTAATAACTTCGGAATGAATAGGTTTAGGATTCCACAAAGTTAACTTCTGCATCTATTACCTGAAAAAAACCTATAACCACTAAGAGCAGAGAAGTTAACACCAATGAAAGAATGCTGAAAACATAGGTAGAAATGTGGGTAGACATGTGGAGTTAGTCAATAAATTACTCAGTTCAAATGGGTTAAGGAATGTTATTCTATGGACTTGCCAACCAGGTAGGATTACTTTCAAATTAAAACCAAAGAGTGTAACAAATAATCACCTTATTCAAAAGACTTTCACGATCACTGTACTGTCTGTTCTGTAAATGTGAAGCTCTCTTTTGATGTGGTCCAGTCTTTGCTTTGGATTCTCATATGTGCAGATTCAGTGATATGTTTAATGCTTTCAGCCATATTTTTGATGCATGGTACAATTTTCTAGCATACTTTGTCACTTTTTCCTCTTTGTTTAGTTCTTATTTTATTGAACACTTAAATTTTGTGAATGGCAGTTTACGTTTGCTTAGGCCTTTCTGACCATAGATCTCCATTAGATCTGGTCATGGATTTTGGTACTTTACATTCTCCATCTGGTGTTCTCATCCTTGGCACTCTTCAGCTGTGAACTCTGAATCCCATTTATGGTGCTGGCCTTTCATTATTTTGATAAGATGGTGAGTAGAAGAAAGTAATTTGAATCAAAGCATTTCTCCTTGTATTTGGACACAGAATTTTAAAATACATGATGGGATTCTTCACGAAAGACAATATTTTATGTTTATGTGCAGCCTTACTCTTGAATGAACAAGAAATTAAATGTAGCCCAGATTTTGCCAAATGAAGAGAGAGATTTACTGTAAGTTGAAAGTATAAGGTTTTATCATTTAAACGTGATATTTTTCTTTTTGAAGATTTTAACTTTTAAATTCTTGGAGGAATAATTGCCAATCTTACAATATTTTTTTCCACTTAAAGGACTCTGGATCAACATGTTAGGCAATTTTTCATTCTAAATAATTTAAGTCTTTGATTTTTATTTTGAGAGTTTGTAGGCTTTTTGCAAACAAGTTCCAAGAAAATGCAAAGTACTGTATATATCAATAACTCATACTTTTTAATATTTAAAATGAACTTTGTCTTACTTTTGTCTATGCATTCTGTTCAGTATTTTCATCAGTACATACTTATTTTACCCTTTGGAATAAGCTTTATATGTTTGACTACTAATTGGCTATCTTAATGCCTTGTGAGAAAATAAAAAGGAAAAATCTCTCTTACAGCTTTGCTGGAAGGATGAAGCTTAATGTTATTGTTAGCATTTGTTTCATTAATTACTATTTAAGTACCAAATGCTGATGATTCAGAGGATATAGAGGAAGGCTAAATCAAGAAGATTATGCATTTCTTTTCCTCAAGGCTGTAAAAGCAGTGACTAATTTATGCTTTTAGGTGGTAGCACAACATCATCTCAGAGACTCGTTGAGACATGCTTGAGAGAGATACTTCCTACAGTTGTCCAACAGCTGGCAAACATATTCCTAATCAGAGGCTTAATGCAGGACAGGCTGTGTCTGCTCCGTCTCCCTTTTATTCTAAAGAACTTTTATCTCCTCCTAGGTTAAGCAGACCGGGTTAATAGTATTCTGGTTGTCAGAGCAGCAGCAGTATTATGTGTTGTCCTCAGTCAGAATTATTGGAAGGAATATATTTGAGGTAATTCCTGAGTTTGTCAGAAAAGCCATAATCATAGCCATAGAGATGTTTTAGTAGTCAGGTCACTCGGCGCTCTCCTCACTCATTGATGCCCGCTTTACAATGCAGGGCTACAGTTTTGGCCATAATGAAGCCATTTTCTTACACTAACAACTACTTTTGTCAGTTCTTGTACACAAGAGGAGCTATCTAGGGAAGAACTGTTTAGGGAAGAGGTAGTCTTAGGAATGGCAGATGTATTGAATAATTTTAAACTTTCATGTGTTTGCTCCAGGTAATTGGAACATGTTTCTTTTACAAAACTGTTGAAAAAATACTGCTTAGATTATTTTTGCTTTTCATTGAATGGAAGATGTAACTTCTTATTTGAAGAATCTGAGACCAATTTAGAAAACACCAGATGAGATGAGAACTCTTCATTGATACAGAACTAGCCAATTTCTAGATAAGCACAGTAAGTGATTTGCGTGGTTGCTTCAAAATGTCAGTATGTTAGACTCATCAATTATCTAATCACTAAGTTATTGTGTATTCTGACAGTCCTCCATGAAGACAGATTTGTTTTACTTTGCATACAATGAGTTGTTTCTGTAACTGTTGCTTCAAAGAATTTTGTCATCTGTGAAATAGCTTTTTCATGTAGTTTTTGCTATATATTTCTTTGCTCAAACTGCATAGAAGAGACGATTAGTAAGAGTAGTTAAAACAATATCTATCAAGAAGAAAATCAAATGATTGAAAGTCTTCTAAGTTGTGGTTTCCAAAAAGAATATTTTATATCCTGTAGTTGAATGTTACGAGCCCTTTAAATGCTGTAACCTGAAAAAAACATTAAAAGCAGTCTGTCACAAAGTTCAGTGGAATACTGGTTCAACAATATCCTGCTTAATGCTGTCCTGCAGTACATTTCATCTGTATATACATTTGGTTTCACAGTAATGAATAGAAATATGAAGTAAAGAGAAAAGACTTAGAATTAACCTTTTAAGAAAACCCACCTTTTATTAAATATATTTCACTTTTTAAATATTTGTTATTGGTTTGAAATAGCAATTCTGCAGGAAAAGGTAGCTTTATAGTTAAAGATAGTTGGAGAGATGCAGGAGATACAAATCTGTCAAGCAAGTATATTTGGTCATATATGTGTAAATTGCTCCAGACCTGTTAATTGCTTCTGTGTTTTGAATATGAAGAAATACTAAAAAATATCTTTGTGGGGGCTAATTGTGTTTTTTTTGTTAAAGATATGGTCTTCCATGTTTTTTTTTTTTTTAAAGTAGGATCTCTGAAAGATGTTGTGTAATGTAAATTTTTATTTAACAGAAATTTTATCAGTATTATCCTTCACATTCTTCTGTCATATTATGTCAGCTGTATGTGTGCTACCTAAACTAAAATAAATCTTGGGATTAGCAGTCCAGAGACTGACTACAATCTGCACAGCTTATGGCTTGAAACGAAGTCTCTTGGGAAATATCTCAGAACTGCTATGTGAGACACCAAAAAAAAAACCCAAGTGCAAAGGACAATGCATTAGATGTTTCATAAACACAGCCAAAGAGCAAAGAATCCTGGTGAAGAGTAAGTGACAAGTGGAGTGAAAGGCTCTTCTGAATTAGATAAACATGGATCAAAAGCAGAATGGAGTGACTGTAGAGGCAGGAAATAATTGGAGGAAATGTACACTTCTGGGAGGATACATTCAGGGCTCTAACAAAACGGCATTTGGGAGGCTTCTCTGATGTAGACCTCAGGCAAAAGAACAAGTTACTAGCAGAGGTCAAAAGCCACTTTCTTTAGAATTTTCAGTACTTCAAAGGTAAATTTGATTGGTGGTGGTGGAAGCAAACAACACACAACTTCTTAACAACTGAAGGAAAACATATGCAAAGTCAGTCATATTCTATAAGACTTTTTCAAGACCAAGCACTAGGGAGCTCAGATCCTGCAAACTTTATCAAACTACATACATGTAAGACTGAATCATTGGGAGGATCTTGGTGCCAGTATGTGTTAAAATCAATGTGTGTAATAGAAAATTTTGAAACAATATACATTAATGTTGTGTAAGATGTCCTACATGTTACAAAATAGAGCTTTTTTGAAACAGTGTCCTGATATGGATAAATCTGCAAACAGGCCTAAGTAACAGCAAAACAGTATGTCATTTTGCTCTTCTTTGTTTCAAAATTTTTTTGTATGTTCATGATTTCTGTGCATGTGCCTCTAAGCTCATGTTGATAATGCAATACTATGCAAAACTGTATTTTAAAACATCCAGGATGTTAACTGTTAAATTAACTTTCTGTTATTTATAAAGGCATGATCCTATTTAGTCTTCCTTCATTAACAGGTTCTAGATTTTTAAGGGAGTCATAAGGTGAAGTTGTTCCTGAAAAGGCGGTGTAGGGACACCACCACCACTTTCTCAGACATCGTTTTCCTGGTATAATCCAACACTATAATGATATAAAACTAATAAGCTGTATATGGACTAGCACAGAAATTAAATTAGTGTAGAAATCTCAGGTCATAACTTTATTTAAAAGTGTGTTTCGGTAGGCAGGTTTTGGAATTACTTATAATTGCAATGGAGAAGTAATAGATTCCTTGTAGAGCTACCCCATTTTGAAGATAGTTGTACTGCAAACTTGAATTATGATGGCATTGAAATTTCACAATGTGATGTTAACAGCATTAGGGCCAGAAAAACAAAACAACACTGCATATTTTACCAGGTTAGTCAACTGAATTTCCTTAGGAGTGTATGATGTACTTTTCCAAAGATGCCAAATGTGCAACTTCACAAAGTTATCAGCTAATTTTATTTTAAGTAACCATTAGATTTTGATCTATTTTGGCAAACATATACCAGACTACATCAAATTTTTTTTTTTTAGTCAGGAAAGATGAGACATGAATCAGAAATTGCCATAGTTTAGACACTAAAATTAAAACTGAAATAAGACTCACCAGAACCACTATACTACAAAGAGTTGCCTATGTCAGTTGAACTCTACACTCAAAACCAAAAGTGGATAAGCCCTTTTTTAGTATAAATGTAGAGTGGATAAACCCTATAGAATCACAGAATCTTAGAATCATAGAATAGCTCGGGTTGGAAGGGACCTTTAAAGGTCATCTAGTCCAACCCCCCTGCAATGAGCAGGGACGGTTTCAGCTAGATTGGGTTGCTCAGAGCCCCGTCCAACCTGAACTGGAATGTTGCCAGGGATGGGGCATCTACCACCTCTCTGAGCAGCCTCTGCCAGTGTTTCACCACCCTCACTGTGAAAAATTTCTTCCTTAGATCTAGTCTAAATCTGCCCTCTTTTAGTTTAAAACCATTACCCCTTGTCCTAAAGCAACAGGCCCTGCTAAAAAGTCTGTCCCCATCTTTCTTAGAAGCCCCGCTTAAGTACTGAAAGGCGTCAATAAGGTCTTCCCGGAGCCTCTTCTTCTCCAGGCTGAACAACCCCAACTCTCTCAGCCTTCCTTCAGAGGAGAGGTGTTCCATCCCTCTGATCATGTTGGTGGCCCTCCTCTGGACCCGCTCCAACAGGTCCATGTCTTTCCTGTGCTGAGGGCTCCAGAGCTGGAGGCAGGACTCCAGGTGGGGTCTCACCAGAGTGGAGTAGAGGGACAGAATCACCTCCCTCGACCTGCTGGTCACGCTACTTTGGATGCAGCCCAGGATATGGTTGGCCTTCTGGACTGCCAGCACACATTGCCAGCTCACGTCCAGCTTCTCATCCACCAGTACCCCCAGTAGCACCCAGTAAAATGAGTAAATTTATTGACTGCTTTGCTTCCTATCCTGTTTAGGCACATTCTTTTCTAGTTGTTCCTCAAATGTCTGTTAAGATGCCTGCACTTGTCCCATACTTTCAAAAGTGTTACTACTGGGCAAACTTACGCTGTCTGATAAAAACATGGGTGAGTTAGTGATAGAAGCATATTTATGTGTCTGTATTTTCCAAAGTAAGATGGTCTTAAGCAGAATTTAACCATGATGCTTAGTATATAAAATAATAAAATCCATCCTTATTTTAGAGGCAATATAAGATGAAAATAAGCCTTGGAAGGGGAAGGAAGAAGAAAAGGAGAATATAAGAGGACATGTAGAAAGTCTGTTTGTAGCAGATCTTCAAAGAACTGGCATTTCTGATAGTAGTCTCTTAAGCATCTACATTTTCAGCATTCACCAGGAGAGACAGAAGTTCTGATCCCTTTGAAATACAACCACTGATACACAATATGTTAAAAAAAATACAAGTGTGTAATATTTTCCTGATGAAGTTAAAAGATAATGTATTTAGTTAGAGTATAGGTGTGGAGATAGAAGGACAAAAACATATAACGTCAAGTAAAGTGATTACCTTGCATTACTGAAAGTAAAATATTAAATCACAGGTTTTATCAAGGGCCTTACGATTTTCCTCACATTATTAAGCCAGTATTTCTGTTTTTCTGATAGTACAGATTTTTTCTTGGCTAAGTGTCTTACATGGTTCTAAATTAATATATTGCTGCTTAGTGGAGATCATGACATTTGCATGTGACTTTTTGAGTCAGATAGATCCAGATGTTGTAGGATGACAACTAATGCCATTCAGAATGGCTCTTCATTTTCTGCCATTGAGCTAGATGTCATGTATACAGTTAACACGAAGTCGCAAAATCCTTCTATTTCCCTTTTCTGAAGCCAAAAAAGATAACCTCCAAGATCTCCTGTTTCTCAACAAGTATGAATACCTTTTTAGAGTAAGTTTTGTAAAGTAAGATTACAGTAAAATTCAGAAACAAACATTAAGAGAATCTCTTTATGTGCTCAGATATCTATAGTAGTCTTTGACCGCATCAAATCCTGAAAGTCTCTACCCGATCAATGAGATTTTCAAACCCATATTCAAAATTAGAATTTGCTCAGAACACTATCGGCTTCAAAAGAAACAAATAGTTTCCCAACTTGAGCTCACAGACAGTGAGCTTCACAGTGCTTTATATAGAAACATGTAAAGAATACATACAGAATTATCCATCCTCCTGCTCAGGACAGTATGCAGCATTCAAGTTTATACCTTTCCTTCCTAGTTATGACATATCCAAAATATTCCAAATTTATTGCCTGTTATTAATGCTTCTCCCTTAATGGCTTGGTAACTGCATTATATTGGGTTATATTTATTGTTAATTGCTAATGCTTTTATTTTATTGTTAGTTTTTATTTAGTAATGTTTCATTTCTTCTGTGTTTATGTAATTTATACACTGTAATTAGATTACATGACAACTCTAGGTTTCATTCTCTGACCAAAATCCCCCAGTGAGTTTCATATTATGAAGTCGACATATATATTTAAACCGAAGGCAATTGTACACATCTTTGGCAAATATATTTCTCAGTTTAAACTGTCCTGTCAGATCTATTGATATTTTCCCCTACAGCTAACATATATTGCTTCTCAGTCTATGGTGTGTCCAGGAAATTCCATTTCATATATCACTTCTCACAATATTTCGTACTCACACAGTCAAAAGATTTTGCATACTTGGCGAAACAAGGAAGCATTAAGCTAAACCATCTTTCATAGCGTTACTTAAATCGATGGTCAGGTTCTTTGCTCCTTCACCTTTTCTGACATCAGCTGCTCCATTTTTACTTACTTTTGCACTGCTTTAAATTTAGTCGTGTTAGTAATACTAATTTTATCATGTTAATTGCATTGTGTATAAAGCAGATATTTTGATAAGCATCACAATATTAAAAATAAGATATTGGGGAGCTGGTTACAAACTTAGATATACATTTCTCATATTCAGGTCAATCTTGGGAGTCCTGTCTCTCTACTTTGGCTTCTAAGCATTCTTTCCATACAGCTTTCCACTTTCATTGTTGTATCATTAGCACAGATGATTCCCTTCTTTTTTGCCAAAGTTTACTTACCACTATATGTCTTTTTAAGTTCAGAGGTTCTCAATTAGAAATACCATAAACCTCTTCTACTTCTATTATATAACACATTTGAGAAGCTGAGAGAAGCCTCTCTCTCCTTTATATTTTTGCTTTCATTCAGCAGGAGAGTAAAACCATTTTTTATGCTTGATAAAGGTTATTCTTTTCATGGTCAGCTTTTGGACTAGCAGACTCTGATTAAGGGGGTTTTTGTCTATTTTTTTGTAAATCATTCTGCACTACTGCTTAATAGGTGCTAATTTATCCCATTTCAAATACAGAGTCTCTAAATTGTCTAGTTCTCTGTTTTTGACCTTTTGCCTTCTATTTGAATGTTTGCCATAACTTGCCTCTTCTGCTTGGAAATACATATTGAATTTTATTTTCTGTATTTTTTTAATTTAAGAAGTTTTTTTTAAGTACTTCTTTTGAGCAGCAGTTCTCATGTGCATTGCTGCTTTGCCATTTTTGGCCGTTTTTAAGACCTAGTATTTGAGAATTTATTTTACATGTGTGTAAAATTGTAGCTTTGCTTTTAATTGATGAACACTGACTATTTTCTTTACTCCTCTTCTGTGGACCTGTAGGATTTTTCTGGACCCACTGATTACCCTTTCTGAACAATTTCAGGTTTTTCCTACTCTAATTTCAAGGCTGAAGTAGTGCCTCTCTTGTAATGTTGCCCAGTCTGTCCCTGAATATTTTTGTTTACTATTTGGTGTATGATTGTTTCCAGTGACTGAGGCAATGCTCGTATGAGCTTTGGTGTGGAGAAATGGAAAGTCTTTCTGTGGATGCTAATGATGAGATAAGGAGCAGAAATTGACCCAAAATTGTAATTGGTGACCAAAATTCCTTTTCAGTTTTTAATTTTCAGTGAATGTTAATTTTGAATAAAATCAAGACAAGTGATAAAGTACTGATTGATGTGTAACTGATGTTATGTGATTTCAATATTTTCACAGCAAATCCACATAAAATCTGAGCTCTTTCAAGTGGAGTGCTTTCAAATAGCATATATGATAAAATTTAAATATGATTAATTAAAAAAGCACCTTCCAACGGAGATGCCTGATGCCTGGGGCTGCCCCCAGCTGCCCTGCTCCCTTGCTGGGGGCAGTGGGAAGAGTCCTGGCTACAAGGCTCTGCCCTGACGAGCCCCTACCTCTCCCAGTGCCCCTGCCCATGGGAAGCTGCCAGCCCACACAGTGCCCTGACCTTTTTTCCCATTTTAAAATTTAATCTTAGAATGTCTTTTACTTTTATATAAAAGAATTACATTATTTTTCTTAGTTTGACAAAACTTGCAATTTAACCATGCAAAATAATTTGGGAAACAGTAAAATAATGAGACAAAGTATGAATTTTAAGCCAATGACTATACATTAATAAATCTGAAATAAGAAGTGCGCACTCTACAGAGTAAAAATTTTAGATATGATTCAGAGGCCTTCTGTTTCAGATAGTTCTCTGCTTCCAAAAACCTGCTTTATCAATCATTTCTGTAAGTGAGCCTGTAAATTGGTGTGTAAATGAAGTGTTGTATCTGTTCTCTCCCTTGTTTTCTTTTATACGCTGAACCAATCCTCTGCAAGGCAGATTCATTTGTTGTTTAGTTGAAATGGAATGACTGCAATTCCACAAACAAATTGGGCCTCAGTTAGGTGCACTTTGTCATAAATAATCTCTGAGGAGATTGGATTTCTCTCCTTGCTGATGTACTTCAGCTGTACGTTAAACTCGTAGCTTCTTAAAGGCACTGAGTTATTGCTCAGCCAAATGATCACTGAGCAGCATGCACCTGTCCTTGTTCTGGTTGTAGCCCTCTCTATTTCCCTAAAGCATATTCAGCAAAGTTTATGGTAAAAGAAACTAGTCCATTTTCTAGGATTTTTTTTCATTCTTTGTCCCAATTTTTTCTTATTCAGCTCCATGACAAACAGCTTTTTCAGCACATATTTCCTCATGATCTGGAGAGAAAAGCCATTTCATAGATTGGTTAAGGGCATTTTCCATGGTCAGGTCATCTAATACTCATATTTCACATTCAGCAGTAGGCCCCTAACAGCATGTCTTTATTACCGGCAGGAAATGTCCTTTACATTTTCATTTATAAATTTTACAGTTATTTCTTTTGCTTTGTTATAGAAGTTTGCTCTCCATTTCAGTGTAGCTTTTTCCTTTTCTTTCTCAAAAGCAAACTGAGACTCCTTAGTTCTGTGGCTGAGATGGCTGGGGTGCTGGCAGTGTGATAATATAATCTCTGCCTTTTCCCACACTACCTTCTGCAGGTTGTGTAATGGGTTGAGCAACATCTGCAAAAGTATGATAGTTCTGATCTAGCAGTTTCTGCACATGGCCAATTATACTTCATTTAGATGGGATTACATAAATAACCCAATGATAAAAATTGAACTGAATGATTCCCACAATGTAGAAAGCTTTAAATCTTTACTTATAAATAGGGGATTTTGCACGTTTAATAGATGGCGTGTTCATATTTTCAGTGTCTTTGCATTTGATTTACTTCTTATCTGAAGAAAAAAACAATATATAGAAGGATAATGAACAATAGTGAACTGTCTAATTCTTATGTAAAATACTAGAATAGCAGAATCACTTATTGATGAATGAGCAAATTTTTGATGCATAAAATGTATATGGAGCTCATTTAGAAAACTAATGAGACAGTTTCTCTCTGATCAGGTGTGTGATGTGTTGTTGAAGAGATGCAAGTGTGGGCTTTTAATTGACAATATTGTCTCTTCACTGCAGGATAGCGTTTAGGAAAAAATAACCAAGAAAGCCGTTATCTTATAGTATATCTTATAGTTATCTTTATAGTATAAATCCAATTGATAGGCTGAGTACCAGATGTAACAGGCAGAGTGGCAGCTAGTCAGATGAAATGGTACTTTTCCCACATTAGCCAGTGAGCACAGACATTACGTATCAGCTGTTTATAATAGTGTAATATACTATTTCAGTAGTTCAGAAGTAGTGAAATTCTCTCATACATCATATATGAACATGTGAACATGGGTGCAAGAGTGAACAAATACTCTCATCACTATAAACAGTATGAATGTACTGTAAATGAGCTAAAAAAGCAGGGTGTATCATCATTTTTCTTCTTTCTTCTACCATGTTTCACTTTGCATAGTTCAGGTTGCATTTCTGATATAAACCGCCTCACCAACCATGACAGGTTGCACATGGGTGTGAGTAAGTAGAGTTGGATATAAGTGCATATACTTGTCAAAATGAATCAGTTGGCTGTTTTTTGTGTAGGCTGAAGGTAGATATTAACAAAAGAGCAACCTGAAGGCAAAGAAGAAGAGGCCTTTGATGGAGAAGCTTGACAAAACGGATTGGGGGGATATATGGCCAATCTATGGTGGATTGCATGGGGAGGAATTTGGCACAGCAAAGTAGGCTAAACATTTGTGGGGGAAAAAAAAAAAGTGAAAATTTTAGGACAATGATATAAATTTAAATTTTGACAGCCAAGAAGGGCTCACCAGAGTCAAAGTCATGTGGTTTAACAACAATGCTGTTGCACAGGATTTGTCACTGAGACAGAAAGGATTGGTGAAAGAATAGCTCAGGGCCAGAACAACACCCTATTAATAGAAATGATGAGCTGCTGAATGGCAGTGCTTGCTGAAACTTGTATGGAAATAAAATGATAGGTACTAGAGAAAGATTTTGGATAGCTGATGAGGGGATAGAGAAGAAGGAACAAGCAAAAAAGTATAGCCGTTAGTCCTGAAACATTAAGAGAATAATAGTTGTGATAGTGATGGAAAAAGTGAGCATCATCTGTTTAAAATGACAGCGGCATGCCTGAGAAGAGAGATTAACCAGGCATAGGAGAAAGCTGGTGCAACAGGTAGGTTTTTGAGTCATCATCATATAGCTTTATAAGCTGTGTGAGTGGAGGAGAGTGTTCACAGTCACAGCAAAGTGAGAAGAACAGGGGTTGAGGACCAAGCTTGGCTTTACCATCATGGTCATCCTATCAGAAGAAAAAATATTTTTTGTAGCAGAGTACCAGTTACTTTTTATTTATGGCTCCCTTACTAAAGCTTGTGTCTTCTAGTTTGAAGCATGAGAGGAAACAGGTGAAAATTTCTTTTTTGTCTAAGTGAGGTTCACACACAGTTCTATTTCTTCAGTGGTAGTGTAAGAAATGTTGTAAATAAAGTTTCTTTCTTCCTAATCGAAGGAAGAATGCCTTGTTTTAAAACTGTTCTTATTATATGTTTGAATTGATCCAGAGCTCTACAAAATATAAAATGATTGAATTATGCACCACTGAAAAGTGGACTTAAAGTAATGGTGGGTTGCAGTTAAGGTGCTTTAGTGTAACTGGCAAGCAGCTGTCCATTTTGCTCACAGTGTGATAAGTTTAAATAGAATGTAGAATACAAGATAGAGGATTTCAGAGGAATTGTGTAGTGGATTTTTCATAGACTCACAAAATGCCCCACAGTACATATTATTAATTAGGTAAATATGTTGCATAGAGAAAAATCTTCCTATTATTGTGAAAAAAGATGCAGAATGGTTTTAAAAAATCCACAGTGAACTTTTTAAAAGGGATTGCTATGTTATTCATGTGGTATAAAAAAGGGGTTTTTTTCCTCTTTCAATTATACAGTGCAGACATTATTTTAATTTTATTAGTACCACTGCCTTGCAAAATTGTTATATGTGATTATGACTAATCATTCTGTATATTAAAAAGAAACCAGAAATTTGTTCTGAACGTTATATATTCCTATTTTCTTCATGCAGCCTATGATTCTTATGGTGCTCACTGAAGGTAATGAGAATTGCTTTATACTGAATATTGTAGATACTAAATATCCATGATACTTAGTTATCAGACTTCTTTTCTTAGGTGCATATTTAAAAAATGTATTTTAATATACAGTAAAGGTCTTTCTTTGACTCTTCTGTGTGGTAAGATGAGATGGGCAGAATGCTTTGGAAGAGTAGGGCTTGAGGTCAGGAAGTTCTGAGTGTTGGTTCTCCTATCTCCCTTAATGTCATTATGAAGCTCCACAGACAACTAATATTTTGCTTCACTTTCTTCACCTGGATAGCTTCACTTTCTTCACCTGCGTAGTGGCAGCTGACTAGGAGCAATTTAATTTTAATAGGCCTTTGGGTCAATTGATGTGAAAAGCTTAATGTCTTTTCGCAGATAGGTTCATTTCATTACATTTTATTCAGATTTCATGAGGTTAAAAAAAGGACAGTGGTGTACTCAATTCTCCTACTGTGATACGGGGTTATTGCTCTCTGTTATCATATGTCTCTCTTTTGGAAAGTACCTGGACACCCACAAGTCTATGGGGCCTGATGGGATCCACCTGAGAGTACTGAGAGAGCTGGCGGAGGAGCTTGCCAAGCCACTCTCCATCATTTATCAGCAGTCCTGGTTAACAGGGGAGGTCCCAGACGACTGGAGGCTTGCCAGTGTGACACCCATCTACAAGAAAGGCTGGAAGGAGGATCCTGGGAACTACAGGCCTGTCAGCCTGACCTCTGTACCGGGGAAGATTATGGAGCAGTTTATCTTGAGAGTGCTCACGGCGCATCTGCAGGACAACCAAGGGATCAGGCCCAGCCAGCATGGGTTCATGAAAGGCAGGTCCTGCTTGACCAACCTGATCTCCTTCTATGACCAGGTGACGCGCCTAGTGGATGAGGGAAAGGCTGTGGACGTTGTCTACCTGGACTTTAGTAAAGCCTTTGACAGCGTCTCCCACAGCATTCTCCTGGAGAAACTGGCGGCTTGTGGCTTAGACAGGTTTAGTCTTCGCTGGGTGAAGAACTGGCTGGATGGCCGAGCCCAGAGAGTTGTGGTGAATGGTGCTAAATCCAGCTGGCGGCCGGTCACAAGCGGTGTTCCCCAGGGCTCGGTTCTGGGGCTGGTCTTGTTCAATATCTTTATCGATGACCTGGATGAGGGGATTGAGTGCTCCCTCAGTAACTTTGCAGATGACACCAAGTTGGGCAGGAGTGTTGATCTGCTGGAGGGTAGGAGGGCTCTGCAGAGGGATCTGGACAGGCTGGATCGATGGGCAGAGGCCAACTGTATGAGGTTTAATAAGGCCAAGTGCAGGGTCCTGCACTTTGGCCACAACAACCCCATGCAACGCTACAGGCTTGGGGAGGAGTGGCTGGAGAGCTGCCCGGCGGAAAGGGACCTGGGGGTTCTGGTTGACAGCCAGCTGAACATGAGCCGACAGTGTGCCCGGGTGGCCAAGAAGGCCAACAACATCCTGGCCTGTATCAGAAATCGTGTGGCCAGCAGGAGTAGGGAAGTGATAGTGCCCCTGTACTCGGCACTGGTGAAGCAGCACCTTGAATCCTGTGTTCAGTTTTGGGCCTCTCACTACAAGCAGGATGTTGAGGTGCTGGAGCGTGTCCAGAGAAGGGCAACAAAGCTGGTGAGGGGTCTGGAGCACATGTCTTACGAGGAGCGGCTGAGGGAACTGGGGTTGTTTAGTCTGGAGAAGAGGAGGCTGAGGGGAAACCTTATCGCTCTCTACAACTACCTGAAAGGGGTTGTGGCGACGAGGGTGTCGGCCTCTTCTCCCAAGTAACTAGTGATAGGACAAGAGGAAATGGCCTCAAGTTGCGCCAGGGGAGGTTTAGATTGGATATTAGGAAAAATTTCTTCACCGAGAGAGTGGTCAGGCATTGGAACAGGCTGCCCAGGGAGGTGGTGGAGTCGCCGTCTCTGGAAGTGTTCAAAAAACGTGTGGATGTGGCGCTTCAGGACATGGTTTAGGGGACATGGTGGTGCTGGATTAATGGTTGGACGTGATGATCTTGAAGGTCCTTTCCAACCTAGTGATTCTGTGATTCTATGGATAAATACCTTATTTTTAGAAAAAAATTAAGAACTGGAATAATTTCTTCCAGTTTCACATATTTAATAAGTGAGAACAGAACATTGTCTTATGAGTCAAACCGTAAGATACGTTATTTAATTTATTCACAGCAAAACTCTGAAAATTCTTTTGTTAGTACTTATCATGCCATCACTGTGAGAATGTGGTATGTTTCCCTCAAATTGCCTGGATGTCTTGCAGGAATTTGCTGAAAGTTCTCAACTCTCTTGAGCAGAACAAGTAGCTTCAGCAGTTATGCTTTACTTCTTCTAACAACATTTCTTCCTCTATACTAGACCAAGATTACTCTGCCTGCATTTCTTTACCTGTCACATGAAACTAATGTAAACATTGCCCTGTTAAGGACCAGGCTTTTCTGATCTAATGTTGTTATTTTTGTGTTTCTGTGTGATATCTGTTCATCTTTTCCTTCCACTATTCTAAAATGCAGTTCATGCCTATGTCTCCTTCTATGCTTTAGAGAATGTCTGTGTAAACTGTATATTTAGTAGTGTAATCGTCTTCTCTATAAAAAGTTGTATCAATTCCACTTTTTGCTGTAAACTCCCTGAACACAAAGATCTTTAAAAGATTAATGACCAACAAGGAGCTCCAAAAGGAGCAACACTTTACAGGGAGATTTATTTCTGGTTGAGTTTTTCTTCTGTTGTTTTCTAGCCATGTAATGTTCTGTTGATGGAAGTTTAGATTTATTGGAACATTCTACAAATACAAACTTCTAACTGTACAAGTAAGATGTAAAATTCATAGATCACACAAAATGAATACATTTAATTTAATTATGAAGATTTTTATAATGAATTGTATTTTCCTTGTATAACTTTCATGTTGGCTGGCCACCCTAACTTTCAGCTATATAGTTCTCTGGCCATTTTATATAAGGTAACTTAAAATGTCTTTTCAAAATCCTCTGTGCTTTTCCCATCATTTTAGTTTTTCTATTTTTTCGTAGGCTCCTTAGGATGTTGAAATAAATAGTAACTTGATAGATGAAAGCTTCATGTTGTGTAGATATATTTTGTTGTGGAGATTCAATATTCTAATAATTTCATAAGAATATGAAGGGTAGAGACCTGTGATCCTTTAAGTAATAATGTTATTTTAATAGTAGGATTTTTCTTCTCAATGCAGCTGAGTTAAGAAATAGTAGCAATAATTTTGTTGATGTCTTACACTGAATATGTGTTAGTGAATAGGCTTATGTTGACATTAATAGCATTCCCATATTTATTTATTGGCATAAATACATTCTTGAACTGTAATGTAATGTATTACATTACACTTTAGGCATGTTTATATTGTATAAACAATGTTCTTTACGTCGTGATCTGCATTCTTTGCTTTAGTACAAATTTAAACTCAGATTTTTGAAACTGTTTAATATCCACAGTGGGACCACAATTACAGAAGCCTCATCATCCATCTGATTTCTTAAACCCAGTTACCAAACCAGTCAGTCCTGGACAGTTTCCACTAAGAAATCGCCATTATGAAGGCTTCTCACTGCCCTGGCAAGCAAACCCCTCAGTACACTGATGGTTGCTCATCAGCTAAACTCAACATCAACACTGAAAGTGCTTCAGCTCTCCATCCTTTTGGGGGCTACCTTGTTGTGTAACGCAGACCTGTCACAACAGTTGTGGTGTATTTCACTGGGCATGGCAAGCAAGAGTTTCTGCAAATACGTATCTGTATAGGGATTTAACTTTGGGTATGTCTTTGAATTAAAGCTTATGTTCTCACTTGGCCATTTAAAGCCTTTTATGCCTATTTCTGAATTAGGCACCTAACCTGGTTACATTATTCAAATGTGCTGAATGTTATTAAGCGCCTTTTGCTTGATTCCCATAGTTACTGTGAAACTTTATGCAGGGTCATAATTATTAGACTCCTACAAGCACAGTAGAAATTCATCTATGAGGCCTCTTACTAGCATGTTGACTATTCCTTATCTCCATCGGATCCCATGATACTATATATTCACCTAAAGTAATCTCCTGGATCCCATGATTTCAAAGCTTAAAAATTGCACCGATAATATATTTCTGTTAGGAACATCTCTATTCAGCATTCTGGCTGAGCGTCCACATATGACATCTCATCTTGTGTAACTGCAGTTAGTGCTTATTTCTACCCTCCATGGGGAACCAGTTTGATTTATTTTTTTCTTTCATTTAGAGGTCCTACAGTTGGTCACATGTGGTTTCTGTTTCTAGCAGAAAGTATTATACCATGTGATTGTCATACATGCACAATTTGTTGAATTCATGTCTTGACATTATTAAAGTCATTATGAAACAGAAAACAAACTCACAGAAGGAAATATATATTTATGTTTGTGCCTGTACTCACATGGATTTCTGAATGTATTTTTATTTTTATAAAATATAGGATTTAAACTGAAATAAGAGAATGATGTCACATACTGTAACAGCTATTGCAGAATTAACATGTACTTAGATACAAAGAAAACAAAATGTCTACATCTTGAAGAATTATTTCTCTTTATTAATTATTATTTTTGAAGAATATAACTGTTATATACAAATATCTTTAAGAGTTCCAATTCCAGATTTTTATCTTGAGTTTTCATAGACATTTTTCCTTTTTTGATAACTTAGTTTGCTTTTTGCATGTTGGGAAACATAACATGAATTTAGAGTATACATTTCAAGATAGGAAAAAAGCAAGAAACTTCTTTATTGTCTGTGTTATTATCACTTTTAGTTTTGAAGAACAGGAGTTAACTCCTTTCTAGGCTTTACAAGTAGGTTGGGTCTTCTCTGCTGAGTGTGTATTATTAGTATTTTTAACAGCCTCAACAGTTACTAGAGAAGATGTTTTAATGCCATAGAACGGTAATTGCTTGTTAGACTCCTACAGTTATGATGAAACAAAATGTAAAACGGTCTAGATTACTTAGAAAAATTACAAGTGCATAGGCAGAGCTTAATATTTCTTTGCCTGCAGTCTTTCTGTTTTTCATAGAATTAAGTCTGATTTTAATGTCTAAATTATGCCAATGAAGCATGTCATAGTAATGTAGTACAAGGCAACATCTTATTGGGAACATTCTCTAGCATTTCAGTTTCTAAAATTTAATTTTTGCTGACTACTCGTTTATGAAGTGTTTGTCTTCTGTCTCACCATGCTACTAGTCATTGTGTGAGGAGATGCTGCTGCAAGTTTCCAATCTTCTGCTGTAAGATTCCTGTCTTCTAGGCAATACCATTTGGCCATCATGTTCACTTTTAAAGTTCTTCCTGTTCTCCCTCAACACCCATGTAAGGGTCAAATACATTTGACTTGATAATAAATATGATTGTACTGCTTAGAGATAGAAGGAACTGTGCTTCCATGGCTATATATAAGGAAACCTGGGATATAAGGAAGCCTGGGATACATATCCAAGTGAGGCATATAAAGAAGTTGGTGTGAATAATCCCCAAGTAACTTGAAATACCTGGTTTCCAAAGGTCAAACTTTTAATATGTTACCACCTTCAATTAAAGTAGTTCAGGTACATGCTGGTGGTTTGAAACAGCTGGTAACACAGCATGCTATTGTTTTCAAAGATAAAATATATCATGGTTCTTTACGTATTGAGTGAATCCACCAGTCCTTCATGGGTATTTTCTTTTGCAGTGCACACTACTAGAAGCGTAGTCTGTGTATCTGAAGAGACAAGTGAGATGTATGTCTCTGATTTTCAAGATTCTGATGGAAATCAGTTGCTGCTGATTTTTATCTGTCAGCTTGCCCTTGGCTCTCTCAAGGAGGTCCCAAATGATCAATTAGGACAATCGATCAGGAGGGTGTTGGTGGTTGTCTCTGTTAACCTGTGGTACACTGGTGACACAAATAGCCCACAGTTTGTAGATAATCTCAGTGAGACAGATAAGGACAACCTCCGCTTTATGAGATATAAAAATTCCAGAAGTATATACAGCCTGTAAAAAACCTGTCAATTAGTTGGGACTGCTTTGACTAATAGTAGGGGATGGGGTAATGGGATGATTCATATGGATTTAATGAAAATGGAACAAATCACTGAAGTACAATGGCAGGATTGTATGAAATTCTTAACACTGAAAATGATTCAAGGAGGAAATTGATAAAAATATTAAAAACCCCAAATCAACCATTTGTTTTGCAGCTTAATGAGCTGTAGGTTATGCTACGACCTCAAACCTTGCTTGAACTTGGTCAGAGTGCATATCGAGTATAATTCTTAACATATGCGTAAATGTAAGCATGCAAGGAATCCCAATAAAAGCAAATTCTATTGTGTTGATTAAAGATCAAAGGAGGCCACTTCAGCAGTCCAAAAAGACCCCCATGGGGCTGAGCAAGTCAGTAGCCATGGGGTGCAAGGCTGAGCTGCAGCCAGCCCCTTGCAAAGGCAGACGAGGGGGTGCCCCACAAGACTTCCCACAGCTGTGGGACCCATGGTGACACAGCTGCACTCCATCAGAGCTGGCCATGTCCGTGGACATGCTTCTGGGCAACCAAACCCATAAGAGGGGAAAAGATGTACCAGAGTCTATGGGTCTGCTCAGAGCCTTGATGCTAAAAATAAAAACACTAAAAACGGTGTTTTTAATTAGTAGCCAAATAATTCTGACATCTCTATTCCTTATCCAGTTGAATACCTATTTATGACCAAAGCAGTCTAAGATCATCCAGGTTTGCTTTATAAAGAGGAAGGACTCACCCAAAAGGCAATTTGTTCCATCCTGGAATAGATATCTAATGCAGGTGGTTTTAAACCCCCTCCAATGTACTGTCTTTCCCAGTTCAAGTAATCAAGAAGAAAGCCACGATTAGCTGTAAAAAGAGCTAGCTTTCAGTCACCAGAAGCTCCTCAGTCCAGGCAAACCCATGGTAAACTACGGCATTTCTGTTCTCACCAGCTGTGTCAGTTGGTCAGTATCTGACATTTAGCAACAAAATAATCTAAGTATGCATCGCATGGACATCGTACAATTAGTTTCAAAGAAATGATTCAGGAAATTATTATTCTGTATTCATATATATTTTAAATACATATTTAAGTATTAAAAGTAAGAATTAAAATATATTTCTTAGTTTTCAATATACATTCTATCTCTATGTATATGACAGTTACCTAGAAAGTTAAATGAAAATAGACATAGACAAATAGAAATCTTGCATTCACATCTCATACAGCCAAAAAAAGACTTTTATTTCCTGTTCCATGCACCTTGGCCAGCCAAGCTTGAGAGTTTCAGGCATTTGTGTGTAGCACACTTTAACTCCCAAATGAAATTATTTAATTACATATTTGTACTCATTCATGGGTTGAGATGTGTATTGGAAGTGTAGCTGAGTAGAGATACAGTGTTTTGTAAAACAGCTGTAGGATGTTGAAGAAAAACATTTCTGTTTTGTTTTCAAAAGGGAGGTACTTTTCAAGTTCCGATATTTATACCGTGTTGATGGAAGAATCTCCCCTCTATTGTTTCTCAAAATTTAGGAAATACCGTAAAGCATATAAGCCTTACAGACACAGCCTCAATAGATCTGCGTTTCGCTTATGAGGAATACATTTATTTTCATGAAGTACCTTGACAGTTGTATGGATTGAATGTAAATGGATGTGCATATAAGCTTTTCTCTCTCTGCTGGGTAGTTAAAGCATAAGACAGAATATTGGATTTTAAAAAACTCTTTATTAAAATAAAGAAGTGACAGAACATTGACAAATGTTTGCTTTTGGACATTTATTTCATTAAGAGATGAAACTATGGAGACCAAAACTTTAAGAATACTTTAATTTCTTATATATCTGAAGTAAATATCTCCTGAATATATCTAAAGTAAAAAAAAAAAAAAAAAAAAAGCTGCAGATGCTTGTATATGATTTTGCTAATTATTTTGTTTTTACAAATCTTTTAGAATGAAATTGAATTGGATTTGAATTATTTCTCTCCTCTTTTTTTCCTAGCAATATTGCCTACAACCTGGGCTCTTGAACAAAATGCAGTTTATTATTAATTTCATCTTGTTATTCTATTTGAAAATCCAGGGATAGAACGTGTCAACAACATGTTCCTGCTATGTCTAAACTACTTTTTTAAAGATATTGTCAAATTGAATCAAGAGCAGACTTGCATGTTCATGGAATAGATCCAGATCAGTTTTTCTGGTGCTATGGTAAATTGGTGAGGAAAGATTTTCATTGATCTAATACTTTGAAATTCTGTGCACATTTGTCCAACTTATTGCTCTAACTCAATACAGAAATTGCATAATTATCATGCAAGAATCACAGTTAATAAGTATCTTTTGTAGTTTTGACTTGCTTTACTTGCCTCTCAAATGCAATTTCTGTACACCTGTTAATCAATATTTTAAAGACTTAATATAAATAATAATGGCAGAAGATTGGTCTCTATTAAGTCAAAAATATATTCTTCTCTATAAAAATAACAAACCAGAAAACTCTATTGCTTGATGGACTCCATATGTAGTTTCAGATTTCTTATTTAATTGGTTGGGTATTAGGTGTTTAAATTAAGCATTTTGAAGTTGAATCGTCTCTCTTCTGAGTAACTTTTTTCTGATAGGCCTTTTTATTATTTGAGATGTTCTTTGATTACAGTGAAGTGTTCACCTTCCTTTATGTAGAATATATGTAATGAATAAAATTCTATTAGGCAGAAAAGACATTTATAGTAAAGACCTATTTTGATGGATTAAGACATTTATAGTAAAGACCTGTTTTGATGGATTTTTTATATTAGCTGTATTATAAGCTCTCTGTTAACAAATCACAATTCTGTCTCTTTTATTTCTAGAGCTGTTATGCATCAACTAATAAAACTAGGAATATTTTTCTCTCCTCGGAGTTAAATTTCAGAAGGATAGCAGATAAGACATTAATGGACACTAATTTTTGCTTATGGTCTTCCAAACCTGCTAGTACTGAGATTTTCAGAATGTATCTTTTGGATGCGACTTTTCCTGGGGAGGACCTTCTAATAGATAGAATAGCAAGTAAGAAAAAAGTAGTTACCTAGTTTCAATTACCAGCATGTTGTAGTTGTGAGCTGTACCTAGTACCCTGTATTATTCTACAAACATGCTGTTAGATCAAGACACAAGAGAGCTAGTTATAGGAAATGCAGCTGAGGCAATTTGGTTGCAAAATAATATGGATTTCAGAAGTCTGAATTAATTCTGTCAAAATTCTGGGAATGGGAAAGGAATAATCCTTAGCAGGTGAAAAATAAAGAAATAATAAAAAAAATACAAATATTTTGTGAGCAAAGTTGAAGTCTGATACAATGAAGGTGATCTGGGAACAAGAAAATATGCATCCTAATATAGCTCTTATTTAGGAAGATTTGCCTTGTTTTACTGACCAGTTAGGAAGAAAGTATTTTTTAAACCAAAGCTAATTCTCATATTTAGATGACATTTTAACCAAAAATAGTCATAGTGGATCTAATGGTTAATCTTAAAACAGAATATTTAAATGATCCTAACATCTACTGCTATCTAAATTCCAGGAGTTTTTAAAAGGCAGGAAAGAAGTGCAAAGAGAGAGAGCATTATATTTAATACAGAAAATTTATCATGCTATGTCAAATTATAGGTTCATAAAGATATTGCATGCAGTCTTTAAAAATGCAAACCGAGTACTAAAATACTTATTTGGGCTAATTTGTTTGTTTTATTAATTTGAAATAGGTACCAGTTGCATATCACCGTGTTGTATACCTAAGACGTCAAAGCCTTCATCAAGTGAAATGAGACTAAGTAAAACTTGCCCTCTTAGGGCATGGATGGTCTGATTGTCACAGCGCTGAATAGATTCCTTTCAGCTTTTCCTGGATCTGCTGAAAGCATCAGTATTAATAAAAACATGCTGGCACATGCTTTGTTACCGGCCAGCATCCCCAACAAGTCCGCAGCAGGCTTGCTGCTAATGTGTGCTTCTGCATTTTCACTGTTGATACCCCCTCTAGCTAGGTTGTGCTTTCCCATGCCGCAGTCCAGCATTCTTTTTGCTGAGATACACCGACTGTTCTTAAAAATAGCTAAGAGGCTTTTTCTATAGTTTTGCTGAAAGACTAGTTTATTAAGTATAAGACAGATGTACATGAAAATCTTAAAGGCTACTCATTAACAGCTGCATAGCTCAATCATTAGAAAAATGACATTATTCCAGGCTTACAGGGAAGAAGCAGGTGTAGACAGTGTAAATGACATGAATCAAACAGAAAAACAAAGATTTTTTTAATATTTAATTTAAATGGACAAGTTGGTTTATTACTTTAAGCCTTAGAAAGTCTTGAAAGAAAAACATAGACTTAAAATTGCAGCATCCAGCATTCTGACATTTTCTTTCATAGTTTCATGTGAAGAACACATGTTCTTCAGTGCATTTCACTAATTTTATTTTCTTGTAGGGTATATAAACTGAGGCATAGCCCCCAGTAGTAAGGCAATGAATGTTTAAAGCATTTATGCATAAAGCTGCCTTAAAGGATAATTAGATGATTACAATGGTACTTGCTTTGAGGAAGCTAATTAAAAAAAATCTATTGCTCCCAAGCTTAATTATTTGAGTAATGATAACATATTAGCAACCTCCAAATTTCAGTTACAGCCAGCTACAATAAAAAAAATGAGAAAAAAAAAAAAGGCAAGTATGAAATTCAGGATTTCCTCATGAAGTCCAACAGGGTGAAGCTTTACTAAATTTTTATTTTAATGATTTTCTTTCTTACCTACTTTTTCACTATATAATCTTAGAAATTCCAAAACCAGCAATTAAGTGCTTTATAAATGACCCTCTGCTCTCATGTCATACGTGAATGTTGGAGTATTCTCATGTGTTGCATGGAAGTTACACATGCAGCTGCTCATGATTATTGCAGAGGTGGCAGGCATCGATGCATCAGTTTCCATTGCCAACTCACATTACAATTTTTGTAGTTGTGAATGCTGCTCTAATTTATGTCTTTAACTAGCCAGTCCACTGCCACCATAGTGTTGCAAAAATAGCAGGATGCATGCAGTTGTTGAAAATTGCGGTTTCTTTGTGTCACGTCCTCTTTAGTTACAATAAAACGCAGAAAATAATTTGTGTCGTTTTAAAGCTTAAGCCATTTGTAAACATTTCTTCACCTTATTATAAACACTTTACTGACATTATGTCACTCAGATATACAGAACAGAGCAAGGGCAGAAGTAGGTTTTCATGGTTTTTGTACCAGATGCCTATACCTGACAGCTTTGACAGCTTTGCCATCTATAAATTAATTAGTAGAATTTCAGGTTGCCAATGTATTTCAGTCAATTATTCACTAGGACATGTCTGATAATGCCAGAATTTCATTACTTATTAAAGTTTTCTCACAATTTAAAAAACAGACTGTAAAAATATTTTTTCCCATTTCCTCTGTATAACAAATAAAACCAGAGGAGAACAAAAGACACTTTTATGATATCAGAGCATCTCCTCTCTGTCTAGTCCAAAACTCTAGAAAAAAATTTGACAGCACTTCAGGAGCAGTATTGTTAAATTTCTGATGCTTAACTATTTAAACCATGGTAAAAGAAAAAAACCAACAACATAACAGAAATTCCTTTCTTTCTTCCCCTTGAAATCAGTATTAGACTCCTGCTTCACTGTATAGAAAAATGTTGATGTCCCATCTTTTCATTTTGTGATCTAAGAAAGTGATGGTAAAACTCTCACTGATGTCAGTAGGCGGCATGATATTAATACGTGGGAAATATATTAGAATGCTTTTTCCAGGAAAATTTGAATAGCAAGAGAAGCATGAAAATCCATGTATAACAGTATATATTATCTAAGTCAGTGTGATCACTGACAACCATTTTGTAAAGCTTATATTCTTATATTTTCAAAAATGGTGTTTCTGTCAGAATAGAGAAGTGATTAAATCTTTTTTCCATTTTCCTGTGATTTTCAAAACCATACATTGTATGTATCATTGAAAAGAACTCCATATCTTTATTAAAACCTCAGTATCTGCATTTATGTTTATAATGTTAGAAACATAACAGTGAAACTTGCAAGTTGTGAAGGATAAAAAGTCATGTTTAAATAGAGAAGGTAAATTACTCTTTCCAAGAGCCAATAAAACTGAAAAGCATTCATTATAAAAGTAATAAAAACTTATGTGTCCCATTTTATTAAAACTACTATGCAGTTTCCTGACGGAGCTGGATTACTTGGAGGATAAACCAGTGACATTTTACGTCTTGCAGTGGGGTTTATGTCTAAGGTGAGGTCTCCTGAAATTAAATCGATGGTTTTAATGTGAATCCTAATGGATGGGTTTTTATGTCATAAGATCACGACTCACAGTTTAACACGTGCACCTTCTTTTCATAACATCATTCTGCCTCTTGTTTGTATTGGCACAAAATTATTTTTGTCTCTTGATTAATGAGTGAGAAAGCACTAGCTTTTTGGAAGCAATATATTAGCACTTTGATTACTAAGTCTCTGGGTCACATCTAATACAGTTCATATTTGATATCCACGTTGCTTTATAATACATGCCAGGTATTTTCTTGTTTATAATGTATCAGTCTTTCAAAAATCACCACTAAGATAGTTCAAGTTTAATGTAAGGGATTTTAATATTGATAAAATTTGTAGCTTCCAAATATATTTTTAGTGAAACCATTTTTATATCTATATGAGATAAATGTCAGATCAAATTAAAAAAGGTGCAACTGGTTGCAAATGTGAAAATATTTTGTATATATCTAATCCACACCAGTATTGTTTTGCCTGTGTTTAATGAAGTCCATTATATCATCACAATAATTGGTAAGTACAGCAGTGGTGTCTCTAGTCATTAATATGACTAGCTGAACTAATCCATTGAATCTTTTTAACCCTTTGAGTATCCACATACCTTGACTGAGCTATAATGAATTTATAATGACAGGCAAGGCAAGAAAGAAAACCGAGCATAGTGATGAGGAGGAGAAGACTGATTTAGATGGAATAGATAATGAAAAAGGGTTGATTGCTGGGTACAAATAGCCCTATATTGGTATGAAAGGAAGAAGAATGAGGTCCAGAGGACAAGCTTTTTTTTAGTTTGAAAGAGAGAAAAACACAGAAAGTTAAGAACAAAAGTATGTATCAGCCAACAGTAGTAAAATTTCTTTTCCATGTCAGTGATCGGAAATGTACCACTTAAGTAGTCAGAAGTCTTCCCTTTAAGGCATTCAAGTAACGTCATTGAAAGCTGCACATTTAAAATATTTTCATGTATATAAAATGACCAAAGAAACAAGGTACTTAAGAAAAAATAGAAGGTTCTTTTTGATCTGTTTGTTTACCACGTAACATGGAAAGCAGAAAGGGTCCATTTTTCCAATGAGTAGAACTGCATCACCAGTTGTGGTGCATCAGGACCTTATTCTTTGGTTTTGGTATTTATGACTGTAAAGCTTACAACAAGTACATTCTTGTAAAGACTCTTACCACCTATAAAGAGCAATATAGGAATAAAGATCCAACGAAAACTGTGTGTCACACTTGTGCAGCAATTAGAAACTGGAAACTTGGACTGTTAATTAGCCTATATTGAATTGCTTTGCTGTTCATTATGAAATTTAGCAAATAACCAGATATGTTGTACATGACGTTTTAGAATAAAATTGTTTTTCTTTCAATTCAAAGTGATCTAAGCAAGCAAACATAAAACACAGAACTATCATTTAAAACCAATTAAATAATGGATTAAATAATTTAAAGGTGCATTTTCACTTGACCAAAGGTAAAGAAAATTTGATGAAAAATTTGGTAAATTGTTGAGCCTATTGTCATTAATTAATATAGTACTCATTTTCTGTCACCAGAAGATCTTAGAAACTGTCTGCCGTGTCTTTTAACATTTATAGAAACTTGATGTTGTAATGAAATTAGTCTTCAGAATCAGCTGGTTTTCTGTCAGCCCAGTTTGTACAAGATGAGCAGTAGCAGCCATCAGTTGAAATACAGACAGGGTTCCAAAAGGCATCAGATATTCCATGGGTAATAATGAGATTTCAGTTCCTTGTGTCTGTATCACTTAAAATCACAATAAATAAGCTCAAACAGAGAGTTGTAATGAAAACCCCTTTGATATGTACATCATAGTAAGTGTAAAGGTTAAAACTGAATTATTTACCCAGGTAAGTTGAAAAACATTCTAACATATGACAAATATGAAATACTGATTTTTTTTTTTTTTAAACAAGTACTGGCTAGGAAAATAGCCTGTTCCAGATAAAAGAAAATTTGTGTTTAGATCGTTTCAGTACACAAATACTCATGGTTCATTAAAGAGAAAAGGCGGTTATCTAAAATTTATCAGCTGTACCTGTTGAAACTCAAAATATTTGTGACTAAAGTTTCTGTTAGATTTCATTTCCTGATATGGATCATTAGCAGTGTCAACATGAAATCAGTGATTATATTTAGTGTTATTATGTGAAATTCTCTACTATTTTCATTAGCTGATATTCCCAATTTGAGTCACTTCTTACTGGAACACACAGCTTTGTGGCTACAGCCAACTTCCTTTAGTAAATTGAATATGACATTGTGAATATGTTATAATATAGCCGCTAGAAGTTAAAAGCAACATAAGTATAACTTTTAGTTTATCTGTTACTATTTTTACATGATTTCATATATGTAGATTATTATTGTCATATAAACCATAACTGAAACTCAAGAAGATGAGGATAACCTTATCCTATAGTTTTAAAGTTCCCATATATGTGAGGAAAAAACTTGGACATCATTTTAAGTGTGTTATTTGTGAAGAGAGAAATTTGTGAAAATGTTTTCAAGAGATGAATGATTATGGAGATGATTCGGTATAGAAGTAGCTCTTTCTGAAAATTAAGCATCTTTAAGATGTACTCTCAAAATTCTGGCCTTCTTGGCTTTTGGATATATGCTGCTAAAGGCAGAAAAATGGCATAATTTAAAGAGATGCACACAATTATCTGTTAAAAAGAACAGTGTGGTGGTTTGTGGCTTAGTACTTGATTTGTTCTCTTGAGGATCTGAAGTTTAAAACAGATCGGCATGAAGTGAGATAGGAGGCTGAAAATAATGGATAACATTTAAAAATTGTATTGAGCAGTTTAGGCTATGAGGTCTGGAATCAATTGTTGGCTAAGGAACTACAATAAAAATAATAACAGGGCTACATATAGTGTCTCTAGCTGTGAAAAATAATATGAGGAGTAATTCAGGGATTAGTGAAGTTCAAAATCTAGTAAGTAGTGCATGATGTCAGGACTTCTGTCCACATCTAAGGGACTCCTACGATAATGATAGAAAAGTATAATTTTTAGTTTTGGTTTTTATTCTAAAAATTGTCACAAAGTAGGGCTGAAGCCTTGCAACAGACAGAAAATCCTAATGAAGAATTTGGCTTTTAAGTACTTTTCCATCCACCTAAATTTGCAGGCTTTTTGTTCAAATAGTACAGAAATGTGTCTCTGGAACTATCTTGCTGTACAGACTGCTTACCTTCTCCTTTATGCCACTACTACATTTTATTTTGAATTCCTTCCCTTATCCTTTCAACACTGATGTCTTCTACTTTTTCCACGGTAGACTGAATGGAAGACCTTTGTCTTTATTGTGCTCCACAGAGCTAGAAGCCAGGTTTTCTGCAAAGTTACGAAATACTACTCTAGACGTCCCAGCTTCCTCCCCATTTCCCCACATTATCCTCCCCACTGTGGTATGCTCAGTTCTTTCCTCTACTGTCTACCACAGCAATAATTCCACGTCTTCCCCAGGTTGCCACTGCTTTGTCACCCCATAATACTTTTATTTTCCATCTACGCATTGTATATAATAGTCACTGCTGTGTTGTGAATTCCTGTCTAGGGTTGTGGAAGGGGCAGAACTATGCCATAGCTCATCTGGCCACAGCGTGGGCCATGGGGAACATAGAAGGATTATGGCCATTCTATAGTCTTTTCCCATGAGGGTAATTAAGTGTTTCATTTCCCCCGCTGTTGATTTTCCTTACATTTGCAAAAGCTTAACACTGTGAAGCTTAATACATTGGTGCTTCAAACTCCTCTGCTAAATTAGGTGAAAATTGTTCAACAAATTAAAAGAAAATTTTCAAAAGGGAGGATCTGTGGAGATAGGTTATGCAATCATACAGAGTTGAGTCCTTTTTTCACTTCATCAAGAAAATCCAAGATATAAAGTTATCACTTTTGGCTCAGTATTCTCTAGACTGCTTAAAAGCTAGAAAATTGCTTAAAGCTAGAAACATTTTCTAGGGTAGGTTGAATAAACAACTACCCTGTCATTATGCGTTTCCCTAAATATCCTTTTTTGCCCATTGTCATACAAGATACTGGTTTAGGTGGACTATCCTTACTTTCTTAAACTAAAATACAATGGGATTGGTAAATCAGAGATTTTATTTTGTTACAAATTGGAAAGGAGGCTGGTGGACAGATAGGAAAAATTGTGTGGTAACTTACTGTGTTAGAGCTGAGCCCCAAATCATCAAAATTAAAGAACTGTTAGGGAAATACAAGGAAAAGAGGTTTTCAGGTTACCCAGAGAGAGGTGGTAGATGCCCCATCCCTGGAAACTTTCAAGGTCAGGTTGGACGGGGCTCTGAGCAACTGACCTGCTCATTGCAGGTCCTTTCCAACCCAAACCATTCTATGATTGTACATAAATCAGTACTAAAACCTACAAATAAATACATGATTGGACTCTGACACTGACCCCAAAACTAGGAGGTCTGGTCATTGGACTTGAGAGCTGTCAAAACCATTTTGTTATTTCAGTCTGTTAGAAGCCTGTTAATAACGGTAGGAGTGTCTGAACAGCTGGTTTTGGCTTTGGAGCACTTCATGAATATTAAGCACTCTTCACAAAACCCCAGTGTGATAGGTAAATTATTCCCATTTTAGTACTTTCTATCATTAATGGAAATCATGGAAAAAAATATTAGATTGTTTGTCCATCTAACTTGTGGGGTAGTTTTTTCTTTTATGTAGTTTTTTAGAGTATTTTTGAGAGCTTTTTTGATCATTGTATTTCTCGGTCATTTCACATATTGGCAAGAGCATTTATTCTATCTGCATGTTCAGTTTCTTTAGTTTATTTTTTTGACATTGCTTGCTCTCTGTTGGATTCACATATACACATATTCTTAGATTTCCTTTGTGCCTAAAAATAGTAATACTGCTTGTTCTTAACCTATTTTCCCAGTTTATGCCCTTGTAGGTTCAGATTCACTTTGAAGATTCCTTGAGTATCTAAACTCCTCCTCTAGAGCTAGAAATTTGACCTGCACTCATACTTTGTTCTGGTTATTCAATGAACACCAGATATAGCTCACTTTATATGTTTGTCATTTTTAGAGGCTGTATGTTTGCTATATATTTTTGAGTGGTGTGTGTAGACTATTGTTGCCCTCTGTTTAGCTTTCAGGTGATATTCATGTTAGTTCTTCTCCATCTGAGTGATACCTTGTCTAGAAAGAGTAATCACAATCTTAATCATAATTATAACTTTTTATATCTCATTTGAATCTAATAGAAATTTGAATGACTATATATTTTCTTTTCTTGTAATTCAGCATTGCTCCATTAAGTCAGATATAGACATAATCCTCACTAGGCAAATTCTGCACAAAAAGAAAATTTAATATAAGCTGAAATTCATTCTCCCTGGCATAAGTGTTAGGTATCAAATAAATAGAGGCTTTTCTCATTTACCTCAAGAAGCTTTGTCTGTAAATTTTATAGATCTGTAAAATTATCTTTATAAATTTTCTAAATCTCTGCATAAAGTACCTCTCCGTAAATTGTGTAAATCTACAAAATGTATAAAAATATAATCTTGAAATGTTAATGAAAGGAGCTTTGACAGCAGAATTCTGGCAAGCCACTGTGGTTCCTTGAGAAGGCCAGACCTTTGAAGAGAATCTGCCTTGACCTTCTCTTTATAGGGGGCTCCTGAAAAAGACTAAAGGATTTTTAAGCTCATAAAACCAGTTTATACTCGATAATTATTTTTAAATAGAGGAAAAAAAGCCCAAAACCAAACAACAAACCACACAACTAGCTTAGGCAAAACAGAATAAAAACAGGGTTTCAATATTACTCTTCCCATGTTCAGTGAGTCCTTGCAAGTTGGTCCTTCATTCATCCCATGCTTGGTTTCAACTACTACATGGCTTTCTGGGGTGAAGAAAATTCTGAATCATCCTCTCTGATCCTTAGTAATTTTTTTTTCTCCTCTGATGCTTAGTTGCAATGTGCCCTGCTCCCCTTGGCACTCCCTGCCATCACTTGCTGCCTTTGGGACCTTCTGTCCCTTGGTGTTCAGTTGGTCACTATGAAGGCATAATCTTCTCCTGGCTCCAGATTATTTTACGTGACTCACCAATTAGACAATTAAGAACACACAATAAAGTAGGTCACGCCCATCACAGAAGCCATAATTTAAGTGAAAAGTAATCTCTGTTCTATAAACTTTATATTATATACCTATGGAGGGAGAAAGATTAAATATATATTGCTATCAATGGTCCTTTTAAGACTGAAATTCTGAGAAACTCATCCCAATATGGTTTCTTGGAACACAAGAAATATAGTTCCATGGTCAGCATTCGTAGGCATTAAATGGATGTACAATTTAGCATAAAGTTGCTGATTCTAGTGTCATTCTTTATTTTGACAAATTAGTAATAAATGAGTTCAAATAAATTCAGTGGATAATTACAAGGAAAAAAATTATTAGCACAGAGCTCACTAAAAGCTGATATTTAGAAATGTCCACTAAATAAAACCTAATGTTTCATATATATAACTTGACATGTTGAGGTTAATCTACCATAGCAGTTTATACCTGTGCAAAATTTGGGTTGAGAAAAACCCAAACTTTCTATTCTTTGAAACAGTGTTAGAACAGATGAAGAGCACTGGCACTTTTGGTGTCACAATATGTAGAACATAATTTACTGAATCTGTTACAAGGGAAAAAAGTCTACTACTAGCAGAATGCCCCATTTACTTGTGCCATACCACTGACAATCAATGAAAAAACAACATAACTAAAAAAAAAAGCATCACAAGTGTTGCATTTTATGGGGTTCATGTTTATTTTTGTCAGTCTCAGTTACTTTTATTTTTTCCCTGCACTAAGTGTGTTTTAGGAAATTAGGAATTTTCTTGACAGAATGATAAACAGTATTTAAAAACAAAACAAACTCTCATCAATCTGCCCAAACTATAACATATGGAAGAAGAATCATGTGTTAATCTTGCTTCCAACAGATAGGATTTCTGGGACTGTCTGAGCCACAGGTTACATTTCATGCCATCATAGAATCTTTGGGTTGGAAGGGACCCTTAAAGGTTATCTAGTCCAACCGCCCTGCAGTGAGCAAGGACATGTTCAGCTGGATCAGGTTGCTCAGAGCCCCGTTCAACCTGACCTTGAAGGTTTCCAGGGATGGGGCATCTACCACCTCTCTGGGCAACCTGTGCCAGTGGTTCACCACCCTCATTGTGAAAAATTTCTTCCTTAGATCTAGTCTACATCTACCTTCTTTTAGTTTAAAACCATTACCCCTTGTCCTATTGCAACAGGCCCTGCTAAAAAGTCTGTCCCCATCTTTCTTTTAGGCCCCCTTTCAGTACTTGGAAGGCTGCAATAAGGTCTCCCTGGAGCCTTCTTTTCTCCAGGCTGAGCAACCCCAACTCTCTCAGCCTTTCTTCATAAGAGAGGTGTTCCATCCCTCTGAACTTGTATTGTTTTGTTTAATACCTCTGATCTAATTTAATATCTACCTTCCATTAATTCTGGTGACTCCTTTTGTCAAACTTTTAGTCTGTAAAACATCCTGTGGCAATGAGCTTCTCATGGTAATAAGTTATACCACTGATGTTGACAGTAATTCAAAGTTGCTTTGAAATGGGTGTTTGTGACAGATGTGTCTAAATTTAAATATGTTGAGACATTTTCCCTTGAGTTTTCTGTGCTCTGGATCAGGCCATTTTGAACTTTGCTTATTTATTGGTTTAGTCAAATGTCTATGCAGCAGAGTAGAAAAGCAATAAGAAAAACTCAGAAAATAGCTATGCTCATTTTAGTGAGTTTTAGTGCAATTTTACTTGTCCTTAATGTTGAGCTAATTTCCTGTCTGGCAGGCACTACCAGTATTTCACTTTTTCATTATAAATACAGAGAGAGGGAGAGAGAGGGGAGAAAAAGAGAGTGAGGGAAATGTAGTAGATGATGTAGATTACAATAGTAATTGACACAGTGGTTTAACATGCCACTGGGATAGCGTATAAAGCCTTCTGCCTTTGAAAACTGCGGTTCAGCTACTGCTGTTTGGAAACATGAACAGTGATGGAATTTACTTTTTTCTAAGTTATTTGATGGAATCTAGATGAGAGGAAATTATATTTCAGTTATGTGAACCACTCAGTGAAACTACCAGGTATGAGGATGTGACTCCTTGCTGGTGATATTCTAGTCTAAAATTGGAAGCAAAAGAAGTTTTGGTCTTAGATGAAAATGGCTGCTGTCATGGTGCCTCCCATTCTAGCAAGTCAAATCTCAAATTAATTACCATTCTCAAGTTTGTCCATCATATTTTGGTTCTATGAAGAGCTACTGAGGTGCATTTCTTATTTTCCGTTATGTGTTTGCATAATGAGTATTTCTGAAGTCATATATTATTTAAGGATGAAAATCTCTTAAATACAGCTACAGTGATTTTTCACTTCTGTGAAAATGAAATGCACTCAGAAAGTGCATTTCCTTGTGTACATAAGTGTGGTAGCAGCCAAGCCCATTTAACTGCTGGCTGCTCTCTTCTTTCACCCTACTCACCCTCTTTCTTTCAAATGCTTCATTTTACACCAGGTGCTGACTGAGCTCTTGCAGCACGCTGCAAGACACACACTAAGGCATCAGGAAGCTAACCTGGCCACCAAAATAAAAGTGCCTTTGATAACTTAGCATGCTGAAATTACTCAGTGATGGGCGTGATGGGCATCAAAGCCAGCAAAAGAGTAGAGAAGGGCCAAGAACTAACCACCAGCAAAGCTGTCTTTGAGGAATTTCTTTGATACGTATTTGATATGTTCAGCTCAGAACTGCAGCCCAGATTACATGCTTGGGCTCATCCAACTCACACACTCTTCAAAAAAGTATCTCTACCTGGCAATGAATAGTACTGTACCAAAAACGCCTGCGTTGGTACAGGATGTACTACCAGAATCAGTTACTGGTATTGAGAAATCCAAGGGCTAATTTATGTCATCAGAAGCAGAAGTGCAGCTGAGAAAGGGTGACCTGAAGCAAGGTTTTACTACAAGTCAGTGTGCATTTTGTGGAAAAGGTGGGTCTTGTTTAAAAAAATGTGTCTCATTTCTGAGTATCAGTTCAAATTGTGTAGAAACTTGCCAGTAACTGCAACTGAACTTGAACCCAGACCAGAGTGCAAGATTAAAATGTTATTGGCATGTTATTGTTTCATGTTTCTGTCACTTAATATAGCAAGTAATATCCTAAGCTATGCATTTTTGTCAGAATGAACTAATATGCATTCACTTTAAAGTTTTTCAAGTATTGGGGACTGACAGACCCCACACATGTCTTTGCCCTGGGGGTTGGCTGTTCAGAAATGAAATAGAGATGAGGGACTTCCTATCAAAAGCTTGAGGTCCTTCACAGGTTGGTGGAGCTGTCTTTGGCTGAAGTCCAGTGCCTGGTTTGGAAACTTGCTCATCTGAGGCACTGGTTAGTGACAATTGCCTCATGCTGGCAACTGTTAGCCAGAACTTCCATGGCATCCATGTGGAAAATTTGAATTCCCCCCCCTCACCCCCCTTCATTTAAATACATGTTATAAAAGATAAACCACAACTTGGAAATAAACTGTATAAAATTTTCTTCATGCCGGATTACTGTCACTATAGAGTTTGGTCAGATACCCATTCTGTTCTAAGTACCTAAGTATCTTGAATCCAGCCAGTTTTAGCTAATTAGAAATTCCTGTAAGTATGTTTTCCTCCATCAGGAAAACCATATGTTTAGGGACAGTTTTCTAGTCTTCAAAACTGTACATGTTTTCCAAGTGCTTCTGGACTCTGTGCTTCTTTATTGAAGCGTTTACGTACTGCGGTAACTTTTCTGTTGTGAGCCCCTTTTTGGCTAATGATTGCATATCAGTAAATGAGGATGGTATTTGCATGATGCTTCCTGTTTTGCTGCCAGTTACTAAATTCAAGAAGTACAAATTTGAAAAGGTGAGTTATAGGTGATTGCTTTTATGTATTAATGGTGCCTACGGAGGATCTCATTAACACTCACAGCATGGAAAATTCCTGCAGCTACCGTACAGAGCACTGGAAAACATGACTGCTGAGCAGGCTTTATTGTTTATGCTTCATTTTTCTAATTTATTCTCTAAAAGGGTATTTTTGCAGCCTCCATATGACAAAGAAGATACCATATGGGAAAAAAAATGGACAAAGGCAGCAGGAGTACTTCTTTGATTCATTTATTTATCACAGATTTTTTTATTTATTTTGGGAGTGGGGGTTTCATTTTTATTGTATTCTTGTGAATGTTTAATTTCCAAGCTGGCATTTGGTACAGTATTAATAAAAAATGTTTTTACAAATATATTAACAACAAAAAGAGAGGCAAGGAGAATCTCCATCCCCTACTGGATATGGCGGGGAACATTGTCTCCAAGGACGAGGACAAGGCTGAGGTACTTAATGCCTTCTTCGCCTCAGTCTTTAATAGCCAGTCCAGGTATCCACAGGGTATTCAGCCCCCTGAGCTGGAAGATGGGGATGGAGAGCACAATGTACTCCTCATAATCCAGGAGGAAGCAGTCAAGGACATGCTAAACCACCTGGACACCCACAAGTCTATGGGGCCTTATGGGATCCACCCGAGAGTACTGAGAGAGCTGGCGGAGGAGCTTTCCAAGCCACTCTCCATCATTTATCAGCAGTCCTGGTTAACAGGGGAGGTCCCAGACAACTGGAGGCTTGCCAATGTGACACTCATCTACAAGAAAGGCCGGAAGGAGGATCCTGGGAACTGACCTCTGTACCGGGGAAGATTATGGAGCGGGTGGTCTTGAGAGTGCTCACGGGGCACCTGCAGGACAACCAAGGGATCAGGCCCAGCCAGCATGGGTTCATGAAAGGCAGGTCCTGCTTGACCAACCTGATCTCCTTCTATGGCCAGGTGACCCACCTAGTGGATAAGGGAAAGACTGTGGACATTGTCTACCTGGACTTTAGTAAAGCCTTTGACAGCGTCTCCCACAGCATTTTCCTGGAGAAACTGGCGGCTCGTGGCTTAGACAGGTTTAGTCTTCGCTGGGTGAGGAACTGGCTGGATGGCCGAGCCCAGACAGTTGTGGTGAACGGCGTTAAAGCCGGCTGGCGGTTGGTCACAAGCGGTGTTCTCCAGGGCTTGGTTCTGGGGCCGGTCTTGTTCAATATCTTTATTGATGATCTGGATGAGGGGAGCGAGTGCTCCCTCAGTAAGTTTGCAGACGACACCAAGTTGGGTGGGAGTGTTGATCTGCTGGAGGGTAGGAGGGCTCTGCAGAGGGATCTGGACAGGCTGGATCGATGGGCAGAGGCCAACTGTATGAGGTTTAATAAGGCCAAGTGCAGGGTCCTGCACTTTGGCCACAACAACCCCATGCAACGCTACAGGCTTGGGGAGGAGTGGCTGGAGAGCAGCCCAGCGGAAAGGGACCTGAGGGTGCTGGTTGACAGCTGGCTGAACATGAGCTGGCAGTGTGCCCAGGTGGCCAAGAAGGCCAACAGCGTCCTGGCCTGTATCAGAAATAGTGTGGCCAGCAGGAGTAGGGCAGTGATCGTGCCCCTGTACTCGGCACTGGTGAGGCCGCACCTTGAATCCTGTGTTCAGTTTTGGGCCCCTCACTACAAGCAGGATGTTGAGGTGCTGGAGCGTGTCCAGAGAAGGGCAACAAAGCTGGTGAGGGGTCTGGAGCACAAGTCTTATGAGGAGCGGCTAAGGGAACTGGGGTTGTTTAGTCTGAAGAAGAGGAGGCTGAGGGGAGACCTTATTGCTCTCTACAACTCCCTGAAAAGGGGTTGTGGTGACGTGGGTGTCAGTCTCTTCTCCCAAGTAACTAGTGATAGGACAAGAGGAAATGGCCTCAAGTTGCTCCAGGGGAGGTTTAGATTGGATGTTAGGAAAAATTTCTTCACTGAGAGGGTGGTCAAGCATTGGAACAGGCTGCCCAGGGAGGTGGTGGAGTCGCCATCTCTGGAAGTGTTCAAAAAAGGTGTGGATGTGGCGCTTCAGGACATGGTTTAGGGGACATGGTGGCGCTGGACTAATGGTTGGACTTGATGATCTTGAAGGTCCTTTCCAACCTTGTGATTCTGTGATTCTGTGATTCTGTGATTAGAGCACCAATCAGTGATAAAATGTCTTGTTGCAATGTTTACACTTCGAAAACTAAATTATATATGTATGATGAATATATCTTTTTTAGCAGAGTTATTTTTTCAGCTATAGTATTAATTATATATTTTCTTACGAAGATATTCATCCAAATCCAATGTTACTACTTCTTGTTGGTAGTTGAAGGTAATTTTGTAAATTTAAATTATCTTAATTTAATTAAAAATTAGTCCTTTTTAGAACAATAAGGAAAAATATTTTTATATTCAAAACCAGGAGTTCCTTCCTCCTCCTATCAATAAGAAGCAGGAGATACCCTGCAGTTCAGTGGTTCAATATGTATACAGTAAAGGGCGAGGAGACCATATTCTTCATTACATACCATAATGCTTTGGATTGCTATCTCCTATATAGTGTGTGCCCCTTTCTGTCTTGCAATTGCATTCCTTGACATTTGGCTGGAAGAGCAAAATGGCCTGCTTGTGCTAGAAGTGATACTGTTGTTGCTCTATAAAATAGTCAACAGCAGTACAGCAATATCTGGGTACACGTTACCCTGTAGGCATTGGTCTTCTGTGATCGACACCCAATATATCCGTTCATGAACTAGGAAGTTGTAGCTGGCAGCTGAGCCTGTAGTTATGCCACTACACAAGCCAAAACTTTTTACATAGGCTGCTGAAAACCTTTGCAGCATAACGTACACTGATTTCAGACATAATCATACCTTTCAGAAGGTTTTACTACTAGAATATATTTGGACTTTTTGGGTAGGTTTTGGGTTTTTTGTTTGTTTTTTTGTTTGTGAGAGAAGAGAAGGGAGGGAAGGAGGGGGGCAGACTGCTATGCGATTAGAGATGGTTGTATTTCTTCTCAAGAAAACTGGAGAGCCTTGTGTTGACTCCCCTTAGCTTAAAGCTAAGGTCTTAAACAAGATGGATGAGTTTGATTCCCTGCACTTTTGGGGCCCATTCATGCTTTTTTTGTTCACATGTTGGTATTTTCTGTTTTAAATTCTAATGATGTCTGCATGAATAGTTTAGGAATACTTGTGTGTCTCTCAGATGTCACCTCTTTTCCTGATTGTGACATATACCAATGGTTTAATTGATAATTTTCCCTACATGTATTTAATAAAATAACATAATCAAATTGTTTGTGAAAATTTCCCCATGAAGGTTGAGTATTTAGTGTTCAGTATTTGTGCTGAGCTACTGAATCATGATTTTGCAGATACATTGTTACTGGATAAAGTTACAGGTCCTTTATTGTTTGAATGTGTGTGTATTTCTGTAAATATGTGTATTTATACATTTACATATAATATTCTTTCATATGATTTTTGCTCTTGTTTTTAAACATCATTTTATGTGGTTTAAAAAAAAATAAAATAATTCCTCAGTTTTGATATAAGTGAGAGTTTGGAAGCTAGAAGTTGCCATCTGTCATTGATACCATGAAGATGTGTGTGAGGAGCCCTTTGATTCCAGGTATTCCCTTTGCACAAACTCTTAATGTTCCATCTTGTATGTCTTGAATATTTTAACAGAGAGAGCGTATCAGAGAAAGGTCTGATAGAACTTTTGAAATTTTGTAGCTTGTGACTGTGATACAATGAAGATGGGTCCATGGGCTTGAACATCCTCTGGGAAATTAGAACATCTGTCTGCATCTGTAGAAAAGTACAAGCCCCACAAAAAGACTGAGGCAGGTTTCCTAAGTCCTCCACTCCCCTTTGTTCTTAACTAATTTACAGCTAGCTGCCGTCTGGGTGGATCACTATGCGTGTCATAAAGCCTTTTTTTGGCATACAGCAGTTAAAAGATCAGGTTCCAAGGTCCCTAAAGCAGAAGAGACTGAGAAAGATGTGACACCTGCAAATGATCCCTGCCGTTTATCAGGACTTTCCAGGAATGTGTTAAATACTCAGTGCTTTAGGAAACAGCCGTTTTGGTGCTTCTCATCTAGAGAAGACTTTTTTAAAATGAAAATTTTTGTATGTAGAGGAAAAATGGAAAGTAATTCTGAAGAAAAATTCTAATCCCATCCAAAAAGTATATGGTTATATTTTACTTTTTTTTTTTTTTTTCTGGTTTTACCTTCTAGACTATGTTGGAATCTAGAAGGCAATGATTGTAGTTTATCTCTCTGTATCCCACAGTTTCTGATGTAAAACTAGCAAGCTCATAAAACCCAAAGAAGTATGCATTCAAATGAAGATGGGGTGCTGCCACCTAAAATACATTTGTTTAATACATTTTTAATTGATTCTGCCATTATTTTTCCTTTATTGGTCTGAGGCAATTAAGTGCTTTGTTATTTTGATTCTTGTGGAATTATGACTTTTGTAATCTGGTCTACTGAATAAATGTCTAATACCTGTGATAAATGCTGAGAGTAGCATACATCAAAATGCTTTATTTCACTCAATTCAAAGAAATGTTTACTGGTGTGAATTTAATGGACATTTTATAGGTTTGTAATTATACAGTGATACAAAGTATCACTGAAGAGGATATTAGCCAAGCGTAGCTAATATGTGTTTTAAAAATGCAACGGTTTTCTTGACTTCATTAGTTTAGGTGTGTCACATCGTAGCGCTACTCAGCAGTGTTAGAAAAATCAAATTTTGCCCCCTTGAGAGGAAAGATAAATACTTTACTTTGCTTTCATCTAATGAATAGTAAAATTTTGATGAAGCAGAACAGCTGCTGTTCTCTGTCCTCCCTCCACTACCTGTTGGCACGATGGCCTCTTTTAAGTGAACTCACTGCCCCATCAACAAGCCAGCTGTCTCGCCTGTATCCCAACCTCTGCAAATGTCAGATGTTTGCATCTCGTGCCTTTGAATGATGTAGGGACATTGACTAGACAAGGACATAAGAGGTGCTTCACTCTGTCCCCGTGACCGCTGGGCAACTCACTGCCCACTCAGCATCTCTCTCCTTTGGCTATGGAAGGACTAGATGAGAGCAGCTACACAACCATGTGCCCCATAAACTGCCAGCCTAGTTTCATTACTGTCAGCACCGTGCCCTCCTTAGGGAGGGTGATGCTTCAGATCTGCTCTTCTCCTGCCATATTTTGTTGCCTTTACTAGCCTGAGAGCATGAGTAATGGCCGCCTTTGATGATGGCTAAATATAACTCTAGTCAGACATATGTGAATATACAGCAGTTTAAGCAACCAGTTCAAATATTAAGTGGATGTTTTAGAAATAAATTTCACTAAGTGTGAAAAAAATACCAAACAGCTAGATTGCTGGTATGCATTATAACTAGGTACGTGCATGTTTGTTGCTATGTGATTGTCTGTCGTTTTGTACTAGTAATACAGGGAGCCAAATCTATGAGTGATGAACAAATTGCAGTTTGATGTTCAACTAATATTGAGTCATCCAGATACTTAAGTTATTGTGAAATCTTTATACCCGTTTGCATTTTTGCCATAGCTTGTTTTTTCCTTCTGTTTTCTTAACCTTGTCAAGTTTTTTTACTGACCCATATGTTCCTTTTTCCTGAATTTCCATAATGAGAGGTTGCAGATGTATTTAAGTCCTAATGGATGGAAGAAACCATTACTTTGGAGATAAAGGCAGGAAAATAATAACCTTTTTTCAGCCGTGCTTTTCAAGAGGTAGTTCATGCTTGGTAGCATGGCTTTTTTTAATTAAAAAAAAAAAAAAAAGATTCTTTGAAATAATTTGCCTAGCTGTATGCAAGGAAAACCAAAAATTATTTCATTACCTCATTACACTGTCAGTGTTCTTAGCTTTGCACATGTCCACTTTGTATTTCTTGAAACAGCTGTATTTGCAGGGCAGACATACTAGTGTGCAGGGGCAGGGAGAGGTTGCTCCATGCAATTTCTGCTCTAGCTCACACCTGCTTTACATCACCGGGCAGGAAGAGACTTCACAGCCGCCTCCTCTCCCTCTCAGAAAACACTGTGACTATTTCTTGATCTTCAGTGTGTTGTACTTTTTTCATTAATCTTTAGGGGGCAAATCTGGGTGATAATCCAAATAGCAGATACAAACCAGCTGGAAATCCTACAGATGCTGATTTAATTTAAAAAAAAAAGAAAAAAAGAAAGCGTCAATTGTCCTTTTTAAAAAGGATTTTAGGGAGTTTTAATGCTTTGGATTATTGGACTGTGTTTTGTCTTTAGCAGCTCTCTAGATTAAAGATCTATACAGTGTGTTTATGCAGGTGGTTATTTCATTTTCTATTTGTTAAGAGTCCATATAATCAGTACTAATAAGCCATAAATCAAAATGTATTGTGCCTTTCTGCTGACTGGGAGAATACTGTATGCCCCAACCATTCAAAAATCACAAGAATGCTCCTGGAGAACCATGAAATTAACTTCCTGAAGGATACAGGATGATTTTTTTTCCCCCAAAGTTAGTTGTTTGTTTGTTTTTGTGGCTTGTTTTTTTTTAATGAGGAGGAATGGATTTTTTTTTTTTTAACTAAACTGAGATTCTTGTTTCATTATTCATTTTAAATACTTTGTCTTCTAAAATTGAATTATACATAATAAAATGAATATTGAATTATCAATGCTGTAAATAGAAATAGATATTAACTCAGAATGGACAATTATCTGTTTTTTATATTAGCTAATCTGCAAAGCACCTGTGCATCCTGTATTTTCTATCCCTAATCCACAAAAATCAGGACATATTGGAAGTCTGATGGATCAGCCTGTAGTATTTGTATTGATATTGATATTGTGCTGATGCCTAATATCCCAGTCTTGAAGCAAAATTCCTTTTTGCTGACTTCTAAACAAAAGCAGATTCTTTCTAAGGAAGGCTATACACTTCAGTGGAATGGAACAGATACATATGCTAGTCCAAGGGAACCAACACCTTAAAATGTTTATTTGTTTAAATTCTGTATTCTACAGATGTGAAACACATATTGAAAAATTGCCTGCTCTTGGATGAATAAACCGTTCTCCAGTACCTCCACTTTAACTATGTTAATACTTTTATTTGATATTCTCTCCAGGAAGATCTTTGAAAACCCAAAAGTTCTCCATGAGGAGTACTTAACTGCATTTAGTAAGTTTGCTTCACAGTGTTTTGATATTCAGGATCTCCTCCCAAAGAATGGCAGTTGCTAGAAAAAAAATTCAGAGACGATGATCAGTATTGAGTATTTAATGTTATCCTTTTTCCCTTGCTAACAAGTCAGTTCCTGCTATTGTTGAAGTAGTATGTTTTAAGGTACAATTTTTCTCTAGATTAAACAATATTAGTGATATTCATATAGATGTCTTGTCATCTGACCTCAAGTTAGTCTAGTCAGGTTAGAAAAGATGTTACAAGAATGATACCCACGATACATTCGAAACACAATAAAGAAATCTTAGGTTCCTCATCTTTTGCTGACTTAGCTAATTTTATGTAGTGTTAATTATAAAGCTAATAATCTTGATCTATGGCAGGAAGGACTTTCGGGCTTTGTCTTCCTATATCCCATGAAAAAACTGTTAAAGTTTATCTGAAAATTATTGTTATGCAGAGCTACTTTACAGCTGTTTTCTGCTCTTGGGAACATGATAGTATACACTTTCTAAAAACTGTCCTGGTTTCTTATAAAAGTTGTTTCAAAAATTCTCACAGTGGATGTTGAGATACATTTTAATATTAATAGCATGATAGCTGAGTCAGGACAGAAATCATGAGAGAACTTGAAACAAGTCCTGAAACCAGTCCATGCTGGCTGTCTTGAATCACCTCTCTGTCTTCCGTATGGCTTAGCAGAGCTTCTAGGAGGATCTGCTCCATGATCTTCTCAGGCACAGAGGTGAGGCAGACAGGTCGGTAGTTCCCAGGGTCCTCCTTGCTACCCTTTTTAGAAATGGGTGCAATGTTTCCCTTTTTCCGGTCTCCAGAGACTTCACCTGACTGCCAGTACTTTTCAAATATGATGGACTGTGGCTTGGCAGCTACATCAGCCAATTCCCTCAGGGCTCTGGGATGCATCTCATCAGGTCCCATAGACTTGTGCATGTTCAGGTTCCTCAGGCGGTCTCGAACCTGATCTTCTCTTACAGTGGGAGGGACTTTGGTCCCCCAGCCCCCATCTTGCAGCCCATCCCCTCGAGAGGTGTGGGAGGAGACACTGCCAGTGAAGACTGAGGCAAAGAAGTCATTGAGTACCTCAGCCTTCTCATCCATTGTTACCAATTTGCCAGTCTTGCTCATCGGGGAGTGGGAGTGGGGGTAGGGGTGGGAGGGGGGCAGTACACTTTCTTTGCCCTTCCTTTTCTGGCTGACATACCTGTAGAAGCCCTTATTATTATACTTTGCATCCCTTGCCAAGTTCAGCTCCAACCACACCTTGGCCCTCCTGGGCTCATCCCTACACAACCGGGCAGCGTCCCTGTACTCATCCCAGGATACCTGTCCCTGCTGCCACTGCCTGGGCATTTCCTTCTTGCCCTTTAGTTTGCCCAGCAGGTCTCCACTCAGCCATGCCGGCCTCTTGCCTTCCTTTCCTGATTTCTCACACCTGGGGATTGAGAGCTCTTGCTCTCTATGGAAAGTGTCCTGTTGTGATCTGCCAGCTCTGTTCTGCTCCCTTGTCCCTGAGGGCAGTTGCCCAGGGGGTCCTATTGACTAACTCCTTGAAGAGCTGGAAGTTTGTTTTCCTAAAATTCAGGGTCCTGACTTTACTCTTTGCCTGCCCCAGCTCCTGTCATATTGGAGCTCCGTATAGAAAAGAGTGAAAATAGGTTAAATCACTTATGTTAATCATTTACATGGGATAGTATTAAAAAAAACTCAAATCTGCTAATTCTTTCAGTCACAGGGAGGGCATATGGAATGACAGTAGTAGAGAGTTATCATGAGAAAATTTCATTCAGGGACTCTTTCCGTTTCCTATTTTATTTTAATGTTATAGTGCCCTATAAAAGAATACGAGAAGAGGTAACCTAATAAAAATATGCTTAATTTGCTACCCTTAACTATTACGCTGATTGTGGTCTTTGCTACTTCCAGGAAAGTGACTTAATACAGTAGCTTTAACATATTTTCTTAAAAATACCTGCACTGGTCAAGAATCCTTATAAGGTTAGAAAATACAGGCTTAGGCTGCTTTGCTTGAGTGCAAAATGTTAAGATGTTATTTCTGACTCTATAAAATATTCTCTTTGATTACACTTTTATAGATAGCACTGCAAATTTTCTCTTTACTGGTAGCCCCTTGAGTCTCATTTCTGTCAGCAGGTGTGTTGCAGTAGTTGATACAGTACATAGTATCTCACTAGATAATATTAAAATATTTTTTTTGTTCTTCAGTTTTAAGAAGAAAATTAAAGTATCGTTGTCATGGTTTGACCCCCGCCAACAACTAAGGACCACACAGCCACTCGCTCTCTCCCCCACAGTGGGACCAGGGAGAGAATTGGAAGAGTAGAAGTGAGAAAACTCATGGTTTGAGATAAAGACAGTTTAATAAGTAAAGCAAAAGCTGTGCACGCAAGCAACGCAAGACAAGGAATGCATTCACCACTCCCCATGGGCAGGCAGGTGTTCAGCCATCCCCAGGGAAGCAGGGCTCCAGCACATTTTCTATTAAGAAAATTAAGTTTTCTCCAGCTGAAACAAGGACAATTGGAGATAAAATAGTTTTAAAAGCCAGAGATATATTATGTTTCGTTCTTTATTAATTATTTATGGATTTTTCATATTTCTATTTATTTCAGATAGGAAAATAAAAATGAAAACACAATACTGGAGTTTCTTTTTCCTGGCTATGAAGCTTTAATTTCATAGTCCTTTTTTCTTGTTATGCAAGGATTGGATTGCGAACACTAGGAGAATGTTTGCTTTGAAACTCTGATTCCCTTGCAATTTATTGAAAACATAGCAACTGTGGAGCGTTATTGGTAGAGTATCGGGAATGAATGAAAAAAAACCAATTCCAAGTTTGCCAGGAAAATTATGTTCGTGGCTACATTCTGGTATCTTAAGACAGATAAATTTCACTCTGACTAGACATATTGCTGCTTTACTTTTTCTATACCTAGATTTAGATCAGAATCAATTTTGTCATCTCTAATGCAGAAATACTTAGTATGTTTAATAATTTTTTGAAAAAATTTGAACTTTGTAATCTGAACTCATAACTGTCTTCATATAAAATTTCTGAATACCCAGATTCCTAGGAAATCAGTTGGGTTCCTGTTCAGTGTAATCACAGAAAAAATCTTAGCGAGTGAATATACTAAGACTACGCTATCCAACTGATAGCAATTTTCCCTTATGCATGCCTATGTAGCAACAGTTTTTTGAAGTCTTGCTTGAAAATTGATTTCTGGTAGTCATAGTAAGCATATGTCAAGCAGAATAAACTTTCTTACTGTGCTGCCAGTACTTACTACCAAAAGGTTAAACAGTACATTTTTCGTATGATCTAAGGTTTGTGTGAAAACAGCTTTTTAAATACAAACGTAAATTTATTTGGTGTGGATTGGCTGCGTTTGGAGGCTGAGACCTGCTAGGGCTGGGAAGAGTGAGGCTGGAGAGTGTGAAGAATTGGACAGGTTGAGGAAAAGAGATCCAGTTTTGAATTATTTTGGCAGAGTAAGTGAAATGTTTCTGACATTTTTACTGATGGCTTATCTAGGAGGCATGACTAACAGGGAATAGTAGCCAAGGGGAAATTGATCCATCTACAGAACTTGGGCTGCCTCACCAGGGAACTGTATATTCCTTTAATATTAATTTTTCAGGATGAAATACTGTTCCATTGAAGTCAATGAAAATGTTGACCTAGTAGAGAGATTTTTTCTTCTTATGTATTTTATAGAATGTGAAGATCTATAGAGGACTGTGATCTAACCTGAGTGTACCTTTGATTCTGTCTAGCTGCTTCGTTTCCAACTGTATGTCTCTGACTTTCTCAACCATGCAAGAATTAAATATACTGCTTGAATAGTGTAAGTGCATAGAGAGGATCCTGAATAAATTATGTGCTATCCTCCTCATCAATGGTGAGAAAAATTTCATCTTTTCTGGAATTCATACCGCAGTCATATGTAACCAACCCTGAATTTAGTGTAGTGAAATACACATTCATCCATCTAGTGTGTTTCTACCTGGGTGAACCATTACTTAGTGATCTGTTTCCCAGCTTTAGGTTTGACTAGGTGGAACAAATGAGTAGGAGAGAGATCGGTATCCAGAAATGAAGGACTGTATTTCAAACTGTTAATTAATTTAAAAACAATATTAAAAATTTTTCAGCAGTTTACTTATGGACTACTTCTTTGAATGTGTGATTTCATTCTTTATCCAGATAGTTTTAAAGGAACTGTATAAATTCTTGGATTTAGTAATCATTAATTATTACTCATTAAGTTTTCAGTCAGTGATTAGGTTTTCTTGAATGTTTTGTCATCTGCTAAATAACAGAAGGCTGAAATAATTCTAGCAATTGCATTTAACAGGACTTAGGAAATTAATTAATTCTTGTAATATTTCTGATTTGCAACCATATCTAACAGTTCCTGGTGGCTGTCCCATTATCAATGAGCAAAAATAATATGGCACCATAAATATCAAAGGCTCGTGTTTAAACCAACCAACTATACAGATGTTAAAATATAAAGTAACAAATGAAGAAGTCTGAAGTTCAAATAAGAGGAGTAAATGCTTGAGAAGACCTTAGAGTATCTTCTTCCTGGAGCTCAGGAAAATACCCCAAGACAGTCCAAATCTGTGAAGCCTGGTGTATATATACGCTAAAAATGTCTGTGCTACACTGACAGGATAAAAGGGCTTTTAATGGCGTAAAAGTTATACTTACGTCTTTATGGACTGAAGTGTTTCAGTGATGCAGGACTGGAAATGCAATATCATGTGATGTTCCAGTCTTGAGCACAGAAAACAAGGAAAGCCTGTCAGTATCTAATGGCTGTATATTCTCTCTGCTACCCCTCTGCCTCCATCTGTTTGCCAGAAACATTAGGTGCTTTTGGATATTCTCAATTAAGTTAGACATTTGTAAGCTTTTATCTACACTTTCTCCTCCCTGATGGTACCACTCAGTCTAATTTTATGTAGGCTAAAATATAAATGACAACAGCTTTCAGGTTCAGAATGCTCAGCCCAAGCCAGCAATGCTCACAGTGATGGTGGCAACTCTTGTAAAATATCTTAATGTTTTCAGGTCAAAATCATCCTTTAGACAATGTGATGTCATTATTCTGTCATCCCCCCTGCCCTTTTTCTGCATTTCACTAAATATAAATTATCCAACATAACATTAGCTGTGAGAGGAAATGGTTACATTTTTTAATTAAAAAAAAAAGTGACCAGGAAAATGGTATCCTGTTGTCAGATCTCACATCTGTGCCCATTGCATATCATAATATGTTTCGTTATGATATTCAGTAGACTTCTGATCAACAAATTTAGTTACAGACCTTCTGAAAAGAGAGCTTCAAGTCCCACCATTATCTTCTGAGTCCATGGCAGGCAGTTTTTACCTGCGGGCTGCTTGCTCATGTGAAAGCAAGCACATTTTACATTCAAAAGCACTTCAGTTTTTGCTTGGGTTAAGTTTGCAGCTGGCAAAGTCAGGACGAGCTCAAGGCTTTAAAAATAAATATGGTTGCTATGTTTTCATTTCACCAAATGTGGAAATTGGTGAATATAAAAGTTGCTATTTATTACAAAAATATAAATGTAACAATAAAAATATAACAAAAATATAAAATAAAACATCAAATATGCCCCCAAATGAAAACAATTTTATCAATTTATTATTAAAAATAACTTCTCTCTGGCATGACAACTTTGTAATTTCATGTAGCAAAGAATTTTTTAAAAATCTCATTTATGGTGAGGTTTGAAACTTACAAAACATGGCTGCAAGTCTCCAACTTTTAACTCAGCTTAATCTCTGTGATTTTCAGAGCTGCATCTATAACTAAAAGCAGTTAGTGTCGAGCTTATCCCTCTATTACCACATGGCAAACATTTGTGAGATGAAGATTTTAATTTGGCCTGTTATGAAGAGGAGCAAGATAAAATTTAACTGTGTAATCAGCAGTTAGTAGTGAGTATGCAGTGGTTTACTTTTTTGGTGGGCAGACACAGTAAACAAATTTGTGTTTTTCCTTTACTTGATTGTGATTGATGGAGGAAATACCTAAAAATGCAATGAAAGAAGAGAGACTGTCATATTCTTTAGAACATGAAGCACAATGTTAATGTAGTTCTTAACTTCCAATAAAAGTGTATGTGGTATAGGATTGTTTTCCTTTTAATTTCCATTAAATTTCTTTGTAACAACTTTACAGAATTTTTTAAAACGATAGGGTCATTAATGTAATTGTGTAGTATAAACTGTTGTGTTTGGGTTGAACATTTTGAGTGCATTGTTTTTGTTTTAGTGCATCTTCAGTCTTCCCATCCGTTATCTATTTTTTTTTTAATACTAGATTGTGGTTTGATTTGAAGTGTGTAACAATTCTAAACTTTCATAAAGACCATTTCAGAAATATGAGGTGCATGGTAAATTCATTACTTCTGATATTGATTAGGTGAGTGTGTTTGACTGTTCATGGTTAGAAAACTGTTTTTCCTCTAAATTCTATTGATTTAGGCAGAATATGCTAGACAGCAGCAGTGGACTCCATTTACTATTGCTGCATGCAAACGTTCTCATCACTTAAGCTTTATTAAAGTATGTTTTACTTATTAATCTTTTTGCCTAGAGAAGATACGGCTATTTCTTTACACAAGTCCAAATCATATTCCTTCCTGTCCTCTTGTGTTCCAAAATGGGATTGCCTTTTTGAGACAACTGAGATTCTTTAGCTTCATATAGCTTATCAAAAATAATTTCTAAATATACAACTATCTTAAAAAATATGTTACAACTAATGGTCTGAGTACATTATGCAGTGTCTATGCTAACATGACTATGCTATCTCAGCAACTGAGCTAGCCTATTTAAAACTACTTTAGGCATCTCTGTGATGCGCTGACAGCAGAAAATCACTTGCAAAAAATTAAAGGATATGGGTTTTGTCTATGCGTATTAAGTGTGTACCAAAATACGTAGACTGCATATCTGCAGAAATGAGTTATTTCCTTCCTCAGTTATTGGTATGATTTTCAATGAGGGCATACTTCACAGATTTCTCAGGCTATTCAAGTTCTGACAAAACAGACTTCCTCTTTACAACTTCTAACTTCTATTCATGAATTCGTGTTTATGGTGTTTTTTTTGTTTCTTGATGCAGCAACAGTGGAGGCAAGAATATTAATGAAACAAAAAAGTATCTCTGTGAAGTTAAATTCTCGGGAAAACTCCTAAAAATAAGTAAATAAATAGAGCGTTGAATATTATTTAGTCAGTTTGAAAACCTGAATTAGCAAATAATTGATGGCCAGGGTTAAGAAGATATTTTGGTGCCTAAATGCATGATTAAGAAAATAGCATCTGGTTCAGTTCAAGATGGGCACCTGTTTGCTGTTTGCATATGAACTTTCTATGCTTCCACTATGACTGGGGAAGAACTACCCCATGTCCAGGCTTAAGACCAAAGCCTTCATTATTCATGTAAAGCCATGAGTTAACACGAGCACGTTCCTGTATCTGCTGTCAGGGAGAAGCAAGAGCAGGGCAGGTGCACAAGAGGGACAATCCAAGGCAACCCCGTGCCCTCCCCAAGGGGTGCAAACATGGGAGTGGAGCCAGGGTGTGGTATCAGGGTCTTTTGACAGCCCCACACACAGCAAGTGATGAGCCAGGGCCAGAGGCCATCACAGGAGTCCTGTCAACGGCAAAAGCTGATGGGACCAGAGACGGGGCTGAAGACAGGCTACAGTGGGAGTCCAAAGTCCATCCATGGGAGAGGGCTAGGGACATCTGCCCCTAGTATCACCGGGGCAGGAACTGATGGTCCCACACTGAGGGACCTGGGCCATGGGCAGGGGTGGGGAGGAGCCCCAGGCAAGGCAAACAGGGACATTAAGGACTCTGGGTGCCCTCAGGGGCCAGACATTTATCTACACAAAAAAAGGAATGCACCACTAACAGTCTGGTGGTTGTGTTTGTTAAGTGCACGTTAAGAGACAAATGCCATCTTGCTTTTTCATCACAACATATAAATAAATCAAGTTTCTTACCAGAATTCCTGTAAAGCTAGCAAACGTCAGGTACCAGGCTTTGTCCTTCAGTTTAACAATTTGCTAGTAGTTCTGAGGCTTACATCAACATAGGGTTTACTAGTATCTGGTACCTAATCTTCGTCTTTTGAATGCAAATTATAATGCCAAGTTTTTAAGAGTCGTTGAAAAACATGGTGTTAGTACCAACAGGCTTTTTTAAGCAGTCAGGGTTTTGTAAAAGGGGGTTCTTTAAGGAGCCCTTCTGGCATCTTTTAGGTGGATCTAAGAATTTGCTTGAGTAGAATCAGTGAGAGGTCATGAGTTACTTCTGCTAATCTTGCTTAAAAAAAGCCCAAATAACACAAGGAAATTGTTGTTTGTAAAGCTAGAAGCATAAGTTACCATCTTGCCTGTTCAAGTCCAAACATACATGCCTCGGAGATTTTAAATAACGCTGATAGTATTGTCTGATGATATTTTTCCTCAAGAACAGACAGGATAAGTAGGCAAATTCTAAACCTTCTTTCAAGATTATAGAAGTGTTATAAAAAACAATTTCTTTGCTTGAATTTTTTTTTGCACTTCTGGAGAAGTAAATATATACAGAGTCTTGTGTTAAGACTGAAAAAATCATACAACGACCAACAAATTAGGGGGTACAGAAGATTATCTAGGGCTTAATTGGGAAAGATGTTGCCACTATTTTCCCTGCACTTGACAGTGATGAGAAATCCCTGGCATTACTGTCATTGCTTAAATCTCTGTACCTTTGACAGTGGTGATATTTCAGCTTATGCATTTCCATTTCTTATATCCAAAACCATTTTTCTTTTTCTTGTATCTGGAAACATAAAGATTGGAGATTATTGGTGCACTTCTACTACCATAAAAGTTAAAATGTTACTGATGATGAACAAACAAGGAAAGAGAAATCTCGGGGAACTAGTTGATATCCTGGGTACTTTGCTTTCTGAATGACTTCTCTTTTGTGATGATATAGTTCCAATAATATATATTTTAACACATATTTCCCCCCAAAATATATAAACTTCACAGAGTAAATGTTTTTGTTTTGCTCTGCTTCACATTGTTTCTTCAGGTCAGAAGTGCTCCAATGTCAAACTAGTAACTGCAGAAACCTTAACATATACATGTCCAAGCCATACATTCTTCAAGGATCTGCCTTGATCTTTCAGTTTTGCATGCTGTTTTCTGTCACTGCTGCGTTTTCAGCATGTAAGAACAATGATACTGAAATCTTCTCGTTTCTGGAACAATATATATTTATTTATTTCTGAACATACTAATTGGAGCAGCAGTTCTTCCACATGGTAATGCAGTGTCGTCACATCAGCAGGACTTCTAGTATATGGAAAAATAACCATATTTATTGATGCCTTTGATTTAGAAATACCCATGACTCTCAGTTCTTTTCAGGGAAATGAAGGAATAACAATCCTAAAAGTTGCAGCTAGCAAGACTAGTTTCTTCCCTAATGATATGAAGGTTTACAGTGTAGTGACCTATAAAACTGGCACCCATCCAAACCTCCTGTTTTACAGTTGCTACTGGACTATTTGCCTAGCAACATACTTAATGGACGGGTACGGAATTTAGACTTGCAGCTAAATGAGTGTAGAATGCTGAATAGGAAGATCAACAGTTCAGGTAGAGGAAAAATGAAGAGAAGAAAGCTTCTTCTTCAATGGAATCCTGAGACGGAGTGGTTTTTGCACTGAAACAGCTCCTTCCTACTTTTCCTTTCACTTGCTTTCTAGATGTATTAAAAAAAAAAGTTCTTACTATAAGGGTAAGGAGATAAACTTCTGTTGATTTTCTTATCTTAACGTCTAAATGTTTTTTCTTTTATCCCCCCCCCCAAGTTTTTGTTTAATGAAGTTGTCTTGGATGAAAAGAGTGTTTAAAAGTAAAATGAGTGAGACAAAAAAAAAACCACCTGGCAGAAATAAGCAAGGGAATTTCTGCTGATAATGGATGTCCTTGATTCTGTTTGTCATTCTTTCAAGAAAACTGCTGTCTTATAAAGGTTTTCTATGAGCTTGCCCACTAAATTAAAAAAATTCCTGCAAGGGAAAAATGTCTTTCAAGATTTTATGTGGTGTCTTAGGTGACGTCTTAGATACAAATCAAAACACAGATCAATTCTCTATATATGGGGAAGTAATACTTTAAAACAGTTGAAATCTAAATTAAGTTTTAGTTAGTCTTTTTTCTAAATCTCTCTCCTAGATACAAATCTCAATTTGTTTTCTTCAAAAGATATGCTGTCTTATTTTTTCAGATTTAGTCAGTGAGAGATTTTGCTGAGTTTTAAGCTACAGCTAGTGGCAGACATTGTTTGGAGGTAATTTGCATTAGTTTTTTCTTCATAACGTATACATCAATCAGTTAAACTAAAAATGCACCTTTTTTTTTCATGTGGCCTTTTGACTTTGCATTATAACATTGCAACAGAAGGTTCTCCGTATCTTAATTTTTTAATTAAAAACATTAAACTGTTTGAACTGTATGCTCTAGTTCAACAGTAAGTTGAGCTCAGGGACTGAAGTTGTGTGATTTGTAGGAGGTTACACGAGATTATGTCAGTAACTTAATGTCACTTTGAAAATCTGTTAGTACTGGTGTAAGTTAATCACCAAGCTCATTCCATGCACAAACAGCTCAGGACTATAGGACAATATTATTTTATATGCAGTGCTGCAAAAACATGTCTGTATTACTTCAAAGCTCTGCTCGGATTTGACAATGGGCTGCTTTCATTTGGCATGGAGTCAAAAGGCAAAATGTCTGTCTGTCGTGTATCCTACAGTTATGCTCCACTGATACATACCTTTGCTGCGTCACTGCTGCAGGCTGTGCTTGCTGCCCTCTTCAATGCCTAGATTTCCTTGTGAGGATAGCAGAACAAATAATTGGGGAACCTCAGCAGATTATCCAGAGTAGGTTATAGATTATCCAGGGTATTTGTTGTTTCCCCATGGGTGACTGAGAACGGACTATGCTTGAGAAGGTCTTATCTCTTGGGAGTTATTCCCAACACTTTTAGATCCTGGGCATTATAAATGTGGAGTTATTCCTTAGATTTAGCTTGGTTTATTTCCCCCGCTGAACATTTCCTCCTTTGTTACTACTGGCTTGTCTTCACTTATGAAGCAAAAGTGGAGCACGTAAACATTGTGCTGGCTTTAGTGTTTTAACTACTGCTGTCTGAAAAGGGTTACCTAATTCAATAACAAAAATACCCCTACTGGAGCTGAATCTATTTAGTTAAAATGGCTTTTTGGAGAGAAAACTTTCCCTGGCATATTGTGAAATTTGTTATAAAAATAGTCACATTGCCATTTAATTTTCACCACTTGATGACCTAAATAAATAAATCCACAGCTGTTTTTTTAAAGCTAGACCATGCTCTGTAATATTTTTATATTCTCAGCATCACAGAGAAGAATTCTTTTTTGCTCTCTATAAAAATTGCCAACAAGGAATATACTTTGGAAAAATGTAAGCTGAATTCTGAGTTTTCTGGTTCTTTCAAATGGAAGGAGGCTTTTTTTCCCATGCACAGAAAAATAAATTAGTGTCACTAACAGTTTAGTGTACCTACAATTGTTTCCTTCAGAACAATATGTATAAAAAAGCAAATTGTGCACTGGTATGATACTGGAAAGTCCTATGACTGATGGTCCAAGGTAGCCTGAAGAATTTAAAAATTAGAATAAAGGATTTGAAGAAGACATATGATACAATACATTCATTAATTTTTCACAGTTGATCTAGGAAGGTCATGAGCAGCCTGATCAAACTATGTAGTTAACAATGATTTGAGCAGGATGATCTCCACAGAAAAATTATTCCATGATTCATTTGCAGTAAATTTAGATCAAAAGAACAAATTAATGTTTTTTTCCACCGAGGTAACATTCTTTTTAGTTATTGAATTGAAATATTTATGTTTGGGTTAATATAGCCATATAAAAGCCCATAAACAAAATGGGTGCTTCAAGAAAAGTTTGCAGGAAATGAAGCCAGAAAATATGTACTACAGTTGAGATTTAATAGTACCTAGAAAGGATTTTCCTCATATTTTGGCTTAATCAAAATGTGACAGCGATAAAGTGGGGTCACCTTTTGCTTCTGTAATTGGTAAGGCTGCTCAGTAATAACATACATTATGGAAGCAAGTAGATGGTTTTCTCACAAGAATTTCACACATGATTTATTTCCTTCATCAGATGCTTTTTCTCATTCAGCTGTTCTATACAATAAAAGAGATGTATACACCATTTGCAGTTCTAAAATTTATTGCTGTATCATGACAGTGGTATATGACATACTGCATCTTGTTTTGCATTATAAATTGCTGTGCAGAGTAGAGACAGAATAAAACAATAGTGATGGCTTTAGTTTGTGATCAGAGTAGTAATTTCATGTTACTTATTGTTGCAGAATAGTTTCTGTCATAATTCTTTGTTTCTTCGTCCAAAACTTTTCTTCTTTTGATATTGAAAATCCCTTTTCTTCCTTGTTAAAAAATTAGGCTCTTTGAATAACTATAGTTGTAGCTGGAGCAGAAAAACAAGATTTGTCTCTTGCTAGATGCAGCTAGCAGGCAAGCACAAATTGTATGAATAACCACATTTCAAATCATAAAACATTATGAAATTTTGAAGATTATGAGATTACTAAAGTTAAGAAAAATGGAATAATGCAGATTTTAATTTTCTGGAAGAGACAGAGTAGATCTAAATTTTGACTTTATTTGAGAAAGTAACATACTCATCCCCATAATAAGACTTTCTCAAATCTAAATGATACCTCAAGTATTCCCAAGTAAATGTGACGGACTCCGTTAAAATTGCCTTATTGCTATTGATTTTGTACAGATGGTACTCAGATACTGTTGTAGTAATCCTAAAATGAGACTGGCGAGATCAGATAAATGAAGGAGTAAGGTTGAGGGGTCCTTTTTAGTATGGAAATGTAGTAAATTCATATCTTGTTCTAATGTTTGAGCTGTTTAGGAATGGTGCCTTGAAGAGGAGAAAAATTTCATATGTAATATCAAATGAATTGAATGAGATAATACCATGGAAGACTGAGGAAAACCAGAAAAACAGACAAGGTGAATAGGCAGTCTAATGGAATATAAAATTCATTAGTAACAGATGAACATAAGAAGTAGTAAGCTGAGTTAGCCTAAGAGTTCCTAAGTGAATTCATTAAATTTACCATTGCCATATAGTCAGGTAGAACGATGAATACAGGGAGCGATTTTCTTGAGAAGAGAGGGTATAAAAAATACAACTATTTCATTTGTCCAGTAGATGAATAAAAATGTTCTCTGGAGAAGTGTAAAAAATAATGATTGGTACAAGGAATGTAACTGAATTGTGCCAATTGCTGCTTCTGGAAACACATGAGCAAAGACACCTTTAAGAAATTCAAAACCCACGAAATTATAAACACATAGGGATTAAATTTGCCTGTCTTTTCACAGTACATATACCGAACTTCTGGAACGCCGGGCATCACTGATACTGAGGAGAGTTACCCAGATATAAAATGCTGTCTTTTATTTGCTTATTCTTCCTGCCTTCTTTTCCAGGACAAATTGCATCGAGTGCAGATATACTGGCAACCGTAAAGTGAGGGGCCTTTAGCAGACGTGTTACGCCTGGTAGCTCCCTTGTCAAATTGAAGCTGCAAGCTGCATCTGAGTGTATGCATGCTTAAAGATACATAAAGAGCATTAATAAAAATATATTTTATATGCTATAGATGCCAATCATCAGGGAAAGCAAGAATAAATTAAATGAATACTAGTTGGTAAATATGGGGGTGTTTTCTCAGTGCATCTGCTGTGTAATACGTGTGCTATTTATTAATATAAAGCTCTTAGCAAGTGTTTGAATCATTTTCTTTAACAAAGTTATTTAAAATAAATTATAAACTCTGATGAGCAGGAAATTCCCATTAATTTTCCTTGTTATACAGAAGTTAGTAATCTTGCTTGATGGTAACAACAGTGTCTGTATAGTGATTCTGCAATAAAGTAGTAATTTTGTGAATATAAATAAATAAAACACATGCTAAAGATGCAGAGGGATAATTGAGACCCATCCCCAAGAACAAACAAATCTTACAATCTTTTTGTGTCATCTTGATAATAATAGACACTGGGCTTTTGCAATACTGTTCATCTACACCTCTGTTGTATTATGCGGCCATTCCATGTCACTATATCACAGAAATTATTTAGGGAGATTTATAAAACTCTGCTGGGTTTGAACCTCACTCGCTGCAAAATAAGATCTGCCTCTGGCTCAAGTTAATTTTAATTCTAATCCTGAAAAAGTTTAATAAAATTGCTTCTTTTGTGGATTTCATTTTTTAATGTGTCTGTGTTATTTAGCTTGCATATTGATAGCTGAACTGCTACCACTGAATTCATATATTTCTGGAGTTAATTTTCGGTGAAATAGCTTCCAAAGGCTGGTTCAATTTTTGTAGCGTCCTTTTAGGTGCTATAGTCGGTAAAGCTTTTTTTTTAACTGTACTTCTATATTACTGTGTTATAAAATGTACTTGCTTACATGGTAGAATGGTGAAATGCCAGAATTTGTTAAGTAATTAGTGATGTTTTGGGAGTAATGCTGGAGAGGCAGTTTGAATGAATCTTTTGAACACATGGATGTCTCATATTGAATATACTCACATGTATAACCTGAACCGAAGTTGATAGAGCAAATGATGCAACCACCACAGCACTCTGGGTCTGAGTTTATAAGCACTTACATGCCTAAGTACGTGATACATTTTATTGTAGTATCTAGTCTTGAACTCAATGATTGCAAGATTAGAAAATTGCAAAGATGAATTAACAAAATAGTGGTAATCTAAATGTTGATTTTTGTTGTTTCTTAAAGTGGGAATCAACCTTGTAATTTCTGCCATTTGCAGTAGTTGTTGGTTATTATAAGTAATACTTATATATAAGTATTATGCTACAAGACATATGCTGGATTAATGGTTGGACTTGATGATCTTGAAGGTCCTTTCCAACCTAGTGATTCTGTGATTCTGTGATCTATACTTTTTAATATGTATTATGTAGGATTAAGAATGACGCATTCTACTATGGAATTACTGGGAATCCTTTATTTTTAAATAGAAAGAAGAAAGCAAGGATGTGTGAGCTAACCAGTTGCTCATAGAAATTAGGAGAATTGTTCAGTGTAACATCTTGAGACAATTAAAAAGTTAGATTTCTAATACACATAATTTGAATAAGCAGTAGAAAATATAAGTCTTTGTCTCCTTTTTCTAACTAGATACACGGTGTATTGTGTTATACACAAGGGAAAAATATCCATGTACTTTATAAAGCAGTAATTCACGCTGAGTGTATGTGAGAAGTCATTCAGAGAACAATTGATTTTACAGTATTGTAGACTGGGTTGGAGACTTGTGCATTCATTGCACTATATGCTGTCAAAATTTATATATAAAGTTTACATTGAAGTAGCTGTTTTAACAGGAAAATACTTTAAAAGTGAAACTTGACCATCTTAACTGCATAAGATGATTTTTTTACTAGTATCTACAAATCAATTGAAGTGTGAATTCTCTATAAAGATGAAGTAAATAGAATAAAATATTAGAAATTACTAAATATTTTGCTTTACTGGTTTAAATAAATTAAGACCCATGAAAAATATTTAAGAGCTTTGAAATTTCCTAGATTAATGGGAAGAGTTTAACCAGTATATTTTATAGATATTATTTCTGATACAATATCAAAGTCTCAAGCTTTCCCAGTATTAAAAAAAAAAAAAAAGAAAGAAATGGTGGCTTTTTAACAGTTGAGATGAATGTGAAATTTGAATCAAGGAAAGACATCAAGGTAATGATGCAGTCAAATGCACGATTAGTATGAAATTACGTTAAATAAGTTGCATTTGCTGTTCTGACTAGCATGGAGCAGAAAGAATCTGAAGCTGCAAAGAGAATGGAGATTTCCTTCTCACTTACCTACCTGGTATTTTAGTCTGGAATTAAAAAGTGGACTCTAGGGAGGAGAATACACAAGTAGAAAATTTGGTACAAACATAAATATTACAAGGTCTTCCATCATTAGCAACTTGACAAAAGAAAGGAATTATTGCTGTGGTAGCATGATTGACTTGTTAGTTTCAGGAACAATGATTAATGGAGACCTATATGACTCAAGACTTTAAGAAACGGACATTCTAATCACAGTCCCTGCATCTAGTATTTTCCACTGAGTTTGTGAAGGAAGCTAAGAAAATATCAGGGATGGGGATACAGGTGGACCTTAGACTGGCTGTAACTGAGTGAAAATTTGATAAGTGCTTAGGAGACAATGTCAAGATTGCAGGCATCAGCTATGACACAAGAGTAAGAGCTATTAGTCAAACAAAATATTACTAAGTTGGCTTATTGTGAGAGAAGGGTACCAAACTCAAACTGATGTAATTAATTATTGTTCTAAATGAAGGAGCACAATAATAACAAATGGTAAAATTAAAGCAGTTGATTTTTTTGAACGTTTTCTCACCAAAGGTAGCATGACTAATTAAGGTGTGGCTCTCCTAAATGTTTTCCTCAGGACACAATAAGGTTTTGACCCTGGTTGGTGCTGCCGATTTGAATGGTTAGTTATTAGGATCCCAAAGGTAGAAGCAAGGATTGTTCGCTTTAGTAACAGGCAGTTCTTTTGCTTGTGGACAAAAACCAAGTTATTTCAGTGGTGTAGTTTTTGAAGTCTTAGAGAAAACTAGTCAGACTATTTGTCAGCATACGTCAGAACCAATAATCCTATCCCTGATCAATTCTTATTGCCTGTGGTGGTGATGTTGCAGTGAGTTTATTTTGTGCTGTAAAGGGGAAAGAAAATGTGAAAATAGTTTGGGAAAGTTTTGTAATAAAATATTTTTAAACTGGAAGCTGTTTTTTAAACTAGAAAAGCACACTTATTTACATATATAGTGATTGTGAGATTAAACCAGACATCACGTCAGATATTATTACTTATGCTAAATACTTTTATTGATAGGGTAACCTTAGAAACTGTGTTAGAGGTACTGGATCCTACGAACTTCAGGATGCAGGGAAGTTTTTTTTGTAGTCTGCTAGAGCCAACTTTGCTGCATTGTAAGACCCAGGGCTTTTCATCCACCAAATTCACCTTGATTCTTTCCTCCTGCCTTTCCTCCTTCTGCTTAAAACATCCCATAGCAGATTTTACACAATCCCCAAATTCTTCTCCCTTTCTGTCCCAGAATAATCCTTAATGCCTCTTCAGGCACTAATCGCCTTTAGATTTCAAAGTGTTTGGGGAGGAAGTTTCTTTCCTTGAGTTACCTGGTAGGGTTTCAGACCAAGGACAACAGTCTAATCATTCTTTAATGGTCTCAAGAGTGCTGATTTAGCGTGCTTTGTTTTCACAGATTAGTTTAGTAGGGTTCCTCCACTTGCCACTGTGGTCAGTGTCGTTGGTGTGTTTAATATGCCTATCCTTTAGTCAGATAACCTAATATAATGTAGCATCTATTTTAGGATGTTGGCTACATTAGAATTCTAACATAAGTTTTACCAAACAGTTGAGAAAGTTGACCTTTTAGTTAAAAGGAAAAATGTTTGTGACCCCTCTGCATTTACTAAAAAGTAAAGGCCTCTATAATTGCATCTGTCTGAAAAAAAATCACATATCTCCGTAGCCTGTTGGTAAAACATAATTAAAACTCATTGGCACATCAGGAGGATGCTTTGAATGCTAAATACTTACATAGATTTGAAAACTGCTCACATGAATTCATGAGAGAAGAGTCCATGAAAAGCTGTTAAACATGAAAGTACCTGAAAGTTCCCCTGGATGAGGAAGTCCCCAAGGTCTGGGCATTCAAGGAGGCAGTAGGGTTTATTATGGGAAGTATCACGGAAAATCACCCTGGTCCTATGCTTTTCACTAGGCATCTTCTGTTGAATATTGTCATAGACAGGATACCAAACTAGGCAAACTTGTGATTTGAATATAACTATCATTACATTCCTATGTATATACTTGATTGTTAATCGATTGCTTAATAAACAGAACTTAATATATCTGTAGCTTAGATTACCAGAAAATTTATTTTCTAATCTGTTCCTTATTCCCACTAGCCAATGGTATTATCTCATATCCATTTGTAAGTCCTGCTTATTATCAGCTCTCTCCTTGGTGACCGAATGTCGTGATTTCTACTGCATTTCCCATGTATATTTCCAGCAATTTTCCTGAAGGAATGGGTGGATTCTGTCTCCATTTTTTAGTTCTCTTCTGTATCTTTTTTTTTTCACCTACTCTTTCCACTTGTCCATTTTACTGTTATTAATTACTACATTTCCAGTGGACTATCTAAAGCTCTGAGCAAGGTTTTGTTTGGGCTAAACTTTGCCTCTGGACCACTTTAGAAATATTTTTATGTTGTAAAGTAGTCTGTGCTTTCCAAGTTCTTAAGTTTTGTGGCACTGTCATCATAGTGGTGAAACTGTATGTTTAGGCATACAGTCTGGGACATTACCTTATTTATAAGAGAATTATCCTTAATCAAACTGAAATTTCAAGGTTGAAAACAAAGTGAAATGTTAAGAAGGAAGGACTGAAGGTATAGAACAAAACTATGCCCCAAAGAAATGAAATTTTGAAATAATTAGCAATATGAGAGGAAAGGTGTTCTGGATTGTCAAAGTTGCATACTTTTTTTGAAAGGGGGAAGGTAATTTGAATGTTTTTTTCATATTGATTGACTTATTTTAATTTTTTTATATTCTAGAAAAATGGATGCTAGTTATAGCTAGTTACTCATGTCTGCATTGGAAAAACAAAAAGACAGAAACATTCTTATATTCAGTTTCACAGCCTGTTGCTCTATTTATCCAAAATATGACATTTAGATACATAGAAGGACCATCATAATGAAAATAGTAGAATATGGGAAAAGGCATGTAAGAAGTTGCTAAGAATTTATTCCAAAAAGTAGCCTAAGTTTATTTGAAATAAAATATGGCCACATATTGAAAAAGTATGAAAATACCTGTCTGCATTATGAATACAGTTTTAAAATTTAGAGATTTAAAAGGCCTAACAACCCACTCAAACTAGAGTGTGTCTGCAAGAAGAACTCTTTGAATCACTTAAAAAGGAATAAAAGGATGTTCCTGAACAAAACTTTGGAGTCATTTCAGCTAAAATATTTCTGCTTCTCTAAGCAGTTTACATCACATGATATAGTTCGTCTGCAGAATTATTGGTTGGAAGATAAGTCATGTAGTTCAACTTCCTGCTCAAAACAGGATCAACTGTGAATGAGATCATGTTGCTTATGATTTTGTGCAGGTGTGTGTGAAAAACCTCCAAGAACGCAGATTTCATAACATCTCTGTGCAACTTCTTCCCAAGATTATTTTCCTCATAATTAATTCTTTTTCCTATATTTAGTTAAAATCCCTCCCCCGCTAATTTCAATTTATGGTTGTCATCGCTCATTTGTCTGCTGTGCACTTCAATAATGTGCCTGGCTCTGTCTTCTTAGTAGCCACCTCTTAGATACTGGAAGGTTACTACTTATTCCCCCCAATCCTTCTTTTTCCAGGCTGAACAAGCCCACCTGCCTCAGACTTTCTTCGCAGGGCAAGTGCTCCAGCCCCTGACAGCTTGGGACCCACTTGCTAAGCTCTCTCCAGCTGATCAATGTCTCGTATAGGGGTGCAAATGGGGATCCAAAGTTGGACACAGTCTTACAGAGGTGGTCTAACAGGTGCTGAGTAAAGGGGAATAATTGCTTTCCTCAATCTACAGGCTACTTTCATGTTATTACAGCCCAGTATACTATTAGGCAACTGTCCTTAGGAACCCCAGATCTTTTTTGGCAGAGCTGCTTCCCAGTGAGGCACTCCGAGGTTTGTACTCATTCAGGAGTTAGTCCATCCTGGGTGCAGCACTTTATAGGTCTCCTTGATGAATTTCATGACAACCTGTTGGCCTAATTCCCCATCCTTTCTAGATCCCTCAAAATGGCAGCACTGTCCACAAATATATTGACAGCATACTCCAAATTAGTGTTGTCAGACCGATAAAGATTTTGTCTCCTCCTCCAGGTCACTGATAAAAATGCTAAGCAGGGTAAATCCCTGAGGAACACCGTTTGTGACCGGTCCCTAAACAGTACAAACCATTAATCACTAACCTTTGGGTGTGGATTGTTGTTGTCCAAACTACCATGGCTAGTACTGTGTATTTTAGCACCTTTGTGGGTACAATCTAGGTATATGAATGCGGAGTCTTTCCCAGATAATCAGGGCTGGTGGGAGTGATATTAAGCTAATGTGCCTTTCTGTCAGACAAATAATGTTTAAATGCACTGGGACCCAACTTAGTAAAAGCCTTGAAGTGCTGCACAGCATTTTATGGACTTGCTAATTCAGATCTCTCCAAATTGCACGAGAAGCATCTTTAAGTGTAGATATATCCTCAGAAACTCAACAGATAATCTCTGTTTTTACATACAGAGACCTAGTTGGCTTATGCATTGCTTCCAAGTTCTCACTGAGTTTTCGGTTAGTTTACTAACAGTTTTAAAATGGGTTTAAAAAAAAAGAAATCCCTTTTTAAAAAAAGTTTCAGTCACCGTATTCTGTCTAACTCTTTTGCATCAGTATTTTCATATATTAACTTGTATAACTTAATATTAAATTGAATCATTCTTGTCTTCCATCTTTTCTTTTCTTAATTTTATTATTTTTGTTTTCTTTGTTCTTCCCTCTACTCCTGCTCTTCCTTTTTCTTTTTCTTCAAGCTTTTATTCTGTGTGACAATGACTGGCTTCTTCTTTAGTGGAATACACTTGATTTGGATATGATTTAGAATAAACTTGAATACATTCCAGTGTCTTTTGTTATTGCCTTTAAATGTTTTTTTTGAGTTAATCCTTTAGAATTAATTATTTGTAAAAAAAATTTGAGGCTTCTTAAAAGCAACAATAAAAATTTGTGTGGCTCTGGTAATGTTTAGAAAAATCACAAACCCTAATTGGTTATTACTGGCATTATAATTGAAATTATTAAGCGGCTCCTTGACCTTGAGCTCTGTCTTTAATTAGAGGCAGCAGTGTCTCCTTCCCTCCGAGATTTCTTTATGGTAGTATTTGGATTAATCATAGAATCAAAAAATCATAGAATCATAGAATCTTTGGGTTGGAAGGGACCTTTAAAGTCCAACCCTGTTGCAATGAGCAGGGACATCTTCAACTAGATCAGGTTGCTCAGACACCGTCCAACCTGACCTTCAAGGTTTCCAGGGATGGGGCATCTACCACCTCTCTGGGCAACCTCTGCCAGTGTTCCACCACCCTCATTGTCAAAAATTTCTTCCTTAGAGCTAGTCGAAAACTACCCTCTTGTAGTTTAAAACCATTACCCCTTGTCCTATCACAACAGAACCTGCTAAACATCTGTCCCCATCTTTCTTATAAGTCCCCTTTAAGTACTGAAAGGCTGCAGTAAGGTCTCCCCGGAGCCTTCTCTTCTCCAGGCTGAACAACCCCAACTCTCTCAGCCTGTCCTCAGAGGACAGGTGGTCCAGCCCTCTGACCACTTTTGTGGCCTTCCTCTGGACCTGCTCCAACAGGTCCATGTTTTTCCTGTGCTGAGGGCTCCAGAGCTGGGTGCAGAACTCCAGGTGGGGCCTCACCAGAGCAGAGCAGAGGGGCAGAATCATCTCCCTCCACCTGCTGGCCCTACTTCTTCAGATGCAGCCCAGGATGTGGTAGGTCTTCTGGGCTGTGAATGCACATTTCTGGCTCATGTCCAGCTTTTCATCCCGCAGTACCCCCAAGTCCTTCTTGGCAGGGCTGCTCTCAGTCACTTCACCCCGAGGCTGTATTGATACCGTGGGTTGCCCCGACCCAGGTGCAGGACCCTGCACGCGGCCTTGTTGAAACTTGTGAGATTCACAGGGCCCCATTCCTCGAGCTTGTCCAGGTCCCTCTGGATGGCATCCCGTTCCTTGAGCGTGTCGACCGCACCTCTCAGCTTGGTGTCATCTGCAAACTTGCTGATAATAACAGGGTATTAGCTTTCAACTGTCTTCTGGATGAAAACTTCCAAACGACACTACCTGTTATATCTGCCTTCCTCATTTTAGCCAGAATTTCCAATCATGCTCTTTTTCATTGCTTAAGCATTTACTTCTTTTCATGTTCTAATAAATATTTTGTACTTGTTGTTTTACAATTAGTATTGTAACTTCTTCCTTGATACTTGGTGAATTATGACTCATAAGGTACGGAAATTATGATTTGTCTCTTAAGCATGATTGTTTCCTGTTGACTTCAGAATACTCATAAGGTCAGGCTTCTTACAGCTTTTTTCTGTACTAAACATTTTGGCCAAATCAAAGCACATAGTCCTGCTGTCTTGTCCCTCTTCCCCATTCTTGTTAAGTCTTGTCATTTGAAACTTCTGGATATGTATATTTCATGGTATCTTCAAGCTCACTTGTTTTCCCTGGTTGTTTCTTCATCTCTTTATCATTAATTTTTCTCAGTTTTTGATAATACTGTCACTTCCCATTGTCCAAAATTTGCTTCCAACTACTGACTCATCTCTTGCTACCTTTAATTCTTGGGGTTGGGCTCGGTGTCTTAACTCGTTCCTCTTCAACAATCTTTCCTGTACCTTTCCTCTACCCTATTTTTCTCCTTCACCATCATTAAAAGTACCTATAACACCTCTTTGTTAATTCAACTTTTTTTTTTTTTTTCTCATAGTTATTGATTTAGTGGTATTGCAAACTTAATCTTTTAGCAATTTTGTCCTCTTTGGCCACATTTTTCCAGCTCTCTTCTTTTCTGATTTGTTCTAAAATATTTCTATCATCCGATGTTACAATGTGGTTTTTACTGTTGACTTATCTACAGTTCCTGATTTTTCCTCACTTTTATTTGTAATACTTACGTGGTCTGCACTTGATTTGTTACCAACACAAGGTTTGTAATCTACCATTTTTTGTTTTAAACTTTTTTTTTCTTTTCTTAGACCTTCTCTCTATTTTCTGAATATTTATGAGATAGTTTCCACATTCTTGATTAAAGTAAACCCCTACTCACTGGAAAGTCATCTCATTATACATACAATTTGGCATAGTCAATGTAAGGATTCTAGCAAGAAGAATTTAGATTATTCTACACACATCCAGTGTGATGGAATATTAATTTTGGGAAGGGAAAAGTAGAGTTCTGTGCCAGAATGTTAAACAAAAGAAGAGATCCTAATAGTGGGAGAATGATGTTGCATTACACACAAAGACAGGGAACTGTCACGTGTAAGATAATTGAAGCAAAAACAAAGTTTCAAATGAAGGAGACAAAAGGAGGAGGAAGACAAGCTGAAGCCTGAAGAAAACCTGTGGGAAGATAATTGATAGTTAGAAATGAATAGCAGGAGCAGGCACTTGCAAACTTTTTAGGTCAGGAGGATTAACAATCTGAGGGAAACCTATATTATCTGTGTTATCTTCAAATAAAGTCATTTACAATACATTGTATGGCATATTAGTTTTGTTTGTAATTAGGTAATATATGAACATACAGAACATTCCTTTGCTGATACTTAAAATTCTAGACTATCCAATATTTCTTTGATGGATATTGAATTATTTAATACTGAAACAGATGCTCTCCACAAAGTATTCTATTCTAAGCATTTTAAATAAATAATATTGTTCTTTTCCCATTTTGTCTTAATTAAAAATATATGTAATATTTTCAATTAAATGAATAGTGTACATTGCTTTTATACTGCCCTTAGTAGATCCATGCATGTGCAAATTTTTGAGGGCTATGAGTCAGATATGTATGGTTCACGGGTCCAGGCTTTCGATCGTCCAGGGGCATGCTTCGTAATGTCCAAAACACCCAAACAGGTCAGAGTCTAGAGTCTGTTAAATTCAGTGAAAGTTACACACCTAAATGCTGTTGCTGTATGAGGAAGTACTGGTGGGCACTTACCTACTTTTTGATGTGGAAAAGAAAAAAAACACTTTGACAATATATTTTTGTTTCTTTTATTCTACACTGTTTAGTTAACTGATGTTCAGGGCAGCAGGAGACTTTTCTGTTTGGTATGTATATGTGCTTTGGTGTAATGTGTTTATTGATATATGCTTGTAAATTGTAATATGCTTTTGAAAACCTAGATGAATAGTAAGATTATTCTCTTTCTGTTTTCTCTTTCTAATAATCCAGACATTACACAAGCTAGAAAATAACTTACTTAAAATTACTCTAGTAGTAGTGGACATCCTCCATTTTAATCAGCTTTTCTAAGAACAAGGGAGAGAAAGTGAGCTTTAGTTAACATAATGTCATTTAAGAAGAATTGACTGCTGAAGTAGGTGGGCAAACAGACTGCATAGTTTTCAGGGTCACAATTTTCTTCTGTCTACACTTGAAATTTGCACTCAAATCCACAGAACAATTCAGCTTTTTTGTGTTCTTTTTTTTTAAATATGTAATTGTGCATAAAATATTATAAATGATAATAAATAGCATAGAGAAGGATTCTTTGGGAATACATTTCATAGAAGACTCGAAAAAAGATGAAGCATGAATGAAGTAGAATGTGGTTAAAAAGGAGGGCTGCATGCCCAGGCTGGTGTGATTTAGTGTGAGAGCAAACAGTAGATTAATGATAAATGAATGGAAGAAATATGAAGGGTGAGAGAGAGGTTGAAGTTCCTGGAAGGAAGAAAAGGAACAAATTTTGAATTTGACTCTTAACAGCCTGAAAGGCAACACGCTGATTTGGACGTGATAATGAAAATATACATTTATAAGTGCTGTGACAGTGGACAGTGCTCCTCTGGACTTATCAAACTAAGAGTCTGGAAGTTATGGGGATGAATTGTATCCTAGCTTGAATACTGCAGTCCTCTTACATGGCTGCAGAAGAAATGGAATTGAGGTAGTGGTGTGCATGTGTTATATAATTTAGGTATAGGTAGGCAAATTTGTGCAAGCGGGTATTTTAGCGGAAGAAAGCATTGTTTCACATTCTGGAATGCATTGTGTGCAGCATGAATATTCAGTATAACACTTTGCTAAAAAATGGGAATGTACTTCTTATACATACCTGCGAAGCATTTATGAAATCAATTATGTAAGTCTTTAACACTTAAGGTTGGTAAACACTTTAATTTTTGTAAAACACAAAACCAGTAGTGAAGTGGTAAAATGCATATGACCACATTTTAGTATGTTGAGTCAAAGTAATATAAAATGGATTTATATAACTTAATTTTCCTCAGAAGTTATTATTATATTGCTGTTTACACTGTACTCTGACTAACTATACAAAAATGCATTGCTTAAATAGCTACCTAATATATATTTACCTATCCCATTTTATAGTAAATGTTAAGGTAAGATTAAACTAATCTAAGAGAGTATAACTGATAGTAACAGTTTGATTTAATTTAATCCTTTTATTACCTGGTATATAAAGAAAGACCTAGCTAATTACCTGTAGTGTAATGATGGTAGTTGCTGTACTGTAGTGAGACTTTAAATGGTCAGGTTTTACTTTGCGTAATTATTGGACACTTTGCACTTAATTTAAATGTGATAATTCTAACTCTATTTTCAGCCTTTTTATCTTCTATTGAAATGATAGAATATATAGGAATTGATGATTTTCATCATATGGTCCTATAAAATCATTCCACCATTATGTCAAAGCGTTGTCTTTTACATGTCTTTAGTAGTCTTCAGACAGTAACCCAATATCTTTGGTGCTCTAAAGTATTAAGCTGTATGTTTTTAAGGTTAGCTGAAGTTCATGTTGGAGACAGAAACAAAAAAACTTTGTAAATGTTAACAGCAGAGAGTACAATTTCATACCAAAAAATAAGAATTTCTGACAAGTTTCTGCCCTCAAATGTTATTCCCAACAGCCATCTCAAGGAATCTGACTTGTGCTCACATGCTAAATGACAAAACTGTAAACCCTTTGACCTGTAAAGTGTAGTATATGAATGCTCTAATGCTTTCTTTATAGCGTCTAGGTCTGGACTAGAATAAATGTGTATGGATGAAGACTACCATCACTGCTTTTTCAAAATTAGTATTAGATGTTTCTCTTTGAGGTTTGTCTGTCTTTGACCAGTGCAAAGCCCATGTTTATTCTACTTTTAAAAGGAGCATGTTCCTTCTTCTCTGTTGAGGTTCTGAAGCGCAGCTAATTAACTACCAGGAAAGATTTGAGAGTTGTTTTTATGTTTCCTAATTATTCAGTTAGCTTGAAAAGCGGCATTAATTTTCTGTTCAGTTTTGTGTTGTCCATGTAGTTGCACACCTCAGTTGCATGCCTCGTTCCTTTTTTGTCTTGCAGAGATAATAATCCGATTTATTTATCTATCTATCCTTCAATGTGTAGTGATCCAGATGGTGTAATTGCTAGGCTGAAAAAGATGAACGAGGTAATTCTTTCACTGTTTTGATGTCATTAGAAATCATATTTAGTGAGTTTAGTCCCTAAAAAAGAAGATAAATAGGTTCATTTTTGCATCTTGATTTCTTCCTTGTCTTCTGTCACCTGTTGATAGAATAGACTCTTATTGCCCTACTGTCCCCTGTTCTGGCACCTAGCTCTCAGGTCATCTTAAGTGCTGGAGAGTGAAATAAATACTTGCTTCTGTAGGAGTCCAGTTCTTATTTGTTTTTTTCATTTGCAGCAGTAGTCTGAAATGAAAGGATCACCTATGAACACTTTGTTATTAATATGGGACTCTTCATGTTTGCTTCCCTATCTGTGTGAACCTGAGAGCTGTCTATCTGGCTAACAACGTTATCTGATCAAATCCATACTGTGCAAGCAGTGACAGGCAGTTGCAAGGTGATATATTACACCAAATGTCTTGGAGGGATCCTATCCTTGCATTGGTCCTGGGAAAAAGTGTAAATCTGCATGACATATGGAGATAAAGAGTAAAGTTGGGTTGATCTGTCAAAAGGAATCAAACTAACTGTTTCATGATGGTGGCTTGGAAAGTAGTTTTGTCTCATGCGTGGACATTTTGAAGCAGAAAGCAGTATCTAGGACAGGAGCCATAGCCTTCCTTGACCCTTAATTTAGCACTGAGCTGTGGAAGACTATCTCCTGTGTGTACAGCTGTCCTCAGCACTTGTTTTCACTTGAGCTCTAGCAGGACACACAATGAAAACAGTCCTGTATTCATAGTGCTTAGAACTCAATAATCTGTAGATGTTGGTAGTCTCTTTAATGGATAATTCTTGCAAGGAAAAAGATGATTATTTACCATGGCTGTTACATTCTTCTAAGAAATTATTTCAGTATGGAAGTATTTTTCCATATACTTTCCTTACTTTCCTTTCTCTGTTTTAGTAGAGAATTCCTGCTAAAGGAAATAATGTTCTGTAATTGAGGTGTTGCGTGACTCTATACTTTGAATGGGTGGGAGAGAATCAGTGTATTCAACTCGTGGGAGAAATCCCAATTTCCATATTATGAGGGTATATTTTGTAGACATGTGAATGTAAACGGTCTTGGATCAAGAAGCTACAATTGTTATGATATTTAATATATTGGTTTTTTGGCTATTTATTCTAAATTGCTCTCCACACCTGAATACATACAGCATGTAGCTTTGTGATTCCCAAAAGTATTATGGCTATTTGGAGCACAGCGTGAAATTGTCATCAACACAAATAATGAACAATAGGGTAAGGCAGATGGAGTTGTTTTCCACTTATCTAAACTGTAGTGTTAAAAAGAACATCAGCTATTAGGATCAGGAATAGGCCATCTGCCCAAAATGCCTGCCTTTTCAGCTTTACCTTACTCCCATATTATTGTTATTATTTTCATGTGAATGTCATTACATTTTTATGCTTTGTTTCCTTGCAAGATATTTCATCTCATTAGCTAATTAATTCTACACTAGCGTTTTCTTTAAGAATTCCAGGTCTTTCTTTAATATTTATATTTTGCTGTTCAAATATTTTGCCTCCAAATAGGATGTTTGCTTGATAGTTTTTTTTATTGTCAGACAACATCTGTCCTTACTAGCAGTGTTGGAAATTATGTGACAGTATGGCAACAAAAGTAGCAGGAAATAAGCAAAGGACTAATAATGATCCTGAAAGGGAGAGGAACCATCTTTGCATCGAGGCAAAGAAAAGGACTTTGGGAAAAAAAGTTTAAAAATAATTGAAGCTGAGAGGTGGAAAAAAAAATGTGCAAGTGAGAGAGATTTTGTAGTTTTCGTCTTCATCTGAAGGGAGGAATGACTTAATAAAAAATTCAGTTGCTTTTAAGACTGTTGATTTATAGTCTTGAATGTCTGTAGGATGAGCATTATACTTGAATGTCTTTGTGGGATGAGCTTTAGAAAGAATTAAACGTTTTCCAAAGGAACTTTTTAAAAGCTGAAATTGTTGGTTCAATGAATATCAAATGTTCTGCAAGAATGTCAACATTTCATATTAGCATTTCATTTCAGGTTTTTTATTAATTCATGTTGTGTAAATACTTGTATTTGTTCTGTCACAGTAATTTGGCAAATGAAAATGGAAGGTTTTCTTACTAAATGCCTAAAGAAATCATATAAAACCAATTTAATGTTCCAAGAACACTGGAACTTTCTCCCTCTCCCCCTGCACCATTTTTCTAAGTAGGAATGAGCTTCATTAACTCTAAAATAACTTCTTAGATAAAAATCAGTTCCCATCAAATAACTAATTTTCTTTGGAATATAACGGATTTTCTTTTTGTCCATGATTGTTCTTTCATAGTTATGTTTCTAAACATAAGCATCTAGAGTTCTGTTTTGATGCCCTGGGATAAGAGAGGTATACATACAGGATTGACAAGACCTATGAGACATGTGTCCTTTGGAGCAACAACTGAAAATCAGGAGAGATATACCAAAAAGCTTTCAGAATGAAACTGAGTATTTCTGCCTTGCTATAGCTTTGTTTATGTCATTAATCATCACAGTTTACAGATTATTTAGGTGGTTAGCCAAATAATAAATAGTATAACTACCTGTAAAGTGTATAGACTTTTTGTAGGTGAATATACTTTCCTTTTTTATGAAAAAAATATTGAAATTATTTTCTTGGCATTAATTAAATGTAAAAATTATTTTTTGTAGTTGTAATTCCTAGAAATAGAAATTTCACAGTCATAGTTTTTGTTTCATCCATGTTTAGTAGCTCTGACAGCTGATCATAATTTCTTAAGTAGCCAAAGACAAAAGGGATTTGTCCATTATTTGAAAAAAGTAGCCCAGATTTATGATCATTTGAAGTCCTTCTTTTACAGTTTGCATCTTTGAAGATCAGTCTACTTAATTTTTTAAAATTGGAAATGGGAGGGCACTTCAGTGTAACTGCAGCTTTATATCTCTCTGAGAATACTGTAGTCAAGTAGGTAGACGTACACTACTTTTATTTAAAGTTTTTCTTGAGTGTTCAAAATAACAAGTCTTTTAAACATGTTGTCCAATTGGCTTAACCTTGTATTTCTTTTTGAAAACCCTGTCTATAGAAATGAAACACTACTTAATGTAACCAGAACAATAACATAACCATAATCAGTCACGTACCATAGGGTCGGTTTTTATTATTTGTTACTGGTTCTACTGTCTGCTTATGCTATTTAGAAATGATGCTTCTACATTTTGTCTCAGAATACTGAAGTACACCTAGTCATGGGCAGAGTTTAGTCTGATACATTATATTATTTTCACATTGTTCTGTAATACAAACACTGAAGAGGGCTTAACTCCTTCAGAATTTTTACTGAACCTGAAGTGAATAGATCAGTTCTCATTTTCACAGCACATTTCTCACTTGATGGCTTATGGTTATGTATTTTAACATTCCAATCATGCAAATCTTGCCAGGTTTCACTAATAGCTCATGTTGAATTTATCCATATAAATGAGTAATTGCAATTCTCTTCTTTAATATCTGACTTGTAGTGTTGTCATATGGGTGAATGAAGTTTGGCTGGTTTTGTTTTATCTTCACAAACTTTGGCACCTAGGTTAATTTTTGTTCTCAGTGTCTTGATTTTATGTTTGCTGAATGTTTATATAATATTGCTCAATTTCTTTTTTTCCTGAGAAGATTGGTTCTGATTATTTCCAATGGTATTAAACTGGAAGCTATTTAAATGACATATTCGGTACGTCAACCAACTGACCTACCAAAACAACTGGGGTTTTTTTTTTCCTACCTAGCAGTTTATTCCAACATCTTTCTACCGTTGCTCGTGGGACCCAAAGGCGCTCTAAAGTGGTGTTCCTACTTCCATTAAAGAGAGTAAGCATCCCAATTAATAAAAGATAGAAAAATTGTGGTTTATGCCTTGTGTGGAAAAAACAACCTTCCTGCAAATGAAGAGGTTATTAAAAAGTATACTATGCCACTATTAGGAAGTTCTTCCTATACTTTTTTAACAGATTCTACTTTGCTGCAAAAAATGATGTTGGATTTTTTTGGCATATGTCTGTGAATGATGTAAGTTAAATGTACACTAAGCTATTAAATCTAAAAGGTAGATTTATTACTTCGTAAAGACCTTCAGGTTTATAGAGCAGTATATCCATGGAAGGAACAGCTATCTGTTTTTACACACAGCTACACAAGAACCCCACTGCTCACCTGTAGCTTCTGTAGGGATTTTAACGAGAAGAATGTCTTCGGTCATGGAGAAATAGTGAATCATTTTAGAGATTTGTTAGGCTAATATAATGGAGATATTTCTGTGTAGATATAAAAGATGTTACATTTATATGGATGGTAGGTGGTTCACAGTACTGCCATTGAAAGCATTGCCATGTGTTCCATAAGATCCTACTTTTGTACAGTAGATAGCGTAATGCAGTACAGATATAGTGAAATAAAGGTCTGCAAACAGGCTAACATGTTGCTGATAGAGCAGAAGTACTTCACACCACAGAAAGGTGTATATAATAAAAGGATGAAACAACCATTCATTAATCAATACGCATGTTGAAATCTAATTTAAGTAGGTTTAAACAGCCTCACCTCCAACATGCTTTTTGCCTTTAACATGTTCTTACAGTAAATAGAATTTGATCCAAAAATATTACTAAAATTACTTTTCTGTTAGAAACATGTAAAATTTCCATTTAAAGGTATTGAAAACCTCAGTAGAATACTGAAGAATTGTAATGCTGTTGACAGATAAGTTCATGAATAAATGGATGTTGATATTAACTTGGATGTCTAGTAAGTCAGTCTTTTAAAAGTTTCAATCTAATTCTGCAAGCATTCCTTTCTGCAAATCCTTTGGTAAGAGTGAGAATTCTTTGAAGGGATACCCCTGTTCTCATTATTGCAGTTGTATTCCTACTTTGTACCCCATCAGTTAAGCACCCCTACCAAATGTCACTAAAAATTCTCTGATCTTGTAACCTAATGTAGAGACACTGTTGACCCTGTTCTTATGGACATTTTCCTACTATTTCCTGAAGTTTCATTTTTGAGTGATAGCAGTGAAGGCATATTTGCACAAATAAAGTATATTACTCAATGATGGTTGATTACAGAAGATGCATTTTGTTGGTATGATGAAAAGAAAAGCTCAGCATGTTCTTTCAGAGATAATTTCAAAGGAAGGAAGGTATAAAGTTGTAAAATTAGCTTCCTATAGGTCATGTGAGTGGAGGATTATAAAGACACTTCAAGAAAATGCAATTATTTTCTCTTTTTATGGAACACAAAGGAAATAATTCATGTCCTACCAATTAGCAACAGGATAATCCATTGCTTATTAAAATGTATGGTATATTTTAGAATCATAGAATCATAGAATAGTTTGGGTTGGAAGGGACCTTTAAAGGCCATCTAGCCCAACCCCCTGCAATGAGCAGGGACATCTTCAACGAGATCAGGTTGCTTGGAGCTCCATCCAACCTGACCTTGAATGTTTCCAGGGATGGGGCATCTACCACCTCTCTGGGCAACCTGTGCCAGTGTTTCACCACCCTCATTGTCAAAAATTTCTTCCTTATATCTAGTCTAAAACTACCCTCTTTTAGTTTAAAACCATTACCCCTTGTCCTATTGCAACAGGCTCTGCTAAAAAGTCTGTCCCCATCTTTCTTACAGGCCCCCTTTAAGTACTGGAAGGCTGCAACAAGATCTCCCTGGAGCCTTCTCATCTCTAGGCTGAACAACCCCAACTCTCTCAGCCTTTCTTAGAGGAGAGGTGTTCCAGCCCTCTGATTATTTTTGTGGCCCTCCTCTGGACCTGCTCCAACAGGTCCATATCTTTCCTGTGCTGAGGGCTCCAGAGCTGGACACAGTACTCCAGGTGGGGTCTCACCAGAGCAGAGTAGAGGGGCAGAATCACCTCCCTTGACCTGCTGGCCACACTTATTTGGATGCAGCCCAGGATATGGTTGGCCTTCTGGACTGTGAGTACACAATTGCCAGCTCATGTCCAGCTTTTCGTCCACCAGTACCCCCAGATCCTTCTTGGCAGGGCTGCTCACGACCCTTTCATCCCCTAGTCTGTATCGATACCGTGGGTTGCCCCGCCCCAGGTGCAGGACCCTGCACTTGGCCTTGTTGAACCTCATGAGGTTCACAGAGGCCCATTCCTCAAGCTTGTCCAGGTCCCTCTGGATGGCATCCTGTCCCTCAGGCATGTCAACCGCACCATTCAGCTTGGTGTTATCTGCAAACTTGCTGAGGGTGCCCTTGATCTCACTATGCCATTGATGAATATATTAAACAGTAGTCATCCCAACACAGACCCCTGAGGGACACTGGTTTTCACTGATCTCCATCTGGACTTTGAGCCGTTGACCACTACCCTCTGGGTGCGACCATCCAATCAATTCCTCGTCGACTGAGTAGTCCACCCATCAAATCCGTATCTCTCCAATTTAGAGAGAAGGATGTTTTGGGGGACCGTGACAAAGGCCTTACAGAAGTCCAGACAGAGCTATGACCATAGGTCTTCCCTTGTCCATTGATGTGGTCACTCAGTCATAGAAGGCTACTAGGTTAATAAACTTATTTCTTCAGGGAAATATATCATGTCTATGAATATCCTAAGTTTTGGTAGTTTAAAATTAATATCAGGTTATTCTTTCTGCCTTTAGCAACTTTGAAAATTACATTTATATAATTTAAAAATCCTGGAATTTAACTAGAAAAAGGACATCTTTAACATGAAAGCAAGTTATTAATTAGTACTATGTAAACGGAAATTATTTTTCCATGTTATAAGTGTTTGTAGAACAATAATATTTTGAAAGTATGCAGAAAGCTGTAAGTGGAAAAGTTGGTTTCTAAATACAAGAAGTAACTCTTCTTATTCTACCTACAGAAATTCTGTCAGTGATTCCACAGAAATCTTTACTTCAACCAAGTCTAGAAAGATAAAATGTGTATCATTACAGAGTTTTTAAAATGTTGAAGTCTACTGAAGACTTACAAGAAATATTACTCCTATTTTTACTTTGTAATTCAGGCTACCTGTGCATTCTGTATTTACTTCCTTAAGTACAATACTCAGAGATAATTTTTTTTTTAATTATTCCTATTTGTTTTCCTACATATGTACCAAAATAAAATAAAAATGTTGCCGTTGCTTTCCTTGTCAGGAGGTACCACATATTTTCATCAGGTATCTTAATGATCAGATGTCTTTTCTCTACTGGGCTTAGGAGTAGTCACTTTTTCTCTCCTAACAGAATTGAGTTAAGCTTGTAATCAACATTCTGATCAGGAGTTTCTTGTGCACATTTGTGGCTTATGGGCCCAGTCCTACTCCCATGAAAACTTTAGCTTCAGTATGAGTGGTCAGGTATTCATTGTTCTCTTTTCATTTTGTTTCATTTCATTTCTACTAGTAATGTTTCTGTCAGTCATTCATTGCTTGTTACCTCGTGAAAGCTGAGGAGGTTGATAAACAAGTCAGTTGTAGTTGTAGCTGAACAGAAGTGTGCAGGTCCAGAAAGAAAACCTTAATATCATTAAACCGTTCAATCTATCCAAGTCCCCTGTATGGCCAGACTAAAGTTTAGGCATTGCTAATAACTGAATTACCCTTTTGACTGAAGACAACATATTGGATTTATATTATCTGAGTCTAAACATTGCATTTAGTTTTCAGACTTCTGGGAATATAACAAAGCAGCTCAAAACTTGCTGTTATCTGTAGCTAACAATCTATTTCCCTGCCAGTTTTATGTCTCCTTCCCACCCTCCTTCTCTATTCTTCCTCCCACAATAAACAATGTATAAAATATGGTTGTTATTATTATGTGTAAACAGTTTATAAAAATATTTATTGTGTGGTTTATTGCGGTTATACAGCCTAAAACCAGCAAAAAAATCCTATGTGCTCAGACTGGTGTTTCAGCAGGAGAATATGTAAGGAGATATTTAATCAGACATTAGAATGAGTTTGTTTATTGTCAGACAAGAGCTCCCAGAATGTTTTTTTTTTTAGAAACAAACAAGCCAAAAACTATTTTGATTTTAATCAAAAATGTATTTTCCTCATAAAAAAAATTCACATACTCACTGTGTCTACTCTACAGAATTTGTCCATTTCATTACACCATGTGTCAATCCTAGTATATCTGTTCACTGCAAAAACTCGTGGCTAGTGTGTGTAATACAGCACAGGAGGAGGTATTGCTCAGTTCCACTACTTTTATATAATAATAAAAAAAAATACAGAAAATGTTCTTGGCTACTTGCACTGTATTCCAGACTTCAAAGTCCCTTGAAAGTTCTAGAAAATTAAGTTAATTTTATTTGGTTGGTAGAATACCCTTAGAAGCCAGTTAGTTAAAATTCTTCTCTTATGCTGAGTCAGTACATATTCCCATTTGTTGGCAGCAGCAAAGTCCAGGCATCTAGTTCCTAAAACAAATACTTTTCTTGTTGCCTTTTTATTCAGCACAAATGCAGTCATGTGCTTTTTATTTCAGAAATTAAGTGATACACTGACATATTTATGACATATTTGTTGGTACACCTATTACAGTTGCTTTTACTTCCATTGCTGTGCTTTTTTCTTTGCCCATGTCCCAAAGACTGATCAGGGGAGGATAAAGCTCATTGAGTGAAAAGGATTGTTTCTTCAGGTAATTCTTTAGGTAGCTGTGTCCAGCGTCATAGTTCATCTCTCGTGAGATGCAGCCGTAGAGATACATCACAGAGGTGATTCCCAGAAGAGCACCAAGGCAGGCAAGGAATCCTATTATGTTGTTCTTTTCATAGCCTTTCACTGCCATGTCCAGTCCTTTCGTGGTTACGTTGACACATTGTATCTTATTCTGTGCATAGATAGTGGGAATATCTATACAAATTTTGTATTCGGTTGATGGATTTAGGTGTGTAAGATTATATACCTTTATATCAGATGGTATTCGAGCGCTCTGTGCAGCCTGAGAGGTTTCAGCTTTCAGAAAGGCTGTCCATCTAACACTGGACTTCAGAATTTTAGAACTTGCTTTCCATGAAACCAAAACAGAATTAGATTTTATATCTTTAACTTTAATATTCAAAGATCCATTGCTGTCCTGAGGGAGAGAGCCATCCACTTTAATCATGACTGACTTTAGGTCTGCCCCAACTAAATTCGTTGCTATACATGTGTATAAGCCACTTTCTTTTTCTGTTACGTCAGTTATGTCTAATGTTCCTTCAGAATGAATGTAGTATTTATTAGAAACAGTATTAGGCAAAAGTTTGTGTCCCGATGGTGTTATCCAGTAGATTTCAGGTTCTGGTTCTGCGGTTGCTCTGCAGTGTAAGGAAATATGGCTGCCAGTTTTTAAATCCAGAGTAGATGGAAAACTTTCAGGAGCTATCAGGGGGAGACAGATTTCCATCATTTCCCGGAAGTGTACCTGCCTCACATTCTGGCCTTGGAATTCAGGAGGGTCTACACAAAACAGGGACTCTGGCTCCATGAAGCGAATGTTTGTTTTATTCATGTTAATCCAGCGGATGACACAGTCGCATCTGATGGGGTTGCTGTGTATGCTAACCTCTTTCAGGTTAGGCAAGGATTCTATCGTACTGCGGTACAGGGCACTCAGTGCGTTGCTGTTGAGCATGAGCGATTCCAGCTTGGGAAGTCTGTAGAATGCATTTGGATGAATGTATGACAATCTGGGGTTATTGGTAGCTTCTATTTTTCTTAAATCTGGCAAATTATCAACAGCAAGACTATCTATAGAAATCAGTTCGGGCATGTTATTAATTCCTAACTCTTTTAGGTGCAGCATATTGCTAAAATCTCCTCGTCGTATTCTGTTAATGGGATTCTTATTTAGATCCAAAAATTTAAGATTTGTAGCCTTTTGAAGAGCAATGTGGGGCACTCTAACAAATCTGTTGTCGTAAAAGGAGATGCTTTCTAAATTTTCAAGGCCGACCAAGGCATTATCTGGTATTTCAGTGAGATTTATGCCTGCCAAAACTAGGCTGCGCAGATTGATAAGAGGCTTGAAGTTCATATCTTCAATTCTGATTATTGGGTTTTCTCCAATCATGAGAATTTCAAGATTAGGAGTAGCTTCAAACCACTTCCTGTTGATCATTTGCAGACCATTTGAATTGAGGTGAAGCCTGAGAAGATTATTGAGGCCTATGAAAGCTCCTGGTGCAATCACAGAAAGCAGGTTATGATTAACATAAAGCTCTTGTAAATTGTGGAGTCCAGAGAGACATTCTTCAGGGAGTTCAGTAAGTTTGTTTTCTTCAAGATACACTGAAAGCAACTGCGGTATCTTTCTGAGATTAATAGTGGTCACTGAGGATAAATTGTTTTGAGATAAATCTAAACCAGTTAAATTCACTGGGAAGTCTACTGAATGTTCAATTTTTGCAATATTATTAGTCTGTAGAAGTAGAACCTGTGTGTCAGCAGGCAGTCTGGCTGGAAAATTAAAAAGGCCTAAATCATTACAGTCCACTGTTGGAGCCTCCATATACACAGACCTGGGGGTGAACCATGGTCTGATCTCACATATACATGACTCTGGGCAGTCTGCTTTTTTTTCTACAGCTTGTACTACTGCAGTGATAACTAGGCCAAGTAGAAAATTAATTTTGAGTTGCATGTCCTTCATCTTAGCTCAAACCTTCAGAAATGTAACAGAATTTTTAGTATTCCACAGTTATGGTTTTGGAATTTAGTATGACCTGGTCAATTGATAACGCATGCACTTGCATTTGTCAAATGATGACCGTGAAGGATTTTCTTCCTGAGGATAAGTGATAAATTTGCGACCAACTTGTCCAGTAGTAAGAGGCATTTTGTGGAGATGAAGGTCACTCTGTCCTTGACGACATAAAATTGATAAACTTTGTGAAGAAGTATGTATAAATGGTCATAGGAGATTAAGCAATTCATTTATTTAGTAGTATTAGCTTCAAATCCCATGATTGATTAGTGTTTGCAGGAATGACAGGATGACCTAAAATATAAGAAGAGGAAATAATTAGTATAGGAAACTATAAAGTTAAAAATTAATTTAGCCATCTTTTGCTCTCTGATGTTAATTATTGCAAGTAAGAAAAGAAAATGACTGTGGTGCCTAGAGTATTGTAGTGGCATCCAGATAGCATAAATGAAGTTAATATAGTAATATATCTTTAGACCTGTAGCTTGTCATACATGCAATGGAGCATTGCTCTACAGAAACATGAAGATCCACAAAGTACAAAGCAAAATATATCAGTGAGATTTTTCTACATATTTTATGCTCCTTTTAAAATATTTTCTTTTTTCTTTCAGTTGTCACTAGAAGCAGACTGAGTTCTGTTGGCTTTGAAAACGTAAACACTGAGCAAAATCCTACAAAGCATGAATATTTCACTCTTGAACATGAAGTTTATAAATATAAAGAACATAATTTATGTGTAATCAAAGGAAAATGGAATGGTTGGATTAATACACATTCCTAATTATGATATTCTTAGGCAAGCCTATTTCTGTATAAATATAGAAACATACAAAATTGATAATCCACCGGTTTTACAATTTTCTAATTCCTTTTGTAGCTGCTATTTAGAAAGAAAACTTTTTTTTTTCTTTAAACCTATAGTTAGAAATAAATATGTACCTCATAATAAATAGCTTGTCATCTTGGCAATTTCAGGCTAATTACTAGCTTGCATAGTTTGGCTTGAATAACTTCAATTTTAGGCAATAATAATTGGAAAGTTTTTTAGAGTGTTAGGAAGGAAAAAATCTGCACTAGCAATTTCTTATTTAGTCCATAGCTTTGCAAGAATCTGAAATTTGCTATGAAGTTGCAGATTGTCTTCATGTCGCAAATTATAAGTCTTAGCATCTTGAAGCATCAAATATGTCCTCTCTAGATTTTTGGTATGTACTTGCTTTTTCTGGAGAGAAAAAAAAAAAATCCTACTTTGACTGTACATTGTGTTCCAAGCCATATAATTCAAAAGCTTCTGTATTTTCATATATGAAGTAGTACACATTAACTGCTTCATTTACTTCAGAATATAAACTTCACACTAACTTTAACTGGACTTTGTCTCAGAAGACTGGCATATGATACACACTTATGCCCTTTCTCCCCTTGCCTCTAGTGTTAAGATTCACACTGACATTGTGACAAACTGTAAGATAAGATCAATGCTTCATTGACCCTGATAAATTACTTTTAAGACGTTGCTGGTACAGTTAGAGAGGATTGCAAAAGTCAAGTGTCAAGGATTTGGATTTTAGGTTTCCCTTCCAGGCCCAGGAGGATTTGGCATATTGACCACATAGGAATTCTGTATCAGCTCAGAGGAAAGGTATTGGATAATGTTGAGTGACATGAGCACTGAGCCAATTTGAAGTACATTTGGCAAGTCTTTGAGGCTACTGTCTCTGTTATGTACATTTGAGAACATGTAATATTTTATTTTAACATGTAAGTGTATTAATAAAGTGCACAGACAATGTGTGAGATAAACATACAGAAAACATTCTGCTGTTTTGCAGATTAATAATATGTTTTTATGCAAATGTCCCAGTTTATACTAAAATGCAAAGACATGGTGACTGAAACAGTAAAAATGTAATCTGTTCCTTTGTTCTGGGAAACGAGGTGAACTTGAGGCTTCAGAAAAACAAAGGTTTGCATTGGACAGTTAATGCCCATAACTTGCTCTTAATTTTGCCACCAGGAGGCAAGGTGATATGCCTGTATGGAGTACTGTCCCATTTACTGAAGATTTCAGTATAAATCATTCCATGCCAAATGCACAGACATAATATACCACATAGGGAGAGGAGAGGATGGGGGGGTAATTTTTTGAGTTGTGTTCTTGATGCACATTCTGAAGCACATGTCCCTTTGACTTCTGGAATTTTATTTGGACTGTATATTAAAAATATATCTGTAACTGTGGCAAATACAAAATTTAAGTTTCTAATAATTGAAAGGTCATTGGAAATCTTAGCCAAATAGTAAATTAATTGAGATTCAACAGGCTTCTACTACAGCTATCGAATCTCAGCAGTTTGATCCCACTATGAAAATCAGGGATTTCTGCTCAGTAGAGGTCCTGGGAAAGTATACTGGGGAAATAGAATTACATAGCTGACCCGGTTTTCTGCTCTTCCCTGGACATCTGCTGTTGGCCACTGTGAAAGATAGGATGTGGACCAAGATGGACTTTCCATGTGTGTCCCAAGTACTTGAGTAGTTAAAGCACATAAACTACTACATTTTCATGTACGTGGAGCCAACATCCTCCTGGATTTGAGTTTATACTCTTCTTGAGTTTATACTTCAGCTTCTATGGGATTCTCATGCCAAAATCAAGGCCAACAGTGGACATTTTCATGTTACATATATTAGAGTGGGCATTCTGCAAAAGGCAGCAAAAAAGAAGAGTTTGGATATCCAGGTTGAAATTCTTCTTTATGATTTAATCTGATGTCTTTTCTCTTTCTGGTGAACGCTCCAGCTAATAAGCCACCAGCTCAAGCTCATATGGTGTTCTAGCATAAATCTTTCTTATTTCTCCAGTTTAAGCGCTTCTGCCTTGTATAAAATATTCACTGGGGTTAAATGCCTTGAATAACAGATTGTAGAATGATTTTCACACTCTCTCCTAGCCTGCAGAATCATTGTTCCAAAATACATTGTCTCACTTCAGAAAGATTTTTAGTTTAAATAGTGTCATATCTATGTATTATTTTACATGAAAATGATTTTCTATTAACTATCATTCAGTGTGTGGAATAAAAGAATGTTTCTGGGTAGTATGGTGGCTTATGAGATCGTAGAATCATAGAAGGTAATATCTCAAGCTGGAAGGGACCCATAAGAATCATCGAGTTCAACTCCCTGCTCCTCGCAGGACGACCTAAAACTAGTATGACTGTAGTACACATCATGTGACACAGTACACAAAAAAAGTGAAGTGGTGAAATGCACAGCAAAAAATGTATAGAATCATTTGAATGGCAAAACATTTTTGTTGTTCTTTTGGTTTATAATATTATTGTATGACTCTGATATACAGTGTTGACAGAGACGGTAAGAAAACATGGATTACTGATGTTAAGTTTTCTGGGCCCACTTGAAGACATCAAAACCCAGAATCAAGCTATGCAGTATGACTTTGCTTATGCCAGCCACTTGTATTGATTATGTGTGTGTGTCTGCGTGTATGTAATTAATTTCTAACCTTAAGATGTGTACAAACCATTTTGAACTAAGTGAGTTGCAGTTTGCTGTAACAAAATAAACCTCATGTAAATTGATACCTTGCACTCAACTCTATAAACTGTAATTGAAGTTCAATTTCCTCGAAGAATGTAGCGTCACAGAAATAAATGTCTGTATTGGAAAATAAGCATTTAGCATTGTGATACTTTGACCTTTGGGTCATTTCTTCATTAATGTACTGATAACAGTAAATATGTACTGATAACACTAAATAAAGATTAAATTGAAATATTCTTACTAACCATGCTTTTCAGAACTTTTATTAGTGGGTTCCAGTGTTTTAAAGCTAAGTGCTTTGTACCATTTGGAGTTTTATGTGAAAGTTTAGTATTTTGAATATCCAGTTTTAAAGGTAATAATAAGAAGCACAAAGAGAGCCTGAAGGTTATGTGTCCTCTTCCTTTGAGTAGTATTAAAAGTATCTGAGATTTAGACACACAGAGGTTTCTGTGCAAAAACAAGTCTTTTCCTTTAAAAATACATAATTAAAATAATGCAATTATATCAGCATTTTCTGTTAAGCAAAAATACTGGTTTTATTATAGATCTTTTGTTAGTGGGTTCTGGTGACCTCTCAAGATTTTTGATGTGATACGAGCGATTCTTAAAACTTGTACCGACGATGGTGCGCAATAGAAAAGCCTGTAGACAGGCGGCTCAGCAGCAAATTATCACCAGTAAGCTGAGCTATGGGATAGGTGTTTTCACACAAGCAACAGCAGGAGCTATGCATCATAGTTTTGGACTCTTTGATGTAATTCTTTACCCAGCTGCATTTATATACTTTTATGTGCACATCTATTTGCCTACCCAGATAAAATGGTATAGTTTGCTTCCTAATGTCGGCAATTAAAAAGTCCGAATAGGGTCTGCATCTAAAAAGTTAGCATTGCTTACTAGTAAAGATATTCGGTGTTTTTATTATTGTTTTCCTGTACTAGAACTTCTCTTATGAAACAGTTTAAATCTTTGTGGATAGATTCTTTAATTTCTTCTGGAAGTCCATCCCTATTGCAATCCATACTTACCGTCTTACTAAATATGGCGCACCTCTTGCTTTTAAAGTATTATCTCTTGCTTTTAGAAGAATACACCCTGATGTGTGAGACTTTTTGCAGGCTAATTATCTCTTGTGTAGACAATGATTGGTATGCCTTAATAGGGCTTGTTTCATTTACTGCTATTGACAGCTGGAGCCTTGGTTTACAAGAGGGTATCACCATTATTTGAGCTGGAAAAGGCATTCAGTGAATGAATAAACTGAGCAACGTTTCTCATCACTGGAGCAACAGACAGCTAAGAACCAAGTCAGAGTGGGCAGAAAGGAAAAGAAACACGTCAGGTTTTGGCAATCTTTCTTTTCCACTTCAGCAGTTAGAGAGACAGTGATAAAAACTAAAAATGCAGCAGCTACACTGCAATGTGCCCTGCTGGCAATAAGGCAAACAGTTCACTTCACAAGGACCATTTAGAGGTGGCAGGCATTTTGAAAACACAGCTGTTCATACAAAGCTACCTTTCAAACACATCAACTCAAAGAGCCACTTCGCAATTCTTGTCATTATAACCACTTCGAGCAGTTCTATGAACAGAAATCTGGAAATGTCACTAACCAAAAAAAGGGCATGGGACGTGTCATACCTCACCTGATTGTAGTTACAGCACTTAGGGCTTTTTGGGGTTTTTTAAGGGTTTTTTATGGAAATATACAGATTTACATTTGAACATTTAGTATCTTTCTGACAATTTTATAAGGCAATTTTTCCTTCTTTGTCGTATGATCAAAATTTTTTAAAAAGTTGTTTCCTTGGGGAATTTTTTATTACAGCATGATTGGTAAAAAGATGCAACAACTTACGCATTTGACATATTTCAAAAAGTGTCTCAAAAGTCTGGGTTTTTTTCACCTATAAAAATGTAACTGGGATGTTTTTGTTGAAATCTGTACAGAAAGTTTGTGACTGATGCAGGAGCACAAGTTTAGGTTAAGATAATATAATAGATTTTCATAACAGAATCAGTCTTGAAAGAAAATATTTCTAGAAGTAAGCTCTACTAGCTGGTCTGATACAGTTGCTAGAAATTATATAGGCTTTGTAAAAATGGAAAGAATTTCTGCTAGCTTATGTAGTCTTGCTTTCATTCTACTCTGTGGAGCAAAGTGTTTCGTGCAGAATCCTGTTTCTCTTTACAAATAGAAATTAACAGTTCACTATAATATGCTCTTACTGTTTTATATTCTTACATATTGCTAACATACAGTCGCAAATTAAAACATGAATGAGGATTTTTGGAAATCAGTGTGTTTCTGACAATCTCAGTTCTGAGGCGTTCAGATGTATCAGTTGTTTCAGATGACAGTTGGATTTTTAGAGCATTAGGTTGAAAACCTCCAAAGTGAATATCTGAAATATCTGGACATGTTTGAAAAATTTGACTAGGCCTTCCTGTTGGGATGTTAACTAATATTGGAAATCTACTTTACTTTTTTTCTAATGATTGATTTTTAGAACTTCAGGCTGGCCCTGAATAGCAGTAAGTGGAAGATATAAAGGAAATGGTAAAGCTCCTTGTATTTAACCCTAGAAGCAATTTGCAGTGTCTAAATAATTATTTCAATGTATGTGTGTATATTTATTTTGTGAACTTGTTACACCTCCTTTTAATTTTTTCCTTACTTAGAATAAATTTGCCTGAGGGAAAGCCACAAACTTAAAATGTTTAATACAACTGTAAAACAGGACAACTTCTCACACCTAAGAGCATTACGAGAATGAGAAGATTTTATACATCATTAAAGGATATAAAGAACCTTTTATTTTATTTAATTTTTATATTAAAGTTACCTCAAGTGCTTTGAGGTAACTTTAATATAAAAATAAAGATAAATACAGAAAAACATTATGAACAGCTAGACCCACATGAGATTTACCCCTTCTCTTTCACTAATTGAGCCTGGTCTACTACCCTTGTGCTCTTGTTTACTGTATGTTAATGCAATTTAACAAATATCAGAGGAATTAATGCCATGTGCAATTCATTAAGAACTTACTATCGTTCTGTTTCTTGTATCAATCAAAAATTACATTACAGTGTTTTGAAAAACATTGCTATATAACAAATCATAAAGCTTTGAAAATACAGTGTTTAAAATATATGTGATGAAAACAACAAAGTAAAATGGAAGCCAAAAGAATATTTACATATGGTATGTGATAATTTATTACATATGCTATTTTAGAATAACTTTTCAACTGACTTAAATGAACATTTGGTAAAACCTTATTTTAAAAATTGGAGGATGGAAAAGATATAGCATTTGTTTCCCAAATTATTTTAAACTGGATTACCACGATTAACCATGGAATGGCAGATAACTATGGGACCACCTGCATGTGAAGTAAGGTGTTTATCGATCATAATCACAGTGCTTAAGAGAAATAGTATATAATTTTGTTACTATTATTAATTTGGTGGCGGCAACATCATTGTGCATTGGAGCCATAGTGGTGGATAAGGACCACACTGTCTCGTGTGCTAAATTGCTGCAAAACAAAATTGTAACCTTTACACCATGGAGCTTAAAATTTAAATACAAGAAGAGGGACAACTGATAATTCAGACAGGGCAAGGAAAAAAAGTCACTATGACAATCTCTGAAAATCCTTATGTTCATTCTTTCCTCTAACCATAGTGTAGTAGTATCATGATCCTGGATTAGTTTTCCAAGCTTTGATTTTAGATTTTCTGTTTGTAGACCTCTCTCTCATGTGCTTTTAACTTTTAGTCGCGCACTCCTTAGCCATTGAATACAGCTGACCTTTTCACAAATGGCACAGCAAAAGAAGATGAAAAGTTTGTTTGATCATACTTGGTAAAGGAATTAATCATTTCAATAATTACAGTTACCTCATTTTTTTTAACTTCTCCTAATATGAAGTGCACAAAATAATTTTCAGGTGTTCTTTCTGAGAGAGTAGAGATGTTAGAAAATTTTATTTACATGACAAGAAGATGAATTTCAATGAAAGTTGCACCTTTTTTTTACCATTTGTTATCTAAGCTGTCATTTATGTTCTAATTTCTAATATGGCATTCCAAATCCTCTTGCAGTATTTTTAATGTGTGACAGTTAGACTACATCTAATAATTTTATATATTTGGATTAATTTTAAAAGAAACTTTGAAAAAAAATCTGGACTAATTTCTTATTATATTTCTTCTTCTTCAGTCAGATATTGAATGTATAATTCTGATGGTTTTATCTAAAAATTTGACTCATTGCTAAGTATTACGTGTTTTGATTTTTTTTTTTTAAATAACAACTACATATATATATTTCCTAGTTGGCAGAGAAAATTGCAAGGATTAAATGTTAAAAATAACTTTTCAAAGTACTTAGATCTTTGGTATTCTTATTATAGTTCTTTGCCTTAGAAAGATTTCACTGTGTAAGTAAGTGACTTATTTATCATTGCCATTATCAAGCAATTATGTAAAAAAAAAGGTTGTAACTTGTGAAACTAATGTGTTTAATTTAGATTTATTTGTGCATGTTCAACTTCTTTGTGACAGTTGTCATGTTAGTAGTGGAGAAGCACATATTGGCAGTTACCTAGGCACATACTTGGCAGGAGAGCAGTCACGTTCTGGATGTGGGTGAATGTACCCAGTTACCAGCTGCTTCAAGCAGATGGCCAGAACTAAAGATGATTGAGACCAGTTTTGGCTTAATTTTCTAGAAAGCTACCATACTGATTCTGAAGGTCGATAATACATTTGACTAGTAAAGAAGTCTAGCCAAAATCCAGCAGATTGGCAAAATCTGTATTTTGTGATTTTTTTTTCTTTGTGGGCCTTGAAATGTAAACATGAAACATGCCTAAAACATAGAAATAAGTGTGTTCAAGTAGTTGTAATAAAGACCAAGAAAGATAATGGCTGTACTTAGCACATAATGTTTTCTTTGGGAATTTATTAATTTCTTTTGTTTTTGATTTAGTATGGGGAAAAGTTCACTTTAATAAAATTAGCATAGTAGTAAACAAGATCATTTTAGGAGTTACAATTTCTATTATATAGTTTTTCAATAACAAAGATTTAGGCTTCAAAGACCTAAATTCATTAATGGCAGAATCCTAATGTTTAGTTAATTCACCTTTTAGGTTTTGGTATATTTATGATTTTTGGGGGGAAATGGTCATGTCAAGGTAAATGCCCTTATAATAATAATAATAATAATAAAGAATATAATCTCCAGTGTGCACAATATTGATTATGAACTATAATAATCTGAAGATAGAAAAGGGCTTCAATGAGTGTACTTATATCAGGAACATCCTGCTACAATCCCAGCCAGTACTTGATTTATACATATAACATTCTACATGGAATGTGGTTTGAGATTCATGAAGGGAAAAAAAATATTGGTTGTCATTATAGTAAGCAAAAATTCTTTACTAAAAAAAAAGAAATAATTTATTTTTGAGGTGCCAGTAGCGGATGCGGTAATATTTTCTATGTCATGAATTTTCGTACCAAATTAGGCTGAATTACTTTAATTTTGTAATTGTGAATATATTGGGTGATTACTTTCATTCTGAGCCACCTGGGGAATCAGGTTCGCAACGTATTGTTCAACAGAAATGGATAATTTAAAAAAAAATCTTACTTGAGGCAATGCAGAGAAATGGATTGATGAAAAAACAATTTCAGGATGCAAAAACTGACAATGCGTAAACCAGAATATTATTGTAAAGATTAGGAAATAAAAGTTCTGTTTTCTGCTGTGTTTTATATCAGTTGTAGTCATTTATGCATACTCATAAATTACCAGCTCACTGTCATTTCTGATTGCAGAAAGTATTTTGATTTGTATTTAGTTTTAATTACAGTTTTTGCTCAGCTGAGCATCTCATTAATAACATAATATGTTAAGTGTTTTTATATGATTTGCAAAACTAATGTTATTTTCAGACCTGAAATTATTGCTTTTTGTGCTTTTATGACCCATTCATCAGCTCTGATCCACACTGTATGATTATCATGGTTCATTTCTTATTTCCCCAGAAGTGAATACATTAAAATGCTCATCTTATTTTGTTTTTATGATTTACTTTTTAAAATAAAACCAGAAGAAAGAAGATAAATACATGATAAATAAATAGCAACACTTACAGTTAAGTACAGTATCCCTTCTACTGTGTGTGGCACTACAGCTAGATAATCATATAGTTCCTGGAACAGTAACTGAATCCTCTTCCAAGTGTTTGTCTTTTCCTTTCAAAATTGCAAATTTATTTAAACTATTATACTACGTCAGCATACACAGACGCATAGCCACCTTCCCCAATACATTTTTTTCCCCAGTGTACAATCCTTCTAATGTTTCCTATTATTTTAAAAGAATTTTTTGTAATTTGTCTAAAGTGAAAAATTAACTCAATCCCTTTATGTTAGCTGATTTGGCTCATTAGCATGTCAGTGAACAGGCTTATGTCGATTATGAAATGTACATGATATAGCCAGAGCTTGATTTTGTATTTCTTTCTTAGCTCGCCAGCATCTATCATCCTTTTCCATCACCTTTCTGCATTTTGGATGCCAAATCTGACAGCAGTGTTAAAATTAATGTTCTGATCTCCCAGAGAATTTTGACCAGTATTTACTGTTCACGTATTCAAGTCAATCAACCAGATTGTGATCACTGTACTCAAAGCTTGCACTAGATTTTCCTTGACAAGTGTAATTTCTTTTGCATTTTGTTGTGATTCCTACTTATGATTCAAAGACTAGGCAGACATATCTGCTGTATGTGCATATATAAAGACACATAGGAACTACCTCACATATTATGGTAAGAATGTTAGAGACGCACCCATGTATTTGTGCAATGAAATGCATCCTGCTATGGGAAAATGGCTCTTCAAACTGAACAAAATATAAGTTTGAATTAAGATACTGAAAAGATGCTATTAGTGGTGATTATGGAATGATAGAATGAACAGTTTTGTTCATCACTGGTGTTGAAGTGGTATAGATGAACCATTTCAAATTGTCCTTCCAGTTCATCCTTCCAAATATGGATCAGGCATAATTTTGTAATAATGATAATGTTAAGTCAAAGCAACCTGTTTTTTTTGTTATAAGACATTTATTTTTAAGTTTGACTTCAGCCTTTCTGCTTTCAGACAATGGCATGGTTCTCTTTTCCAGCGGTAAAACAAGCTGAATAAGTAAAGAAAGATAGATATTTCAATAGCGTGACATTTCAATAGCGTGAAATGACAAATTATGCTTTCAGGGTCTAGTAGTAATTTCTGTCTCAAAGTTGGAAGACATCAGAGGAAATATAAGAATTAAGGAGAAAGACATGGTATGCTTGCTTACTCCTAGGAGAACTACTGGCACTAGAATGCCAAAACCCATTAGTTTCATTTATCAGCTACAGGTAAGAACTCTCCTGAAACACTATATATGGTTCTGGTCACTCAGGTTCACTAAAATAAAGTGGAATTAGGGTGGAATTAGTTAGTATGAGGAAAATGATAATAAATCCTTGTGAAAGGAAACTAGGAAAAAGAATGCTGCTTCCTCTGTTAAATTATTTTAGATTTTTTGACAACAGAGGAGAAATAGCTGTTAGTGTTTTGTACAAACATTAAGTGCAGTGATATATCATTTACACGTAGATGGGGAGTAGTTATATATATTAAAAAACCTGGCGTTGTTTCTATCCGTGTATGTGCATGATAATTCTAAGAAAACATTTCAACTAAGAAGGGCCATATGAAGGTTTAAGTGCAAAGATGTTATTCCAGTTCTTAAAAATATTCTCAGAAATTGTCCCATCATACTGCTGCTGGTATTCATTGAATTAATAAACTGCTCTCCCCAGTAAACTAGGAGTATGTATGAAAACTAACTAGATGTAAGGGAAAATATATACTAGCATTTATGGAAATAACTAGGAGTATGTATGGAAAAAACATAACAGGCAAACATAAAGGAAGAACACTTTGTGTCCTACATAAATGCTCGTGAAGCATTTGAAGAAAATAAGATTTCTGGATACATACCGTAAGTTCTAGAGTGCATCCCATAAAGTAATAGAAGAAAGTAGAAACAGAAGGGTAGAATAATGTCTTTTTTTTTTGAGGGATATGGATATTTCAGTAACCTCCTCAGAAATTGCTCTTGGGGTTTTAGAATTTTCCACTGTTCTCCACAGGAAACAAAAGCAGTTGGCATAAACAAAGCTGCCTGAGTTTCTTTAAAGTCACCCATTAATTTGCAATATTTAAAGCTATATGTGTTCCTGTAGTTCACAGAAGAAAAGTACACATATACCATGAAAGAGTTTAAAGCAGAGGACACATGTCAACTCTCTGACCTTTGGAAGGGTTGATTTACCTCTTAACTGGTCCTTCCTCAGGTGGTATGTTAAAACCAGGCAGACAGTGTCCCAAGAGCATTTGATCCACCATCTCAAAAAAGAGATTCAGGTGACAAGGTGATTCTCTAAAAATGTAAGTAGGTCCACTTTCTTGCAGTAGTGTGTAATAGGTAGGGCAGGTACTTTTGGAGACCGCTAGCCAATTCACTTGATAGAGTTAGCTGATGCAATACATGAACCAATACCAATAAGTGTGCATCGGGGATTAATTTGGTTAGCCACAATTTAAACAGGTAAACAAGGATAATTTAGCTTTCAGATGTGGCTTTTTTGGCCATTTCTTATAAATGTGAACTAAATATGTAGTTTAAGTTCTCTTGTAGTATAATTATCCTTTCTTCAGGCAATAGTTGTCACCTTGTTCAATATTATAATGATGGAAGTTATAAACCACCTGTCTATCTCCTTGCAAATGACTCTGTGTCCTCCGTTAATGAGCATGGAAATGTCACCTTAAATTGCTTTAACATTCCTAATACAAAGAAAACGAAGCATGGAAAACATTTGAAGTTCAAAATCCATACCAGTTGTTAAGCTTGTGTTAGTATGCTTTAAACTGCCCTTATCATGGTATCCTACTGTATGTGGGAAATGCAAATTTTGAAAGCAAATTAAGATTTAACATTTATCATTTGGAACAGGGAGTGCAGAATAGTGAGTATTCTAACTCCTATACTTTCAAACCCTGACCGATCAGGTTTGGTTTCCAGTACTGGTTGTGGAGAACAATCATGTTGTATTCCTGAAATTCCAATTCTGAATCTCTAGTGCCATCTGGTAACTTTTGGTTGGTTAAGGGTTGAGATTATTCTGAAATTAAATGAATAAGCAAAGCAACACATAGGAATGAATAAGAAGTTGAAGAGTCCTGAAAACATTTCCCTGAAGGTGATAGAATGCTCTTTTCTGTCTCCTGTCATTCATGAGAGTTAAGGTGAGCCACATCCAGGGAAGATGAAAGTAGCATTTGAAAGTTATAGAAGTAATGAGTAGAAACTTAGAGCAGTTATGAAGTGAAATACCTTTGTTTGGCAGTCCTTCAGGAGCAGGCTTTTAGGACTGATCAAGACTTGCATTACAAGCAGTAAGGAAAATACCTTAAAGGCCATAAAAATGTTTGGCTTGAAAATCGGGTTTTAGTTTCATTTTATTTCCCATGTTGCTGCTGAACATTAGAATGGAATGGTGATTGATAAGTTACAAATAAACTTGCTGCTTAGTTGCTTTTTTTCTACAAATAATTATTCTTCAAGGGTCAACTTTTAAAACAATTTAAACATTTTTGTTTAAATTAAAAGCCTATCTTGGAAAAAAATACTGAAGAATTATTGAGATGAATTCTCTCTACAGTCAGGTTGTCTACATCCCTTTTAATGTTGTGGTTTATATAGGCACAGAAAACTGATTTTCACTAGTCTAATGTTTTAATGAAAGATGGAGAATCTACTGCAGGTGGAGACATAGATATTTAGTTACAATTAAAGGAATTGAAATGGAGGACTGCAGTTACATATTGATGAAGATAAAGCAAAGCTTGGTATTCCTTTGAAAATTGTCATATAGTGATCTGCAGCAGTCCAAAAAAGTTTCACAACATGTTGAGCAGATTGTGTTATTAGTAGCTTGGTCTATTACCAAACCCTTTTTTGTGAAGGGAATTCCTGCTTTGAAATAGGTTGTTGTTTTGTTGAGATTTAACAGATCTTTTGAATGTAACTCCAGCAGGATTGTGCTTCCTTGTCCTTATCGTGGCTATTTAGGATGATGCTCTGATAAATAAGATGCTATCAAGGATGTTTTGGGTATAGGCAATGCTCACATAATGTTTGCAGCTCAAAATGGTAACTATTAACTATGCTAACTATAAGTGCTCGTAGTTGTTTTTTCTTAGGCTTAATACTGTGTACCTGCCAAACTGATGTCCTAGGAAATTATGAGTTTCATTTGCTCCTCTTTCTGGTCTTCCAAGCTATTTTCAGATTTTAATTCTTTTAGGAACTGCTACAGGACCTCCGCTTTGTGACTGTATCAGAGAAGTAAGACTTTCATTCTGTTAAAGCAGAAAGACTCCTATTGATGCCCCCAAATACTTCTTCCCTGTACGTGGACTCAATTTCTAGAACTGTTAAAGAGGGAGAAGCAACATTTCTCACCTGTGAACTTGTCACAGAACGTAAAGGAACCTTACAACCCACTAACTATTTTTGGTGAATGGGAAGGTTTGTTTTGTTTTGCTTTATGGTATAGATAAAATAGTAGATTTATAAAAATGTGATCCTTGAAATCTAATGGAAAGATAAATCTGCACATTCCAGTAAAAAAAATTTTTCAGCTTCATTTGCTAATTGTGAAATAGCATATTTTTCAAGCTGTTATTAAGGTTTGAAATCATTAGCCTTCATTAGTTTAGTAATTAGTTTAGGCAGATTGTTTTGGAACAGGCTCATTCCAATCTTACTGCTACTGAGTGTATCATATTTTTGTCACAAAAGTCATTCTTGAAGAATCTTTCACCACAGTTTTAATTGCTTTCTCTTTTAAAAGTAACAATAGCTAAGAAGCATGAAACAGAATTTGTTTCACTGGAAAAAATTCTTAATTCCAGAGCCTACACATGCTAGTTAGATATTTTAATGTTTAGAAGTGTTGGGCTTCCATTCTGCGTGCTACAGAAAGAATGTTGCAGGGTTAGATGGATTTTACAAATCGGTTCCAGACAGCTGCAGGTAATAATTTGGCTCTATCAGGCAACGTGCTTTTAAAGCAACAGTTGTTGTTTTACAGTCCTTAGTAGATAACCTTTTTTACGTTCAAAATGATTATCATCAGGTTTCCGTGACTTCTGTCTGATGTGACAATAGTTATGGGGGCACTGACTCTTGCTGCAATACCACATCTATTTCTTCATAAAATAGATGTTGTCAGTAGAGCTGAAAATAAAGTTGCAGAGATTGGCCATATGAGAGGAGGATACAGATAGAGTATTCAGCAGTTTGGACATGTGTTAGAATCCAGCTGGGGTTAACTGTGGTCTCATTTAATTTTGTGACTGGAAAATATTCAGAATATTAGTGATTGGAAATCAACTTAAGGTAGCTCCATCCATATCTCCCAGCCTTGTATGTCCTGATTTGGGGGATGCTGATATGTAGCATCCATAGTCTTCTTGCCAGTAATCTTCAGAGTTTAAAATAAATGTATTTGGTAAGAAAAGTTATCAAACTCCTCAGCGTGACTATGATTTTTCTTTTTTTTTCTTTTTTTTTTAATTTAGTTATCTCAGTTGCAGCTTAGCTTTGTAAAATAGCTGTGGAATTATAAGGAATTTGTTAATTTCCTCCTTGATGGCTAGAATTCTAAGCACAATTTAAAATGATGACATTATAATAAGTTAAAATGTTAATTTATTCTGAGAGCTATAGGTACAAGCAGTTATAACAGTTTTTGTCTGCTAGAGGCAGATGGGAGAGAGTAAAATCAGGGAAAAGAGAAAGGAATTTTTTTTTTTTCCTATTTTGTCATTCTCTTGCTCACCATCTTTGGAAGTTAACTGAGTTGGAGGTAAAACTGAATTGATGTTATCTTAATTCTACTTCTGCTCTACTCAGTGAATTCCAGCACTTCTCAGAAAAAAAAAAAAAGAAATTTAATTGCTTTGTCCTTTGAGGACTTTTTTTTTCCTCAGGCTAAGGCTGTCTAATGGCTGTTTGGGGACCCATGTGGTAAGAATTAGTCCTTTCTAGGCCCAAAAGAGACAAGTGAAACCAGCAATTACCATGCCATCAGCCTGCTACAATTGCTCAGCTTTTATCACGCATAATCTGAAAAGTCTCAAGGTCTAGCCTAAGCTCCATGACTCTTTGGGTTATCAGTGTTTCCTAATTTCTGCAGTGTTCTGTCACATGTATCAGATTTCACTTACCAGTTCCAGATTACAGAATTTAACTGCATGTTCTTTTTAATACTCTTTTTTTGGCATTTAAGCGATTTGAATAAATACAATAATTCGTATTTGTTGTTTGATATACTGAGCTTTCTGTTTACTTTGTGTAATACTTTCTGTTGGAGCTACTTTCTAAGTGAATGACTCACTTTTCATAAACTATTGCTTATGGACTTTGTTGAATCCAAACCAGAATTTGCTTTGCAGCTGAACAATTTCAAGTAATAGACCCCAAATTCATATTGCACAGCTTTTTGTGTGAACACAGTTTTATTCATACAAACAAATCTGAAAAGCAAAAAAAGGATGCAAATATTGTCCTGAAATAGCATTCAGAATGTCTCAGTAACCCTTACAAATATTTTTTACCTTTTTTTCCCAGCTTTATCTTCCTATGTTATAGACATAAGTTATAAAAATACTAGAAATACTTCTAGAAATACTTGTAAACTCTTTCCTGATTTCTTATATGCAAGGAAATTGAACAGAATGGTCCAGTGCACAGTGTTTTTATTCTGCTGAGAGATGCTTTTTATGCTACTTAGAAAAGTCTATTAATTCCTAAAGGCTCAATTGTGTCTGGTTAAGCATAGATTATACAATAGTGCGGTGATGAGCTTCATTTTCTAAGATAACCACATGGACCCAGAGTGCCTCAGGAGCTTAGACTTGTACAGAGTCACAAAAAACTTATCTTTCTAAGATAACCACATTGACCTAGAATGCCTCTGGCTGTGGAAGTGGTGGATTTGAGGACAAGAACTTGAATATGGGGTTCTCAAATCTCATCATGATATAAAAAACAAAAATCACCATAAGCCACTCTTTTCCATATAAGCAATAAGATTTCTGACTGCTCCTTCCTCTCTGCCTACTGACAAAGATCTAGTCCCAGTCAGATTAGGTTTGCATCAGTTTGCTTCTATTGTTAAAAATGAAAATGAAATTTTATTAAACCAAAACATATCGTAATAAAGAAGCCACAGTTAAGACTCCAGATGATGAAGTTTCGTTGATAAGAATACAAAAGTATTGCAAAGATAAATCATCTGGAAGCTTCATTATACACACCAAATTATTGCTCACTCACTTTGAAACAATACGTCTATGGCCTTGACATCTAATCAGAGCAAGACTGGCATATATTCAATCTCATATTCAGAAAGTCACCAATTAAAATTAGTTTTCTTAAGGCCAGTAAAATGCAAAATGCTTGTTATTTTTATACAGATTTTTCTTTTATTACTTTATGTGCTTGTGCTTTCCCTTGAAGACATGTGTTTGGGGACTTTAACCATAGAGTGGCTTTAAAAAAAATTCTTTCTCTCTCTGTTTCTCTATCTTGTATATTTCATATATTTATTTTATCTGTTTATCTATACCAATACAAGACAAATCACAAGAAGGATTTTGTTTAAAAATAAAGAGAACAATTTCTAGACTTATATATTTATACCATTAAAAACCATTATTGGTTTCTATTGAAAGTGTATTTAGAGCAGGTATTAAGTTTATATAAGAACTAAAGTAAGTAACATATGTAGAGTTAGCATTGACTTGAATGCTTACATGCAGGTAGATTGTACAACATGCAACCTCTGTGCTGTCACCAGTGGCTTTGCGTATCTGTGCAAAGTGCACCGAAGTGTAATAAAATCATTATAAATTCTCATGAATTGATGAAGGATTTGATACACTCAAATAACTACTCTGAATATGCCATGTTAGAAATTAAAGATTATCTAGTATTTTGACTCTAGTTTTACTCTCTAGTTTTACTTGTTCGATAGAGATGTAGATTATGGTTTAGTGCTATTTACATCCTCGGTAATTGTTTTGCATCTCACTATAAAAAATTAGGCTGAATACATGCATAACATATTAGAAATGCCATTAAGCAAATGATTCTGAATTAATGTTTTGCCTCTCTATGCTATGCAAAACAAATTTTCCCCAATTAATTTGCAGCTGATTACTCTATATTGTGCCCCAAGGGAATGCAAAAAAAGTCTGTTTATATGTTCCCTGTTATTCTGTGTCTGTAGTTTGATTAAACTAAGCATTAAAAGAATAATGTATTTTTTATATTACTAAAGGTAAATTATTTTAAATTGAAAAAATCTAGTCACTTACTTGTGTGTGTTCTGGACTAGCATAGCATTGCACCTAAATTTGTTACGTTTATTTTTATATATCGGTATAATTTTTTGAAGTATATGTGCTTCCAAAGGAAAGCATGTGCTTTTAGCATTCGGACTGCCCAACATGCGTAGATATATGTGGTATACATGAAATTAATGTATTGCTCCTAGTCCAATTCACAGACATCTCATAAGCCTTCATTTATGTCCGAGTCACTTTTAGCTTGAATTCTCTTCTCAAAGCCTAAATACAGAATTAGCCTCTATTAGTTTAACCTCCCAATCTAAGAGGTTCCTATACTACTAGACCTGACAAAACTTCTGACCTGTTCGGGACTTCTACAAGTGCTGCTGCTTTTCTTGTCAATCTAATACTAAAATTTGCAGTTTTAGTCAAATGCCATTCTTCCTAAGTTTTAGAAAATCTCCAACTCTGATAACTGCAGAAAAAAATGTATCTGGGCTTCTGTTTCCTTTTGTTGAGCTTTTCCTCAGCTTTTGTATTCTTTCCTAAGTAACATGATGACATAGAAGAAATCAGCAGAGGCAAGTAAAATAGGCAGAGCAGCATTTACTGGTTAGAGCTTGTGAAAATAGCTAGTGGGAAGAATATTCAAACATACAAATGCTATCTAAATCCAAAGAGTTTTAAATTTTGATTATCATGCTTCAAATACAAATTTAGAAATATTTTTATTATCTGAATGGGCACAGTCATGTAATTGGAATGAGGAGACAGGATTTAACCAAGTCTTTTCCTCTATTCTATCTAAACTCATTTTTGTGTAAAAACCAGAAAAAAATGCACTAGGATATGGGAAAAAAAGCTTAAGATTCCTAGCTCGACCTATAAACTATAAATTATGAGTCCTGGCTTGATTCCTGTGCTGACTGCTTGGAAAAAGATCTGTCTCTAGGACCTGGGCTGCAGATCTCAGGTGGACAGAGAGGCATTTTCCAAGCTTTCAACATGCAAAAGAATGACAGCATTTTCCTTAAAGTGTGTTCATTAATGGCTAAGTTGGCTCCCTTTTTAGCACGCTGATTGTTTTGTACTACTATTGCAAGACATCTCATAAATTATATAGGGCCTAGGCATCAACAAAGAGTTCACTTCATTTGGGGAGGGAGTGCAGATAATTAATAATTAACTGTGAAATGCTTTAATTCTTACTTTGAACTAGACCTTACCCTTTGACAGATGATGGGAATTGGAGATCTACCTTATGATTACGCTTTGGAAGATGATATCTCCTACATCATTAAAGAAGTTTTGAAAGTTTTACTTGTTTGGGATAGATGTCTACTAGAACTGTAACAAAAAGAGAATGCAGAAAGGAGCTGTCAGGTTGGACACAGTGTACATTTTTCTCCATACAGCCCTTAATCTTTGTTTTTAATTTGCACATAAAGCAATAAAGAAAATGAGGTTGCAAAAAGATACACGCAAAATATATGCAACTACTCTATCTTTAATATGCCTTCTTAAGACTTTGAGAAAATACGCGTACATGTTGTGACACATAGTTCCCAATTCTCTGTGGTGCTGAGAGATCTTGATAAAAGTGGACAGTATTATTCTGTTATAGGCTGTTCTGTATCTCAGAAATAAACTGCATAACATGTGGCAGTTGCTAGGGTAACCATTTTTTGCATTTTGCAGAAAAAGTCCAAGAATAAAACACATGTAAATTGGCAGCATGGAAAGCAGTATCATATGTAGTCTCATATTCTCAATTTGTTTTTTATGGTTTTCCTCTATAGTATTTACATAACAGTGAATTAGATCCGCTTCAGCTTTTATCTTGAATCTCTCTATAAACTTGCATTTTGCACGGCTCAGGAAGTCATTTAAGCATTTGGCTACTAAGCTTAAACTGTTTTTTGCCCTGTCAAACTATTTATATTTACTGTCAATAAGATACAGCTGTGGTTGCTGTAAGTGCTGATCATGTTCACTGGGTGTGATTATGAGGTCATGTAAGCAGAAATTAAATAGAATTTTAAAAGTTGCCTTGTGCACTTAAATGTGACTTCTTGAATTGGTCAAATTCCATTAAGCATCCATCTTGAGTACGAGTGTCTGTAGGCATTTTGTTGTTCACACGAGAGTCCAATTTAGGATCTGAACAAGAGTTCTTATTAAGGCAAACTTTTTTGTGCTTGTTTTGGAAAAGGGTTAGTAATGAATTCTGCAAATTGTTGCATAATGAGAAACACGTCCTTGTTATAAGAAGAAATAATTTTATATCATTAAAATTTTGATTTGAATTACATTCAGCTACTTACCCCCAGTGAATGGCAACAAGCAGATTTGTCAGGCAAATGTAAAGATCATAGTTAAGAAATAGTCTATAACACTGTGTTGATATTATTTTGCTGAAATGCTTGATACTTCTAAAACTTCTTTGTACTTCGCACTTTTGAGTTTAGAGTATGCTTGTGTTGGAATATTGCTTTAGAGAGTTGATATAATACCAGTGATTAATATCAGCATTATAATTTATGTTTTCCAGAAACATTTTGCTTAAAAAACATTATCAAATTATAGTTTTTACTCATGCTAAAGAACAGAAATGCAAACTGTCTGCACAAGATGGTTTCTCATGGTTTTTCTGCAAAGAGAAAACTACTTTAAAGGCTTCCTGACCCTGCCTCTAAACTTAATACTAAGTAAATCTCATGACAATGATTTTGTGCGCATTCAGAACTTAGAACTGAAAAGACTGTCTTATGTTGTCCACTGATAACATTAGAGCAAATGCTGGAATTTAGTGCTGCAGTGTATTTGTGCCCTCATTTACACTCCACGGCTTCAGTGAAGTTACATACAGTATTATAGCATGGTTCTAGTTTGTCATCCTTCACTTATTGCTGTCTTTTTTCAAAGGTTAGGACTAAAAATGGTGTTTATTTAATCATCTATATAAGGATACTCTACATTTTAAGCAACTCTAATTGACCAGTTTATGTTTCTTAAATTACTTTTGTAGAAGTTATTAGTGGATGAATCTTGATATTGGAGATAGATAACTATGAGAAACTCATCACAAATATTAGCTCCAAACTGGCAAGATTTCTCGGCAGAATCACTCCTCATGAAATTGCAGGTTTATATCATGTAAAGAGTGAATCAGTTTAAGTATATTCACTACATGAAGTAAAATAGCATTCTAGGAAGTGAAAGCCAAAACTCAGAGCTTAATGTGAAGTGGTCATTATGCTGATATTAATTCATGATTCTAATGCTGTATTTTCAAGACTCTATATAAAACTGTAGCATATTCAGCCTCAGATCTGTGGAATATGCTGAACACCTGGCTGAGCAGAAATACACAGATTACAAATTAAGATGGTAATCTTTCAGGGAATTGTTCTCTTTGCCTACTAGAAAATGGTTGTTTTCTGTTGCCTGAATGAATATAGTGTGTTATTTTAAAAATTTTAAACAAGATAGGAGGGCATTTAAACAATTCTTAGTATCCTGCTGGGATGTGGTCAAATTACCCTTCTCTTTTTAGGTAACAACAAAGCAAATATTGCCTCGTGACTAAATGGAGTTTTATTTCCTTTATAGCTCTTAGCAGCCTATCAGACTGTCTGCCTTCTCAAAATTGTCAACTCCGTACCACTGGCTCAGAGACCAAACTCAAAACATGTAGCAAGACAGATTGGACAGTGCTTGTCACCTGGTAATATCTTAAGTGCTCTCATCTGATGCAGTCATACTGAGACATCTAGGCAGGCTCTGATGAGGACAGTGGTGCTGTAGATTGTTACCTAAGGCAATGTTGGCAAGGAATGAGCCCCTCTACTAAGAGGATCATAACATCATGGGATAGTCACGTTGGAAGGCACCTCAGGAAGTCTCTAGTCTAACCTACTGCTCAAAGCAAAGTCAGCCATTGTGTCAGACCAACTTATGGAAGGCAAAATCAAGCTTCGGAGTTTCTGACTAGTTGCTATGGAGGATTTATTAATCTAGTCCTTTGACCTTCCCATTTCACAGAGATCATGGCTGATTTTGGTTCATGTGGATACAATACTGTACTTTGACATGCCAAGCGAAATTTATTTTTAATCAATCCTAATGCAAATTTATTTTTTATGGAATTGAACATTTTCCTGAGAGCCAGGTATTGATTACTCTTTATCACTTCTATTAAAATATCTACATCTCAATTAATGATGGAGTAGATGGCTTCCACAAAATATACTCAGACTTTTTGAAAGTTTGGCTAACCCCTACATGAGAGATTAGATAGCGGTGTAGCAGATTTATACCGCAACTTTTATGTGCTTACCGCCGAATAGTTGTAGATAGATAGTCTACAATCTCAACATAACTATTATCGCTTCCCTGCCCTATTTGTGTCGGGCATGTATGGTGTGTGTTTATATAAACCTTTTATCAATTTGTTCATTTTGTTGTAATGTTTTCTATGCCTTTCTGCTGTTGCTAGGGCTGAGATAGTGACGTACCAAGACAAGACATTTGAAGAACTGGTATATAAAACAAATTTAAAACAAAGTAAAGACTAAAAAGACTTAATCCATATCCATTTGAGGTAAATGGAAAGATTTTTTGTTGCTTTCTGTGAAATTTCAGGGAACGTTAGAGACTGTGAGAGCAGTGATGAAGAATAACACTTAAAACCCAGAAAGTTTATAAGTTTTCCAACCCTGAAAAGAGCAAAAACTGTTTCAGTTTGGAACAGAAAGCCAGGACCTGTGTTGGCATAACTCCAAGTATGCCAATTCCAAGTATATGGATCTGTATACGGTACTTCAGCTGAGATAATGACCAAGGACCCTAAATGTACTTGAGAATTTGGACAATGTATGGGTAATCTAACATTTCAGCAATTAAATCTTTGAAATTGCATGCAATTGTACTTCTCTGTTCTAGTTATAGTTTATTGTTAAATGATACCTACAATAATTAAATGCCTAAAAAAGTCTCCTGGATCTGGGTTGCATTGAGAAGCCTCTGAAGGCAGTGGGAGCACTGGCAACCAGCAGCTTCAAAATGTAAACTTTATTAGAGGAAGTTCTCTTATGTAAGTACCTAAATATAAATTGACTGAATTAACAAAAAAATAAAAAAATCTGATTTCCACTTTCAAAACCCTTAAGGCAAAAACATAGTAACAACAGAATGCATTCTGTTCTTTTTGAATCAATACTCTTTCAATGAAATCACACATTTTTAGCTAGTGAACCATATAGAAAATATGATCCTTTCTAGAGTAGCTTCTGAATTTAACTGTGAACAGGATTAGTAATGGGTATAAAAGTTATAAATTATAGTACTTATTCCTATATGTCCTTCTATGATTTGGTATAATTTCCATCATTAAAATGGAGCCACAAAGAATCTAGCACTACTGCAATTAACACTGAAAATGTCCTTAATGTCCTTTAATGTAGACATTAAAGTTTGCCTATTTCTTTCAAATATATTTAAAAGAAAATTAGGAAAAATATTATATTATCTTCATAAGATCAGTGACATCTGGACTAGTAGCTTGAGAGCACAGGTCAAAATATCTAAATTAAATAAACCTGAGGGGTTTTGTTTGTTTTATTTTTTCCCATTTTCTTTTTATTCCCCAGTGTGACAGTAATGATCATGAACAGAATTACTGAGACGGGGTAACTCTAGGTGAATGGAGCATTCTTTAATAACAGCCAAACTCCAGTGCTAGACATCTTTTTGATAGGCTGGAGAGGATGAATTTATGCAGCAAACATGTGAAGATCTGAGTATCAGAGGATCATAGCATATTCTTTTCTTTTCCAAGAGTTATAACGCATTAATGGACAGGAGAAAGGTACATGGGGCTAGAACAGGACTGCAGAAAATAGGACACAAATTGTGAACAGTTTTGCAATAAATTCTAAGTTGCAAGTTAACAGTTACGAATAAAGAGTAAAAGCGAAAGTTCTATGGAAAGTGCCTCCTCTGAATGTTTGGGAAAATTAAGTTAAACTCTTAATGCTACTAATGACAGGAATAAGAATACATCTTTGATGCCCATAATGTTTGAACAAAACTTTCTAGTTTCCTCATTCATTTGTCAAGTAGCCATAGAAATACAAAATAAATTTAATGGGTTTTTTTTGGGGGGTGGTGTGTTGGTGTTTTTTAAACAAATATTTTAACTAATTATGGAAACTTTTAAAAACAAAATACACATTATCTTATTCCATTACTCACAAGTGATAAAATGGCAATGTAAACACTGATGTCCTTCATGGAAAAATGCTTACTACAGACAAGTGAAATATAAATAGGAGGAAAAAGTTAGTGAGGACTATGTGTTTCCATTTGGAAACACCATTTTAATACTGAGTTGTATTTCAAGGCTAGGTGCATATCACGTGTTGAAGAGGTTTGCATCTCCTCATCAAGACTGATTATATGCTATTCATTGTTTCCGAATATTACCGTTTCCTCACACAGACAAGCCAGAATGCACAATAGTTGCCAAATATTTGGTAGAATTCTGTTTAATTAAACACCCATTTGACCAGAAGTTGAAAACTGGGTTTCTAGTGTGTCTCAGAGTGTGGTACATGAAAAACTATATAGCCAAATTTTCTAGGCAATATGGACTGTGATTTCAGTGTTTTTTGTGACTGGATAGGTAGATGTCCTTTTATCGGAAATCTTGTTTTTCAGAAAGTTTTGAATCCATCTAGATGTTTTAGATAAAGAGGTTGTACCATAATATATATAATAATTAGGATTATTCTAAACAAGAAGAAAAGTTCTCAAGGAGTTATTTTTGTCTTTTACTTTGTGGCATGAGTAGAAATGAAGCAACATGATGAATTTTGTATTTCTAGATAGAAAAATGATGAAAACACCAAAAAGCAAAGAGAAAAAGCATTTACAGATCCCTTCCGCATCTGTTGACATCAATGGGAATGTTGCCATTTACCACAAATGGCAGTAAAATTACACAAAGATGGCAATTCTAAGGACCATCTGTGAAAGGTTTCTGGATTGTTCTATCTACTATGGATATTTTAATGGTAATAGTTTCGTTTGTTTTTAGCTGATAGTTCTCTTATAATTACTTTTACAAGAACTCTGTTAAAACAATGCTAATGGGAAAGCAGAAACAAACAGAAATTACCAAAAAATCAGGAAGGAATAAAAGATAACAATTTCAGTTGGGGCTCCCACAATGGTTTTGATCCAGCCTGGTTTCAGTGAGGTATTTAAATGCATCAGAAATCACCAGCAATGTACAGTATCACCAGCTTTAGTGGTACAGGAGAGGGCAATTTATGCTTTGGTATCTGTAGTGAATGAGGCAAAATTATAGATACTGTCTGAGTTGTAGTAAACCAGGTTTTCTTTGATTTGTACCTTGAAGTTGTTTTAATATACTCTTTGCACCTTTTTTTTTTCTTTTTTTTTGTAGTTAGTAGTGATGGAATGTGTGTTATAAAATGAAAGCGTACCTGTTACAGAATTAAAATTGGTATTTCGGGGGTTTTTTATGCTTTAAAAAGGCATGGAAGTGTCTGTACCAGTGTGAACACAAATGCATTTGCTCTCCTGGCTGCTGCTGAAATAGAGCAGTGATAAGGATATGGTCCAAGTAGGACTTGTAGTAGGTAGGACTTGTGCTGAACCGTGGGTTCTTGATAGCAAGTTTAGGTATGAAAAAGTACTATTTTACAGATAACACCACTGAAATATAGAGGTAAGTTCATTGTATTAAAATTAATCTACGCTCTAAATTGTATTAAAATTACGCTATATACTCTATCTAAGGGGATTGCTTCCGACCAGAGTGAGTATAGGGTTTGTATGATGTGTGGCCAAACATGCAAGTTATTCTTGGACTGTGGAATGAAAGATGTAGCACTATTGCTGTGCAGTTCCACAAATTCACTGGCTGCTGTTCTTTCTGTGCAGGAAAAATAGAGTTCAGGAGCTCAGCTGCTGCTCTTGGAGGTCAGAGTACTTTTCCTTATGTGTTTTTGGAGTTTAGAGGCTAACCCTAGAGTAATATGCTGAATATCCATTTTGTCTCTTATTGCACAGTAGAAATGAAATGACCAAAAATGTGTTTGTCTGACACAATATTGATGACTGGATAATCTATATCAAAGCAACATTCTGAAGAATGTGTTACCTGAATTACACCTGCTGGGTGAAATTGCTATTCAGACAAACATTTCTAGCTGTACAGATCATTATATTTGCAATTACCTAATTTTGTCTTCTCTCACCTCATAAGGATAAATGGGTATAATGGTCATTAATCGTTCCATTTCTCTCAAGTGCTGTAGAGTTTTAGCCTTGTATTTGTGCTTACCAGCAAGTGACTGACAAAACAAATTAAAATGAAATAAGTAGTGAAATTACTATATTCTGGGAGCATCATGAAATATCTGCTGTACAGTCTCAGCTGTGTTTTTTCAAAATTAACATGGTGCGTTCTGTGTAAAAAGAAATATATATTCAAGAAGTTGCGATACAATGAATATATGAAGGATAAAGGTACAGTGTAATGCTTAGAGGATAACCTAAGTAGCTCTGTGTTGTTATAAACTGGTATTAAATGTGAGTCGTGCAGATAATGTCCCTCAAGCTACAGTGGTAATGAAACACAACTTGACTGTAATTTTATTTTTCGTACCAAAAGGCTATTTTTATTTGTTTAGAGTTTGATAAGAGAAAATACTGTACTTTATAAATTTATCGTATTGCCTCTGAAACATACTTTCACAGTGGGGAAGGAGGAAGAATTTTTAAAACACTGCCTGATCTATGTATGAGACACGTGAAAAAGAGCAGTTTCGTAGTGAGCAGCGGGGTTGGAGCTCTTGTTACACGAGGAGGAGGAAGAGGTGTTTCTGGAAGGCTCAGCCCCGACATGAGCCTTGGCTGGAGCGGGCTCTCCTGCCTCTCTGGCCCTTCTGAGGCCTGCAGCCGGTGGGGGGGACTCAGCGGGTAATTCTGCACTTTGGTGGCAACGCTGTGAATTAGCTCACTGTTAAGTGTCACCTGCAAAACTTGCTGATGATTGACGTGATCTCTAGAAAAAGCTGCTTTCCAGAGGGGAGAGGAAGTTTAGGGACTTGAGAGAACTTGGCAACAGGAATGAGCTTGGGGTGAAGAAACAAACGTCTCTAGTCCTTCGATTTACAGCTACTGTGACACTCGCTAAGATCTTTGACAAAAGTCTGTGTTTCCACATAAAAATCATCCCTGTTAAGACGAACAATTTTATTAGGACTTTAGATACAGAATAAATCACATAAGTGTGATATAAATAGTGACACGTCTATATCTCCGCTTTCAGCAGAGGTGTGCCACTATTGCAAAGCAGAAGACATTTGTGTTTATCCTTATTCAGGGAAAAAGTTGAACATTTGCACTTATTTAAGTGCCTCCCAAGTCAGGGATATATTTCTCGTGCTGTCTCGAGTAAGGATGACGTCGTTTTAGCACCATGATGACAAAGCTAACCAACCTGATTTTCCGCTGTGCCTTTCTTTAACCTCTCAGGACAACACTAGAAGAAGCCCTACTAATGTCTGACCATCACATTGCCGTTGTAAAGACTGTTAGGAGAGTCATCTCTCATCCAGGATGATGGCTTTTCTAAGGTGTTTTTAAAATGTCTCAGTGCACAGCTTTGCTCTTCGTTGTGTCTTCTATTACCTGATGTTTATTCTGGTTTATTATTCTGTAATTTATTCAATAGGTAATTTCTGAAATTGTCTGATCCCTGGACAGAGAATTGCATAAGCAATCTTTTTTTTTTTTCTTTTTTCTCATGCTGGTAGCTGGATGTTCAGGGAATTTTTGGTATAGTTAAACTTAAGATTTTTACCTTTCTTATTCTTTATGTAAGAAAAATATATTTCTTATACCAAATGTTTTAGAGACTTCAAAGTATTTCCCGGCAGAATGGTTGTTATTTGCATGACAAGAACCCTCTAGTAAAAGACTCTTGGGGCAATGCTAATAATCAGTAGATATTTTGAAAAAATATTCCCTGTAGCATTGTATTCAGCTTTGCAGTGTTTACCTCTAAATAGAGATGCTTATGCAGGAAAGGGAACTGCTAAATGATTTCTTTTGTGCCAGTGTTGTCAAAAATCATTTTGCAGTTTGACTGAGACTGTGGGAGTTGAGAGCAGAAAAGACGTAAAAACTCTTTTCTGCTCTAATTCAGAGGTCACTAGAGTTAAGCTACCATTAAATTTGGGGCAGATATTTTAATGAATTCCAGAAATACAGCAGCTGAATAGAAATAATGGGAATACAGAGATTTTATTTCTTATTTTCTTTGAATTAGAGTGTTACTGCTTGTGGCCAAGCACTTAACAGCGAATAGGCAAGTTGAGAGAGAGTGATTTTTATTGAGGTAAATCTTTTATGAAGAACAAATATTTCTAAATGAAGGTTAATTGTTTCAAGGATGCGCTCTATAAATTTTTGTTTATTAAATTAAAGTTTCCCTTCATTTTAATTTCTTTGCATTTGTTTGTGCTTCCCAAAAAAGCAGTAAGCAGGTTTAGGAATGCTAGGGGTGAGTGAGAGTGTATCTGTAGCATGTTCTTCCAAGCAGTTTGTAAATTAAAGCTAAGAAAACATAAAATAGAAGTAAATGAGCATGATAAATATAATGCTATTATCAAATGATATTTCCTTCGGCTCATATGACTAGAGCCTGTCTTTAAATATAGAGAGAAGAAAACGTGCACATGTTGACTATCTTTTTTTATTTCTTTGCTATTCTTTTTATTGTGGTTGATTTATTACGTAGCACCATCTTCCATGTATAAAGAATAGGAAATCCTGTCAGGAGAGGGTAATTTGATCAAGCAAAATTGTGGAAGTAGTTTGTATTTCGCCCTCGTGGAAATGCTTTTTCTCACCAGGTGGCACACTCAGCTTCTCCACAAACAACCCAAAGTGGAATAGTCTTACTGATACCCATCTTGGATATTTCTCTGGCACAGATGAGTATAGCTACATGGCTGTGCTAATAAAACTTTATTGGTTCACGTCAGCTGAGGATATGAATTTATTGCGGAAACGTTGATGACATCATTTATAGATTTTGTGTATAACACTGAAGATCATACTGTTTGTTTGAATAAAGTTTTTGGCATCAAAGATATTAGGGAAAGTTCTTTTATGAACAATGTCGTTTCACAATAATGGCATTTAACAGTTTGTGGACTGGTCAGCTGAATAAGTAGAAGGCACATTAATTTGTTTTTAAAGTTACATTACTGTTGTAATGAGAAGTATTGATTTTTCTCTTAATACTAATGTGTTTAATTACCTTTCTAATGACAACTGTCACTACTGTTTCTTCTCAAATTCTACTGGCATTTTCCCTTAAGTAAATTAAAGGGTTTTAATTGTTTGTTGTATTGTTAGAATGACAATTAATATTCTTTTTAAAGTAGTATGAGGGCTTGAAGACTTACTGTTAAAAAAACCCAAATTGTGTTTTAGAAGCTAACCATTTTTTCGTCTTCAGAAAATAGCTCCTTGAGCGTTACATGTGAAATTAGTTTCTCATTGTCAGTTTTTGCTGGTTGATATTAAGTAGAGTTTGTGGAATTTAAAGTGGAAGAGTTTACTAAGGAAGTTTCTGACAATGTCTCTCTGAAGAGTTTTCTTTTCAATCAGCTTTTAATGGTACTGTCTGAAGGAATAATACATGAATTAACTAAATGCTGATGTACCATTACTCACTAAAAACATATACCTATAGTTCAGAAAATGTTTAATTGTTTCTCTGTGGTGACTTTTCCTTCAGAAGTAACATAGAGCTTGTCTTGAAAAACTGTTTTCTACTGCTTATCTTCTTAATGATTATCTAAAGCAACAGATGCTTTAGATGCTCTAAAATTTGGCTATTAAACATGAGCCATTTAGAGTTATAGTGGTTGTCATCAAGCAGTAAAGCTTTTGGCTTGCTTGTAGAATCATTATTCATATAATAAAGATTAGGGCTAGAAGTCAAAGAAAGTGGCTCCAACACTGCTAAATTATTTGCTCTTACTTGCAAACACTTAATTTTGTCCTCTAGTGTCAAGGGATAAGTGATCACAAGTGATTCGCAGGACATGAGTATTTTCATAAGCTGCTCATTCTTGGTCAGTTAACAAACATGGTATTTTTGATCTGCATTACAGGTAGCAACGTTGCCTAGTTGATCTGGTCCAATTCTGGTGCAAAAGAGAAATACTCACCTACTTCTGGGTTCTCCAAACAGGCATGCTGTGATGTCATGCTCAGATCTACCACCCTGAAAGGCGGTACTTTGGGGTTGCCATAACAACATCAGCCAGTCATTGTCTGACACTACAACATTATTGCAGGAGCTTTGAGGGAGTATTAACCAGAACACAGTCACCATGCATTTAGACTGGTTTGCTAGTTAAGAATGTCTATGCTGTCTACTCAGATGATGCATCTACAGCATATTTTCTCTGTACACGTCTGACTGGAATGACCACATTTTTCTGAAACTCTGTGGCATATCTACAGAATAGTTTAAAGTAGCACAGTAGAGTATATGTGGCAAACCCCAATATGCATTAGTGTAAAGTTACTCACATTTACTTAATTTTTATGCAAAAAATCAGGATAAAGATTCAGAAAAGCTGAGCATGTTCTGTGGTATATAATAGAAAAAGTTTCATCTGAGTAGTCCTTTGCATATAGCATGAAGAGATCAGAATCGGGCTTTCTTTCCTTATGGTACAGCTCATTCTGTAAAAATCGCAACTAGTAGCTTGAAATTCTTGTTTTAACAGCTAAAATACACATGCTGGGTGCATGAAAACAGGATATTTAATTAATTGAACCAGAGACTGTGGTTCACATAATAAAATAAGCCAGCTTGCTTTAAACAGCTTTCATGGACGATCTGAAATAGAGGAAGCAAGCTTGCCAATAGCAGGAGCTAATGCTTCAATACCTTTCATTTTGTACTCTAAAAAGGAAACCTCTTCTTAAGCTCATTCATTTTCCAGAGGGAATATCGAGTGCTGTGGCATATTGTCAGAGCTGCTTTATTGTCACCATTTACAAAGGTCACCTGAATTAATTGACTTCTTACCATACATATTGTTAAGCTACCCGTTTCCTGACATTTATGGAAAGGTGGCAGGCTTGCGGCCATTGGCTATCTGTTGATGGTTGTTCCACAATGTTTGTTTTTTGCAATACAGTAACTCTAAAATTACAAGCAAATAATTGCATTGCTGCAAAAGAACAGATTCTTTATGATGTTCTCCAAGGTGTACAGGAGTGAGGGGTGGGGGGAGAAAAAGGGGTAAGAGGAATAATCTAAATACTGAGCTGTTTTTATTACAGACATAGTATTCCGTAGAGCAAACAAAAACATGCAGGAGGATTTAGGTTGTATTTTTTTCACTTTGAAGCATGCGTTGTATAGCTAACCTGTCCTTTTCAGGGTATAAAATGAAATCTCTCTCTGGCTTTCACATGAATCACAGACCCATGCTGATAGACTTTCCTGAATGTGTTTTCATCTGAAGGGGTACTGAGGTACTCTTATACTGCATCAAAAAAATGACACACTCATGCATAAACACAAACACATTAATCAAGAGTAGTCCTAGCATGGCATTTTATGTTGATTAAATTGGTTAAATAGTAAATTACTGTCTTTTCTCTAGCCCTCTGCATTTACTCCCCCCTTCACCCCTTATGTTGGGTTCTTCCCTTTCTATACAGCAGTGCTGGGCAAAAACTCCAACTAGACATGTGAAAACAAAGACATGCAAAGCAAAGACAAACAGTTCTGAGCCTTCCTATACTAAAACAGGCAAAGCTTTTATAGTGATGGATTTGAACAGTCTCCTTACATGAAAGCATACTTTAGAGGCACCCTGCTGCGATCCTGTTAATTACCAAAGAAGATTAGAACTCTTCTGCTTAATGCGATCCTTTTTACCTAACGCGTCCATTCCAGCTGCATCAGTAATCAGACGTTCACACTGTCCCTTCTGACTGTAAAGGGAATGTTTTTAAGTGAAGTCGTTTGCCACAATCCTTAAGATGTAGCCTGGCAGAAATTCAATAACTGTTTGTGATATGCTCACACAGCCTTGCTGCTCAGTGTTTTTTAGGTCCTGACATAAACAGCATTTCCCTTAATCCTAGCACTGGAGAGAAGAAAAGAGGTTGTCCTGTATATTGTTTTATTGGTTTCAAAACACAGAGCAACTGTGTAATTTGATTTTGCATCTGAAACATCAGGGGATACGTTCTTCCTTTATAATTTTTTACCCTTTGATGTTCTTTCAAGCTAACAACTGCACAAATCTGATACTCTTGCAAGTGTGTTTAGATTATCTCCGGCACAAAAAGCAAATTGCGTTTCCATTTCCGTTCAGAAAGTAAAATGTGAAAATGCGCTAATGAAATAACTTTATGAAAAGAGAAAGGGGAAAGAGTTTACACGTTAAGATAATAGGCAGGTCAAAAGTGAAGGTAAAGAGCAACTTACCCTATAGTGAGAGTAGTATCAGAGCTGGAGGAGTTCTTGCATCTTGGTAATTTTGATTCCTTAGTTCAGGTAGCCACATACTTGTATTAAAGCCAGAGTCTGAATAGATGTGCATCCGTGTACGTGTGTGTGTGTGTGAGCCGGTATGCACGCGTGCGTCTAACGGTGTGTAATACAAAGATGCATCTATTGATATCCTACAGCACGAGAGCCTGCCTGTGCTGCCAGCTGCGATCCCTCCGGCTTGCCAGGGCGCTGTTGCTGCCTGGCTGGCTGAGGCTCGCGATCCAGCGGGGGGAGAGCGAGCGGGGGGAGAGGGATGCTCGCTAGCTGTTCTTATTTCTCCTTGTTTCCATGGTGGTTAGCGGTGCATCGTTCACCCTCTCGGTTGTCACACTGACATGGTGCTGCCTGCTCAGCGGTCATTAATAACCGAGCCCCTTCCACTCCCCAGAGAGGAGCCAATGCCTCGGCGTGCCCAGATGCCGCGGAGTACGCGCGGCTGCGCCAGCCTGGTTGGCCGTGGGAAGCTGTCTGTTACGTGACACTGCTGCTTCGGGTACGGATACACGAAACAAGCCTTTGCGCGCTTCCAGATACCTCTTCCTATTTGTGGGAGTTAGAGGGCATGCTTTGTGTTTGTACAGAACAGCTCGGGAGGTTTAACACACCCACCTCCCCCGCCTGTTTTTTTTTTTTTTTTTTTAAGACTGTATAAGGATGTTCTCTGTGCTCAGAACAACTGATTAGAGATCACTGAAGTTCTGCAAAGGTTGCTGTAGTTCAGAGGATACTGCATGTTGAAACCATTCAGGAAAAATGTGTCGTGCCTCCCCCCCTGCCCTAGTTTTGGTGCTTTTTTTTAAGCTTAAGAAAGTAAAGGATTTTTCATACTCTTCCTTTTCCAAATCTTATCAAATATTACATTTTATTGTGTGTGTTTATCGGTAGAAAGTAAGAGCCATGATACATCTTCCTGAGAAATAAAAATGCAGAATAAACTGAAGAAGGGATTGATTAAATAAAGGCTGTTTCTTTCAATCTCTGTCTACTTCACTTTCTCTTTTATGGTCCTCTACTGCACAGATTTTTCCTTCCCTTCCTTCCTCTTCCTTTCTTTCTCCCTTCTCCCTTTGTGCTACACTCTTTGGTGAAGAATTTATTTTTTTTCCTATATATTCTGTATCTGTGAACAAAGGGCATTGAAACGATGAAGGTTTTAAAAATTGTAAAATAATTTATGATATTTTTTTCAATTTAAGGGAATTATACACTGAAATATATCATCCCTTCTCCCAGATAATGCAACACAATAAATGACATAGATGTTGTTAGGAAAAGGTTTTTTTTATCATACCTACTCTTTTATATAAAGGAAATTACTTTGTAATAGAAGATGAATAATAGTGAAATACAAAGATTTGGTTATCAACAGGTCAAAAGGAAGAAAATGTTGAATATCTTGCATGAATTCAGTACTACAGCCCTGATTGAGGCAGGCCACCCTCTAGTGGATTGAAGTGAAATGTGGTTCTCATTTCCCACTCATGCTTTGTTTGAAGAAAGGCTCACAGTCCTGCCTAATCATAGTATGAAAAATTTCTGAAGATTAGCAAACAGTGTAAATTAATGTACTTTTGCAACAGCAATAGCACCAGAATTCTATTATAAAATGGTTACTATTTTGTGAATACTATATATAATTTCAATTCACTTTGAGATCATGGACTGCATTATTTCTGGTTTTATTCTGTAAGAAAATTATTTTACACTTCATAAAATCACTTATTATAAAAAGTGAATTAAAGTAATGCCAACTTCTTGAATAAATTTCAGTTTGTTACAATAAGTTAGGACAAATTTTGCAAAACTAGTCCTGTTTGACTCACTGGTACTTACATAATTGTGGCTGTAATAAAGCAGTTTTTTCTTTCTGCCTCAAATTCTTGAATACTGCATTTAAACTAAGTACAGGGAACAACATTATAATTTTTTTAAAGATGTCTGCTGTTCAGTTTGCACACAACTGAGTAGGATTGCCTCATATATGAAATAATGGCATTTAAGTGACAGACTGCAAATATGTGGGGTACTCTAGGGTGGGAGGAAGGCCGAGTGGCTAATCCATTTTCTCTCATTCTCTTATTATGGGCATTACATTTTTTTCTAACGTGCGTTAAAGAGGTATAACAAAAAAAGTTGGGGCCGACCCATCTTTGGTTACCTTTCAGGTCTTCTTGTCTGGGGTGAGGCCAGGAAACACCTCAGACAGAAAGATGTCACGTCACCTTTCTGTAGCCTTATGGCTCATTGGTAAAACCTTGTCTCTCCTTTGCCCCCACGAGGTGGCTCTTGGAGCCTCTGATAGTACTTAATGTTCACCATGACGAGCTTGGGCAAAATTAAAAATAGGAAAATGTTCTGTTAAACTCAGCTAAATGCTGCTATTTCTCTTATCTCAACCAACGGAGGAACAGAAGATCTGGGGAAAAGAGAACAGGTAGGGTCTACCATTGCCCTACATGAAAGCTTTCTTGGGTTTTGCCCCGACCTCACATACTCAACTATCTTTCATTGAAAATCTGGCTTTCTAGTTAACACGAGAATCATGTAAAAACATATTCAAAGATTTGACATGTAAAATTAAGTTTATAGAAGTGCTTCATTTTGGTTGATTGCTATGGACTGTGTAATTAGAGGGCTAAATAATTAAATCAGCTAAAGTATACTTGCATAAAGAAAGTGAGTTCTTATGATAGACTATATATGCAATTAAAGTACCTCCTTGATGGGCATACATTTACATATTAGTTAAAATGTTATTATATCATAATAAAGTTCTGTTTCGTAAAAAAGTGAAATAATTGAATTTTTTAATTTAGCTAATGCTGAAGAATAATTTTTTTTCAAACTATCTGCAGGAGAAAAGTATCTTTTAAAACCAATACAATTATGATGATTAAGGTTCATTAAGTTATTTTCCTGCTGATTTCACTGTGATGCTTGGTGGTTTTAAAATAGCAATGTAATCTATTTCACCAAAATTATATATATATAGCTTATTAGGTTACGAGATAGAGAAAAAAAAAGATCTCTCTAACTGATAGAGAGATGATGAAAGTAATATAGGCTAACTCCAGGTATTTATTTAGCATGCATTTTATCTGATTACTGAGTGCACATGAGAATAAACTAAGTAATTATTTGTTTGTAATGGACAATTAATATGATGCATAAAAACTTTAGTTATTAAAGTACAGTGGTTCTGTGTCTGCATTTTTCTCAAAACTGGAAAAGATTTTCAAAGCTTTTTCCTTTTTCATTACATAGAAAGGTGGGGCATCCTTGGACTTTAATATCCTGTAAACTTGTTGTGGTTCAGGGAATTAACGGTGACCACTGTCAGTATTTTTAGGCTGTCTTTAGAATGCAGCACGTATAGTTAAAACAGAAGTAAATACTATGCAGTTAAAACAAAAACCCCACAAGTATTTGATTTAAATTCTAGGATGGCACACTTTATATCAGAACTTGGCAATTTAAAAAAATCTTTTTAAGTGTGTATCCTTACAGATTATGTCCAAATGTGAAAGAGCTGACACGAATAGCTTTATCGCTGTATTCATCTTGGTTTCTGAGGCACCATAACTACAAGGAAGAGAGCTGAGTGGCAGCTCTTCGCACTTTCTTCTTATAGCCCTTAGAGTAAAAAAGCTGGTGTTTGACAGATTAATTCTCACCAGTTCTGCAAAGCATACCCTTAGTGTATCTTCCATGTGAGGTGTGGAGAGGTATTCCTTTCTGATGAAGGTCCAGAATTGCTCACATTTAAGGAAGTCTGTCTTGTGACTTCATCAGTTAACTTATTAATTGACTCATTAATTATAGGCAGTTGTCATTGCATGATTTGCCTGGAAGAGAGAAAAAAGCACTACCACTTTGTGTAAGCCTGTTCTGCCAGCATTTTCAGTGCAATGTCATCAACCTGACACTGTCATGCACATTTTATATATTCTGGCAACTAACTATTGACATTTTCCTGAGGTCTGTGTTTCCATACAGACAAGGAGTAACTTTTATTAATGCGTATCCCTCTGAAATTGAGTAATTTTTTCAATAATATGCGTAAGCAACATTTCTAGCTCTAGTTCTTTGTCTTTTTTGAAGATGAAAGGCTTGTTGCCAACAATGAGTTCAAGTTTCTAAATACAGTTGTACTTCATAATGGAAAGTGTTATGCTCAGATTACTTAACCTGCTACAAACTTTCTTTTATCAGATCCCAGAGTTAGTGTTGATAGGATAGGGATAAAGCGGATGGAAAGAAATCTAGACCATGAACCTGTAAAAAAATTTGCATAAGGAAAAGTTCACATCTACACAAAGCACAAGTTACTTCATTAAAAGCTACGTAGGTAGTAGGTGCTATGTGACTTAGCAAAATCTGGAACGGCATAGTAAAAGGAGATGTATAGTACAGGCAAATTCAATCGTGTGAGGGGGATGAATGAAAGCAGTGGTGATGAGCTGATGCTTATCTTGGTGATTGTCCTGGTTTCAACCAGGATAGAGTTAGTTTTTTTCGCAGAAGCTAGTGTGAGGCTATGTTTTGGATTCGGGATGAGAAAGTGTTGATAAGGTGCTGATGTTTTGAGTTGCTGCTAAGTAGTCAAGGACAGTCCAACTTCTCATGCTGCCCTGCCAGTGAGCAGGCTGGGGGTGCACGGGGAGCTGGGAGGGGACACAGCCAGGACAGCTGACCCAGGCTGGCCAAAGGGATATTCCCTACCATATGGCATTATGCTCACTATATAAATCTGGGACGAAGAAGAAGGAAGAGGTGGAGGGACATTCGGAGTGATGGCGTCTGTCTTCCCAAGAAACCATTACGCGTGCTGGAGCCCTGCTTCCCTGGAGATGGCTGAACCCCTGCCTGCCCATGGGGAGTGGTGAATGAATTCCATATTTTGTTCTTCTGCTTGTGTGCACGGCTTTTGCTTTACCTATTAAACTGTCTTTATCTCAAACCATGAGTTTTCTCATTTTTACTCTTCCAATTCTCTCCCCCGTCCCACTGTGGGGGAGTGAGTGAGTGGCTGCGTGGGGCTTAGTTGCCGGCTGGGGCTAAACCACAACAGTGATCAAGGGGATTTTGCATACTCCAGCAAATTCACCTATTCATGGAGCAACTGTGTTCTATGAAACAGAAAGGACAAGATCCCAGGCAAGAGTTATAGTCTCTTTCCTCATTATAGGTCCCAGAGCTATAGGCAGCCTTCCTCAGGAATGGCCTGAGGTCTCAAAAATGTTGAAATGTTTTATACCTGTTGGGTTCAACTCAGAGTGATATCTGAGTTGTTCTAATTTTCATCCCTGGCTCTATTTTAATAGGCAAGAATCTCTGGCATACCAGCATCTGCTGAAGGCTGGAAGTGAGTCACACATAGCAACCACAACCTCGCTATGCTGTGTGGGAATCTTAATGAAGATGGAGTAGTGAAAAGCAGCTAGAGAATCCTTATGTGCAGCTGGATTAGGTGGATGAAATATGGGATCTGTAAAGAGGTTTTCAAGCTCAGTGTATGTATTCCATTTTAAAACTGATTTCATCTCAGTATGTTTATGTCTTAATTGTGATGACATCTCAGTTTTTGTAACCTGTAGTAATTGGATATAATTTATTGGAATCTTCTCAATGGTAGATCTTTAAAGCTGAGATGCCGTTGTTGATTGCGTAAGGATCTGCTTGTTGCTCGTGGGACCCGGTACGTACATGGGATATACCTTTTAGCATCATGGCTCTTTGAGCTAATTTCTATCTGAGGTTGATGAAGAAAATGGTGGCAGTAATGATGGGTGGTGGTAAATCTTGAACTTCCTGTCCTTATAGAGGGGACTTTCTCAATTTCTTTGCTCGTGTCTGCTTTCCTTTCTATGGAGAATTAACTGAGTTTTTATCTGAAACAGGTTTATCCTTTTTCTGTTAATGCTGTGTAGTGTGGCAAATAGTACGTGATCAGTCAGAGGGAACTTCCTTCCCCCACTGAGCAATTTTTTAAATTTAGCCACTTTCCCTGATAATGTCACATTTATTTTTTAAAGTGTGTATGGTAAGCTTCAGTGTTTCTCAAGGGCAGAACTTCAGACTTGAATTTCTTAAATTTTTTGATGATACTAAACAAAGACTATTTTTGTTACATTTTATTGTGGTTTAATATTAAAATGGATGGACAACAATAGCAATTCTAGATTATTTGGTTTTCATAACTATTTGCACAAGAGGTATATTGCTAATTTAGAAATCTGTGCAGAGTCACTAAGCAAAATATTAGAACTAGAACATCATTTTTCTTTTAGTTACTTTTACTCTGAGACTAAGAGGCATATTGTAGTAATTTTCCCATGCCATCCATAGCATTCTCAAACTGTGGTCATGGGTAATTGTTATGAAGTTATCTTGGTAGTGAAAAGGAACAGCACAGATATGTGCCGTGTGTGTTCTGAACATGGTTACCTAATGGTAGTTTAAATCAAATACAATAAGCAGTTGGAGTATAAAGGGTACTGAAGTGAAGTTCTTAGTAGTTTAGTAACACAATTTCATTTTTTTCAACTTGCAGATCTAGAAAATTAATTAAAAGGTCACTGGAACATATAACATCCTTACTGATTAAAACCCAAACTATTTTATTAGGAATGCAGTAAATGTTTCCCCTCTCCTCTGTAATTCAACTGCCGAAAGCTGTGGATGCACATCAGGTATTTTTCTTTAAATGTAAAGTTATCTTTACGTTAATAAGTTGGGGGTAGAAAGGATCATGTACATAATGACTTAATGGAGGAGGAGCTGTTTCAGAGGCTTTCACATAGTTCCCATTACTAAGGAAACCACTTATTTTGTCTGTGCATGTTTTGAATAGATCTCTCATTTGAAGTCTGGTGCTCAAACACTGAGGACTGCGTTATAGCACTGAGAAAGAGGCAAAGGAAACAAAAGAGGCTTAAAACCACTGCATCTTTACAGAATACAGTCTAAGAGGATTGTATTACATGCTTATGACAGTGTACACATCTGTTTATATTTGAGGGATGTATATATATGTATTTTGATTTTTTTGTTCCTCTAAAACCAAAATGAAAGTTTTACTAATTAAAACATGGAAAGCAGATGTTGTTTTGCCCTGCACTTTGTATGCTTTTATTGTAAGGACACTTGAGAAATCAGGTGTACCTTTTAGGTAGTATCAAATATGTGTTCTGATTTTCAGTCACTGAAATAAAATGTGGTATTAGATTGAAGTAGAAGGAAGTGCCTGTCCAATGACAATGGCTAAAACAAGGCTGCCAGGATGTATTCAACAGTTGACCAAACCTTTGCTTGGAAAGTGAGTCTGGTCTGGCAAAATTCCTAGCTTAAGACGTGACTGCAAATACAGACCAAAACATACTTAACATTATGCTGGGGTCAGCACATTTTCGCCACGTGAATAGCACATGTATTCTGTGCTGACCAAACACTTGTATTAACAATTGAATTAAAAACCCCTCTATTAGCAATTGCGTATGCTCAGCTGATATGCTCAGAAACAAAAGGTTGCCTTAGTACAGCCAGACGAATCTGGTTTGAGGGGGTATGTTTTTAAAGTATAAGTATTTAAATACCTTGGAACTGATTCCAAACTATTCCTTAAGGATCAGAATTGTTCACAAATAAGCTGGAGGTGTCAGAGACATGTAGAAATCTAACAGATTGCCAGAGAGCTGTAGGGAAATTAAGTATGTGGCCAATAAGTGTTCTTATTCAGCATGTCCAATATGTGAATGAGTTTATGAGATAGTTTTTCTGTCAAACAGGATAGAAAACCAAAGACAAAGATGGAAATTCACAGTTTTAAGGCCTGCAAACCCCATGACTCTCTAGGGTCATGTGACACAAAAACAGTATTACAGAGAGTTAATATCCTTTGAAAATAGAAATGCATTCTATATTTTGTGTGTATGTTAATGCCAATTTATTTTGTGAAGAGCCTTAAGTTGTCAGCAGTTGATATCTGATAGATCTGATGAATAATTATTCTTAATATACGTTGCATAGTTCATGTGCCAATTTTGGTGACAGGAGATTACTTTTAAAGCTAATATGCTTCGAAGGGATTTATGTGTGTGTTTGTGTGCACAATTAATGAGCTGCCAGTCCCATATAGATTTTCTTCTTTAACTCCTTGACTGTTAAATGAGAGGGAGAATGACAGCTGCGGTAAAGCTGACATGTCCTTGGCTTGACTTAGTTGAATACTTTTGGGTGAAATAAAATAAATGTCTTTAGATTAAATAGAGATATCAGAAGTCATTTGTCTCGGCTAAGAAGTATCAATTTTTAATATTACAGAGTATTTATGTTGTTTCAAACCTGCACTGGTTATGTTTGCTTTCTACTGTCTTACTGCAAGGATTCACAACATGTCTCAAGGTACACTAAAAGCATTGCTATTCATTATCCTTAAATTTATGCTTGCAGCAAGAAATAAGATCTTCAGTGTTTGGTAATACTGACAATTTCCTTTACGGTGTAACTGGTATGTTTTCAAAAGACTGCATTCATTCAGCCTCCAACTCCCATCAGTATTATCACAAAAGAGGTTAAATCAATATTCTTTAATAAAATAACTGGGATAGGTACTCTCATAAAAAGCTAACATCTATTTTGATACAAGAGTGTCAATTTACCTGATGAAGACCAGGACCATTTGATACTGAGAGACAATTAAGAGTTAATAATTGAATTTGTAATTCTAGTTACCGAGGAAGAGGAACCGACATTTTTTAATAAGTTAATTTAAATATTTGTGTAAAAATATAATATAAAATGCAGTAGATAATATAAATAATAGTTCAGTGCCAAGTAAATTTTATGATGGCAAGGAGAAGGAGAGACAAAGGCCAAGGAGAATAGGAGAAGGAAGGAGCTTTTCCCACGATAAGCAACTCAGAGGAATATAGGAGTATCAGTCAGAAAGGCTGTTTGAACTTTAATTATAGAAATGGGATTACACTCCAACTAGTGTATGATGAAAGGTCATTTGGAGGCAATAACATGCAATGCCGCTGTAAATTGTGGGCTTATTACTTAGAAATAACTGAGGACAAGAACATACCTCTATTACTGGTCAATCAAGAAGTATGAGCTGACAGCATGGCACAGCTGTGTAAAAATGCAAATACGATCATAGGACGCACCAGGAAAGTTATTCCAGTAGCAGGAAGGAACTAGTAGCACTTTGGACACCTCATTTAGAATAATTCATTCAGTTGTGGTTCTGTGCTTGAAAAAAGATGTGAACTCAAACCGGATCACATGCAGTTAAATACTGTTCAGATGACAGTTACAGAGCCCACGTTACAGAGGGGTTTATGAAACCTTGCCTTGTATAGTGTAGGAGAGTCAGGGGGAACATAAGATTCCTGCTGATAAATACATCCTGCTGGTACACAATGAGGTAGAGCAAGCCAAATAACAAAATGTGTAACTGACTGTGATTAAACTTAAGTCTGGATATTAGAAAAGTTGGGTTTTTTCTTCCTGTTTGAGTCATCACATCCTGGGACATGTTTCCATTGGAAATACTTTCAGTAGAAAAACAAAACCAAGAGCAAACCAAAACAACCACAACCCAGATGAAACCAGCCAGTAACAAAAGACTGTTTAAAGACACTGATTGCTACTGATATTATTAAAGAGGTGTATTTACAAATAGCTGGCTTCATGCATAGGGAAAAAGGAGCTAAACTTAACATTTTAGGAAGACCTTTCCAGTCCTTTTCAGCTTACCAATGATAAACCCTACTTAGCAGATTTCTGTATAAATCCTTCTCTTGTTCTAAATTCTATTAAACTGTTTTGATACTCTTGAATATTTGTGAGCATGGGAATTTCTAACTCCCCAAGTGGTGGGAATTCTGACTTTTCAGTGATAAACCAGCTTTTATCAGTATTTACCCCAGCAAGTATAAATAAAGCAAATATAAGTTTAGTAATTTGCATTTTCTTACTGTTATAAAATAGTGGTTTAGCTATCCTTACATGCTAATAGTTGCGTGGCACTGCAAAAAGTTCAGAAGAAAAAAGGAAACTAATATCTATATTATAGTCTTTGACTTCCGCTTCTCTAGATAGTTCTGGAACAGTAATTCCCTTGATAATATTCTCTAAAACAAATTGTCATCCAAAGGCCTTAGATTTTACCCAAAATTTTGTTCCCATCTGCAACTTTGATCACTAAATAGAAACCTCACTCTCTTCTTCAGGTAATATTTTCAGTATCTTCTGCTGAAGGTTTTTTGGTTACTGTGACAGATAATTTAAGTTCCGGTACGAGGAAGTCATAAAAAGCCTTATATGCACAAAAAATGCATATAAGCCTCCCTATCATCTTATGTGCAAAATCCAAATGCCTGAAAATTACCTAACTTTTTTTAGTGTGATCTTTTAGCACTCTCAATTTTGCTGACATCTGCTTTTTCTATGAGTATCTGTGAGAAATAACTGTAATAAATCCACTTTTTAGATACATCTGTATTTCTTCCTTGGGCCTTAGGTTGAATTTCTCTTTAGCTAATAGGTCACCTATACGTTCAGCCATCTCCTGAAGTGGCTTTAATAGGCAGGTACATTAACTCATTTCATATCTTCCCACAGAGAGATATTCATCAAGGTAACATATTGATGATGGAAGAGCGTATTTTCCTCATTACTGCGAATTCGAATGTTATGCCAAATAAGCTTTCAGGAACCGGAACACAGATAGATATGGCCTAATGAAATAGTGATAACATTCAAACTGGAAACCCAACAAGTTAAAATGCATGAGTCGGAGGGGGAGAAATCAAACTGCTGATTCATTCTTATATTTTCCTAACTGTACTCTCAGGCCACATATTTTTATCATGGCTGCTGTGATGTCAAATGGAGAATATTGAACTACACATAAAGGAGACTCAATATTGCCATTTACAAATGTGCCTCAAGAGTAATCTAAATGGTGAATAATTTGGTATGTCAGGCAGGAGCACTAACTTCTGACCAGGAGAGGAGATTCTAGTAATTCCATTAATTCCACTAACCCCTCCTGAGACCGTCCTGGTCCTGGGTGTGAGTGCAGCTACTTTTGGAGGGAAGCCAAACTCTTCATTGCTGCCTACACTGCATTTCAAAGCCTTTAATTGAATATTCCTAACAGAGCTAACTATAAATTACCTTAGGCTTTGAATCTCACTTTCCACTGATTCATCTTCCCCGTGCCCAGACTTTCCCTCCTCTTTGTGGTTGCGCAAAGAACATAGAATTGCTTTCTCCCACCTCGCTCCTAATTTTGAAGAAAAGCAGTCCACCTTTCATTTCTCTGAAGCCTTCCCTGCTGACTGCTCAGATCTTTGTCCTTGCTATAGCTTCTGTCCAGAGGGATGGAGTTTTCAGTCTTCTGCTTCCTCTTCAAGGTGTCTTATGCATCAGAACACTTTCAAAGTTGTCTGAGTGTAGGCTGGCCCTCGTTGCTTGCGTGGGATCTATTCTTCCTTTGGCTGTTGCAGAAAGACTCCTGTATTCTTGGTTTAAAGACCCCTCTGAAGTAGTCTGCTTTGGTAGGGTTCAACACATGGCCCATCTGACCCCAGGATGCAGCTGTCAGCCCAAGACCTGGTTCGTAAGACCGTGCTTATGTGGGTTTCCCTTCTTTTCAATATAGACTGTGCATGGGGCAGGCAGGAGGAATACTTGTGGATAAAGTGCTGCCTGATCAACATCTGCCCCCCTCACTGCAATGCTCCTGGAGTCAGCCGCTGCAACCCCATTTCTCAGTTCATACTGTGGGAAGGTGAAACCATGGGTGCAGCCCATTTTTCTTCTTTTTGGTGGAAGAGAGGGTCAGAAAGAGATGCAGCAAGGCATATATTTTATGGGTAAATGCTGTGAAAGCTTGTAAGGCAAATAAATTGAAAGGTCAGTATTCCGGCTTGGATGAACTGGTGAGAGAAGCTTTTATGTGGCATATGCCAGTATGACCTTTTCCTTGCCCACGATCAGCACAGCTCCAAGGGTTCTAGGGTGATTGAGGGCCCCAAATATCCAGTGTCTCTCTGTGCAAATTTTCATACTGTTCTGCCTTGAATAAATTTTGGTTCTATAAAGCTTGAAGATATATGTTCAGAATTTACTAAAACCCATTTATATATTTATTTACAAATTAGGCTGACATCTTCAGTATATTTATGGTCAACACCTATTTCTGTGTTTTAAATAAATGCTCTGCAGATAGCTTTTTTTTTAAAGTGACTCTAAAATTTTATTGTCTTGGCTAAGGAGACGTACAATATGAATTATTATCCTTATTCTTTGCAGTTTTTATGGTTCTTCTGCGTCAACCTAAATGACAAAGTCTTTTCAAAGAAAACCCAAATAACAACAAATTCGGCCTCTTTTTTTTTTTTCTTAACACACAAATCATTAAAGAGTTAAGATGTGCTAATTAACTGGCTTCAACACAAAGCAACAGGCAGGGTCCAAAAAGGTCCAGAATTTAAAACAAATGTCCCACCACATGAGCTGTCTCTTGCACAGGTTTGTAACTGTGAATTACTAGCTTTGCCTGTATTAGTCTGGGCATAAATGTGTCACAACCTTTAAATAGTATGATTAATCAGCCCTTTCAGAAGAGCTCCGGTATTAGAGAGCTCGATAATACATGGCAAATCTTTTTGTTCTGAGAACCATACTTCTATTATTTTACCTGTGTGTAAATCCTGTGAATATTAAAATCTTCACAGGCTTTTTAAAGGGTTTAAAGAAAACGAGAAACTGCTTTTAATCAATGAAAGGCTACAGGTCTTTATTTTTTGAAAGCATTCAATACGTTCTATAAACACATACCTCACCTTTAATACTACATAATTCTCTATTTCAGTAGTTCAGTGGGATAATGCACTGGCTCTCTAAAGAGCTTGTGGAAATGAAACATTTAGCAATAGCAACATGGGGCTTATTTGCTGGCTAATTTGCAGTAATTTATTGATAACATCTCAAGGAAACATGGAATCATTTTCACTTCCATTGACAAATCATTCCAAAACATACTTGTAGGGAATGAGATAGACTCTGTAATAAAATGTTTTACATTATGGGCTTCAGAATTAAAGTTTTATAAACAGAAATTTACTACTGGTTTTCCTGAAACCATGAAAAATGTGAAATGGTGGCTTTCATGGTAGTGATTACTGCGTATGCTGTGGTCACTTTTCCAAGGCATATTGTAAACTTTACTATTATACACTTGTAAAGCAAAATAAGCTAAAAATAAGTAATAGTGAGGAAAGTATATAAGTGAAAACCCAGGTAAACTGTTGGTTTTGTTGAAGAGAGTTTTGTGAATTATTGATTTCAGTGTGATCGGAATTTCACGTCTTGGTTTTAGCAATATTAGTACAAAGCTATTCCAGAAAGGAGGAGAGGAAAGAGGTTAGTTTTAAGATGTGCAGCTCGTGAACAGTTAATTTACTGTATATGTTCCTGGATGGAATTTGCCATAACGCTGGTTATGGCAATAACCATAACACACACATGTGCATGCATGTGTGTGTGCACATATGCATTTCTAGTGCATTTGGATTTAGATAACACAAGCATATCTGCAGATGGGATGATCCCATCTTCCATCTGCTTTTAGCCTGCGTTGGACAAAAGACATTAGACGAACCTTTGGCCTGACTAGGTTCAAATCCTTTTTCCATCTGCATTTATTCCACCTTAAGGATTTAGTTCCTTATAGCTAAGATATTCTTCTATTTACTGTTTTCGCCTTTCATGCTGCACCTTGTTATCACATGAGCCTGTTTCCAGTGACTTGGGAATTTGAGCCAGATACTAGAGTTTGTTAGTCATCCTCACACTTTTATATATATACATGTAAACAAATTTTATATAGTATAATAAATAGAAGTAAATTGTAGATGTGTGCATATTAGTGCATGTCTTCATTCCCCAAAAGGCAGGTTGGCTCCAAGCAGTGGTAAATCATATAACACAGTACAACACCATGCGAAGATACAACCATACATCCAAAAAAGGGTTTTGAAAATGCTTAATTAGCCTAATTCTAAGTAGCTTGAAAGGAAGACCATACTGATCCGGCAGTACGGCTCTGAGTTTCAGACGTGTCTCTCGACATTGTACAAGGTGCTTTTGAATTAAGCTCCAGTGTGATATGAACTTCTTTTTCCTAGCAATACAAACTCACAAATTTTCCAGCTGTATCATGTTGCTGTTCACTTATCAGATTATGAAAAGAGCCATTTGCTTAATGGGCCAAAGAAAGAAAATGATATTGTTTTGCGTGATGGATGATTATTTCTCTCGATTCTGAATCTTTTTATTTTAAAAATTGGCTGATTAAATACTTGCTTTAAGTTTAGGATTTCAGTCCATCTGTAGTGCTGCTTACATTGTTGGATAATAATGATGTTTTCAGATTTGTGTTTAAACATACAAAACAAAAGACACTATGCCACAAGTAGAGCACAAATATGCCACCTTTGCACAAAACCAAGTAGCTTAAGTATCAGGCTTATGACCATGAGCATCAACCTGCTTATGTATTTAAAATCTATATTTAGTTCATTTCATGTAATTGTTTATAGCCTTCACCCTGTTTATGGCATATCTCTTCAAACAATTACAGTTTTTTTCTTTTGTTTTGTGAATTTTCTTTCAAAATACAAAATTCCTTTTGAAAGAATTTGTTTGGGGCAGATATGTTCTAGCTGTCTTTCCATTTCTAACCTTACTTTCATGTCAGAACACTGAGACAATATATTCAGTGTAGTGAAAAAGCTATTCTTCGGACTTGGAAGATGTATTGAAAAAGCGTGATTTGGGGTAACTTTCTTTGACAATCTGCTCAGTTAAACCTTTCTGTAATTTTTAGTTCAGTGAAGAAAAATCTACCTTCACCTAATGTAGACAGTTTTGAAACTGTCCTCATTTCATTTATGTTTCTTATTGCAGTTCATTTCCTTATGTAAAATCTGATACTATATTGTCCTATACTTGACTCTCAAGTTTTCTGGGTTATGAGAGTAGTCTTTTTTGTGTCTTTTCCTTTTTGTTCATCTATTTGAAACATAACCATGTTTTTTAATATGCTTTACAACATTTTGTCCAAACAATTAAATAAATGTGGCTAAACATGTATAGAAAATGCTGTTTCTGGTACTATTCTGAAGATTTCTTACAACGCACACTGCTTTGCTTTAAAGAGGTTTATACAACTTATCTCCCTAGCTCTCTACGTTGCGCTGTACCTTGTGCACAGGAAGCAAAAGCTACATGCAGAGTCAAGAATTTAATGTGAAAGTCAAATGAATGTCTTGTTAAACTAATACAGTCAAAAGTGAGTGATGCAAAGTACAACTATAAGGCGATGTATTCAGGTAGGTTGTATACTGTTGTATATCATATAGTGATGGACGTTACACAAAATCTTCAAGCAGGTAAAGTCAATCTTTTATGTAAACTTGCAGTATTTTGTAATGATATAATAGTCACTGCATATCAGATATTTAATTCCTGATGTATTTTTATTTCTAATCCTAGAAGTGTCTTTTGGTTAACTTGTCAACCTGTGATCTACAGCACTGGTTTCAGTACTATATTTTTGATGCCTTAAAAATTGACTTTGTAGAAAGTTTTAATTTACACTGAAATAATAGTTTGTCATAAAGTGTTCCAAGGGGTAAGTTGCATACTAATGTTTGTTTGAATTATTTACAAAAATGTGAAAAAGGTAGTAAAAAATGGCAAGATGGAGAAAGGCAGCAAAATTATGCAATATATTTTCTATCTGATGCTAGGGTTATTCCAGAATTCTTATTGTGCAACTTATAAAATTTCTTTTAAAAATGAAAAAAAGGTGGAGCTACAGTATGAGCTGAGAATGATACCTGAGTAAGATAGAGAAAGAGAGATATATATAAAAGAGACTCTTATTTCTAAATCAGGAACACATTCAGTGTAGACAAATAACTTGGAATTTACAGAATCAAACGCTCAAAGTGTGCCACTATGTTAGAGAACAGCCTTGTGCTTATTTTCCTAGGACAATGGACAAATAAATAGGATAGCAAAACTTTTCTTCTTTCTGACCCTACTTGGAGTTCACAACTAAGATGAACAATGGATAGCACTGCTGAGCATGCATAAAGCAGGTGTGTAGTTAGGGAATGTAAAGGATGAAAAGATGAAAAGTGTGCTGAGGCACATCAAGTTGCCCTAGATGAGAATTTTTTTAATTGACTTCTGTCTTCAGTCAGTATTTATACACTGTCAGCACTTAAACTGCAGGTCGGAAACTTTGCTTGCTTGATCTCCTCCCCATAACAAGTTATTTTTAAGGTGAATAAATGATTTTGTTTATTTTCATAAAACAATTATGTTAACTGTGAGCACCTCAGAATAGAACAGAAAAGTTGCAGTACTTAACTGGAATTTTAAATAAGCAAAAGCGCTAAAATTATTTTAAATTGAGGTGGAACAATAACAACATTTTCATTGGCAAAACTTCCTTGATTGCTATTTGCACAATTACTTGCAGCAGCAATTGTAGTGTGTATGGTTGACAAAGGTAGAATGCTGCCATTAAAATAGAAAAAAAAAATGTTAAGTGGCTCAGGAGGAGATAAATTTGTTAAGTCTTAACCCTGGAATCCATTCCACAGATTCACAACAATACTTCGCATGTAACAGAAGACTTAAGAACATCAAAAATTCACCTGCCAGGTTGACTAAACAAACCTCGTTACTTCTAGAAGTTCCATCCCTTACCTTCCCCCTTATTACTGTTTTATCTGTCATCTCTTCCTGTATTAGTATTTGGCACATGTTGTCTGTTATTGTTTTTTCTTCCAAGTAAAGAAAATTTATGTGCAGGCTAAGGATATATTTTGGTACTTTTAATACTCATTTTGAAAAGTTAATTGTAACTCCTCTTCTTTGTGTGTTTATCAGTTTTGAAGAAGTGCTGATTGGAGTGGAGTTTGCAAGGTGTACAAATTCTGGCCTTCAAGAAAACACCACTTACTTCTTTTAATAACTTTTCTGTATGACCAAAAGGTTAATTGTGTCAGAACCTGTTCTCCGTTCTCAAGTCATGCAATAATGGTGGGACATTTTTCTCAGCTGCTACCCTGGACATATACATAGAGTTAATTTCACAAGTCTTCTCACTCTACTGCCTTCTGTCCTCATTAAAGTTTCATGCCTTTTTACAGCAGAAGTTTGTCTTTATAGAAATAAATAATTAAGTCATAAATATTTGGACAAGACACCTTATTCAATGGCATGTTTCTATATCAGCAAGCATGCCTGCATTCTAACACGACAAGGTAGTGAATGTCTATTTCGGTGCTGCAGGCTGGTGTCCCAGTATATTCCTTCTTCTCTTTTGGGCTTCTTCGGAAGTAAAAGCGTAATTTCCCCGAAACTTTTCTAATTGACCACTGGGCAATCAAAATTACCATAAGCTCACATTGTGGAATCTGGCTGAGTTAATCATTTAAATCTTCCCAACTTCTAAACACTTTTCAAGCATTTAAATCGGCATATTGTTTTTAACACCGTTAGCATTCCTTTTGGTTTATGGTCAGCAACTCAAATACTTCGCTTAGTTATTAATACTGCTAATTATTAGTTTGTATTAAAATTCTATAGAGATAAAAGAGCTGAGGGGAAGAGATGCAAAAGAGAAGTGCTGCATAGTTCTGCCTTCGTGCCTCTCTCCTCCTTGCTGCATGTTGCCATCACACAGTGCACGTGTGCGGTCACTCAGTGTGTTTCAGGCAGTTGTTTGCGCTGAGGTGGGTCCAAGCAGATCTGGTCCTCTCAGAGCAGCAAGCTCTTACCAGTCTGGTCTGGGCTGTAAAACCACCTTTGCAGATTTACTTGCTGCCTGTAGTTTTTCCAGTGTTTTGCCATCAGGAACAGCATTCCCCAGCCCCTCCGTGGGCTCTCCTCCTCCTCCTTTTACCCTTCACATGCTGATGATGGTGCTCTGACCCTAAGAGCATGCTGATATTTGATACTGGCAACCGGTGAATGGTGGTCTGCTTGCTTAGCACCCTGAAGCAGTGGGATGAGTGATGGATCCAATAAGTGCTGGAGCCAGGAAAAGTTGAAGGCTAATAGTGAAGAGAAGACCATGGCAATCAGCTGTTAGACAGGCTGAGGCTAGTGCAGAACTACAGGGCAATGCCTCCGGAGCAGGCTGACGTCTCCAGATTACGTCGCTGTTGAAAGAAGCACATCCCCCTTTCCTGAATTTGTTTTCACCCTGACGTGGACTGTTGGCAGAAGAACTTGTATGATAAACCGAATAGGGGAGTCATTACAGCTGAAAAAAAGCGGTTTTTCCCCCTTCTTGGATTAGTTAAATTCATATTAGTGCTACTGCTGAAAGAGGTTCGTATGGAACTGTCGTTCAACTTGCAGGCATAAGAAATATTTCTCTGAGCATAAAAATAAAGGCTGGGAAACTGGCTGGTAGAAGAAGATGGGAAAGTCAGATCAGGAAAGTCAGAGAAGCAAGGGTGAGTGAAACAAAATTGTATAGTACAAAGTCTAATTAGGAACTAATAAGATTTTTCTGTTATAAGCTGGGAGTTATAATTGAAAGTGTCAGAGGAAGAGAGAGATCTGGCTTTATTAGTCTCAGAGTGACTAAAGCCATAAATGTGACATGGCAATGAAAAAAGACAAGTGTAAAGATATATCAGGATGTATTACAACATTTTTAGGAGAAAAGAGAAAATATTAAAGGCAATATACATGGTACTAGCAGATTCTCATCTGGAATTCTGTTTGTAGTTTTGATCATTTATTGAAACATGAATTTTAAAAGGAAGAGGTGCAAGATGGGTAGCTAAAGTTGGGGAAATAAAGCCTCTGTCTTACACAGGTATTATGAAAAATTCTCATTATTTATCCATGTAGAATAAAGAAATTGTACTCTCTTTTCATTCTTCTCAAAGAGAAAAGCACAGGCAGAGTAAGAATGTCTGTTTAAACTGTAGAACAATGTTAGCAGAAGAACAAATATGTGTATGCTGGCACTGATGACTTATTTTGTAGAAATGAGAGACAATAACCATCTACGAGTGAGATTCTGAATTGTGTTGTGTGGTTGTGCTGGGTTGGTTCTTTGTCCTAGTACTAGGAAGCAACTTGACAATTTTGTCACATGAAATATATAAAATATGTAATTGTCAACCAAAAGGTTCTTTCTTTCTAAATTAAAAAGTTTTAATCCCCTCCTCCTCCCTACTGGAAATGCTGGAGGATGGAGGTAAAGTGGGAGGAACTGGGAACATGCCTCTTTCATTAGAAGAAAACAATTGGTTATTTTTTTCTAATTATTATATCTAGTGAGGCAGAGGTTATTTCCTAGGACATGAAAGACAGATTTTCTGAGTGAAAGTTTTATATTGCAGCAATTCCTCTCTTAAGCCTTCGAAGCACAAAAAGTCAGGCTATATGAGGGCATGTATAATGAGAAATGTAGTCTTCTTTAAGAGATGTAAGCAAATAAAAAAATTCAATTTGTTCAGTAGCTCATAGCATCTATGCAACTGATAAAATAAACAATATATCTGTTTTCCATTCATAATTAAGCTACACTAAAAATAGATGGAATATATCTTTGATATCTTCTGCTTTTTTGAATAGATTACACACAAATAAGTATTTTCTATGGTTTATTATAGAATATTTTTGCATTGGTGATAGAGGTGTTGGCATGTTCTAGAAGAAAGATGAGGCAGTAGTGACCACTGAACAGCTTCCTCCCTACGACAGGCATGTGGACTGTTGCTTTCAGAGAAGTGACCAGCATAAAGAACATGTATATGAAATGCATAAATTCCTCTAAAAACTTCCTTAAAAAGGCGAAGATGTCTACATGTTTTTCTGCATGTCAAAGTTTCCACCAAACTGTACATACTCTCAGGTATAACACTCACATTCATTTTTATAAATATACACTCATTCCAACATGCATCATTGCATGTTCGTCAGCCCAGTCTTGCAGAGAACAGTCTGTACCAAGTAAGTTCATAGTCAACTTCAGGTATGACTGTCAACGCACATGAAAAACATGAGTTCCTATAGTTGCTAAGTACATCCTGGGTTTTTTTCTCTGAAATGATAGAGAATTTGAATGTATCAGTTCTCTAAGTGCTCTGTATTTGAACATTTTTTGTGCACAAAAAGGAATAATGCATGTTTTTATCTGGCCCTAACTCCACTAAGCACTTGGGCTCCATTCAAGAAAGTATTCCGAGCCAAGAGAGCCTGTTAGCACATGCTTAAATGCTTTGCTGAAGCATGGCCAGTTAGAGCAGATTGCCAACATTTCATGTCACGAGCAATAGTCTACTCTTACTTACATTCATCTACCTTCACTGCAGTCGATAGCTTTGCTTAATGCAGTTACTGCTACCATGCAGTTAGGAGTCTTTTACAAAGCAACTCCTTTAGCTCATAAGCTGTTTAGAGCACTGCCTGCTTTCTCTGTTTAGTTTGGGGGCCCCAGATCTCCTTTTGGACCTCTGGTTGCATAGTAATAGTAATCTAGCTAGTAATTTAAAATATCTTTAAAGTGTGTAGGTATAATGTGGCTGAGTGACAAAAGTTGCTTAAATTTTTTTCCCTTGCTGCAGTGCATTTAGATTTGTAATATTAATATTTTATTAGAGCTGTCCTTCTGTATTTAAAATGTATTTTGTCAGCACAGTGAAGTTAGTTTATGATGAGCATTAGTTTATGATAATCATTCAAAACCTCTGAGTTAATTGTTTAATTAAACAGCAATGCAGGCCAATATTGTGTCTCTGGTGGTTAGACAGAGAGGTGGGTCCATTCCAGAGCAAGGTCTGACTCACAATTCCATAGTGGGAATGAAAGATAACATTGGCTATAATGTTTGTGTATAGTATAATAAACCCTTTGTATGCATTTTAAAAGTTTGTTGATGAGCACAGAAGTGTAAATGTAACTCTCTGTGGACAGAGGCTTAAGACCTGGTCTTGGGAAAAATTTGATCTGGATAATGTTTGTGCAGTGTTCATCTTTTTTTTTGTGAGTGTTGTCAGTACTGGGTCTGTCACTATTGTCTGTTAAAGAGATTTTGGTTCATTAGATAAAAAGCTAAAGCTATATTATGCAAAAAACACAGATTAATTAGTAGTTAATAATCGTTTGTTTTAATTCTCTTTGTCACTTGTGAACATTCTCTTGCTTGTTTCTCTTAAAAAAATGCTATTATACTAGAATAGGTGAAAAAATGAGTGTTCACAATATTCTGGCTTTCTTACCTTTTAAATTTTCTAGACTGTGGTCAACAACGCTGTACAATGTGTAAGTGGCATTTAATTCTAACTGCAGTGTTCTCATTAACATTAGGTAAGGAATAAAGATAATTATATTAATTTCTGAGATATGGACTTGACTAGGACCTGTAGGTTCAGTCTCTTGATGGTGGACTTTCTACATGGTCTCCTTCCTTTTCCTTTAGTCCTCATCTGTTGAAGAACTGTGGGTATAAGCTTGTTTACTGTGATGTGCCAAAAATCATACTAGTGACAATAACTGAATTTTGTCCTTATTTGTCAGAAACAGTCCACAAACCCAATCTACATGTTCGAGAGTCAAAAAGTGAGACTCATGCAGGAACAACAATTTGTGTATATTACACGGCAGTCTTCAGAGTTGCTTACTACTGAAAATCTCTTTTCCTTCTTTCATTCTCCTCACAGACACTCACACAGTTTTTCATGAGGTTGCTACTGCAGTCATGAGCCCTCCTTGTATCAATATTCCCTAGCATAGTGTCTTCTAATTTTACTCATTTTTACTCTTCTAATGTTACTATTCTTTAGACTGAGGACTTTTCATTCTCCGTCTCCTGTAAAACACCAGCAAGGCCCTTTTGGCCATCGCATCAACCCATTTGCTTTGTTCATAAATTCATACGGTACTTTGCATATGACACATTGCCATAACGTGTTCTGCTAGTACTGATCACCCCATCAGAAAAAGTAAAACCCCAATGAATTGCCTCATCCTTAAGCGTTACACTCTGTCAAATAATTTTGTTATCTGTATGTGAGAAAGCCATATTCTAACAGAAATAAAAGTTGAAGCTCTCATCTTGTGTCACAATAGCTGCCTATTTTATTGGAAGTGAAGTTTGATTTAGCTTCAGGAATGCTGGCCTATATATCTTTGCCCAGCGGTGCGAGAAAGGGGTCTCAGATGAGTACTAAATTTTTTGTAGAACGTCTGCACAACTTACACATGTAAAAATTTATAGTGATGTTTTCATTAGTTGTCTTTCTTTTGAAAGGGAAACTACTGCAAATTGCTTGTGACTGGGGTGACATCATGAATTAGAAAGGACATGAATTTAATCTCTCATAGAGGCAGCTGTGTCTGGTATTTTAATATGGTTTTGGAGAGAAACAAAGGAAGGCTAATTAATGTGTTTATGTAAATTCTACAGATTACAGTGTTTAGCCACAGTCAGTTCTTCTTTACCATGGGAGGAAATGATGGTTGTCCTGTCCATGTCTGTTGCAGTGATTTAGGGCCTACCCAAACAAATCATTAAAAAACTGCAAATGCTCTGGTTGCTAAAGACAAAAGCAATTAAACAACAGGCTGATGAGAAGAAGCTTCTGGCAAAATAATTTTATACTAAACGAAGAAAGAAAGAAAGATTTCAATTCAGTTCAGGTGCTAAGTAATTGAATTGCAAAACACAGTGCCACATTACCATGACCATAAAACAATAAAGTTTGTTCTGTGGTAACTGAAAAAAATTCTTAAGGTTGATAACACTGGCAAATACAGATGTACCACTGAGAAGCATACTTTCCTTTATGGAACCGATGAAAAGCCTTGTCTACTTGGTTAAAGGTCTTTTCCTACTATTTCGGTTTTGTATTTTCAGCAGTGGTAGTAACAGAGGCTGAGCCATTGGGAATAAGACTTCAGTGACCACCTGTATTATTGCTACCATGCTCAGCAGACTTAGAGCATTGGTCGCATGTCGCTACGCACACCATGAGATGTGTAAGCTATTGTTTATATCTTAATAATTTTGGACCTTTAAATTTTTAATCTGTAACGTAGAAATAATCTTTTTTTTCAGTTTTATTTCTCTGCAAACCTGTTTCTAAGGTGAACAGTTTTAAGCATTCCTAATTATATTACTAGTGGTCTAGCTTTTGTTAAAATCAATGCTAAATTAATTGACATGAACAATTATAATTAATTAAAGGAAGGAAAATATGAAATGTAAACAATTTAGTTCTAAGATTCAAATGGAAATACCAGACCTTTCTCTAAAATTCAAATGGAAAAACTAGGTGACAGAAACTCCATAGAAGCCAAGCAAACACTAAAAAAAATGAAGTTTTGCAAAGATGGTAAGAGAAATATATTATGGATTTCTTAAGACCAATATTTATACCATAAAAATCATTATACAAAAGATTAAGAGAGACAGAGGAAATACTTTTTGCTTCCTTTGGGTCAAATTTGGCACACTGTTTTGGCTAAATATGATAAAATTCAAACCAGCTGTGTAGTTTTTTTTTTCATTTTTACATACTGCCTGAGTTTCATTATAAAGCAGCAGTTACATTAGCTTGTATTTGAAAATACCAAAGTGAGGTTGATAATCCTCCATGTCTCTTACAATAGAGGCAGAGGTCACTATGTTTTATTTTGTTCCTAGATGCACCATCCATTGACGGAATCTCTCTAAGAATGATCTCACTACTTACATTTAATGGTGGGATGTCTTTCATCTCAAGGTAGCATTTCTGAATTTATTGTAGTTATTTGCTCCCTTTGATGATACTCCAGGCTTAATATCCTATTTTTACTGTCTTATCCTGTTTCACATTCCAACATTCTCCAAAATGCATACAATAATTCAGTATTTTTCAAGAGGCAGAAAAGTGACAAGAACTAGCTCTTCTGTCTGGGTAAGTTGTGATTTATTCCTTCTCAATAGTTAATATTTCATCGGTGTTAAGCTGGAGGGGAGAATCCCAGGCTTAACGCTGTTTTACGGTACCCCAGTGAAGCTATCTTTGTACTTTGTTAAACGTGCATTTGGACTGACTTTATTTCACTAAAAGTAGGATTTTTGCGGTTGGGTTTTGCCTATGCCAATTACATGGCACTTGCAATGTGTTACTTTGTCATGACAGAGGGATCAGTGTCATTGGGACAGCCTTGGGAACGGGGTGCTCTGGCTGCTAGTTGAAATTAGGCCAAAGAAAGAAACAAATACAAAAACTTGCAATGAGATGAAATTTTCTTTTGCACAGTGTTACATTTTTATGAAGTGAAAAATCAATATGTAGAGGAATGTTAATTTTATTGCATGTTGAAACTTTAATGGAGTGAGAGAGCTTGACTTACTGCAGCTTTGGCTGGAATAAAGATAGTTGGGCTGAGTGTGCTGTAGTCCTCCGAGCTGCTCCTTTCCCAGGTGTGCCATATTTAGGTTTTGCCTATTGCTGCAAATTGCCACTTCATTGGTTCTTGCTGATACTAAAGATCCATAGATGACATCTCATTTCACTCTAAAATTGAAATGCCTTTAGATCACTTTACATTAGAAGCTGTAAAGACTTTAAGTTTTGGTTACCAAATGTGGCATTATTAAGTAAAATTTAAGTGTTTTATGCCTCTGTAGATTTTGATAACGTAATTATTCACTTTCCTTACTGTCTGAAATCTAGAAATATTTAACTAGACATAAGATCAGTCATATAGTCGATCAATATATGGAATTTTCATATTTGAATAAACTGTTTTCTGTCTGCTAAAGATTGTTTAGGCTTGGCTTTGTAGCAGATAATTTGCAATTCATCTACTCTCAGGCTAATGCTGTACAGGGTCTGTTCCACAGATAGCTGCTGTTATGCATTTTTTTTACTCCTACGTGATATGAGAGATCTGCAGAATTCTGAACAGGATTATAAATGTATCTGATGCTAATTTCTAGCAGGCTTGAGCTATTAAGCAGTTTGACTGCCAAACAATGTTAAGGTAGAATATTTTTTTAAGGAAAGAAAAGAATACCCTAATGTGGTGTTATGTAGCCATCAATAGTAACTGTTTCTTGAGAAGGAAAAAAGTTAAATTGTTAGATGTCTCTAAGTACTCTCACCTACTTACTTTTTATGAATTCTTGTAGTCTGGTTTCAGCTAAGATAAGTAGTAGGAGTACATAGAGACTGTATGAAACATTTGTCCATGTGTTATTTCCAAAGCAAATATTCCTGTGTAATACCAGGCATCACTTTGTACATGTATATGGGAAATGTGGATCTTGACTTCTGTGTTTGTATGTCTAGTATTTCTGTATTTATTCTTTAGATTAGCATATATATACTTGCTGATACTTAATGAGACTAAGTCATCAACTTTTTAATGATTTAGAATTAATTGCTACATTTGTTATAATTTTATTAAATGAACCATAGAAAACAGGACTAACTGACCTCCTGAGGTTGCTGCTAATACAGCTACCTCTCATCAATATAGAAACAGCTTTATCTAAATTATATCTGACATTTTTCTGCCTAAACCACTCAATAGCTTTCAGTGACGGAGTGGTTTAAGCTAGACGGTATGTCCTGAATTTACTTATGTGAAAGCACAGGAGTCAGTACCAAAAGTCTAAATTCATTAGGTTGTAGAATAATCTTTTTTTTTTTATGGCTGCTATTAACATTTAAAAATAAATTACAGTCGTTCCATAATGAGAATAAAATTAAAAAGAAAAAGTTGTCTTTTCTGGCAGAATCTGTTTTGATTCCAGACTACTATATAATGAAGATAGTTTATAATTTAGTATTTTGCAGATGCTGCATTGCCATGTGGATCTATTAGACACAAGTTTTTACTGTTGCATGGTAGAAATCAGGTCATTTCGTATCAGACTGTAGGTGCAATGGCATCCAAACATACATAAATCAATATCCCAAAAGGTTGTTGAGGATGATTCTATGATGAACAAAAGTGAGGATGATGGAAATTTTGTTTTAAGAGGGAAACAGGAAATACATGTTTATATTATGCATACATATATTTAAGTGTGTGTGTTTATATATATGTGTCTATATATATGAGGTTCAAATCATGTATATTCCAGTTATACATTAAACACTCAATGCTTAGGACACTGAGTTGCTGGATTGTGTCCAGAGAAGGGCAACGAAGCTGGTAAAGGGTCTGGAGCACAAGTCTTATGAGGAGCAGCTGAGGGAACTGGGATTGTTTAGGCTGGAGAAGAGGAGGCTGAGGGGAGACCTTATCACTCCCTACAACTACCTGAAAGGGGGTTGTAGTGAGGTGGGTGTTGGTCTCTTCTCCCAAGTAACTAGTGGTAGGGCGAGAGGAAACGGCCTCAAGTTGTGCCAGGGGAGGTTTAGATTGGATATTAGTAAAAAATTTTGGATATTGTTGGATATTAGTGTCCACTTCGGGACATGGTTTGGTGCGCATGGTGGTGTTGGGTTGATGGTTGGACTTGATGATCTTAGAGGCCTCTTCCAACCTTAATGATTCTATGATTCTATGATTCTATGTTCAAATTATATTTATGCAAGATATATAAATATATTTTAATAAAATAAATGTTTATATACCAGCTAAGAGATTAGGAGAGAATTGTGACATGTGAAATATTTTGCATATGTAAAGACCAGAGACAGGAAGGAATATGCTGGGTGTTCAGTAGGACATTGTATATTAAAAACAGAAAATGTAGGTGGAATCTTGGGTAAAGCTTCTTCAGAAGTATATATTAAGTGGAAATAATCTCCCAAGAGGAGTGGTAAAAGTCCTATTGCTTAACACATTAAAAACATTACTGGTAAAATACTAGAAAATGTACCATGGAGAGCAATCTTGCTCTGGTGCAAAGACAGAATAGTTGGCCTGCTAGGCATTGTTATCTGTAATACATATGATTATATTTTTTCTATTCAGATTTTAAGCACTTCTTTTTAAAAAGTCCTGTTCTATAGACAATATTCTAAAAGGGTGTACTGGGAAAAGGAAGTAATGTAGAAAAAAGACAGCATTCATTTCATGTGCATTAATCAAATATGCACCCACTATGCTAGTACTTTCCCAACAATGAAAAACACTGTTGCCTCCCTATACAGAGGCAAAGATTATAAAATGAGGAATAGGAAGAAATTATTTATGTGCACAATGTATTGCTTTGCTTTAAATGGCGTTAGATCCTTAGGAGTAATTTTCATGTGGCTTTTATACAGATATTTTAATATGAGCAAATGGAAGTCACTGGGACTGAACATGAAAAAAGACGCTTACAGGGATTGTATAAAGAATATCTTAATTAAAGTTATGATTCAGTAAGAGATTAAACCAATGTATCTACCCATAAGCACATGAGAATTTTAATTGACTTCAGTAGGTCAGTAAGTTGTTGATGTAAGGCAAGTATTTGGGCACATTGGGGCCCACTAGTTATTGTTGAGGTCTAGTAAGATGTTTGCCTAACAGTATAATACAGTATTGGTACCTTCTTCATATTTGGTAAAGATACAAAAATGTGTTTGGAGCAGGCATCCCTTCCTCCTTTTCAGAAGACTGTCTTCCTAGTTATTTGCAGTAGAAGCAATATTCCTCTTTGTTGTATTTACCCTGACAAATCAGTTCAAACTTGGCCTTTTGGTTTTCTTTTTAGATCTTAAATATCAAGCTGTGATTTCTGGTAATAGGTAAGAGGGAAAATAAAGCTTCAGGTTAGAGTACAGGTAGTTTCAACAAATGTATTGTCCAATTATATTTGCCACATAATTTGGTTTAGCCATTTGATCAAATAATTCAATCTCTGTAGTGAATGACTTCATGATGTTTTTTAGAATGGCTGGTTGGTGAGTAACTGCCTTAGAAAATGGAAGAAAAATCATATTGGGGAATTTTAGGTGTCTTTTGCTCCTAATAGAATTCCATATGAATAAATGTGTTAGGTTCAGCTTCTGAACCTCGGAGGGTATTTCTTTAAGCTGGTCAACAGAGTTGATTCTGTGTATACTGCAGAGTTTCTTCTAGAACTAACACTTCCTAAAAATTGGTTTGCTTGGCAGGTGGTCCTCCTTAATTCAGAAATAAGGTCTAATCAAATCTTCCTTGAGAAATCACGAAGACACTGTTGAACCCGGGTCTCTAAGTTTAAGAATTTATCTGTTTTTTGTTTTAAAAGTTTTATTCTGCTTGCTTACTACGGCTTAATTAAGAGAAGTAGTAATTAACAGTACATTGGGAACTACAAATAAAATGTTACTGCTGTGTTTCATCATTTTTTCTTCTGCATAAATAGAACAGCAGAGGAGTTTATCATATCCTCTTCTGATTAGTAACTGTTCTGTCATTGATGAGTTGCTTTTTTTAAGTTTGGGATTAATTATGTTACTCTTAATCATAAGTGGTTTAGCAAATGGATAACACATCTAAGACCTTGAATGTCAAGAATTGTAAATGCAGCTATCCTGATTCAAATATTTGTTTGACTAACAATAATTCCATATTAGCACACGTGGCTATTCTTGCCAGTGCTGGCTTTGGATTGCCCTCCAGGCTGAAAGGGAAAGTAGGAAAATCTTTACTGGGAATTGCCGTTTGTTTTCCAAATGAAATGACTGTAAGAATTCCAGAGCATAAATCAAGATTAATTTCTGGGTTTGCATAGCTACGTGATCCTGAGATCAAAACACTAAAAAAGAAGAATGTAATGCTCCTGATAAGAGGGAGTTTTTTAAAGAGAATGGATGCATTCTATTAAAAAGATAATTTAAAAATATAAACAGTTCTTTCTGTTATTTGGGTGTTTCTGAAAGAGTAATGATTTCTACTGGCAAATTAAAACTGGACTAGAGTAGAATATTCACTTGAAAATCTACAGTGAAAACACTGGAAAAGTATTATAACCCAATGAAATAGTTCATCGTTACACAGAGAACTGAAAAGATTAAAGAGTCTTTAGGGTAACATTAAAATATAATTGGACTATTTCAAATGAAGACATATAAGCATCACTACCAACACATGGAGAAAACAAGTTGTGACAAAGCAGGAAACAGGAATTCTTATTTCAAAGTTTGGTCCTAAGTTTGAAGATAATAAAGGCTTCAGAGCTATAGTATGCTAATAATTTGATCCAGACTGGACACAATAAGCTTGAAGTGTAGATGGTAATTATATAAGGAATATAATCAAAGTTGTTTATAATACAGATAGTTCTTTCCTTGGGGGGAAAAGCACTGATTATGAAGAGTTGTGAAGTTGTATAAATATTATGTGACTTAAGAAATTTAAATATTGTTAGTGATATATGCTGAAGTCTATGGAAAGTTTAATTAAAATCTAAACATAAATGTATTCACCATTATTGCTAGTCTTGTTATTGAAACACAATAACTGATCTACATACTGCAGCGTTATGCCTGCACCGTAAGTTTCAAAGTGCTTCTTTGGTCTTCTTTGCCAAACTAGAAATAATACGTCTACTAACTCTTGTGTTCACAGTATTTTACCTTTACTTCTCTCACACGGATAGTAACTGACTGCTGTAGTCCAGAAATATTCCTTCTCGACTACAAAATAAATGTATTCCTTGTTCTGTTAGTTGTAAGTACTTACGGTAATAGCAAAATGTATTTAACTTCATTCCTGTGATCTGCTGTTCTTCTGGTAGACAAATCTGTCCCTTAGTCACTGGTGGTTTGGCACTGAGGGTGAGGTGTGAATGAGTCTATGACTAAAGATGAGGTTACTTGGATTCAGACAGAATATTCAGTTCAGCCAACTTGTGTGACTCAAATTTGCAGTGGGTAAGTTTGAACTGACAGATGCCAAATTTGCATTTCATTTAATGTTTATGTATTTTCCTGAAGGTATTTTTGGTAGCATGTAAACAAAAGTGTCAGGATGTTTCTTAAGTACATTCAGAACTGTTAAGCTGCTGGCATACAGCGTAGTGTCTCCACGCATATTCATGCATTAATAGATAATCTTTTGTGAGAGGTGTTACACGTACTTGGCTAAGACCTTCCAATAAAAACAATGGAGTATGTTTTATGCATTGAGGTTTTTAGCAAAGTTTCTAAAAAGTGTCATACCTGCCAAAAATACCTGACATCAGTATCCTAGCGCAGACTAGTGGAGGTGTAGATGGAGAGGGATCAAGCCTCACTGATGCGAAACCATTGCAGTACACACTGATTTCTATCGTTATCATTATCAGACAAACTTGGGAGTTTTTCTGTTCCAAAAAAACCATGTATTGTCTTCAGGTGAATTATAAATTTACAGGCAGGAACTCAAGAGTCTTGGGATAAAAGTGATTCAGTTTCATTTTTTTTCTGTGTGAATAAATAGCACTTCATCTTCCAAAATAATTCATAAAAAGGCCTGGTTGTAACACACAATTTAGTCAGAATGAGAGTATCATCAACACACACTTCAGATTTTCTCTGAATGAGTGCTAGTTTAGTTGAACTGAAGCTGTGTGTTAATTTACAGTTTAATTGATTTATAAGCTGTGTGTTAATTTATGATTTAGCCAACCTTGTTAATACTTTATATAGCTATGTAAAATTATACTATTTCAGAAAGAAAATAAAGTATACATAAAATTAAACTTTTTTTGTAAAATTATACTATTTAAGCTAGATCTCCACTGAGCTACAATTCAGCTACATTGCAGAGATGCTCAGATTTACACTAGGTGAAACTTGGTTTGTCATTTTATTTTTAAGGTATCTATCTAAAAAAAAATATTAAAAAAAACCACCCCAACACGTAAGTCTTGGTTAATCAGACAGACAGCTAATACCCAATGGGTTTATAACTGAGGGGAATAAGTTTTCAATCAGCCTGTAAGGAGGAGAAAGCACAGATGATGCTGATTATTTGTCATTTAAGACCTGAATCTTTCCTGGTGGTATTGTTTTTCTTCAGTTTAAGAGTCAAAGGCATTTGTTATGTTAAAAAATGCTTTTTTGTACATTTATAACATAAATAGTACAAGTGCCTGTTGCCCTTGAAACATTTACCATCTATTAGTTTAATTTGATGTCCTTGGCAAAAAGGAATTCTGAAAATTAAACCGAAGCAGTACCATGTTCTGTTAAAGGAATATGCCTTCAAAATCCAGATCAGCTTAGTATCTTTGAGCTCTTCAGAACCTTTGCACATTAAAAGCACTAAAACTTCTGCGCTCACTGAAAGCATCTTTGTAGATGTATTAGTACAAGTTGCATGTTAAGTTGAAGCTGGTTGCCTGGAATTTGGAAACACTTCTGCACGTATCAAGCTGTCTTTCTGTTGACAGTTGATCCTCTGAAGACTGTAAGAAGTATAGTTTCCAGTTTTGAGTAATATTTACAATAAGAGAAATGCCTATATTCTTCCACTTTCTTGCTTTGAATTACAACAATGTTTTGTTCTAGAAAAAGAACAGACGTAAGAAAAAAAAGTAACGGGTTTATAGCAAACAAGTTCATTCTTGGTCAAGTGCTTTGAACCCCTGAAACTATTAAATCATTACAGCCCTTAAAAAAGTTAATTTGATAATTAGTGCAAAATTTAGCAGTGGCAGAAGATACAGCAATAGTAGTCTTCATATAAATATTTTGAAGTTATGCAAAAGTAATTGAAGAATCATCATAATTCCTGGAAACACCAAACCAAAAATGCTTCTGTAGTTTCTAAATGCATTAAAGAGAGGACATCAGAATTTATTTATGCTGTAAATGTTATTTCACAGTTCAATCAGTTATCTTGCTGTGTAATAAAAGACCCTGAAATTAAAATGACCCCTCTTTGCAGAGTGTAACTGTAGGATTCCTTTTACTATGAGGCTGCCTTGATTTGATCTTACTCTTACTGAAACAGAAAATGATATCCAACTAATGCATCTGAAGTGGGTTTTTATACCATCCAAGGCTCTCTTGTGAAATTAATGGCTTCTGCTTCTGGCCTCAATTACATCTTATGATTCTCCAATTTCATACGGTTTTCCTTTTCTTTCTTCTGTGATTTTTCAGTATCCTTCTGCTGATATTCTAAATCACTCTGAAGCACATGCATCTGATACAGCACATGTTTACAAAACAAAACAGAGCCACCCAGAATTGAAAATGTCAGGAATATGATTAATGTTCTGTGCTGTGTGTAGTAGTAGAAGATATCTTAGTCTTTTAAAGCAACTAATGGCTTGACCAAGAAAATCAACTTACAGCAGAACAGCGTAATGACTGCAAAATGTTAATTAAATTTTCTAATGTTAAAAAAAAAAAAAATTCAGTCTGACTCAACCTAGACAACAGTGTTATTAGCTGAAAGCTAAATATCTGCTTCCTACCTGTAAGTAGTCATTAATGGTCCCTATTACTTAGTCTACGTGCATACTTTTTCTACTGCAAAACACTGTGTCACACTAGTAAAATTTAGAAATAGGTGTTTCTTTTTAACTTCAAAACCCACACACTGTATTTCTTATTTGAGGGTGATATAAGTTATGTATAATGCAGACTGGTCATTTATGTAGATTGTAAATTAATAATGAGTTTCTTTTTTATCTTTATTCTGTATAAAATTAATGAAAAAATATTCTGTTTCTCCTGATTTAAAATTTCTTGTTTTTAAGAATTAAAAAAAAAAAAATGGGGGGTGATATTTATAGTGTAATTTCATTCACTAATAAAAAAAAAGGTTTGCAGCTGCCAATATGATAGTTCTCTGATTATGACATTGTAACAAAGACATTTTATATTCCAGAATTCCCTGCAATTCTCATGTGTGCAGTGTTCATGTTTGCAGCTCCTTCCTGAGGAGACTGAGCAGACTGAGCTCTTCTTGTCTTGGAGTTAGAATCCGTAAGCTTTATTGCTCTGTCGGATTTCAAAATCAGGTCTGAACTCTTGTGTTTAGTTGGGTTTATTTACCTCTAAAGATTTTTGTCTCCTGCCTTCTCCCAGTGATTTTTTTTTTTTCATTTTTTTACTCTGAAGAGTAAAAAGAAGTGGAGATTTAGACCTCTGCTTGGACTATTATTTATTCAGTGGATCCCATGATCCTGGCTATCTTAAGATTGATCTCATTTTGTATTGACTATGTCAGTTGTGTTGTCACCTCTAATTTGTATATGGACAACCTGCAATGAAGAACCAGGAAGGAACAAGGTAAGAGAAATGATGGTAAAAACTGAATAGTGAATCTGAATGATTGCTCCATAAAGATTTTTTCTGCTTACACTATGGATTTGAGGGAGATAATGAATATTTCTTTCTTTCATTATAGCATCTACTGAGTTCTGATGAGAAGAAATGTAACCATTTTAAAAATGTTTTTTAAAATTATGGGCTAGATTAATCTGATTCAGCTCAGTTGACAGCTTCTGTAATAGCGAAGATGTTTCTTGTGAACAGATGCTCCACACTGAAGTTTTAGAATGGCTCAACTCTTCTTCATTGCCTTATTCTTGATTTTGACACTGGTTAATAATATTGTTTGTACCCTATTACATAAAACAAAAAAAAGATGCCTCCCCAAATATTCGTACTCGAATCCCAACTGCACTTCCCACTCAATTCTCACTTTCAAATTTACCAATGGCCTTTACATCACTAACCTTCCTTTCTTAGGGTGTTGAATGATTGCAAAGGTTGTCAAGACAGTCATGATTCCAGCCCACAACTTCAGATCAACTTGAACAGTATTGAGTTGAGCTCTCTTTTTTTCTTTGGTAGAAACTGAGTTGGCCATTTGCTTGCAATTGACTGTTTTAGTGACAACTGGTGGAAAAGGTTGTTAAAGACTTTGACCCTTTCTCAACACTCTCTCTGTCAATAACCTTTCCTCTCTATTGAATGGCAGGTCAATATTTTCTTTGTTTTTCTCTCACTGCTAGTGTATTTACAGGGTTTTTTTCATGTTAATCTTGTTTCTTATTCTTATTTGTATTCCATAATGTGTGTTGGCTTTTCTTATTTTGTCACTGTATGTTCTTTTCTACCTGTCCTACTTTATTCTTGTTTAGCGATCAATGAAAGCTCTGATTTAGTGGAATTCCAGCCTTTCTCTCCATTGGAAAAAGTTACTCTTTGACCCTCTTTTCTTAACTTCTTTCTTCCATCTTCCAGTAATTCACCCTTTTTTTTGCCGTCTTGGAGTTCATAATTTTATTTCACTGTTTATCTCTCCTCTTTTAAAGGAATGTCAGTTCATCAGTGTCACCCAAGTTGCCTCTCACCTGTGATCCCATTCTTAACCAGCTTGATCCTTGGGGTTATTATCCAGTCTAGAGAAGCCCTGCTTCCAGTTCCTTTTTCTAGCTCTTATTCAACTATAGATACAAAGTTTATGTGATGCTATATAATCTTTAAAAAATATACAGTATTTTTTAAAATCCGTCAATGATTTTGAAGACTTTGCTGGCCACTATGCCTTTTCGTGTATTCCTTTGCCCAACATTTTTCCTGGTAGTTAGCATGTGGCCTTTCCATCAAACCTTGTGCTTTGCTTGGTTTGGCTAGCTGCTGGCTGGCAAAAAACTTCACTTCATCACACCAGTGACTATGTTAATTTATTTTTTAAATTTTTATTATCATGACTTGTTCAAAGCGTATTGCTGTATCCTGAGAGCAGGCCCATACATTTTCCCATCAAGGATTCTCCTAATTAGGGATTTACTGCCATTAAAAATGACAACAGTTAACAGTCAGTGGTAGTAACAACAGCTGTCAGGTGTGTGCTGGATCATGAATCCTATTTTATGAAACTCTGGCCAGTATAACTGTGTTTAGAAACTGCCAGAAATGCTCTTTCAAAAAATTTTATAGTTGTGGAAAAGTTATTTTCTTTGGCCTATATAACTTATTTTATAGAGGTCTCACTAGCAGATAAACACTTCTTTCTAGTACCTCTCAGGGGCATATTTTAGCGTTGAAATCAGTAGACGCTTTTGTGAATATTCCCTGTACTGAGCTGTACTCTAGCAGCAGTGAAAATGAGCTCTTTCCCCCTCTAATGTGAAGGTGAAGGTAGCGTGGTAGCGTGCCTGTAATCGCCTGACACTGAAGTTCGGATATTGCAGTAGTGTTGTCTTTGGTGATAGTGCATGTTTCTGTTCTGTATTCCAGTAATGGGTCTCAACTCTTAGGTGCTATGAGAAAATTTTTTTTTTTCATAAAGCCAAAAAGGCTTTACTGCCAAGGTTACTGATTTCCATGGGCATTACTTCTTATCTGTCCACTGGGAACCAGGAAAAATTGTGTCAAGTGCTTATTTCACATGGGCCATAGACAGCCATCAGATGTCCTGGGCAAATGTACATTCCTCTTTTCAGTAGCAATTTCATACCTGCTCAAACCTTTATAGTTTGTGCCTGTACCATTAGCTAGTGGTTGGTCTTCAAACATGATAGAAACCATTTGGCTTGCACTGTCAATTTACTGACAATGCTATGAGAAATTAAAGTGGTCAGTTTTATTACCAGCATTCCTCATGTGCCTTTAACCAACAACTCTGCGTATGCAAGCAGTGGATCACTGCATAAAAGAGGAATGATCTGAGTCTGGTGCCAGGCTGTGACCTAGAAGCTGAAGAGCACAGTATGCCATTATCTTTCCCTGGAGCTATATAGTCCTGCTCAGGAATTTGCTTTGACATTTGTCCTGTCTCTATAGATTAAGCAGTTTGCTTTTTGCTGCAGTTTCACCATCAGAGAGTAATGTGCTTTGTTTTTCTTTCTTCTTTGCCTTCAACCTTTATTGCTATCTAGTAATGTAATAATAATTTATTTACAATGTATTTCCTCATGTGCTTTGTATGTCTCATAGTATAAACACAATTGAAAATACAATTTAAATGATTGATGTTGCAGTAAAAATAGAAAAATAAAGTTGTTCTGGTCTCTAAAAGTAATGAAGTAGCTGATTTAATACACTGCAAGTCTTTAGTGGGATCATATTGTGTGGTAAGCCTCATGGTATAAAAAAAAATCAGAGACATGATAAATGTATAAAAAGCATAACTATCATAGGTATTCAAATGTGAAAATAAAGACATGGAAATCTGGTTTATTTCCAGGACAAATCATGTTCATATGGTTGCAAAATCATAAGTCAGACTAGTAGTCTTACATGTGAATTCAGGTGCTTTCACAGTATGATTAACACTTCTATTTTAGAGGTGTATTGACTGAATGGCTGGAGGCATTATTATTTGAATATTGACATTTACTGTGTCAGTGTTTTTTCAAGCCATGTATTCATTGCACATGGACTCTCTCTCATGTATATTACTGAATTAAAAAAAAAAAAGTTGGGCTAGACCCTGAAACTCTCAGGTAAGATAGTTTAAACCTTTCTACATAATTCGCTTTGAAATGTTTAAATTTTCGAAAATTTTATGGACATGTCAATGATTTTCAGTTCATAATCTCAGTCATTTCCTGATCTAAAGTTGTGATATGGTATCTCTGTAACATCATACCCTACTTCTTGTTTTTAGTTTCTTTATTATCACTTGCTGAATATATTTTATGTATAATTCTTTCTTGGTTAAACTGGTACAGAAGAAACCATCTTCAGATCTACAGAATATGTATAGAATGAGGAAAAAAGGGGGACAAATGCTTTTTTTCTAAGCAGATTGCTATTTCAGTTGAACCTGAGTCTTCATGAAGGTCTTCATTAGCTATAATAAGATTCTTTAAGCATCCCATCTGTTCTTTCTCAGGTCAAGAGAAAAATACATCAAAAGCTTTGATTTTCCTCCATCCTTCCCCACCTCAACCCAAAGTTATTTTTTACAGACACAGACTATTGTCATTGACTTCCCATTTTAGACCATTATTTGTCTTTCATGTTGGGCATACCTTTTACAACCTTACAACCTTTCTCTGCACAGCTTCTGCCACAGCAGCATGTCAAATAACAGGTGCAGTTCAAAAGTAAAGAAAAAAAAACCTGTAAATTGAGAAAAAGAAAGAATTATATTACTGACGCACATGATCTTATGATCTTTACAAAGGAAAAAAAAAAACCTGAGGAAGATTTCCCAGAAGAATGAGATGCTTGTGGACATTTGAGATAAGTATTTAATGCTCTTTTCCTTTTTGAAGAGCATCGATTCAATCAGCAGTTGCAGCAATGCTTGCAGAATACTGTAGATACACTTGGAAATGCTCTGTGAGTGGGGATTTTATGCTTAATTACTGGTGTTGGTTTATTTGTGTATTCTTTAGATGATAATTATTAAGCAAATTCAAAGGTGGTGACAGCTGCAATGCCTCTATCCTGATTGCAACAGCTAGTTTGTGAAATCTGCAGACCAAATATGTCCTAAAAATATTGTGACAGTTTGCTTGCTGTAATATTACTTGCTGATAGTGTTTGTTATTTCAGAACTGTATGCAAAATAGGGAGTGACTAGAAAGCAACTATTAAAATAGTAGAAATAACACACGTATTGTAGCTGACAAAGTATTTTTTGTGTTTCCAAGAGGGACTTCAGGAGTCACATTCAGTAATTTATTATAAAACAATATTAAACATTAAGGTTGGTTTTTTTTTTCCTTTAGGACTGTGTACAATTGTGCAGGAAAGAATTTTATAGGAGATTAGAGAGTGGTTGTACAGAATACTTTCATCAGCCTTCTAGCTACTTGTCACACATTTTGTCAAAGTTTTTAAATTCCTGACCTTTCAAACTTTTTCACTTTACATTTCATTAGCTGTTAAAGCTATGTCTTTAACTGTTCTATTGACTGCAGATCTCTGTACTTTTCCTTTTTGTTGTAGGTCCGTTATTTGAACTGACACTGTTAATGTAATCTAAATAAGCATTCTCAATGCTTTCAAAAAAGCTGACTCCTTTAATTAATTTCATATTAGGAAAAAAAAATAAGGCTGATAAAATCAGAAGTTGCATTTGAAAATCTTTACAATTCTAATCTCTGAAAGTACAACCTCGTATTTGGGATTTTGTCCTTTGGTAGTAGTGCAAGTACTTACCATTCCTTTTATCTACCTGCGTATTTATAGTTTGAGGAAGGAAAAAAGCACATAAATGTTCTGTTCTTTGCTATTTCTTTTGAATTTGCTTCTTGTTCTTGGTTAGTGGAAGAAGAATGCCTATGACCTTAGGCCTACAGTAGTAATATACTTCTCTAAAAGAAGTGCAAAATTGTCCTCTTTGACTGGGAATCCCTGTCGACCATCTTTCTTCCACTACCTTTTAGTGACTGCAAGTTTTGTCTCTCTGGGACAACCTGCATGAAATTTTCCTTATAAAAGTCTGCGACTCAAGTGGTCTAATTAGAAACAGGATTTATTAACAGTACAGAAGCTGCTCAAGATTAGAAGCAATGTTTTGCATAGCATATCTAGCCTGACACTCTGCAAAACTCATCTAGATTGATCTCCCTAGAGTTTAGTTACAGTGAATAAAAATACCTTACATTTATAGAAAATCTTTTTTTCTTTTTCTTCTCTGACTTTCTTTTTAGGCAGTTTAGTTGCAGAAAACTTTCCTTTCAAGTGACTCAGGCTTTCTTTTTCTTCCTTATATTCCACTCCTTTACATTTGTGACCTTTTCTGTTGTTATTAATTTTCAAATTGCTATATCAAGTCACTGTTAGTGTATTTATGCCTTCTAAAGACAGGTCACCCCGTTCCTGATAACAGAATTCAGCATCCTTTAGAGACTCTTGTTCAAAGTAATTAAACAACAGATATGAGCTGGCATCTGGTTGTGTCTGCAGTCTGGGTTGTCTGCAAAGCCCACCTATGTCTCTGACAACTGAGTGGTGTTGATCAGTGAGTGAGGGAATAATTTGGCAGAGACAACCGTTGATCCAGCCCTTGCTGCTAAATGATAGCATTTTTTATGGCATTATTCACTATTGCTAGTAGGACTCATTTTCTTTGCCAGCAAGATATCACTGAAAGTAACGTGTCTATAGGAGTAGTTGTTAGTTTATGCATTCCAGAGGTGAGTTAAAGACATCCAGATATAGTGGGATGTTACAGGACCTTTCCATATTTTTTTCTATTTTCCTATTTCTACCATAATGCCTACAGGAAGAATAGGGAGCGATGTTATTCTGCTGAAAGCCATGGTAGAATTACAGACTGTATGAACCTGGAGAACAGGATATGAAATGCTTCCTGCAAATTCACTCACCTTGAAAATATCTTTCTTCCTGGCTTTGAGGGGAATTGATAAATCTGGGTGTTCACACAACATATGCCCAAAATGCTTTTTCCTTGTCTCAAGGCTATTTCTTAACAGAAGGAAGTACTATTTCATAAACCACCAATTTCAGGACTTACTAAACAAAACAAAAAGTATAATACAATTTCTATCTTGAAAAATTAGTCCAGTTTTAATAAAATTAAAAGAAAATAGGCAAACAGAAGTACCATAATGGCAGCATTAATGTTTTATTTCTGATCAAGATTAGTATTTTGAGTCATCCATCATATGTAGAGCAAGATTCTCTCTCTTTGCCCTCCCTTACATGGCGTTGTTAAATATGTTTAGCATTTACATACAGTACATACAGCTTAGCTCAGTAGTACATAATTGGTGATATCATCTCAATGGCATGGAATAAATGCATAAAACGGTGTGGAATCCACGTGTTTAAATACACGATCCAGCAGGATCTACCCTGGCTCTGTGCACTGTGTTCCTTGGGCTAGCGTGAACAGGAACCAAGGTGGCAGCAACAACAGTCTCAAGACAGAGCAAAGAAGCTGAACTTGGATAGATTCAGATTATTACCACCTTTCTCAAGCAAATATACAAAAAGTTAGGGACCACTGACTCAACTCGTAGGTATCAAGCTGACTGAACCCTGGGCTATAATTAAGGTATTCCTATGCAGTAGAGATACAGTGTGTTCAAACTATATTCTCAATATTCTTTATATAAGCATGATTGGCTGATATTAGAACTGAACCTTTCCAAAAGTAGTTGAATGGAAAGTCAAGCATTCATGGTATTTGAGCTCTGATTGTACTCTGGCAGTACTTTTTAAAAAAATCCATGGTTCTTTCTCTTCCAGTAAAGACTTTATAATGGCTTTCTAGCTATCTTTTTTTTGTTAGATGCATGGTTGTTGCAATCACCTCACCAAGCACTGAGATGCACCTAAGCCTTGTTTTACTGAACTTCTTATGTTATGTCTTCAGGTACATTTTCTGTTGAAAATTCTTAGCTATTTATATGTAAATAAGTAACTTTTCTGTAATTGCTACTAGAATAGCCTGCTTTCAGCCCAGTTATCTAATCCGAGTTGCACATTTTTTTCTTCATTATCCACTCATAATGGCATTTGAGGGCAAATAGTTTGATCCATCTGTCAACATTACTTTTCTGTGTAATAACAGAGAAGAAAAGAAACTTTGTTTTGGGGATTAGATGCAGGTATTTTTTAACAGCATACAGTGTTAGACATGGCACAACAAATGAGTGGGGAGAAGAAAATAAGCTTTTAAATGCAAAGGAAAAAAAAGGATTTAGATTGTTTGCTTTAAACAGGCATAGGAGGCGGAAAGAAAGATAATTGGGATTTATTTGAGGTGAGAGACTAAGAACAGTATATTGTACATCAGACAGAGAAATAACTTTGAAATGTAATATTTCTGTATTTAACTCATAAAGGCATGTCTTCCACCACAGAACTAATTCAGAGCTATTCAGAGTCAGTGGAGAGATTTCACCCATTTTGGTGGAGTTAAATCAAACCTATGTAAAGGATATCTGTGCTGCTACAAACAGGAAAGTCATGTGTTACATTCAGCAAATGCCTACACTGAATGGGAAGAAGTGCTTCTTTAAGGCCCTCCCTCAAAAAGAAGTGACACTGATCTAAATTACAATGATATTTAAATGAATTTAGTTAGATCAGTGCAAGTTTCTCCATGTATGCTTTTGAATATATTGCAACCGATCTATACAAATGAGTTTACAATGTGGTCAGTTGCCTAATTCATGTGATTTACCTATAGATACAGCAGTGGGATTTTATATATACAGTTGGGAAGTTATGGACAAGTCAATAATTTTCCTCTAGGAAGAATTTTGTGTGTAGAAGGCCTGAAAAATAATTTCGAGAGGGTAGATGGAGGAAAGATCAGTGTAACAAGGAAATAATTTCAGGTCTCCGACCTGAAAAAGTAGACCAGTCAAGGAGACCTGTATTTCCAAATTGTACCATACAAAGAGACTTTTTATTGAGTCACTTCAAGTTGTCCTATTGGTCATGTCTAAGAACTCTCTTTTAGCACGCTTAGTGGATTTGGCACCTTTCAGTGTCCTAAAAGGAGGGAACACTGGGTTGAGAGAGGAACTCCGAGAGCAGTCTGCAAAGTTTGCAGCAAGGAAGAGGCTGAGTTATTCATAAATACTTTGTGCATATGCTAAAAGAGGGTGGAAATGACATGTTACTGCCAATAGTGGACCTTTTCTTGTGTTTTAAAAAGTGGGAAAGTTGAGTTTTGCCCAGAATATATTGAGTGTATTCTTTGATTAAAATGCATGGGAAAAAATGGGAATTTTTTTGAGAAATGATTGCCTGAATGTTGGTTGCAAGGATGATACCTTGTGCTGGTGTATGTAGATTCATGCATGTTTATGTTGACCTATTACAAGCTTGTAACTTAGGTGTTGCATGTTGTCTGTACGGCCTGTTGAGGCACGACGCAGATTCCTGCAGACGGTACTTCAGAGCTACTAAGCTAGATATTGAAGAGTCTGACAGTGAGATAATATCCCTGAAGGTCTAGATGTCACATATCAAAAAGTGATACAAAATGTCTCATTTCATGTTCGTTGTCATTCATGCAGTTTTCATGAACTCTTACATATTTTAGTGAATGTTCATGTAGTGTGGTCAGTGAAGAAGTGTGAAATATTCAGGAATATACATGCATATTTAATAACTACTCCCAAGGGTATCTTCCTGTTCTGATAATTGGTGTTTCACGTTCCAGCTCCTGTACTTGTGAAACAAATTGTGTCAGATTTGGCAGTCAGAGAGACTGCACAAAGGGTAATTCTGGAGGCTGGATAGATGCTTGGCGTTTCAAATGCAGAAACATGCACACTCCTCTCTGAATAAGTGCACAGCCAAAATTTCATTAGATCTTTAGCCATGGGAGACATTTTTCTATTCTGTCATCAATCTGGTAACTACCTTCTGTTGTTTCTTCCACAGAACCCTTTTTGGCTAGATCCTGTGGAGTAGCTGTTTTGTGCCAAACACCTGTACGATCTTAAAGCTAGTTTAATCAGTCCAAGCAGCCTTCTTTTAGGTCAAGAAGTGATTTTCCCATGGTATAAAGCCAACCTATTACCCTGACATTATCACTATTTTTGATTTAATGAGAAAGCAGTGCCATGAGAAAAACTAGAAAGTGCTCTTTGACACCAATTTTGACTTTGGGTATTGTTTTAATATAAAATAAATTAAAGCTGCCTTCAAGCATGGGCAGATGAAAAGAAGACAATTTCATGCATTTCAGTTTCCTCACATTGTAGCCTACCCTTTCCACAAGAAAGTAAGGAAATAACTGAGTTTACATACAGATTATTGCAGTGGGATTTTTATGAGAATCTATCAAAATCACTTGTCTCAAAGATGCTTCATCGTAGCAGTAGTTCACATGCAACTATTTACCAATACAAACTTGAAAACATTATTTTGACTAGGAAAATTTTGTTCATTATAGCAGCAGTTGGAGCCATTTTCTGTAATTACTTATCCTCCAACAATGTTTAGGTTCCAAAGGGAGACTTGCAATGCTTGATAAACCTTAAAGAGAAATGACAACGCAGCTTCAAATGATACCGTGGAGAACGAGCTGCAAGATCATGGATTTGGAACAGGAAATATTTTGCTTTTTCTTCACTATGTTGCCTAAGATGGCTAGAAAATGGACAAAAAACCTTACAAAATTCTATTGATTATATTAAATGCTTGGAAAGTTTAATCATGAATATTTATTAAAAAAAATCTGATGCAGGATTCCACATTAAACACTTGATATTTAATGATTTTTTTTTTTCTGTCAAGTCTGTGCATGAGAGACAGAGAGAGAAATGAGACTAATATTTTTCCTTTTGTATGATGTGCTCATTTACTTGGACAAATCCTCTTTTCTCTACAGAAGCACATATGGCAGAAGGAAGCAAAATAAATCTGGTTCCTCTTTGTAGAACGGAACAGGATGTGGAAAGCTTATGTTAGAGTATAAGAGGACTGCAGCCTTTCACATTAGGGACATATGCTTGAAGGGGATCCATCTGTACTGCCGTGCAGACGTGTTACCAGGGTGTTGTGACTGCACTGGGCAGGAGCCAAGGCTGCTGCTGCTGTCAGGGACTCCAGCCGCCTCCCAGTGAGCACTTGGAGTGAGTGAAGGTTCTGCACCCCACTGAGGGCTCCTTTGTCAGACCAAGCTTCTTCAAATTGATGCTTAGTTCACTCTGTGTATTCAGAGATGATTTTTAAAATTTGTTCTCAGATACTTCCCCTGAAAAAATCAAAATATCCGTTCTTGAGGTGAGACCCAATGCCTCCCAGGAATATATTCTCACCGGTGAATTTTGAACCTCTTCGTAGCAGAGAATTTTAATGGAAAATCGGAACAGAACTGTTAGTTTAGTGTGCTGTTGCAATATGTTATCTGAGCCGAATAGCATGCACAATGCAGAGCTTTAAACTTAAGCGCCAGCTAAATAGGAAACGGGAACATTTCTTACTCTCGAACTTCTTCGGCCTTAAGCCAATGTACTTAGCATGATATTATTAGCATTTTATTTTAATATAGAATTATTGGACTCTGTGAATAGAAAAGAGTGATTCAAATTCAGAAATTCTAAACTGCATAAAATAACTGCCATTCACTGACTGCAACTGTCTTTGGTCAAGGGCCTTTCGAGGTAGTTTGACTCAAATTCAAAGCACATAGTTGTTGATTAAATACCATCTTTTATTCACAGGGTGAAGGAGTTTTATGTTTCTTGTTACCAGGTCATCCTGCTTTTATTTAATTTTCTTTTCATTTTTCTTGCCCATGTTGTCATTGTGAGACCTGAGCAATGGCTGTAGCAGAACAGTGATAATAACACAGAAAAAGAAATTCAATCATATTTGTATGTAAACTGCAGAACTGACAATGCTTTATTTTGACTAGCTGCTTCCCTGCTGTGTTCCAGGCACTGATAACATACTTCTGTGTATTATGGGAACTGCCACAGCTGAGAATGGTATGGATTAAACCTTACTACAGTATAGTAATAGTATGAGATTGCTCTTTCAGTGTGCTGAAATAAATGTTTTCATTACTGACTTAATATAAATGCATTTGGTGCCTTAAAGGTTACAATGCAAGCAAACATGTAAAACTATCTTTAGAAGCCTTCATCGCTTGGAAATATTTTCTTCTTCTTCCTCTTAGTGAAATATTTTTACCCTTTCATTTGCCACAGTTTCTGTCCTACAACACTCTTAATGCCAAGGGCCAAAATCATCCTTCAACATTGATTTCTTGCTGAAGACTCAACAGCTTACTATTTGCATAGTCACAATCTGTTCTACTTCCAACACGCCACTTAGTCCGATCTTGTTGTTAAAGTAGAGTCCTGGGGACTATCTCCAACTGTGAAACACAGGCGCACACCCCAGCCACATCCCTGTTCTATTTTAGACATGTCCTAATTTCTCTGGAAAGGAAACCTGTGCCAGAGGGGACAACTGCATGTCACCAGCTGTAGACAACCAAACAGGAGACCAGAACTTCAGGACCATTGCAGAGGGCTCCTCTCCTGCTCTAGACCTGGTGGTCAGAACCAGTCAAGTCTTGATCAGAATACCAGAAGGCATAATGAGCACACCAGATATGCCTGTCTCTGTGTCTGATAATAAACCAGATAATAATAAACTCTCCAAATACTGAAGACAAGAAAGGTACATATGGATCTACATCTGCAGTGTAGGCTGAGAAGATTGTTTCCCTGCCTGATTTTAAGAAAAAAGAAAGCAGATTTGTATGCTTAAAAATGCCCTTGATTCCCTCTTCCAGCATTGTCTGGAATCCTGTTCTGGAGTGGGCGTAGCTACTCTGCCTGAGGCAGAGAGCATTTTCCCAGTGGTATATTTAAATAAAAGAATGTCTGTCCTTTTTCTGCTTCAGTGGCACTAAAAATTTGTTTTTGCAATGTCCACAAGAAATGTGTGTGTGTGCGTGTCTGTGTTGAGGTTGTGGTGGTATTAATCATTGTTCGGTTTTCCTTTTCTTGGCCTTCATAGTCAAATCATCCTAGTTTCTTCTGAGACTACCAGCCCTTCAAGCAAGGAAAAGCCTTTGTTTTGTGTGTTGAATGGTTTATAAATTATTGGCAAAAGTTACAAATAAGGACTAACTGTACATTATACAAACCAAATGGATTGTGGAGGTAATTTCATTTTATACAGGCAATACAGGGGTGGCTAGTAGGATGTATGTCACTCAGATAGAGAAAATATAGAAGGCTGTGTCAGAGTAGAGAGTCAAATGAAGTAAAAATATATAGCTAGTTTAAAGATAACAAAATTATAAACCACAGAAGTGACAAACCAAATCTTAATAATTTTTTCAAGCTCTCTGATAAATAAGATTTCTTCTATGTTAGTTGTATGAAGTCCTTGATATGTCTTGGGAACACTGCAATTAAAGTCGAGAAAAACATTCAGTCACCAACTCTGATGCTCTTATTATAAATTATTATTAGGATTTTAAAACTTAACTCTTATTCATAACTAAGATGAGAGGGAAAAACCCACCAATTTTGGCCTTGTGAGATTTGAATTTAGTTTTCATCTCTTGTTTGGCTCAACACTTGCATGAGCTGGTGTTCATGAATCATCAGCTTATCAGCTGGTAGTCTGTTTACTTGTCTGCAGCAAATTCGTTCCTTTTTTCTCTTTATATTTTTTCTTTTTTCTGTTTTTTTTTCCTCTGCCTTTCCCTTTCCTTGTCACGTGAGACTCTCAAAGCGTCTTTAAACTTAGAGTATTATCTATTTTCTTTTACACGCAAGCTATTCAGTTAGACTTCAAGATTTAATAGGAGATTTACATAAGCCTGAGCAGCTTCTGCTTTCGTATACAAGTTGGTCATCTCACAAGGAAATCACACAGAAACTCTGAAATCCCATAGTCATTATCTCTGTATCTATATATTTCTTAAAATTTGTGATGTATACATATATATAATGTAATACAGCATGCACACATTTACTGAACATTTTTAGTAATAGTGCAGTATATCTCTCAGCTCACTCTGTGGTTTTGCACAGTGCAGCATACAGGTGCCCAAAGACGACATCTCAGAATTCACCTAGGCCAGAGATATCTTCCAGAGAGGTGAGACCAGTATTATTTCTCCCTTTCTCTTAGCATAGGAAGTCTTTTAAGAGTTGACCAGAGAGCACCAGCATGTTGCTTTTTTTACTAATTAGCATCTAAAGACCCACTTAGAAAACTCTGTAGGTTATAAAAGCGGTTAAGTTGACCTCTAGTATCAGAGCTAGTGGGATCCATGACTTCCCGAATGTTTAGAGAAAAGGGGAATGTGATAGAGAACTATTGATTTAAGTACAGTTAGGTATTGAGTCTATCATGTCAAATAAGAAGTCCTGCAAGTCCTCCACAAGATCTGTTCATAAATAGAGGAATCATTCTGTAAGCAACTGAAATGCTGTCACCACTAGAATGTTATTTTTCCCTTAATACTTCAAGCTATTAAAATTATTTTAGTGCTATAATGATGCTAAGGGATAGTATCATGCCTTATCCATTTTTCTAAAGCTTTGGGAAGAGTAGTTAACATGTGGATGTGTCAAGTTTTTTAGTGCCCTTTCTTTAAAATCTAGGAAAATTTAAATAAGTTTAAATGAGGTGACTGTATTTTTATCTTACATAGGCATTCACTTAGAAAGACATGAAGAGTTATCCAAGAAAAGAGCTTAGTGTTCCTCATTAGTATTGTGAATATAATTAATAGAACTAAGCAAGGGAAATAAATTGACATTTCAATAACTGTCCAATGGACCATGGATTTACTAGTCTTTTGTTTGCAGCAATTTTGATCACACTTGGATCTGACAAGCGTAAAAATAAATTAAATCTGTAAGTGGGAAAGGTTGTCTGGTACTTTATATTCTAATGCAAAGTAGTCTTGTAATAACTGTAGTCACTTTTAAATGTAGAGGTTGGCTAACTGTTCAATTGTTGTATTAGTCTAGTTGAAAGGAGCAACTCGGCTTGTACACTTTAACTGTCTATACATTCATTTTTTAATAATTTCTGTGTGTAGGTAAATGTGATATTTGTGAAAGAATATTGACATCACTGGAGGCTCTATTTCTCTATTCACATCATGACTAATGCTGGATTGTGTATATGTTGGCCGTGATCAGTTGGGTTCTTCCTTGAAGGCGGTTTAGTTTTTGCAAGTACTTTATTGGTAGCCTTTCTGATAGGGCAAAGAGCACCAAATACTGCTTTGCTATATGAACTTGTCATAGAGGAACTGTGTGCATAAATACCAACTTTACTCCCTTATGCTATCAGTAGACATCTTTCAGCTAGTAATAACTTGCCAAATTGACTGTAATAGCAGGCATTGTGTTCGCGTGTCATCCCACTGTTGTCGTGGGATTTAAGCTTTTAATAACCCTATGTGACTGTGGCTGGGGAATAAAATTGCTGTCAGTCTTGCATGTCACATTAATTTGTGATAGCATGAATTAAAATAGCTGACCCATTGTTGCACCAGTTATTTTTTATACACGACCCCATACAACATATGCTACATGTTCCTAATCCTGGAAATAAAATGGTGTTAATCAGGGTATATACTGTAGGAAAAGAGCAAGGATGAAGTCAAGAGGTGGCTGGAGTAGGGTTGAAGCTGGTAAAAAAGAGCCATGCTGACAAGTGTGGGCATCTTGCTAGGTGACATTGATTAAAATAAACAATCTGTGTTGTGAGATTGATGTCTGCATATATTGCATTTGTATAATTCATGTCCATTTCCTTCAGACTGAAAACTGAAATGGCAGATGATGGAATATGGACGTTTCAGCATAAATATTGAAAAGTAACAACTTCAATATCCAGTCAAATCACACTGAAGCTAGTATCAGTAAAAACAAACTGTTAACATCAAGGTCATTTTTGTGTAGAAATTACCTCTGTTGGGCTCCTAAAAAACATTATTTTAACTATGTTATTTGTTTCCTTTAATAGCGCCATATTAATCATAAATGCTTACTTGCCAAGAAACAAGTAGGAACCATGACTTCCGTTGGTAAAATCCCAGGGCTGCTCTTACATATTTAAAAATGTCTGCTTGGGAGAGGAAATGTTCAGTAATGAAAGTAGTGGGTTAACAATCTGTTTTCACAATATATATTACTATAGCCTATGTTTTTACCCCAAAGTCTAAGTTCAAGTCAGGACCAGAAGAGTATCACTGTTGTCACACACCATATGCTTTTCATTTTTTCTTTAGCTGATGTTAATTAAAAAAAAAAAAAAAAGGAAGGAAGAAAATGAAAAGTTTGATGAAAATTATTACTGTTACATTATATTGCTGTTTGCTGAAAAGCACATGACAGGTTAATACTACAGTTGCAGGACTATGTTCAGCTGTATTGTGCTTATGCTACCGGTGAGTGTTCATTCTCAGGGAGATTGATTTCACTGGGCAGACAAGTATAATTGCTCATCAGCATTGATGAAGGTTTTGCGGTTTGCCAATGTCATTAGGTTATGGGAAGATGCTACAGCTACCTCTGTGGCTTGTATGTTAGTCTGCTGTATTGTAAATCAGCAGTGTCTAAAAATATGTGGGAAGTGTACAGTGGTGACTCAGGAATGACAGTTGTATCTAGATCATTATTTGTGTGTTTGCTACGTGAGATGCCAGCTGTATAAAACGTGCTTCCACTTCTTAAAATGGGTAATATTTCAGCTGATTTTCACTTATCTGAGAATCCAGCAGATGAACTACTATTTGATGAAATAACTGGATATTCTTCCTTAAGTTCCTGTCTGAATAGAGCATTTAGAGAAGCTGAAATTGTGCTCGTCAAATAACATAGTATCTGCATTTCCAAGGAAGTGATGAGAATGAATGCAATTTGGTACTATCACGAAGTGTGTTGATCAGTAATGTACTGGCATTTCTAGGGCAATAGTACGAAGTTCTCTCCCTATACATTTGGGAAAAGCCTGCTAAAATAGACCCTTTGCTTCGTGCAAATCTGTCTCCGGCTATCTATCTCCTGCATCAACATCACATACTTTTAAAAAACTCTCAGGTTTTATCCTGTAAATGGTTAGTCTTTTTTTGTCATTTCGTATTTGGGGGCTTTTTTTTGGGAATGTTTATAGCATTTGTTTAATCCCAGGCTGTTTATTCACGGTAACTTCATGGTCATCGGTCCTGTGTCAACATTCTCTAGCCTCACAGTATTTAAAAAGCGCAATAAGCACTTCTTTCCAATTTTTGCTCCAGTTTCTGCCCCCTAGTATATATAAAGAAATATTGCGTAGTCTTCTGTCTTTGCTTCGTCAGACAAACTGAATGCTGTTAGTTGTTTTTGTGAAATAGAGTGTGACTTTTGGTCTCACTATTACCTCTCCTTGTCGTGTGTTCCGAATTGCCTCAGAAAGGATGGCTGGATCTGTATGTGGTATTGAAGTGATACTTTCTGTTCTTTAGTGCAAATAGCTCTTTCACAGCTGCATCATGGTGATGCCTTGTAGTCACCTTGGCAGACAATTATGCTACATTTTATTCTGCTGTTTTGTGCTTTTGGGATTTATGTTTATCTCGCATAGGTGTGAAAGTAAGAATTTTGTTTCTTTGCTGTGTTTTGTAGGATAAGACTGTAAACGTGTCATTTTTAAACTGTAATAAAAGATCCTGTGCATCTTTAAGTGCAGACAAACTGGTGGTTACTAGTGAGTTTTTAAAACCGACAATTTTTATAACTTGTACAATGTTATTAAGGACATTTTTTTAACAGCATGGACTTTTAACAGTAAAATTTTTTCCATTAAAAAATCCTTAAGAGCACACCTATAAGAATTTTTGATCTGTTCATAGAAACTGTTAAACTAAGGAATAAACTAAGGAAGAGTAATTATATGATTTTGTGGTAGGCTTTTTTTTATATGAATTGAGATATTTTATACTGTGCTAGATCTAGCCTTCATCAAAAATACATATAGTTCCTCCATTTTTTGCCACTCACATCTGTGGAAAATGTCTTGAGTACTCATTACAGAAGTTAGAGAAATTATGATATGGTTAAATCTGTAACTGTCCAATTAGAGGTAAATTGTGAGTCAGCCTATGGCTAGGTTGGTTTAATAAAGGGCATGATGATATAGAGATTTTATTTCTTAATTTCCTATGCAAGGGAAAGAATATTTTTTAAAAATAAGTGTTGCCTTAAAGCAGTGACACAGTGCACTGTCACAGGCAAAACAGGCTCAACTTGGGAAATTAATTTAATTTATTGCCACTCAAAGTCAGGTTAGGATAATGAGACCTAAAATCAGATCTTAAACACCTTCCCCCCACCCCTCCCTTCTTCCCGGGCTCAGCTTCACTCCCGATTTCTCTCCCTCCTCCCCCCGAGCGGCGCAGGGGGTCGGGGAATGGGGGTTGTGGTCAGTTCATCACAGGCTGTCTCTGCCGCTCCTTCCTCCTCAGGGACAGGACTCCTCACACTCTGCCCTGCTCCAGCGTGGGGTCCCTCCCACGGGAGACAGTCCCCCATGAACTTCTCCAACATGAGTCCTTCCCATGGGCTGCAGTTCTTCACGAACTGCTCCAGCCTGGGTCCCCCCACGGGTGCCGTCCTTCAGGAACAGGCTGCTCCAGCCTGGGTCCCCCTGTGGGGTCACAAGTCCTGCCAGCAACCCTGCTCCAACATGACCTCCTCTCTCCACGGGTCCACAGGCCTTCCACGGGGTCACAATGTCCTTCGGGCATCCACCTGCCCTGGCATCGGGTCCTCCATGGGCTACAGATGGAGATCTGCTCCACCATGGAGCTCCATGGGCTGCAGAGGGACAACCTGCCTCACCATGGTCTTTACTACAGGCTGCAGGGGAATGTCTGCTCTGGTGCCTGGAGCACCTCCTCCCCCTCCTTCACTGCAGAGTTGTTTCACATGTTCTCACTCCTCTCCCCAACTGCAATTTCTGTGTGCCCTTTTTTCCTCTTTCTTAACTATGTTATCCCAGAGGCGCTACCACCATCGCTGAGCTGGCTGGCATTGGGTTTATTGGATGTAGGGGAAGCTTTTAGCAGCTTCTCATGAAACCACCCCGCTACCAAAAACTTGCCACACAAACGCAATACAGGACCTTGTTAGACTCTTAAGTAAATGCCACCAGGACACATCTCAGTGTCCCGGTTCCACTTGTCCTGGAACCCATAACGCTCATCTTGCCGTTGGTTAGCTTGGTGATTTCCTGCTTTTTAAAAATTTAAAAGCCTTTTACAATTTTCTGATGAACTGTAGACCCTAGAATAGTGCTTCTCATCTCTTGAAAATAGGCCTGCTTTTCACCATCACCTCACACAGACTCCTTAAAATAGTCTGCAGGACACGCTCCTCTCCCTCTCCCCGTCTGTTCCCTCCCGCTGTTGCTGCCCCAGCTAAGCCCCAAGGTTGCACAAACGACTTGCATGTACCGTCTGTATCTTTAAAAGCTTTCGACTGTTATTTTTCATATCTGAGGTCTGTGTGTAACAGAGACCTGCTGCAGGAAAGACCCCATCCAGCACTCCAGAAATTCCCGTTTCCTGGCGTACCAGTTGTTCTTAGGGAGGTAAAATCTTCCCCTTTCAGGGAGTTCAAACTGAGTCAGTGTGCAGCAGTGAGGACACCAAACCCAGCAGTTTTTTCCCCTGCTGCCAGCCATACCCCTTTAATAGTACATGCATGCTAAACTGAAAACATACAGTTCTTTTATCTGTTTTTGGGACCTATAAAATGTAGAGTAATAGCTTGCTTGATGTGATACAGCAGCGGCAGTATTGACCTGATCTAACTGACAAATTAGGAGAGTAATTTTTGTACCAGCGTTCTGAGTGGGTACGAGTGGAACAAGATTGCATTCGCTAAGGGCAGAGAAACTGTTGTTGCAACAAATGAGACATGTGACGCTGAATGCGCAGTTGGGAGTTTTAAATGTGTGAATTTCCAGAGATACAGAAATAAAGAAGAGGGAAAAAGATCTCGTAAAATGAGGAAAATATTTTTGAAGAAGAGAGAGACTCGAACTTTAGCCTACTTGGGGATGAAGGAGGTAATGTAATGACCGTGTATTGAAGCAAGCAGACAGGACACAGCCACAGAATAACTGGAGAATGAACAGTGTCTTGAGATGATAAAGCCTTCTGAACTTTTCCTGGGAAAGTGGGGGATTTGGAGAAGAGCTGAAGTGGGTCAGCAAAGAAATGACAAGTACATGAGCAGGTTTGAGAGAAGATGATTCATTAACATAGAAATTAAAGCAAAGACATGAAAAGAATGTGTAGAAAGGATTGAAAACAAGAAGGAGCTGACAGTGAAGAGTTGAACATAGATACATGGCAGAGAGAGAGAGGAAAAGAAGTCACTGTTTGCTGCGCTTAGTTCTAGAAGAAGAGATAATGGAGGCAAGAGCTAATTTGGAGGAGGAGAAGGTCAACAGATATTCCTCATGGTCTGTCTGTTATATATATATAGGCCTCTATAAATTATGGCAAGTAAAGAGGTTACATTGCTCTGAAAGATCCAGGACTCCGTAATGGGCAAGAATTTGGAAAGAATGAGGTATATAGAGGCTTTGGATAGCTGTCAGCTGGCACAGCCAGACGAGAAGCATTGTTAAGAGCAGACTTAGTGTATCAGGAAAAGGTTTGGAGCAGAAAGGCATGTTTGGACGAGATTTTACTGTAGTTTCAAGGAGAATAAGAGATCCAGCTGTTCTGAAAGAAGATTAAGAGAATGGAAAAGGATGAAGAAGATTAGAAAAAGTGATGGAAACTGTGGACATGTGAAGGTATTTTAGGGAAAAATGGGATGAGTGGGGAGAAAGGAGAGTATAAAGGAGAAAGTGAGAGCAAAGTGAGCCTCAGCGAAGGAGTAGGATGAGTGCTAGCTATTGCTGAGTAGTTATATTTTCTGTTGTTTACCAGTAAACCTGTAGATATTTAGAAATTTCCAGAAAGCAGAGATATTTCATCACAACATCTACATCAAACTTGTAGATATTTAGAAATTTCCAGAAAGCAGAGATATTTCATCACATTTTCATACATGATTGGACATAATGATATAAAGGTATGAAAAACATGTAATTTGAGAGCTATGCATTGATTGATTTTAATTATGTCAGCCTTTTCCACTGCCCTATGAAAACTCTTGAAATGCAATAAACACTGCTTTTATTTTGAGCCCTGGAAATAAGTTGTTTTTGCTAAAAATAGTAGATATTCCTTCAAACTAGTTTGGGCAAATTCATTAAGAAGTGAAGTCCTTCTGAATAAAGTTTTCCAAAACTGGAAATAAAGTATAGTGGTTGCTTCATTTTAAGCAAACATGATTGCAGTATTCTTGGTTGTATAATTGTATTTTTACCTTTGGTCAGTATTAAGTATTCTTTTGTATTCATTCATGACACCTTTGCAAAGCCCTGAAAGAGCAAGACCATGTTTGTGTGTAAAGAGCAAGACATGCTCGTGTGTAAAAATATTTATGAATGCTGCAATCTTTCAATTTTCATCCTTTTAAAAATATATATCCTGAGAAATATGTAGCAGTCAGGGCATGGTGCAGAATAAGATGGAAGATTCTGCTCCATCATAATTTTGTTAGCAGTGCAAGAAGAATAATGTGATTCTGTTCAACAGAAAGGTAGGCATTTAAGTAGAATGTGGGATTTCCATTAAGCTATGTAAAGAAATGTAATTTATTTGTGTTATAAATAAGTATAATCTAACTTCTGGCCCACCTCTGACAGAGATTCAAATGGCTACTCAGGCTACCTCCTAGCCCTGCACGTAGCATGAAAAAGACAGCTGGCTTTATCCACATGAGATACCTCTTCATTCACGTAAGAAATTAGAATGGAAGAGTTAGACAACATTTTAGATACTGCAATAAAATGCAATTTCTACGTAAATAAATAGACTGAAGACTCAGTAACACGTGAAGCCAAACTCATTGAACCCAAATGAAATGTGACCAACTCCATTTTTTTAATTAATCATCAGACAAATTAGCAAAAATATATTTAAACCTGTAATCACGTCTAAATGACAGCGTTATACTTAGCAAATCTTAAAACCAAAAAAGTGTTATAAATAGTTATATTTTAGTACATTTGGACTCTCCTTATGAAGGCTACAGCCTAAATAGTACTGCTAGCATCACTTTGTAAACTGTGTGATTTCCACTTCTGAGTGCCCAGGGTTTTGACAGTTCTATTGTGTGAAATGTGTAGTATTAAATAATAAACGTGTATCAGAACTGAAGTAGGTAAATGGTGCCGTCGTGACATCATGTTTTACTTATTGTGGTGAGCAGTTCAGGTAATGAATGACATTGTCATAGCTAATATGGAGGGATGATATTAATCACTAAAGCACCAGAAATGGAACAAAAATAATAAATGAGGAAAACAAGATGAAGAGAGTTGCAATAATTCTTCCTTTACAAAACTATAATAATGATAAATGCAGAGTCTCAAGCCAAGCAGATTTTTACTGTTACAAATGCTTATGACAGATCAAGTTTGGACATCTTTGTTCCCTTGAACATCACAATATTACAAGTATGGGCTGTCTGATTTTCTAATTAAAATGTTAGTGTTTTGAAATGACAAGTCTAATGCTTTTTGGAAAATTTTCAGTATATATCAAGTTTCTTTATGTATCACTTATGATGTCCCACCCACAATATCTGTACCAAATAATGGCTTTCAAGAAAGGCAGAAAAGTTCAAAACTGTGAGATTTAATCTGTGTATTAACCAGATTCTGGAAGACCCATAGAATTTTAGCTTTGTTAATTTCAACAGGTATGTTTTATCTTTATCACCTTTGTAACCCGTATAACACCTTCCTTTGGCAAAGATCTGAATTCCCCGCCATGCTAATTCTTTTCCACAGGTTTTGCTAACCTTAAGATAGGTCACAACATGTTCAGATCTGGTATTTAGGACTTAAGCTTTTCCTGAATTTTAGGAAAGCAAAATTCCAGCTTTTCAGGGAGTTAGTCAATAGGATCCCCTGGGAAAGTGCCCTCAGGGACAAGGGAGCAGAACAGAGCTGACAGATCTTTAAGGACGCTTTCCACAAAGCGCAAGATCTCTTGATCCTCAGGTGTGAGAAATCAGGAGAGGAAGGCAAGAGACCAACATGGCTGAGTTGAGACCTGCTGGTCAAACTAAAGGGCAAGAAGGAAATGCCCAGGCAGTGGCAGCAGGGAAAGAAGGTCAAAGTAAGAGTACCTCCCGCCCCCTGCTGATGAGCAAGACTGGCAGACCAGTAACAACGGATGAGGAGAAGGCTGAAGTACTCATTGACTTCTTAGCCTCAGTCTTCACTGGCAGTGTCTCTTCCCACACCTCCCGAGGGAATGGACTGCAAGATGGGGACTGGAGGAGCAAAGTCCCTCCCACTGTAAGAGAAGATCAGGTTTGAGACCACCTGAGGAACCTGAACATGAGGAATTCTATGGGACCTGACCAGATGCATGCCAGAGTCCTGAGGAAATTGGCTGATGGAGTTGCCAAGCCACACTCCATCATATTTGAAAAGTCCTGGCAGTCAGGTGAAGTCCCTGGAGACTGGAAAAAGGGAAACATTGCACCCATCTTTAAAAAGGGTGTGAAGGAGGACCCTGGGAAGTACTGGCCTGTCAACCTCACCTCTGTGCCTGGGGACATCATGGAACAGATCTTCCTAGAAGCTGTGCTAAGGCACATGGAGGACAAGGAGGTGATTCAAGACAGCCAGCATGGCTTCAGCAAGGGGAAGTCCTGCCTGACCAACGTAGTGGCCTTCTATGATGGAGTGACCATATCAATGGACAAGGGAAGAGCTACTGTTATTGTTTATCTGGACTTCTGTAAGGCCTTTGACAGGGTCCCCCACAACATCCTTCTCTCTAAATTGGAAAGACATGGATTTGATGGGTGGACTATTCAGTGGATGAGGAATCGGTTGGATGGTGGCATCCAGAGGATAGTAGCCAATGGCTCAATGTCCAGTAGAAAACTGTGACGAGTGGTGTCCCTCAGGGGTCCATACTGAGACCAGTACTCTTTCATATCTTCATCAGTGACATAGATAGTGGGATTGAGTGCACCCTCAGCAAGTCTGCAGATGACACCAAACTGCATGATATGGTTGACACACCTGAGGAACAGGATGGCATCCAGAAGGACCTGGAAAAGCTCAAGGAATGGGCCCATGTCAGGGCAACCCCTGGTATTAATACAGGCTGTGGGATGAAGGGATCGAGAGCAGCCCTGCTGTGAAGGACTTAGGAGTAGTGGTGGATGACAAGCTGGACATGAGCCAGCAATGTGTGCTCACAGCCCAGAAGGCCAACCATATCCTGGGCTGCATCCAAAGAAGTGTGACCAGCAGGAAGTGTGGTCGAGAGAGGTGATTCTGCCCCTCTACTCCCACCTGGAGTGCTATGTCCAGCTCTGGAGTTCTCAGCATGTGAAAAACATGGACCTGTTGGACAGGGTCCAGAGGAGGCCCACAAAAATGATCAGAGCGATGGAACACCTCTCCTCTGAGGACAGGCTGAGAGAGTTGGGGTTGTTCAGCCTGGAGAAGAGGAGGCCCAGGGGAGATCTTATTGCAGCCTTCCAGTACTTCAAGGGGACTTAGAAGAAAGATGGAGACAGACTTTTTAGCAAGGCCTGTAGTGATAGGACAAGGGGTAATGGTTTTAAACTAAAAGAGGGTAGATTTAGACTAGATCAAAGGAAGAAATTGTTCACAATGAAAGTGGTGGAACACCGGCACATGTTGCCCGGGGAGATAGTAGATGCCCCATCCCTGGAAATCTTCAAGGTCAAGATGGACAGGGCTCTGGGCAACCTGATCTAGTTGAAGATGCTCATTGCAGGGGGGTTGGACTAGCTGACCTTTAAAGGGCCCTTCCAACCCAAAGATTCTATGATTCTGTGGTTCCTCTTCTTTTGCAAGGAGAAAATACAGAGATGCTGAGAAAGGGAAGGGGAAGAATAGAACCTAGATGTAATTACTTGATAAAATTAATTTAAATTGTGTGGGAGTTAATCTTTGAGTCATCACTGGCTTGTTTTGAGGAAGATGTTGATGCTGTGCATAGATACCGCCATTTCATTTTTTCACTTATTTTCACTGTATTAAATACAAGGATTGGAAAAATTTTCCAGAAATATTATCCACCCTGTGGTGAAAGATTTATTTTTTTTCTTTATATGATACCTTTCAGTCTGTAATCCAAAATCACCAGTACGACATTAAATTAATTATCAGAAATTAGATGTGTAAACTGAAGAAGTCATATATTTTCCTCAGTCCTTCAGAAATACATACTGTTGTTAAAATAATAAAAAGTAAAAACGCCCAACATAAGCAACAACACACAAATAGTCACTATAACTAATGAAAGAATATCTGTAGGTTTTTTCTGTGCTAAAGATCATCTCTTAAAGTTGGTGAATACATGCAGTCACTGTTTCTTAGTTATAGCTGTTAGTCATAGCAATCCTTAAACATCTTTCACCATATAAAAGTAACCAGATTTCTTTCAGGATAAAAATTCTTTCTGAACCTTTTGTTTAGGAAGTTTAAATATAGCTAAAATGATAAAAAAATTGGTAAGTCTCCTGCATTGTGCTGTATTGTATAGGAGATGGGTTTAGGCCTGGATCTGAAGAAGCCTCACATTAATATGTTGCAAGAATCAAATGTCTTACCAGTAGTGGTGGTGGTATTCCATCCCAACCATTCATGCAATTTTACCTGAAATAGACAGTATGTTTGACATTCTTTTATTCAGAATTCCAGCACATTGCCTCTGCAATGTATCCACTCTCAGGGGCATCCAAAGGACAAATATGAAACTAAATTTCTTTATTAAGTCATGGGCCCATGTGAACCTCATGAGGTTCAACAAGGCCAAGTGCAGGGTCCTGAATGTCATTAATATTTGTCCTTTTTGAACAAAATAGAAGATATGATTTTGTAAGTTCAGACATGAAGACACTTCAACAATTTGAATTAAGGACTTAGGCTAACTTGAATTTGTCTAACAGACCTTAATGTTGTTTTCTTCAGTACATAGATTACATATTTAATTGACAAAGTATTTGCTAAAAACTTCTTTTGTTTTTCTTGAGAGTTTTATGAGAGACTGTTACTTCCTCCTCACTTTTTCTTGCTAGTCACAGTGTTTTCAGCTATTTTTTAAATTGTTTTTAAAATTCATTCAATTAATTTTCACTGAATTAATTTTAAAAATTCACTCACAGATATTAGTGGATGTGGCCTGCAAAGTATCATTCAGTAGTCATTTGGTTTATGTAGGATGTTTATTTATATATTAATTACTACTAATGCAGATATTATTGCCCAAGAATGGAAAATAACCAGTCATTTGTGGATAAGAGCAAGGTTAGGTTAAAGCCCAAGTAGCGACAAGTTGCTTGTAATCATCTTTCATTTTATATTTCCTTTCTGAGCCAATGAATATTCACCAAGGGAATGATAATTTTAATTTAGTGATTTGTAGCTGGATGATAGCCAAATTAGTTTAACTCCAGGGACTGAAAGCAAGTGACATACAAGGACAACACTAATATATTTGCTGTGAAGTTGCTAATCCTAATAAATATAAAAAGTAGTAGTATGCCTGAATGTATGTCTTAATAATAAGTATATTGATATTGGCTTAGAATTTTGATGCTTTTGGATGAACTTTTCATATGAACAAATGCTTGAACAATCTTATTAAAGCTGCCTAATGAATCTGCTCCATACTATGAAATCCTTGCCAAGACATTTAGAATGCAATTAACTAAAAGAAAGGTGTAATGAGAGAAGTTATTTTCACAGAAAAATAATGCATTTGTTTTATTCAGATTTCATTCTTAAGGCATTGGTGGTGGCTGGTTGCCTTAAGGATGCTTTCCTGTGATATGTTGTTGTTTGAAAATAAAACACCTGTGTCATACTTAAAATAATAGTGAAGGAATAATTCCCCTACTTACTACTAACTAGAACGTCTGTGTTTTCAAATGCTGTAGCATATTGTTGTATTCCCATTCTATTCCCAAAATTAATCAAGTGTCATTTGCTTGTCTGTGGATTGTTCAGGTAGATCCCCAGTAGGTCTAAAACTCTCTTCTTTGGAAAAGGCAGCAATTAAAAGTATTTCTATTTGCTTTCAAAGAAGTCTGCTTCAGGACTCATATGATTTATTTTTGTCAAAGTTTGTCTTGAAAATCATCTTTCAGTTTCTGAATGCAAAGGTAAACATCCTAGGGAAAAAAAACCCAACAGCATACCATATCCTTTAAAATTCATGAGTTGGTTGGTTAAACTTTGAATCTCGAGCTGTACTTGAAAACAAGGTTATGGTTCAATAGTTGCATAAAGGTTTCCTTGTTCTAGTCACAAGGATTTCAAATGAGAATTACAGGCTTGATCTTGGCTTAGCTTCATCAGGGAAAGTTTTTCTACCATTTATTTCTATGGGCGATAGACTGAGTACTGTAACTCGGTTTGTATTAGCTTGATATATCCTAGAAAAGAATATCATATTGGTTTGATTTTTTTTTAGAAGTAAGCAAATTGACCGTGACTTTTAGCATTAACAGTAGAAACCTGCTTATTTGGAGTTGAGGAGCCAAAGTTCACATAGATAATGGGCCTGTGTAATTTCATGTTGTTTGATTTTTTTATTTCTTAAAGAACATCTAATTTCACAGGAATAGAGGCATAATTCCCATTGTCAGTCTTCTTGATCCCTTTATAATTAACAAAACAAAAGACTCGTTCAATTTTCTTTGTGTCATTGCTAATTAGGTTTTTCTGTGGTGATCTCATACACTGTTGAAAATCTTTTTAAGTTCCAAATTCAATTTCAAATATTTTAAGTATTACAAAATAATTTTTTTGGTGTCTTTCTGTTTCTAACATGTCCTTCTGTTTTACATTCTCCCAGCAGAATCCCCCTGTACCTCAAAATTAGAAACAAGCTGATTCAAATGCAAGTTCTCAATAAGTAGCATCTTTGGAAAAGGGAAAAGTACAGGCAGTTGCTGGTATGTGGACAAAAAGATATTTACTGCAGTGAAACTGAGGAAACAAAAATTACATTGCAGAAGAAAATATTTTCATCAGAAGCGGTGAGAAAGAATAGTCTTAAATGATTCAAGCAAGGTTAGATAGTATGACTTATTTTGAGACATCATTTCACCCTTTCACTTTAAAGGCTTACTTGGTTAAAATTCAGTAAGTCCACATGCTCAATCCCTTTACTAAATGCAGTCAAGCTGTTACTATTTAACAAGAATTTTATTTAGAAATCACATGCCCATTTGCAGTTGCAGTCAGTTTTTGCAGAGCTCTTGCTAAAATGCTTGATATCAAATGTTACCAAATAGCTTGGTGTCCTGAAGAAGATGATCCAGGAAGTAGGTGACAGAGGCTTCTGAAAGGAATCACAATGGAGTTTTTTGGGAGATAGTAGGCGGCAGATATCAGTGTCAGAAAACTCTGTGGGTAAATAAGTAGGTAAGTTTTGAATGATACATTTTGTCAGAAATAAAAAAAGAACAAGAGAGAATAGAAACCTTCTTCCACTGTTTTTATTTTAGAAGATAGAAAATGCTTGGTCATATTCCATGTACATGAGCCTCTACTTGATGAAGAGAGAATATAGCTCCTGTTTCATCCTCCCTACTTTCTGCCCATCTTTGGAGGTGGTATGTGTGTACAAACTGATAGGAGGCATATAGAAATTGCCTTCCACATGAGGAGAAGCAGAACATATTGCATTTCAGCTCTTTTCCTCACTCCAGAGGAGGAGTGAGTTAGTATGCTGGTACTCTAGCTTTTTGCTTCATTTGGGGGTCACACAGGAATTTCCCAGAAATTCTGTCCCAGCTGGCAGGATAGAATTGTTTCTGCTTTTTGTGCAAGGGGAATGGGGCTGGGCACATAATTTGTTCTTAAATACGGAGGTCATTCCTCAGGCGTAGATGTCAGTGGGCCTATTTATGTGATTGTACCTTAACTGGAGGAGAGACAGTTATTAACACTTGCACAGTTGAATGCATTGTGAAAAGTGTACTCGGTCTATAATACCTAGCAAATCACTTTGACAAGTGAGCTCATATATAAACAGCGATTAATTGCAGAGATCTCTCAAATTTCCTTTTCAAGGTAGCATACTATTATGCTGACCCTCACTTTTACTAGATAGTGTTTTTAAACGTTTTTAATTATGTGATTACTTTTTTCTTTAAGTATTTAAATGTAACTTGATATTCTCTATTTTTCAAAAACTTGAAAACACTAAATATCTTTATATGATTTTTCAACTGTCAAAAATTCCAATATGCAATTACGTGTGTAAACAATAGGTTTGTGCAGTAAGATATTGTATATATGTTTTCTGTCAAATCTGTTTATTCCTACAGGATTTGACTTCAGCAAGTATTATTCAAAGTGAGAAAACCTATTTAGAACTGTCTCATTGCCTTGTGTAATCTGCTAAATCACCTGTGGTCACACTGGCCATTTATTACTACACTAAACAGTGTAACAATATCCCCACTCCCACATTTAAGGGCAGAGAGAACTCTCAGACAAAATCTCTACCCAAATTAGAGAAAGCTAGAATTGCCCTTCCACATAGAAAAAATATAAACTGAAATGAAACTCCTTTGGAAGTATGAGAGTAAGAGTCTAAAGACTTGTATTAGTTACAGAGAGGAAAAAAGTGCATAACCACTTCTCAACTGTGGGCTGCAATCAGAAATCTTTTAAGGTTTAATGAAGCTGAGCACTTGAAAATAGCAGGAATGTAGCTGAGTGAGTGAGTGGGTTGGTGATCTGAGACAGAGTGTTGTTAAGCTCAACACAAATGATGATGAACACTGAGGCATTGATGCAGGAGGCTATGAGGACCCATTCCTTCCCCTGCTGTTACCATAATCATCATGCCTCATGATGGCCAAATAGGAAACTACACTTGGTAGATAATAGGCTCTGTTTTCAGTAAAGTTGTTAACTTTTAACTTTGCACACCAACTAGAGTAAACCAAACCTCAAATTTGCTTAAACTGATTTAACCAAGGACTGTTTGTCTGAGTGCAATCAAGAAGTTACAAGGAACTGAGTTATAGCAATAAAAGAAGTTATTATCACTCTACAGAAGTTGCTGATCTCAGTGGTAATTAAAAAAAAAATCCCAAAACAAACAAAAAAACCCCACCAACATTTTTGTGACAAGGTTTGTGTTACTGACTTCCAACCAAAGCTAGTAGATTCTCCCTGAAGTTTGGTGACTTCTTAAACTAGCCCATTTGTAATTGTCCAGCCATGCCAGCACTGCCAGTTTCTGCAAGATAAAACAAATTCTGTCCTTCAGTCCTGCTATTCATCCATCCATTCAATCCCATAGCTTAGTGACGTTTAGGCTCCTGCCCACTGACAGGCTAGATTAGATTGTACAGCTTTTTGCTCACTGTCTGGCATAGGTGTCAAAACGTCTGAAGCTTCCTCTTTCCTGCTCGAAGTAGCAATTTCCTTTCTTGCCCAGAGCTGCTCATCTAGTTTTTACCATCTAGATCTTACCAGCTGGTAGATGCAATTGTTTTACTCAACACCCGGAAGCTTTCATTTATTTGCCATCCTCAAGGGATACCTGCTTCTGTGACACAGAGAAGAATCAAGAACATGCATTGAAATGAACTAGAGCTTTGTTAAACTGGTTTAAACTCATCTACATTTGGGAATTTACATTTGTTTAATTAAAGTAATTAAAAATTTACTTTAGTTATGTTGAAGCCACTTTGTCAATGCTAATCAGGTCCTTGTAGTGCTTTAGTGCATACATGAATTAAGACAAAGGCTTAGTGGATGGCCTGACTGCTTAAAGAGTTGCAACTGAAAACCCTCAAGGAATAATGGGAACAGGCCAGAAGAGAAGGGGCACAGGGATCTGGAGACAGGGAGGTGACAGGGCAGTCCCTCACTGCCTGGTGGGCAGGCCTATAGCCCCTGGAAGAAAATATTTTGTGTCTTAAATAGTCCTTCTAAAAGAATATGTGAGGCCCTGCTCTGTCCCCTCAGGCGTATGTGTTTCTTGTATGGGAATATGTAATGCTTCAACATGGAGGAGCTGTGGACTCCCTCAAGGGTAGAGAGGCCTTACAGACGGTTCTGGATAGACTAGAGACATGGGCAATCACCAACCGTATGAAATTTAACAAGAGCAAGTGCTGGATTCTCCACCTGGAACAAGATAATCCTGGTTATACATACAAATTGGGGCTGAGAGGCTGGAGAGCATCCCTGCAGAAAGAGATCTGTGGTTTGGGTTGATGGCAAGTTGAATATGAGACAACAGTGTGCCCTGGCAGCCAAAAGGGCCAACTGTGTCCTAGGGTGCATCAAGTACAGCATAGCTAGCCGGTCGAGGGAGGTTATTGGCCCACTCTACACTGCACTGGTGCGGTCCCACCTCTAGTACTGTGTGCAGGTTTGGGCACCTCAATATAAGAAGGACATCAAACTGTTAGAGTGTGTGCAGAGGAGGGCAGCCAAGATGGTGAAAAGTCTCAAGGGGAAGACTTATAAGGAGTGGCTGAGGTCACCTGGCTTGCTCAGCTTGGAGAAGAGAAGGTTGAGGGGTGACCTCATTGAAGTCTCAACTTCCTCAAGGGGAGCAGTGGAGGAGGAGGAGGTGCTGGTCTCTTCTTTCTGGTGACCAGCAACAGGACCCAAGGAAATGGAATGAAGCTGCATCAGGGGAAGTTCAGATTGGATATTAGGAAAAAGTTCATCACTGAGAGGATGGTCAGTCACTGGAACAGGCTCCCCAGGGAAGTGGCCATGGCACCAAGCCTGTCAGAGTTCAAGGAGTATCTGGGTGACACTCTTCATCATATGATTTAGTTTAAGGTCGTCCTGCGAGAAGCAGGGAGTTGGACTTGATGATCCTTATGGGTGCCTTCCAACTTGACATATTCTATGATTCTATCAAAAGCAGTCTGGGACCAGGCCAGGTGCGTGGCTGGGGCAGCTGAGAGTCCGGCTTGCTAGACAAGTCTGCAGGTGTGAGGCAGCTACAAGGTCAAGCCAGGGAGTCAGATTTGTGGATTGGGACTAGCAACATTCTGTAAGAAAGAAAATAATGTATTTGCCTGTGGTCCAAAAGGGTCCTATAGCCTTTCCTGAGGGCAAAGGAGATGATATCTCTGGCTAATCAGATTCACAGGTCATGCCAATTCACAAATGCAAGATGAGTGATACAAGCCTGGCTGACCAGAGGGCTTTGGCTGGAACTCAGGATAAAAAGGAGAATTTATGATGTTTGGAAGAAGGGGCAGGCCACTCAGGAAGACTGCAGGGATGTCATGAAGATATGCAGGGAGAAAATTAGAAGGGCGAAAGCACAACTAGAACTTAATCTGGCTACTGCCATAAGAGACAATAAAAAAGTTTCTGTAAACACATTAGCAACAAAAGGAGTTCTAAGGAGAATCTCCATCCTTTATTGGATGCAGGGGGAAACATAGTGACTCAGGATGAGGAAAAGGCTGAGGTACTTAATGCCACCTTTGCCTCAGTCTTTAATGGTAAGACCAATTGTTCCCTGGGTACGCAGTCCCCTGAGCTGGAAGACAGGGACGGGGAGCAGCATGAAGCCCCCATAATCCAAGGGGAAATGGTTAGCGACCTGCTAGACAACTTTTAGACACACACAAGTCTATGGGGCCGGATGGGATCCACCCAAGGGTATTGAGGGAACTGACAGAAGTGCTCACCAAGACACGTTCCATCATTTATCAGCAGTGCTGGTTTACAGGGGAGGTCCCAGTTGATGGGAAGTTAGGAAATGTGTTGCCCCTCTACAAGAAGGGCCAGAAGAAGGTTCCGGGGAATTACGAGCCTGTCAGTCTGACCTTGGTTCTGGGGAAGGTTATGGAGCAGATCATCCTGAGTGCCATCACGTGGCACATACAGGACAACCATGTGATCAGGCCCAGTCAGCATGGGTTTATGAAAGACTGCTTGACCAACCTGATCTCCTTCTATGACAGGGTGACCCTCTTAGTGGATGAGGGAAAGGCTGTGGTTGTTGTCTACCTAGACTTTAGTAAAGCCTTTGACACCGTTCTCCACAGCATTCTCCTGGAGAAACTGGCTGCGAATGGCTTGGATGGGCGTGCTTTTTGCTGGGTAAAACACTGGCTGGCTGGCCGGGCCCAAAGAGTTGTGGTGAATGGAGTTAAATGTGTTTGGCAGGCAGTCACAAGTGGTGTTCCTCAGGGCTCAGTAGTGAGGCCAGTTCTGTTTAATATCTTTATCAATGATCTGGATGAGGGGATCGAGTACACCCTCAGTAAGTTTTCAGATGACACTGAGTTGAGTGGGAGTGTTGATCTGCTTGAGGATAGGAAGGCTCTACAGCAGGATGTGGACAGGCTGGATAAATGGCCCGAGGCCAACTGTATGAGATTCAACAAGGCTAGTGCTGGGTCCTGTGCTTGGGTCACGACAACCCCATGCAATGCTCCAGGCTTGCGCAAGAGTGGCCGGAAGGCTGCCTGGCGGAAAAGGACCTGGGGATGCTGGTTGACAGCAGTTATGCCATAGATGAGCCAGCAGTGTGCCCAGATGGCCAAGAATGCCAATAGCATCCTGTCTTGTGTGGCCAGTAGGACTGGGGAAGTGATTGTCCCCCTGTACTTGGCAGTGGTGAGGCCGCACCTCAAATACTATGTTCAGTTTTGGGCCCCTCACTACAAGAAATACATTGAGGTGCTGGAGTGTGTCTGAAGAAGGGCAATGAAGCTGGTGAAGATTCTAGAGCACAAATCCTATGAGGAGCGGCTGAGGGAACTGGGGCTGTTTAGCCTGGAAAAAAGGAGGCTCAGGGGAGACCTTGCTGTTCTCTACAACTACCTAAAAGGGGGTTGTGGCAAGATGGGTGTTGGTCTCTTCTCCCAAGTAACAAGCAGTAGGACTAGAACAACTGGCCTCAAATTGTGCCAGGGGAGGTTTAGATTGGATATTAGGAAAAACGTCTTCACTGAAAGGGTTGTCAAGCATTGGCACAGGCTGCCCAGGGAGGTGGTGGAGTCACCATCCTTGGAGGTATTTAAAAGATGTGTAGATGTGGTTCTTAGGGACATGGTTTAGTGGTGGGCTTGGCAGCGATCTTAAAGGTCTTCTCCAATATTTCTATGATTCTAAGCACCTAGAGCTTATGTATAGCTCACCGTTAGGGGTTCTTCAGATAGATATCAGTTGGCAAGCTCAATTTGTTTCTATATACCTAATGACTTTTATACCCACTTGAAACTAAGTAGAAAAGGAGCTCTTAACCAAGGAAGTAATGAGGCCCTCAGGTGTTGTAAGTTGGGCATCCAGTACTACTGCTCCTTTTTGTAAATTTCATTTGAACTATGTTAGTACCTTCTAAATTATGTATGATTATAAACTGATCAGTTGAGTACAGGGCTGCATTTCCACGCATAATAAAAAACATTCAATACACAGTACACACTAGTGTTTATGTAGCTAATTTTCTTTCAAAAATTTATTATGCTTTTTAGGGCTTGTTGTATTGAAATGGAGAAGTTCTTTCTAATTTCGTTCTCACATTTTCTGCTCCACTACATGAATGATGAAATTGTGATTCAGCAGTTGTGGAGAAGACTGCATCTGTCTCATTAAGATACTTAGAGTCTGAAATTTTTCTGGAAGGTACGTGATGTCTCATTGAACTGCTGCCAGCAATCTAAAACTCATTTATTCACGAACTAACTTGGCAGTAGAAATTCTAGTTTATACAAGTTTTTATTCTCTCTTTCCACCTTATCTCCAAAACCAATGCCTTGGTGTCATTAATATTTCAAGAAAAGGAAAACCACATTTGTGTTCATAATATGATTATGAGCTCTTACTGTAGCTTACAAAATTGTTCTTGAGTGAACACTGTTGCAAGTACTGTTAAATGTAATCCATATACATTCCACTTACTTACTTATATTTAGCATTTTATAAAGGTTGGCTGGGATTTTCCATAAACTGTAAAATATATTTTACTTTTATGAGTAAAAGGGGGATTTTTACTCATAAAAGTAAAGCTCTAAAATTTTTTTACTTTCATGAGTTCCAAATCTGTTGACTTTCACAAAGACTGGACTACAGACCATCTCGTCCAAGTTGAGAATATATTTAAAAAAACAAATGTTATCTGAGATCTGCCAGCCAAGGTTGTTGTAGAAATTTATTTACTCAGACAACTGTCAGCTGGATGGAAAGCTTTTTTAATGCGTTTTCTTTCTTGTAACTGTTCAAATAAACTCATGGTTTATGCTTTTTTACTTTATAAGTTCTAGTGTTTATTTGCATCATATGCTGTTAAACAGGCTTCCTGCTAGTCTATCTGACCTTTTTAAAAATTTCTGCTTTGACTTCTATGTTATAAATACAAATGAGTTAACCATTTCAATGCACCAAAACAAGAAAGTCAGTAAGAGAGAACTGTGTTATTAATTTCCTAATTTTGCACTCTCACTAACACAAACAATAGTTACACCACTTCTTTAGGCAACACTTTGAATTTTTTACACATTTATTTTCTTTTTTAGAAGCCAGGTTTTTGTCTGGCTTAAACAACCACTTCTTGCAGTTCACCCAAAGCTTATGGCAGCAAATGTAATCTAGTGGAGCAAAAGAGAAGAGAAAGTTTAAAGAAATAAAGAATGACTACTGGAGATGATGTGAGGAGAGTGCAAGGATTTTTTCCCCATTTAATTTTTTTTTAACAGTCAGCATTAAATTATTCAGAAAGTAGTCATGGTGATGCCAATATGTAAGTGTATAAAAGAAAAAAAGGTTTTGCATCTGCCTTTGGTTTGGCTAATGACTTTCAGGATGTAAAATGTTTTTAAGTGTTTGTCATTCCTGTCTTGAGAGAGGGAAGCTCTTCCACAGTTATACCCACAATTTGTCATGCGTAAACATAGGTAGTAGAAGTTTTTCCATTTGGCCCTATTCTGTACATCAAACTTGGTCTTGAGGAAAAATTTAAAGGGTGTTGGACAACTTCAAATGTGAAAATAATATTCACACTTTAAGGATAATTGTGATAAACCAGTGGAAAAAAAATGCACCATTAGAATCTTCAAATGAAGGTAGGATGCCAAGTTGGATTTTAATCAAACACAAGTTATTAGGCTCAATATCAAGTTAAATGAGTGAAATGTTATGATCTGAACTCTCAGGCCTACAGGTTCATTACCAAGCATAGTTGTTTCACGGCAGCTGGCCATGTTTTCCTTTTTAGTTCCCGATAGAGAAAAAATATTTTTATTCTTCTTTTACTGGAAGTTAGGGTAAGTTTAATTATCTTATATTTGGTCCTGACTAGTAGCAATCATGAGGATAATTACCATCAATGAGATAACATATCTTGCAGTTTTGTAGAGCTGTAAGGAGAAACTTCTGGTGATGATGGCATTGCTAGCATGTATATACAAACCCTGGCATGTGTAAGAAGTTAGACTGAACATTATTTCCCTTCCTCATTGACCTTAAAGTATATCAAACAAATAAACAAAGAACGAGCTCTGGTGAATAAGCTATGAATTCACCCAATTTTGCCAAGACAACGACATATGTATTTTCATAATGTGGAAGTTTAGCCACTAAAAACTTGCTTGCATTACAGCAGTTCAGTCCAGACTCTGTCAAGTTTCTCTGAGATGCCTAGCCTTGAATCTACATTAGATTCTTGCCTTCGATTCAGGACAGGTATGCAGGCTATATTTTTTTCATGGTAGAGACCATGTCAAGAAAATCCATCCTGAAATGATGCAGTTATCTTTATAAAAGATAGGAACTGAAAAAGAGCACAAATTAGCCACAGCATTCTCCAAATTTTTTTCAACCAGCAGTGATTTTGTTGTAGTCACAGTTATTGTATAAACTAATTATCAATGGATTAAAGAGGTCTGTATAAAATGTTGGGTAGGGTACATTCGTACCTCAATTGAAGACAACATATAATGGTATCGGGGAGGTATTTCAACAATTCCTTTTATGTATAATTCCCCATACTTTATGAAATAAAAAATGAAAAAGAAAGTTCAAAAAATATTTATTTCACATAGTGAATGTGTTGGCTGGACTAACCCAACTGTGGAGGTAGCAGGTGTTGCCTTTTGTGGAGAGACATCTGTGTGTGTACCAGCAGTGCAGACGTTCCTCACTCCTGCGAATGAATTGGGATGCCTCTCGGGGGGGGTCAAGGTCAGGGGTACTTGCTATTCACTGCATTCAGAGTTAATGCTGCCAAATCCTAGCAAAGACAATGCTTGTAAAAATCTAAAGGAATTTTTTCCTCTTAGGAGCTGATAAACAGGCAGGAATTTCAGGAACTCCCAGTTTGTTTCTATATGACAGATTTATATCACAAACATCCTCACCTGCTGAGCACTCCTTGCCTGTTGCTAGTTTTTTTGCTGCTGGTTACTCATCTTGCCAACTTGAACTGATCACAACTTAGAGCAGGGTAACATCTTCTGCTCCAAATGTGACAACTATGTGCACTGGTAGCATTTTATAAAACACTATAAATCGTGAATGTTAGCAGTATTGTCACTTAGTGCTTCGAATGTACAGAGAGTTACAGAAGTGCTAAGTCTTAGTATTGCTATTTCTCAGTTAAAAAGAAACATAACCTAATCCTGAAGTTTCTGAATTATACAGTGTTTTAACCAAAACTTGTAGACACCTTTTTATACTCTTGTACAGTTTCTTTCAGAGAAGCAAGGTTATACTTGCACCATCATGGCTCCAACAGCCCTGCTATTATGCCACTCACAAAACATATTGCCAGCTTGAGTTTTAAGGAACTGTGTTAGTAAACGTTTCTTTAGTGATGCATCATTTGGAGCATATATGCAAAAACTATTTTTGGATTTTGAGCTGCAAGTATACAGGTAGTATCTCAAAACACTATGCCATGCAGTTTAAATATTTTCCATTATGTATTTTATGATCTTTGTCTGCAACAAGTACCTATCATAAATGGATAGTAGAATATGACTAAGAGAATCAAAAGGAAAAGATTAGATTGTTCTAAATGGTTAAATTTGTGATGCAGTAGGCACCAGTGTTGCAAAGATCTGTATGATTTCCAGCAATTTTTGCTCTTGACAATCGTCTCTTCATAACCCCATGTCATGGTTTAGCCCCAGCCGGCAACTAAGCCCCACACAGCTGCTCGCTCACTCCCCCACAGTGGGATGGGGGAGAGAATCGGAAGAGTAAAAGTGAGGAAACTCATGGTTTGAGATAAAGACAGTTTAACAGGTAAAGCAAAAGCCGCGCACGCAAGCAAAGCAAAATGAGGAATCCATTCATGGGCAGGCAGGGGTTCAGCCATCTCCAGGGAAGCAGGGCTCCATCATGCCTAATGGTTTCTTGGGAAGACAGACGCCATAACTCCAAACATCCCTCCACCCCTTCCTCCTTCTTTGTCCCAGCTTTATATAGTGAGCATGACATCATATGGTATGGAATATCCCTTTGGCCAGCCTGGGTCAGCTGTCCTGGCCGTGTCCCCTCCCAGCTCCCCGTGCACCCCCAGCCTTCTTGCTGGCAGGCCAGCACGAGAAGCTGGACTGTCCTTGACTGCTCAGCAACAGCTCAAAACATCAGCACGTTATCAACACTTTCTCATCCCAAATCCAAATCATAGCCTCACACTAGCTTCTGTGAAGAAAATTAACTCTATCCCAACTGAAACCAGGACATCCCAGTAATTTGCAGTGTTATTCTTGCTTTCTTGAGGTAAGGGTGTGAAAGGGCTTCTTTCAAATGCAGCTGCCTTAAAGTTTGTGTTTCAAATCTATTTTGGATATGCACTTCTCACGAAAATATAAAGGATTAAGTTTAGAATGGCAAAGAAAATAATGCCAAGTTTGAATTAGATGAGTTAATCTTTCTGTCCTTCTAATTAATGTTCTGTGTCAACAAGACCCAATACATAGTCAGTGCAAATATGTATTAGAATTTGTCAGTACTGTCCAGAGTATACAGAATAATATGTGAACCACATATTTAAAGGATTTGATAGTAGAGCCAGTAGAATTTCTAAAAAGTTTTGTTAATCCCACACAATATCTTTCATTTCTTCCTTCAAGTTTTTCATGCTGCTAATACTGCAAACATTTCCAGCCACTAAAAAATAAAGAATTGCTTTCTTTCATATTATCCTCTGACACATCCTGTATCATCAATCCTTCTGGCTTGCATTTCTGTTTTCTGTGAGAGGTCTTTCTTTTTTTCCAGAAAATTTTCAGAAAAAAGCAAGATTTTTAAAAATCGTATGATAGATTGATGGGTTAAAAGAAACATAAGACTAGCATAAAGATTTTAAGATTTAGTAAAACTAGAATTCTAACATGGATCCAGTCTTCGATTTGAGGAAAAGTGTCTGTAAAGTTTAATTTATCCTTTCACCCTCCCTTCTCGCTTGTTATCATAGAATCATAGAATCTTTGGGTTGGAAGGGACCTTTAAAGGTCATCTAGCCCAACCCCCCTGCAGTGAGCAGGATCATCTTCAACTAGATCAGGTTGCTCAGAGCCCCGTCCGACCTGACCTTGAAAGTCTCCAGGGATGGGGCATCTACCACCTCTCTGGGCAACCTGTGCCAGTGTTTCACCACCCTCATTGTTAAAAATGTCTTCTTTATATCTAGTCTAAATCTGCCCTCTTTTAGTTTAAAACCATTACCCTTGTCCTATGGCAGTAGGCCCTGCCAAAAAGTCTGTCCCCACCTTTCTTACAAGCTCTCTTTTAAGTACTGGAGGGCTGCAATAAGGTCTTCCTGGAGCCTTCTCTCCTCCAGGCTCTTCTGCCAATCTCTCCCTTTTATAGCAATATTCTGAGCAGCATATCATTTACTTGGAGAAAAAGATGACAGAGGCCTTCTGGTGCAAACTGTCACAGAGCGTTGGGTTTGACAGGCTGGATGGGGCTAGGGCTGGTTTTGCTGCTGCCTGAGACTGAAGAGTTCATTTTGGGTGGAATGACCAGAGCGGACGGTAGCGTGGGAAGAGCTGGGATGCAAGTATGCAGACCAAACCCTGGGGCTGTGTGTACAGTTGGGGAAGAGAGGGAGACCAGATTAGCCTTCACAGAGAAGGGGAACACTATCTATAAGGTTGTAAACTGCTTTGTGTGAAAGGAAAATCATCTTGTAAACTGCTTTGTGTGAAAGGAAAATCATCTGTAAGTATAGATATTCTACTCATTCGTGCTGTTCACTGTTGGTGACACTTCTGGTTTATTTTCTCTTCCCTTTTTATTTTTTTAAATAAATATGTTTGTCATCATATTCTCATATTCCTCAAGAGAGGAATTTCGGGCAGCTCAGAATCCTGAAAATCTCATAACAAAAACCAACACGGGACACCGTTTTATTCTTGACAAACTCCTCAATGTTCTTTCATGCCTGCTTAAGTGATTGAAGTCTCTTACAGCAATATCCTCAGTTATTGTGCGGGGTCCCGTCTGCTACCTGTGAAAGCACACAAATAGAGGATAATGCAATTAGTATCAAATGGAGCACAATGCTTGATGACCTTCTGACATAGAAGATCAGGTTTTGAGAAAGAGTATTGTGTAGAAAAATACTCCCTATTGAATTTCCCATTGCTGCTCTTTGCCAAATCCTCATAAACGGGTCATAACTCCTATTATTACAAGGATTTCTGTCACAGTTGCCAACCTATGTTTAATTCAGCCTGACTTCATCTGCAGGGTGGACTCCTGAAGTTAATTGTGGGAATTTTTCCTCAAATGCTATCTAAGCTAAAAGGAGAAGTTATGAAGAAAAATCTCCAAACTTAGGTTGGTTCCTTTCATTGTGAGAGTTTTTAGCCATGTCCAATTGTCCTATTATTGTTCTTTTTTTAAAGCATATCTTGTAACTTTTGCAAATGGCATTTCATAACTGTTGGTTTAAAATATGTAGGTAAGAAGTTTCCCTTTTTTTGTTTTGCTAACGTTAGTTCTCAAGTTTTTCTGTACTCTATTATAACAAGTACTAAGTTTTCAACTACATAAATAAGTTATCCTCAGCATCACTCTCTGTTTCTGAAATGTTATTTTATCATGTAACTGTATACAAAATCCAGTGAATTTACTGTTATATAGTCTGCAAATAATTTATGTCTTTGTGTGCTTACTGACCACGTAGAGATCCTTAGGGTTATGTCCTATGGACAGTTTTTTTAATAGCCACAAATAGAGAGTCAAAATTATTTCTCACTTAAGCCTCTGTCTTTATCTTTTATTAGTTGGAAGAGAATTGATTTTCATTTTCTATGTCATAAATATGGACAAAGTACTTGTACTGCATGTGGCACTATTTTACAAAAAGAATTACACATAATTCCAAAGTCCAAACTTCTGTTGGCCTCTGTAGAGATCTCTTAAATTGTTGATTGGTTTGGTTGGTTTTGTTTTTTTTTTTTTTCTGTGAATTTACATTGACATACTGTCTCTATTCTTAAAATAAATGATTTTTTTTGCTAAAAAAGTGTATCACAACTATTTTAAAATTATACAATATGTTGTTATTGCTCTTCCCTTTACCTTTTACCATTAGTATGTTATTTTATTCCCTGTGTTATTTAAAAAACATCTGCTACAGATACTTACAAGGTAGTTGAAAATATTTTTAAGCAGTTTGTCTTTAATCATTTCTTATTAAGACTGCTGCACAATGTGCAGTGTGCAGTCACAATTAGCATCATAGGACAGGAACTGATTATTTAATTTTGTATGCTTAGAAGAGTTGCCACTGAACACAGGTTTAATCCCAGAATCAAAGAAGGTATACAAGGGCATCTTGCAGCATGTAGGATTCTTAAAAATAAGCATAATTTAAAAAATAATACTAAGAGATTATTTATAGATTAAATAGATTATTTCTATCTAGTATCCCATATGGCAACCTGAGAATGATTTTAAAGTGTTTGATTACATTTTGCAATTTTCTGTGCCTTTCCCTCTGTTGTGTGTTGCAACAGAAGTAATATTTTATTTCCGTTGCAGAGGAGAATATTTGGGCAGCTATAGTAAAGATGAAATATGGTTCCTATGCTACAGCATAACGGTTAATGAAACAGTGAATGTATTACTTTTGTTGACTTAAGCATAGAAGCCCAGATACTCTCATTCCTAGATTGTGCTAACTTCCTATTTGGTAGATAAATATTTCTACATACGCTTTCAAAGTCGAAGGTTAAGGTATAAAGTTTTTTAGTCCTTTTGGAAAAGGTGAAGATAAGGTGAAACGGCTGGTTAAAACAGCAAGTAATTAATTGAGTGTCTCTGTTAACAGGAGGAAGGTCAAGTGCACATAACTATTGTGATTACACAGCCTGCATTACAAGCGACTGAGTCGTTTAGCCTCAAAGTAGTTAGACTGGAAGGCCAAGAACCAATTAAATGAGATTTTACTTCAAGTAGCTATGCTTCCAAGTTACTATAGTATTTTGAGGTTTTTCAGAGTGACTTGTCATGTAGTTTTGCAGTACCAATTAGTTTTACTGCAATGAAACATTTTAATTAGAGTTTTCAATTTTCCTCTATTTTTTTAATAAATTACTTTTTTCCTTTCCTGACTTCAGCTAACTGGCTTAAATTTTTAAACTGTAATTTGTAATGGAGAAGTATTTGATTTTTTTCTTTCTGTCTTTTTCTTGACTTTGTCTTGTATGTAATTCTGAAAGTTTTTCAGATGCACAATTTTGATTGCTGGATCCAAAGTGTAGAAAGGTTTGCTTAATTTTGTGATGTAGGAATTATACATCTAGTTTACACATGGAAGAGTCCATAGTTATCCACTGACAAAAATCCGAATTATTTGTGATAACCTTTCAACATCTATGAAAAATACTGAAAATCTGCTACTAATGTCTCATCCAGCAATGAGGCTGCAACTATACAGATAGATATACCAGGAAAAGCTCAGTTGCTTTGAAAGTACGCAGACCGCAGACCTTTATTCTTTTCCCTCCAAATCCTTCTTCACTTTAGTGTAGGACATCTCTGCTAAATAGCGTCTGGTACCAGGAGACACGTTATGGATGGGTATTTTCCATGGGAGCTAGTTTTTTTCTGAATGTGTTATCCTCGGAGAGATACTTTCCTGTTCTGTTTGAAAATTCAAGACTAAATCAGAATGTAGAGAGGAGCTAAAGAAGGGGGGCCTGTGAGAAAGGGAGAGAAGGAAGAAGTGTGGATATCCAAGAATTGCAGAGCTTGAGAGAATTGTTTACATGTTCTAATTATTGCGTGGCTATATGGCAAATTGTATGGCTCCTTTACTAAGGCTTTATGCAGGCAATGTATTCAGATTGTTATTTTTGTTTAGAGATTGCTCATAATTCCCCATGAAGTTTCAAGGAAGCATTGTTTTAGGTTATGTGCAAACAGTTTAAAATTTAATAAAAATAAAATACCTTTCCAACAGTGTGTGCTTGCAATATGTAATTATTATAAAACACTACTTTTTAGTAAAAACAATATAGGTTTTTGTTAGTAAGTGATTTTGCTTTTTAACAGGGGTTCGACTAAGAAATGCTAATGTAATGTAGAATTAAATTAAGAATTACAAGATGTTATGAGAAGTACAGTTTTCCTCATATTTTAAATTATATTTTTGTACATATTTTCCACTGGAGCTGCTGAGCAAATCAAGCACCATTGGAATTTATGCCTAACCAATTGGTGCAACTGCTGTCTTGAAGTTCTTATTTTGTAAATTATGGATGAAAAATGATGAATGTTCAAAATGGTTCACTAAACCAATATTTATTAGGACTGGGGTCTGCTTCCTCAAATTTAGCCCAGAGAGAATCCAGGAGCAATTGAAGAATGTTTTCCATTGCTCTCATCTGCTAACATTGTCAAAATTATGTATGATTTCTGCATAATATTTCTGTTTGAAAAAATTGCTAATCTATTTCAATTCCTTTAAAGTTATAACACTGTTTAAGGTCAAAACTGGTTCAAACATTGCTACTGACAAGAGAGCATGGACTCAAAGAGTTTTTGTAGTGTGGAATACCATTTGAAAAATGCTTCTTTAGCAGTTGAAGGGTGTAAGAAAGACAAAGGAGAAAATGCAAATGACTTCAAGACTTGCAATAAATTTCCAGTCTTTAAAAGAAGGAGAAAGGCCTTAGGAATATTTTAGCTGAGCACAATGATCACATGGTTTATTTCTGATTCTATCAATAGAAGCTAAAATATGGTTAAGGTCAATCAATTCAGAAATAGGCTTTGTCAGGCAAACCTGGTATGTTTTATTAATAAAATTACAAAACAACTAGATAAATATAATTTTTATAAAGTTAATAATATATATATATTAAAAATACATATATTTGGTTTCTTTAAGAATTCTTTTTAGTACCACATGATAGTCTGGAGAAGAGGAGGCTGAAGGGAGAATTTATCGCTCTCTACAACCACCTGGAAGGGGGTTGTGGCGACATGGGTGAATGGCCTCAAGTTGAACCAGGGAAGGTTTAGATTAGGTATTAGAAAAAATTTCTTCACTGAGAGAGTGGTCAAGCATTGTAACAGGCTGCCCAGGGAGGTGGTGGAGTCACCATCACTGAAAGTGTTCAAAAAACACGTGGACGCAGCGCTTCATGACATTGCTTAGTGGGCATGGTGGTGTTGGGTTAACGGTTGGACTTGATGATCTTGAAGGTCTTTTCCAACCTTAATGAATAACGATTCTATGATATTCTGATCTAGAAACTTGCCTTTTATGGAATTAATGTGAGCCACATTAGACATTATAAACAGGCTCAGTTCAACTGTGAAGATGTAGATATGGTTGGAGACACATCTATGAATGGTAATATTTCCATCAGATTGCTTTGTGATCCAAAGCTAGGTCCTGGTTTTGTCAATTGTCTTCTTAATCGTTGGCTAAGTTTGCAAACAACAGAGATATAGATAGGCCATGTCATTATAGCATGACCTGAATCACGTGGTTACTGTCCAAAAACGTGCTTTACAGAATGTGAAGTGCAAATAGTAATCAAAACTTTATTGGTTAACTGTGTTAGCAAGCATTTCACTCAGAGAAGAGATTAGATGTCACTTTTTGTATGCTTTCAACATCAGCTCCTAGAATGCAAAGGATCATTTTTTTTGCCTGGATATACAAAATAAATGGAATATTAAGAAATAGGAAAGAGATTTTGCAGTGAGCCAGCATAAAAAAACAGGTTACCCTACATAATTTATTATTAAGTGTAGTAATAATCCAAGCTGAATAATACTAGGTTCTCATGTCTGTGTGCCAGAAAATGGAAATATTGAAGGAAGTTTGAAGTATGGTCACAAAAGTGGTCCTGGAGTTGGAAAACTAACTGTATGCTAGGAAGTTTAAGGAGTTCTAGCTGATGAACCCAAGATAAATGTAAGAACTGTTGTGCTTAAATCTTTCTGCATGAAGAAGAAATAAGATGTAGAGGGTTTTTCTGCCTTGAAAGAGAAGGCATGAAATTGAAATAGAAGTTGGATTAATTCAATTTAGAATGTAGATGCAATTTCCTAATAGCAAGGATAATTAAACTTTGGAGTAGTTTCTCTAGATGTTAGTCTCATTGTCACTCAGAATGTTTTAGACATGATATCATAACCTTCTCTAAAAATGCTGTATAATAGAATTAGGTACTATCCAAAAAGACAGAAAAGAAAAAAGAAATCTGTGGGCTGTGGGCTGCAGCAGTTAATTAAAGTGATTAGTCTGGTGTCTTCTGGCATCAGAGCCTGCATTCTAGAAAAAATATGTTATTTTTTAAGGTATCAACATTATGATTCTTCATATATTTGAATAAGACTAAAGGCTCTACGTAGTTAGAAGTGAAAAATATTTCTGTTGTAAGGCACATCTGGTGACTTTCTAGTCGTACCAACCACTCAAGGCAGGTTCAACTCTAAAGTTGGGTCAGGCTGTTCCAGCCTTGTCCAGTCGAGCTCTGAGAACCTTGGTGATTCCCAGCCTCTTTGGGCAACCTGCACCACTGCTTAACCACGTGCAGTGTGAAAATTTTTCTGGTATCCAACTGGAATTTCCCTTGCTGCAACTCATGTTGTTTCCTTACTTCCTTCTGCTGTGCACCTTTCCGAAAAGTTTGAATTCCTAATCACCAGTTAGGTAGATGACAATGGCAATTAAACCCTTTGTCTCATCTTTGATCTGCACAAACCCAATTTCCTTAGCCACTGCTCTTACATTCCTCTGCTGTTACTACTATTTTTGTGATCAGTCACTTTTTCCAGTTGTCAATAACTTTCTTGTACTGGTGGGTCCAAACTGAATACAGATATTGGACCTGGTTACTGGCTACATTTAATGCAGCAGTTCCATATAATAGAAATTGACAATAGGAACAACATCAAAAAAGAATAAAATAAGTGTGGTAATTTTTTTTCCATCCACTATTGTATTGCATGTTATTTTCCACAATATAGAAATTGTCTCAGAACCTGTGAGATAAGTAGCTAAATATTATGCTTATTATGGAATTAATTATCTGCATAAAGAAGTATGGAATTTAGATAAAAGTTATGGACCGAGAAAAAAGTGAAATAAATGGATTAAAAATATTTTGGTTAAGAAAATATGTGCGTATATTACTAACAGTAGTATACATATATAGGCATATGCATAGATACATACATATAAACAGTGCAAACTTCAGGCACTTTTCACTGCAACTTTTTAATAAATACCTCAGTTAATAATAAATAATAAATGCTCAGTTAATATCAAAATTCCAATAATTTTCAAAAGTGAGCACAAAATCCATGCAGGTTGAATAGGATAATGGATGGGTAACATTAAACGTATGTAGATTATCAAAGTATCTAACTCAAGCTATCTGTTTAAAACATACTAGCTGCTTTTTCATTGAGTTCACAGTATAAGGTCTTATCTTCTTTCTCTAACGCACGCACCCAGAAAATCTGGGTGCTCATTCAAGGAAAAACAATAAAAATTAGTGCATCTTGTAGTGTTTATTTAGTTGGACTTTACTGTTATTCAGGTCTAATTTCTTTCTGCTTTTCATAATAGCTATTGTGCTAATATCTGTTAAAAAATGTAATTGCTTTTGGTGTGTCTGTGGCGTGTCTGAGCATCAAACATTGTGTTTGATCATTATCTGGGATCAGTAGTTTACTTTTTTTTATTTATTACAGAGACTGCGTGCTCAGCAGGGAATAATATCACATAGCATTTAAGGATACATGTTAATATATTCCTTTAGAGAGTAGAAATGAATCAACTATCTTTCTTCACTTATCTCACTGGGATCTTAGGATATAGCCTAAAAAGCGTTCACTGTCTCTCTCTGGAAAAGCCTGTAGAAACTTCAGTTTCTTCAGTTTCAAGCTCTTAAGCATGATTTGCTGTGGGCACTCTTGAGAAGAATATAATTAGACAACTCAAAGAATGAAAGGTCAAATAACACATACAAAAAGTGGAAATATTATGAAAATTTCATGATTGATCTGATGTTAATTAGCTTATGGAATAGTTATTTAAAATTCTGATAAGTAGTATCCGTTACAGTAAATAAATATTCCAAACAATGGAAAGGGGAAGTTTAGGAGCAATATTGTGGCTGAAGTACTTGGTTGCTCAATCAGGAAAAGGAGAAAGCCTTCAGAGAATTGTCAGCATTTTTATCTCACAATCGCTTGCTAAACAGTGAATTTTCCTGCTGGCTGTATCGTTCCTCCTGTCTTTCCTGGTAAACATGTTTTGTAGTACTGCAGTCCCACACTGCTCAGTACAGGGTTGAACATAGAAGAATGGATGCTTGTACAAATGTATGTGTGTGTATATAAATATGTGTCCATACATATATATGTATGTTGTTTGTAAGAGCATATAATTAAAAATAAAACCATAAATAAATGTTTCATTTTTATGGGAGAAGCGATGTTGAGGTAACGAGATGGAAATGTTGTCAGTCCTTTCCTGAAATAGAACAAAGTTTCGCTTTCTAATAGCGATTCAAATATTATTCTATCCCTCCTCAAGGAATTGCTTCTTCTTATGAACTGGTCAATTATTAGTTTATTTCAGACTGTGATTTTGGGGATGCATAAAACCCAGCTGAAGCTATCTGACCAGTCTTCACACTCTCAATATTTTCTCTCCATGATGACATAGTGTGCCTTCATCTCTGAAAAGCATTTTTTTTTCTATAAAAAGGAAATGGAACTCTTTACAGTTCTTCTTCTAAAACGTATCTTTAACTTGAGAACTAAATGTGTGTATAGGGAGAGGGGGGTTCCTATGTACTCTGCATTTTTTTTCCAGCAGTATCAGTTGGATAGACAAAGGGAGACCTGCCCCAGGATATTGCGTAGGCTGGAGGTTAGAATATTGTACCTTTGAAGGACTTGCTGGGGATGAAGAAGGAATTTGAATCTGCCCTAATCACTGTGGTGATCTACTTTCACCTCTATTTAACCTAACTCTCTCAATTCCTTTTCAAACAAATGGTCAAACGTGAGAGGATTTAATCCAAAGTTAATGATGTCCTGATGACATGGGCATTTGTTTTTCTTCTTTTACTGTAGTGGAATTGCTCATTAGTTTTTAATGAAAGCTGGGTGTGGATGAGGACTATACAGCTGAAAGTCAATACAGAATAAGACAAACTTGTAGGTTTAGAAGAAGGAGCTAAGATTATTACCAGAAACTAGTTGTGGCAGGCTGCATCTGGAAAACCACAAACAGATACCAAATGTCTGATTTTCCCTTGGTAAATGTTTTATCTTAAAACTCTGAATCTGGATTTTGATGTCGTGATTTGTGTCTTTATGCATGAGGGTGGGATTTCTGCATTGCACTGTGCATAAGTCTACAGTTTGGAACAAATTAGAAATTGTTGCTAAAGCAGAGTGAAATGTCTCGTGGTCAGAAGGTATTTCAGACAGGGAGGATGTTGCTTTTTTGTTCTGTTATTTGCAGCCAACCATCAGGTGATCTGTAGGTGAAGTTTAACAAATTGTTTTGACAGATAAAATGAAAAATATTTATCGGTCTTGGATGCTATACAGACCATTGCTTTCTTTTTGTATTATACAGTGGTCATTCTCCTGAGGTGCTTGAACAAAGAATACAACTGTTTAAAGAGGAATTGGTAACAATGAGTTATCCTCAAACTTGATTGCTTGAAGGACAAACTGCTAGACTAGCCTGTTTTCCACTTTTCTTCATGGCAAAAGGAAAAGTGACTATGAGCGGAGTAGAATTTGGTCTGCATTTGAGAAGTGGATTTATCTTCTAGAGTTGTTTTTTCCCAGTGCATTCCTGATGTGCTGCTAACTGCTACTTGCACATTAATATTTGTAACGTGCTTGAGGTTTTCATAGTCATTCTGACTGTTTCTACTGGCACTGCTGTCTTTAATTCATGCATAGTGAAAAATCGTTATATGTAGATGAGGAAATATATTTACTGAGGAAAATACAAGCTTAAGTTTTTGAGAGGCTGATTTAGAAAATGGTCAAGAAATATGACTTCCTTGTGACTTATAACGGTGACTGCTCTGTGAAACATCACATATGGATCTGGCTGGTAAATGTATGGATTAATTAATTCATACTAATGACATTTATATCTTCTGAATGCCATCTTTTGGAGACAAAATATATTCATTGTGTGTAAGAAATTTCATCTCTTCCCACACTTTATCACCTGAAATGAACATGCCTGAATATGACCTTTTATATAAGGAGAATGAAAAAACGCAGTGTAATTTAGAGAGGTGCAAATGCGTAAATCAACAGTTACTTTTTTTTTTTTTCTATTTCCTTCTGTTTTGAGCAACTCCTGTTTTCAAAGATTATTGCTTGTTACCTCACCTGGATATCAGTGACAGAGAAGTACTAAACAATTACTAATTACAATATTTGGTTGTTGTGGTTTTTTTCCTTCATGGTTTAATTTGTTCTATACTGGCTGCAAAACTTCAAAGGCAGAAATTGCCTATCTCTGCGTGTTTTTGTGAGTTCCATAATCAATGAAATCCCAGTGTTACACTAAACATCTTTCAGGAAGGCATCAATATCCATCACTTCGGAACTAGTCTCCCTTACCTCCTGTTCAGTCACTATGGCTCTTGAACGAAACATTCTGATGGCCTCTTGAAAATACTTGGTGTAAAAGTGCCGCTGTCACTGACCAGTTTGAGCCTGCTACTCCCTCCTTTGCCATTTTCATGGGTTATAATCAGAATGTTAGTCTAAAGTTTATTTTAAAAATATTCTGGCTTCAAATATTACACATATTCCTCATTTATAGTAACTAGGTACAAGGAATTCCTTGACTCTCTATGATAAAGTATGTGTTTTGGTTAAATATATCATTACTGCAAAAAAGTAACCACTCTTGCAACAAATACTCATTTCTCAGATTTACTGATGTTTATTCAAGGTCATTACAATTTTTTGCACAAGGAAGGCAAATTAAGGGAGAGGTCAGTAATTACATTACAATATATACATACTAATCAAGTGAAAATGCTTACATGGGGAATTTCAAAGAACCTTTGAAAGTAAGGTGCTAAACCAGAACAGAATTTTGAAAGAGTAAACTCAAAATTTGTTTTCATGCAGTCTCTGAGAAATGTAGATTTCATCACATATACGTATTATTATTTCCATTACATAATTTTTACATGAAAATATTACAATCTGAGCCTAAATGAATTAAAAAAGAAATCAATTAACAGTAATTTTAATATATTAATATATATTTTAATTTGTAATGGCTTATAATAATAAAGTTTTGTTGTTTTTTCTTAGACAGTGCTCTTATTGAGAATGAGAGATGGTCAATGTTCTGAGTGTGCATTGAAGCCTGCTAGGGAGCAGCATCAGAAAGTGCTGTGGATACTCCAGAAATTTGAATCATATGAGCATCTAAAACTTGATTAATTCTTCCCAAGACTGACATGTAAAATATTATTAAAATGTATATTCTCAGCCTGATAAAGAACATAAAAGACAAGACTGAACTGGAATGTACAAGCCTTTGGGTAAAATTAATACTAAATAAAATATTACTGTAAATAATATCATGGCTTGAAAACTCCAGTGATGGCTAGGGAAGTAAAGTATGGTCCTTATTCATGTTCACTGCTCCATGTTTCCTTATCCATGTTTCACTGCTTTGTGAAAATAGGGTTTTCAGGCTTGGTGAACTGTAAAGTGAAACTATTTGATATTTTGAAGTTCAAAATTATGCTTCTTCAATTTTGTTTCATTACACTGAAATATAAATATAATTCAAATACATTGACACACACCAAAAAAACCCAAACCACTTTTAAAATTCCTTTTTTGCCTTCCTATTAAAAAAAATGAATAAGCCTGTAACTATTTTTCTTTTTAACTTGTGGAACTGAAAGTGAACTGCAAATGCCTTTAGTCATGCAGCAGTGCAGACAAGTTTTTCATCCAGATTCATCTCAGCTTTGCTTTTTAAGGAAATGTAATCTTACTGTGCTACCAGTTGGCCAGAGATGAGCTCAAAGATACTGGTCTGTTGCGAGGATGGCATAGACAATGTTTTTAGACATGAAAACTGTAAAATACAATCTTGAGATTGCATGTCTAGGAGGCTGTACTTGGAGTCTAATATACAGAATCCAAGCATCAGCAGAAAATAAACCCCATTTTTTCCTTCACTGACTTTCCTATATACAAGCAGGAAATAAAAAGAAATTTTTAAATAACATGAAAATAATCTACTAAGTTTGCATAGGTAAACAATTAAAAGTGAAGAATGAAAAAGAAAAGAGGTAAAGTAAATAGAAAAAAAATCTTATGATGCACATATGTCTACCTTAACCTATCAAAACTATGGTAGTATAATAACTTTTAATAGTCTTATCTATTAATATACATCCAAGAAGTTGGAATATTCAGGCTGGGCATGCAAGTTCAGCTTTTCTTTCTCATAATACTGTGTAATGCATGATCGGAGTCCTCTCAAGAAAATATTCTTATAGGAAAATAACTTGAAGTGAAAACATGGTATTGCATTATGAAGCTTTGGATAAAGCTGAAAATTTCAGAAAACTTTACAACTGTTTTTAAACTTACAGAATTCCCTAGGCAAGGTTTACCTAAATTGGTGATAAATATTCATATAACATAGGGAGATTTTTTTTTCCCAAATTGAATAAATGACATGAATGTTTAAACACAATATGATGTTAATGTTTGATGGGGAATTCAGGTTTTAATACAGTAATCTATTTGAAAAGTTACCCTCTTCATTGGTAGTAGGACATCCTACTTTTAATGTTGTGGAGTGTATTTTTCATGATAAAAGGTATGTTGGTTATTGTGGTGTTTGTAAGCAGGTCATTTTTTAGCATCTGCTTTTCAGTGGTGGTTTGCAATGAGAATGATTACAGAAGCTTCACTTCAGGGTGGAACATCATGATTGATGCTATATCAAGGACAACATGGAATCTCCTAATGACTTTAATAGTGTCTATTTCTTTGTGGAATTTCTTTTCATTTTCTTAAAACAACGGGAACATTACTGATTGTATAACCTTATCCCCTGTCTCAGGTCTCCTAGAAACCCTGAACAGAAGATCATTAAACGAGTGATTGCTCTTGAAGGGGACATTATCAAGTAAGTATTTTAAGACTTAGTCTCTGAGTCTTTATATGAATAGTGCAACTTTTCAATGGATTTTAAATCAGTATCCTAGACAATGAGAACTTTCTAGTATTTTCTTTCTATCTATTCTTAACAGGGATGACAGAATTGTATCTGTCTTCTTTTTAATGAGAGCAGAAATGCTGCACAAAACTGCTCACTCTCTCATGAAAGGTACATGGGTGCAAATAATGCTTGTTTCTTAGAATATCTCTGCCACGTATCAAGTCAGGTAATTGTACAGAATTTTTTCAACAAGATTATAGGCTGTGATTTTTTATTTAAAGAGTCCAGCTGCTGTATCATAGCAAATAAAAATAGGGTTATTTTTCAGGTTTTGTTTGTGATTTTATTTTATTTTATTTTATTTTACTTTATTTTATTTTATTTTATTTTATTTTAATTTTACTTTATCTTATTTTGGAGACAAGGAACCCTCCTAGATGACTGTCTTCACTGAATTGTGTAGGAATCTGTAGGGAGTATGGTGGAGCTGATTTGGAGTAAATTATTCTATCAGAAAAAAACCTGTAGCAAGAGTAGACTCTGGAGTACTTCAAGACCTGGTTTACTGTGACAGATAGACCTTCCTGCTGGGGCTGGTTGGAAATAAATTACTAGTAGATGTAAATCAAAAGTTTTTGTGGGAACAGCGTTATTTTGATGAAAATGCTTGTTTAAAATTATTTCTTTTTCCCACGTACAGAATAGAATTGGCATAGAGCTGGGAGGGAAAATCCCTAGTTTCCCACATTAAGATATGAATGACCCTGGGAGCTCTCAAACAATATGGCAGACTGAGACTCAATACATTTAGATAATGATTCTTGCTCTGGTGCAGTGAATATTTAAGATATACTTGGCAGATGCAAATCAAATCAAGGATTTAAGTGTAGTCTCAATGAGCCCTATTTAACAGCAGCACTGGTGGGCTGTTGGGCACTATGGAATATGTCAGTGTCTTTTTTTCTTTTTCCTCTTGCAGTCAATATAATTTCTGTTTTATTGAAAAATTTCAAATCATCTCTTTGAGAAATTAAAATAAATTCAGACATTTCTATTGAAGCAAAATATCTGAAATAACAGACACTGAGAAGATAATTTGATGTCCAAAACCTATGGACATTGACAGCTAAAACTAACTATCACTTTAAAGTACTAAGAACATACGAATAGTGTGTGCTACTGGGTGATGCCTTTTATAGACATGTACTTAAGGTGGTACTTATTACTTGATGTAGTTGAAATTACTGCTGTAATTCATATAAGTGGTAAGACTGTTATTAATGATTCAGTATTCCTCATTCATCAGAAAGAAACTGCTGTATTATTAACATATTTGTCTGAATTTTTGAGAATGAATGTAGTTTTTGATAACACAAAAGACATTTAATAACTGAAGTTCCAGCTGTAGGAAATTAATTATGCTGTACATTCAAATGCCTTAAGACTCTGAAATTTTCATTAACTTCTGAGGGTGTTCTTGGCCAAATGGACAAAGGTGTGGGGCATAATATCTGTGAGAGTGTGTGCCGAGTACTGATGAGCCTGTAGGTTAGTGAATCACTCATGGGTACAGAAGACTGTACGATGATCCTAATCTGTCTTTGGTAAAACAGGTTAACTTAATTTATTGATAAAAAATTTAATCTCGTAATGCAGATGTGCTTTTTTTCTATTTGAAGGCATGAAAATTGTTCCAGAGCTTTTTGCTTTAACTATAGAAACTAAAGAATATATTATCAGACTATTATAACTTGTTATGTTTTTATTACATATTATTGTCCCTTATTTGTGCATGTGTAGGAAATGTAAGTAATACTTGCCACTTTTCATAGTTAGTACTAGGTTAAAGCAAAAGCTTAGATAATAAGGTAAAACAGGAAAACTGGCAAAATTTTTCTAAAATATGTATTTTTTTGGTAATAATACTGCAAGCAGGTATGTGACTAGGATATTTGTGACTGAAATAGGCAACTGGTAACTGAAAACATGTATAGAAAACATAAATAGAAGATTTCAACTCCTATTCGATGTCTGAAGACAATCTCTATTACAAACCAAAAAGGATTGGTTTTGATATCTTAAGATTATATGTCTATATATTTTTATATATTGAATTATTCCTGATCAGCATAAAACAATGCTCTGAATGAAATTGAAAGTAACATGGATCATGTACAAAAATGTATCTGGAAGTATGGTACTCTTCCCTATTGTTCTGACTTTTTTTTGGTATGGGTGTAGCATGATGCATAACTAGTATATACTGACCTCAGAGGAACCTTTGAACAACCTTATTCCTAATATCAAGTCTTTGAGGTGGCCTATATATGCCTGTATGCTAAAAAAACCCACTTCTTTAAGCCTTTTGCTGCTCTGTTGATCAGTCAGAATTCCTCCTTGCTGAGAAAATATCCAGTGTCATTGCAGAGCAGTTGTTTTAGTTCCAGAATACAGAAAAGTGGGAATCATCAGTTAAATATGGTGGGTTTCTAGTACTTATGGGGCTGTTTGTGGGTGTAATGGTTTTGCAGTGTGGTGGTGGTTACATAAAGAGTTGTGTTGGACATTTTATCTGGAAGGTCAGTGAAATGTACGAAGTCTATCCTTTGCTCTGCAAATTTTGCTTGGTGTCATGTGCCAGAATTAATACATATATGCTTTCAGTGGTAAGTCTTTTAGTCTTCCATTGTGAAGAAAGGTTTGCAAATGATTGTGAGTTGGAAAGTATTTTCATTTCACGCTCCATGAGATAGGCGATAGACAATATGGTCTGTGAGTCTGTAGTTATGCTTTCAAACATGAATTAATTCTCTTTATTTGACCTATTTAGTGCATGATTAGGGATAATTTGTCACAAGAATTCTGTGTTTTCTCATGTTATCTATTAAAATAAGTTAGTTAGCATTTTCTGTTTTGTTAATTACTGAAAGTAATGAAAGATCAAATAGACAAAGCCATTAGTACTTGAGGTCAGGTGTTATGAATCTACAGCAGAAAAATCCTGGTTTTCAGTTCTTTATTTCTAAAAGCATAAAATAAGATTAAAATTGTGACATTTTGAAAATAATAATGACTAAATTCTAGTTTTTGAAAAGAAATGTCTGTGAGTGATCTATAATGGATTCATTTTGCCCTTTCATTTTGTATTTTTCAGGCAGTCAGACATTATGGACTACATAGTACTTCACTTTTTGAAATATACTTTGAGGGACTGAAAAATGCCACAAACTCACTGAATAAAAATTCTGACATTTCAGTTTTCTGATCTTGTTTCCAGTCTGGTTCATAGTCCAGGTGAAGTGAGTTTGGTAGTGTCTTGTAAATCCCTGGAAGTATGTAGAATAGAATAGAATAGAATAGAATAGAATAGAATAGAATAGAATAGAATAGAATAGAATAGAATAGAATAGAATAGAATAGAATAGAATAATTTCAGTTGGAAGGGACCACAATGATCATCTAGTCCAACTGCCTGACCACTTAAGTGTTGACTAAAGCATGTTATTAAGGGCACTGTCCAAATGCCTCTCAAACACTGACAGGCTTGGAGCATCACCCACCTCTAGGAAGCCTGTTCCAATGTTTGACCACCCTCTCAGTAAAGAAATGCTGCCTAATGTCCATTCTAAACCTCCCCTGCTGCAGCTTTTAACCATTCCCATGTGTCCTATCACTGGATACCAGGGAGAAGAGATCAGCACCTCCCTCTCCCCTTTGCCTCCTCAGGAAGCTGTAGAGATCAATGAGGTCACCCTTCAACCTCCTTTTCTCTACACTAGACAAACCCAAAGTCCTTAGCTGCTTCTCATAAGACGTGCCTTCTAGCCCTTCACCAGTTTTGTTGCCCTCCTCTGGATGCATTCAAGGATGTTCACATCCTTCTTAAATTGTGGGGCCCAGAACTGCACACAGAACTCAAGGTGAGGCCGCACCAACACTGAATACAGCAGGATAATAGCCTCTTTTGACCAGCTGGTTATACTGTCTTTGATGCACCCCAGGTTGTGGTTTGCCCTCTTAGCTGCCAGGCAAATGTAGTACATGCCACAGATTTATAACAGATAATTTAATTTGGATAAGCAGGTAGAAGCTGCTCCTCAAAAGAATTTAAAGAATAGGCAGAAAATCACTATTTAGCCCTTGAGAATGAATCTATAGGTCAGCTTGTATATAGACAATATTGCAAAGTGTAGCTCCAACAGTTTTGTTTTGTCTTCCATGGGTTTACAGGAGAATTAACTTTAAGTAGGGAGTCATTACAACAGTTCCTGAAGACTGTTTAAATGATAATTCTTCCAAAGGAGGCCTTCTTTTAAAAGTCAATATAATATAATTTGTTAAAAATTAATGTTGGTATTATAAAACACTTTGAATAACTTGAAATTAAACTTACTAAAACTCATTTATCATAAATGCACTAGTGGAAAATCAAAAATCTATAGTAATCTATCACAGATGAGTTATGGTATATGTTCAATAACACAAATAAATGAAGGTTTATGTGAAGCAAAACAATATTAAAATTAGGATTAAACAAGTAACATTTAAAATTAAGTCTGTTCAGTAAGTTGCTGAACTAACTTGTTTTCCCTCTCTCTGTCACATTTGTGCAGGTCTGCAGGAGTTTGGTGTGCCAGTTCTGTTTCTTTCATACAATTGTTTGCTTCTTAATACTCTACCTGATTTAAGAATGATTTGTGAGCCCCTAGGAAGAGTAATTTTAAATCATTTTGTCCAGGGATGTTGTTAGTCTCTTTAATACTTAGTGTTCTGTGGACCGAATGGTTCAGCAAAATGATGTTGCATTTAAGTGTTGCATCTTGCAAAACTGCTCTGAATGTGTGTATAAGGAAATACTCCTTGTTTCTCAAAGCATGATAATGCAGAGATAGATCATTATATTATTAAGCTTTACGTCTGAACCAAACTTCAGTAACTTTTCAACTTTTACTACAAGGTCCATCATTAAATTGTGGAATCTGTTGCCATAGAAGGTTAGGAAGGACAGAGATATAAATAGATTCAAAAAGGGAGTAGAGAATAAATAGAAATAAAGCCCATCAGCAGCTATTAAATGCAAAAATCACAGTATAACTTCATGCACTCCTGTTGTCAAGTTCATCCAGCTTGTTATATTTCTTCCAGTGAAAGTTCCCATTCTGCATTAAAATATAACAAAATCTGGTCATTCTGTCCACTTGTTGGAGAACCCTTTCAGCTTCAAACAAACTGTTCACTACTCCATGCAGGTGTTTGGTTCCTTTTTTTTCTCAGAGAGTAGGTAGCATTCAGTATCCCTTCAGTATGAAAATTACAGTCAACAAGTCTTCTTATTGTTTTTTTCACTGAACCAGATCAAATTTGGGGCTGCTCTTGTTTAATACCTTTATTGATGATCTGGGTGAGGGGATCGAGGGCTCCTTCTAAGTTTGCAGACAACACCAAGTTGGGTGGGAGTGTTGATCTGCTGGAGGGTAGGAGGGCTCTGCAGAGGGATCTGGACAGGCTGGATCGATGGGCAGAGGCCAACTGTATGAGGTTTAATAAGGCCAAGTGCAGGGTCCTGCACTTTGGCCACAACAACCCCATGCAATGCTACAGGCTTGGGGAGGAGTGGCTGGAGAGCAGCCCGGCGGAAAGGGACCTGGGGGTGCGGGTTGACAGCCGGCTGAATATGAGCCGGCAGTGTGCCCAGGTGGCCAAGAAGGCCAACAGCGTCCTGGCCTGTATCAGAAATAGCATGGCCAGCAGGAGTAGGGAAGTGATTGTGCCCGTGTACTCGACACTGGTGAGGCCACACCTCGAATCCTGTGTTCAGTGTTGGGCCCCTCACTACAAGAAGGACATTGAGTTACTGGAATGTGTCCACAGAAGGGCAACGAAGCTGGTGAGGGGTCTGGAGGACAAGTTTTATGGGGAGCAGCTGAGGGAACTAGAGGTGTTCAGTCTGGAGAAGAGGAGACTGAGGGGAGACCTTATCGCTGTCTACAACTACCTTAAAGGGGATTGTGGTGAGGTGGATGTTGGTCTCTCCTCCCAACTAACTAGCAATAGAACAAGAGGCAATGGCCTCAAGTTGCGCCAGGGGAGGTTTAGACTAGATATTAGAAAAAATTTCTTCACTGAGAGGGTGGTCAAGCATTGGAACAGGCTGCCCAGGGAGGTGGTGGAGTCACCATCACTGGAAGTGTTCAAAAAACATGTGGATGTGGCCCTTCAGGACACAGTTTAGGGGGCATGGAGGTGTTGGGTTGATGGTTGGACTTGATGATCTTATGTGATTCTGTGAATTTCATCAGACAGGCGCTATTTGTTTTCACTGAGGACCAATGGTTGTTGATGGCTGTCCAATAAAACATCTCTCATTATGCACAGACTCTACTACTTGATAGCAATTTGTGTTAGATGTCAAAAAATTACTGCCTGCCTGTAGGAAACAGAATACCCTTCACCATAACAGAATAGACTTCACCAGTGTTGTGGCACAAGTATGTCTCTACATAAGATCTTGAGGGCAGCCACTTGACAAGAAGTACATCTAGCCCTTTGCCATTTAATCATGCAGAAATAATTTTATGTTCATTAGTGCTATAGTAAGAGCCTTCTTGTTCCCACTCCACACCTCCTCGCCCTCCACCTGAGATAAGACTTCTGGTAACCATTCTGATGTACTGGTGATGTGGTAAGGTACCGCTTGCAATAGCTCAAAGTTAGAATACCAAAATGGAATACCAGCAAAAGACATCAGAAGACTAGGAATCACAGCTGAGCATGATACACAGGCTATGTTTATGGCTGTACCCTATTTCCTTCTTCCTCAAAATCCACTGTCTCTGTCTGTGGTTTGCGAGTATAGATCTGTGAGTGTGCGGATCCACATTGAGAAGAGTGCTACTGGGATCGACGGAAATGAGAACTGATTGTACTTTACAGAGGCACAGAACTGTCCTCAGAGATTACAAATTTTAGATAATTGCAGTCTTCCTATTGCCCTGGCTTTGTACTTTATGTACCTAAAGGAAGTAGTAGTAGTCAAACTATCTCTTAGATGAAAAAACCTTTGCCTTCCAAAATATTTTTACTTTGTGGCCTTGTGTGCAGAATGCGTATCTCATAGGATTTATGCAGTTTGTTTTGCACTACTTATTGTTAAGTATTGATGGGATTTTTTTAAGCCAATGAAAACTTTTTTTAGGTCCAGCCATGTTGCTCTGTCATGACCCTTCAGCATTGATCGTATCCTTGCAAGTCTCTTAAATAGAGTTTCCATTGCTTTTGATTCATTTCCGTATGCAGAATCCTTGTATGGCTGGATTCCATTTCTGTAAATGCAAATCATGGGAATGTATATTTGTACAGTGTCTTTAAGCTACAAAAACAATCTGACAAACCTGAAGATTTTCTGTATCCATAAAGAATTCTAAGGTTCTATAGGTCTTTAGGCACAGTAATGAAGGTCTGCAAAGCTGAATTTCTAAAATTTGGCAATCTTCATAGTCATTATAAAATATGGAGAAATGTTTTTGCTTTACATCAGATATTGGTTGCCTAATATTTGAGGAAGGTTCATGAAGAGACAGAAATAGTAAGAATAGAAAGGTGAATTTCAGGAAAAATATGTACAGATGTGCTATCTTTTGTTTTCAGAAAAGACAGGTAAAATAATTTTTCACAAAGGCAAAAAATAGGAAAATGCAAAAAATGAAAACTTATCATTTTCCAGGCTAATGTTTTGCTTTTTTTCCACATTGGAAAGTGTGAGTGTTAATATTATAGCAGCATTTGCTTATTGCTCCATGCAGTAAGGTCTTCATTCCTTTAATATCGATAAAATTTTAAAGACATATTTTCTTCTTAAGAGTACAGATAGTAGCAGTAAGATTGTTAAAAGATTGTCTCATCAATACCATTTCTCTGATATTTCAATTGGTTTTGTTTGTCAAAATTCACTAAAAGCAATGAAGTTAAAATGTAGATCCAATGTAACCTCTAGAACTATTAATATTAAAGGAAAAAAGTCAGTGTAATATGATTCTCTGAGATTGTACAGAATTTGCAATGTTGGCTTATAGAAAAATGAAACAACATATCCTATTACCTCTGAAATGAGGAGGTTTGATTTGGACAACACTAAGAGACAATAAAAGAGACACCATCAATAACACTAGCTTTCATAGAGTTACTGTTCAGACTAAACCCAAAAGTACTAAAAATTGTGTATGCAATTGCTATTGCAATATGTATTCAGCTATTCTCTCTTATTGGGCATCTGAATCAAGACACAGATGACAGCTGCATCTATAGGAGAGAGAAAGGATTTTTTTATTAGTTCTTCGTTTTTTTTCTTTTTTCTTTTTTTTTCTTTCTTTTTGTTTAATTAGAGAAGCAACATAGTAAAATGCAAAAAGCAGCATCTCTTTTAAGATGGCATATCTGTGAACACTGTGCATAATGAGTCTCGATGGTGTTCAAAGACTACTTTAATCTGCCAGAGTAATAAACAGTGGGGAAGTTTTTTAAATGCTCTGTAGGCACCTTGGAGTAACATTTCTCATGGATTTCAATAAATCCCTGTAGTTATGCAGCCCATAGTTATTGTGAAGTATACAATAGCATATGCAGGTAGCGTAACTTGCAGACACTTATTGCCAGCATTTGCTGTAACTGTGTGAAGTACCATTCTATCTTGTGCTAATACATATTATAGAATTAAAAGAGGCAGACAAGCACTTTATTGTCTTTATCATTGAAAACTACAAGAATGGAGAACACAAAACTGGGAGAGGAGTTGGGAAAACTACCACTGAACTATCATGGCCTCTCTGGACTGTGCGTACACCAGCACCTGAGAGCATGTAACTTCTGCTGTTTCATCCCACTGTTGGTCAGTCGTGAAGTTCTCTGTAGTGTGAATATCCAGCAGAGTTATGGTTAGCAGTTTCCTTCTCCTGACTGGCTTCCATGTGCTGGACACTGAGTAGAGACCAATGTAAAAATGGGTAATACTACTAATAGGCAGGTCTTCATTTTCTACAAAATTATTTTCTAGGATGTTGAGGCCTTTTGATAGGTTTTAAACACAAACGTGAACAGGGCTGTGATACACACAAATAATGTTTTAGGAAAAGAAAAATACCATTGTGTCATAGACCACACATAGATTTCTGTGTCCAGTTTAGAGCAGGAAAGACATCAATAGTCTGGAACAAGTTCAGCAGAGGGCCCCAAGTCCACAAGCTGGTCAGGGGCTGCAGCACTTGTGCTGTTAGAAGAGGCTGGGGAAATGGGACTTGTTCAGCCTGGAGAAGAGGAGGCTTTGAGGTCACCTAATAGCAAGCCCCCAGTACCTATGGGGAGGTTAGAAAGAAGGTGGAGCCAAGCATAGTGGTGCAGTGGACATAACTCGAAACAGCAAAGGTTCAGACCCGATAGAAGAAGAATTTTCTCCATGAGGATGGTCAGGCTGTGGGGCAGTTGCCAGAGAAGCTGTGGTCTCCATCCTTGGACATGTTCAAGATGCTAGTGGATAAAGACCTCAACAATCTCACCTTATCATGTAGCTAACCCTGATTTGAGCAGGAGGTTGGACTGGAGACCTGCTGAGGGCCCTTCCAACCTGAACTATCCTATGGTTCTATAATATCTGATACTAAATTTCAAATGTGTTACATCACATTTAGAGCATTGTTTTCTTTGTTAGAAGCTTAAATAAATGCAGTGTATTCATCTCGCTTAAGAGACAATGTCTTTTGTAGGCTTTTTTTTTTAAAGAAACACATTTGATTTCTGTTTCACTGAAAGTTGATTTGCTGCCAAGATATCAGACAGTTAGAAAAGACATACATACAAGTATAATCATCTCAATGGGAAGCTCAATAGGTTGTCTTTATGAAAATTGTAAAAAAAGTAAGCAGCAAGTGAATAAAATGCAGTAACATTTAAAAAAATCCAATAGTTAATAAAATGTTTTCATGTATTTTAATTTTAAAAAATTATTTCTTTTTTTGCTTTCTAAGCTATGGATACAAATCTTATTGATATTCTGAAATTTGGCACTAAAATCCATACTTAGGCATCAGAATAAAGGATGTATTCAGTAAAAATGGTCTTTGTCCTGAGCAATGTAGGACTTCATCTTCTCAACATTGAGATGGCTGCTTAAGTAGATTCTGGATAGAAGTTGAGCTCCATGTCAACTCTGATGCTCATCTACATGTATCATATTAAAAGCTCAGTATGACAAGATCAAAGATGGGGGTAGAATGAAGGAAAAATATTAAACCCATTTTATAGAAGAGGATGTCAGGATGAAAGATGGTGTTGTAGGCTTATGCTCATGTAAGAAGTGTGTGAGACAGCCATTAACTGAACTCCCTGGGTTCCTCATCTCAGAAAATGAACAATAAGTTCATGTGTTTGTCAGCAGCAGATTTTTCTAGATGTACTGGAAGGCAAACAAAGTTCAGAACCTGGTAATTCTGTGCACTTTCCTCCTGTAAATTGAAAGGAGAATTGTTATTAGCTTGAGCAGTATCAGGATCAGGGATATTGTTATGTTTGCAAATTGAAGGAAAACATACTGAAACAGAAGAGTCTACTCTGAATAATGTAAATAAATCTTACTGGTTATTTCATTTTGTAGCAGTGCAAAAGTCCGCTTTCTATCTTACTTGAATATATTTAGGGTTCTGAACTCAGCTAGTGACACGGTGAAAGAGTTATATCCACCTACCAATAATGAGTAGAAAACTATCTTGCAAACTAGACTCAGTATAGGGTTGTTTCATTATCCGCATCATTATCCTGGTTTCAGAGCCCCAAATACTAAATTTTTGTGTATGTGTGTGTCTGATTCCTTTGTCTACTTTGAAGGAAGAATTAAGCAGACTTCTGTTCTTTTCAAATCAAGTAATGGTCAGGTAACTGCAAGTGACTGAGTTGGTGATTTTTTAAAAGGTATTGCTTTTCTCTGCTCCCTTTCCATTTCTACACACACACACACACTCTCTTTCCTCCTTCCTTCTATCCCCCACAGCTGGAGATAGTGCCCCATCATGTGATTCATTTGAGATGACCATGTGCATAATACTACTCCAGTCTAATGAAGAAGATTAATTTCCATCTCCACTCATGCGTAGGGAAACCACAGCAGTTGCATCACTTTTGATGCTGTATATAAAAAAAAAGCATAACTTGCCTCCAAAGTGCTCTTCCTAAATGCTCATCTTTCCAGTGCTTTCACCTGGGTTCCCTTTTGGAACTGCTAAAGGCAGCTTAAGTGAACACCGTGTACTTGGCATTGCAATGAGCTGACAGAGACCACACGTCTGCTTACCAACTCCAGCTGAAGCACATTAACTTCCTAAAATGTGACAACACTTCCATTTGTGATCATCTGAACATAGTCTCCTAGGATCAGAGTCTCAGCTGGTACGAACCATCTTAGCTCTGTTAATGTTAAGGGAAACAGGCCAATTTAGTCGAAATAAAAATCTGGTTAAAACATTTTTTGGGATAAGAACATATGTCAAGAATACAAAAAATGTCACCTCTTCAAAGATTTATAGTTGATTTTATATACTTCATATCCTTCCATTGAGTGGGGTAATGAATACAGAATTCGATACAGAATAAAATGATGATGCTTTATCTCTTCTTTTTTGAATTTAGAAAAATACTGGAAATTTTCCCATTTGTTTGCTTTTTTTCCTTCATTAGATTTTCAGCCCGACAAAGTGTTTTAGTGCCAGTGCATATTTTATAGCACTGTTTGTGAAACATACACAACAACTTCCCATGTTTTAATTTGAAAATTTTGAAATTATTGTGTTTGCTATTATGTAAACCTTGCAGATATATGCTGGCAGAAATACTAATTATAAATTGTTCATTTTAAAAGATTGCCTCCATAGTTTTGCGATGAAAACTGATCTTGAAATGAGGGCCTGAGTAGTTCACAGTAGCAGAACTAATAAGGTTTTGGAATTGATCACCCCAATGGTTATGAGATTCAAATGAGAATAGCAGGGAAAATGACTATTATCTTTTTTCATTATTATAGAACTGACTATTGTTGACATTCTGCTTCTGTGAAGTAAATTGTATGATGAAATGGCAGTGTATTTTGGGTATAATGGGTAACAAGTCATTAAGTGGGTCTCCAGCATCTGTGCATAGAGGAGACGAAAATATTTTCTGCTTTACTGTCATCTATTGGCAGTGATTACACAAATAATTTCTGCTCGCTGACCATTAGGCCACAAGCTTTTTAATATGCAGCCAAAAATATATTATGATAAACTGTATGTCATGTATTTTTAGAACTTAAGGTATATCCCAGATAGCATTTCTAATGACTGGGTTTCAATTTTGTATATATAGCAAAAATAAATTAGTATTTAATCATTTATTATAGCATGAAGGGGAGCAAGTGATAAATGCTGAAAAAGATTGTGATAAGTTTTGCTATAATTGAAAACCAAAGCATAGTGCCCTACTAATAGAGGTGGGAGTCTAATAAGTGATGGACCTCTACAAGAGATAGAGTAGAATAATGGATGAGGAAATCAATGAACAGATTAGAAATAGGTAAGTGCCTAAAAATGAAAGGTGACCTGTAATGGATTTCAGGGGACTGACTTGGTGATTGGCTATATTAATCACAGTTCCACTGCCAGTGCAACTTCCTATCCAAAAAACCCCAAATTGCCTACATGCAACATAGTGGAAATGAATGGCATGTATAATTAAAAGTAGCAGTATTGTGTGTCTATTCAGGAGTACTATGGAGTATGTCTTGTCATATTTCCAATATAATATATGTAGGTATGATCATATTTAAAAGAAGGATTTGGATTCCTAGTAATAAGTCATTCTACTGTTTCTGAACCTTATGCAGTAGTTAAAACTTTAATTAAACAGGTTTTCAAGAATGGGGAATAGAAACTAAGTTCATAAAGGAGACAGATATGCTTTGTAAATGAAGAAGAAAGCTAATTAAGCCAAGCACAGCAGCATAATATTAATTTTTAAAAACACTTCAAGCATATTTGTAGTAAATCTTGCCACAGCTATTGCATATTTCCTAATGAGTTATTCTACAGTTTAAGTTCAGCATCTATGCTGCCAACACTCCATAGCCAGGTAAAAAATTGTATCCTTAGGCATTATGATAATGTTTATTTCATTGCAACACAATTAAATCTTTGAGCCCAATTTATGAAAAGGGCAAAAAATGACATAAGCAATTTTTAGGTACCAGAATATTTTTCATTCCATTAAGTTTTATTCAGCTGGTGTTAATCTTAATTTCTTTGCAAGGAGACAGAAGCTAATACGGAGCGCTTGCTGGTTCCTATCAAGAGCTCTCTCACATGGGATAGAAGAGGGCTAAACGTTGTCATGTGTATGGAAGGCAATAAAGGGATTTTAGTGAACTACTACATTTCTTTCCATATGAAGACAAAATTCAACTGCATATTTTTACATTGTCAGATTTAGATAGTTAAGGTGAAAGTGCTTTCTGACGTTTTGCTGCAGTGTTTATTTGCACTTCGATGTTTACTCCAACTATTTATCTAAAAAATCTTGAACATTTTGAATTATTTGAGAGTTGTAATAAACCTGTTAGGATGTTGCTTCTTTGGCTGAGTTTCTGTATTTCTCTAAAGAAAGCTTTAGCTTCCTGACAGATTACCAAAAGATCCCTAATTCTTGTCTTCTGCTGATAATATTGATGTTGTTTGAACAGGTTCATTTAGATCAGCTTCAGATATGTTGTTTGGGATCTGTACTGCATCGAATCAAAAAATTTGTCTCAATTTTTAAAGTAATAACAAATGCCTGAGGACTTTTTAACCAAATTGTTTCCCTCTGTCAGTTCAAATACTCCCTTTTTCCAGAGAATATAATAGTATAGTTAATACTGAATTTTTTATAATTACTTTCCTTCTGTCTGGGCCACATAGACTTAAACTGTTTCACTGTTGTAATTAGTAGCAACCTTAATCTTCTTTCCATCATTCATGCTTGAGGTTACCCAAACATGGGAAAAAATAGCAGACCTATCAGAAATGCTACATACATATCTACTGATTTTTGTAGAAGGCTTCTTAAAATCTGGGGTATTCTTTGTGTTGCTCAAAGGCTGCGCAGACAGGCTTACCTGTGAGGTCCATAGCTGATGGTATACATACTCTTAATGAAAAAAATAACTTTCTTTGAAAATAAAATAAAAAAATAAATTTAAAGAAGAGACATGGTTTAGTGGGGATGATGGTGTTGGGTTGGTGGTTGGACTTGATCTTAAAGGTCTTTTCCAACCTAAATGATTCTATGATTCTGTGATTCTGTGAGACAGAGAAGAAAAAGCTACACCAGTGGCCAACCAGAAAGGAAGAGACTGGGATATTTCCACGCAAGACTCCTCTTCCCATCATTTTCTCCAGTGCCACCGATACTCCCAGCAGTGACTATACAGTTATAGCAGGACCAGCTTGGTCTCTCTGCTGGTTTCTTTTATACATTAGTGCTGATGATGCTGATTGCAGCATATTGATCAAGTGCAAATGTTGCTCTCATTTAACTGATTGTGAAGTTCTGTGCCTGTGTATTTCTAGATGTTGATTCTGGACTACTTAAATAATAATTATCTACTAAGGTTATCTACTAAGCTCTACATATTCCTGACCATAAAGCTAAAGCTATGAAGTGAGAGGTGAAAGAAGGGCAGGAGGAGAAAGGGTGACTTAAACATCAGTCATCATCTGTTCTTATGAGAAACCCAACATCAGAGACATATCAAAGTCTTTCAATTCAATGATGCAAGGACATGAGGACAAGAGCATTTGGGAGTACAAGGTAAAAGTATTGCCACACCACCCTTGGGGTATGTCAGTGAGAGACTATGAAGTCAAAAGTAGACTTAAATGCTACAAGTGAAATGTTACAGGAGTATAAAGGAAAACCCCCTAATATTACAAACCTTAAAGCACAGGGTACACATCTGTACCTTTCATTTCTGTGTGGATAACATGAATTTTTATGATGATGATGAAAAAGAAAAAGCAGGACCATTTCATAGGTAATTTGAGACTCACTATTTATGTGAAAACTTCAAAATTCTGCATTGGACAGAACTAACCAGTCACAGTAGAAATACCTGCATCAACAGTTAATCAGGTACTGTAGTACAATGTAGCGTAACACATCCTATAACCAACTTTCTTTTCTTTTAATTTTTAGGGAATGTTTTAAGAAATTATGTTTCTGTTCTCCCCCTTGCGCTCCCATACCCTGTGCTCATGTGTCCTTTATACATCTTTGTACCAGTGCTAAAATCAGTCTGTATGAGCCTCTGCACGAGTAATTGTGTTCTGTTCCTGTGTATGCTTTGATGTACATAACAGATTTTGAGGAGACTTTTAGAAATATTTACATATCTGTATACACTCTCTCTTCATACACAGGCATGTGCAGATCTTTTTGAACATGCCAAGATACGCTGGACATCTACTTTTTGCCCACTGTTGTCTTTTATCAGACTTTAAGAAGTTTCTGGCAAGTTTCATCTTTCAGCTGCTCAATTCTGTTCTGTTGTACTTAACACTTAGATGCTGACTTGTTGCCCGGACAAGGGCAAGAGATTAACATATGTTGCTGAAGGATGTTTTCTCCTTCTTCTCTTAGTGGCTGCTTCTTTAGGGGCTGAAATAAAGTGTTTCCTGCTATGAGCTCTTTCCATGTTGTATATTCAGTGCTGAAAGAAAATCGTGTCATTCATATTTGAAATTTTTGAATCCAACGTCTGCTATAATTAAAACATTGAATGTTGAGTGATGAATTAAAGAAGTCTTTCTGTACAACCTTTAATTTCCAAAGGAAATGGTAAGTTTTACAGACCTTATAGGTGGGATTCAGTTTCTTAAACATATCTGTCTAGTAGCATTTTAGATGCCCTAGTTATCCTGACTGGTCTTATAAGCTACAGTTTCAGAAAGGCACAGTTCTCTTGAACATTGTGTTATAGCTGCCCTTGTCATGAGGATGTCTCAGTAGACTACCTAAAATAGCACCAGTCACTTATGTGTAGGCACATGAGTCAGTCTTCCTAACAAATTAGATGGTTCATGAGAAGCAATTAAAAAATATCATGCTGGAGTTTTGGCAAAAATCCAGCAACCTTTTGAGTCATTTACTGTATAGAAATTGTTCTTTGAATTTTCTTACATGTATGCGGTTAACTTAAAGATGGTGTACGTCTTTGGAGTGTAAGAAGTACACTTTTAACAGCAATGAGTGAAAACTATTTGTATTTGAATCATTCCTTGAGACATTCCTTGTCTCTCAAGTGTATTCGCTGGTTGATATTTGAAGAATGGTCAATAATAGAAGAGTATCCCTGATATTAAGGTGTGTGACCAACTTCCAGTGTAACTGTCTTATAGATATTTAACATACGATGCTGGGAGAGCTGCTTTGCTCTGGAGAAGTTTGTTTAGAGCACTGGCTGTGACAGTCTACAGTAAGGATAGAACGTGACAAGGCCCTGTTTTTGCTAAATTTATAAGCCCCTGTAAATATTTTATATAGTGTACCTGGGATTTCAATTTCGATATAGAATACATATATATACACATATATCTACTCATATAAATGTATTTTTTATATATGCATTAGTGATGTATTCATGAATGAGAAAAAAACCCTGCCAAATTTGTGAAGAACCCAGAGGTATAAAACAGGTCTGTCTGCTGGGAACAGAACTGAAAAATAGATTGAAATGAATCATAATTCAGCTATTCAGACCTAGATTCTGTGTTGTCACTTTACAGACGACTGAAGCTTTCAGTCTAAATATAAATTAAGTGTATAAGATATGCTTAAACACAGTGACTTTAATTACAAGAAATTCAAAACATCCGTTACTCACTGGAGACAAATTCTGCTTAGATTAAATAGAACCAGATTGGAGGAATAAAATTCATGTCTCTTAAAACAAGGAAAGATTGCTAACCTGGTGTTCTGAAGTACCTGAAACTCTCCATCTGACCATCACAGCAGCTGGCAATAAATGCAAATCTGAAATCAAATTAAATTGAACAGCTTAAATTGTTTTGGTTTCCCTCTCCTTAGGCTTTGTTTGCTAAAGTTATACAACAAAGATATTGTCATGACCAGGACATCTCTGAAAACAGGTGTTGCATGCCTGTAGATCTGCAGAAAGAATGAAATGTTACACTTACTCTCAAAATGAGAAATTTGCTAGAAATTGTCCCTGAAATTCAGATTAAATTGAATGTATTTATTTTATTTTCAGTTTTTATCTAAATTTTAAAGTATTGCACAGATACAAGTGTGATTTGCTACAATACTTATTTCTGATGCCAGACATGCAAACATCATCAGTTGTGATCACCCTGCAAGGTTCTGTGCAGAGAGATTGTTGGATAGGTCAGTAGTTGAGAGATAATCAGACTCATTAGTCATGTTTATTCCCTGTCAGCTTTTCAGATACTGTAATTAAGTTAGGTATAAAGATCTTACTGAATGGAGTCTGTAGTCCCCAATGGAAGGTGCAATATACTGTGAATCTTGAATTCCAAAATAAAACCTCTGGTACAAATTGGAACTTCACAAAAAAAAACATGCTTGCAAAACAGAATGGAGTTCCAGTTTCACGTAGATGCATCTCCACTTCATCTCAGCTGTGTACTGATCATACTCATCTTTGGATATTTAAAATAAAATTAGTCTCAATTGCTGGCCAAATTACCATCAGTTACTTTTAATGTTGTTTTAAAAGTTTCTTAAAGTCTTGACTACATGAGTCACCAAAGCACATTCACATCAGCATAATATCAGAATCCCATTAGTATCAAATTATTGGCTACAGCAGGTCAAGGCCCTGAGTAAGTTTAAAAGCAGCTGATTTCAGACACACAAAATCCACTTAAGAACTGCATTATCATGAAGCTCTGTCTAGCTGTGCTGTAACCCAGACATTCAGATTGTCAAAAGGAAAAAAAGGACCCATCACCAAAGATTAAAGAAGCCAAATGTATATAGACATAAATAGGAAGAAATTATTGTTAAGTTGCAGTATTCAATGTGCATTAAAGCTAATAAGAATTCTTGAGAACATTGGCTGATAGAAAATTGGCAAAAGGTCTTATTAAGTCCCCAAATTAATAACCTTGTGTTTTGTAATTTTCTCTGAGCTTTTTTAATAGCAACAATCACACTGATTTTCAATGAACACATGATGTTGTTTTTTTTCTTCTTTTCAATTTTAAAACCTTCAGTGGATTTCTGATCACCCGCTCGGATTTTTTATAACAAGTACTCTGACCCACAAATTTATGAAAACAAATAAGCTGCCTAGTTTTCCAGAAGACAGTTTCTCCCAATTTCAGCAAAGAAATAATTAACTCTTCCTTTTATTTGTCATTTCTGGAAAACAAAACACCTAATGAAACTCTTTTGAGCTCTTCAGTGCCATTGTCATCAATACGTTCTCTGAAAAAAATCTCTGCAAAACTAAAAATGTGTTTATGCTCAGGAGATCACAGGAAGCCAAGGAGCGTAACATTTCTAAGGATACCTCTCAGTGCTGTTAATATAAATATTAACCAAAAACAGATCTGAAATCACTCACATCAATGGAAATCTTTCCATTGTGTTCAGTGAATTGTGGATCAGATTTCTGTATTACGGTAAGCACTGAAATTTCTGAATGACACTTGCTGAATAGGTACCTGAATAAGAGGTGTTATTGGCTAAGCTTTCATTGGTTATTTGATCAAGACATGTCAGTACAGGTTTGAAAAATCTCACTTTTGGCTTTTAAAAATTATGGCCTAGTTATCTTAGAAATGATGACACACATTATACTGACATAAGTCTATTTTGAGACACAAGAGACACAAAAATTTAAGAAAGTACTACATCCAGTCAGTAAAATCTAAGTGAAAAAACTGTGCTGCTGTTGTCTCAGTCCTGTTGTAAACACAGTTTCTTTTCTGCTCCCAGGAAGAGTACTTGTAATTTTGTCCTTGTGAAAATGGAAAAGCTCAACAACAATGAGGAACTGAAAACCTGACATATTTCCAGAACTCACTAAAAATAATAGGTGCAGATGTCATTTTTCTGCCCTTCTCTGCAAGAGGCTCTGGAGATTTGTCACAGTATGGAGCATCTCCACAACCACTGTATTACATCTTTTGGGCAATGCCTGTAGAAGAAGCAATAGCAAATACAATTTTCTCTTGAGTCTTGACAACATACTTTGATTTATATAGATATTGTGAAACAGTAGTTTCTGGATTTTGGTATGTTACCGAATATATATGATTGTATACTATACAGTTAATGTAGCTGTAAAAAATTCATAGCTGGTCTTCTAACACCTTCTGCTTTCTGTGGTCATTGCTTTAAAAAAATGTTGAGTGGTAATCTTGAAAACCCTGGCAGCACATCTGCAAATACATCAGTGACTTTTCCCTAATATAGTAATCAAGTTACATAATTTTTTTACATGTCTGTTTTATTACAGTGGAACTGCATACAAATAAATTAAACCAGAGAGTTCTAGAGCTTCTAGCCTGGGGGAAGTACATGCTAAGTAGTTAATTTATGTTTATTTCACCTTATTTAGAACTATGTTTTTTTTCTGAGATTATACTGTACTGTATTGGGACAGAAAAGATATGTTTAAGAGGCTAGTAGTAATACCTGTCTGAGATTGCTCTTCCACCAGTGTCTATTGACTTCTAGAAGTGAATTAATTTTGTTATTAACGTCTAAGATGCTATAGCCTATGACAATAAGAACATATTTGACCAAAGGTACTGGAAAAGTTTTTAGTTCCATATATCTCTCAACCATGTGTATCCTGTTAAGAACTAGATAATCAGTCTTACTTTGTATGACTCTAATATATTCCATATATTTGTTGGTATAATCAATGTAAATTAGTTTTCCCAGATGTAAGTTCAATAGGGAACTACCAATCTCTATGTGATTTTGTGCGTTTGTCTAAGTGAAAGATCCAGATGAAAGATTTTGCGCTGGGAACATTAGTAGTAGATTTGATTGCCAAACTAGGGGACTTCTTGTCAGTAAACTGATGAATATATGGCACTGTCATCTGTATAAGCTAGAGCTTTTTTTTCTAGCAGTGCATATGTATTACCAGCAATCCTCTTGGAACTGGAGATGCTAAATTCAATATAATCCCAATGAGTTGGTACTCAAAACAGAACAAAGTATGATAGTATCTGACAATACAAAAAGTAGGAATATAATTTTTTTTCCCAGTCTGCAGCATAGAATATTGTGAATCTTTTCTCCAAGGAATCTCCATTAAAAAAAAAAACAAACAAAAAACCCGTCAAAGAATGCAGATTCTCTTAAAACAAACAAATGAAGAAATAAAAATTCAGAGCAGACCATGTCCTTCCTGTACAGATGCATCAATATAGGTAATCTGACAGAGATTATAAGGTAGTTTGTCATGTGCTTTTTACTTCACAGGGAGGCATTTTCTTGTCATCATATTTGTCATGAAAATTGCAAGGTATAAGATAATTGTCTAGGAGTTGTTAGAAAAAAGATTGGAGTGGGGGGAATTTGTGCAACATAAATTGAATAGTAAGCAGCAATATGATAGTTTTACAGGAACTAAATTTAATTACTTAGCAGAAACTACTTAGGATGCAGTAGATAATTATTCTATTCAGTACAGAAATGGAGAAGCCTCAGCAAGAACAGCAGGTTGATTTCTGAGTGCACCTAAAGGGTGCACACAAAGTGGAGTGATGAGGGAAGGCTGAAGGAACAGGAATATTTAGAAAATATAAGATTGATAGAGGAGATCCGATAACAATTTTCAATATGTAAAAGTTTACTACATGATATGCTTAGCTACTCCCCATAGCTTTAGAAGATGTATGAGATTAGAAGTGATTGGATTAAGCTGTTAAAAGTTATGCAGTAAATATTAGGAACAATTTGATAACTAAAGAATTATTATGTACTACATATTGTTTTGTGCATGAAAGTTGTGGAAGATTGTAATAACAGGTTAAACAAACTTTTGAAGAGATGGTTACATTTCATTAAACTTTTGTTTGTTAGATTGTGACTGCCCATAGCATAGGTATTTAATGTGGTGAGATTAGTCCCATCCTATGTCGGTTTTTGGAGAGAAAACAAAATATGGTTGTGTTGCTTGTGAATGTACTGTCAAAATGACTCGACCTAAAAATTTTTCTCTGGGAGGAAACTCATGACCCCATTAAAATCATCAGAGCTCTGGAAATGTATATAGAGTAGAGTTAGAAATGAAATGGTGTCTCATCTACATAGCAGGTATGGCCCATAATGCACCCCTTGCTTTTGCTTCTGTGTAGCTTGTGCTGTGCCTCCTTTCTAGCCTCTCTATACTTAGTTTTCCTTTCCAAGGGAAGAAGGGAAGGAGAGGACAGGAGATACTTGTGAGTCTTGTACTAACATAAGGCTAGGATGGAGCAGGGGTGATCTGGAAGCCAGGAAGTGTTCCTGAGACCTACAGTTTGGCAATAGGCTGAATCTCTTAATTTTGATAGTCTAATGGGCTAGTTAGAAGCCCATAACTACAACACTGTGCACCACAGAGGAAACTGAAACTTGGAGATACAGAGCTGCATCAGTTTTAAGCTCCCATAGTAAGGTAAAAAAGTGAAAACAGAAGGCTCAGGTATAAGGTAATTTCTTTCCACAATCACAGCTTTTCACAATGTCATGCTTTTTAAGTAATTTTCATCAGTTTTCAGTGATTGCAGTTGGCAGTGCAGAGATAGCCATTTGAAGAGGGTCTAGATATAATCTTGGGACGCAAGTTACTAACTTAAATTCCCCGTATTTATTTTGTCCTTAAAACATATGGAGATTTTATTGTATAAAAGTATATGTATATACACAGAGACATATATTCAGTGTGTAAGTATAAAATATATGTAATATATTGTATTATTATACATGCTTTTATATGTGTATAAATACATGCATATAATTTTATATGTCTGTGTATATATATGTACATAAAATTGTGTTCGCAGCAGCCTGGCAGTACCCATGGCTAGAAGAGCAGGGTTCTCTACTGCTGTCACTGCCATTTTAAGAAGAATTCAAAAGGAGTCCAGTCTGATTGGAGACAAAGCTGCAGCAACTACTACAGTCAAAATGATGAGATAGAATGACATTAAAGTCTGCTGCAACCAATACATTTTATTTTCTCTTCCTACCTGTGAGGAGGAGGGAACACAGCTATTTAGAATAGTTTCAGTGCTTTTACATGCATACATGAAAAACACTTCTTCAGGCAAGAGAGAGAAGAGAAAAATTTCTTTGAACATTTTCTGAACCTGCTTATCTCTTACTTTCCCTCTGTTTCCCTAGAGATTTTGCATGCCAGTTCTTTCCTCAGGCACTGCCCCTTTTCTTCCTTTGTGATGGATGCTGTTGGAGGAGCAGCCCAGGGAATATTCCTTCTGGACAGTAGTAATTGTAATAAGTAAGAGTGTTAATGGGAGAGGGCACTTAGATTACAGGATGTACTTGTGAGTCTTGTACTAACATAAGACTAGGATGGAGCAGGGGTGATCTGGAAGCCAGGAAGTGTTCCCAAGACCTACAGTTTGGCAATAGGCTGAATCTCTTAATTTTAGTAGTCTAATGGGCTAGTTAGAAGCCCATAATTTACAACACTGTGTAAGATCTTGCAATTATTGCAAGATAAGCATGCAATTGCATCACGTCTCTCTGTCTAGTAAGAGCCCTTCTTCATCCCTTCTTTTGTGCTGTTAGTAACTCCTAGCAGCTCTGCATGGCCCCCAATATCTACACCACTTTTAAAAGAGACAATGGTAATCCATCAGAAGACGACTGCATTTCAATATTTTTCTGTCGTTAAAGATTTCACAAAATAAAATATAAAAGTTTCCATAAATTCTATACATGTAGATGATTCTTCTCTCAACTCTATTGGCTTTTAATGCAAATACAGTGATTTCCATGGTATAAAGATGATTCCTAATTCCCTCCTTTTCCCTCTTATTACCTGCTATTCTTCTCCAACAACTTTCTCTCCTTCTTCCTCTAGTCACAGATGCAACAGTTTTTTATCAACTTTTTTTCGCTGTCCTCTCTGCTTTTTCATGATTTTTTGTTTTCAGCCTTCTAGGCTCTCATCATGAAGAATATTTCATAGCTCTAAAATGCGTGTGTGTGTTCTGTGTCTCTTCAGAAGTAAAAGTCTAGTAAAGGCTGAGTATCTTTAGACTTGATTACTGTAGCTCTGACTTCTCTGGTCTTTACAAATGCAAACACACTATTGGGTTTTTTTTTTGAGGGACGGGGGTGTTATAGAGGGGACTTCTTGCTCATAGATTTGTCTTGTCACCTCTGTTTCTTTGGGTCCACCCATAAATGAGCTTGTCACACACAAGTTACAAATCATCATTCTCAACACTCAGTTTTTTCTTTGTTTTCAGTCCTTTATTATTTTATGCATTGTCTTGTAGTACACAGAACTTGGCTTCGGCCTCTTCTCAACCTTCCTCTGACCACTAATTTAATAAGTCAAGTAAATACTGTCTAGTTTCTTTGATGTTGTGTGTGTCCCCTCCCCGCCAAAAGATAAACATTTAAAGATAAAAGATACATTTGCTTAGCTGTTTGTGACGATCTTTATTAACACTTGCAACTTTACAGAAGATGGTTTTGTATTGCTCTTTGTAATGATATTGTTTCTTTGTATGCCTGTATACTGGTTTGCATCCAGTGCAACTTTTACACTTTGATTGTAAACTTCTTGGGATGTGATAGAAAAGCTGTCATAGCAAGTCCGGATCTGTTGTTAGACATTCTAGATGCTAGTATGACACAAATAATAAATGCTAATAAATAAGGGCTTTATTTGGTCACAATTACCTGCCTGCATGAAGCTTACAACGTGAATCTGACCTATATAATTGATGTTTTGTTTATATAGAAAGCTTAAAGAGTCTTTTAACACATAACTGTTAGAATTTGGATATATTGCAGCTTGAAATAGTTAAAATGGTTTAAGAAAAAAAAGAAGAGGTGTGTTTCTGAAATTCTAGATAGCATTAATGGTGTATTACCCTATATTTCTTTCTTTTACTTGATGCCTTTCTTCATTTCATATATTTGCGTCTGTTGTTTTTGAAAATCAGATCTATCCTTTGGTAATGTGATTTGCAGGAAATGAGGAATAAAACACTACAAATGAAGTGATTTTAAACAAACTGTAATTAATTATATGTGCAAATGCATTGACTAAGTTTGGGTTTGCAATTAGATGACTAATTATGTTGAAAATGGCATAGCATATTTAAATAGATGCCAGTGCCTCTGGCTCATCCAGTCGTCTCTAGGCTGCTACTTAAGTATGCGACTATTCGCTTGCTGTTAGGTATCACCTGTTATAGTTTAAGAGCATGGTTGCATGCCTAAGGAGACATATAATTGTGATGTTTACATATGCAAAATATAAAATCTTTGTATTAATTTAAGGTGCATTCTTCTTTTTCACAGGAAAGCTGTCCATCAAATGCTGTGCAGAAGTTCTCTTTATAACTGCAGCAATTCTTAACAAAAAAAAGTTTTCCTCACTATAAACTACAGAATTCAAACTGTGTTGTCTTGTATAATATCTAACAGCTGTCTAGTTATCCCCTTTATAATTACTCCTTCAGCTACCTGTTTAAACCTGGTTCCAAACTCATACAATTTTTCACAGTAATTGTTTATGGAAAGAGATTTAACGTCCCTATAATAGGAATACTTAGAGGTTTTTAAGAAATGGGATAGACAATTATCTCTCAGAAATAATGTAGATCCAGCCTAATTGCAAAAGGTAGAATGAGATGAATCATGTCACCAGTTTCTTCGACCTTTTTCAAATGTCTCTATATTTGGAATGGGATGATAACAATACCACTCTTATTTAATTGTTGGCTTATAAGACATGAGATTCTTCTGATAAAGAATATCAGATTTGTCAGAACAATTAGAATTAAAGGTAGCTTCAGGGATTCTTCAAAGGAGAATTTTTGTAGATTAATGGCCAGAAAAATTGGTTTCTAAATAGCAAATATGCCTTTTGATAGCCATTTCTTTGGCCAATCTTCCAAAAGAGAATACTGTCTAGTTGCTTAGGTTCAAATTAGCAGCAGATACTTGTGGTGTTCAAGTCAAAGTACACAATTTTAAGATACTGCATGTGACGTGTGAATTATTTCTGTTTAGATGCACGGTATTGATTCTTTGTACAGTAGGTGGTATTTTCATTGTTTTAAAATGAAGACAAGTTCTCCTTTAACATTGTGTTTATTTTAGCATTACGTTTAGGAGAGAAGCCAAAGATGATATTTTGGTGTTAAAGTTGGTCTATGGGTGACAAAAGAACAGCTTCGATATGAAAAGCTTAAAAATATTTAAAGAGATAGCATTACCTTTATCAATTCACAGGCAATGCTGGCATACTAGACACCAGATAGATCTGATGCATATTTCTGTATGTAAAACCCAGACTTTTTTATGAAACCACTTGCTTAGTTAAACAAGGTTTCTGAAAATGACTTGCTTTCAAATTTTTCAAATTGCCAAAGTCTGGCAAAACATCAAAAACTAGTGAAGATAATGTTGGGCAGAACATACACACTTCAGTATGTATGGTTACATCATGCTATTTCAGTTAAGATGCAATGAAAATTAACTAATATTTTTACATAAATTTGTTGTTAAATGCAGCCTGAGAGTCTTAAAATTGAACTTCTTCTGCATAAATTTTTTCCCCTAGGGAATGGTTCCAGAGCAGTTCTTTTGTTTGCTGGTGTACAGCATAAAGCAAACAAAATTCATAAATCATACTGACTGAAAACATCAGTCCTGGTTGCTACTTAATGAGGCTTTAATGCATTTTGAACAGTGGATTTTTTGTCAATTTTCTTTGTTTAATATAATTTCCTTTTCCTCAAACTTCTAGGGGAGAAGAAGAGGGAATATGGTTAGAACAATAACCTGCCTTCTGTCTGGTCTTTAAGGGAAGCAGAGATTGGGACATTTTTTCAGATATGAATATTTTTAGTAAATCTTTTCTGAGCCCATTCATGAGTGTGATAACAAGGTCCTTCAGTCTGCCATCTCAGTGGAGGTAGAGGATGGAGATCCATGCAGCAGCAAAGATGCAAGAGTTACTGATGTGTTAGAAACCACAGAATTGCTTGAGAATGGTCACGTAGGAATTAGAGAGCTTCCCCCTAAAAAGGTGGTGGGATCAATAGCCCAACTGAAGTGCATCTACACCAATGCACACAGGATGGGCAACAAACAGGAGGAGCTGGAAGCCACTGTGCAGCAGGAAAACTATGATGTAGTTGCCACCACGGAAACACGGTGGGATGACTTGCACAACTGGAGTGCTGTAATGGATGGCTATAAACCCTTAAGAAGGGATAGACAAGGAAAGAGAGATGGTGGGATAGCCTTGTATATTAGGGAGTGTTTTGATTGTCTAGAGCTTAATGATAGTGACAAGATGGTTGAGTATGGGTAAGAATCAGGGGGAAGGCCAACAAGGTGCATATGATGGTAGGAGTCTGTTATAGACAACCCAGCAAGGATGAAGAGGCAGACAAAATATTCTATAAGCAGCTGGGAGAAGTGTCACAATCTCTAGCCCTTGTTCTCGTTGGGGACTACAACCTGTCAGATGTCTTCTGGAAATACAGTACAGTGGAGAAGAAACAGTCTAGGAGGTTCCTGGAGTGTGTGGAAGATAACTTCCTGACACAGCTTGGTGAGTGAGCCAACTAGGGAAGGTGCCCTGCTGGACCTGTTGTTTGTGAACAGAGAAGGAATTGTGGGTGATGTGACAGCTGGAGGCCGTCTTGGGCGCAGTGATCATGAAATGTTTTCAATTCTTGGAGAAGCAAGCATGGGGGTCAGCAGAACTTCTGCCCTGGACTTATGGAGGGCTGACTTTGGCCTGTTTAGAAGACTGGTTGGCAGAGTCCCTTGGGAGGCATTTCTGAAGGGCAAAGGAGTCCAGGAAGGCTGGACATTCTTCAAGACGGAACTCTTAAAGGCACAGGAGCAGGCCATCCCCATGTACTGAAAGACAACATGGTGGGGGGGAAGACTGGCCTGGCTGACCAGAGGGCTTTGGCTGGAACTCAGGATAAAAAGGAGAATTTATGATGTTTGGAAGAAGGGGCAGGCCACTCAGGAAGACTACAGGGATGTCATGAAGATATGCAGGGAGAAAATTAGAAGGGCGAAAGCACAACTAGAACTTAATCTGGCTACTGCCATAAGAGACAATAAAATTGTTTCTGTAAACACATTAGCAACAAAAGGAGTGCTAAGGAGAATCATCCTTTATTGGATGCAGGGGGAAACATAGTGACTCAGGATGAGGAAAAGGCTGAGGTACTTAATGCCGCCTTTGCCTCAGTCTTTAATGGTAAGACCAATTGTTCCCTGGGTACGCAGTCCCCTGAGCTGGAAGACAGGGACGGGGAGCAGCATGAAGCCCCCATAATCCAAGGGGAAATGGTTAGCAACCTGCTAGACAACTTTTAGACACACACAAGTCTATGGGGCCGGATGGGATCCACCCAAGGGTATTGAGGGAACTGACAGAAGTGCTCACCAAGACACTTTCCATCATTTATCAGCAGTGCTGGTTTACAGGGGAGGTCCCAGTTGATGGGAAGTTAGGAAATGTGTTGCCGCTCTACAAGAGGGCCAGAAGGAGGATCTGGGGAACTACAGGCCTGTCAGTCTGACCTTGGTTCTGGGGAAGGTTATGGAGCAGATCATCCTGAGTGCCATCACGTGGCACATACAGGACAACCAGGTGATCAGGCCCAGTCAGCATGGGTTTATGAAAGACTGCTTGACCAACCTGATCTCCTTCTATGACAGGGTGACCCTCTTAGTGGATGAGGGAAAGGCTGTGGTTGTTGTCTACCTAGACTTTAGTAAAGCCTTTGACACCGTTTTCCACAGCATTCTCCTGGAGAAACTGGCTGCGAATGGCTTGGATGGGCGTGCTTTTTGCTGGGTAAAACACTGGCTGGCTGGCCAGGCCCAAAGACTTGTGGTGAATGGAGTTAAATGTGTTTGGCGGGCAGTCACGAGTGGTGTTCCTCAGGGCTCAGTAGTGAGGCCAGTTCTGTTTAATATCTTTATCAATGATCTGGATGAGGGGATCGAGTACACCCTCAGTAAGTTTTCAGATGACACTGAGTTGAGTGGGAGTGTTGATCTGCTTGAGGATAGGAAGGCTCTACAGCAGGATGTGGACAGGCTGGATAAATGGCCCGAGGCCAACTGTATGAGATTCAACAAGGCTAGTGCTGGGTCCTGTGCTTGGGTCACGACAACCCCATGCAATGCTCCAGGCTTGTGCAAGAGTGTCCGGAAAGCTGCCTGGCAGAAGAGGACCTGGGGATGCTGGTTGACAGCAGTTATGCTATAGATGAGCCAGCAGTGTGCCCAGATGGCCAAGAATGCCAATAGCATCCTGTCTTGTATCAGAAATAGTGTGACCAGCAGGACCGGGGAAGTGATTGTCCCCCTGTACTTAGCAGTGGTGAGGCCGCACCTCAAATACTATATTCAGTTTTGGGCCCCTCACTACAAGAAAGACATTGAGGTGCTGGAGTGTGTCTGAAGAAGGGCAATGAAGCTGGTGAAGATTCTAGAGCACAAATCCTATGAGGAGTGGCTGAGGGAACTGGGGCTGTTTAGCCTGGAAAAAAGGAGGCTGAGGGGAGACCTTGCTGTTCTCTACAACTACCTGAAAGGGGGTTGTGGCAAGGTGGGTGTTGGTCTCTTCTCCCAAGTAACAAGCAGTAGGACTAGAACAACTGGCCTCAAATTGTGCCAGGGGAGGTTTAGATTGGATATTAGGAAAAACGTCTTCACTGAAAGGGTTGTCAAGCATTGGCACAGGCTGCCCAGGGAGGTGGTTGAGTGACCATCCTTGGAGGTATTTAAAAGATGTGTAGATGTGGTGCTTAGGGACATTGTTTAGTGGTGAGCTTGGCAGTGCTAGGTTTTTGGTTGGACTTGATGATCCTAAGGGTCTTTTCCAACCTAAATCATTTTATGATTCTGTGATTCTATGATTCATAGCACTGGATTAGCACAGAATGACAATGATGGCTGAGACTGGAATGGACCTCTGGAGATCATTTAGTCCAACTTCCCTGCCCCAACAGGGTCAGCTGCAGCAGTTTGGCCATCCCCATTAGCAGAGAAATATTTGTGGAGCAGACATGGTATCTTGTGACAATGAACAATTATATGAAATCTCTACAAAATTATCAGGTGAGAGGACTGGCCACAGTCTCTTGGGGATCGAAATCAGTGGAAATCCTAGAGTGGGATCTGTTGAGGGGGCTGCCCCCCAGTAAGGCTCAGATATCTGGGTTAAAATAATTACTGTTCAAAGCAATGTTGACTTTTTATCAGGTATTATGTTTGTTGATTATTTTTTGTACTACAGAAGGCGCCAGTAAAGAGGAGACTAGTCATCATCTTTCTGTGTCCTTTCCCAAATAATTTAATAACATGGTTGTGACGGAACTGTGTAAACCACAGATTTTCAAGCCAGTTCTCCACCGAGAATGAGTTCAATGCTGAACTTTTAAATTTTTTTTTTTAATGGTGTATTGTATAAATGTATATAGTCCAGAAAATAAATATGTTTTCTTCACAGGATGAAGAAAACTTGATTAAAATGTATTGAATTTAGAAAATGGTTAACCAAGACCTTTTTTTGATTACTGTTTTCTGTACAATAGTACTCTCAGAATATAATTCTCTTTAACTCTCAATTTGCCAGAATCTTCTTCCAATTACATTTTAGAGGGAAAGCAATTACCTTCCTTCCTTTCATTCCTCCTTTCCCCATATTTTGGCAAAAATCTGTGGTGGAAAAAATACCACCTACCATCTTGATAGATTGTTTTAGAATTTACAAATATTGCTGCTAGAGATACACTGTTAATGATCTGTGGTGAGTTTGCTAGAAACAGTAAAACCTATTTGTACAGGGAAAAATCACATAAACATCAGTATGTTGTAATAAATTTTCTTCCAAAAAAACTAAACGAATTTGGCTTCATGAAGGCATCTCCCATGGTTGACCAGCTTAATATTCATTGTGTCATCTTCAATTTGAAGGTTATTAAGCCTGACCTAGGCTTCCCTTTTGTACAGGTTAATCTACTCAGTTTTCTTTTTGTGTGTGTATGTGTTTTAGCTCTCATCAATTTCTACTTTTAAATTTGGAAACTCTAAGACCAACATAGTGATGATGAGAAAGATAATTACTCTTTCTAAAAGTTAATTTTGTAATTTTTTTTTCCTTTGTGCTGCATCCTTTTTGAAAACAGTTATCTAAACATAAACAGGATAAAAGTAGTGATTTAACACACCCTGGCATCATGCTTCACTAGTCTGCTACAGCAGCAGTCACCAGAGGAAATCAGATCCTTATCCCTCATCCCATTCCATACAGAGAAGACAGTGTGAGATTAGGAGGGAAAATAAAGAGGGATTCAGTTAATGGACAAACCATCTGATAATAATCTGGTGACAGGAGGAAATTTTTGGAAGTGCAGAAGAACAAAACTCATATTTCTTTGTTTTCTCTCATTAAAAATTTAGATGTGATTAATGCTGAAAAACGCTTTCTCGTTTCATTTTTTTGTGTTGTTTGGAGTTCTTTTCAACTGAAAGCACTGCCTGGGTAGTCCTGGAGTCTGAATTATGCTATATTTATCCGCAAAACTGACTTTATACAAGATAACAGGAGCTTATGTATGGGCTCATTCTCTCTTTGTTCGAGAGGTGACCTTCTGCTAATATTCATCCACTGAGGCTCAGTTCTATGCTCTTATTTAATTTTCCATTACTCAGGCTTCCATTCTCTTCTTAGCCAATAGATTTTAAATGATAAAAACATGCCAGAACATTTTTCTTTTAAAACCTTCAGTTCTGTTCATCAAATCCTTTGAAAGAATGAAGCACCATATGTGCTGTCTCAAACTTTTACTTAATTAATTAACTTTGTAGTGTTTTTTGGTTAAAGCAGCACCTTTTATTGAAATACATCTTTAATTTTTTCATCTACTCTGGTGGAAATTGTAGTCATAAAATAGAAATGAAGCTGGGAGAATGGTCTAGTCCATTTCCCTGTAAAGAAGGAAGATCAACTATATTCTAACAAATGTTTGTCTGTCTTAGTCTTGTCAACCTTGCTGAAAGCTTTCCTACCAACCTCCCTAGAAAGACTATTCCAGTGCTTTGCTATCTATGTGGCCAGAATGTTTTTCATAATAATTCATGATCATAGATTATATTAGTGAAAATTAAGCAATTCTTTTCTTTTGCTTCTAAGTTATTGAAGAAATTGATAATTTTTTTCTTCTAAAGAACTTCACATGGTGCTGCAGTTTTATGTGCCACTTCTTTTGCTTAGTCTAGTTTTTCCAGACTAAAAGAGCTGAGAGCCATCTATATGCCCTGACAGATCTTATTTATCATAGGATTACCCTACCACATCAGAGGGGAATCTGAAGAGAAGGCAGGTGCATAGGGACACTTCTCCAGAATATTCTCCTAGCTTTAAGCAACATCTTGAGACTGATGATGTCTTTGAATATTTCACTAGACTTTCCTTCCATAAGTTTGATCACTTTTCAAACCCTTTGAAACTTGCAGCATCCACAACACCCTGTGCAAGCAATTCTGGAGCTTTCTTGTGCACTGTTTAAAAAACCAGTTAGTTTTGAACTTAGCAATCACTTTTTCTTTGATGTTCCTTACATTGTCTATTGTAAAAGTAGTTCTCTATTTACCTTCTCTGTGCTGTTCATATTTCTTTTTTTTTAGTTCTTCATCATTCTCTTCTGTCCAATTATCTCTATCCCGGGCTGAATAATCCAAGTCTGCTCAGCAAATGTATTGTTTTCTCTAAACCTTTTTCAGTTTTACAGTACTATTTTCAATCTCTATCAAGATCTATTTTATTAAGCGTTTATATTAAAACTGCACACAGTATTCAAGAGGTGATACACCACAGTTTTATATAATAACAGAATGACTATTTCTGTTTTTTCTCCTTTATTCCTTACAATGAGTGACATTGGATTTGACTGCTAATAGACATTGAGGTGACCTTTGTTCAAAATACCAATAATTTTTTACCTTTACTGTGGTAGCAGTTAGATCAGAGCCCATCCCCATGTGCATAAAATTAGGGCAGGTTTTTATTATTCCTCTCCCAGAAACATTGCTTTACCTGCACTGAGATCTACATTTATTTTTAAAACCTAGTATCACTTCTTTGCTCTTCCCTGGATTGGTTCCAGTAGATTTCTCTTTTTCTTAAGTTTGATGTGGTATGTCAGCTGAGACCTCAGCAACTGATAGAAAAACAAATAAATTTTCCATTTCCCTCCTGTTTTCTATGCAACGTATCTCTTAATACATCTCTGTATTACATCTTTCAAATACACTTGTATTTTTTTCACCAACATGATCTCGTATTTTGTGATCAGCTATAATGACTGAAAACTTTACTGCAAAATGGTTGCAGAAATGTTATTCAGTTACTCCTTCCTAAAGACAGTATTTTGTACATCTTCATTAAATCTCATCATGGTGTTTCTTAGACCATCTTTAAAATATGATAGAATAACTTAAAATTCTGATATTTATCTTCAAAGTGTTTACAGCCCATCACAATCTTGTTTTCTCAGTGAATGTCATTAGAGTACTCTCTATTCCATCTCCTGTTTCCATAGTAAAAATGCTAGCAACTAAGCGTGCACTTAAGAGTCTTTTACCCATCCAGTTTCTATGGGATGAGCATAACTCTAAAGAGTACTATACATTAGCTCAAATATTGACGATACTGTAAAAACTAAGGTAATCCAGATACTATGGAATGCATTAGGGAGCTTTATTCAACTGCACAGTATCTCTTGGTCTTCCTACAACTTAGTGATCATCCAGTTGGCACTAAGCTTCTCCAGTGGAGGCTAATTTCTGCAGAGCCATCCCAGAGAATATAAAACTGTTCTCTTTGGTGCTATGGAAGTGTTAGTAATCCCACTGCAGCCCCATTTTTCTTGCTCCTCACAGAATCTAGAAAAGTGTATGGCATGATATGGCATGCTGTAATGAACTGTGACCCTTCTTAACTTGGTGCTTTACAGTCAGCACTGCTGCATTCCTGCTACACATAGATGTGGAAGATTTATTCCCATGTCTGAAAAAAACCCCACCCAAAACAACCAAAAATCACATGTTCCTTAGAAACCCTGCTGATGAATGGATACATTGCTTTGGGAGAATGCTTCTGACTTCTATATCATAGATACAGACTATATTTCCTAGCTGAGCACATAACATATAACATATTCTCCCTCTATTCTGTTTTGTCATCCTAGCACATCATTAAAATTCCTTTAATCAAGAATTTGATCATGAATTTTTCTTTTTTTGTGAAGGCCAATGCAAATAAGGTATTGAGACCTTCAGCCTTCTCTCTGTACTGTGATGAAAAATCGTATTTTTTTTGTTTTATGTAAGTAAACTGTTAAGTAACTGAAGGACACTTTGCTTTCTTTTTGAATTTTTTTAATTTGTTTTTGCCTTTTAGGTGCCTTTCTTCTTTCAACTCATTTCATTCTTTACCCTTACTAATTTTCATTTTAATTCCCTCCCATCTTTAAACTATATTGTTTTTTGATTGCTTTTGATGAGACACATTGCATTTTCAGTTTTACCATGAGTTGATGCTTGAAAGGCAGAATTAAATGAACAGTGTTGTGCTTCCTTCCTAATTTCTTCTATGCAACAAAAAATATATTCTGAGACTTTGGTAGAATGTGTGCAAGATAACCTGTTCCTGTCACAACAATTGATTGAGGAGTGAAAATGTCCTGTTCCAATTACCCTTCCTATTGAGAGTTGCTTCTAAAAATCACAAGTCTACCTCCTACTTTTGATATGTAAAATAATATTGCGTAGAATAGATTGCTAAGATAGATGCAATGAATGACAATTCATCTGAATATGTCTCCTTTGATAGTAATGAGTTTAGAATAGGCTTGTAACCTTTAAATTTAGGTAAGTGGAATCCCTGTTAATGGGTTTATACAGTATCTAACAAAAGGACTCCAATCTTGATTGCTGGTTTTAGCATCTCAGAGAACAAGAACTGTAAAATGCATATATTTTATTTTTACATACAGTGGATAGAAAATCTTGGGTTTAAGGGTCATTGACTGTGGGTCTGAGCAGATAATTGGCAAAAGATATCACCATTTATAATCTTAAAAGGAAGATTCCTCTTTTATATAGCTATGTAAAATATAGTTTTATTTAATTTCATAGTACAATAAGTTTAAACTAATCACAGCGGATTCTAATCATTGTGAGGGTTATGACTCTTCCTGTAAAATGTTGCCATCTTTGCAATAATAAAGGTTTTTTGGGGATAATATTTGCATAAGCCTTTTAAAAAAGTTAAAATTTAAAAAAGATCTTATATAAGGATATAATTTTTATCAAATACACAGCAATGGGAAAAGGTTCCATTAGTATTTGATCTGCTACCAAGCAATTGATGCTACTACTAATACCATGAACATAATGAAGGAAATAACCCGGACAAAATACTGAACAAATTAAAAAAAAATAGTGATTATGGATTTTGTTTAAATAAAATGCATGTCAAACATCATGGTGTAATGAAAAGTAAATGTGTTAACATATATTTGGTATGTGCCAAATATATACTATTCACCTTTCAGCCAGTTGTTACAAAATTGGCTGGCTATGAAGTGCGGTAATGTCTGAGAAAGAGCCAGGCATGCGCTGCAAACGTCGGAGATATTGGGACAATGTGACAAGATGAGTTGGACTGTAATAGAACAAATTGTATCATCAAAGAAAGACGTACATTTGCAGCCATCCTACACCGCTGATCTCCCAGTTTTCTAAGACAAAATATAAATTCATTAGTTTGAAAAACCTTGAATGGAGAAAGTTATCACCAGTGCACTTTCTTACAGCAAACTTTAGTGGTGTGCAGAAAATAGTAGTCTGCCTATACCTACAGAATTGCTAATGGTTGTAAACAAATCCCCAAACAGTGTTACACAACTAAACATTGACTTTCTAATTGTGAAAACTTTCTAATTCAGACACAAATTATGTACAAATATGTTTCTACTGAAAGCTGTACTATGAACCTTAACCCAGTGGCTCATAAACTGGGTTTAAGAACCAACCTTGTTCGCTGTGCTGTAGAACCCAGACTCCCATCCAGCAAAGGGAGGAGAACACCAGATAATCCTAGACAGGGATTTGAAGTCCAGTGTGGTCTGGGTGACTCAAGTGACTCAAGAAGTCTTTTGTCTCTTCCCTTTAGTCTTACTATCTGGCAGAGGAACAAAATAGGTGCAGGGTCAAAGCTCAGCAAAGAGGTTCAGCACAGGCCCTGTCATGTTGGCTGACGTGAGGCAGCTCAGTGTTTGCTTTGCTGATGCATAAAATACAAGAACTTTGGTGGTATGAATGGGTAAATGCAGATTGTGTAATAAGGTGGAGTCTGGGTCTGTGGAAGCTGTAGATGTTTGTGTCTGTAATGGTGATGAGGTGAGGCAGCGGGCCCAAACTCATATGCAAAAAAAAACCCCAAAAAACCCCCTGTAACATTTAATGGTTATGAAAAGTAGTGGTGAGAATGAATTTAATGTATCAGGTCATAACATCAGGACAGTGAGAAGTTGGTATGCTGATATGTACTTACATGTAAGTACATATCACTGTTGTATACTATATCTTAGTTAGTTCTTAGAATGGTGACCTAGAGATGTACTAAGTATCATATGCCTATAAGAAAAAGAAAACTATATAACATGGACATTTAATTTCAGACAGCAGGCACAAAAATCGGTTTGTGTGAGAGGTCAGGCAAATGAAGAAAGAATCCTTTGCAATACATCAGGAGTAAATGTTTAAGTGAATAACAAAAAAAAGGCAGTTAAAATACTTAAGTTTTACAAGTAAGTTGTAAAGAATTATAATAAAGAATCATCTGGGTTTATCTAGAAAGGAAAAGCAGCACGATCTAACAAAAGAGTCAGCTGGAACTGTGCTAAGAGCTGTGCTTGACCAGTTTACTGAGCATACAACAGAAAACTACAGACGCTGAGATTTTAAAATGCCAGTAAGTATGACATACATTAGATAATGTAGTCTTGGCAGCTTTTTGAACCTTTGATGTGTTTATCTGTTCTTTTCAAGCAGTTTAAATGTTAGTCAGTTGTGTGTAAAAGGAGTAGATATTTGAAGGTTGAAAGATTTGTATTATTTTCAGGAGGCACAAAGGTAAAAAAAAGTTGGTTCTCACTATAGATTTTACAACAGGGTTAATTTTTAACTTTTCAGTATTTCTCCTCTACTTTTTGTTTTTCTAAAGGCTTTATGTATTGTAAATATTATGGAAAAATAAATTCAATTTAATGTTTAAACTTATTTCCTTGAAACCATTCTAGTTTTATTCTCACTCCTTTACTGTATGCATTTCAATATTTGTTCCAGTAACATTAAAACCTTCTCTTTCACCAGATACTGCCCAATTATATGTTGGAGAGTTCACCAAAGAGTTTACCACCTAAAGTCCTTTGCTCTACTGTGTGTTTTGCAGGCACACCAGTCTTCCAGGAGGGTGTTTACTGAAAGGCTGTGTCCTCTGTATGTCAGACAGAGTAGGAGTTTTATCATTCTCATTTATCCATTACTTTAACCCTAACACTCATCTTTCTCCTCTTAAAAGATATATAAAAAGAAAATAAATGACATTTGGAGATTGGCATACTCCTCAATTTTCAAAGTTGATGAATATCTAGAGCCTTGCTGATTGTGAAATGTGCATAGTCAAGTCTTCTGAGAGTCAGTCACAGGAGTTTACAAATGAAATACTCTTATTCATTCATGTTAAAAAATTCACTGATTTTTAAAAATCCTACCAAATTGTGAGACTCTATTTCCTTACTTAATGTGTAGGGAACTATCTGTTACTTGGGCTTATTGGGGCTGGGGTAGCCAAGGAATACATAATTCTTGTGCATCACATGAGAGTGCATATATAGGAACATATGTATACACACATACACATATTTATAAGGCTAGATAGAAAATTCCTATCAGACCTAAGCAGGCCTTCATGAAGCTTGAGTGCATCTCCATTTGTACAGCACTCACAGATAATTGGAAGGTGACTAAGCCCCTTAAAATGCTCAGTTGAAGTAGAGAAATTCCATGTCAGAGTCTGTAAATGGCAAAGTAAAGCAGACAGGCCCATAAATTTTGATGTCAAAATGTTTGCCATTAATGTTCTCTTTGGACACTATTTCCTCTAGATATGCCCAGCTATCACATCACATCTGAACTTATATTTAGAGCTTTAATGAATGTCTGACTTCATTTTTAAAAAGAACAGACAAGGGGTCATTGACAGAAACCAGGCCAGTTAGTTCTTGAGAGGTAAGAACTGTCCTGATTATATTACATTTGGATTTATATTGTTAAGCTGAATGATAGGGGAATCACCAAAGAAATCGTATGAAGCCTATAAAACTGAAATGGAACAGAAGTCTTGCGTGGTTTCTCGCTTTCTTGCTTTGTGGCTTTCTCCTGCTTTCTTGCTTTGCCTTGCTTTCTTGCATTCATGCTTTTTCTGTTTCTCTTTTTCTCTCCTTTTCTGTTCAGCGTAAGTGAAATCAGAATCAGATCTTCAGGGCATATTCCTAAGCAACTGTGTTTGGTGCAGAGGTCTGGGATGAAATGATGGCCCCCACTGAAGCTGACAGTAAAACTCCCATTTGCTTAAGAAAGGGCAAAAGTTCATCCAGGAAGAGCAATCTATGTCTTGTGAGGAAGTAGTCCATAGAAGACTGGTTGGGAAAGAGAAAATGTGTTTCAAAATATTACATGAAAACAGCATTATATCTGAGAATATATGTACATAAATCAGAAAATTTAATGCTATAGTTCCCATAGCAACAATAGCTGCCACACTGCACATTTCTAATAAGGTGTCAGTTCTTTAAAAGCATGTAATGTAATAAAAAAAGCATTCAACTTATAATGTATGAGAAAAAGGAGCTATGTGGTCTATAGTTTTGAATTTCTTTATTTTGGCCTATTTAAATCCTTAAGTACTTTTAAAACATTTTTCTTAAGGTTGAGTAATCACTATCTGGTTTACATTTTATATCCCATATCCCATGACCATTAGTGCTCTGAAGATAAGACAATAATCTGAAGAGTGTTTTAGGCTTTATGCTTATTCAGGTTTTGGTAGCTGATCAGACTTTTCATAACAGTGCATCACATGGTAGTGACTTCTTTGAGAACAAAATATTTTTTGACCAGATAGTAGACCAGATTTAAATCTGTAAAGTCAGGAGGAGTATGGACCAGTGATTCAGAAATGAGAAGATTCTCTATTCTGAGCTATCCAGCTTTGCAAGGAAGTTATATTATTGTACAAGATTTAAGCCATTTGCAGTAAAGATATTTTCTTCATATTTGTACATTACTGAGCATGTACTGACACTCCTGAAAATAAATATATCTAGTTGAACAAGTGAGTGTCCTGTTTATATTCTTGGTATTTCTTCAGCTTATCTTTTTACCTTTTTCTGTAATTTCTCTCTTATAACCCTTTGATTAATAATATGCATCAGTCTTAAAAATGTAGAGCTGATATGAGAGGTGATGAAATATGAAAATCACACTTTTTTTTAGGTTTTCTCACTGAAGATTTATTAGCTATTAATCATCAGACTAGTCAAATATTTGTCTGACTGTTTTTAGTGAAGTATTGTCTGTGCAGAAAACACACAAGGACTAATGAGAAATTCTTCTCTAACTCTGCCACTCCTGCTTCTCTGAGGTTAGTAGGTCTAACCAAGTCCTGAAAAACCTGTTTCTGGACTTCCAAAAATGTACAGGAAACACTGTCATCTGCTAGACATTTGATAAGAGGGGAAAACTTCTCACTGAATTAAGTTTTCTTGAACTCTAAGTTTGTTCATAAAGTAGCTGTAATAACACCATGGTTCATAGGAATGCACCTATTGGGACTCCCACCTGTAGTAGCAATATACAGCAGAGCATAGTTTGCTTGTGTCATGGGTTGTCCCTGGCTGGACGCCACGTGCCCACCAAAGCTGCCCTGTCACTCCCCTCCTCAGCTGAACAGGGGAAAGAAAATACAATGAAAGACTCCTGGGTCAAGATAAGGACAGGGAGAGATTACTCAGCAATTACTGTCACGGGCGAAACAGACTCGACTTGGGGAAATTAGTTTAATTTATTACTGATCAAATCAGAGTAAGGTAATGGGAAATAAAACCAAGTCTTAAAAACACCTTCCCCCCCCCCCCCCCCTTCTTTCTGGGATTAACTTTACTCCTGATTTTCTCTACCTCCTTGCCCCAAGTGGCACAGGGGGATGGGGAATGGGGGTTGTGGTCAGTTCATCACACGTTGTCTCTGCTGCTCCTTCCTCCTCAGGACTCCTCACACTCTTCTGCCCTCCCCCGGGAGACAGTCCTCCATGAGCTTCTCCAATGTAAGTCCTTCCCACAGGCTTCAGTTTTTCATGAACTGCTCCAGTGTGGGTCCCCCACGGCATCACAAGTCCTGCCAGCAAACCTGCTCCAACATGGGCTCCTCTCTCCACAGGTCCTGCCAGGAGCCTGCTCCAGCGTGGGCTTCCCACGGGGTCACGGCCTCCTTCAGGCATCCCCCTGCTCCACCGTGGGGCCCTCCCCGGGTGCGGGTGGAGATCTGCTCCCCCGTGGAGCTCCATGGCTGCAGGGGCACAGCCGGCCTCCCCATGGGCTTCCCCAGGGGCTGCCGGGGAACCTCTGCTCTGGCGCCTGGAGCCCCTCCTGCCCCTCCTGCTGCTCTGGCCTGGGATCTGCAGGGCTGCTCCTCTCACATCTTCTCATTCTTCTCCAGCTGCTGTTTCCACAGCAATTTTTCCCCTTCTTGACTGTGTGATCCCAGAGGCGCTGCCACCATCACTGATGGGCTTGGCCTTGGCCAGTGGTGGGTCCATCTTGGAGCCAGCTGCATTGGCTCTACTGGACACAGGAGAAGCTTCTGGCAGCTTCTCACAGAAGCCACCCCTGCAGCCCCCCCCACTAACAAAACCTGGCCACACAAACCCAGTACATCTTGTTTGCTTGCTGGCTTGTAAGGAATGGAGGTAAATAGTTCCCAAATGCTTCCTGGTTGTTACAGAGCAAATTATTTTCCTGTTCTTTTAATTCCATATTTTTTGCAATGCTAAAGCAATATATAGTCTTCATTCCATATGTTGAATTTCCTGAATAGGCACTGAAGACTTTTATGTGATCCATCTTCAAAAGCTACAGCAGTCAGACTCACAGACTGAGTATTGAGATTCATACCTGCTATAAATGCTTTAAATTTAAATATGAGACTAAAGTGATTCATCATATCAAGAAAACTTGATCTCATGGAAATCTACAGAAAACTAAGAATTGTAATTGTACCTTGTGTATCATCTAAATATCCAGTGAATACAAATGTTCTGTACATCAGAACATTAGGTATTTGTCCGTTCCTATTACCAACCAGTTTATAAAATATCATGCCTCTTACAATTAATCTAGAGATAGAAAGTTCACTCTGAAGTCTTTCATTTTCTTTGCTGTTGTCTGTCTTCCTTATGTTTTGTACTTCCTTTTTTAATGTGATATAGTAGCGGTAATAAATGCTCATGCTAATGCTATGGGTCCAGGAAACATTCCCTTACTGGTAGCTTATGCTGTGAATTACCCATTCCAGACTTTTAATAGGGTTTTGATTATTTTTCTCACTGTGTTCAAAAGCTGCCATCCATTTATTTGCACTTTAAGTCTATTTATGGTGTGTGTACCGTGCACATGTATGTATTGTTTACTAATAGTCTCTGACCACAGAAATATCAAGCAAGTCTGGAGTTGTACCTTCCTTCCTGAAAAAAAAAAAATTCATTTTCCTATTATCTTCAGCCTGAAAAATCCTATGCTCTTGCTAATTTAACGGCTTATCATCTGCCTTTTAGCTGTTGGTGCCTCTACCCATATCCTCTCAGAGCCAGTATATTTATTATTTGCAAGGCTGTCATTCTAGGGAAGCAGGTATGCACAGTCGCAGAGAGCTGTGTTGACAGATAAAGAACATGCTTTAATGTGCTTTTCACAAAGCAAATCTTTGCAACCCAACGTATGGAATGGCTGCATCTCTGAGGTATGGAGCAATCTTTTGCTGGCTATTGTAAGTAAATTACATCCTATGAAGAGAGAAGAGATGACATGGAACTTAAGAGTATGGCTCTACAGAAGGGCTATATCACAGCAAAGCAGTGCTCAAGGTTTTGTGGTGTGTTCGAACTGAATAGGCACTAAGAATTTATTGGAATGACTCCACTCAACATTAGGTGCATGCTGTCTCTAAAACTATTTCTCAGGGTTGTTGAGAAACCTAAAAGCCATTGTGAAACAGGTCTAACACTTATTAGCCTTTCCCTTAAGGAAGTATAAAAGAAAGGGAGAAGCGTATGAAAGTAAGTATAAAGGCCTGGAGGAAAATAATAATAATAAAAAAAAAAAGAAACAACTAGAGCATTGCTGAAAGGCGAGAAAAGTCTGAAACAGAAATGACTGGTTTGACTGCTGTGAATTTAATCTGTTTTATTTCCAGGTTTCCCAATAGCTGTTTTCAAGCTGTTATTGGTATAACTGGGAAGTCCTTTTGCACTAGCAGTGCAAAAGGCTGGGGTAGAAATCCTACTTGCTTCTTCCTCCTCAGTAACTCCCGTTAGATACTTTTGATGTTGCTAATACTTTGCTTTTTCTCAGTACAGCAAGTTCTGTACAATCTCCACAGCGATATAGTTGGTAGCTTTTTAAATATAAGGATTATTTTGACACACCAGCTGTACTGCTGCTTATTGCTTTCTACTGACTTTCCATGGTGAGGCGCTTGTTGCAACTCATCAGGTGGGAAGCTGAAGAATGAACTGGGTATGCAGAATTTTCCCAGTAGGAGATAACAAAGTATGCTTGTCCCTGTCCTAAAATAGGTATTAACGAATTCATTGAATAGGAGGAAGAGCTGGCAATTACCTGGCAGCAACTCTGTTACGCTTTCGTATGCAACACTTCCCTGTTGCAAAAAATGTTTACAGGTTTTTTTTGATTTGGCATGTGTCTCTCATTATTCCTCTTTCTCTTATGAAGATCCTCTGCTATGACAGGAAGAATGACTCGCTAGGGATTATACAGTGCCACTTCCTTACATAGCTAGGCATGAGGAATTAATTACAGTCTTAATGCTCAAGGGAAGTGACAGATTATGACTGATGGGGAGTTGTGCTGGAGCAGTTCATCTGAAACAAAGGCAGGGAAGGTTGTCTCCCTTGGCTCCCTTTGCACTGTTGGGGAGTAGAGGTATGTGGTTTTAAATGCTAGCTGGAATAGGAGTCTTCCCATGCCAGCCCTACCCTCCAGCAACATATGCAGGCCCTTGATTGCTCCTCTGGCATATGCCAATACTTTATCTTTCACGCAGATACATTCCCAGTGGCCACAATACACCTCTGTCTGGGCAATGAAGAGAAGAGCAAGGGCCATCATCCAAGACAGAAGCTCTTGCTGCTGATACTTATGACTGCCTCAGTGTGTGTGGCACGAAAAACGCATTATTATTCTCCTACCTCCTGCTCTGTTGTGATGTAGCTTTGTTCCTGTGGGAGAAACCCCTGCAAACCCAACTAATCTATGGCCTTGAAGAAAGAAGCTTATGGAAATATGCTAATATTACTAATAATATTTGCATTTCTGTTTTTCTTTTTGTGGTCCATTGCCTCTGGTTCTTACAAAACTGTTTTTTTCAAGTGTTGAAGAGCAAACATGAACAGATGGGGCTGGGTATTGTACAGCTAAGTTATTAGAACAGTATATACAAATTCTCTCTTAACGTCTTATAGTAACAGCTACTGATGGAAAAACTCAAGAGAAAAATCACGGTTAAAAACTATTGTTATAAATAAAGCCATATGAGTGGACAAATAAGGAAGATACGGTCTTGCCTGGCACTTAGGAAATCTGAGTTTCGAACAGCCTTGCACAAACCAATTATTCTTCATTTCAGACCAGTCTATTAAATGTGGATAATAGTGCTCATTCTTCCCTACCTTTTGCCAGTTTCTCTGTATGGATAATAAACCCTTTTACACATAAGTTACATTATAGTTAATTATATTGTTTCCAGAACAAAATGACAAGCATACGAGGACCCTCATTTTGTTTAGGAACACTTTAGTCTGCAAAGTGAACAAGTGTTATCATTCTTGCAGCTTGCAAAACAAAACGAATGAGTAAACCAAACTTCCAAGTGATTTTCCCATTGCACATCACAGCCCTTTCTAATGTTTTACAAGAAGTGTGCTGGGGGAAATACATACTGTAGTATAAATGGCAGCTGTGACTTACTGAACTCAATTCTTTATCAGTACTAGTTTTAACCATCTCCCTTTATAGCTAATATATTTATTTTTGCTTATTATTTTTACCTGGTAGGTGTTTGTGGGTGATGGATATTTTCTCTGAACCCAAGAATTGCTTCAGGTCATCTGAGTTATTTATGTAATGTCACTTTTTTCTACTCAATCATGGTTAACTGGCACAGTGCTAGCCCAAAATAAGGGGTTCAAAGTCTCTCCCTGAATGATCCTAGAAACCTATTAGGGGGAAATATTTTTTTCTTGTCCCAGACAATATTTTTTATTCAACAACAGATTCATATGAAGTGCAGACTATTCAGACTGAACGGGTCTCCATTTTTTTTTTTCCTCTCTGAAATCACTGGGAGTGGTCAGGCTATTTTCAGATTTTTTTTTTTTAATCGGAAAATGCTCTTAAAAATATGTCTTGCTTTTGGTGACATTTTAATTATAGGTGCGATTGTAGCGAGGTGGGTGTTGATCTCTTCCCCCAAGTAGTAAATGATGGGACAAGAGGAAATGGCCTCAAGTTGCGCCAGGGGAGGTTTAGATTGGATGTTAGGAAAAATGTCTTCACTGAAAGTGTTGTCAAGCATTGGAACAGGCTGCCCAGGGAAGTGGTTGAGTCACCATCACTGGAGGTATTCAAAAGATGTGTAGACGTGGTGCTTAGGGACATGATTTAGTGCCTAGGACTTGGCAGTGCTAGGTTTTTGGTTGGACTTGATGATCTTAAGGGTCTTTTCCAACCTAAATGATTTTATGATTCTGTGCTTCTGTGATTCCTGGCCAACGTGCTCCTCTCTCATAGTGGTGAAAGACATTGTTTCATCCTTATGCAAATAGGAAGGCAATTGAAATAGTAGACTTTCTGTGGGACCATGAGAACATTTTCCACTGGGTTGAGTCACCAACCTATGGAATCTGATGTTAATAATCTAAAATTGAAATTTATAATCTTTAAATAGATTAATTTTACAAGTCATTAGACTGGAAGTCTTGATCCTTTTGCTCTGCATGATGCCTATAAAATTGCACTTTTAAAATGTGTATTGACAACAGGTAATGTCAATGTTCAAAGTAATGTTCAAGGAGTGATACATTCCATGTTGATCCTTTTTTCTTCTTTCATGTACCTTAGATTCAGCTTTTGGTGATGACTGACTGTTTACACTTTGCTAAAGTAGGCAGAGCCTGATATCCATAATTTCAAAGTGTGTTTAGTAACATATAATTTGTTGCGTTTTAATCCTAAATTATACATTCCTGGCCATCATAAGTAGAAAAAGGTTTTTACTTTGATTTTTTTTTGTGATTCTCTTCTGTGGGTTGTAAATAAGAATTTGGAGTTTTGTGTCTGTCTCAGGCTATTATGATTACAAGTCTTTTCTGTGGCTTCCTGTCACTGTACTCTCACTTCTTTAGAACCATCTGATCATGCTGATAGCACTTCTCTTTCCAGAAATACCAGCATACTGGGATTCTCTGTTGTTATAAAAAAATATATCTATTTTTTCCTACTCTCATATTGCAAGATATGTAAAGCAAAATCAGAAATACTGTCTGTGTAGCACTTTGTGGCTCAAAAAAGAAATACAAATATTCCCTTACTTGCCAAGTGTTTCTTAACAATACAAGACTCAGTAAAGTGTTCAGCATACTTGTGGTTTTGGGAACATACAAGGCAATGACAAGGAAGTTACTGCTATGACTAGACACAGTATTAGGTTCTCTGTTGGTATTTAAAATGGTCAAAGAATTATTCTGAAGGCATTTTCAATAACTAATATTGAATTAACATTTTATTGGTTTAGTAACATTAAATGGAAAAACATACTGGGGGAGAAGGAGAATGGGAGAAATACACCAATTTAATGAGACATCAGTTGGCTCAATGCTGTGAGGTTACCGAATGCCATGGAGGTATATGAGGACAATGCCCTTTCCTTTTGTAGGTGATTCAGATTATTTCTTTGAGGATCTTTGGTTTGAAATATTTACTGCTTTGCAGGGTTTTCCTGTTAACAAAGGAATATTAAATTCCAGTGTTGTGAAAAAAAGAGAAGCTATTATTAGCGTCTACTCCTAAGAGCAAAGATCAGCTTTCTAAATCCTTTTAGGCTCCATGATGCATTTCTTCACTATTGTCCAGTACTGGACTCTGTGTAATTGAGCTCTTTCAGAAAAAATGTCTGAAGACAGGCACATGTGGCAAATAGTAGGCTGCTCTGAAAAGTATTAGAGTATTCCTAAATTAAGCATTTCTGTTTATTAGGTTTCCACTGTTAATCTAAATTGTAATACCAAAGTTGAAAAAACTAACAAGATATTCAGCAAATATAGTCTACCTTAACAAGCTAGGAATGTAAACCCTGTAAACGATACTGTCAATTCTTGCTTCTTGAGACATGATTTTAAAGACAGACATAGAGAGAGGTTAGAGAGAAATGCAACAAAAACAGCGTTGATGGAGCAGTTGCCTGACATTGGCAACTGAAAACACGAGAAATCTTCAGTTTGCAGAGGCTGAGGGGAGAAATGCCTAAGGTTTACAAAATTGTGAAGGCACTGTATGAGCTGAATTGTTCACCAAATCCCACAGTACAGAAGCTGTGGGCACTTGATGAGACGGGTGGGAGATTGGTCTATAATAGATGAAAGAAAGTATTTCTTTACACAACAGATAGTGAACTTCTGGAATTTGTTGCCCCAGGAAACTGTGGAGGGAGGCAGTATTAGCAGGTTCAAAATGGGGTTAGATGAATTCATGGATAACAGATCAATAAATGGATGCTAAAAGAAGTAAACAATGATGTACAATCAAACATCTCTGATGCAGAAAATCTCAATGCTCATGGAGAATAGCCAGGCTAACACGCTTTTCCTGGGTACTGTCGGCTTTTGCAGTTGTTTGGAGACACACTATAGGACTACATGGTATGCTGCTCAGACCCAGAAATAAGGCATTTCTTATACTCTTCACAAAAGGTTAATTATGAGTATGCTTTTTGGATATACTGTAATGTTATCTTAAGCACCAGGATGTGTTAGTATCTATGCTTAGATATGAATCTAATATCAAGAAAAGAGTTTGCATGATACTTATGTCAAATTATAATTGTTTATTCCACTAATAATAATCCTTTGTAGAAATCTCATAGAAAATGTCTCCTTTAAAGAATAAAAATACTTGAATATTTGTTTCATTCATGCTTATTACTTTTTTTTCCCTTTAAGTTATCATACAGTTGCAGTAAGGGACAGAAATTACCATTCACTCTGGCTGATTACTCACTTGCTGAGTGCTTTACAGGATTTGAGTGCAAGAAAAGAATTTTCTTCAGAGGAAAATAATGTTAGAAAAATTATCCAGCACATAGATGGCTTGAGGTGGCTATGCTAGTCCTCTAAATAAACATGTATATGTTCAGATGTATATGCACACACCTGTATTTAAGTTATAATATCTTGAAATATGAAAATTAGAGTTTTTTCTCTCTCATTTTTCCATTTCAGCTAAGATTAAAAATAGGATAAAGAACCTGAATCTTGCATTAATATTTAGACAGTTGGGTAGAAATTAAAACCGTCTGTTCTGTGATATGATCTCTATATTCTTTGCTTGTACTAACTGTCAGTCATGAAGGCACCAACATTATTTATTCAATGAGTTTAATTAGAATTATGAAGAAATCATGGAATTAGGCATCTGTAACTTTAGTTATAAAAAAGTGCTTAGAGATACCTCTTTTTAAAATTTGAAAACTAAAGTTTCTGGTATTATTTCAGTCTTTTTAGTCAGTAATTTATGTCTACTACTTGAAATTATTTCAGATGTCGCTTTGGAGCAATGTATATCAGACACAAATAGATTGACAGACTTTCATTTCAAGCAAAACTCCTCTTTTATCCTCCTTGCCTTGCTTGAACTTTTGAACAAAATGTCTTGAATAGACACACTTTGAATTCACATTGAGTAATTCTTGAGTACATGAATCCTTCAATGCTTCAATTTGTGGAAGGTCATAGGTTGTTATTCTAGACCACAATTACCTGGGGTGTGACACTGCAGTGAGGTTTGGGCGCAACAGGGAAAGAAAATACTATCCCTCACTGCTCCCCAGGTGGACCCAGGTACACATTTGCATGCATTGTGAGGAAGGTGGACATGCTAGGACCCAGATAGTTGTTACTATCTAACTTTGACGTATTGCTACGTGGTAGTGGGATCCTTCTTGGAAGTTCTGGAGGCTCCCTACCCAAGGGCAGGTGAAATGTCCAGGCAACCAAGTACAATCTTCTATGTGTTCTGTGGGCATTTTCAATGAGAACCTGAGGCACTGTCAAATGTTAGTAGGGACACAGGGATCCATGTCAGATAACATGGGGAGCTGAGGACAGGATGGATGAGAACTAACTACATTGCTTTATAACATTTAGTCTAGCAACACCTACACAGTTTCAGCTCTTGTTTATTATGGACAGGTGTTAACCCATCCCTGGTTCCTTAAATTTTCTTGTAACATGCAGTTCAGGACTTTTTTTAAATTTCAGTTAATGCAGGTGTAATGGAGAAGACACTAAATACTCTTCATATTTTATAAAGTAATCTATAAATTTCACTGGATGTTTCCCAATAAAAATAAACCAAAACCTCTCTCCAATCACATGATTTTGTAGGACTTGTCAGGAAAAAGAAAACTCAAATATTTTACAAACCAAAATGTAATTTTTGAGAACTGTTCCATGATAAAGGCTCCTGAAAGTGATATATTTTTTCTCTTGAAATTTTGTTTTGGAATTATTTAAATGCTGCTTCAGAGAAGTCTGTATTACAACTGGTTGATTATATTGTGTTTTTCATTTGCATATTGATTTGCACTACTTTTACATTGTTTCAAGGCATTTCAGTAGTAGTAATTTATACTAAGTTACACACTAATAATGCTTAAAAAAATTCACACCTGGACATTTCTTTTAAACAATATTTATTGGCAATTGCAGATTGTATTATAGGTCACACTAACTTTCCATGAATATAAATAACCTTTAAAATAAGGTTCATATATAAACCAAGGTTGAATTTCATTGTATCTATACAAGAGATGAGAAACTGCAAAGGACAAAGAGTCTTGCAAAACTGTAGTGTGAAAGTTCAGTCTGAAAGAAAATCATCAGTATAAAAGCAGGTGTCTTCTGCAGGCTGATCTACATATATCATAGAATCTTTGAGTTCAAAGGGGCTTTTTAAGGTAATCTAGTCCAAATCCCCGTGCAATGAGCAGGGATGTCTTCAACTAGACCAGCTTGCTCAAAACTCCATCCAACTTGACCTTGAATGTTTCCAGGGATGGGGCATCTACCACCTCTCGGGGACACCTGTGCCAGTGTTTCACCACTCTCATGGTGAAAAATTTCTTCCTTAGATCTAGTATAAATCTACCCTCTTTTAGTTTAAAACCATTATCCCTCATCCTATCACAACAGTCCCTGCTAAAAAGTCTGTCCCGGTCTTTCTTATAAGCCCCCTTCAAGTACTGAAAGGCTGCAGAAAGGTGTCCCCAGACCCTTCTCTTCTCCAGGCTGAACAACCCCAACTGTCTCAGCCTTTCTTCATGAGAGGTGTTCCATCCCTCTGATCATTTTTGTGGCCCTCCTCTGGATCCAAACCAACAGGTCCATGTCTTTGCTGTGCTGAGTACTCTAGAGCTTAATGCAGGACTCCAGGTGGGGTCTCACTGGAGTGGAGTAGAGGGGCAGCATCACCTCCCTTGACCTGCTGGCCATGCTTTTTTGAATGCAGCGTAGGATACAGTTGGCCTTCTGGGCTGTAAGCACACATTGCCGGCTCATGACCAGCTTTTCATCCACCGGTACCCCCAAGTCCTTCTCATCAGGGCTGCTCTCGATCCCTTCATTCCCCAGTACTGATACTGGGGGTTGCCCCAACCCAGGTGCAGGGCCCTGCACTTGGCCTTGTTGAACTTCATACGGTTCACACAGGCCTATTCCTCACAAACTTGTCCAGGTCCCTCTGGATGGCATCCCGTCCTCAGGCACGTCAACCACATCACGCAGCTTAGTGTTTTTCTGCAAATTTGCTGAAGGTGCACTTGATCCCACTGTCTATATCATTGATGAAGATGTTAAAGAGTACTGGTCCCAGTCCGGACCCCTGAGGGACACCACTTGTCACTGATCTCCATCTGGAGATTGAGCTTTGGACTACTACCCTCTGGATGCAACCATCCAACCGATTCCTCATCCACTGAATAGTCCACCCATCAAATCCATATGACTCCAATTTAGAGAGAAGGATGTTGTGGGGGACCCTGTCAAAGGCTTTACAGAAGTCCAGATAGACGACATCGGTAGCTCTTCCCTTGGCCACTACTGTAGTCATTCTATCATAGAAGGCCACTAGGTTGGTCAGGCAGGCCTTGTCTTTGGTGAAGCCATGCTGGCTGTCTCAAATAACCTCCCTGCCCTCCATCTGCCTTAGCATAGCTTCTAGGAGGATCTGTTCCATGATCTTCCCAGGCACAGATGTGAAGCTAACAAGTCAGTAGTTCCCAGGGTCCTTGCTACCTTTTTTAAAAATGGGTGCATATGTTTCCCTTTTTCCAGTCTCCAGGGACTTCACCTGACTGCCAGGACTTTTCAAATATCACTGAGAGTGGCTTGGCAGCTACATCAGCCAGTTCCCTCAGGACTCTGGGATGCATCTCATCAGGTCCCATAGACCTGTGCCTCTTTACATTCCTCAGGTGGTCTCAAACCTGATCTTCTCTTACAGTGGGAGGGATTTTGCTCCTCTAGTCCCCTTCTTGCAGTCCATCCATTTGAGAGGTGTGGGAAGAGAGACTGCTAGTGAAGACTGAGCAAAGTTGTTGAGTACCTCAGCCTTCTCCTCATCTGTTGTTACCAGTTTGCCAGTCTTGCTCATTGGGGAGGGCAGTATGCTTTCTTTGACCTTCCTTTTCTGGCTGACATACCTGTAGAAGTCCTTCTCACTATTCTTTGCATACCTTGCCAAGTTCAGCTCTAGCCACACCTTGACCCTTCTGACCTCAGCCCTATGCAACTGGGCAGTGTCCCTGTACTAATCCCAGGATACCTGTCCCTGCTGCCACTGCCTGTGCATTTCCTTCTTGCCCTTTAGTGTGACCAGCAGGTCTCCACTCAGCCATGCTGGCCTCTTGCCTTTCCTTCCAGATTTCTTACACCTGGGGATTGAGAGCAGTACCCCAGGGGGTCCTATTGACTAACTCCCTGAAGAGCTGGAAGTTTGCTTTCCTAAAATTCAGGGTCCTGACTTTACTCTTTTCCTGTCCCATATCCCTCAGGACTGCAAACTCCACCAGTGCATGATCACTACAGCCTAGTCTGCCTCCAGTCTTGACATCACCAATTAGCTCACATGCGCTGGTGACCAACAGGTTCAGTATGGGATCCCCTCTGGTAGGGCTGTCTGTTACCTGGCACAGGAAGTTATCCGCCATGCACTCCAGGAGTCTCCTGGGTTGCCTACAGCTCACCATGCTACTTTTCCAGCAGATGTCGGGGTGGTTTAAGTCCCCCAGCAAGATGAGAGCCTGCAAGCACGATGCCTCCTCTAGCTGGAGTGAGAAGGCTTCATCAATAGAGTCCCCTTGATCAGGTGGCCTGTAGTAGACACCAACCACAAGGTTCCCGTTGTTGCCTTGGTCCTCATTCTATAAGCAGCTGGCAGAAGTCTCGCAATTGCTAGCCCTTGTTCTTGTAGGCGACTTCGATCGACTGGACATCTGCTGGAAATACAACACAGCAGAGAGGAAACAGTCTAGGAGGTTCCTGGAGTCTGTGGAGGATAACTTCCTGACACAGGTGGTAAGTGAGCCTACCAGGGGAGGTGCCTTGCTTGACCTGCTCTTTACAAACAGAGAAGGACTGGTGGGAGATGTGGTGGTTGGAGGCCATCTTGGGCTTAGCGACCATGACATGAAAGAGTTCTCAATTCTGAGCGAAGTAAGGAGAGGGGTCAGCAAAACTGCTACCATGGACTTCCGGAGGGCAGACTTTGACCTATTCAGGTCACCGGTTGAGAGAGTCCCTTGGGAGACCATCCTGAAGGGCACAAGGGTCCAGGAAGGCTGGACAGTCTTCAAGAAGGAAATCTTAAAGGCGTAGGAGCAGGCGGTCCCCATGTGCCGTAACATGAGCTGGCAGGGAAGACAACCAGCCTGACTGAACAGGGAGATATTGCCAGGACTCAGGGAAAAGAGGAGAGTTTATCACCTTTGGAAGAAGGGGAATGCAAATCAAGAAGTGTACAAGGATCTCGTTAGGTCAAGCAGAGATAAAATTAGAAAGGCAAAAGCCCAGCTAGAGATCAGTGTGGCCACAGTCATAAAGGATTAAAAAAGTTCTTCTACAAATATATTAACAACAAAAAGAGAGGCAAGGAGAATCTCCATCCCTTACTGGATATGGTGGGAAACATTGTCTCCAAGGACGAGGACAAGACTGAGGTACTTAATGCCTTCTTTACCTCAGTCTTTAATAGCCAGACCAGGTATCTGCAGGGTATTGAGCTCCTTGAGCTGGAAGACAGGGATGGAGAGCACAATAAACTCCTCATAATCCAGCAGGAAACAGTTAAGGACCTGCTAAGCCACCTGGACACCCACAAGTCTGTGGAGTCTGATGGGATCCACACAAGAGTACTGAGAGAGCTGGCAGAGGAGCTTGCCAAACCACTCTCCATCATTTATCAGCAGTCCTGGTTAACAGGGGAGGTCCCAGACGACTGGAGGCTTGCCAGTGTGACACCCATCTACAAGAAAGGCCAGAAGGAGGATCCCGGGAACTACAGGCCTGTCAGCCTGACCTTCGTACCAGGGAAGGTCATGGAGCGGTTTGTCTTGAGAGTGCTCACAGGACATGTGAAGGACAGCCAAGGGATCAGGCCCAGCCAGCATGGGTTCATGAAAGGCAGGTCCTGCTTGACCAACCTGATCTCCTTCTATGACCAGGTGACCCGCCTAGTGGATGAGGGAAAGGCTGTGGATGTTGTTTACCTGGACTTTAGTAAAGTCTTTGACAGCGTCTCCCACAATATTCTCCTGGAGAAACTGGTGGCTCGTGGCTTAGACAGGTTTACTCTTCACTGGGTGAGGAACTGGCTGGATGGCCAAGCTCAGAGAGTCATGGTGAATGGCGTTACATCCAGGTACTGTGTGAGAGGTGTATGGGTGGGGAATTATTTCTTACAGTTGGAGCTAGGCAGAGATACTGCCAGATTGTAGCAGTCACAGGTCTACAAGAATCTGACTGTAACTGAGAGCGCTATTCACAATGCTGATCTTCTCACAAGGTTAAAAAAAAACAACAAATGGGGTATTGTTCTTTGTGATGTGTTAAAACTTCTTTTAGCAGTTGCAAATGCCATTCTTACATAAGAAACTCTGCAGAACGTCTTTTCACTATTTATTAAATAAGCTCTAGAGAGTCATGGATCTTACTTTTTCTCAGTCTCAAGTAAGTTTTTCTAAAGGCCTTGCAGAGCAGATAGCTTAAAATATTTTGAAAGGTCCTTTTACATCAGCAAGCAAATATGTTGTCAGTCTTTTCAGAACTGGTTAGATAGTGCTGAAGGTTAATACACATATCTGATGCTTCAATAGTACCTTCATTTGTATAGCACAGTGCCCTGTTTCAAGCTCCATGGGCTCAGTAAAGTCCACACCACCTGAATCTCACCTAAATGCAGACTTGTTGCAATCATTCCCACTTCTGTCCAAGACAGAGGTCTGGTATTCCAGCAATTCGTTGATACTTTATTATAAGCAGCTACACTTGGACAGAAGTGCCAGGTAGTTTAGCAGACAGTGCCTAGACATCAAATTAGATGCAATCAAGAGCACAGCTAACATCTTGTAAAGTCTGAGTGGGGTTTGACGCCACTCTCTTATTGCTAGAGAAAGCCACAATCACCAAGCTGTAAGCATGCTCATGGTGACTTCAGGTCCCTGTGCTCATTTCCAGAAGGTGAGTTGAGGACTGAAAGAGCTGGTTGAAATTTAATTGGAAGAGACTCAGAAAGAGAGCAAGCGACAAAGAAAGACTGTTTCTAGACCAGTTGTTAGTGTACCCTTTCTGTGAGGAGAAAAGGCCTGATCTGTGAGCACCCAGAAAGGCTTGTCTGTGTTTTAATGCAATAATGTATTATATATCAAAAGATGTAGAAGATGGGAAGAGCTACCAAGGTCGTCTATCTGGATTTCTGTAAGGCCTTTGATACATCTACCTGGACTTCTGTAAGGCCTTTGACAGGGTCCCCCACAACATCCTTCTCTCTAAATTGGAGAGAGATGGATTCAATGGGTGGACTATTCAGAAGATGAGGAATTGGTTGGATGGTCACATCCAGAGGGTAGCGGTCAATGATTCAATGTCCAGATGGAGATTGGTGAAACATTCAAGGTAGGTTGGACGGGGCTCTGAGTAACCTGATCTAGCTGAAGAGGTCCCAGCTCATTGCAGGGGGTTTTGGACTAGATCTTAAAAGATCCCTTGCAACCCAAAGATTCTATGAATCTATGAGTCTATAAAAAGTCTTGATTAATGCCTCTATGCAAGCAAGTCTTTTTCTCTTTGGTTGCATAGTTTTCCTTGACTGCACAATGATCTGGCCTCAACGACTGGGCTTGACATTTCTCTTATCTGCCTAGTATAATGTTTGGGATTCACCCAAACTTAAACTGAGGAGGATCCAGGAATCACAGTACAGGTGCTTTAACCTCTAGCAGTGATGCAGAGTCACTGCTGCTGTGACTGCCTCTATCACCACTTCTGGAAAAAAAAGAGCGCTGTTCTTCATTCAGCATTTCTTCAGAAGAGGAATAGCCCAATGGGGTTGTCCAAGGCAGTAGAAAATACACAGGATAAGTAACCAAAGGTCAGGCTACAACCTCTCCCTTGACAGTTTCTGTGGCAGAAGAAATGGCAGAAGAACGGCACAGGGAGAGGAGTTGGGTGGGGAGAAAAAGTGAGTTCAAGCAAGAAGAGCTTTATAGAGACCTTTATTTAATGGTTGCAGATTCTGCAGTCTGGAGATTAACTGCTGAGTCAACTTTTAAATTACACAACTTTTAATCTTGAAAAAAGTTGGACCACCTCTTTTCATAGGTTGGCATACGCATTACTGAGAGGAAAATTGCTACATCTGCTAGTGAAAGAGGGAAAAAAGAAAGTATTTCTGCAGTATGACTTTAGCCAAAACCAGTAAGCATCTATCAGGTGAAATCTTGGCCTTGTTTACAGTACGGTAAATCTTAACTGTTCACTGCAAAGCAACTGCCTTCAGTTTCTTCAAACATGTCTGAAGCTAAACTTTTACCCAGCGATTTTCCCAGTTGATTCAATATTAATAAAAAGAGGGTGTGGTGTGCAAGAATTAATATTTTTGATAGCAGTATCTTTTTGTTGTCTCTTTATTCTCCTGTTCTTACAGGTATAAAATTTCCAATTTGACAGCAGTTATTGGGTAATTTTACTTAGATGATCTACAATAACTAGTAAGTTTTTACCTTGGTTAAATTATGAAGCTAATGATAATGAATCTAACAAATGGTTCACATCTAATATAAGATATAATATATTTTTAACAGCTGTTAATGATATTAGCAAAAACTTGTCATGTTAATTATCAATATAATTTAGTAGAGAAATGTGAGAAGGTGATGAAATGATATACTCATTTGGCTAATAGGACCTATATCAAAAGAAGAAAACTGAATCATTTTCATAATCTTAACTTGAAAAAGCATATTGTTGGCAGCTGGAATCAGACAGATTCACAAGTGAATGGCTATAGTAGAGAAAAATGAGATATTGTATGTTTTCTTTTTGCTGAATCAGTAAGCTGTTTAGCCATTTAAATTAAGTGAATGCAACAGATGAAATGTTCTTTTTTTCAATGCAAATTTACTGTTTTGTTTTTAATTTATCCTGAAAATAATTATGGTTCTTCTGATTAAGAGAATAAGCTGAGCAAAATGAAGTAGTTTCTGTATGTCAAATAGGAGTGACAGATTTGTGTGAAAGTGTCTAGGAATATTAATATTCACATACATATAGTATATGCAGTTATTTTTAGATAGCATACAATGTTGAACAAATTCCAAAAGACACATCAAATATATATGAAATATAGAATTTTCTGATACTAATTTTAAATAATAATACTTCTCAATACAGTTAGAGGCAGTAATGCAAGTTATATATGGACCTTGAAAGGAATATGATCCTTGAACAAGTATTCTATAGTATCACCTCAGCAGTATTTTGCTATAGGTTTAATCAATTAAAAAAAAAAAAAAGACCAGATTCTGAAATTATCTCTATGTTATTTCAAATACATAGAAATCATCCATATTTTCATTAAAAATCATAAAAATTATAATTTCTTTAAAAAGCTAAGGAGAGCTGCTGTAGAAAAGATTGTAAAATGAGAATGCTGTTAGTGCTAGAACAGATGAAACACATGAAGAGAAAAGGAAGTGGCACACGATATGAAGGGAATAGTGTAGAATACGCAAGGACAAAACCACACACAGATGTTACAGGAAAAAGGAATAAAGTAGTCTGTGGGAGGGAAGCTACTGTTAATTGACCATTCTTAGCAGTGGGAGCAAAATGAGTTCTGCTTTTCAGGGACAAGCAAGATCAAATGCTTGAGGTAGCCACATGCCTCTTGACCATGTAAGCAAAACTCTCAGCTACAGAGGGAAATTCCTGTGCTGCTGTTACGTGCATGGTGATCTGCAGTGGTCTTTTACATAGTTTCTGAAGGAAGGTAGGATGAGTTGAAAAAAAACACAGACCGGCAATGTGAAGGTGTAAGTGGGAGTCATAAAAAGTGACTGCAAATGAATACAAAGAAGTTTTACCCAAGGGGAAATTATTTTTTTAAAATCCAGAACCCCTGGCATTGCTGGTTGATACTGCTGCTATAGCTCTACTGTTCATAAGACCTAGAAATAAATTCTGGTAGCTGTAGCTTTTTTAACTTAACTCAAGGAGTGCTTGCCAGCACCTGTGTAACTGTCCTTCATGATGTGAATATATATGTATGAGTAAAAGTATCAAGAGAGGTAAAACCTAGGCCCTAGAGGTACAATATGTCTTTTCATCATAGAGTAGAATATGCGAAGATAATAAAATACAATCTGTAAATGTTATCAACTCATATAGTTATCGCCCAAGATTAAATGAAATTATAGATTTGGGAAAAATTCTTAGTGAATGACAGAAAAAATACTGAAAAATTTCCCCAGAAAGAGATATATGAAGGACAAGGGCATTGGGATAAAGGGTATATTGTGTCATGTACATTGATCATATAGAACAACAGCAGCTCCATAGCTGCTTACTCATTCAAAAGCTTGAGAGTGTTTTGAGGATATTTTGAAAATTCAGGAAAGAAAAGAAGAAAGAAACAGAATAGAAAAATGAATTGCATTGAAATTAGCCTTGAACAGAAATTTGAGCAATTATGTGAGAAATTATGTGATATTAAGACAGTTAGAGGCAATGATTCCTCCCTCTTTTTGCAGTCTGTCTTTGGTATGTTTTGGTCAAATATACCTGGATTCAGAGGTATGATTACCATCCTTTGCTGGGAAACTGATCTGTCAAGGATACCTTTGCTCATAGCAATGATCCCATAAATTCTGTGATTCTCATAAGCAATTATCTGTCGTCTTTTCTCTCTTATAATTATTTCTAGTCTCTTCTCTGTTACAGTGTCCTGTCTGGTACAAAATAGGGTGTTAATCCAGCAAACTTCAGGCTTGAAATGAGGCTAATATCTCCAGTGGATGAGCTGGCTTGTTCGTTGTCCTTTCAATAATTTTATTTTAGATAAGTATGCACAGGAGTACATTTATTTCATTAGACTGCTAGAATAAGCAGGAGAAATTTTGTAGAAAGGCCTTTAACATTGTTGGCATATTTTCATTTACATATTTAGGTATAGCAAAAGACTCGTTATTTTAAAAAAGAACCTCAGTTACAGAAAGACTTGAGTGCAAAATCTGACGAATCTCTTTAATAAAATGGAAGGCCTGGTATGCAATCTTGTATATTCATCTGTATTATTTGCAATACTTTCATCCAAATACGGTAAAAACAATGCTGCCATGTACTGAGAAATGAGACAAATATAAATAGTATGAGGTTGTCTGGACTTGATTAACTGTAAATATTGTTGACTTAAAAATATTGTTATACAAACTATCGACTCTATTGTATTAAGCGTTCAAAATTTTTTCTAATTCAGTTTTTGTTTCTATAGCTAGCTGGTATTCAGATAAACATGTTTAATCTATTTGTTTCAGTTTAATTGTGTGGTAGTTTTGTGTGCCTTAAGAAAAAACGAGATGACCAAACTAGTGTTCAGAGGTCCTTTCCAATCCCTAACATTCTGTGATTCTGTGATTCTGTGATAATAATCGGACAGATTTTAAAGGTAGCAGAGGAGTGCATTGAGGAAGAATATATAGGGGGTCAGAAGTTAAAGTGATATGGCTAAAGAAACCTGATTTTATTTTTGATATATATGTGACGTGGGTCACGTGTATTTCCATATATCTATTTAACTATATATATAAAATAGGTAGACCAAAAAATAAATAGGTCAGAATAAAGCCTGCAGAGAATACGTGGTTCATCAGGTCATATGTAAAACAAAATTTATTAATATAAAAGTAGATGTACAGAATATATTTTCATATATCCCTAACTTTCCCTTTCGTTGGGGGGAGATAAGTCTTTGCCAAGGTAAATTTATAATGCTAAACTTTGAAGAGTAGCTTCTGTATCTGTTTATAATCTAGCACTAAAAAGAGTTTCTCCCTGTCACTGACATGTGTGTATGAAATTTATCTTCCTTCCCATTTTTATAAAAGCAGAGTTCTTTTTGGATGGCAGCACTTCAGAACAATTAACTTAGGCTTATATGTTTACTCAGATGAAGTTCTTTTCACCTAGTGATATGTCTGTGAGACTATCAACGTGTACTAATTATAATACATAATAAAAAATTAAATACTTTTTAATGCAAGTATCATTTATAAAGCACTTCTTGATATGCAATAATGGAAATTTTAAATTCATATAACAGTGCATGCTTAAGATATCAATTAGTAGTCAATTATTCAATAATAACTGCATGAATTACTGCCTGAAAGTCTGAGTGTTGTACTTATCCAGATTTTAAACTGGGTCATCACATTGGTATCTTCTGGCCTTGGAATTAATATTCCCAGTTCTCATTGCTCTGCCAATATAGTTTAAAGAAAGCCCTAGTGAAAATGACATCTGGGTTCTATAATCCAATATAAAGGACAGATACATTAGTAATACAAAAATTTGCATGACTACATTTCTTCTGGTTTCAGAATGTTATGCTGTAATTGGCTGCATTAGACTGTCCTGCAAAAGAGTGACATCATCATGTTTGTATACCTCACTCAGTGTGGTATAGCCATCTGGTAGAAATATAGTTTAAAAGCTATCTGATGAAATACATGATGCATGCATTTGAAAATTTAACTAACTCTGACAGAGCAGGTAATTGGCAAAAAGTGTAAATACCAGTATCTGATTAGAGTGCTTTTTAATTTAAGTTGAAATCCAGTAATTTTCCTGAATACTGTATGTTTTAGAAGTGATTAACTGCTATTTTGAAGAAGCTAGTGAACCAACTAATCGCTAAATAATTATTTTGTTTAGAATGACATGCTTTGTGAGAAATTATCTAATTAATAAAACAGCTACAAACATCTCCCATACTTTCCATATCAGATTTCTACTTATTCTTAGCACTGCTGAGTCATAGGAACCTGCACTGGTGCAACACTTTGGTAGGAATGCTTTAGCCGGGAAAAAAAGAGATCCCATTTGCAGTTTGGCATCTTGCTTGCTTTAACTGCTTGGGTATTTATTCCAAAAGATTGTGTTTTTATCATATTCTGAATGAGGAAATGAGTAAACTAGCCTTCATTTTTCCTGAAACTGCAAAATCTTTAATTGCAAAAGGTGAAGATTTAGACACTTAAAAATTTGCCCACGTATAGGCAAAGGAAATCTCTGCCTCCTTAATGGCTGCTCCCAACCTCACTGAATCAGAGTCTCTTGTTTCAGATTCTGTGATTTCTGCCATTCTGGTATGTATTCTTTTGGGTGTTCCCTTCTTAATGTATCAGGTCTAGCGATGCCCCAGAAGCAGTATCTAAAGTGTGGGGTCTTCACCAGCACCTTCCCAGTTCTCAGCTTAGATGCACATTTTAAAGTCAGGCCTCTCAATAATTGACTGATCTGCAGCTTTTAAGGAAAACACATTTCAGCTCTGAGGCAGAAGTTAATAGCTACACACAACCAGAGGATATTCCCTAACTTATTGATATACTCTTGTGAATATTCTCGGAACCTGGCCTTCAGAAAAAATATTTAGTTACTTCCCATACATAACCCTGTCTTCTAGAAGCAGATGTGGTCAAAGGAATATAGTATATGTAAGGGAAGGGTTAAAGTAAAAAGACACAGATGGCTGTATGTGTGTTGGAAGAGAAAAAGGAGATTTCTTAGGGGCTGGAAGGTGTTTAGTGTCATGTGGAAGATTCCCCGTGGTGATACTAATACAATTTACATGATATATTACAAAAAAGTTCATGTCTTGGGATTTGGGTGTCACCTGAACTTGAATGTCTTATTGTTTTTTCATTCTGTGAGTTTGATGAAGAACGATGTATATGGAAAACTTCCACGTACAGCAATTTATGTTGTTTGGAAAAAGTTGCTCTTAAGTATCATATAGATTACCTATTTTACAGAAGAGTTTCTGTTTGTTTATTATCTCCTATGCAAACAGAGGCAATTGTTCATGGTGTCTGTTCTCTGATGGCACCCAAAGGTATGCAGATTGCTGAGACCTTCTGATTTCTCAAGGTCAAATCAAACTGAAGGCAATCATTCCTCATCCAACTTAGCTGAGCCAAGTTGCTTGCTTTGGCACTGGTACTACATCCTAAAAAAGCAGATTTTCCTTGCTTGTGGACAGGTGGTTAGAATACCATATAGAGCTCATTTTTGACTGTCAGGATTGAAATTATTTCTCAGCCAAGGATAGATATAAGTACATCTGTTAACTATTAGATCGTGGATGAAAAAACCTTTGCAAAAGTTCAAAACGTACCTCAGATGTAAGAAAAAAAGTCAGAATTTCAGACCAATTTTTGTAAAAATTACTAAAAAGATAAATGTAATTCCATTACATTCTGATGAAGAAAATTACTGCAACTCTTGGAGACTCTGTTCTTAAGCCAGTGAGAGTTTAACTACAGTTTGAGCGACAGTAGCATAGGTGGTTATTACAAACCTGTCGAAGACTGCAGTAAAACCTGAAATATTTTTGCAGACACCAGTACGGTTTTTAGCAGATGCTTGAATACTATGTATCAAAAACTGGGTATTTGAATGTCTTCTTTGCTTGTGCTATTCCTAAAGTGAACCTTTAAAATGGGAAGGGTATGAGGTGTTAAACAGTCTTGATTTATTTTTACTTCAAAGATTGTAGGTCTCAGAAAGTGAAAGACTACTCTTTATTAGTAGAGGTTTTCTGTAGTTTAAAAGATTGTTCAGTAATTATAACTCATGCTAACGAACAGGATATGAAATTAACAAATACTAAGTTAATTATTAGTTACACCGATTGTTCTCCTAAGAATTAATTCAGGCATCTTCTAAATTTAATTAAATACTTCATATGTGAGAGCTAACAAAGAGGTCAAGATTACAGGCAAACTCAGAGAAATGAAACTAAGAATACTCAACTAAGAAAGAAAAATAGTTTTTTTCATTACTTTCAAAATATACAGTACATTACTGACTCCATTTCTTTTGTAGCAGAGGACTTTCACAAGGAGTTGATGTAAAATTCCTGATGACCTAATTGTGCTTTTAATCGATATTTAGCTTGAAGATTTGAGATTTTGTTGTTGTCATTGTTGAAGAGTGTTAGAAGTGTTCCAAAGTAATTTTTTAGTTTATATTGTATTGATTTTTCACAGAAGTATTGATCATTATATGTATGGTTGTTATTTATTTACATGGGTCTGATTCTAAAAAGTTTTTTTTTTTCTGATTTCTGAAAATTCTTTACAGTTGCCTGAAAAACTATCCTTAAGAAAAAGGGTTGAGTCAACACTTCTTTCAACAGAAATGGTGTTGTACAATTTGTGTTAGCAATTTGGCCTTGTAGGATTGCACAAAAAGGGGCGTAATAGTTTTATTTCAGCATGTCTAGCTCAAATGGTTAGCTGGTGAAGTGAATGTATGGTAGTTTGTACATTTAGAGCCAGAGCCATATTGCCAATATAGCACACACATGGTCTCCTCCTTGCAATTTAGGCCAGAGATTAAACTTTAATTTCTGCAAGATTGATATGAGAGAGGAGCAGTGTTATTAACTGACTGATTTTGATTATGAAACAATTTGTGCTCTCTTCATAGGAGAGGAAACGACAAGTCTGGGTATTTCTACTCTTAAAAAAAGTCAACCTAGTCTTTTCAACAGTAGTTAAAAATAACCTGCTGTCATTAACCGAATACAGCTTTCTGAAGCCTGTAGCCTGGTTTGCTCGCATGCATGGTTTATTGATCTGTTGTAGACTAATACAACAATGAAATTATCTCGAAAATTAAAAACAGTATTAAGTAATGGATGATCTAATTTACTGCAACATGAGCTTATTGACACAGTTTCTTTCTAATTCATTCAGTGAAAAACTCAAGCAAAACTTTTTCAAATTTTACCTGCATTCCACAGGACAGTTTTTGCAGGAGGATTGCTAAAGTGGATGCAAAGTCTCTAGATAACTGCCCTATGCAAATACTACATTTTGAAGGAATTGGCTTAGAAAATTTGCCTCTCTTTTGTTCACAGGTATGCAGGTACTTATTGTTTACAATATAGCTTGATTTTTTTTCTGTTGGACTTACACGTGGGAAAAATCTGATGATTTATATATATATGAAATGGCAGAATGTTTTACGTTTGTCTGTTGAGCTTTCAGAGGGATTTATCCATGCAGTATCAGTCCAATCTACTGAAGTAGATAATTAGAACTGCTGCTTCCATTTCTTTTCCATTTCTTTTTGTCTCCCTTATTCCCTTAATACATTTATTAACATCATCAATTTTAATTCTATTTCCTCTGTCAGAACTTCTTATGTACAATAATCTGCTTCTTTCAATATGAGAATTTGTACATAATTCTTCTTTAATCGCTTTAAGAGCCTTTTTTTTCATAATTGTAGCAAATTTTTCAGGTTTATGATGGTTATTTCAAGAGTAGAAAAAATATGTATTTTCCTATGTTGTAGAAATAATGAAAAGAACCAATGATAATTACTACACTCTGTAATCTTTTTCTTTTTGCTTTGGTCCTTCAAAAACACATTATACACCTGTGTTAAGCCTTTCTATTTACACAGTGTCTCTGCAAACCTCTGCAAAACCTATCCATGCAGACCAAATGATTTCTTTCTGTTTCCAAGTAGTTATTGCAAAAGTTTTTTTTTTTTTCTTTCCTTTTCCCCTTCTTGTTAGTGGTTTTCTAACCATAATAAAGGAAGGAGACTATTTGGGGATAGGAGACTGTCCGGCCTAAGATGAAAACAGACAGGCATTTGCCATATCATTTTTCTGGCATTTATGAGGTAAACATGCCAGCAGAATTAACTTTCTTAAAGTTAAAAGACTTAAAAACTTGAAAAATCTTTTCACCCTTCTGGGTGAAATTGAGTCTTGTGCATGAAGTCTGTAAAGGTACAAAACTTTATGAATATCTACTCTTCTATATTCAGGAAGATGAATGGAAGAGAAAATTAAATATTTTTCAGCTATTATTTGCCTTTATCACTGATGGAAGATATTAATTTAATATTTTTCAGAGTGTCTAATCAGACAGCACAGAATTAATGTCCAACTTCTCTGAGCCTATATCTTAAAACATGTTTCTAATAAAATATAGTCTCATACGGTTCTTTATAAAAGAAATTATCAGTGAGACAAAGCATTATGGAATCTCAAAACATAAATAATTTTCTTGTCCAGAGTGTATGCTATATTTCTTCAAAAAAAAGGAAAACTAAAAACGTCTAATGGAAGGTAGAACTTCCATTAGAATACAGTTCTTGCAGCCTCATCTTTTCAGCTGCCTCTGAAGCTGTTTGAAAAAGCAGTGGTTGGATTTTGTGACTTGCAAAGTAAATAATTATTATTTTTGACAAATAAGGTCAAATAAATTTAATAAAATGCACTTTTGAGGATTCCTTATTTATCTAATTATCTCAGCTATTATTAATCAGCTTGTCCTTAAAACATCCTCACGCACACCCCTACTCACCCCCAAGCCAAACAAACCTCACCAAAAACAGTTTTCCCATTTTGACTTGTGAACATCCTTGATCAATGCTGTTGCACAGTTCAGCTGAATCTCCTGGTGAAGGCAATTTTGTCTCTTCAGTTGATTTTCTTTAGTTTTAGAGTGTCCTCCTTCTACCTCGCACTTTGGGGGCATATCTTCCTGACGGTGAAAAGTGATGAGCAGCTAGAGGCAACAAGCTAGACCAAAAGTCCGTTTCTGTTTATGGACAGACTTGGTTATCCAAAACAAAATAAGAGGTATTGCTATCTGTAGACTCATCTGTAAATGCTTCATCATGGTGATAATTCGATGTGCATCATAAAATCAACAATGGTGTGAATGATTGCAGAATAACAGATCCCATCTGAAAGCAAGCAGAAGTGTATCATAGAAGGCAGACTGGACTTGTGAAAATGACAGCTACTCAGGGACTAAGTACAGGAACTTTGCATACTCTGCACCTCAGCTTTAGGACTCATCTGTAGCTTGTAGTTTTTGTAATATCAGGGCATGCTGAGGCACCACTTCCGTATGAATTTCTGTGGAGAATGGCTTGGATCATCAATGTAATTTTTTGTTGCGCTTGGCCTTCTCTAAGGGGTTTCCTTTAAGTTTATCCTGTTTAGCTTGTTACAGCTGAGGAAATCCTATCCCCAGGACATAAGCATTACAGGAATCCCAGCTCTGAATCTGAGGCCCGTTCAGATACGCCAGACTATTTTTGATGAGTACTTCACACTACCCCAGAAGAAAAGCATTCTCAATACAATACAGTCTCTATGTGACTGCATTTACTTGCATTTATGTCCACTGGCATTCACCTGAAATATGATCTGCTGGTTCAAAGAATTGTTAATACAGAGACGGAAATAAGAATCCCTTAATTATATTTAACTAGAAAGCCTATTGTTCCCTTTGTGATGTGATTTCTGCAAAATAACATGGTAAACAGGCCCTGATAGTGCAACTAACTCATACAAAAATTTTGTCTATTTTCACTGGGGAAGCCTCTTGATGTCTGAAAGACTTAAGTGTAGGTTTTTTTAACCAAGTGTTGGATGGTATGCAAGGTCATATTCCAAAACAATAAACATGAGAATTTTCCTAACAAAACATTGAAGATTTTTTTTAACTTATTACACGTTTTTGCAATTTTTTTTAGAACCATTGGATACAAAAAGAAGTATGTGAAAGTTCCACACGGGCATATTTGGGTGGAGGGTGATCACCATGGACATAGCTTTGACAGCAATGCTTTTGGCCCGGTAAGTCAATTCACTGTGTATCATTTACACTTCGCAACTGAAAAGCAGCACATGTATCCTGGGTCATTTGTGCAAGACAGCAAGTATGAGTTGATTGTGATTATATTTTTATTATTTTTGTAAGAATTATTAGATTTAATGAAATATCTTCGTCAGCGGAGATTGAGTTTGCTCTTAACTATAATAAGAAGAATAAAGACTCCTTTTAATTTCCACACATGCAAGGAGAAGTAGTGGAGATTTTAAATTTGGAGGGATGTACTGGAGGAGTAGCCAGAGGGTGAGCCAGCTCCCTGTAGCTGACAGATGCTCCCTGAGGACATGTTGCCAGCTGATGTAATTTGGAACGGTTCCTTCCTGGGACTTCAGTCTTGATTTAAAGCCAGTGCTGGGATAAAGAATTAGGAAACCGTAACTGTGCTTAGTAAATGTTAACTGTTAAATTAGTCTGTGGATGACAGTAGGGGTATTTCAAAACTTCTGCAAAAATAAATATTTAAATTTTCTTTATATAGGGCCATTTTCATATTGAATGATGACTAAACATAACCTGAAACATCTGTTTCTTGACTGATAAAAGTGTGCATCTGTTCATCAGGAAGACAGTAAACACTTTCTCTGCACTCCAGTTTTGGTTTGGTTTTGGTACATTTTTTGTGGATTCCTGTTCTTGTTTTAACTTAATCTAGCATGCAGGAAATAGTTGCATAAGCTGTGCATCCTGCTGTGGAAATACAAATCCTTTTTGCCCTATTCCATATGCAGTTTTTCGAGAGGTGTCTTTAACAGAGAATACTCATCTAATATTATAAAAGCCCACTGGTTGTCACAGGGAAGTTGTCAAGGCTAGATTTTTCCACCCTTGTGCATTTCATACCTATTTCATACACTGACTCTAGTCGAATTAACAATAGCAAGGACCTTATGAGTTTGTCTGGCTTCTAGAAGTTTATCCCAATTATTAACTTGAAATAATTTGTTCTGAGGAAAAAACTGCAAAAATGGACTACTGTCTGGTTTGGAGTATGTGATGCCATTGCCTCTCTTTTGCTTTGTCTCACTTGTTCTATGCTTGTATTTCTTGTGATTTTTCATTTTCCTGCTACTATCTTGTGAGATTCCTAACTCTAGTTTTAGAGGGTCTTTCCAGCAGGATTTAATTTCAGTCTATTCTGTGCAGGTATCTCTTTCCTCCCTTAGTAGGCTTTTCCTTTTCTGTCTTGCTCTCAGTTCCCAAGATAAATTTTAGTCATAAAGCCACTAATCTCCTTTTCACTTACAAATATATTGCCAATGTAGACTCAGAGCATGAGGAAACTTTAGCAGTGTGGCATTGGTTTCAGATTTACAGCAGCTCACGCAGAAATTAATATAAGGTAAAATCCTCAAGGTAGGCACCATGCAGGTTTCATACAAGACAACATGTTGGGGTAAACCTAAATACCCTCAATTTTTTATTCAGTTCACTGATGTTTAGAAATATTAGAAAATTACCTTCACTGGGCTTTGACCTCACATTAAGTCATCAGCTCCTAGCTAACATCGGATAGTATGTCATCGGATAGTGGCACCTTTTGAGAGCTAGTGAGGCAGTTTTGACAGTGGATTCTTTCGCTTCTGCAGGAAGAATGACCTTTGTATTGTGTTGATGAATACTTTATCGACAGGTCAAGTGTAAATAGGTATTTTCCTCTGAAATTAAATTAGAGCAGCAATCACTGAATACAGGTAAAAGAGAGCAGAAGAGATCACAGGGCTCAAAACTAGCTTGAGAATAATAAAATATTGAAAATTTTCATCTGCAGAAGAAAATCTAAAGTATGTTTAGAAGGACACACTGGACTTCAGGTTCTTTTCCATTCTACACACATTAGATTTTAGGTTACTGGGATGCCTTCTACCCCTCTGTCTGCTGTACGCTTGAGATCACTTGCACAATTGAATTAAAATATTAAATTCACTCTCTTCAAACCATTCAGAAGGTATGTTCTTCTTAACTTAAACACTTTTTCTTTCCTAAGACTGAAGCAGTCATGAGGAAGAGACTGCACAACAGTAAGACATGAACCCATTTTTCTCATTTTGTTAGAATAGAATATAGGTCACAGGTTAAATGTTACGTGTGTCACAATTCTGACTTGCAAAAGCAGGTATATTTTTGTGGATCAAAAGATTCAGTAAAAACAGTATATTTTTAAAGTGGATTATGTTGTAGACTACCATTTTTTCAATTATCATGCAACCTTAGAGGAGAAAGGCATATATTGTTTAGACAGTCAGACACGGTAATGTTTTGTAGATGAACTTAATGAGTTACATGGGGCATAAAAGGAAATTATGGAAAAACAGATTGAGAACAGATGTTAGAATAATTTTTTCTCTTGGAGAATAACAATATGTATAATGGCCTAATGGGGTTAGGTTGATAAAGCAAAAACCCTGACACCAATCAAGTTCTAAATTAGATGCACCTATGGATAGAGATGAATTTCTAAAATGTAAACCCATGGTAGATTAAATTATCTTTACTTAGTTCATAAAAAAATATAAAATAAATTATATTATCTCTTGTTATTGCATGTTTTTTGTAGGACTAAAATTGGAATGTTAAGACATAAACAACATTTTACTGAAGTGTGTAAATTAAATGAACATGTTTTAACCAAAATTTGTAAAGGTTTAATATTTCATTTCTTCTTAGTAATATCTTTGAATAAAATTAATATTTTAACTGATATTACAAAAATAACAGAACATCTGTGGGTAGTGCTGAAATAGAAATGCTGTTAACTCTCTATATGATCAAAACGTAAATATTAATTACCTTTCCAGAGTACTGGATTAAATTAAGTAGTTCATGGTTATTGTACGTTGTCTTTAAAAAAAAAAGCTTTGTGCAATACAGAATGGCAGGCGTTATATAATATTATTGCTTTGATACTGCTGTGTTTCAGGTTTGGAGATATGTCATGTCAGCCATTCATAAAGCTGAAAAGAGCTGTTTTGAATAGAAGCCAATAAATATTCAGATAACTTGCATCTTTCTATTAATATTTAAGGGGATAAAAACTTACATATTGCTGGAAATTTGTTTCAATTACCTGGACTAGAATAGAGATTCCTACTCAATTAGCTGTAACTGTTTTCAAATTGTTATAGAATGAAATGAAGTTTTCTGATATTAGCTTAGCATTCCTTAATTGGCATGCTACAGGAATGTAATAATGAATAGCTTATATAATTGTGATACCACTTTTTAAAGTTTCCCCTTTTTGTTTTCAACTCTGGTAATGTTCCTGTTTTGTGGACCTTGTTGCTATGAGGTTGTAGTTTGACAGCACAGGAAATATAATATTAATGTGCTTGGCAATGCTGCTTCTTTCTTAGCTCAGAAATGCAGGAGACACAAAGAACTGATCAAGTACAAAACTCCCTTGCTGCTTCAAATTTCTTAAAGATTTCAAAGGGTTAATGTTATGGATAACTTTATGTTAGATCAGTTATTGTCTTTGTTTACACAGCCAGGATAATGCCAGCATAAAAACAAAGCGACAATTTGCATTCTGGATCTGACACTCTGGCTAAATCAAGGAAAAAGTCATTATAAACTCCACTTTGTCCAAATCAAATGTGTAGAGCTGGCATCCAGCAGTGCAGAGAGGATTATGCAACCAACATGTAAGGATGTCTGAGAAACAGTTATTAATAAATGCATACAATAACCGATACATACATATTCCTGGATGTACACACATGCATTGAATAGCACTCTCAGGGGTTTTTTTTTAAAAAGTGTTCGATTTTACCTTGTGAGGATTTGTTTGGTAAATATAATTACTCATTGCTACATTTCTATGTTTCCAAATACCTACAAACTGAAGACATGAAAGAGCTTTATAAAATTAGGGCTTGAAGTCAATGGCAGTATTTCAGCTGTCTTGTAAAGGACCTAAACAAAAGCTCATTGAAGTCAATGAGAGATTTCTATTGGTTTTAATGGCTTTGGATAAGACTCCTTATGAGTTAAGCTTCACAATCCAGTGTAAGGGCAAACAGGCTATTATCCTCCTTATCTTCCTGGGAAACATGAGACACAGTTAGGTTGAATATCTTGTCATACAACATCTTTTTGGTCCAGCCAGGTCCCTATCCTAGTCTCCTTACTAAAAATACATCTCTCTCTTATTGTGTTTACTCTCAAAACTAAATCCCATTGAACCTGAGCCTGGCTTTTTCTTTAACAGAAGTTTTACATTCATAAGCTTCAAACGAGTAAATTGCTTTTAGTCAGCATTACTGTAAAGGCCATATTTATGATCATCCATATAAGCAATGCTGTACTGTAAGTTCATGCAATAAACTATCTGAAAAACATTCTTGTCTGTTTAAATATTTTTAATTTCAGCAGCCCAAACCTGTAGACTATGACTAGAAAACTCCATAGACTAGAATGACATTCAAAATAAGTGAATATGCTGAGTTTGTTAGTTATTTTAATTTGCTTTTCAAAGACTATCACAATCTCTTTCAATATAACACAAAAATGGTCTAACTGTTAACCCTCAATGGGTAAATTTAATTAATAACAGTAGTGGAGTGTGGCCTATTATAATTATTTTCTTAAAATGATCCAGTATTTCTCTCTATAACTACTGTTAGTCAATACAAGTAGTCAAAACCAGAAAATAGGAAGAGTTCATTAGACAGTAAGGTGAACTGAAATATGACACTTTTAGTGAAGTGCAGTGCGTGACTGTTGGTAAAGGAAATATTTGAACCAAGATGTCTGCAGCCTGTGAGAATAGCCCTGCTTCATATGCTCTGTCTTCTTCTAAGAGAGGTTCAGAGGACAGCTGAAGGAAGAAGCAGATATCTTTCTGCAGTTCTGGATTACATACGTAAGAGCAAACAAAGAATGCCACATGTCCTACAAGTGCATATCATCTTGGTGATGATCTTGCCATCTGCTGAAGCTTTCATTTATGGGCTATGAACTAGGGCAAGAATCACATACCCCCCTGAAATGGAGCAGCCTCTAAGGCAAAAGGTGGGAAGAGTTTAACAGCTCACAGCAGTGCGCTGAACAGTGAGTGCTGTGTTAAAATTACACAGCAAGGTATGTAGGCAGGGCACACTCTCACACAGAGAATCCTGCCAGGTGTCAAAATACCTGGTGACCCTGTTTGTGTCCCCAAATTCCAGCCAGCACTTCAGAGAATCTTAAGACAAATAGTTTCAATAGTAACATCCCAAACCGTATTTTTCTTAAGTTAGGCTGAAATCAAGAGGAAATGGTCAAGCACTATGAAACAAATGTGTGATTTTAGCAAGAAAACACCTATCTGTGCTTACACTCCAGGTTAATGTAGGTGAGGATAACAGTGATGACGAAGTAGTCAGTGAAGCCTGGGAATGACCTGCTGGGGACGTGGATGCATCAGTTTGCTAGCTGGGGTTGCAGCTTCTGCTTTCTTTTTGCTACCACTCTGACCAGTACTTGCACCTTCACTTTGCTGTATAAATGTAGCCTTGGAGAGTGACAGGACTCTTACAGGATCGATAACGTTTCTACTTTTTCTCTTGGGTGGGTGTTAAAGAAGAAATGAAGCTGTGTTTAAACAGGATGTGTAATGCAAATATGCAATCAATGACATTTCATAATTTTTATCCCTGGCCACTGGCAAAAATGAAATATGGAGCGTGAAGTTACCAATAGTAAATAGCATGCGTGCACAGCTTGAACTTGTAGAAGTCTGTGATGAATAAAACAGGACATTATGTGTTATGACTGATGATAAATAAACCTCAAAGGGTAAATATGCTTGTCCCTTTTGAGAGAATATTATATGTGAGTTGCAAATTGGGATGGTGGCTTGTCTACTCAGAATGACAATTCACTCCAGGAGCTGCTGAAGGGGAGCCTCGCTAATAAGATTGTGTGGCCTCACTGTCCATTAAATTATCATGACTAACTGAATTTGCAGTATAGGGAATAAAAAGTCCTATATGGCTGCCCTAATTCTCTTGAAAACTAAAATATTTAACTGTATAACTATGGACTGTAGTCTAAACCAATGCATAAAAATTAATCTTTCAAGCAGCTTGGCTATCATCATGTGATTAAAAGCTGTCAATTATGTCCACTCCATTCCTTAGCAATGGAATGCTCATGAGGACTTGTAGGAGAAATTTTGGGTTTTTGTCTTAGTTATGTCAAATCTTAAACATTTTACATGTTCTAGCTAATTTTCTCTATTACTGTACTCGGAAGTGTTACTGTTATTTAGCATTAAAAAAACTTCAGTCATCCTGCTTATGGACCAGGACTTATGTAATAAACTCAAGCACAATGAATTATTAATCCAAATTTTTTATGAATATTTCTAAATGCAAGTATCTTTAAAGGATTTTCCAACCACATTGGCAAGAATGGTAGGCTGAACAGCCTACACCTGTTTTTGCATCACTTACATGGAAATAAACCAGGAAAAAAATGTTGAAAGAGTGTTAGATTTATTTAATGAAATATTAGAAGCAATCAGAGAGCTGTCAGATTCATACCATCATTTGTAATTAACTATTTTGAACAGCTCTGCATTCAAATATAATAGTTTGCTGAACCCTGTATACCTCTTCATCAGTTTCCTTACAATTCCATTGCTCTCAAGTTACAGCTTGAAATACCCTTATATTCAATAACCACTCTGCTGAATTTACAGCATTATATTCTCTATACAGGATCTCATCAATTACTTGTTCTAATAGAAGCGAGGCACAAAAGAATCTTTGCTGACATTTCTATGGTTTAGCTGTATAGGGAATTTTGATTCATGCTGACATTCGTATTAAGATTTGCCAGGACATCATTTAAAAACACATTGAATGTTTTTGTTTCTTTCTATTTTCACTTCCTTGGCCATGCAACATTGTCAAAACTCGTCAGTGATTACTAAAATAAAGTTCTAAATTTTAGTTTGCAGACTTATAGGAAACTATTATCAATCTGATTCCATTTTTGGATAAGATAAATGCTTTGGTGTAATAAGTAGTCATCTCATTAAATCTCCCAATCCTAAAATTAGACTATTTTACTGTAGCACCTTGTTTACATGATTGCACATTGTATTGAGAGGTTAGAAATTTATATTTCTTTGGCAGTGAATGTGAAAACCAAAGCATATTTATTTATTTACAACTGTATGTTTATTTATTTTAGGAGCAAAACATTATTGAAATATGATGAGAAATATTAGTAGAAATAACAATACTTCTATAATTTGAGGGAGGTGTTTTTTTCCATCTACCTGGTGCTTGTGCAGTCAGGATTACTGAGCTTTGGGGATTCCCTGCTCAAGAGTTACAACGATGCAGGGAAATGAGACCCGTGAAAGGCCCCCGCAATGGAGCTGTAACACATGATGTAAAGGAGAGGCATCGAGAACGGGGCTGGATCAGCCTTGAGCAGCGAAGGCTGCAAGGAGAGCTCCCAGCTGTCCTCAGCTACGGTACAGCTACAGGAAGGCAGGGCCAGACTCTTCTCAGGTGTGCAGAGTAGTAGGACAAGAGACAATAGGCACAAGTCACAACATGGGAAATTCTAAATAGATATTAGGATATTTTTAGTTTTTTGTTTTTTTTTTTTATGGGGGGGAGCCAGGTATTGATTACCCAGAAAGTTTGTAAGAGCTCCATTCCTGGAGATAGTAAAAAAATCTGACTGAACAAGGCCTTGAGCAACCTGAGTTGGCCCTGTCCGAGTAGGAGGTTGGACTGGATGACCTCCAGATCTCCCTTCCTACCTATGTGATTCTGTGTGTCTATGAAAGCAATTTCTATTTTGTCAGTAAACTGTCCTATTTAGGACATAGGACAGCAAAATTTTGTCAGTTTATTGTCCTGTGTTAACACTGATGGAGACACATTTATCAAAAGTGGAAAAATGCTCAGTTTTTCTACTGTAGTACTTTTCTGTTGTTGCATTCTCTCAGAGGATTACAAAGTGTATCAAATTTCATTTCAGACTGTGCAAGAGTTTTTTTGTAAACCTTTATCTATATTCTGAAAGGAATAATTTGGAAAGTGTACTAGGGAGCATGAATCTTCCTAACTTGGCCATGTTTAAAGTTCAGCCTGGACAAAGAAGAAAGGTATCTTGCAAATATCTGTGTATATTGACGGATGGAGAGCACAATAAACTCCTCATAATCCAGCAGGAAACAGTTAAGGACCTGTTAAGCCACCTGGACACCCACAAGTCTATGGGGCCTGGTGGGATCGACCCAAGAGTACCGAGAGAGCTGGCGGAGGAGCTTGCCAAGCCACTCTCCATTTATCAGCAATCTTGGCTAACAGGGGAGGTCCCAGAAGACTGGAGGTTTGCCAATGTGACACCCATCTACAAGAAAGGCTGGAAGGAGGATCCCAGGAACTACAGGCCTGTCAGCCTGACCTTCATACCAGGGAAGATCATGGAGCAGTTTATCTTGAGAGTGCTCATAGGGCATATGAAGGACAACCAAGGGATCAGGCCTAGCCAGCATGGGTTCATGAAAGGCAGGTCCTGCTTGACCAACCTGATCTCCTTCTATGACTGAGTGACCCGCCTAGTGGATGAGGGAAAGACTGTGGATGTTGTCTACCTGGATTTTAGTAAAGCCGTTGACAGCGTCTCCCACAGCATTCTCCTGCAGAAACTGGTGGCTCGTGGCTTAGACAGGTTTACTCTTCGCTGGGTGAGGAACTGGCTGGATGGCTGAGCCCAGAGAGTTGTGGTGAATGGCGTTAAATCCGGCTGGCTGCCGGTTACGAGTGGTGTTCCCCAGGGCTCAGTTCTGGGACCGGTCTTGTCCGATATCTTTATTGATGATCTGGATGAGGGGATTGAGTGCTCCCTCAGTAAGTTTGCAGATGACACCAAGTTGGGTGGGAGTGTTGATCTGCTGGAGGGTAGGAGGGCTCTGCAGAGGGATCTGGACAGGCTGGATCGATGGGCAGAGGTCAACTGTATGAGGTTTAACAAGGCCAAGTGCCGGGTCCTGCACTTGGGTCACAACAACCCCATGCAACGCTACAGACTTGGGAAGGAGCGGCTGGAGAGCTGCCCGGCGGAAAGGGACCTGGGGATGCTGGTTGACAGCTGGCTGAACATGAGCCGGCCGTGTGCCCAGGTGGTCAAGAAGGCCAACAGCATCCTGGCCCGTATCAGAAATAGTGTGGCCAGCAGGAGTAGGGAAGTGATTGTGCCCCTGTACTCGGCACTGGTGAGGCCGCACCTCGAATCCTGTGTTCAGTTTTGAGCCCCTCACTACAAGAAGGACATTGAGGTGCTGGAGTGTGTCCAAAGAAGGGCAACGAAGCTGGTGAGGGGTCTGGAGCACAAGTCTTATGAGGATCGGCTGAAGGAACTGGGGTTGTTTAGTCTGGAGAAGAGGAGGCTGAGGGGAGACCTTATCGCTCTCTACAACTACCTGAAAGGGGGTTGTGGCGACGAGGGTGTTGGTCTCTTCTCCCAAGTAACTAGTGATAGGACAAGAGGAAATGGCCTCAAGTTGCGCCAGGGGAGGTTTAGATTGGATATTAGGAAAAATTTCTTCACTGAGAGGGTGGTCAGGCATTGGAACAGGCTGCCCAGGGAGGTGGTGGAGTCGCCATCTCTGGAAGTGTTCAAAAAACGTGTGGATGTGGCACTTCAGGACATGGTTTAGTGGGCATGGTGGTGTTGGATTAATGGTTGGACTTGATGATCTTGAAGGTCCTTTCCAACCTTAATGATTCTATAATTCTGTGATTCTGTGATATATAGTGATAAGTAAGTCTACATGTAAGTACTTCTTACTAAAGTCGAGGGATTGCATGATTCATACTGCTCATTTTGTTTACTTTGTTTCTTTTATCTTTCTCTTTCTTTTATTTTGCAAGACTTGATGAATAAAGCACCCCTGTTTAAACTGAATATTTTTAATGATTTTAGTGTTTCATTAGCATGACAGCGATGTCAGCCATATCTTAAAGTTTTAAATAGTCATAACTTTTTTGTGGAAATAACTGTATTCCTGATTGGTATCAAAGCCATCAAAGCATTTTCCAAACTGTATGTTTTCTCACAAAAGTAGCACCTAATAGAAAGATTTAGTTATGGTCTTTTAGAGAAATCAAACTATAAAAGTATAGAAATCGTTTTCTGATTAACATAATCATGGTGTTGCCTAGAGAAACTTTCAGATTGGTAGCAGAATTTTAAAGTTATTTTTTCTCTCTTTCATTCGAAGGGAAACAAGTAAGAATAATTCTTGAGAGGTAAATCCCACAGAATGTTACATTTGCTGAGAGGAATAATGTCAACTAACCGAAGAGTGAATATGTTTACAAAATAAATTGTAGAATATATTCCATTTCCCTTGATTGTTATTTGAGACAATGTCACTTAATTAAAGTTGGTTATAGTCATTTTAATTTACTTGCTCTGAGGATTTGGGCACTGCGGATTAGCTTTTATTAGGCTTTGAAATTTCATGTTGGTTTCGGTTAAGAGCTACTGAAACTCAATGTCGGATCTAGGATCCAATACAGTTGTTTTAATTCTTCTCTTGTAAACCTTGAGATTTAGGAAAAAGTTGTATATAATACAAAAACCTGCATTAGTAACAATATGAAATAGCAATAACTCCATGGTATTTCCTGTGTAGTTAGTTAATATATACTGTTTCCTCTTCCACTTATATTTATGTACCATTTATTTAACTATAGTATTTGTTCTCATGTAATTATTGAAAATATGTTTAACTGCATTTGATGCAGAACAGAAATCACCCATCAGGTGACAAGCAGCTCTCTGTGGTTATGAGGACAAGTCCTGTGTAAACCTTTGAACACCACTGATACATAACACTGCCTGCAAGATGCAAGATCTGTAACTCAGTATCACATTTTCTAATTGCAAAATCACTTTTTTCCCCCCAGTGCATCTATCCTAATATGAATCTAATGAATACTATTCTGAAATATTTATGTATTAGAATTTATACCAATGCTGACTCTTCTTCTTTGAAATATATCTTCTTGAAACTGAGAGACCACATTACAGTTTTAGGAAATGTTAAGTTGTAAGCCTAATATTTAGTTACTGATATGAGGGTGCAAGGGAACCAAGGTAGTAATTAACATGATGCAATAGAAAGGTCTGATATTTCTTTCCTACCAAAGCTAGAAACCTGAAGATGATGAATAATTTGTACTTTACAAGCATTGACCTTGTATCAGTAATGGATCAATAATCAGAAAGGAAGAGGAAGAAAGAAAGCAAAATCTACTGTTCCACAAAATAACACTTCCACTTCTGGTGGAAGTCATGCAATTTTAATAATGAAAATCTGTGCATCATGAGTGAAAGAAGAAAAAAAGCACCTTTCAGTATTTGATGATGGTAAAATGTATTATCAGGTATTTTCTTAAAAAGTTACTCCATTGTGTTTCTTAAGAGCATAGTTAATGGTCCCTCCAATCACTGCTTTACAGCCATTGGTTTAAAATATGTTAAGTGGTGCTTATGCAATATTGCACATTGTTAGAGCTTATTAAAACCTTTATTCAATGTTGCCAGAGTTATTGTTTGTAGAATATAGATTTGACTTGGTACACAGCCAAGAGAGGAAACTGAAGAGCTACAAACCTTCCCAATTTTACTTTTGGATCACCTTAGTGTGAACCAGGTTTTTTTGTGGTTAAGCCAGTCAGAAGTTTTAAAGCCTAAAGCTCAGCTTCCTCCCACTAAAAATGCACAAAATGAATAACAGAAAAAAATCCTAGCCTGATAGCACTTTAATATTTTTAATTCCATATTATATTCTCATATTTTCCTATTATAGAAATTAAAATTCAAATTTAATTTGCAAGTTATTAAACCCCAGGATTTGTATAATTTAGACGCCAAAATAACAGAGTCTTGGACTACTCTGAAACAGATGTGAAACCGGTATCCAACATTGAATTTTGGCCATATACACGCTCTATCTAATGAAAGCCAGGGGAAGCCTATGACCAAAACAAAGTGTAATACACTGAAAAAGGAGAGGGATCAGAAGAAGTAACTGCCTACAAAATTCCCCATGACTGCTGCTTGGCAGGTTACGGCTCCACCTATTGTAATAGCTACCTTCACAGTTCAGAGACTTTGGCAGGAAGAAAGAATGCACCAGAGGATTTTTTTTACAATTTTGTTGATTAGATAGAAGCATTCCGGAATCCTTTTTCTTTTTTTTAAAGACTCTTATAATGGTGTCACAACCATGGGCCACTAATTCAAACCAGTTCTTCAAAAAGTTCCTAATGTAGGTTTCCACATATAGGATAAAACATATAAAACATTCCCCTTTGCCAAGTTTAATATATTGTTGCCACTTGGATATGCATTGTTTTCTGATAAGCCCTGTAATACAGGACTTGAGAAACTACTTCGTATATGCATGAGATCTGTACTCAAATATGCTGTTAGCTCTTACAAATTTTCAGCTGTTACTTATTGTCAGTTAATTTTGGAGGCCCTCATAATTTTACTTGTTTCAATGAAGGTATAAGGTTACAACTAAAACCACTCCCTAAATAACATAAGATCTGACTATACTTAGTGAATGAAGTCATGTAAAGAGTAAGTCTACTCTTCCTAGATATTGATAGCTGTTACAGTGTTTGTGGTATCAGAGTGAATTTTTGTTCACATCAATTTTCAAAGTATCCACTATATTTTGAATTAAGGCCAAGAGTTTGGTATTATTACAAAGCAATTAACTATTAAATGACAAATCTTTAGATTGAACAAGACAAAAAATTCTAATGAAGAATGCAGTCTTCATGCTTACATGGAATGGTGCAAGTTAGGAAGAAAAGTCTTTTATTTACTTTGGATCCCACTCAGGACTGTCTTGCATCTTTCTATATACCATCGACTCCTAGCTACTTAGAGAGAGTTTTCCTGTAAATATTTCATAAGTTGCAGTATCTCAATTACAAGTAGCATCAGTGGTAAATGTGTTTGTTTAAAATCTATAGTTCATTCTTTCCTTGTACTGCTGAGTGCTAGGAAATACTGGTATCGTTGAAATCAGCAACACTATTAGCCCCATTAAGTTGTACACATACCAGTGCGAACCAGGTATGTTTGTACAATGGAACCTCGTCCAAGAAATGGATTTTAGTTTGTAAGTTAGAAACAAAGTTCTGTAATTGTGTAATCAGAAACAAGCTTAACTTTAAAGTAAAGCCTTTTTTTATGTTCTTAAACAATGCACATCTTGTCTGCCAGGTACAAAGTCACCTTCCTTGTCATGCTGAGCACAGTCCAAGCCTCAGAAGGAATGATACTCAGCCCTTGCCCAGGCTGGGCCCTAGCAGCTGTGATGTTTGAAGTCTCTGCTCTCAGACCTAGAATTCATGTCCTCGTAATCCATTTAATATTCCAGCAGCATTTCCAAAATCTGTTACCCTACTGCATTAATTTAAAGCTCCATCTTTATCATTCTGTGTGTATATACATATTTCTGAATATTAGTATGTATTCATGACATTTCTACGTCAGTCATGAAGAACTTGATATATCCATATGTAGCCTTCAAAAACTTGGTGATCTAAATGCTCTTGGATGGAATCTCTGGGCTGCAGTTATTCTTTTTAACATATGATAGCCAGCAGGCTAACTGTCTTTAAGGAGTTTAGGGGTGGACTGATTCAAATGTTTTAAAATCAATGTCTTCAAAGCAAAGCATCATTCACATATTCAGTGGGTCTGTAGGAACCACACAGAAAAGTTTGTACCATAAAACTTATATTTATTTCCTTATCTAATATTCAGTCTTCCCTTGAAAATGTGTTCAAAAGTAAACTTTGTCTACTTTCCACTGTACATAGGTCAAAGCAGACTGTGCTGTATCAGTATGCTTTCAGGTCACCTTTCTTTCAGAGATGCTGTTGCCAATGGTCTGTCAGGGTATTTCTATATATACTCCTCTAGGGAGTATCTTTAATTCTGTGCGGGCTTTATGACCTCTAAGGCTGGTTTTTGTGTGGAAAACTAACCCCGGAAAATGTTCCTTTGGTGTCCCAGACATCTTTACGAAGTATCTGAGGTTATGTTCACTCCCCTGGATAATTCCTATTATCTTTGTCACGGTATCATGACAAAGAAGTCATCCAGGATGGTACTCAACTGATAAACTGAAGTTCTCACATACCCATTAACAGAGAATTAATTATAATTCCTTTCTTAGTTGTACCAAAGGAAGGTTTTATTTGTATTGATAGGAAAAGATTGCTGTGGCTAAGAAAACTAGACACTAATTTCAAGAAAGTTTCTAATATTTTTTATCACAGAATCACAGAATCATTAAGGTTGGAAAAGACTTTTAAGATCATCAAGTCCAACCATCAACCCAAACCCCACCATGCCCACTAAACTATATCCTGAAGTGCCATGTCAACATGTTTTTTTAACACTTCCAGTGATGGTGACTCCACCACCTCCCTGGGAAGCCTGTTCCAATGCTTGAACACTCTCTTGGTGAAGAAATTTTTCCTAATATCTAGTCTAAACCTCCCCTGGCGCAACTTGAGGCCATTTACTCTCGTCCTATCACTAGTTACTTGGGAGAAGAGACCAACACCCTCGTCGCCACAACCCCCTTTCAGGTAGTTGTAGAGAACGATAAGGTCTCCCCTCAGCCTCCTCTTCTCCAGACTAAACAACCCCAGTTCCTTCAGCCGATCCTCATAAGACTTGTGCTCCAGACCCCTCACCAGCTTCGTTGCCCTTCTCTGGACACGCTCCAGCACCTCAATGTCCTTCTTGTAGTGAGGGGCCCAAACTTGAACACAGGATTTGAGGTGCGGCCTCACCAGTGCCAAGTACAATTATGGGGTACAATTATGCCAAATCAAAAATTATTTTTCCGGTAAATTCATCAAGTAGGATAAGGTATGGTTCACATAATAGCAGAAGCAAACCTTGCATTTCTGTTGTAACATTCATCTCGTGTTTGGACTATATCTTTAAAAAAGAAAATAATAAAAATATTGTCTTGATCATTTATATTTATATTTACATTTACATGCAGTGTGGGTTGTAGGGAAGGCCTTATTTCACATCTGTGTTTTAGTTTGAAGTTTTAGGAAATGCAGCAGCCTGAAGTAAGTCATGCTAAAAAAGACGAAAAATATAATAAGGTATTTATCTTCCCTGGTTTGCTTTCAGAGTTCTCTCCTGGCACATTTTACACAAATTAATTTGGCAGTAACAAAATCTAAAAAGGTATTAGGATTACTTCAGCAGTAAACTAGCAACAGAACCATGTCATTTCAATTTATCACTTGTTCTCTTTAAGTGTGTGAAATCTTAGTTCTTCATCACATTGCAATAGATCGCTTATATATAAAAAAAACCTGCAGACTTCACAGAGGAAAAAAACCCCCTAAAATTATCGACTGCCAGCTGAGCTTTCACATTCTCCCTGACTTGCAGATTTTTTAGTGAATCTCACACTACCTGAACTAGAACAGCACAGTAACCTTAGCTTTACCCTTGTTGCTATGTCTCAAGTTATTAGGGTTTTATCCATCAAAAAGAGCTCTGGCCCAAACAGCATGCTGGGCCTTTGAAATTATAACCCGAGAGACAAATCCTATGAAACCAAAGATGACCTCTACAGCTACCTTTTATCCTACTAGCATAAATCTGTGTTTCTTAAGGGGGTATCTTCTTGGTCCTCTGAAGAAATCTAATATATTCACAGAGTTACACAGGAAAAGAGCACGTCCACTTAACTTATTCAATGAAGTTTTGCACAAAGATTTTGAAAAAAGAAAAAAAAAAATAAACACCCCCCTCAAATAAGTAGAATTTTGAATCTTTTCCTGTGATAAGTTCTACAGAGATAAAAAAAGTTGAGATAGGCTAGAAAGATCATACGTTATAAAGTAACTGTTAAACAAATAGCAGATGTTCCTTGAATACTGTTACCTCCAGGTAGGTGCAGTTATAAAGTGTCTCTTGTTTATAAGCTCAGAAAGAAAGAAGTACAATCTCTTCGAGTTTTGAAAATGTGAATTTTTGCCTTTCTTGTCAAAATATGTGAGGTCAGGGCAGACATTTTTTTTAACAGAATCCAAGATTTAAAGAGGATGATTGATCTTTTGAAAATCTGACTTGACTTTATTACGCATAATTGAAGAACTATTACACTTACAATCTAGAAAAAACCAGTGAACAAATTCTTCCAACTCAATGACAAATATCTAAGTAAAATAAACTTAGTAAACATCAACATTATAAATCTGTATGCAATTCAAATGATATTCTTTTTTCAACAGGACTTAATAATATGCTGCCTTCTGTAGCACATGATGGTTTGATTATTGATCATTATGATCTTGTGATCTTGATAGTGTCTTGCTGCAGAAACAAACACTAATGGTAGAAAACTAACAATAGTATAACACCTTCAGGCGAAACAGAACATTGATACATTTGATAAAAATTTGATTATTCTTCAGAGACTTTTTTTGTCAGAACAGCTAGGTGCTTTTTCTGACAAGAAAACTATATAAACTAAGAACAAATAGTTCTGTCTACCAGTAGAGACAGTAGCAGTGATATACCAATGATATCTGGAAAAGATTCCGTTATCTTGGGAATAAAAAAATTAAGTTTATTCTTCTGTCAGTATTCCACTTTAAAGCCTTTCTTCCTAGCTCTCTAGAGAAAGTCCCACTTGGCATTTAAATGCATGTATTTTAAAATTATATTCATAAGGGACTAAAACTATCAAAGTTTCATATGAAAAAAGAACACAGAGATGCTGCTTATAGGTTTTGAAATAAAAAATTTAATTATGTCTTTAAAATGGAATGGTGCCAGCTTTCTGGAGACTAATTTAAACTTTTCATAGAATAAGTGTTACATAGCATTAATGACTGTTATCTTTAGATTTCATGTCTTATCTGCAACCAAAGAAAAACTCAGGATTTGTTTTCCATTAAATATGGAACTGGATGAAAATACCCCTTTTTCACAGTATTCTCATCATCTTGAAATTTCAGTAGAAGTGCAAATTAAGCTCCAGCATTAAATGGACTTTCAGTGACAGCATACTAATGACATTGAGCAAACTCTTGGAGAATTTTGCATTGCATTTTTCTATCCTATATAAAGATATATTCCACTTTTTAAAGCAATTTATTGTCTCTGTTGAGGTCTGGGACATTTACAGTAACTTTATTACCTAAATCAGGGAAAAAAAAATCCTTTTGTAAGCTAGAATAAGTTGATATTATGTCTCATTTGTACAGTATGTTGAAGTAGTAAAAACTTGGGAAAAATCTTCTCTCTGAGGGACTAGCTTTGCCAGGGAGTTCAGTGAAGTCAGGACTTCACTCCCAGCAGGTTTTTCTTGCTGACGCCATGCTGCAGGCTTATAGAACTACAGACTCTCCCCAGCAAGGGATGCCACACAGCTCACCCCGCCATGCCTTTCTCCAGCCCCTGCCACGCTCCATCTGCCCAGGGCTGGCAGAGTCTTCAGAGAAAGAGATCGTATCTTTTGTCATACAATCATGCCCCAGAAGAGTCTTGCTCTTGATTGATATTTAAAGGTTTCCTCTGTTATTCTGATGTTGATTTGTGGCACATGAGTGCTAAATACATAGGTGAAGAACTAATCTTCCTGTTTGCATAGTAAGAACCTGTCCTTCAACCTACCATAGTCAGAGGTAGCACTTTGCCAGTGAGGAACATCTCCCAGTACTTAGATCTATTTCTAAAACTCACAATTGACTGCACATGTTTTTACAGTAAGAAAAAGGATTACATAGCACGAGTGGAATACATTTCCTAGCGTCCTTTCGGCTGTGTACAGCACAAATGCTTTTAATTTCTGAACTGTTCATTATAATTCACAGCCTCTGTATTTTTACAACTACTCATTTTAGCCAGGTAAAAATGAAAACAGCTGGCAAATTGCAAATACATTTGTTGTGGGTTTGGTTGATTATAGGTACACTATCAAGCATGAAACAATAAACTGAAAGTCCCTTAGGGTTTGGGGTAATTAACCAGAAATACACTTAGTGTGGCATTGCTAATCCAGTTATATAAAGGGAAAAAATATTTGCTAATAGTAACAAACTTATATTAAGCTACCAGAATAAAACTCACAGAAAGCCTCTTAGGACAAAGACTTTTTTTATTATTATTATTATTTTCAAAAGTTTATTTGTCATTATTTAAAAAAAATTATAAATTTTTGCAGTTCAATTATGGCTTTTTGTTGTATTTTCAGCCTAATTCAGTCTCATCAATATACACTCTTTCACACTTAGCCCCAGACTGAGATAAAGATTAAAGAATTTTTTGATATTAAGTACAAAAGTGTCTTTCAGGCCATATGCAATCTCATCTAGTTTGATGTCATAGCCTTTCTTCTTTTTTTTTTTTTTTTTTTTTTTATAAATAAGCTGTATGAATACTCATGGCAACTTTTTTTCCTGAGTATCTGGGCAACCTTAGATACATTTGAAAGGGTTCAGTCACATGATGGGTCTCCTGAAAGGCATTTCATCTGTCACACCCAGCAGCCTTTGTTAGTTCACAGCAGAAGACACTATAGATTTCTGTTTACATGGATGAAATAGAAAAGAGTTTGCTCTTCTATAATATTTTCTCTATTTCAAGGCATTTCAAAGCACTTGAAAAAACATCCCGACTGAGTTCAATGCTAGTGCAGTGCGTGAGGAGGCAGCTGGAGCAGCCCTTCAGGACTGCGTATTTAGTAGCAGCACAAAGACAGACATTTCAGCTAGTATAACCGCAGAAGGTATGTTGAAAGGATTGTGAAAACGTGTGCAAGGGATTTCACTGTGGGAAAACAAGCAAACAGACAAAACCACCAAAAACTATGTGAGATGCGTAGCATGTTTTAAAACATTTTACTTGTGTATAAAAGATGTAAAAGATTATATGCTTGCAAGATGTTTCATGCTGAAGATATTTGCTTGTTTAAATAATCCCGCCCCCCTCACCTTACTTCATATAAAACTTCAAGATCACTGAAAATATAAAACTAGCATCATGTTGTGCTTTTAGCCATCTCAGCAGAGAGGACAAAGAGTAAAGCACTGCAGGTATTGAATTATTTTTCATTACTGAATGTGGCAATTTCTGTATGCTCTAGAGGGTATAAACTCCATATGTTGTCCCAAATATGGGTTCTTCCACCCTGTGTGCAGAGCCAAAAATACACAGAGACAAAATATTTGCTTTTATTCCAAATCTGCGCAGAGTTGGGTGCTAGGTGGTAGGTCTACAAAGCTAGCACACCTCGGTTAACACATGGAAAATATTTATACACTTCGAGCAACAGTTATCAGTATTTTTTTGATAGTTGGCTCCTTCACCCTTGTTCCCATTGCTTCTCACAAGCCTCGTCTCCACTTAAGGTCACAACATCCTTCTTTTTTCCTAGGCATGCTCAGGGAGGAAGAGGCTTTCTTGAGGAGAGGGCTTTCCCCGCCCAGGGGCAGGTTTCTATTATGCCAATTACACATTAATTAGATGTTAATTAGGATAGTTTACTCAAGGTTTAGTAGTTGTGTTTCTTTTGGGATTATCTTGTTCCTTCCCTCAAGATTGCACTTTGTTAACTTCTCACAGAGACTAAACAATACCCCCATTTTAATTCCTTGCATGCCTTCAACACATATAAATTTGGCATTGCTAATGTGTGTTCTCTACCTTTTTGTCGACACTTGACAACTGTCAAATTAGCACCTTTCCTCTGCGCTAATCATGCATTAAATACATATATTTAATGATTTCACTCTTGGTTTTTCTGACACATTTGTCAAATTCCTAGTACTAGCTTTCAAGTGTGGGCTAATAGACTGTCCCAAGGCAAGCTCTGTGGTCAGCAGTGCATCTGAAACATATATGTACTATTTTTGTAGTAGGGATGGAAAGATTGATAAACTAAAAATGCTTGAGAATGATTACCCAAAAGCTCAAAAATGCCATTTGAAAAAGATATTGTGCAAAAAGATTTTATAAATAATGGCGAAGTAAGGTAAGGTGTGCTTTTAAATCTGTATTTGTAAGAAGGCACTTAATAAGAGGTCTAACTTTCAGTAATGCTGCGTAGCTGATTCTTTCCATTGATGAATCTTCCAAAGAACATCAGGACATTTATTCAAGTCTTGTGAATTCTGAACCTAAGACCCACTCTTAAGTCCTGCATTTTTCAAAAACCTAATGCATTTTTTACTCCCCCCCCCCCCCCCATGTTTCTCTCTCTTTCCCTTCATTTTTTCCTCCCTTCCTTTTTTTCCAGGAACAAAAGAAAATACATTTTTTTACAAAGAACTTCATATATTTCTTGTATTTTTAACAGAGATTGATCTCAGTTTTGTTAAATTATATGAATTTCATTATATTAGTAAGCAGCTTTCTGAATCCACCTGCCATTTTTTTCACGCTTTTTTTTTCCGTCCTTTTCCGTGCTTTGCATTGCTGAAATGGCAGCACAGACAGTTTTCAATCACATGTCTTGAACCACAGGAAGAAAAGGAACTCAGTTGTCCCAACTGTCCCTTGAGGAACACTACTTCCTAATGGCAGTAGCAGTTCTTAGGCCTTGAGATTATGAATTCAATTTGGGCTGTTCAGGGGGCTTGTGGGCTAATTTTTAAATGTTGCCTATGGTTCTCAGTTTGTTGCACTAAATTATCTCTGAAGAGTCACTTTTTTTGGCTTTCCATCATGACTTTACATTACAGGTATTTATACTACTTTTTAATTTCACCTTTTTTGTATCACTTACGTATGACTCCCCGAGTGTTATATTCTTCAATGTGAGCCAGTCTGTGAGATATTCTGAACAGAGAGTGTATGTTCACACATCTGCTAAAGCTTTATACACCTTGGGTGCTCTGTAGGAATTAAGAAAATACATTTTCTAAAATGATGAAACATGACATTAATATAGAAAATGTCAGTCACTAGTTATATTTTGTCAGATAAATATTATTTGCCGTGGCAGAGTTCAATGCTTAATAACACATTGTTCTTGTCAGTACTGTTTAAAGTGCACATGATTCATACTAAACCTTTATCTTAGCTGATAGTGAAAGTAGGCACTTAGCATTTTCCTAAACAAAATCTCAGCTCAGAAGTTTAATACACTTGCATATTTACAGCAATAGAAAAGAACATTCTGCCTTCTCTAGAGATTTATTTATCTCAGTTGTATGGAAGAGGTTTATGCTGCCACTGCTGCAGTTTTACAAGATCTACTGAAACATTATTTAACAATGCATAGTGTGATAATGCTGGATTTGCATATATTGGAAAATGTTTCCTATTTAAATTCAGTTCAGAATTAAAAAGTATGTTTCCTAGCAGAATGAAAACATAAGAGAGGAAATGTTGCTTGACATAAGTATTAGGAAGCTTTGCAAAAATTCTGTTATTTGGAGATACATAATAGTAACATTTTAGTAAAATATCAAATGTTAAATTTCCAACTTTTTGCTTTTTGTTTGTCTTCTAAAAGTTTTAAAAGAAAGATCTTGTAACAGTGTTGTAAATTTTATTACAATATTGTTAATTTACATACATTTTAGCTGTAAATATCAGAATAAGTAAGTTCTGTTAGAAAAGACATTTTATCCAGGACTGTGTGAATCTCTTCTGAGATTTTTTTGAGATTTGTCAAACTAAATTAAGTTTGCAGATGTTTGCGGATAACCAATTTTGTCCAGATTTGCTTACACCTTTGAGTAAGATGAGGTTTCAAAGAAGTAGTACACTTTAAAATAATTTTTTTCCATTCTGTTTAGCAAGCTTCTAAACATTCCTCCTCTTTTACACAAATAAAAAACCTTGATAGCATCCATTAGAAAAAGTGGCAATGGGAGATACAGTCTTGTAAAAATTACCTACCTTTAGGAATAATTTTGGTTATGTTTTTCAAACCTTGACATTTTCTTCTATTTGCATATTCACATCAATGTTAATTTACACAGCATTGGTACAGCATCGCCTCAAGTACTGTGTGCAGTTTTGGGCTCCACAATATAAGAAGAATATAAAAATATTAGAATGTGTCCGAAGGAGGGCAACAAAGATGGTGAAAAGACTAGAGGACATGACATACAAGGAGCAGCTGAGGATACTTGGTTTGTTCATCTTAGAGAAGGGAAGACTGAAAGGTGACCTCATTGCTGGCTACAACTTCCTCATGATGGGGAGAGGAGGGAGGTGCTGATCTCCCTTTGGTGTTCAGTGATAGGATATGAGGGAATGGCTTAAAGCTGCATCAGGTGAAGTTCAGACTGAGTATTAGGAAAAAGTTCTTCACTAGTAGGGTGGTCAAGTACTGGAACATCCTCCCAAAGAAAGTGGACATGGCCCCAAGCCCATCAGTGTTTAAGAAATGTTTGGACAATGCTCTTAGGTACATGGTTTAAGTTTGACGTTGCCCTCTGTGGAGTCAGGAGTTGGACTCAGTGATCCTGGTGGGTCCCTTCCAACCGAGAATGTTCTATGATTCTATGGTTACTTTTGGCATAGAGTGAAATTTTGTACACTGACCTAATCTGACTGCTACCACTCCTACTGTATAAAAATTACAAAGGTGTCATATCTTAGACTGTGAGTTTCAAAGTGTTTTGGATACTTAGAGTGATATATCGATATTTTTAAAAATGTCAAGTCCTTCAGTAAAGTAAGCCTGTATGCAACTTTTGCTGTTAAGAGCTTGAGTGTTTAGTTTAGTTAGTCTTCTAGCATAATGCACATTAGTGCTGCAACTGAACATTGTGTCCAGATTCAAATATAGGTATGTATGTCTGTATATTTCAGAGAATTAGAATTGCTGTAATGTGAGTATTTTCAAGACTGACACATCAAGCCAGTTTTAAACTTTAAAAGAACACATTACTAAACTAATTCATTAACAACACACTTCATGCTAATGGTTCATTTTTACACATTATTAATATCAGCACTAGCTATACAAAACTGTTAGTATTTGTACTTACACAATACAGAGCAACAAAGCTGGTGAAAGGGCTGGAAGGCACGTCCTATGAGGAGTGGCTAAGGACTTTGGGCTTGTCTACTTTGGGGAAAAGGAGGTTGAGGGGTGACCTCATTGCTCTCTACAGCTTCCTGAGGGAGAGGGGAGGTGCTGATATCCTCTCCTTGGTATCCAGTGATAGAACATGTGGGCATGGTTCAAAGCTGCACAAGGGGAGGTTTAGAATGGACATTAGGAAGCATTTCTTTACTGAGAGGGTGGTCAAACACTGGAACAGGCTTCCTAGTGAGGTGGTTGATGCCCCAAGCCTGTCAGTGTTTGAGAGGGATTTGGACAGTGCCCTTAACATGATTTAGCTTTTTCAGCCCTGAAGTGGTCAGGCAGTTGGACTAGATGATCATTGTAGGTCCTTTGCAACTGAAATATTCTGTTCTAGTCTAGTCTAGTCTAGTCTAGTCTAGTCTATCCTATCCTATCCTGTCCTAATTACAATCTCATTTTTAATTCAAGTGATGTTGCAGAACATTCTATTAGTCCAAGCAAATATTAACACCAGTTTTAATAATTTTTTGTTTTCCTCCCTGCATGAAATATTTGTCCTGCTCCCAAAAGGAAAATTCCATCATGCTTGTATTATTTTTGATTTTGCCATTCATCTTTCCTGTGTATTCAGCAGGATGCCTATTTGCAGTCTTTTGCTCTTATATTGTCCTGAATAACATCACTTTAATATCTCCTGTGTCCATTTTTTGCCCCCTTGGTAGTCATGTATGCTCACATAGTTATGTAAAATGCATGCACATTGTGTCTGGCTATGCATTCACAGTCCCAAAAGGCTTATGTACTGTTGCTGGTTACACTTTTTATTTTGGATTACTTTGGTTTTATTTTGATTACTGTGAGGTTCAAGGCAAAGGATATTAATTTTATCCTGATTTATTTTTTATAATTTATAGGTGTCACAGGCTTCTGCTTTGGCTACATTACGTTTGGGTGTTTAGAGGTTGAGCACTAAGTTCAACTAGTTAGCTAGGATCCCCTTTTCACCTATGATACCTCTAGAAGGTGATTCATCCCATCAAAATAGAGGGATTTTAGATGGATGGGATGGGTGAATCATCCTCCAGAAGTGCCATGAACGATACAGGACACTCAGTGACTAATGTAGGTTAGACAGCTCCTGTCAGATGAGAGGAATCCTGTCTCTATGACACTGTCAGCCTTGCCACTGGCAAGCTGTTTACACCTGCAGCCAGTGTTCTAGCAGTTCTTGTACTAAAGCTAAGGGAAGATCCCTCCCTGTTAAGTGCTGCAAAGGTGAATATTTATGTACACCCAAAATTGCAAAATTTTATTGGCATTGTTTCATTTCAGGTAAATGCAATATAATTTGCTAACATAAACAAATTCTAGGTTCCTTTCTATATTATCACTTTCCTGGTTATTCTCAGGAAGTATTTATTTCTGTTTTTCAGAGGAAATGTGATACACTTTTAAGGCTGGATTCAAATTTTCTTGTATGTGGCCCATTTTCCTAGGTTATACAGGGCTCTGAACTCTCTGTTTGCACGTGCAGCACTTAACTCATTATTAATGCACTTAATATTAATTAAATATTCAGTTAATATTGTTTGTTGTCTCAGTCATAGTTAACCTTTTCTATAACTGCAAACATCAAAGGTCAGGAACAAATACCTTATCCTGAGTCTGGTAAAGAATATACTGCTGTGGTTCAACAAATATTGCAAAACAATAACCAAAGCCTACATCATATGGAATGACTCCTCTTGATATCCACTCGTCTGTGTTTTTTACCTTTGTCAAGTCAAAACTCCTCATCTTTCAGTGCCAAAATCTCTGTACCATTTCTGCTCTTGCTGCATGCTGCTGAGCTTTAGCTATCTCTGCTTTTCACAGTTGTGCAGCTCCAGTGTTTGATTTCATTCCTTCCTTTTTACTGTTATGCCTTCTTTTCTGCCTTGGGATCTGTTTTCACTCTGGCAAAATATTTGTCTTGTCTGCTCAGATTCCTAATCAAATTTTGTTATTCTATGTTCAGCCTTACAAAAAGAGCATCTGTTTCTTTTAAAAAAAAACAAACCTAGGGAAGAATGAAATAGAAAACAAAAAATTAAGATGATGGCATGTTTATAAACTCTACACATCTTGTATGCTTTATAAAACTCATAATAACTAATATTGGGCATGAATTCTAATACCACGGTGCAGTTTGGATCACAAAACTTTGGTTCAAGGCATCTTTTATAAGCAGTGACCACACTTGGGAATTCTTTAAAATCAATAAAGCACAAAGTGGTCTGGGAGCTTATTTTAATCATGACTCCTCAGGCTTTTAGATGTGCTGTGACCGGAGCTTGTAGCTAGAATTTGGGGCACCCCAGTACTCCTGGCCTCCCAATCATCCAGCGTGAGAAGTATTGCTGTTTCCTTGAGGCCTCTACACCCATGCCTGTAAGAATGGGCTTTGGTGTAGCTTAGACTAGCCTTGAAATAGTGGCTTGGAAAGTGCCCAGATCTTCCAGCTGAGACAGACTCAAAATTGTCTTTCAGTCCCTTGAGCTCAACCCTGTCATTTGTCATGGGATTCATAGCAGTGTGGGGACACAGAAGTAACTTCTTCTTAACTAACTAGGATTTATTAGTAACAATTTGTCCGTTTTTACTATTAGAGCCACAGCAGCCAAAATACAGCAACATGCATGAATCCTGCTCTAACTGTGCTTAGGATTTCTCAGTAATTTTTAAGTGCTCTCCATTTCTCCACTGTATACAGATGCTTTTTTCAGACTGTGCCTGCCAGTTGCGGCTGACAGCTTCCCCTTTTCTCTTTGAAGGGCAGACCTTTTAGAAGATCTAGAAGATCCTTTGATCTCAGGTTTGATAATTTTCCGTATTCTCAGCAGTCAGCTGAGGGGTCCTCCTTGGTTAGAATCTTAGCTGTTATTTTGGAGGAATGTACTAATCTGGTACATGGTTTATTTTTGCTGAATAATTATTGTTATTATTTATTAAGGGATTATTATAAAAGTATATAAATGATATGTAGAAACAAGAAATTACAGATGACATTATTATAAAAGAAGGATTGTAAATGTAAATAGAATGGCAGTCAGTGTTTGTACAAGGCAGAGGTTCTCAGTTCTCCACAAGAATTTCACCAAAGTTCCCAGCAGCAGGAGCTGGAGGACCATCCCACAGAAGCCTCTCCTGGCTCCATTAGCATCCTCCCCTACTGCAACGTGCTGCCATCCAACAATACAGTTTGCGATTTGTCAGACAGCTTTCAAGCCATGTTTTCAAGACAATCTGAAATAGTTTTAGTGTGATGTCATTCTCATGCTTTACAAATATCTTACAGCTAGCTCATTCACTTTATCCACCTACTTTCAATTCTGTCAGATTGAGCAATGCACGTTTATGTCATTGCTGTACTATGTGCTACAAAAATATAAAGAAAATCATTGTCCTCTTCAAGAAACTTTCTGTTTAATTGATCGTAAAAGAAATACACCTCTGTGTCATATATTGGGACAAATTTATCCAAATCTCCATAAATAGCTATCCAGAACTCAGTAAGCTTAGCATCATTGATGCATTCCTCTGAGGAGCGTTCAAATACTCTACAGGCTGTGGTCACTGAAAATGATCCTTATTCTTTAGAAAGAAGTACATTCATACATATTACACATTAAAAATGTACTAACTAGCGGCAAACTATTATTTAGCTTCTATTCCCCACAGCGGACATTTTTTCAAATATTTCTGTGCCAGTCTATTTCCTGCTGGGAAACCTTTTATCCTGATTACAAATCCTTGAAAATTGCTTCAAGAAGCTGACCTCTCTTTTTGGAAGGAGAAATGCTGTGATAGTTCCATTAGTCCTCATAAGAATTATGAACAATGTATTAGCAACAGTTATTTATCAGGAAATAGGACTTTTGTATTTTCTATATAACACATGTTGAAAAGTTTATGTTTGGGGGAGGAGGATGGATAGACAGCAGATTAATTGTATAAGTAGCTTTTCTAGAAATAGCCAGTCTCCAAAGAACAGAAAAATATCAGCTGCAAGATAATTTTGAAAAAACAGTGAGTATATACTGAGTAAAATGCTTTTAAAAAGAATATGAGGGGTTTTGTATTATTTTAGGAGCAGAATTTTACAAACCTTGCTGATGTAGGACTGACAGTAATTTTTTATTTCCCTTACTGGTTTCTGAAGTGTAGTTGGGGATAAAGGTGTATGGGTTGGAAGACTGAATGTTTGTTGAATAGCCATCTGTTACATTATCCCTTAGGGATAATACATCAAAAGGAAATTTCAAATTGGAAATGCTATGTGACCATTACAGTGATGCCTTAGTTCACAGAAAGACTGAAATCATGACATGAGAAAGTGAATTGTTCCTCCTCTTCTCTGAGTTGTTAGTTTTGTAGCCCAATGCTCACGGATTAAATGTCAATATTGTAACCTGCTTATAAAAGTACCCAAAATTGCCAAAATATGTGTAACCCAAAATCCCAAGCAGTATCCTTTGCCAGATCCCAAAATGCACTCTGCTCAGCTCCAAAGCCATCGCTTCTCTTCCATTTCTGTTACGGTGCCCTACTGTGTCTTTGATGTGAAAACCTTAGCATCCTGAAAACTGAGCTAGAGTCAAATTAATTAAATTAAATAAATAATGTACATAGTACAGAACTGATTGCATTAACTGGTTTCATATTTAATTCATAAAACTTTCCATGTTTTAATTTACTTGCTGCTGTTACTGCTGCTGCAGAATTTACATTCTTCTTCACCACAGGTTTGCTGGAGAAAAAACATTTTTAGTGATAGAATACAAAATAGGAGGAAAAGATAAAGGATTAAATGTGGAAGCGAGTTAAATGGTGTCACTATGTGGAAAACAGATTAAATACTGCTGTCTACTAGCAAAATGTGATGTTCTAGCAAGAGTTTTATGATAGGTAAAATGAAGATTGGCCTTGTCCAAAGGCATATTTTTATTATTATTATTGTTGTTGTTATTGTTCTTATGATTATAGCACCACAGGTGTAATAAGTCCTTCACAGACAGACATAGTAAGGCCGTGATTTGGTCCAGGTTTATGACAGGTGCCCAGCCAGTATAGTAGTGGGCAGTGGACCCATAGGCAAGGATGCTAAGGTGGACTACAGTGAAGACCTGGACTTCATCAACTCCTAGGGGACACCAGAATTAGGCCTGGGTCAGAAACCAAGCTGACTTTGGGTTCAGAATTTTGGCAGCTCATTGCACTGCATGTTTTTCTGGACTTATTTGTTTTAGATTCTATTGATTAAAATAAACCATTTGAGATCTCTTTTTCTAGTTGTCTTAAAGGACTTGCAATGACTTGGAACAATATGTTTGCTGCTTTCCATCTGTGGTTAAAGTTATGTTTAAATGAGGAGGCATATGTAGGTCTTACTGCTGGCTTTTATATTTTGCGGTTTGCCAGTTCCCCGAGTTCACTTGCTGGCCTGGAGCATCCTCACCAGGACCTCCTACCCACAGCGTTGCCTTCCTTGGCTTCCAGCTCACCTACCCTTTGGAAGCAGCCGGCTTCTCTGTTGCCTCACAGAGCCGTCTTACCTTTCTCAAAGAAGCAGTTTTATTCCTACCTGCCTTAAAAAATAACATGCAATTTACAGAAACAGAAAATATTGGTAGAAGGATTTTCAGAGAAAGTTTCAATCTGACTCAGCCCTCCTGATTTAGATTTTCTAATTTCTGGCTGCAGAATCCGGTTAAGACATGTTAAGCTTAGTGCCCTGCTTTGACCAGGAGTTTTAGTTTGCAGGACAAAGTTAGAGATTTTCAGTTATAGTTTTGTTTCCCAACCTGCCTCAGTTAAAGCTGCCTTCCCTTAAGCACTGCATGTAACCTCATCTATGAGACTGCATGACAATGAAATGTCTTACAGAAAGTTTTTCCTTTGCTTGAAAAAATAGTACAAAATGGTAAACGAACAAATATGCAGTGCAATATATTATCTTCTGTTGATCTCTGCCAGTTTAATCTAGCAGAAATTTTGTTTTCTTTCAATTTTTTTTGTGTTTTGGTTTCGTTTGGTTTTTTTTTGTTTTGGTTTGTGTACATCCTGGTGAACAGTTCTTCGTGTAAGTGGTTCTTCTCTTGGTTGTCCATAGTAGCACCAGAGAGATAGACTGGGCAGAGGACAGGGAGGGGAAGCAAGGCGTGGAAACCAAGACTGGAGAAAAAGAAAAAGGCAAGAATAAGCACCCTGTGATAATCTCCTAATGACCACCTCTGTGAGCTGAGTGCAGTTTAACCTGACCCTCTCCTTTTTACTGGATGCCTTTGCTTTTGTCTCCTACCCAACTGCATTCCTCGTGTTGTTATAACTCTTTATTGTGAGACAGGCAAGAACTGTGAGTCTTGTTTAGCAAAAACCATCTAACTGGCAGTCTTCACTCCCTACCCTTGGGGTCTTCCTGTATCCTTTCCATCACATACAGCCATCACTCTCCCGTGGTCTGTGAACCTGAACTCAGATTTCCCAGTTGGTGAGATATCATGCTGTTTCTCACCATCTGGCAAGCCAGTATTTTCATCCAAAAAGGTTTGGATTGGTAGTGTGAAGGAGCTAATTATGTTCAATGAGTGTTTCATGACATGCTATTATACCCAAACAAACAAATTAATTGTGGAAATGTTTTCTCCAGCAAGTCCCTATTCAACTGATTCAAAGACATAGGACAATGTGCATAAAGAGTAGTTTGAAAAGCATTGAAAAGACTATTTAACACATACAGCATAAATGATTTCTCCATATGTCCTGAATTACAATCCTTTTGGGATTATAGATGGGCAAGTACTCATAATATCTTGGGTATGGTTCATTTACAAAGGATTTCACAGCAAGTGCTTTAACATAGTCCTGTAGTGGTAGAGTTTCAGTTTTGGCTGTGAGGTTTCATAGTGAGTTTCCTAGGCAAAACAGTTCATTTGCTTTTTTTATAAATACTCTACAGAAATGCTTGTTTGCTCTATAAATTTTTATTTTTCTTTCTTTTCAAACCAAACAATACAAGGATAATTTGTTCTTTTAGAAAATACTGCAGATAAAATTGCATACTGAAAAATAGACTTTATATTTGTGAGTCAAAGTTTATTACTGCTTTGAGCTGATGTTACTGTTTGTGTTACCATTTGTAGTATTTTTTTGTTATAAGTTCCTTTTTTGTTCATCCCAACCAATATGTATTTCTCTTTAACAAGTTGAAATGTAGGTATATATTTCTGCTTCAAATTTGTGATATCAAAGAAGCACAGAAATGTTTGAAAGCTCAGTGACAGATTGGGCCACTGCCTGCATGGAGACAGGACCAAGTATATCCAGACCTCCTTGAACACTTGTCTAACCTGTTCTTTGAAGGAGATCTAACAATTTCCTTGTCTTTTCAAGTCCTTCACTATTTTTAGAGTTAGCTTTTCTTCACAAACCAAGATCTTCTTCGTTACAGTCGTCTGATTTCTTCTAGTCCTTCCTCTAGTAAAGATGGAGGACAGTTAATCATTGCCTTTTTGTGTGTGGTTTTACTTACTAAAAGCAGTTGCTATATTTCCCTCAGATCTCTATTTTCTAAATTAAACAAATGCAATTCCTTCAAGACTTTCTCATAAGTCCTGAAGAAATCATCATTTGTGGTCATCTACTCTATACTTCCAGCCCAACTAATGTGCTTCTTCCTTAGCATCATGGGTAACCGTGCACACTTCTCCAGGGGAAGCCTCATGAGCGCTGCATAAGGAAAAATTACTGGCTTCTGTGTGTCACACACGATTCCATTTTTAAAACAGGCAAGAATGAGATTTGCTGTTTTGCAAGGGTTACACTGTTAATTTGTCATTGACTGCCACCCTCAGATCCTTTCCTGGGGATTTTAATGATTTTCTTTTGCATAGTCAACTTTATTGTACATGTCTCATGTACATTAAAGACTTGTCTATCATTTAAGTTCAGACTATGCAGGAAAGGTTTCTGATGAATATGGAGGAAATATTTGTAATGCGGATGAAAATACAGTGTGTTCCCATTTTACCTGATATTTTCATGTGTTACATCTGAAATATGAATGAGAGGTCTGCACTCCAATTATATTCAAAATTTATTGTATTCATTTATTTATTCTAAATGAGCAAAGCATAAGAAAAATGGAAATATTCTGTACATTTTGTATTTAGTTTTAAACACAGTTTATTTAAGATAAACCTGATAACCTAGTGTTAAACCTTGTGATTCTTTCCACTGTCAGAGCACTTTCATGTGCAGTTATTGCTCACCTGTTTTCACATAACTGTGGGAGAAGCTAATGCACCCTGTGTTTGTTGTAAATATAGTGAGAAAGATTTGTATACAAGCAGTAAACAGTGTTAATTATACCCAGTTTTTATAGAACACCTCAACTTAACCAAAGGAGGAAAGTATGTAACATGGGAGAGAAGAAACTGAGTCTTGGAATTTACTGGGTTTGTTGGTGTGCTTCCAAGGGCAGCGAGAGGTTGCCCAGAGAGGTTGTGGAGTATCCATCCCTGGAGAAATCCAAAAACCATCTGGACACAATCTTGGGCAACCGGCCTGAGGTGGTCTTGCTTGAGCAGGGGGGTTGGACCAGGTGACCTCCAGGTGTCCCTTCCAACCTCAACCATTCTGTGATTCTTTGATCTTCAAAGGGAAAATCTGTGGACCATCAATGGCTGGCAGAGATGCAAAATTTACCATAGCCACTTTAGAATATCCTGCCTTAATAGCAATCCTGAATACTACAAGAATGTTGCTGTTTTATTATAAGCTTATTATTATTTCAGGTTCAAAGATAGGCCAAGTGTTTCAGACAGATTCTATTGTTAGCTGAACTATTGCTAGCGTAACATGATTTAAAAAAAAAAAAAGAAAAAACATCCCAACATGACTGCTGATAGCTTTTCTCTAGCATATTCTGAAATTTTCCTCATTGTAAACTCTTTGACACAGTAGGGTCTAAATTATGGGAGGTTGCCAAAATACTATCGCTCAAATCAAATAGAGATGTACCCTTAAAGTACATCCTCTGTACCTTGAGGGGATCACAGACTGATAGTACAATAAAAATAAAAGATGAAGGAAAAGAATTTTTTTGTTTCCTTTGAAGAAACAAAAGATAAAGTCTTTGCTTGCTTGGGCACTAACCTTTGTTAACTGCTGAATGCTAACCTTTGGTTTTCTGTAGATATTACATTATAAGCATTGCCTCATAAGAGGGCATTTGATATAAGAGTGTGCATAGTCATGTAGAGTGGGATAGAGAGGCATAGGTGGGAAAGTATATGAAATACCAAATGATTTTTGGATAAGTGGGATTAGATTGGTACCATGGGTAAAGGAAGTAATCCCAGAATCACAGAATGGTTGAGGTTGGAAGGAACCTCTGGAGGTCATCTGGTCCAACAAGCACAGCCTCCTAGAGCCAGTTTCCCAGGACAGTGTCCAGATGGCTTTCGAGTACCTCTGAGGATGGAGACTCCACAGTCTCCTGGGCAACCTACATCAGTGCTCGGTCACCCTCACAGTGAAAAAGTGTTTCCTGATGTTCAGAGGGAACTTCCTGTGTTTCCTTTTGTGCCCATTGCCTCTGGTCCTGCCACTGGTCACCACTGAAAAGAGTCTAGCTCTGTTGTCTTTGCACCCTCCCTTCAGGTATTTACATACATTGATGAGTTCCCCCCTGAGCCTTATTTTCTCCAGACAAAACAGTCCTCGTGGCCCTTCATTGGACTCTCTCCAGTATGTCCATGTCTCTGATACTAAGGAGCCCAGTGCTGGGCCCAGTACTCCAGACATGTCTCACCAGTGCTGAGTAGAGGGAAAGGATCACCTCCCTTGACTTGCTGGCAATACTTTGTCTAATGCAGCCCAGGTTACCAATGAATGAATTGAATGAACTGAAGGCGGTATGGTGTAATGAAGTGAATTGGCTAAAAACTGGAAGTCTTACTAAGTGAAAAAAGTATTGAGAAATTCTCTGAAGGTTATTATCAGAAATATTAACTTTCCATGACAAAATGCAAAATTCATGCCGTTATAGTTCAATTTTGCCTTTGTAAAGTTTAAGAGATTTTAGCTGTGTGTCCAAATTAATTTAAAATGTGAAGTCTTTGTTGGCTGGTAACCCTTTCAATTTGTTTTGTTTTTATATGATATGCCTGCACCTTATTATCAATTAATTCCTTGAAATAAATGTGATCATGTCACAGACGGAGGTGAGTGAATCAGTCGGTCCTGTTGAATTCTAGTCTGTGAACACTCCTAATAACATTCACTGGTCAGACTTCTATAATTCAGCTGTTGCCTGCAGCCAGTCTCAGAAAATATTTCTTCACATTTTTTCTGGTAAATACTGTACAGTGCTCTTTTCATGGATCTGTCAATTGAAGTAAAGAAAGTTATGGCACAAGTGTTTACAGTAGGCAATGGAAAACAGATTTCTTCTTTATTTTAGATTGAAAATTTATCAGAGGAGTAGGCTGGATACAATCTCAGTTTTGTTCTCTGCTTTTGGCATGCCATTGGCTATGTCCATAAACATTCCAGTGTTTAGAAAGAACTTAAAATAAATAATTAAAAAGGATGCAAAATGCAGAATATGAAAGTCTTTGGTTCTTTAAACAGAATTTATTATGTTCAAAGTTACATCTCGATAAAAGGCAAGCATAACTTGAATTAAAATATTAATCCATCTATGCCATTTAGTTCTTTGAAATATTCATAGCCTTTTTTTAGTGGTCATCGATTGTGGTAGGGGAGCAGTAAAGTGGGGGATGCTTTGATGAAAAAAGCTTTCATCGAGACCAACACAGTCAAACTGACAGAAATGTCCTTCATGAATTTAGAAAATTGGCCCAGCTGGGAGTTATGTTATTGTAGAAAATCCTCTTTAAACTTCACAGTTCATTCTCATAAAACACTTAGAACATCATCAATCTTTTCCTGCAAAATCCACTTCCTTCTCTCTCTCTCTTTCTGGTGCAGACTTCCAGCTCGGTCTTATTTACTCCCCCATTTATTCTCGTTTCAAAGTACTATCAGTACTATTCAGCTGCCACTAAAATGTGTCTCACATTTTCCCTGTGTGTTTAATATTTGTTTTGCCTTCTCTTCCCCCTTGTCTTGCTTTCGTTTCTGTTCTTTTCTGTTCCTCACTGTATACACTTCAAAGCAGAAGTCCTATCTTTTTAATTGTTTGCATTTATATAGCAGTAGATATAGTCACTGGGCACTTCTCAGACAAAAAAAGGATATCTGACAGTCTGATTTTATTTGTGGCAACATAAATTCATGCAGGGTAGATAGGAGAATAAAAAATGCAACAACAGTGCCTTGCAATTACATGGTTTGGCTGTCTCAACTTTTATAATGATATTATTTCTGCCTATAAAAATACAGCTTGTATGCTGTTTTCAGGTTCTTACTTTGTACTATGTAGGTACATTTTTGAAGTGGAAATTCAAGATAGAAAAAAGAAAAGCAAGATGTCAGAAGGAGGAAAATAGAACATAGAAGAATGTTGAGTGCTACTGCACACCTGAAAAGCAAGGCACAGACAAGACAAAATACGTGAATCATAGAATCATAGAATAGTTTGGGTTGGAAGGGACCTTTAAAGGCCATCTAGTCCAACCCCCTGCAATGAGCAGGGACATCTTCAACTAGATCAGGCTGCTCAGAGCCCCATCCAACTTGGCCTGGAATGTTTCCAGGGATGGGGCATCTACCACCTCTCTGGGCAACCTGTGCCAGTGTTGCACCTCCCTCACTCTAAAAAATGTTTTCCTTAGATCTAGTCTAAATCGGCCCTCTTTTAGTTTAAAACCATTGCCCCTTGTCCTATTGCTACAGGCCTTGATAAAAAGTCTGTCCCCACCTTTCTTAGAAGCCCCGTTTAAGTACTGGAAGGCTGCAATTAGGTCTCCCTGGAGCCTTCTCTTCTCCTGGCTGAACAAGCCCAGCTCTCTCAGCCTGTCCTCATAGGAGAGGTGTTCCATCCCTCTGATCATTTTTGTGGCCCTCTTCTGGACACACTCCAACAGGTCCATGTCTTTCCTGTGCTGTGGGCTCCAGAGCTAGATGCAGGACTCCAGGTGGGGTCTCACCAGAGCAGAGTAGAGGGGCAGAATCACCTCCCTTGACCTGCTGGCCACGCTGCTTTGGATGCAGCCCAGGATACGGTTGGCCGCCTGGGCTGGGAGTGCACATTGCCAGCTCATATCCAGCTTTTTATCCACCACTACCCCCAAGCCCTTCTCAGCAGGGCTGCCCTCAATACCTTCATCTCCCAGCCTGTATTAATACCGGGGGTTGCCCTGACCCAGGTACAGGAACCTGCACTTGGCCTTGTTGAACCTTTGTTTTATGGGACATGTTTACAAATACACAGCAGTCTAGGTATAATGCAGTGATCTCTAATTGTCAGTCAAAACAACAGTAAGGAAACCCATAGTTACACACACAAAAAAAGAGAGAGCTAAGATAAAAATACTGTTCCTGTAGACATATAAAAAAAAATTAGATAAATGTCAAATTAGTTCAATGTGATAACATCATCAGGGTTATTTTTCTTAAATCTTGTTAGATGGAGTTTGATTCTTTGTATGTAAAAATAAAACAAAAAAATTCTCTCTGTGGCTTGCTCTTTTAAACTACAAGAGGAAATGTTTGCCAAAGTTCACACTGTAGTTGGAGACTACAGACATATCTTGAACCTTTAAATTAATTTTAAATTCTTTTCCTGTTGTAGGAAAAGCTCCGTATTTGTAACTTTCTAAAAACCCAGGGAACACTATGCTTCTTATGTACGCATTTATAAAGTAACTTCCATTGGAAAGAAAAAAAATTGATGATATATTTAGTAATTTATTATAAATACTCATAGGACGTTATCTTCTTTAACATGACTTTCAAAACAAGGATGTATGTTCACAGCAGTGTTTTGGAACAGGAAATCTTCGTTACCCTCATTTTATATTGAACCTTGTGGAGATGCAATGACTTACATATGGATTTTAGATTTACATACTTAGATTTTAGGAAATCCAGTCCTATACGTTAATCAGAAAAACACCTCTTAGAGGGGATTCATGAGAAATATTGTTATACTGAATTTTAGTTAGTCAGTTATCAAAATTCAAATGGAACATATTCCAGTTGATAACTTATTCCTATACCATCGTTGATGTTGGGCTTCACGTTTATCCTGTAGATGTTCTTCTTTAAGAATTATATAAAATAAATCACCTCTGAGCATTGAATTTTCCTTCCTTTTCTTCCCTAGCAATATACGCAAACCTGATGGGCTTTAAAAGTATGTGGATGTAGAGTTCAAGACAGGCTATATCAAAAAAACTAGGACTTTCATTTACTAGTGCTTTTTATGAGAAACAATGGCAACTGAAAATGCATTCAACACTGATATTCTAAAAGACTTCAGAGTTTGAGATTTTATATGAGATGTTGTCATTGCTGTAGCCTTTACCTATTGTTTGAAAGTCGATGACATGAAGTCCTGAAAAATCCTTTCAGTCATGGTAAATGATGGAGCCCTGGACTACTTTCCAGTTCTCAGGTCAAGGAGTATACCTTGGATGTACCTTGGCATTATATTAAGGCAAGGTTCAGATTCTTTCCCAGCTGTATCATCTATAAAAAAAGTCCTAAAGCATGCACACAAAATGGGATTTATGATGCTGTTCAAGAGTTAATTGCATGATCTGAATGATTGGAGTATCCTATGGCAGGCTACAGCTTATGGTAGACATGGAAACTGCTAATGTAATGCAGACAGTCCTGATCACATTGTCAAGGATTCATTTTTCAGAAGCTGCTTCAGCTTCTGCATAAGTCTGTGTCCTGGTTTCAGGCTGGATAGAGTTAATTTTCTTCACAGAAGCTAGCGTGAGGCTATGTTTTGGACTTGGGATGAGAAAATGTTGATAAGGTACTGACATTTTGAGTTGTTGCTAAGTAGTCAAGGACAGTCCAGCTTCTCGTGCTGGCCTGCTAGCAAGAAGGCTGGGGGTGCACAGGGAGCTGGGAGGGGACACGGCCAGGACAGCTGACCCAGGCTGGCCAAAGGGATATTCCCTACCATATGACATCAGGGATATTCCATACCATATGACAACATGCTCGGTATATAAAGCTGGGGCAAAGGAGAAGGAAGGGTTGGAGGGATGGTTGAAGTTATGGTGTCTGTCTCCCCAAGAAACCATTATGCATGATGGATGCCTGCTTCCCTGGAGATGGCTGAACCCCTGCCTGCCCGTGGGGAGTGGTGAATTAATTCCTTATTTTGCTCTGCTTGTGTGCGCGGCTTTTGCTTTACCTATTAAACTGTCTTTATCTCAAACCATGACTTTCCTCACTTCTACTCTTGCAATTCTCTCCCCCGTGCCACTGTGGGGAGTGAGCGAGCGGCTGCGTGGGGCTTAGTTGCTGGCTGGGGTTAAACCATGACAGTCTGTCTCTAACCCAAACTGGTCATTGATTACATATTTCTCTTGTAGTGCAGTTGCCTCAAAAACATGGACAGATGTGAAATATCAGGAGCATTTTTAAATAATTTACTTCATGGAAATCTCACCCAGTTTTTTGTATTCTGTTGGAGCTTGTAAGGGATTTATTAAACTGAATAGGGAGAAGAAAAACACTGAATCCTAGTTTAAAGTGACATAATTTTATGTGCATGTTTGGAATTTAAAAACCTCGTGGGTAACTTCCAGGTTTCACTTGTGTTTTGGGCATAGAGAGGAAATGATTTCTCAGTGTGGGTGCCTTCAATCCAGGTCTAGTGTAACACAACTCATAATAGATAGCAAGGATGCAACCTACTTATTGTTCCTCTTTATATTTTCTTGGATTTTTATGGAGGAGAAAAGGCCTTTGGAGGATCTTGCTTGAATTATTATATAGACTTCGCTTAAAGTCTCCTGAATTATTCTAAAAAGTGCAATAATGAAAAAATTAAATATACAGACTAGTTTTTAATGCTCTAACTTTAGCTTCTTTCTGTCTTTAAATAACAACTTCTCCCATGTGATGATGAATCAATGTCATCTGTGTTTCAAGATTTCTTTCTGTAAATAAAGGGTAATATAAAGAAATTCTTCACCTGTTTTGAGTCTGAGTATATGAAGAACCATTTACACCATTCAACCACTTTGTAGAGCTTCAAAGTAATGTTAATGCTAAGACTACTCTCAAATCATGTTAGAATGCCCAAGTGGCTTAAATGTAAATTCAATTCTTGTAAATTTTTAAAAGTAGTAAGAGCAAGTAAAAATACCACAGCAAATAGAAAAATACACACATTGCAGTTGTACAGAAGTAAGGAAACAAGGTCAAGTGTTGTAGTCAACAGCTAAAACTCTGCTTAAAACTTTCTATTTGCGCCAGGCAGGACCCTGTTAAAATTGCAAAAAGCTGTTTCTTGTAAGTTGTTACCTCTTAGTTTAATTTATGAATATATTACCCCTTTCCACATTTCTCACAAAAAATAATACTTTGCAATAAAACCCTGTAGATTCAGGTTCCAGGTTTTTCTGTGACACTTTCTTTATTAGCTGTTAAAACCATGCCAATATTTGCAAAACGACGATTGGTATTTATAGAGCCTTATACACTCCAGGAAGAGTTTCTAGTATTTTCCTTGCCACATATCTGAAGAGAGTAATTTTCGTTATTATGTCATACTGTGAAGCTCATTTTTCCCTCTTCCTAGATATTAACAGTATATAAGAATACTCCATGTTCAAGAAAAGTATTGTTTGAACAGAATGTAAAGGTCTTGATAATTTAAAATAATTTAGTGATTGGAAAAGGAACAGCTGCAGATATTCTTTCTCTTTTTGTTACACAATTATTTCCCAGAGCATATTTCCTAGTTATTTGTACAGTATGAATGGAAGTAATAGGAGTAAAAGGGCTACATGTGTTATTATCAGATGGAATATATACCATGAGCACGCTTGAGATCTACCAGAGCACTGCTTTTCAAAAGATGTTTCAGACAGAAAGGCCTCTGCCACATCACCCATGACCTTGGGTACATTTGAAGGCCGTTTTCCTCCTGTACAGGAAAGTCAATATTGATTAGGGCCTTTTAACTTTGCTGTACAAGATGCTTCATGCACAGGCTGTGGTAGTTCAGGAGTCCCTCTGGTATCAGGCAATCTTCCCGCACAGATATGTGGAGCATGTGTGAACCTGGTTTAGCCTTGTTCAGGGCAACCATGAGTATAACCGCAGTAGAACAGAGAGGGAAATAAATTCTATTTAGTATAGGGTTGAGGTAGGTTAAATCTGCCTTTGATGCTCAGGGTAAGAGGCATTAAAGGGTTTCTCTTTGTCAATGTTTGATTCCTAATCTGCTCTGGGACAGAGTGGCTGCACACTCCCTTTTACTCAAGGTTTTTCATTTCTACTTAACCTGGCTCCTTGTCCTTAGATTCTTCTGTATTTTATAAATATGGCTCAAAATAAACTTTTTTTCAGAACAGAAAATGATTTACAAGTTTATCTGACTAATTTTACATTTTTCTTTTCCTTATAAATTTATACCCATGGAAGAATCTTCTGCCCTGCTCTACAGGCTCAAAGCTGTATTTTTAAGAAGACAAGGAGAGGCACTGTGAGTTTTCTAGCAGTCATTTACATAATATGGAACAGGGATGTGATAATAATCTTCAGACTTTCCTGTGCCCCAAACACTGTCTGCAAGTGAAAGGCTGTTAGTTGTGCAAAGCCTTTAAGAACAAGGAGCAGCAAAAAGCAATCTGTCTTCTATCAAAGCATCAGCAAAATGCCGGCACTGTTCAAGAATGGGATGATCCTTAATTCCCCTGACAAGAAATTATCCCCATTCAACCGGCTCTGGAGTTGTAACTCCTTGTGAGAGTTAGAATCCCAAAAGAAATTAAAGCTTCCTTACCTCGGTGACTAAAAGACTCTAAATACTTTAAGATAATCCCTGGGCATAAGATGCATAATTTCGCTGTCAAAAGAAGGATGAATACATCAGAAGATTGTTAAAAAATATGGTATCATCTGAAGAAATTATACCAAGGTAGCATTAAGGAAAACCAAAACTATTTACCGCAATAACTAACGATCCGCTAATTTATGAAGAGACAGAGTATTTTTTCCTTCAAGAGAAGTCATTTACATTTGGTAAAATACTATATGATTTGATTGCTTCTGAACATTGAAAAGTAAAGTTCAAGAAAGAGTTAAATTTGAAATGTTGAAAAGCATTGCAAGGTAACTAATATTCAAGGCTGAGCTACCATGTGTAATGCTGCAGATGCTTGTGCGCCAGAAGCATAGAACCGCATTTGTTTTTACACGCTTTGTTGCTGAGTTTCTGTCATGTCGTATGTGCTGAGTTTTAATGAGAAATGTTGAGTAACTTGTGGTTCTATAGTCCATTCTTTCTGACAGCCACAGTGGGCCAAGTGAACTTTGGATCAGGTTTTTGTTGTATGTGAATGCTTATAACTTGATGTCATTGTACTTTAAAAGCTTCAAAAGGTCATGAGAAGTAAAAAGAACATGTGGCACCCCACAGCACCTTTGGATGCCTCCATATGCTGCCTTTATGTCACAGTATCATACCATGTTAAATGTCTGTAACTAAGTCAGTCTGAAGCAATGCCAAACTGTTGTCCAAATGATAAGCCACGTAAATTGCAAACTTTCCACTTTTATTTTGGAAACATTCACGCTAACGGAAGGAAGGAGATAGCACAGTCCTAGCTCAACATTACCACTCACAAAAGTTAAATCTGTTCGTTCTAGTGTGAATTTCAATGTAAGTTCTTTTCTTTCTGACCTACTAGTAAATACAGGTCTTGCACATTTTTAAAGGCAGGATCCCTGTTTCATTTTGTTCTGCACAGTCTAGGAAATCCATTTACTAGTATACACAAGTGATTGTGTTCTTTCCGTTTTTCTCTGCCAGTGGTTTCCATCAGACTCTTGCCTTTTTTATTAATCATAATAAGAATGTAAATATGTAATTATGTGCAATTTCAAAAACATTATTTTCAGTGTTTTTCTGAGTATAGCTTTATTGGGTTTTCATCTTTTAAAATCTGGTAGGTAACCAGATATTCTGCATGTGTCTGATCAATGCAGAGGGCTTTTAGACTCAGTTGTTTGATTATTATCCTTTCAAACAATTTGAATATCTGTTTAGTATTCAGTGAAATAGTGTAAGAAAGATCTGTACTGAAGCTGCAATGACACTACCTTTATGTTTGTTCTTCAGCAGAAAATCCAGTGTATCTGTGTATTTAACTTTTTTCTTTTTTTTGGTAATGATTTAGGGTTTGAGGAGTGCTAAGAGCAGAAACTATAAAATTTGCACTTTATTTAAGTGAAACAGCTCAAGAATGTAAGTGCTGTGCTGGCTTTAATCCTCTCTTAATCTTCTACCTTCTTGAGTGCATCTCTGCTAATAATTGAAAGATCAGTTACACATTACAAAATTACTGAAGAGTGCTTTTCAGGCCCAAATATTATAAATGTACTTCACTTATGCTATGTTAATGCTAATGGAGTATTATAAGCAAGATTTATCAGAAAAGTTTGAGCTGTTGTGAGAAAGCACGTCTTTTGTTTGTTGTTTTTTTTCCCACAAGTATTGATCTATGGAACAAGTATTGAAATTATCTCCTGTTTCCACTGTCTTTAAGTGAAGGTTCTCAAAGCAGAAAATACTTTCAGGAGTGAGCTGTTTATTAAGAATTGACAATTCAGAGAGGCTCTTCATCACATTAAATTAACAAAATAGACAGAACACTGCACAATCTTCTTGATCCTGTTTTAAGTATTTATTTATATGCACTATTTAAAATATTACGAGTTTTTTCCCATAAGGCTTGCTTCAACCTCTCATTTATGTTCATAAACGAGATAGGAGAAGTATGTTAGTTGATCAAAATATTTTCTAAGGAGTATCTAGAGAAATGCAAAAGTAAAAATTACTTATGTAAAAATTTTTCCTGTTAAAAGTTTCATTAAAAACACTGGAGTTAGGCCATGAACACATGTAGTCTCTTGAGCTTAAAGTTCTAAAAGTGAGTTTGCCCATAACGCTTCAGAAAAAAAGAGAAATATTTTTTTAAATTGATGTAAGAAACTTAAAACGCATTGGAACTGCCATTCTAATGTTTTGAAATTTATGTTTGCAAACTTTTTCTAGAATGAGGTTTCTTATACAATCTTTTTTGTCTTCCCTTGTTCTTTGAAGACATTGATTAGCAGTCATGGACTAAAGTATAATTATTAGATGGAAAGATTATTTTGTTGTTTTTTTTCCCTTCTTACTTCCCTCTATTTAGAATGGCTTAGAATACAGGAGGCCAAAAGAGAATGAAAATGCTATTTGTTTCAGATGTAGCTATATCAATTCTACCTTGTTTTGTTGGAAAGGAGACACTTTCAAAGAGGACGTCTGATGACTAAACCAATGTATAAGTTATTCTTGCTAGGCAGTGTATCTTAAAGAAAGCTGAAGTTGCTGATATCCCAGTATATTATAAACATACACAGAAGTGGAATTGAGTACAGTGCATATCACATTTTATTGGGTGCTTTCATGTATAATTTCCATCACATCTGTATATTCAATTTCCTATTCTCTGTGCATCTCACTGAGTGAACAATAAATAAAATCTCAGTTGGCATTCCTGCACTGATCTCTTTCTTGGGACTGTATTTTGATATGAGTACCTCATCCATCTGCTTGCTCTCAAATTCCCTCTTGGGTTTAGAACACAGGTGCTATTGTAAGAGAGTTTGTTGAATATTTGATAGAGTTTGCCTTTTGTTTACAAGTAATGAAAGGTCACCACCCTTGTTTATTGGGATTTCAGCTATCCTGTGCTGACTGTGTGGAACTATTCATATAAAAGATATCAAGAAAACAGGTGAGCATAACCTTTAAGGTAAAAGCCAATAGTTTTGAAAGACATAATTTACTGCAGTATAACTTCACTAATATAGACACACTTGCATTTATTGCTCTCGAGAGGAACAAGAACTGTACAGGAGAGACTGGTTTCTTGAAGACTGAGAACATTCCCGGTGTGAACCTCATCTGCTAAGATATCTCAACAGGCTCTATGTCACAAAACATTTCAGAATATCAATACACCTTATTTGCTTTCTCTCCTAAGGAAGAGATTCCTGTGTATATTCAACATTGCAACTAGTTAACACTTTTAAGTGTTAACTTATATTACTCAGACACATTGAGTAATATACAGCAGGATTCCCTTTCCATCAGTCCTTTTATATGACTTGTCCAGTTGCACCTGAATTTATGAAGACCTTTTGAATCTGCATCACTGCAGTGCAACATACTGACGATACAGACAAATAGAAGGTTCTGTTGCATATCATACTAATTGAATTAGCATAGTATTACTTGATATTTAACTGAAATAGAATATTTTATACTGCCTTTGGTTTAACCTCCAAAAGGTTCTAAATTGTAAAAGTGAAAATGTGCAACTGCCTCTTTTCAAAACAAATTGAAAATTAGACTTTTAGACAGCTATGGGTAGCGCAGGGAGGGTTGTTTTCATTTTAGAAAACAAATCTTACATATAGAGTATGTGCTTCTGTTAAAACAATCAGTGAGAATATAGTTAAATATCTAGTGGCCGTGCTTCTTTTGAATGTTTTTAAATCTGTCATGTGTTTTTTTCCAGGGTTTATTGCAGTGTAATTTTAAGGTCAGATCCTGCAACTTTTATTGAAAACTAAAAACTTCAAAAGAAGTGTCATTAAAATTATTTTGATTTCAAGAAAACTAGTTTTAACTTGGTCTGAGAGCTGGTGTTAAGATCTTAAATTGGATCCATTTGTCAGTATAGTAATGGAAACATCAGTTTCTTATTTGTGTATGTGGCAGTGTAATGTTAATTGCCCTGCACATGTTGAAAATATTCATTCAAGCTTAGCCTTAATGCATCAAAGAAAAAAAAATCACAGCTTCTTTTTTGTATGTCAGTCACAATAAAATGGTCCAGCTCTTTGAAATAAATGCTTTTAGTTAAAAGTCCCCTTTCAATATGGATCTTACTGCTGTCTTCTGCACGTTTTAAGCTCTGTCCATCTAGCAATGAGCCAACCCTCCAAACCTTTATCAAATTGAAGCTTATAACACCTTTTCTTGAGCAAAGTAGAGTTTAAGAGGCTTTACTCAGGAAATGGAATAGGGGTCAAAAGAGCTGAGTACCTTTCAAGCAGTGCTTAGATGGAATAGCCAAAGTTATGCATGGTAGCAACCCAGCTATACTTTCTATCTCACAACATCTAACATAATTTTTGTTTTCATGAAAGCCTTTTAAAGATGTGAATCTTGTTTTTACTTTAGATTTGATAGAAGAGATTTTATTAAACTTCAGGGGAATAGGTTTCTTTATTCTCAGTGATTTCTTTATTCCTAAGGAAAAGGGGAGCCCTGAAAGAGTCTTAATAAAGATCTGTTTCAGGTAAAAAATAATGGTGGTTTTCTTCAATGTTGCAGTTGACAACAATCGTCTCAAGAGTTTTATGGCTCCTGAGTTGCAGGACTTGCATTCCACCCTGAAGTTATTCAGCCAACTTACAGGAGAAGCCAACTGATGAATACCTGTGGATGGTGGCATGGCAGTTTTGTCACCACTTTTGATGGATGAAGGAATCAATGTCTACCTGAATCAGATGTAGGTCTTGAAAGAAGTCTGAGATAGCTTCACATTACGTTCTTTCTATTAACTCAGTGGCAATTACATGGACATACATGAATTACATAAAATAGTTCCCCCAGCATGGCAGATGCTTAACTAGAGGTATGATCAATAACCTGCTGGCAGGAGCCTGCCTGCTAAGCAGCAGCTTCTCTACAGTTTTGGGCAAGTGACCTAAGATCAGATGCCACTAGAATGAAGTGAATGAACCTGGGACTATTGGCTTTATCTGAGATGCAAACAAATATGTTTGGAATCTGTATGCTTCTTATAGCATCTGTTCTGTGTGAGGACTTGATCCCAATATATCCATCCAAGTTAGGACACTGAAAGAGATTATCTTCTCAACAACCACATCAGTCAGGATGCTTTTTATAGACATTTCTGAAACAAGCCATGAATGCCTGAATTAGCTGCAGATGCCAGGAGGATAGCCTAATTCAAGGCGATGTGCAGCCACATACATCTTTAAAGTGTCAGGTGTCTAACCTGTGTCATAGTCCTAGTGCTTTTGCATAAGTCCACATTGCAGGTCCTGCAAATATTTAATATAAATGTGCAAGGGGGCAATCAATCACCTACTCCCTGTAGGTAGGGACTTGTTAAGACAACTAATATGGCACATCAAAGGTATTTCATACTTTTCACTCTGTATGACAATTTCTATTCAAGTGTTAGCAACAATCTGTGATTGTTACTTGCAAAATATTTTCATATAGAGCCAACAGATCCTGTTAGTAAATGATAAAACTCATTTACCACAAAAGACAATACTAAAGGCCTGAATTTTGCATTCCAAAGAGGATTTGGGGTAATTTCCTAGATCTGTTCCATCTTGTCTTTTAATGATTTATTTTCTCTTAGTTCCATTGCCCAGGAAGGATATTCTTTAATCTAGGATATTCTTAGTCATCCACTAGGGTTTGACATCAGCACATTTCTTAAAGATAGAATGCTGTATTAATCTAGACTAACTAATTCTTTCTCATGGTGTACCCTGGATCATTGTCCCCTCTCTGTTACTGCTTTTCATTATCTCAGCACTGTGGGGTTCAAAATATGCAGCCACCTCCCCTCTTATGTCCTTCTAGAGGATGATGATCATAGCGTAAAGCCCATATTTACCCTTCACATTCTTAAGGTTTTGTTTTCTCCATTGTTCTGCTTTCATTTGTCTTTGGTATTAGTCTACCAAAAATTAAAAGAATTTTAAAAGAAAAAATATCTACTTATTCTGAGGAGAGATTAGGAAATTAAAGATTCAAGTTGTCTTAAACATTTCAGTTCAGTGAAACTCTTCTCATCCTACGTGACCTCATGATAAATGTTTTAGTCTGACAGTGATAATTCTGTTTATGCCCCGAAGAGAAAAGTGCATACATTTTAAAGGAAAACTCTGTCCAAAGTTATCAATATAAGTTTCCCAAGATGCAAATTGTCCAAGATATTGTCAGTGAAAAAAGTGGCTATTTTTAAACAAAATTTATATCACTTTGCTTTGGTGATTAATTAGTGTATACTTCATTAATTGCAGTCTTGACATAAAAATTTACTAATGGTCTTGAGTTAATATTCATAATCGGTCATTGTTATTTACAGTATAGTCAGTTGATTCTTGTAATCACGTGATTCATGAAGTTGCCATCGTCTCCACCAAGCCCAAGGAATTGACTATTATTTTTCCCTGTGCATGTGAAAAACAGGTTTGTTCAGACAGCCTGTAATGAGTCATTTTATGCATATCTATTTTCCACCCTCTGGGATGCTATCTGCTTCTGCGCTGTTCGTATTTCTTTTGTCTGCAAGCTATTCAAGGTACTTGTATGTTAAACTATGAGTAACATTAGCAGGCTAAGAGAGAGAGATAGTCTTGTGCTGTACAATCATCTGAACATCAGACTTTGATCTGCTGGGCTCATTACTTCTTTTTCATTCCTTATAACTCATTTTGTACAATAAACAGAAACATTTCTTCAGATTTGAGAGCAAAATTTACAACTTTCCTACTATCCATACATATGAGACAAGCTTTAGTTTCTGACTAGTCATGATCCTGGATTTCATTGTTCAAGTGACATCTGAATCAGCATCATGTCTCTAATTTTGGGCAGGTTAATTCCTAAGTAAGTATCTAGGGAGAGTGAAGTTCAGAAAGGTGGAACAGCTATTAAGAATACTGTACTCCCATTCTCTTACAAGTTTCATTGCTGAGTCAATGAATCTCACTGTGACACAACATCTCATGTTTGAGATGTTTTATTCCCATCAATTTTTCATAGTTACCTCAAAGTATTAGTTGACAGAAAATAATTAATAATATCAACAAATGGAAAAAAATTAGCATAATAAAGGGAAATTCCAGAAAGAAATATGATTCGCAGATAATAACTTTCAAAAAACATGGGCAATGTAACATTTCTGATTTTTAACAATAGGCTTGTGCATTAAAATTAATACATCTTAATTAATTTTAACATTTTCATTTAATTTGTTTCCATGGGCATGAGAACTGACCTTTGAAGTGGTTGCTAAAGAGACCTGTACTTGAATATAATAACAGGCACATCCTGAGAATGCTTTGCAATTTAAAGCAGGAAATAGTTAATAGATACAGGGCATTTAGAAAGATTCATTGCAGTGGTCTGTGTCACTGATACCACTCTACTATGTAGAATCTGCATAATACTACTAAGTGAATGGTAAAGGATTAAATAGAAATTGAAAGGGAAAAATAAGCTTCCATGAATTTGGTTTCATTTGCAAATAATTCAAAAGTGCTTGTATAGATATAATGATAATGTAAGGTCTCAGTCAATAGTGTGTTACTTCTGTTATCTACCCATAGATACAAGTCTGCTAATGTTCACTGTGGAGAAGTGTTTTGGTAAATCTTGATTATGACTGATGATGATTCATGTTCAGATTCACTTAAGAAGGAAGGAAATAGTATATATTTTATATATATCAAGAGGAGAAGTACCAAATACATAATTTTATCAATGTTTTAATTTAAAAACTGTTTTTGATGCTGTTGCATATTCCTTTATTGTATTTCTAAAAGGTAACAAGGCTTTGAAGACTTGACACCCCCCCAACTATTTCTGTTTTCTTCATTAATTGTATGACAGAGAAATTATAGAGTGTATCAATTACAGTGCAGGTGATACTTGATTCCCCAAAGTAGCATCACCAAAGACAAACTGCAAAGGTAGATTAAAAATAGTAATAAAATAAGAAATTAAACTCAGCTTTAAAATGGAAACAGAAGTGGCTATATAACCACTGAGTAAATCTAGACTGTTAGAGAAAAATATGTCAAATAGAAGTTATAGGAAAAGAATTGGAACTCAAGCTGATAAACAAAACAACAGGTCTGCATATTTGGTTGAATATAGTATCCAATTTAAGACGACAGACTAATTTTCATTTTGAAGCTACCTATACTATATGCAACATCATAGAACCTAATCTATATTACTTTAGTACTATTTTCTTTATTTCAGACTATATATTAATAGAGAGGTATTGACAAATAAGAGGGCATTCTCAGAACTGCAATAAAATTTATCAAGAGGAAAGCTATAGCACTTATAATTACAATGAAGGGTTGGAAATACAGTTCAAAAGCCAGAAGGCAGATACAAAGCACAACTAATAATTGATTTTCAGGATCTGAATAATGAGTTTTGGGCATCATGTTGGCAATACTGTCATACTGAGGCTGGACTTGCTGTATAAATGAAAAATATTTATTAACCACTACTACTAATATACAATAGATCTACAAACTCAGGTTTGTTTGTCAGAATTTATTCCATAACTAAGAGTTAATTGTGTAAGTATATACCAACATGGTGAGAACAGGAACTACATGAAACTTCTCCTAGATGCAAAATAGTAAGGAACGTTCTGTGTAGTCCAAAAAAGTTCAGATGCATTCACATTATTTTTTTACATTTTATGAATCACAGTCTCCATTCTAACTAGTACCAAAAGTTCTAAAAGTCCTAATTTAGATGCTGTTCTCATCTTTTATGGCTGTAATGCAAGAAGCCAACTCATAAAACCTTGAAAAGCCACGTATCCTTGTGAGATTTCTACTCCAGAATTAGATTCCATAGACTCATTTATTTAGTTAAGTTTCAGGGAAGCACTGAACTTGTATATGCATCCGAGACAATCCAAATCTCTAAAATCGGAAATTTGCTAATCTCAAACTTTTTCTTATAATACACCCTGCTGAATACAGTGGAATAGATTTTTCTGCCATAGTTACCTTGTCCAGGCACAACTAAGGATTCTTTGCTTGTATTTATGTGGCTGCAGGAAAACATTACACACAGATGCTCCTGCAATATTGAGTGATAAATTGTGTTTAATTTAATAAACCTTTGTTGCTGTTGTTGTTGTTGTTGTTATTGTTTTCTATAGAGTGCACTCTACTTGATAGGTAGCTAAAAACAAACTCTATGTTTTAATAGCAATTACAGTGACATGGCATCTTATGCTCCTATAATAGCTCATGGGAAATCTGTAGAGGAAATATTTTTGCCTGGATGAGTACTAGTTAGCTATATGGAAAAATATGAAATAATCAAATATTGTCCCAATTAAAGAGAGTAAAAGGAAAATAAAGTTTTAAAAAATGCATAAACAGAGTCACAAGTCTAGAAGTATGACTAAGCTTGAGAAAAATTATGAAATTTATAGGTAGTCTATGATAGTGCACAGAAACTCTACACCTCTTCAAATATTGTGACTGCACATTTGGCAAGCTTGCATTTGTTAGATGAAAGATATGTCTTGCTCTACAATCTACAGAAGTTATAATTTCATGTAATGTGTATTCAGAATGCTTTTCTTGGGACATGCAGACAGTTTTTTAAAACATAGACATAAGTAGCTGTGAGATAAAATAGATTTTGAAGGCATGAAAATGATATGCTACTGGTTTCCTGTCTTCTTGTGTGGGTTTTTTTTTTCTTCTTTACAAGTGACAGGTGATTTTGTTAACCCTGTGAGCAATTTTTCATTCTCAGCTGGTATGTCATTATATGTCTATCTTCATTTTAACTTGAATTACTGAATAAAAACACAGATCTCCCAGTAGATTATCACTACATTATTTTTTTTAAAATCAATAGGTCCTTTCCAAGTCTTTCATGCATCATTGTACTTAAATGTAAATGGTGGCTACTTGGTAAGGAGACTGGACAGGAGACGCCATTCTAGATGAGGCAGGATTCACCCTTTTATAATACAATTATTTTCATACCCTACACCAGTAACATTTCAACCTTGATTATCTAATACTTGAGCTAAGGAGAGATTTTGTTGTGGTGTAGATATAGATCTGTAAAATTGTGTCTTTTTGTACTTGTTTTGAAATCAAACACATTCACCTAGAACATTAAAAACATGGTATATTTCTTAGTCCAGTGACTTAAACTATTCTCTGAAGACATATAGGCTTGTTTGCTTCTATGTCAGTACTAAGAGTTCAGCAGACCAATTTTTTTACTTTTTTTTTTTTTATTACATTACAATTGTATTGTATTTTCTGTGAGTAATTACAGTTGCTAGAACTAGGCACTGTATATAAGTAGTTTACGTTGTTCCTTCTAATGGGCAATATTGTGCCTGTGTCAAAATTGAATTTTATCTGCCATCATGCTTCTTTGTTCTCCTGCCTTTATTACGTTCTCCTGAATTCTTGTATTATTTTTTACTAGTCATTATCAGTTTCATCTTGTCCATCGTTCTGAAGCAGCTCACTAGAATTAGCACCAGCATAACCTCACTCATGATGCCACTGGCATTTTAAGCACCATGTGAGACAGATATAATCTGGACAGGTTTAGACAACAGAAGGGCTGAATGCTGGCAGTCACTTAATGAATGTGGAATGCCAGCTATTTCCAGATCATAGGGCTGGGTGTGTGCCCAGCCACATCCCAACAGGATGTTTGGATGAGACCTGCATGTACATCATCCTCAGCCCTCCTACCCTGTCTTCTGTTAACAAAAAGTGTGGGAAATGGGCTAGAAAGAAGTCATGGTCTTCTCCAAGACCAGTCCCCTGATCTGCCCTGCCACTGTTAAAACCTGTGACTTCCAAGTTTCCACAATGCCCACATTCATGAAGTGTCGTTAGTGTTTTGTTAGGTTGCACTGTGGGTACTAGGAAAACAGCAGCAAAGTAGTTAACAAGGACCTATAATATTTTTGGGAAAAAACCCTCACTGTGTTTGCAGTCTAGATATGCATATCTTCCCAGCAGACTTCAAAAAGAATTTTAGTTCATAATCAAATATTTGGTTAAAGTTGCCTCTGTGATATATATAGATAGTGCATCTCTGGAGAGAAAATTTCTTTCTTCGTATACAGTATAATTGCCTGGGTGAAACAGGCAGGTAGAAGCTTGTACTGCAGAACCAGAAGGCACAACACAAAATGCAAGGCTTTAGGAAATGACAAGTTCAAAGACACTTCATATTCCCAGTCACAATCTACTTTGAGGTCCTTGATATAATTACAGCCCTGGCAGACCCGACCCAGTTGTGGTGTCTCTCCTGCCCACTAGTCTTATTGCAGCTCTAGCCAAACTCTCCTTTCGGTGCTGTCAAACCAGTATGTCCTCTCACTCTCAGCTCCATGACCTCTGTTTCAGGGGTATTTTGCCTTCTTCTCTTGTCTGGATAGTATGTTTTCAATACTTCTTTAGGACAGACAGTGTAGTACTTTAGGTTTGTGTGGAATACTTGAATGAAGGTAAGGTTTGACTTCTTATTTGCCTGAATATTATATCCCAAAATTAAGATTTTAATTCCTAATAAATAAATAATTTTTCTGTAAATTCTAAATCTCCACTTTTCAAGCACAGTTTTGTACTAGAGTTTACTAACTGTGAATTAGTTAATGAACTTAATATACTCATAGCAATGCTGTTACTTTAGATGCTGATGTTTCAGTTAGGCTCATGAATTGATAGACACTTTAAAAAGCTGGCCATTTCCGTTCATAGGTCTGTATATATTTTTCAGGGGAAAAAAAAGAGTTAATACCAGGAACTGTTCTTCTCCTTAGAAAAAATGAGTCTTAACAGGACATCTGAACATGTCCTTCAGCTGTACTTATCTGTGTGGTTTTTACTTGTTCAAATGTTATTTAGGCCTATTCTTATATAACGTACGTGAGATGGAAAATATGTAAACAGTGGTGATCAGAGATATCGGTTAACACAACCTGTAATTTAACTGACATTATATGGATTTTTCTGTCAAGACTGAAAATATCCTAGCCTACTTATTTGCGGTTTCTAGATGTTGTTCCTAACGGAAACTGAGTCTATAAAGCAGAGGTATCAGACAGGTAGGAAATCTGACTATACCTGCCATCAGAAAATCCCCTCCCAGATTTTCTAGCACTTTATCAACACACATGTTTGAAACTGCAATAAACTATGAAACTGATAATCAGGTATGATTTGATTATATTAACGTATTAGTTTTAAAACCTTTACTGGAACACAAAGACTCAGAATACAGCTCATTGTAACGCAGACAGCCATATAGGTTCTCCATTTCCTGCCCTGAATTGTGAAATTCAGAATGTGCTTTGGCTTCAGTACAGCTGATAAAATTGCCTGTGACAGTGACTGCAGAACATTTCATATGTGGGATGATTAATTGCTTTTTAATTGCTTAATGAAATTCTTTCCATGCAGTGTTATTTGCACAAAGCATGCCATATGATGTTGATGAAGATTCAAATTGGGTAAGACATTGAATTCTGGCTGCTTTTTGACTGCTCTCTTAAAAAAAAGCGTTTAGAGAGTTAAAAGACTTCAGCTCTTTCAAACGGAGTTTTAATCTTAAGTGTTGCAGATGCCTCTTAATATGTGAAATTCACTGGGATAACAACTTCAGTATTTGAATTTCTAAGTTGTGAAGCTGGTTGCGATCATTTCATATAATTGCATCCTTTTATAACTAGTAGATTCTAAGCTGAAAGGTAAGAAGTGGGAAAATGAGACAAGTGACAAACAGTAAAGGTAGAGGAAAGAAAGTTCCAAAATAGGAGTTAGAAAAGCTACACTCAATGTCCTGGTCTGTAATAGATTTTCTATTTGACCTTTAGAAGGTCAGTTAATGGGTCTATATGTCCATTTTTCATGTCTTAAGCATAAGGATATTTAAAATATTGAAATGCTTTAAAGTATGGTGAGGTCCATTTAAGTACATTCTATAGTAAGAAATAGCAATTACTAAAAAGACCTTAATATATTATTGACAAATGCAGGACAAAAGAGAGTAGACTGCAACTTTTTATAATTCAAAATACCACTAATATATCTTTTATTTGTTGTTGTCATCATTCATCATCTATGTGGCATGTATCATGTTTTCTTTTGAAGTAAGCACTATGAAATTGCTGCAAAGCAATAATTCTAGACTGCTAGGTAATATATTATGTGCTGTGAGTATTAACTGTGGGAAAGTGATGAGAACAGTAAACAATTTTTAGATACCCCCTGAAGAAACTATTCATCTTTTCCATGACATAAAGTAGAATTTGAGCCCATAGGTTAAAAATAAGAAGTGCCTGACCCTGAATTACAAACTATCAGTTTTCAACTCCCCCACCTCTTCAAACCTAATACGATTTTTCTGTGATTTCAGTATCCAGCTTCCCTGAGCTTTTTTTTGCTTCTTGCTACTGTAGATGAGCTCTGTGTAATGCACCAGCACTCTAATACTTTGTCAGTGATTGTTAAGGGAGAGATATAGTCAGTGCATCTGCACCATCTCAAGAGACCATGCAACTTCTGCTTAATGATAAAATGTCTATACTTTATTCCTAATTCCAAATGTTCTACAAGTTTGGTGGCACATCAGTGCTTTTTTGTTTATGGCAGCATCTGTCCCCATGACAAGTTGAATGCTAAAATCATTTACAGTTTCTGTGAAACAATGGTGAACGCTAGGCTTTTCCTGAGAGTATTTTCTGGCCACCACCAGATATTCAGTGTGTTTAGATGCCATAAGTGTGGAGGAGGAAGATTTAAGAGACTTATCTTTAAACTGCTTGGATACCTAAGACACTACTGGTGACTGTTTTTTCATGTAAAAGCTTCCTTGGATACCTATGGCTGTGATCTCTTCATCTAGGGCTTGAAGAATTTCTGTTTTTCCTGATATTCTAAATGCTCAGAGTATGTCCAGCTTAGGATAAAGACTTATGAATGGTTTCAAGGCTCTCTTCGGCCCGAGTAGATTCTTAGACTTCGTTTCCACACCTTATGATTGTCTTAACTGCTGAGCTATAGGTGTCTACTGCCTGTCCTTCCCGTTGAAGCTGGGTCTCTGCGCAGCCAGAAAAGTTAAAGTTGGCATTAAAGTATGGGAAGCAGGTTAAAATTGAGCTTTAAAACTGGAATTCAGGTGTTGACTCTTAGATGTGCAACCATGGAATGGATGCCCTATTTCATACAGGAGGCATAACTCCCACCATAGCTTCTTTTCCTTTTCCTGCTCGTGATTTAGACTTTCTGTGCCCCGAACATTGACCCTTGGGAATCACATTCTAGGAATCCAATTCTTTTCTGTACCTTTAGGAAGGACTTTAAGTTAGTGAGTTAGTACTGTGAATTCTGCCAGGAGAGCCCTATGCATTTAAGTCATATTCATGAATGCCTGCATATACATTAAAAGAAAAATCCTATGGTTTTGGAGTGGAGTTGCTAAGTGAAATTTTTTGTCCCACTTTTGTTATTACTTTATCATGGATAACATTTTCTGAATAAGCACTGAGATTTCCAGAATTTGGTCTTTTATTAGTTCTTGGTTACACAGCAGCAAAAGGAAGGATCACTGCTGTGTGATCACTCACCCAACCGAGCACTCTGCCTAACTGTGGAAAAATTCACATAGGATAATATCGCGCAGCACCTAAATGGTGAGGTTTAAGACTCTTTGACCCTGTCTAGTACTAATTCTCTTGGGGAAAACAACCATTGACTTTAGCAAATGTTTTGTCAGGAGACTGTGATGAGCTAGCAGATCACACTTTTAATGGCAGGAATTTGAAAACACAGCATGTGTAGGGAGCAAACCCAACCTTCACAGAGGAAGGTGTTTTGTTTCGGGAAAAGAGGAAGGCTGTATTCCTGTTCTTCTAATTCCTCAGCAGGTAATACTTCTTGCCCTTCTTCCCTTCCGCTTCAGTGCAGAACACCATGATGTTTATGACACAAAGGGCTATGGGTTTATCAGAAATACATACTGTGTACATGAACAAACACTGGGCATAAAACCTGGGACACGTGCTGTTTAAACATGCAGCACAGCTGCTAAACTTGTTGTGGTTGTTTGTAAGAGGAACTTGAGCACTGCAAATGAGTGTTGCAGCTCTTAAAGTATTCACAGCCACTTCAGCAAGGAAAGTCAGATGCAAACAGGCTTTGAAGGCTTGTTGCAGAACATCACTATGACTTCTGTTGCCAGTAATCATAAGGCAAAAGGGTTGTTATCTTGCTACTTTCTATCATGCAAAATGCTTGAATGACGACTTTTTCTTTTGCTAAGGCAGTTCTAGATGTGATGATAAAACTATCAAATGTGACATTACAGACATAGAACAAATTATTCGACAGTGAACTGGATTTTACTTTTTTATTAAAAAAGCTGTTTCTTAGGGGAAAAGGGAACATCCAAGCACAAAGATAACAAAAGTGTCCCCCCAAACCAGCCTTACATATTGTTGCCCAAGGGTACATTTGCTGTGCAAAGCAGGAGTCATTTGTCTGAGCAAGTTTCTATGTGTTATTTGAACTGTGTTTTTTTCTCTTAAAATGCCTTTCCTCTTTCATTGGTTTCCTTGCAGTCTCATATGTCTGAAAGTAAAAGTTTGAGTATAGGCCTTAAAATTAAAACCAGCTAAAATCAGAGGAGCTTTCATTTCTAAATGCTTGTTTAACTGAACTGTCCTTGCCAGAATGGGGTGTTGGCATTTATCTAGTATGTCTTTGCTTCAAGTAGTTGGTGACCCACTTGGCAGCTAAAGAAAAATAGGAAAGAAAAAATGTCTTAAGTCAGACATCACAATGAGGGTTTGAAATTGAATTGCAGACATACACTACAATGTTATTTTTCAATCCCTGAGATGCTGGCTTCTAATGTTATGGAGGAATGCCTGATTAAAGGGAAGGCTGCAAGTTAATTCCCAACATGCTCCTTGGCAGCTTTCTCGTTTCACTTATAGGTAGGAGCAGGTGGTGTCATTTAGAATTAAATACTTCATGTCTAGGTTGGCAGGAAAACAGCATTTAGTGATTAAATGTCTCTGAAATGAATCTCATTAATTGTTCACCAATTTGTGGTAATTTTATTTATATTTGCATACTGTAATGCAAATACAATGGTACACCATATATTTAAATTGCATTTAACACGGAGTTAAACTAAAAGCAATAAAGGACTAGAATCATGTGAGAACAAAACATCTTACAGCAATAGTCTCTCCTTATTTACTGAAATAAGAAAGTATTTTCTGTTTATTTCAGTTGAGATTTAAAGGAGAGATCTTCACAGGTTGCTAATTTGTAGTATTGTTTTAAAACCAATTGGCTTTTGTTGTACTGTTAACATATGTGAAGCATGAAAATGTATATACCTTACCATATATTATGTAGCTGTTTTTCATAATATTGCATGACTGGTAATTACCATTATGCATGGTAATTATGCTACAATTATATGCTAAAAGTTGAATTCAGTGTTGCACTGTGGGTCTCTAATGGTTACTGGATGGTGGTGTGTCCAGAAAAAAAATCTTCTTTAAAAAAATTATCATTTAAACAGTGAATCACACTTTTACTCTAAATATACTCAACAGGGGCTTGCCTGTGCCTTGCTGGTGGAGCTCCACATTGTAGTTGTATTTGAGGAGCCCGAGGAAAGACACAGTACGCTCTCTGCTTTGCACCTCATCAGCTCCACTGGTTAATATTGAAGGGAAAAAGGCCCATACCAATATTATATCTCTGTCATCTATGGGTCTAACAAAATTGAAGAATGTGTGGATTCCATTGCCTACAAAATGAGGGGCCCAGGATTGGGAAGAATTCGGATATTGACTCCAGAATGGCACCCAGCATCCAAAAAAGGGAGAAATTTTAGTTCGAGGTTGAACTCCTACTTGGTTTTGTGCTCTCTATAGATTTGCTTGAAATAAAATTGACCTGTTAGAGACCTATTTAAGAAAAGAAATAGTATCAACAACAAGTAGAAGGTAGTTTGGCTCAAAAGCTATAGTGAGAGTCGAGTTATCTGCTCTCCTCTGTTTATCCTGTTCTAGACATTCAGATAGTGCTGCAACATTTCCATTTAGAGTAGTTTAGATCATGCCTACCACTTCAACCAGTTCCCTTTGACATTTCTTGTAACTAGATTTTTTTTCCTCTCTCTCTCAGTCTGATTTACCTCATAAAGCTTCATTATGTTAGAGAAATTTTCTGTGCTCTGTAAAAGCAATTAGTTTAAAGAACACCTTAGTACTCTTATTTCCTAAACAAATATGTTGCATAATGAGACTTAAATTAGTCTGAGCAGCTCAGAGACTCTGGACAGGACAACTGCAGCTTGGAAGAGTTTCTCACTTACATTTTCTTTTGTAGAATAATTAACTAAGCATTAGAATGCTCAGGAAATATCTATCAGTCACTTGTTCATCTCCAGCTACCTGTTAATTGAAAAGCATTTTATATGCATGAGTCATGCTTTTTCACTGTTACTTTCTCTCTGCTGCTTTAAATTTCATGTTACAAAGACTTCTACAAGAAAATAAAGCTGACCTTCATATGGTAGCACTTTAATACTATTGCATGACTTTAATACTGAAAGACAAGATGATTATAATAATTAATGTTATCATAATGACTTTCCTTTTATTATTGTGATTCATTTTTTCATTATCAGCCAATATTAAGATCTAATTTAACTTACAAGATACGTATCAGGCAATTAATGTTGAACTAAAACCAGCCCTACAGTTTCATTGTAACTCATCAGCTTTGTAGTTAAATACACTAAACAACCTAACAAAGTTTAAGAAAAATTGATTACATGCTTTATTTATTTAATAGTTGTTTTCAGAAGAGTTATATTGACACATAATAGTAATGATGTAATAAACTTTGACAAGTAAAGCCCATACACGCATATAGGACATTAGATCTTGCATTTTTACATGAACTTTAGACTGCACTTCAGGAAGTAACTGAGTTTTGGTATTTCTGGTTTTGAAACCCCAACTGAAGAATATAAAGGAATTGTAGCTCAGTGACTGGATGTTTAGTGTTTACTTGAATGCAGTTCCCTTTAGGATATATCGTTGAGCAGTTCAGAAATGAAACACCTAAAATCGCTGTCATGTTTGTGAGTGTAGGCTGACTCCTACTGTGTTTTCATTGATACTCAAGCTATATACTTTGAAAATGATTTGACACATTTCTTTTCAAGTAAGAAACCTGTGAAACAATTTGATTCAAAGCTATCTATGATCTCTTTTTGAAGCCTTTTCAAATCCAGCCCTATCAATGTCAAAAAGAATTATCACGCCCCAATTTCTTCCCTTATACATGCCATCCTTTTGCACTACATCCAAAAAAGACAGTAGTGCCAAAGCTTTCCAGAATTTTGCTCAGAGCTATCTCCTTCATTCTCTTAACTCTGAGTGAGAAAAAGTCAGCCTTAGGTGGAAAGGATGGCAGAGATACTACCACTGTTGACAGATAGTAAACTGACAGAAAGATGGAATAGTGGCTCACACAGTCTGGCCTGAATGGAAGCATGAAGTAAGTGCCATTAAGAACTGGAACAGTCTGTAGTGATACACTGTGAGTTGGAAGGGGAGGAACAGCTAGACTAGAATAAAAAGCATGGTAAAATGTTTAAAAGAAAAATAATTGAAAAGCAAAATAACCACATTCAGTAACTATGAAAAGTAGTTAAAAAAAGTCAAAGGTCTATAAAACAAAAGGTACTTGGTGAGCTATTTTGTGTCATAATTTGAAGTAGTAAATTTACAAACAATTGCCATCGAGTTGCACGATTTACTTTTGTTCTAATCAAATTGTGGGATTCAGAGAGATATTACTCTGTTCTATAGGATACAAGAACATGTACAGATGCCTAAAACACCTGCACATGCTTGCTTCTAACTCAAGCAGTCTGAATCCAACATGCGTCCCATGCAACGAGCTTTGAATTTCTAGATCCCCTTTATTCCATTCTGCAAAAGGACTGTCTTCCTTAAACGCTGTGCTAGCTGTAGTCATGCTTCACATATCCGTTTTCTTGATGGATTTTACTCCTTAATTCTTTAGTTTCCTGTTTAGAAATGCATACGCTGTTAACTCTTATCTCCTCATCCTGCTAGCTGTACGCTATTTAAAGCAAATCTCTCTCTTATAAATTAATTTTTCCAGCTTCTCTAAGAATTTTGTTGATTTCTTTGATTTTCCTCTCGTTTTTTATTTAAGACACAAAGAAGCAGAGGTCAGCTGAAAGGAAGGTGGAATATAGAAACACAACAACTTTAGGAAAAAAATGCCAGGAGGAGAAAAAGAAGCAAAGAAGGAAAAAGATGGAAAAACTGAAAGCATTTGAATTAAATGTAAAATAACTATTCTTATGGAAACTGGATTATAAGTATGTAATGACCATTTTTTTTCCTATCTCGCAGAGAGGTGTGTTTACTGGCAGCATTCAGCTTTGCCTCGACCATTGTTGTGAGATTACAATTACACAGCTACAAACTTCCTGTTACTACTTGCCATTAATGTGAAAATGAGCCTCCAAGGATACTGATTACACACACCTCTCCACCCATATACAAGGTTCAATGAACTTCTGAGTATTGTATGGAGTGTTGTCAATCCTCCTTGCTCCCATGATTTGATTGTGTAACACATACCACAGTATAGCTCTTGAAGTAAAAGCCGCTGTTGTAAGTCTTCTCCTCTTTACTTTATTTTAAACATACATTATTAAGAAAAAAAAATCTTATATGCAGGCAAATCAGTTTTGAACCCTGATTTCCAATATAGCAAATCAATCTGCTCTACCAACTGCATTTTTCACTTTTCCTTTAAAAAGGCCAGAGTTTTCATTAAATAAATATGTATAAGTAGGGTGTATGTAAGAAGTTCCCTTTGGAAGAGCATTATTACATATAAACTACCTTTAATGCACATACCCTCACTGAATTTGTTTTGCACTCCTTTCATTATTTTCAAACATGTCTCAAAGATAAAAAACGATATGAGTGTGTTCAGAATTTGTAGTCTGATGCATGAGTAAGCTTTTGTATTTTTTGAAAGACCTGGTAAGGAACATATTTAACATTTACAATTTAAGAATACTTAAAATATATATCAGAGTATGCAAAGAATTTTCACCCACATTGACTCCAAATGAATATAGAAGTTCTATGCTCTTAGAAAAAAGGTTGTGTAGGTTTTTTTCTTCAACTGCCAAGTTAGTAAATATATTCCTTGAATGACTTAGGAATATGAAATTAAATATATTTCTGTGGAAAAATCAGAGACATTCTGTTTTATTATTAATGTTACAGATGAGACATTTCCATAAAATTGCTTGCAGTTGTCCACAAAGAGATGCAAAACTGCCATTAATAACTAAAAGATTGTATTTGGATTCTGTACTTTCAAAAAAAATATTGCACAAATAGTATCATATGTAAACTGATAAAATGTTAGACTCCATCATCATTCGTGGCTACTGTAGACATGCTGGCCTGAATGTACTTCTTTTTCTTTAGACCTGAATAATTGAAGTTATAAATTAGTTTGGGGGATGGGGAGGGGAAAGCAAGCTCTTAGGTTAGGTTTCTTCTTATCTAAAAATTGGACATGTATGTCTGAGTTAGTGACACAGGCTGTCTGTACAATCAGTGAGGAAGAAGAGGCATTGCAAATCAAAATTCATGTTGGGAGTGAAATGACATATCTGAGGATAAAACAACTTTTGGTTGGGCTCAGTAACTAGAAAGGAATCCAAGAATATGTGTCTCAGTCCTTTAAGTCCAATTTTTAAACACTAAAGGGTAGGTTGGAAGAATAAAAACATTAAGCCTAACTGTAATCTTCCTACTCAGTTTGATAAAGTCCTCAGATTTGCTAAGAGTTTTACCAAATTCCCAGTAGTAGGCTACCAAATGTTGCATAGAAATGTTGTCCTTTTTATTCCAAATATTTCTGAATTGTCTACAATTTTATCCTTGGTTTCACTGAAAAATGCTTTATAAATCTATTTCTACTTATGTTAGCATCAAATGAAGTAAAAAATAAACTTGATTAAAAAACCAAATGCAACACTACTCAGTGTACCTTGCTATTTCCATTAACCCTAGTCCTATCAGCCTAACTTTAATCCCAGTCAAAATAATGGAATAGCTGTTCAAAGCTTGATAAATAAAGACTTAAACTAGACTACCTAAAATAATGCCAGTCAGCTGGGGATCATACAAAATATAATGGATTTTATGGAATCCAGTATTTTTAATGAGTTTGCAAGTAGGACTGTATGAATAACTTATTTTGAGTTCAGCTGATGAACCAAAAAATTATACAGGAAAATGGACTCTAATTTAATTTTTTATATTTGTTTCTATTATACTAAAAATACTGAAATGTACTTTGGGACAACATGAAACATTTAATTTCATAGGAAGCTAAACCTTTCATTTGGGACATACAAAGCCCCCAAGCACATATTTTAATGAAGTGTTGCGGTGCTGCAGGTTAGCTCCTCATGTTCAGAAAACCCTCTGTCATCCTATGCTCCCAAACAACTTTTTCTAGGCTGAGGTCAGTGAGGTGTTCTGCATCACTGTTGTGTTGCCCTCCAGCAGCATGCGTCCTGGTTCTTATCCATCCTGATTGATCAATGAATAAATCTCAGCCCACTCTGCTGAAAGTAATTCTTCAGGAAAAAAAAGAAAGTCAAACCCCCAAAACTACTGAAGCATTTTAGTTATAGAATTTGCTAAAATTGGAGTTGAGTATACTCTAGAATGACACATATGTACAATCAGAAAGTTTCAGAACCATTTCCTTGCTGCATCAAGATTACCTTGGCAAGGTCTCCCAGGGCTGGGGTAGGACTGATGGTTTGTTGGATCTTACCTTACAAAGGAGTCAGGAGATGACCAAGTGTACATCTGGACCTGCAGTGAAACTGGGATGCATCTTTGGGTTCAGTAACAGACGTAGCCTAAATCATCTTACTTAAAAATTAATTGGTTGTTTCAGGGCAGTGTTGATTTTACTTGATGGAAACCATGCTCATTATATATAGGTAGATGTATATAGAGATGTATACCTATTTATGTGAAATTGAGAGAATTAGGCTTTACTGAATATTTTATTATTTTTTTATTGATGTAAAAGGTTGGTCGAGTTGGAAACAGATAGATTTTTCAAATTATTATGCAAATTGGAAAACTTTGGTCACCTATCTAGCATAAAATAACAGGTAGTGCCAATTTTATGTAAGACTGAGTGGTAAGTTTTCTCTCTCTTTTTTAATGCAGTCCTTCACTTGGAATTTTGATTATCTTTGTTGTGTAAGTAGCAGAGTATTATGGTAGCACAGATTGTTTTTGAAAAAAAATATTAACTTAATTCACCTGTTAAATATTTTATCACTGTTGTTTTCAATTACAAAAAAACCCCCACCCTAATTATCTTCAGTGACATTAACATTCATAGGGGTACTTGCACGTGCAGTAATAAGTGCCACTAGTTTGAAGGACATATCATGCAGTAACTAATTTACATAAATGCCAGTGCCCTCCCATGAAGTATTGGGCAAATCAGAAAAGATGCTTCTCATCAATGTGTGTATATATGCATGCGTATGATAACAAGGTCTTCAGATTTGTGTGATATAGGAGCACACGTGCCTTTGGAAGTCAAGGCAATATGCACCTGTTAATATATTATTACTAGAAATTACTATTGTTACTGTGAAACATAAACAAGAGTTTTGGAGGTTTAGGAGGAAAATGTTTTGATCTGCCATCTTGGTGTCATAGTCAAAGACCAAATGAAAATGTGGAGGCTAAATGGATTTGGATTCCCACAGCACTTTAATGACAGATATATCCAATTTCACAAATCACACAACTTCCCTGTGCCACGAGGGAGACGGTGTAGTGAGGCAGGGGAGCTGGACAGGTTTGTGTAGCGGTTTTGTACACAACCTCCCCGTTCCACAGAAGAGATGCTGCAGTCCTGCAGTTGGATGGGGGAGTAGTGCCAGTCAGGCTGTGCATGGTCCTGGAGCACAGCTGTGGGATCCTCTGGGCTCTTCCCCGTTCCCTGGTGGTTGCAGATGCTGGTGCAGGGTCATGAGGTTTCCCTCCCTGGAGTCTTTCCAGAAACTCTTGACCAACCTCAAAATTCCCCAACTAAGTGCCCTTAGTTATAGGACTGAGTAGAGAGTAACTTGTTGGTGATTAATCTGTTCAAACTGTGCTGCTGTTTTCTGATTTGCTGTCACTGGTACTGGTGCTCACAGTCGGGACATCTTTTTAGTGCTTTTGCACTTCTTGGTGGTTGGCAGATTGTTGGCATAGTTTGGCTATCTACTTACTTGAGTGCACAAAAACTATTCAAGATGCAGGCTGTTGTTTGGGACAGGTGATTGATCATATTTTGTCTGCTGCTACTTACACAAAACATATCCTAAACCTTTCTTCTTTTATTGAAACTAAAAGCTGGCTAAGGTTCACAGGGTTACGCTAACAGCTATGCTATCCAGGCTTAATTCATGCTAACTGCTGCACTTGGACATGCTGGAAAAGCACTGTGTCCAATGCTTCTGCTAGCAAGTGAGGCCACATAATAAAGGGTTTGACTCCCTGTATTGCAGCTGCCTACACAAAGATACTCATTATAGGTTTTTCTTCATCCATAGCTGGTCTCAGGGGTCTGCAGTCAGGACAGCTACCTATCAGTACACAGTAAGCATCCTCCTCCTCTGAAGTTTCTAAGAGGTGTTCACAGGCAGTTGAACCTAAACAGACCTCAAGACTGACTTAGCATGGCAATTTCTATGTTCCTGTGTTTACAGAGGCAAATTACATTTTATTTATTCTCTTTGCTAATTAGCAGTGGCCAGAAGCTTTATCTTGAACTTACACATACTGTTCACGTATATTAATTTGAAAATTAATACAGCTAATAAGGATTCCCACTTTCCTGATAGTAAAAAGCACTTATTTTATCAACACTTCTTTTCTCTCCATTATTGGTTTCTTTTTCATCTTTGACCCTTCTTGCCAGCCTGGATGCATCACCTGTTTCTTGTATGGCTGCAGATGGTGACAGTACAATGAGACTTTTTAGTGATGTGATCTTCTGCGTAGCTTGTGCTTCAAAAGCAAAGCATAAAGTTTTACTTAAAAAGTGTTTCACCCAGCTTTGAAAACTTCAATTCTATCAGGCTTTTTATTTAAAAACACGGCAAAAAAAGGTAAGGAAGCAAAGCCAGATTCTTCTTACAGTTGTTCAGTCCAGATGGCTGTTTGAGTTTGAAGACAGACAGACAGACAGTGAGTTTTGTTAAATGTGGGCAGCTTTGATAATAATTTAAAGGTGGGAAATAGTTGTTATGAAGAGAATGAGAAATGAAGAGGAAAACTAAAATAAAGCTTCCTTACAAGTAAACCTTAATTTAAACTGCTGTCACTTCAGACCTCAAAAGCCTACTAGAGAAACAACAGTTCTGGTTTCTTCCTGATCGGTGATGTGGTGACCTTTCCACATTTGTACTGCTCATTCCTAAATTTGAGCCATAACTCACCTTTTGGTGGTAATTGATGTAACGTCAAACAAGTGGGATAATCTTCTGTTGTGAATGATAAAACACAAAAGTAAAGGTCTTTGAAAGATTTAAAACAACCAACAGCCTCCAGGAAAAATATGCTTTTATGTACTCAGCTGTACAAAACCTGAAAGTGAAAGAACTTTTTGTTAGAGCTTCAAAATCTTACATAGTACAAGAACCACGCTGAGTTGCTGAGATCTTTCTGCTCTATCTTCCTGTCACTTCACCTGTGAAACTATAATCCTAGTGGTGGAGGCAAAGGATGAAGTTGCAATATAGGATAGTTAACCAATGTGAATATTAACAAAATTTATTTTAATGGATCTTGCAAAAAAGAAATATAGTTTATATCCATAGGATATCAATACAATTTCAATGGTAATTTTCCTCTGTAAGAGATGTAGGAGGTAAGCCAGCCAACATAATACGACAGCTGAACATAATAAGCCTCCCAGGGTGTCTGAAAAAGCAATGCATATAATTTTGGAAAACAAAGGGTAGATTTTGAGATGATGATCAGCAGCTGATCATAATGATCTTTAAATTCTGTGAATCAATCATGGAGTATTAAATACGTATGCTTTCACTCATTAAGGTTGTGTAGTTTCTGTAAGTTCCATGGAGGCTAGAAGGGATCATTGGATCATTTAGTTTGATCTCTAGAATAATTAAGTCCATAGAATTTCACTCAAGGATTTTTTTGCTTTCAGACAGGTTATTTGCTAGATCAGAAATGCTTTTTAGAGAGAAGAAAAATTATTTCATTATATGGAAAACGAGACATATGCAATGCAGTCTATGTTTCTACTGTTTGTGGAGCCCAAAGCATTCCTTATTCTAAGATTGCAACTGATAATATACCTATATTTTTACAAGAGATTTAATTAAAGGATTATGTATTTTTTGGTAACTAGAGATTTTAAATCAGTGCAGTGATGCCCTTCAACCTTTGACACATGGCGTTTAGGATGATATGAAAATGGCTAAAAGGATCATTCACTGAGGAAGCTCAGAATAAACTAAGATGGAAATCTAGTTATATACAGTACAGGAAGCTCTCATTGTCTGTTACTTTCACTATTTGTCTCAATAAGCTTAAAAGCTCCACAGACACACTTGCATGGATGTAGTCAGCATGCTGTGTGGAAATTTAGCTGGAGGACTTTCACGAGTAATGCAAATAAACTACCACTTGAAACTGTGCATCTTTCAAACTGCTTTTAATTCAAGCAGGCTACAGCAAGAAAAATGTAATGTAGATAGGCTGTCTGCTCTTTGGTCAATGATCATGTACCTCTGGGTCTGTGGGGAAACAGAGCAGGAACAAAATAGCAGATATTTAGACACTAACTTATTCAGTCATGAAGAGCTGAGAGAGGAATGCATCTTCTGCAAGCTAGTGCCTTCTATCTGTAAATAAATAAAACACTGGAGTGTAACTGGGGCTGGAATTTATGTCATGTAACTCAAAGTTTTGTAATAAAGTGAGCTCGTTGCGTTGGCCCCCTCTACAGCCTGGAGAGAAATAGTCTCTCCTGAAGGTAAATCATCCCACTTACCTTGGTCACATCTTAAAATGGTACGAATTGACTTCTGATGACAGAGTCCCTCATCTGGCCATCTGCATCTAAAAGTTAGGTATTTAGTCTAAACTTCTCACTCAGACTATTTCATTCAACGTAAATAGGATATCTAAATACGTTTTTACTAAAAGTCAACAGAACAGGAATAATGCATAGGTTCTTCCTGCAAATTTGTCTAAATAATTCCTTTTGTAATTCTTGTAATCGGTGCTCTGCAGGATCACGGGGACTAGATATCACTGATCAAAACATCCTCAGTTTTTTAGTACATAATTAAGAAAAGATGGTAGGTCCTTTCCTCACAGGAGAAGATGAGCACAATGAATTGAAGAGAAATCTTTGACACCTTTTGTTCTTCCTGCTTAATTATGCTCCAAGACCTACGTAACATACATAAAGGCAGCGTGCCTATAAGTCTGCAGAAGTCATATTGTGCTTAGTCTCCTCCTAGTAATAGCCCATAACTGTAACTAAGGGAATGTCTGATCAGGTCCTTTTCCTTGCTCATGCATTCTCAGAAAGCTAAGTGGATTCAGGTACCTCTGCTGCTTTCTTTTGTGTGACTATACTTCAGATCAAAAATACAATATGCAGCACACTTTAAAGGCATACATCCTGTGAAATAGGGGTTTCCCCTTAAGAGCATAAATGGTCCCACAGACAAGTTGACTTCAATGGGGAAATTTAATTATTTGTATGATTTTGCTCACAGTGAACCATAAGTGAGGTTGTTCTTACCTTAAGGACAGAATAATGAATATGATAAAACAAGATAATTAATTATTTTCTGGTTTATTTCTATAGTATAGATTTATATAAAATGCCTAATTAACATTTTTCAATTGAAACTTGGGGATTGACAGCTCATTCTAGTCCCAAGGAAATGAAATGACTTGGGAGTGTAATTGCCTCATGTTCAACAACCTTCTTTTCTAAATAGTGATAACAATCCTGTGCTTATGTTTTATAATCTCTTACCATGGAGATATTATCATACACACAGGATGGTTGCTCCATTGCATACAATCAAGTAGGTTAAGAGTGTTTATTAAAATGGTTGCAAAAAATCTTCATATCCAATAATAGAAAGGTAAAAATAGAAGAAAACCAAATACGATCTAACTAATAAAAGAAAAAAACTTTGATCACGTAATTATTAAAATATTCTGCTTTAGCTTCCTTCTCTTGCATTTTTCTTTATTGTAGGAAAGACATACTTTTTACTTGGTTTTACAATGAAAAAATCTTAATTGAGTAGCTAAATAAATAATGATCCAGCACAGACTGATAGCAGTCTGACTACTAGACTATATTTAAAAGTATATTTCTGCTACCATTGTATAACACCATGGCAAATGGACCTGGAAAGTATGAAACTCGAAGTGATTTTGCTTCACATTTGAGACAGGAGAAAAAAAATCCTTTTCAAAACTATTTTACTTACAAAATATGACATGTATTTTGTGTATTTTTAAACACACTTTCCAGAATGTTTCATTCAGTTTAATTGGTAATGAATTTTGATGGTATGCAATTTTTAGTTCCTTTTTTAGTACTACATGGCTGTCCTAAGTATATATTTGCAAGGACACTATGTTATAAATCTATGTCCAGTTCTATAGGACTGATCTTTTATCATTTTGAATCATTATTATTATTGCAGAAAAATCCGATGGCTTTCCCAGCGCTGTAGAAGACACTTAAATATACTGTGATTCAGAAAGTATTAAACCATGAAAAAAACCCCTTCATGCAAGTGTGACAATTTATATGCGTAAATATCTTGTTGAATCATGCCATAAAATATTCCTTGCTTTGACTGTCTCTCAGTATAAAAGACAAGCAAGATAAACAAAGTGCCTTGAAAGGCACTGAATTGAACTTGCTACATAAATCAAGATTTTGAATATTTCCAATAGTTTCTTAGAATTCTTTTCACCTTTCATGCCTTGTTGGTATGTCCTAGACTTCTCAGGACTGTGGGTCAGCTGTTGCGAGCCCTCCAAAAGAATGCAAAGTTGGGAAATGTTCCACGCTTATGCTGCAGGAGGTCACAAAGTGCAGAATTGTGATTCTCCAATCTCCATTGAGATTCTCCAGTGTCAAAGTGAGAGAAGGACACATGGCTGTTCTTCATAGAAGTCAAAAGAAAGACATAAGACAAGGTTGCTAGAATGATTATGGATATCTGTAAAGGGTCGTTATAATTGAATCTGTTATTGATTAAATACTTACTACAAGAATCCTTATATTTCCTGAAAAAAAAGAATACCTTTTACCAGGAATTCTCCAACTTTGGTTTACATGTTTACAGTAATAATGTTTGAGTAACTGTTATGATTAGTAGGAGTACAGGAAAAGTAATCAAATAATGGCAGTAGTGTATACTGGATGCCCTTCATTTATTCCTTAGAGTAAACCCAGTTTGTGAAGGCATATGTTGTGCAAACTGAGCCCACAACCACTGGGAGCAATATATACAGTCCAAATCTGTCAGCTTATCACAACACAACTGTATAAATCTAACTAACTTGCTGACAAGAATACCAGTAAACACAAAAGGGACGCCAGAATTCCCACTTGCTGTTAAGCTCCATTAATTATGTTATGGACAGCTTTTCAGCCTTTTGTTTGGATAGAGTAAAAACCTACAACTGCCATGTGTTTGACTGTGTTCTATCTGTAAATCAAATTTCCTTCCTTGATGGAACTTTGTTTTCTAAAACTATTGAAAAAGAGAGGTTTTAATTCTCAGCTTTTAAAAAAATTTTCATTCTTACTCCTGAATATGTAGCTGTCTGCACTGAATATGGAAGTGTAACCACTGGAGTTTGCAAAATTGTGGGATGCTATGAATTAATTGATTTCTTTTTGATTCTATAAAGAGTTTTAGAGTAAAAGGTCAATATAACCTATTTGAATAAAATTATGAATTTTAATCAGGTATCGTAGCCAATAAAAACAATATTAATAAACTACCTTTGTAGGTGCAATTTGGTCATAGGCATTCATTATGATATTCAGTAAAGAATAGAGGCATTATTAGTGTTTAGAACTACACCTCTACTTTAAATATTAGATTAAAATATAGTGATATTTCACCCAGCTATTTCTATTCACTGACCATCTGTGCTTGCAAAAAATTGAGGATTGTGTCTCAACCTTTTCAGAAGAAAGTATTTCCTGCAGCTAATTGAACTCTAAAGGAGTATTTCTGAAGACTGGCATGAGACTTTCTTTTGCAGTCACTGATGCCAGTATAGGTAGAAGTGGCTGTTGCCATGACAGATTCAGAAGGCAGATGATAACTGTGGTGTTTGGGCCAGCATTACTTGTTATAGAAAAATTAATTTGTGTGTAAAAATCTGAGCAGTTTTTGAGATGATACTGAGTACATGTCGTGGTTTGGCCCCAGGCAGCAACTATGCACCATGCAGCCGCTCACTCTCTACCCCATGGTGGAATAGGGGAGAGAATCAGAAAGTGAGGAAAGTCATGGTTTGAGATAAAGACAGTTTAATAGGTAAAGCAAAAGCCATGCATGTAAGCAGAGTGAAACAAGGAATTCATTCACTGCTTCCCATGGGCAGGCAGGGGTTCAGCCATCTCCAGGGAAGCAGGGCTGCATCACGCGTGATGATTTCTTGGGGAAACAGACACTATAATCCTGAACACGCCTCCACCCCTTCCTTTTTTGCCCCAGCTTTATATACCAAGCATGATGTCATATGGTATGGAATATCCCTTTGGCCAGCCTGGGTCAGCTGTCCCGGCTGTGTCCCCTCCCAGCTCCTCGTGCACCCCCAGCCTGCTCGCTGGCAGCCCAGCACAAGAAGCTGGACTGTCCTTGACTACTTAGCAACAACACAAAACATCATCTTCTGTGAAGAAAATTAACTCTTTCCTGGCTGAAACCAGGACAGTACATGATAGTTTAGAATTTTTCATTTGCCTACCCTGGTCTACTGATACTAAAAAGATTACTCTACTCTTCAGAGTGATGTGTTTTGGAGAAGGTAATATAGAAGATCAAACTATCTTTAACATAGATTATGAAATGATGCTATGCCCACTGGAAAAAGCACTCAGGAGCTAAATATTTAGGTAAATAATCTGCTAGTTTTAAGTTACTAGTTTGTCTGTCTTTATCTTTTTCTTTGCACACTACTCCAAGTTCTAATGGCCTTAAAATAAATGTTAGAAAGCCCTTACATGACCCTCTTAAGCATATTCACAGCATGCTTCCTTGATATAAAATTCAAGTTGACAGCATTGTGAATAGAGAAATATAGCTGTAGATTCTGTGTGATTCACCTTACCTTGCAAATGTGCTCACATTAGATTCTAGAAATAGACATTGTATATAATGAGATAGACCCTAGTGGGCAGAAAATCAGATGAGTTTCCCAAGTGTTTGAAAAGAAGGGTTTACACTTTAAAATTCAACAAACTTTATGACAAGCAAGGGAAAATCTCCAGATTGTCTCAACATTGAGCATTTTGTTGCCACTTGGCTGAGTGGGAGTTGGTTAAGGTGTTGGAGAGCTGCAAACACGATAGGGTGCAAAAAGCAGAAATCTCTAGCTAAAAGCCAGAGTGGTCCATTTGGCCTGAAGGGTATTATTAATTAGAAGAGTTTAGGTAGACCGTTTGCCCCAAAAGGTGTTGCAATGGTTGTGAGCTATTATGTCCCCTTTGCCTACCAGCTTGGGAGCAAATTTTTATTAAAAAAAGAAAAAAAACCCAACCAAAAACCAAGAAGCTGTTGTAGCTCTTGTGAAATAAGATAGATACGAGGGAATTTGTTTAAGCAGACATTTTGGAAAATGAGCAGGGCAGTTTCCTATCTTAAGTACCCATAAGTCATACAGATGAGAGAGTTATTGCTAGGCTTCATAGAGTAGGAGGACAGAAGGTTCAGGAGAACCCTCCTGAAGGGAGGATTGCTTTTACCTGAGGTCCTTCCATTGGTTATAATGACATTGCTGTGTGCTGAGATATCTTTTACAAAACTTATCCTTATCCTTGAAAGTGCTTTGCATCCCCTTTAATTGAAACATGTTTTCATTGTTTTATGGTTGTGGGTTTTTTTCCATTAATTGCCCCTTTAAGTTTCAATGGCAGATACTGCTGCTAAGCTTAGGGGCAAAGAGGAAGGGATGGGGTGGAATCCATTTGTAACTGCACTCTCAGTACATAACTTGTTTCAAAATAAAAGCTAGAAATATATTTAAAATCTACTCTGCATTTATTTTTATAACACTGCTGGAAATAATTTGCACACCACGGGGACCTCTTCTGAGGGAAGCAGGGTGCAGCCGCCATGGAGGCTCCCTGCAGCTGTCTACTCAGTAAGAGTTTTGCTTCTAGGGAATGTACAATTTCTAATTATAAGACAGTCCTTACTTGGCATAATAATGGCAGACTCATCTGCTTGTTCATATAAGCATTTATTGTCCACATCATAATATGATGTGTATTGGGGAAGAGCTGCCTAAAATCATTATGGAAACTTCATTAATAGCTCACTATAGTCTGGAAATTAAATGTCTCCCTGAAAATGCTAGTCTTAGTCTGTGATTAAGATTAGTAAGAAAAGAAACAGGTAGCTTGTTTTCTTCCACTTTTTCATTTGCACTTATGCTTGCAGTTTGTGGGTAATCAGTGAAGCTGTTCAGACTGTTAGGTCCTGGTCCTTTGATTTACTCTAATCAGGAGGATAACTGCCACTATGGGAAGCCCTACTGAAATTGTTGGGGATCTGCACAAATCACACTGTCATTTCTTGATTTTTGTTTAAAAAATCATAAATTATTTAATTTCTTGCTTTGGTCTTTTTTTCCCCCAGATGATAATTTTACTGGGAAAGTGAAATTGCTGTGTATTTATCAGATTTGCAACAAGAACGAAGTATATTTACTCATTGTGGTACAGATCCTAAAAAGAATCCCTAAGGTGGAAATTAAATGACCTTCAGGCATCTAAAACTCACATTTTAATACAAAAACAACTGGCTAGTGCCTACCTAACTCTCAAAGTACCTAAGCTTTCAAGGAGTCTCTCCTTCTGACACCAAAAGCCCCCAGTTTCCTGCAGTACCATATACAAATGGTTTTATGAGTACTCCGCTTTAGGAAGTTCAGTGCCACCACATAGCTCAAACCTTCTTGGAATCCAGAACATAAATTAAGACTATGGCCTGGCAGGCATATTCCACAGGGTCAGACTCCACATAAGAGATAGCTGTAGCAGATTTTTTCAAAAAACTTCTGGCGGTGGGGCATATGGCTGCTCCCATCTGCATGCCTGTACAGTCCCTAGTGACTAAGGGCTCCCATGAGTGTGCTGCATACTCCTGTCTGCTGCTCCCTGCTTTCTGCAATATTTTGGCTTTGTGTAGCCAATCTTCAGTTTAATGACTCTTCTTCAGAGGCAGGTTCACAAGACCTTCTTCCAGTGGCTATGGGAATCTTTGTATCTTTCTACACTGATGCTCATTTTCAGTGGGTTAGCACAATGCAGTTGTAGCCCTTTGGAGAAGGAATGCCTTGAGAATTGCTTGATGCAGCTTGAATCTCATCTGTCTGCATGAAGGCATCTTGCTTCCCAGGCTAGTGCTCTCATCACATACACAGGTTATGTACAAGGCATATCTATTCGTCTCTCCTCGTCTCTTTCTAGGTATCTTTAGTTATGACATCAACTGTCTGAGTTGCTTCCCATATATGTAGATCTCTAAGCACTACAGGGGTACAGGGGCTCCCAGGCTTAGCATTTTCTGTTTGCTATCTTTATTTGCTGTCCGCTCTGAGAAGGGAATCTGGCCCTTTGAAATATTCATGAGATTATTTTCTTAATAACAGGCATGATACAATCCTTCGATTCCACTAGGAATTATATGTGTGTGTGATAGGGTGGTTGAATGCATTCCTTATGTGTGTAAAAACCCTTCAGGGATTCATGGCAGTTTTGAAACTTTAAAGCTCAGAGGAGTGGGAAGGCATTACAAACGCACCGAGCAATTGATTTTGCTGGTATCTCATATCAGAAGAGACTAATGTGGAGCCAATCTTTTCTACATAGCTGTACAACAGCTGGAGTAATTTGTGCTAAGTAAAGGCCAGCCGGAGCCACAGCTGAGGGGCTTCAAATACTTAAGAAAGTGCGGGACCTTGTGCTGAGATCCTTTTTGATCAGAATAACTTGACAGTCATGCAAAAAGGTGAGCTCATATGGGTCCTTGCCCTCACTTTTTATATGCCTTAAATGGATAATGTCAATTGCTTTACCCCTTGTAAAATTGGCTGGTGCCATACAAGTTAGCAAGACTCTACTTGGCCACAGTCCAGTCAAAATGATTGCCTCCTTTGAACCGTGGCAAAACTCTGGCCTTACTGAAATTGCTCAATTTTTCCACAGACACCACTGGAAAAAAGATTCACATTTTTCACTTTTTATAAAGCGTTCTGAAAAGCTTTCTCTCATTGGTTGTAATGTGTTAGGAATATTCTGTTGTACAAAGATGAATTTTATAATTATATAGTTGACAAAGAGTATTAGATTTTCTACTTCCAATAGTCTATTTTTATTTTTCTGGATGTCTTGTATTGTTTCATTAAGGTCTCTTGATTGACTACTGAACTTGAGGAAAGGAGTTGGTCTGCTAGACAGAGCTTAAGTCAGGAAGGGCTAGATAAGCCTAATATAAAACATTTCACAGATAGGTCACTTGTTCTTGTGCAGACCGTGGGAGTGCTGTAAGTTTTTCTAACAATGCATAGTAAAAAGTGAAATTACCAGTCTATTGTTTTGCCCGTGCTTATATGGCATTTCAAAGCAATTCAGGAAAAGCTGTCTTTTCCTTAGGCAAACAGAGCTCTTAGCGTACTGTATTTTAGGTTCAGGCAGCAGAGGTCTAAAAGAGAGATCATTGTTATAATGAATTTGTTCTCCAGCTGCCTTCAAGCTGAAAGTCATATATGAGGCAACAATTTTGAATGCTGTGTTCAGTTTTGGGCTACATGAAGGACATTGAGTTGCTGGAGTGTGTCCAAAGAAGGGCAACGAAGCTGGTGAAGGATCTAGAGCATAAGTCTTATGAGGAGCGGCTGAGGGTTGTTCAGTCTGGAGAAGAGAAGGCTGAGAGGAGACCTTATCATTCTACCTGAAAGGGGGTTGTGGTGAGGTGGGTGTTGGTCTCTTCTCCCAAGTAACTAGCAATAGAACAAGAGGAAATGGACTCAGGTTTCTTCACCGAGAGGGTGGTCAAGCATTGGAACAGGCTGCCCAGGGACGTGGTGGAGTCACCATCTCTGGAAGTATTCAAAAAACGCGTGGACATGGCACTTCAGGACATGGTTTAGTGGGCATGGTGGTGTTGGGTTGATGGTTGGACTTGATGATCTTCAAGGTCTTTTTCAACCTTAATGATTCTGTGATTCTGTGAATTTTGCCTGGAGAGAAGCTGGTGTGGCAAATGAACAGACTTGGTCTCCACATGATAATCATTTTTTCCTAATTATTAGATGTATTTACTTAAAACTCAGGAGAGCCTTGTTGTGCTCGTTTCCACACCTACAACGTGAGCATAATGATATCGTCTTACGAAGTTCATTGTGACTCACTGAGGAATATCACTATAAAGCCATAGGAATTATTATTAATTTATTGTATTTATTCTGCATTAGAATTCCCATTTGTAGTTTGAGATATGGTCTGTACTTTGGAAACAGGCCAGTATCAAAGCTTATAATTTTCTTCCTGCTGTTGTACTCTGACTAGATCTAGTTTTTATTTCCATATTGAACCTCAAACCTGAAACAATTTCAGGCTTCACAGTGTTGAGTTTTCTGAGTCACTTAACAGTCTGTGAGAATTTTTTGGTTTTGTTTGCATAGTCTCAGTTAAAATAACCCTTCTATGCTATTATAGAAGAGTTAGTGAAGTAATCCAACTGAAACGTCAGTTTCTTAATGCTCTGAGATAGTTTTGCTTGACAAACATGCTCTTGCAAATGGTTCCGATAAGCTGAATGTGTTGATGTGCTGCTCGATGCACACAGATCAGTAGGCAGCAGCTGTAACTGTGCCTTCATTTTTTTAAAGTGTGAAGAATTTATGTGTTATAAAGGGAAATATGCCTGAAAATCATAACTGTCATTTCAGATTTGATATCACCCTCAGAATCTTAAATGAAGTGGTCCCTGCAAAGTTTGAATACTGAAAACTTTTATTTTAGAGGCATATATGTGCTTCTGTAATTAAAAGCCTGCCAAACTTTCTCAGAATGCCTGTTTGTGAAAAGGCGGAATTTGGATACCAAGAAATGTTTCCGAGCTGAAATATAGCACATAATCTTATTCCAGAAACAATTTATTCTAAAATTGAATTGAATGTATTTTTGTCAAGTTATGATGTAGGAGTTTAGATTGCATTTCTGTGCTGCTAGAACAAGATCACTAAAAAATGCTATAGATATTTTCCACACAGTATTATGCTTCTTTTTTTGGCACACTATATCATAACTGCCCATCATGTGGTAAGATGATGTATAAAAGTTATGTATACTTTAATGACTAATGTTACACTGAAAACTTGTACCAAAAAGGGTTGTTAAGAGAAATGACACTTCAGGGGTCTTGCAGCTTAGCACGTTCCTTTGATTTCTTAACTATTTTTTCTCAACTCCTGAGTTTTACCTTTTTTCTTTTTTTGATTCTCCTCCCCATCCCGCTGGGTGGGAGCAGGCAGGGAAGGAGTGAGTGAGTGACTGTGTGGTGCTTAGTTTCAGTCTGGGGTTAAACCACAACACAGAGTAACACAGGCCACACAATACAGTTAAATGTGCTAATATAATCAAATTAAAATCTTCCTTTTCCTCAATATTTATAACTAACTGAATAAAAGGAATTAGGGATAAAATTTAGGAATGAAGAACATTATAGCAGAAAATGAAATGGTATGTTGCACCACCAAAAAAGAAAAGAAGGAACAAAGAAGAAACCGACTTTATCCCAAGCATCCAAAAGCAAAGAAATTCAGTATATAGATTGTCTGTCAGGTATTGCATTGACCAAATCTCGTCTACAACATATAGGAATAAGACTGTAATTATCAGGGTTCATTTAACTTCACAGTCTACAGGACCGTGTTAACAAGACAAATCCCTACATAGAAGGGACAGCAGTAAAGGCTTTCACATATACAGAATAGTATTTTATTGCAGCCAAAGATTAATCAGCAGTAAGATGGAGAGCGACTGATGATTTAATTTTCAGCTTTTCTTTGAAATGACTCAATGGGATGCACCAACCTGTAAGGTAGTTCCTTTGGAAAGAACCTTAACGTAATCCAGGAGGCATTTTGTAGTAATTTGCACTGCTATGACAATGCCTAGATTAAGCCATCCTGGTGCCAAACCTGTTCGAGTCTCAGGACAGAGGCAGGTAGAACTGCAAAGCCAGTGGGAAGTTTTAAGCTTGCGTTTGTGGTGCTAGAGATGCCTTTGCATGTAATAATGGACTTGCCTGTCTGGCTTTTATATGTTTAGACCAAGTATTTTAGCTTTTGAGACAGATGGTAAAATCATTAATGAATTGCAACAGTTGTGAGAAGTGTAGGGAGAGGCGGCAGCTAAAATTGCTGCATCCCAAGATCGTTTCTAGGTTTATGAATGCTAACCCACACTTTTAACTGCACTGATAGATAAACAGGGTCTCAAGGATAACACAGAATGAAAATAGCATGCACTTACTTCAGATTAATCTACTGCTATGTATAAGAATCATGGATGGTTTCGGCACATTTTAGCTTCTGAACAATCTTCAAAAACTGGCCTACACATGGTAAATTATAATAGCCTGATATAGTAGAGTAGGTGAGCAATTCTTGGAAAATAATCAGCTCTCGGGAAAACTCACACAGTAGAATTACTGAATGTAACAAAACCTGGGTTTGTGGGAACGTGTATTAACATAAATAGATGAAGAGCAACAATTTCTTTCCTGAATACGTACATTCTTCAAGCAGTAACATCATTTGTTTCAAAAACAGCAGGTCTGATTTATTTACTACTGTACATCTAATCCCTTATGACTACAGTCAATGTTTAGGAATAGTATATTTTTAGGCAATCTACCTTATCTTTCAACAATGTGTATTTTTATCTTTTCTACATTTGCATAGCAATGTATAGGAATACCTGAACCTCTGGCTGTATTCACCTGCTTGGAAAATTGGTTAAAAAAGCAATTGGCAGGTATTCCCAAAGGTTAACTTTAGGGGCACTGGTGGATGAAAAGCTGGACATGAGACAATAATGTGCGCTTGTAGCCCAGAAGGTCAACGGTATCCTGGGCTGCATCCAAAGCAGTGTGGCCAGGAGGTCAAGGGAGGTGATTCTGCCCCTCTACTCCACTCTGGTGAATCCCCACCTGGAGTCCTGTGTCCAGCTCTGGAGCCCTCAGCACAGGAAAGACATGGACCTATTGGAGTGGGTCCAGAGGAGGGCCACAAAAGTGGTCAGGGGGATGGAACATCTCTCCTCTGAAGACACGCTGAGAGTTGGGGTTGTTCAGCCTGGAGAAGAGAAGGCTCCAGGGAGACCTTATTGCATCCTTCCAGTACTTAAAGGGGGCCTGTAAGAAAGATGGGGACAGACTTTTTAGCAGAGCCTGTTGCAATAGGACAAGGGGTAATTCTTTTAAACTAAAAGAAGGTAGATTTTGACTAGATCTAAGGAAGAAATTTTTCACAGTGACTGTGGTGAATCACTGGCACAGGTTGCCCAGAGAGGTGGTAGATGCCCCATCCCTGGCAACATTGAAGGTCAGGTTGGACGGGACTCTGAGCAACCTGCTCTAGTTGAAGATGTCCCTGCTCATTGCAGGGGGTTTGGACTAGATGGCCTTTAAAGGTCCCTTCCAACCTGAAGATTCTGTGATTCTGTGATACTATGATTCTATGATTCTGTGACAACATGAAAGTGGGTGACATGGAGTCATGCAATTTGTTAGGCTGAGGTTTGTTAAGTCTAGAGATGCCGGTCATCTTTAAGAAATTTTTCTTCATACACTGATTATTACACTGTATGAAAAAGGATCAATAAAAAAATGGTCAGGCACAGCAAAAAAGCTGTGGATTGCATGCCTTTTGCATCAAAAGTAACAAATAGAAAAAGTAAAGGTGACTTCTATTTAGTACTTGGTATTTGTGAAATAGGAAGTGCCATTTAATTTTTAGGTGGAACAGCATTTCCAAATTATCCTAAAATTAGTGCCTCCTTGCGGAGATGAGGAGCACTGTTAAACAGAGAACTCCCTGATGCAGGAGATGTGATAGCTGCCTTGCTGTGCAGTCTACTCTGCCAAAAGTTGAGGCTTCCTCAGCTGAGGAACATTGAGGGCCTGCACTGGATCCTCTGGATGGTGCCAGCCTTTCTACAGTCTTTAATGTCTTAGCTCTTATCAGTCCTTTAAAAATGTTATGACTTCTGTAGATATCAAGGTTAGTGACCTATTTGATGCAATTTTTTTTTGGAGCGGGGGATGTATGAATTTTAGGGTGTGGTGATGACTTAGTAAAAAAATAGTAAATCACCTGAAAATCCGAAGCTTTTTTTAGTACATGCCTGTACAAGCCTTTCTTTGATCTTCAGTTGGAAAAGTTACAAAATTCTAGGAACTGTATCCTCATCATTTGTTCCAATTAGGTGTAAAAGTCTGAGTCTGCTTGATCATTGTTATTGTTGTCATAGAAATAGTGTTCTGATCCTTTTTAACCTGACTTAACATCTCTTTCTGAAGGCTTATTTCTCAAGATAATTTTCAAGTTGAACTTCATTTTCCCCTTGGGCAAATCTATGATGGTACCAAGTGACTACTGATTGGATAACTGAGTTTTCCTTACTTCAGTCTGCTTCTAAGGAGAGTAAGGACTCTTCCAAAATAACATACACAGCCAGCGTGGATTCTTCTATAATTCATAGAACAGTATAAAGTGCAAGAAGAGTATATCAAGGACACTTCATTTCAGAGGAAATATTCATACACTACCTGCAGAAACACAGTTCCAGCATCAATCTTTAAGTATAAGCACTTATATTTTTCTCAGTTTTTCGTGGGTTTTTTCTATTTCAAGTTGAAAATAGAAACCTCTAGTTTACTTAAACCTAGCAAATATTGTGAGAAATGGAATTTATAGTCCCTATTACCTTAATATAACCACACACAACAATTATAACTATAAATTACTACCAAAATTACATATTAATTAACCTGAAAATTAACTAGGAAGTTGACAGTGACTTTATCATGTACCTAAAAATGAAATAAAACCATATCTTTATTAGCCATGCTTTTTTCATTAAAAAATCAGCCATTTCTTATGTTGGAACAGTTCTTGATAAATTTTGTGTATGATACTTTTCTACTGTCTATGTATGCTGGCATATAGCATTAGTATGCAGACTGGACACACAGGTTCCTCTAAAAGCAGATGAAACCCAAACTTTCCCTGGGACACGCTTCTGATATTTTCCAGCAATTATTTCTGCATCCCATGATTGCATCTCTGGCATTGAATCCTCAATATATTTTTATTCTTCACTGGCTGCAGATTGCTCAGGCTTCACACAAAAGATCCAATCTTAAAGTACTTTTAGATGAAGTTCTTTTGACTGTGAGTAGTATAGAGTGACTGACTCATTTCAGATGTGGTCCCATAGAGAAAACATGGCATATCTACTGCATTGGAAGTGGCATCTAAAAAAGAAAACCTGGGAACTGAGGTCAAATTGGCAGTTTTTTAAAAAGAGAAAATTGGGGTGTGATTTAATGATGGCCAAGAAATCTTCATTTTTAATTCATTGTGTTTTAATTCTTAAATATTTTTAATCTAGCTTTGCATCACTGATTCTTTCATTTTGTTTTCAAATTTTTTTTTGGTGGCAGTATGTTGCAATGGTTAGAACAGAGGCAGTATACAATGATGCCTTTGTGATGGCTGAGATGAGGTGATTTCTTCAACTTAGCTTAGCAGCTTCCTGAACAAGGCATTTTAAAGCAACAAAACTAGATATAACAAATGTGTTATTTAGACAGGTTCTGCTACATTTTATCTGAGTACCCGAAGGGACTTTGTCTCCACTATTCTCATATTCCCTCAATCCCAGAGCTGTCATGTAATATAATGGTATTTAACGAATTGCATTTGGAAACCGATTGTACTCAAGGTCACTAAGGTTTCAAACCCCGTAACCTACGCTCAGTAATCCACCTGCAGTTATTACTCCTCTACTTTAACATTGCAGAATAAAAAGAAAGGTGTATGAGAATTTTCTGAGAAAAAACACACAAATTATTAATGAAACTGGGAAAAGCAGTATTGGTTACTGTATACTGGTCCTGGGCCAGTGAAGTCCAAAGGGAGCTATGCTGTTGTCTTCTCTAAATTTAGTATAAAGTCATTTAGGAAACTAATTTAATATCAGTTATGTCTTGCATTTATTTTGAGCATATCTTTTGAACAGATGGATTTTAATGGAGAACTTTATATGATTTTTAAGTCAATATAAAGGTCCAGATTCTTTTAATCTAATTGTAGGCCTTGAACAGACACCCAAATTAATAGCACAGTTGCCCAGCCTCCCTCTACAGTCAATGGAGGGAAATGGGGAAGACTGATAGAGCTTACTACAGGTCTACATCACTATGTCAAGGTCCTCTCTTTGCACTGGTTGTCCACACAGCTTAGCATGATTTTCAGTTTAGGTTATTGGGTTAGGTAGGAGATTCCAAGTTTGCTGTGATTCTCACAGGATTTCAAGAGTATGTTGAGAGAGGGCCTAATAAACAAACAGTTCAGTCTTCTTTTAGCCTCAAGTCTTATATCTAGATGTTTTATCACACTCAGTTTTTTAAATTCAGTTTCCTAAAGTTAATATGTATTTTAAACTTCTGCAAATAATGTAAAACTTTGATTAGTAATCACTGCTCTCTCACATTTGTATTTTGGACATCAGAACACTGCAGCACAAAGTATTAATTGCCGAGTTAAATCAGTCTTTTTCTTATGTCTCACTTCAAGACTTGAAGTATGTGAATTTTGGGTTATCAAAAACCCTAAGGTATTTGATTTATTATATTCCTCCAGCATGTAGGCACCTCTTTTTTGGGTCAAGGAGATGTTCATGTAGGCAGTCTCTCTAAAGAAGATGAGATTGCAGCATGTATTCTAAATACAGAGAAATTACTTGAAAGTGTTCTCTGGTGATTGCCAGGGAACTTTTCCTCTGTAAAACCAAGCATCCCTGAATTTGGAAAAAATACAACGGTATAAGCCAAGGATAATAGTAAGAAAAATCTTTGAACTTCTCTCTTCATCCACCCAAGGAGCTCTGAACACAGTCTGCATGATTCCTTTTGTGGATGTTTTTCTGTATGCTTCAGTAGACGTTGGATCATACCAATAGTGTTAAATCCAGTGTCCATTGAAACAAATGCAATCATATCGCTTAAATCTAATAAGCTCTGTGTCGGGCTTGTAAATTTTACAGTAGTCTGCACTATATTCTAATAGCTGTCTGAGTCTAATGCCTGTGAGGCAATTGGCTGCTCACTACTCATATCTTGTCTTACATAAATGGACAGGAGACTCAGAAATTTCAGAGGGAACTGAAATTCAGTGTTGCTCTTTGTTTGCATAAGGCTTTGTTCTGTTAGATAAACAAGTCCCTCAGGTCATCAACACTTTTTAATGCTGAAAAGAGTTTTTAGTAACATTCAGATTTCTGTAATAGAAATCAGAATATTTGAGGAGTTGTTTTGTTTTTTTTTCTTGGAAAACCTAGAATTCCACTACGCATTTTCCACTTGAATTTTTTCCTATGAATAAGAATATGTTTACCTAGCACCTCACTGAGTGCCATGGAAAACAGTGCCTGTGTACTAGTGACATTCATAAATCTATGTATTTGCTGCAAGCTCTCATGTTTCTCAGATAAGTCCTGACAAGCTGTGGTATTGTTACATATTATGCCTATTGGAAATGATAGTCCTCACCAAAAGCAAAATTCAGTGCAATACTAGACTGTCATCTACTTATGTCACAGTAATAATACCATTAAGCCTTGCTGTTCACACTGCTCTGTAAATTAGTAGTTGAAACCAGTACGATTCAAGAAGTGTACAATCTTCCATAAATCTGGTTTTGGTTGTTTGTTTGGTTTTTTTTTAATCTCTCATTTTACAGAGGAAATTAAATAAATCTTAGGGTCACATTCAAGTGTCCTTACACATGAAGAATAGCACTGGTTTACAGGAATAGTCCTCTCAAATTTACTGCAACTATCTTTCAAATAAGTTAATAATCAGTTTGAAGAAAGGTTCCAGACTCCAGTCAATGTTCAAATTACATCTGAAACTAAGACATTAAGAAATTCACAGCTCAGGGTGCCTTTTTATATGCAACATGTATCATATTTAAAAATAACAAAGATACATATTATTGGCTCTGGGTAGCTTTGTTTTCTCTAGGAAACACCAATGGCAAGAATTAGTCTCTTAAAAAGCCTTAAACTTTATAACCATAATCAAGAAATCATAAAAAATTTCCAGGTTTTAATTTTTATTTTTCTATCAGTGTCCCTGGTTTGTTTAACAAAGATACTCTTGTTTTTATTTTGATGTTTAATATTAATTTGTTTTATTGTCATCCAACTGACTTTCTGTAGAATAATAAATATTATTAACAAAAATAATTTAGAAGTTTTTGTTAGCGAGCACATTTTTAAATACTCTATGCTTCAAGTGGCTTATTTATGAAAAATAAAGGGCACTTCATAGTTCCGAATATCTATTCTAAAGACAGTTTTTATACCACACTTTGAAGGCTGAGGAGTTTTCAGAACCTTTACTGTAATCCTCAGCCATACTCTTAAAATAGCAAAACAAAACAAAACCTCACACCCAAGCTTCCCCTATGGGTGAGATGTCATAAGAAGCTTGTTGACTCCTGACTGATAGAATGTGACACACTCCAAATTCAAAAAGGATTTTACACAGAAATGCCATAGCTCATCATGTTAGTGTCTCTGTCAGAGAAAAACTAAGGTTTCATGAGCATGTTGGTTACCTTTTCTGTTCGGTTTATGGCTCCCTTACATTGTAACAGTGGCATTTGATAATGGAGAAGTTAGAGGACACAAATGAATTAATTAATGGTTTTCTAATGTCCTGAACTAGGAAGGAAAAGGAAGGGAAAAGTACTTGTGATGGCAGAGATTTTAACTTTTTTTCTTTTTTTCGAGAGAGTCATAAAAATGTCACTATTTAGTGATCCACAGGCCCATGTATCAAGCATAAAATTATCTGACAGGCTGTCATCTGAACACTATTTCTGACATGGCTTTAGGATCCAATCACAACTTATTTATAAGCTATCATTTTTAATTACTTACAAATAGTTCTAATGAGCATGTTTCACAATTTTGATATTTTAAACTCCTTTCAAAAAAACTCATTAAATAGGGATTAATTTTGACATGGTTCTAAGTAATAAATCTCAAATGATAATCATCAAATAGGCTCAACCTTGTTTGCGTGGCAACCATACATTTAAAGTAAGATACAATTTAGCATAATAGAGATTCTGATATCTCTTTCTTAGTAGCTTCATGTCTATGACACTCAACAAAAGGAACATTTTACATGTGTTTTGTACTTATGTAAATGAGTATGTATGATGTACTAAAGAATGGTAAGTGGAGACTGAACTTTTTTTATTGTCATAACTTTGAGAATATGTTGACTTTTAAAAGAATATCTCAATTTCTGTGTATGTATATTTTGATGTACACCCTGTCTAGCATTTTCATCAGCTCAAAGGCTTGGTTTAGCAATTTCACAAATGAATATTAGTGATTAAGAAATATTGATAGTAATGCCATAGTGCAGGGTTATAAGAAATTTAAATAAATGTAGTGTCATAGGGGCTGGGCAAGAGTAAGTTTTACTTAACAGAAATTGAATATATTATAACCTCAATATTTTGAAACCAAAGAAACATTAAAGCTTCTTTAAGCACTAAAGCTAATAACTGAGGCCAGCTGAAAAATTAACCCTGAGAATAAATCACTTTTATTATTTTCTATTTTCTGATATATTTTCTGGATAGTTGCTATAGCATATACAATATATATTCTACAAATTTCACGTTTATTTCATCCCTCTTTTGAGGAGAATCTCAAGTTCTATTTAAAAAGCTTTACTTCCTATGATTGAGAAGATGACCACAGCAATTTGCTTTCATTGCAATCAGACAGGTGAGATGGCTTTCCTGAATCTAGACGAGGTTAAAAAAAGTAACAAGGGAGATAGGACATGCCGCATTAATCTCAATCAAGGTCTAATCTAGGGTGGTGTTCTGTGGCCAGAAAATTAAATATTTCTTCAGGTGCTACAGAATTTAGCTTTTTTGTTGGAGAATTCACCTTTTGGCTGAACGTGAAAATTAATCTGTCTTGGAAATTATTTCTGTATCACTTGTCATCCAGAGTCTGTTTGTGATTATGCCATGCTCTCCAGTCTTCCTCATAAAAGAGTGTTTGGGGATTTATAGTGGATCCCCTTCCCATTGTATAATGGAGCTAGGCAGCAGAGAGTCTGGGAACCAAAGATGGGTGCTGCTCTGCCCAGCAGTGGAGGAGGGTTGGTGGGATCTTCTGCCTGGGGAATGCAACCAGCCAGCAACTAGGAAGCCTTGAAGATGAATAATTGAGACTAGATGGATGTTCCTGCCTTTCTTGGCACATACATGGGAAAGGGTAACAGAACTGCCAGAATGGCATCAGAGAAGTCACTCCTGGAATTGCAGCTAGACTTACCCGGGAGGAAAGCATCAGCATCCTGTGCAGATACAATCTGTACATAAAAAGTTCCTTACACAAACGTGTAGTAGAAAGCTTTGCAATGGCTGTGAATTAATTTCTGCAGAGCTCTGGCAGAGACTATGAAGAAAGGTGATGTAAAGTATTCTGAGATTGCAGAGCACTGTCTTGCTGTAGAACATAACAGGTGCTGCATTGGACTCTGCTGTTGCAATGGATACTAAAGGTTATTCTTGCTCAGTATAAGTTTGCTCTCTTAATATATTAGTACTAACTGAGAATGTTTTCTGGTTGCAGCTAATGTTCACTGAATTTATCTCATTACTGAAGTTTGCTAAGGAAGTCTTTCTTCTAATTTCAAAATGCAGCTTGTTCAAGCAACTCTAAACTCCCATCCAAAGTTTTGGCACTATCACCATCTTTTTTTTTTTCTTTTTTTTTTTTCCCACAACTGTCTTGAGAATCTGGCCCTGCATTTGCTCAGTTTTCACAAGAACCACATTTTCCCATATCATTAGATACTAACTTCCATTTTCTTACTTTCTGCATTTTGAGTATCATAATTTTGACTCATTATATGTATTTGACTCATGGTTAAAATCACATCCTCATGTCTACAAACATACAGTGTGGTAGCTTCCAGTTTGAGATTGATTCACTCTTTAAATGGGTTAATGGTGCATACCACCAGATGGTGAAACTTCTGATGACAAGGCAACTTCAGATTCACCTCTGGCTCTATGTGACTCCAGACAGCATGAAAACTTAGGTCACTCTAGGAAATTTGGCATAAAGCATGGAAGCCTTTCTTTGCAGGTTTGAGTGTGGGTTTTGTGGGTTCAAGAGTAATAAGCATTAGACTCATTGAACAAGAAAATACACAAAATATTTTGGGAACAGGAATGTAGAGTTCTTACCAAGCTCAGACTGGGTTGTTTAAGCTGTGCAGTAGTGGCAGAACAAAGATGCTACAGGGAGGTTTCCAGACCTCTATTGCAAAGCAGTTGCAATGGCCATCTTTCCATTACCTTTACCTACAGCTGACAGAAATTTAGTACTATAAAGCAAGCTAGAAGAGGAACTATTCTTAATGGTCTCATTAAAATATGGATTGCTTTTTTCATCTGCTTTGAGTGCTACGATCTTGAAGCAGACAGCTCAGTAAATATACAAAACTATATTTCCTCCAGAGCAGACTGATGAAAATGTATCAGATTGTGCTGTCTGCACATTTCACTGCTGCTGTCTCCCCAGCTAATTTTAGAGACAGTACTTGGGTCTCCAGGCGTTGTAGCAGTGGTGATGGATACACAGTCTGCTGCTGACCAAAAATGTGATTTCTGTTCCCCCGCTAAGGTACAAAACAAATGTTGGATTTGCAGCATATTTTGAATGACATTGTGTTATAAAGATAAGCACTTTAAAAGAATTTTAATGATGTTTATTTTCTTACTGGAAGTGAAAGAGCTCCATGTAATGAAGTAGTTTTAGTGGTGTTAAGTTTTACCATTTAGATCTTTCAGATCTTAAATGTGTTAATCCTTTTCCTGTACTGATGACCTGGCAGTCCTGTGTGGTGATATTTTGCTAGAATAGCCTAATAGCTACATATAATCTGAAAAATAGAGTTATTTAAAGAGTTAATAAATCTGGATCATCAGCTCACTGGAAATTGCAATAATTTTATTTTATTTTACCTAATTTTAATAATGTGCTCAAGCGTTTTACTTGAATATTTAAAGTTCAGCACATGCTTTGCTGAACTATGTCTTGATTACGACTATGAGAGAAAATTTTATTAAATTAGTCTTCCACTACTTTCTTGCTCATGCTGTATAGTTTAAGAGCAAGTCTTAATATTTCCTTGGGATAAATGTAACTCTTGATGGTAAAGTAGTGGATTAAATCTAGTTACTGTATTTGGCTAATGAGGAAGGTAACTTTTTATTTTGAAAGGATGCAGTCTGCGACTCAGTTATTTGGTTTATAGTATCCTGTCTTGTTATGTAAGGATACATTAAAAAGGGCTAGAGAGCAAGGGCAAAACTGAAAAAAATAGTGAGTATATGCCAAGAAGAATAACAATGGTCTTGAAGAGAGCAATAGGAGAACTGGCTGTCTACAAACTGGTTTTCCTGTGTCCTAGTGCATCTGAGACATCTGTGTGCCTTTGGAAGATATAGCACAAGGCTTGGAAGAAGCCTGTGCCCTTCTGAATGAGGAGGCACAGTAGCCAGCAGAGGGTTCTTGGGACACCTCAAATGGCAGAAGACACTTCTGTTTAGGCCAATTAACTGGACCTCTAATGTAGTGGTCAGGAAGCTCATATGTGGGCTTCTCCCGTCCTTCCTAATTTTTATGATGTCCCCGTAACTAAGGGGAGCTGCATCACCGTGATTCTGGTCCCCTGCCCCTCCTCTGGATCAGTCTACCAGGTGCGCGGGCCAGGCCTGGTGACTTGATCCATCATAATCACTTCCCTATAAAGTTGCCTTCTCCATAAGCATGCATGTGTCCTCACTGAGGGAGATTTTGGTGGAAAATTAAACAATCATCTCACGTGTGAGATGTGCAATCCTTGTACACTCAGGGTTGCATAGAAGAACTGCAACAGTATTTGATTAAGGTTATGAATCTTATTATACTTCTGATTTATTTTTGTGAAGCTTTTTTCCTCAGCAAAACCTGTTATGCCATTATCTTAAACTGATCAGGAGTGAACTAAAGAAAAAAAAAATAATATGAAGAGGATTAGTTATTTAGGATGTGGAAATTTTTTTCATAAGTATCTAGTGTCAATTATTTAATCATAATTTCTGTTACAAGGTGAAAGGATAGCTATATGATTTGAATCATACCAAGAAGCCTTATATTTTGACATATGTCACAGTATCATAAACACACAGAATGCTAAATAACATTTGGGAAAAAAGAATGTTTTGGAGATCAAAATATACAAATCGTTGTATATATTTAAAGTATTTATGTGGGTTTTTTTCCAGTAAATCAACTTGAGGAGATTACGTATACACAAATATCTTGACGAAATTTACCATTTTAGATGAGCTCTAGCCATCCTCACACAAAGACCTCTATTAAAAAATCTTTCATAATTTTAATAACATATCATGCAGCTATTTAATGACATTTTGATATCCTAGCTGTTCATTGAATATTTACTCCCCATTGCTTTTCATAGCTCATATTGCCAACAGCATGTTTTCTGTAAGACAAACTGTTTCTGTATGCCATTTTAGAAGAAAATATAAGCAAGCCTCACAGTAGGATTTTTTGAAATATTTCATTAAGTGGAATAGTCTAGTGAACAGTCATCTTTTTAAGGTAAGAAAAAATAAAAACTATTTTATTAACAGTATTGCAACAACCTCATTTGTACTAGACTAAAACTATTAAAATGTGTGATATAAAATGGAGAAGCTATGAGTAAGCTGGCAAATCTATTTCCTGGACATGCAAGCTGTTGTCACTGAAAGTTTCTGAACAGTTCTCCTAGCTTTAAAAAGGCTTGCCTTGCCCGGTAATTATTGTAATATTATAAGGTGTTGTACCATTTTGTTTTAATTAAGAGGTATTTTCTCACCTATTCCCTTGAATTAACTTTTCTGGCTGCTGCCAGCCTTCTGTACTTTGTCTTTTTTTTTTTCTCTTACCACAGCATTTGACAAATACTGCAATGTGATCTTGACTGACTGCTAGGTATCTGCTAAATGAAATTTAAGCTAATGAATTTTCCCAAATGCCTGGGGGTCTGCTGCTCCCAGTGCCGTCTGATCATGATGCTCACTGATGGAGCCACTCAGGCTGGAGCTGCCCCTAACAGAACAGTCAAGGATGTCATGGATTTTCTCCATGACATTCCCTTAGTGTCGCTATTTCTCTGAGTTCATAATAGCCCTGAATTTTGACCTATGAGATCAGGTAGTTTTCTGAGCTTTTGGAGGAAGTATGAAGAATAGAAATTAGATGCAAGAGGTAACTAGTACGTGGGTGTTTCCACATCACTTGTCTTGAAGAAGAATTTGAGTGTACCTAGAAGTTGAAGCCTGCTGTTTCCTTCTGACGGTAGGACTCCTTTCTTTCCTTTTATTTACCCCGAATGAGTCTGAAATGTCATCTCTCCCGGCTTGTGTGCATTTGATCCTCAGCACAGTCATGCTTCCAGAAACTTGGTGGAGTTTGATCTGTCATCTTAGCTCGTTTGCTCAGCTTTGCAATACTAGCCGCTCGTCACCGGGGCCTGCTTTACCCCAGTATGTCTGGACGCAGAGCAGGAATGCACCAGGGCTCTGCCCCATATTGCACCACAGTAAATCTCCACGGCCAAAGAGGTGCCGGGATGCCTCTGTCTGGCTCTCTGGAAGCACAGAGCACCACAGAGAAGGGGTGAAGGAGCACAGGGCATGGTTTTGTCTGCTTGAGCACCAGCCTGCAGGGCTGAATGGGGTCTGCGGAGGAGGAGCGCAGTAGGAGGACGGGTGCCGTCCCTGGGTAGTGTGCAAGCTCCTGGAGCCTCCTTCCCTTGTGCCCACTGCACCGTACTGCTGCGTTTGCCAAAGCTTTAGAAGGAAATTCTAAATCAGTGACACGCGACGGAACAAAACTGGAATCAACTTAATTTGTAATGTACAGCATTTCTGCATGGTGTCATAAGCATTCAGTCAAGAAGGACAATGCACGTAATCAATGTCAGTGTGGTAAGCTGAAAAATGTCACTAAACCTGACTTTCTTCTGACTCTGTTGGCATTGACATAATACGTTGCTGAAGAGGAATTCACACTGAAGTCGTTTATGTATTCCTGAATAATTAATATGCATGGATTTGGGATATAGCTAATGCTTTCTAGGTGAAGATAACAAATGTGTTTTAATAATTGTTTCCTGCCACTTGATTTTTCAGTTCTTAAAATATTGAATTGTAAATGTATTACTGCTTTTTAATGTAAGGCTCTTTCGTGAAAGCTATTAGTACATTTTGTTCTTCTCTTGAGTTACATGACTTAGTGACAATCCTATCTAGTCTGGGAATTTTGTGCATCACCCAGTGAAATATTAAAAAGCTTTTAACTTTTAAATGATATTTATGTATATGCAGCATGCAAAGCATATCACACTGTGCACTAAGCAAATTCTTTTGACATTTTTATTACTAGAAACGTAAAATAAATAATAGATTGATTTGTAAGTCTTTTTGTAGACCTGTTTAGCATAATGGTTCTGTTAATCATAAACAAGAAAGAATAATTTCTAAGTATGGTATACTTACTGAAGATAAAAGCGTAGTAGTACTGTGTTATATTCTGACCTCTATTTTAAAAAGATGTCTTTAGAAAGCACAGAAGAAGAAACTGGGAAGAGATGAAGAAGTTGATTAGCTATAGTGTCCCTTTCAATAATATATCCTTGATAATTCCAATAAAATTCATTGTGGTAGAATTCAGCTTATAGAATACTTGTACCAAGCCTGTTACTGTGTTTAATTTAGTCAATGGCATTGACAGCTGATTTATTCATGAATTGAATAAAAAATACACTGTTTTATACTGAATTCCTTTAAATCTGCACTATTTTTATGAATGTAAGTTATGGTTCAATGTTAACTAGTCTCTGTCTGCACATCTAACTGTAGAAAAGTCTTATTTTGGTATGTGAAATATCTTCTATTTTCAGTGACTCTTTCTTTCCTTTACCTCTTTTGTAACTTCAGGTTTAACATAGGCATGTAGACATGATAGTACAAATGAGAATGCAACCCAGTTATTTTGATCTTTAGTACATTACATTCTTTCAATTCAGTCAATAACCTGAGCTTTTATTACAACGCATTGACTGTGCTCACCTCTTCTATATATGAATAGCTTAAATTGCAAAACCATGTTGGATTAGAGCAGTCACAATTGTTACACTAATTGCAGACAGCTACCTTGTGCTAATATGCAAATTTTATTCATTCTAGGAATCATTCATTGCATTTGAAATATAGTTCTCTCTTTTATATCTTATTTTCTTATTATATCTGTGCATACATGCGTAGTATACATGCATCACTTTTGAGTATCTATTTTCACTGTCTAAAACTATCTTAAAATAAAATAATTAATTTATATATTTTCAGATTTTTTATAATATATTTTCTCTGTAAATGAGCGCTTCTGAATTTGAAAACTTTAATAAGGTCCTTTACTGATTGTACGGTAGCTCTGTGAAAGAAAACACATATGGAATGTTTTATCCGTAGCTGGAACTGCTGCTTTCGCTATCAAACTAACGGAAACATAATGGAACACTTACTAACAAAATTAATGGCCTGCATTCTTTCCTTTGTCACTAGATCTGTATGGCTCCATTAGGTCTGATTTGTTCAAGGACGAGAGGAAAGAATGATGAAGACACTAGTATTTTGTTATGTAGTTGAAAGGAATCTATCACTTTTTTTTGTATTCATGAGCTAGTTAGCATCTTGTTATGCTCACCTTCAGTGAGCTGTTATGAGTTAAAGAGCGCCTGTTATGGTATGGTTTTATTTACAAAACAATCTATTGTGTTATTCTTACATTCATAAAAGAAGGTCGTCAAGGATATTTGTTTCTTCTGCCATTGTTCATTATCCCAGATACTTCTACTAGAGGAAGTGGTTTCTCTGGGATTTTACTGTAATCCACAGGATTTTATTTTTATTGAGCCATTTTCCTGCTACTGCACTTGATGGTAGTTGTTTCAAAGTTCAACCATGTACAGAAAATGAAAGGTAATAGCAATCATGTTTACTTTCTATTAAAGTATGGATTTTCTGAAGAGACTAATTTACTGGGAGAATTCTCTACGAGACCATTTTACACCTACAATCTAATATCAAAATCCAGTGCAACAACCTTTCTTAAAGACAAGCAATCTACTTTGACACAGATAGCTATCCCACAGTATATGTTTTCCTTAGTATCATAGCTGAAATGCTGCATAGTTGCCTAAGTTTTTCTACCCTGAGGTTTTCTTTGAGATTTTTGGGACTGAAATATTCTAGAGCTTGTTACTCTCTCATTAGCCTGGACCCTTTATACACAGCTTTCAACCTCCATGCAAATTTGGCATTCCCAATCTTCCAGAATTTCAGTGCAGCCAAACTACAGCTAATTGGCTAATAGGATATAGGTAGCAGGGCTCTGAGCTACTAGGTCTGGAAAAATTCAATAAAATATGTATCTGCTCAAATGGTACCGTCTATAAATCACCTAGGATTTCTCCACCTTAGAGGAATTTTCACTTAATGTGTAATGGCACCTTTCAGAACCTCTGTGGGGAGTAGCTAGAATCCAACCAGCAAAATATAGTCTGAACAGAGCTCTACTGCTACAGAATTACTCCCTGCCATCCACAATGGCTTTGTGTTATGAAACAGAAAATTTTGCATCTACCCATCCCCAATGACTTTTGGTTATTAAACAGAAAATTTGAGAAGAAAATTTTGAATACAGCTGATATTCCATAGTGCTGAGCATGTGAAAGGCTGTATATAAAGTTTCTTTACTAACCTGCGTATGAACAAAAAAAAATTAATAAGATTATATTACTTCAGAGAATAGAAAGCATAATTTGAAACACTGTGATTGTTCATATTGTTTCATCTCTTTTTGGTTTGAGATCATTTTAATTTTTTTGTCTTTGCATGTTTATTAGTGGCCATGGCATTTGGATGTCCTGTACAATATTGCTAGAATATAACTCAGCTTAAGAGACTAGAGAGGGTTTATATAGTCTTAATTAGAAAACCACCAGTAACGTAATTGTACAGTCAAAACTTTGTTGTGAACAAAAAGACGATCACACCTTACACAGAAAGCCACCAATTCATAGTTAGTTGTATAAAAAACGTAACTCTTTATTGTATTTTACTTAGACTATTAATATGGTTAGTCCAGTTACAATGATATAGACATTCACACTCCAAATTGTCAAATTAATGCACAGTAAGTCTCAGTAAAAGTATAGTTAAAAAATGTCACACAAACACTTTCAAGTATCTACTATTTTTCTCAGTGTTTATGCTGCCCCTTTAGGTGCTAAGGTCGGCAGCACCTGTCCTCCTCAAAAAGAAGGGAAAAGGGTGGTTTAGTGAGTTGTTGGCACCCTGAATTCTTCACCAGGAAGATGTGATGTTGATGGTTTCTTTTTCCGCATTCTCAGTTCCAGCTGGGGCTAATTCAATACATTTTCTAACATTGCTTTTTGCTTTGTTCTTTCTTCATTGATTGGCAACATCACTTCTTATCTGTATTTATTATATATTTTGTTTTACATATGTTAGTACATTCCTTGTTTTTCCAAATGTTTTTTCTCTTTGTTAGCCTTAAAACTTCTTGTCCAACTCCCCATCCAGGTTTGTTTTTTTGATGACCATTGCTAAATTGCTTATAGGCCTGCAGTCTTTATTGTCCCATTTCTATAGTCTTATAAACCACATTATTGTTTTAAAGTCATAAATATTTAATTCAACACAGAATAATTACTTTTTACTGTATATGTAAAACCAAGATTATGCAAATATAAACAAATGTAAGTGATATAAGCAAAACTGTAACAAAATGGGCAATAGTCACCTGATCATTAGGAAAATTGTTGCAGCTAAACAAGCTAAATCAAGGCTCCATGCAAGCAAGGAAAGTTCAAACAAAGCCTGAGAAATTAATCTGGAGGCCTTGCAGAGATGGAACAAAGTCTACAGCTTGCTACAAGCAATGGCAATACTGGCTTACAGGGCTACAATAACAGCTGGACAAACATTCTTGTATTGGTTTTTGTCTCTTTGTCTTATTATTACTTCTAATTAGCAAATTGACTAGTTAGAAAGTCTAGCTTTAGAAAAGGTTGTAAGAGGCTTGGGTTTTTTTGTTATGCATTTCTTTTTCTCACGTTGTTTTCAGTGGTGCTGTACTTCTTGTAAAACAAGAAGTTTTAATGTTCTTACAGAACTTGAAATCTTGGCTTTATAAGCTAGAGCAAAATCACATAGGAGCGTTAATACCTGAATTTAGCAGGTTGGATAGACTTTACATATCCTGAGGAAGTTCAGAGTAGCCTTGTTAGAGTCACACTCTTATCTGGACTTGAAATCCGAACGAAAGACCTGGATTTCCATAGAAATTTTGGTGTGAGCTACTGCATACTACATCTATGCAGGATTCTTGCACAGTCTGAGTGCTCCTTTTACCACTGTGATTTTTAGAAAAGTCATCATGGTAAGAGACAGTGAAGGTGTCAAATGGCAGACAGACAAGAAGTAGTGGAAAGGACAGTCTGTAAATCAATGAATATTTTTAAATCATGCATTTTGGAACCAGGAGAAGTGATAGTAATATAAGTCTCTATACTAATAAAGGTGCATTTATCCCAACCTGTTAGGACAGAATGAGCTAGATAGCTGTAAATACCACTGCAGATAGCACTATCAAGCTTAGCTTATCTTTCCCTAATGCAGTGCCAAAACTAATCAGTCTCCATACAACTAACGTACTAACAACAAGCAGACTCTGAGGAAATATGCTTTTATCACAGTAACAGTGTCAAATTCATTCAAAAATTATTTTATTTTGCAGATAAAATTGCTGTGTTAACAGAATGACTTCTCAGTTGTTCAATTAGATATTCAAAGATTTAAAAAAAAAATTAATGCCTAAACAGCTCAGGTTAGGAATAATATGGATTCAATTCAACAGACCGTCTGTTGTTGCCACAGCAAGAATAATAAATAGATCATAATGTAGAAATAAAAATCAACTATTTGCATTGCTGGCATCTCTTACTCATGTCTGTAAATGAAATATGTTCCTCAAATAATTTGTCCCTGTAAAGCACTGATATTTATTATAGTTAAGACAGTGTTTCAAGGGGATAAACTTATTTTCTTAAGTAAAGAGAGTAAATAATGTCTGTAAGGGAACTGATTGATCTTTTTTAATAGATTATTTCAGAGTTTCACTGTTGCAACAGTAAGTGTAGTCTGTTAGTTCACCCTTGTCCATATCTAACCTTGATGAGTATAAACCCATTAACAAGGGCAGGTTATTCTCAGCGAACAATTCTGTTCTTCCTCAGTGAAATTCATGGCCGCTGTGGTAACTACAGAATAATAATAGGCAATGGACAAAAGTTATTAAGGTTGTTTGCAGCAGTCAAACATCAAGGTGCTTTTAAAGTGAGCCTTTAAGTTATTATACAAGAAGTCGTATAACATCAGTGTAATTTGTTGTCTAGTAAAGACTTTCATAACCCAACAATACCCATTTTTCTTTTTGACACTAGTCATGTTGTCCTGTAAATCAGGTTAATAGGAAGGATATTTCTTTATTAATTTCAAGTCAGATGATGGTCAGTAGAAGTAATCCTCTGGGCAAAATTATTCCCAGACTCGGCTTCAAACAAGTTTTGATTCATTTATTATATTTTCAGTCTGTGTGCAGACCTCCTACTGACATCAGTAACAAGCAAAGCACCGAGGAAAACACAGAGCTTTGAAAATGAGATGTTATTTGTATTTGAGAGGAGTATTTTAACATTTTTCTCTGTACTAATGCTGTTACATTTTATATGCAGTGGTGGGGTTTGCTCTGGTTTTATATTTTGGCACCAGCCTGCAATGTCTGTGCCATCATGCTGTATACTCAGGGAAAAAATCCCTGTGGTAGTATTAGATTTGCAGACCACTTTATGCGGTAATTAAGATAAAGGTTGTTGTGAATTCCGTAAATATCCAACAAACTATGCAGAAGTATGTCAAGACTTTAAAAAAATGTAGCTAAATCCTATCAAAAAGGGGTTGCCACTTAGAAGCCTGTCCTTTGCTTAAATGTAGGAAAAAAGCTGCAATGGGTCTGAGAAACAAGGCATCTCTGAAGGGATCAAGCAAGTGAAACATGATACTAGAGTGCAATTTCGGTGATCTACTTCAGATTCTTTTAGATATTGTGGATTATTGAGTAACCAAATTATATTCAAGTAATTCAGCACCTGCTTCATCAAGCTCCAGAATATAGAATTAGATATAGACCACTTCAGCTTCACTGATTTGATTATGTAGTAGAAAGAGACTGGTGAATTTACATTAATCCTATGAAATTAAATCAAGAAAATTAGCTGAAGATATTCCTAGGGGGCTATTTGGTGTCTATTTGCATAAAATGCTGAATTACCTGCTTACTGAAATCACATTTTTTTTGTGATGAGAAATGGAATGGAACTGAAGAACTGAGTTTACATAAAAATTTAAGCAGGAATGTACAGGTTCAAACCAGAAATGCACTATACTCCTGGCTCTGACAACAGCCAATACCAGATCATTAGAGCATAAGAAAAAAACAAGTATATAATTTTTCCCTCAGTGTTTCCTAATGCGGAGTATAGAGACTACACTGTTACTTTGTTTATGTTCAATTGTGTGTGATGGTATTTGTTTCTATTATTATTTTCTGAACCAGTTTGTTATTCTTTTCTGCTGTCTTCAGTATCCTGCGTAAAATGCTCGTATGATGTACTCTGGAGAAGCATTTCCTTCTTCTTGGCTTTAAAAATTCTTTAAGATGATGTCATCTGATATTTCCTCATTCTTATAAGAAATGATGACATAATAGGTAAATAAAGCCTGTGCATTCTTTATCCATGCCATTCATAATTTTATAGACTTCTGACCCTGTTGTCTCTTTAGGAGTCTTAATTCTTTCATCTTTTCACATACAGAGACATTCCAGCATTTTTAACCAAGTTTTTGTCCTGTTTGTAACTTTTCTACTGGCACTGGATATTTTATAGTTGGTAGGAAGCTTATTACTTACTATTGCCTCCAGAAGAAATCTAAACAAATAATTTAAGATGCAGAAGTCTATCCTGTAGGCTTTTCAAATTAAGTGAGATTAATTCCATACCGAATTATTTAATTTCAATGTTAAGTACAGACATTGAAGGCCTGTCTTGTTATCTTAATGTGAAAATGTAACTGTTCTGTCCTCAGTTATTCTTAGTCTGGCCATTTCATACTATATTTGACAAGATCCTTGTTTGTAATTTTCTTAAGGTTTTTCTAAGCAATTCATTTTTTTGAACTATGTCACCTGTAAGTGATAGTAAGCAATATCAGTATTGACTTTTATTTTGATTTATTGAAGTAAAAGGTTAGTGAAATAAAATTATTCAAGTAAAACAATAGTAAATAATAAGATTGTAAAACTTGTTTACAAAATGTATAAATGAAGTGTAAGTAGTCCTAGAACTTCAAAAATATTTGATCTGTAGGTGTGTTTCAAATAATGCTATCAGGAATACATTTTCATCCTCGGGGAAATATTTACAATTCACAGTAATTTCCATTTTTGGTTGGCAACAAAATGGAATTTTGAAGGACGGTGATAAAAGAAAGCACAACATGTTTAGAAAATCCACTATCCTGGTAGTGGTTAGTGTACATAGTTCAAATGTGAGACACAGGCTCTGTTTAACTTATTCAGAATAGATACTTGAACCTTGTTCTGCTGCACCCAAAATAAGTAACCACCAAAAGCTTTCAGTGGATTGTAGAACGCCTCACCTGTTTTTCTTGAACCTGAAAAAACAATATTAGTTCACATTTGTCACAGCCAGCACATTTCAGCAGGCTGTTCTGAGTCCCATGAAATTTTTTATCAAAAAAAAAAAGAAATTGTCACTGAGCAGTTTTTCTTTTCCTCATATTACATGAATGAGACACTCCTTATGCATGCAGAGTTCTCTGTTTTGTATTCTCTCTTTGCTCTAGCAAATCATCATGTTCTTTGTATTTTCCACATTTTATTTTATTTGCAGTATTTAATAATCTCTCCGGTTTATATTTTGATTACAGGTTTCTCTTGGCCTTCTACATGCTCGAGCTACTCATATCCTCTGGCCTCCGCAACGCTGGCAGAAGTTACAACCAGTGCTACCTCCAGAGCGCAAACCACTCCAGAGAGCGCAAGAGTGATCTAAATGTTCAGATGTAAAAACAATGAAGTGAAGTTCAACCAGGAAGAGCTGCAATGATTATACCATTACCCGTAAGAGCTTTGCCAAGTGTGCTTTAACATCAGGTACCATATTGGCAAATACACGTGGCATCTTCATGTTAAAATGCCACCTTAAGTGTGAAGTATTTTTGGTTTTTTGGTTTTTTTGTTGTTGTTGTTAGGTGGTTGTTTTTTTTTTTTTAATCTAAAACAGTAGTTCATTGTGCATTATTTTGGTTTGAAATAATTGGTTACAGAAGGTTTGAATGTTCATCTTTTCTGGGAGCAGTAAAATGCTTGACTTCTTATATCTGTACCTGTGGTTCTTTGGATAAGAAATTATTACAACCTTCAATAAAATATTTTCATCTTCTACATTTTGCTTGTTTCTTTAGTAACTGAACAGATCCTCTATTATTGGCATTGACGAAAAGAAATTTAAGACATAATATGCTTTGGATTGTCTTATAATTTCTAATACTGAAGAATAGGTACTTCTATAGCTGAAAAGTTAATCATTGTCCTGATGTATTTTTTTTCAAAAAGCTAATGAGATTTTTTAATTTTAATGCAGCTTGTGTTTATTATTAAACTTGGTACATATTACTTATTTTTAATTTCTCTTTCAGGAGTGTTTAATGTTAACATTCCTTGTATATATTGCTGAAGTAGATATTAAATGAAAATATTTAAATTATGTTGCAGTATCTGAAGGCAATGTTTCATTCGTTTCTCAAGTATAGTAAATCATTGTTACTGTTGATTGCCACATTTCTTTGAAATATGTAATTAAGATTATAAATACTATAACATTAGTACTATAAATATATAATGAATACTGCAAATACACTCTGCGAATATGCAGTAAAGCTTCTGCACATATTATAAGTGAAAAGAACTTGAAAAATTACACATTTTCATCTGCAGATTAATATGAGCCAGCTTATTTTCATATTTATTGAATTTTCTTTCAGATAGGATAGTATTTTAAAAATTTAACAAATCACTCAAAACATTTTTAAATATTTCATCTAAAATCAGGCAATTATCAGAACTTCAGACAAGATGAAAGTAAACCACAGAGTCATAGAATAGTTTGGGTTGGAAGGGACCTTTAAAGGTTATCTAGTTCAATCCCCCCTGCAATGAGCAGGGACATCTTCAACTACATCAGGTTGCTCAGAGCCCCGTCCAACTTGACCTTGAATGTTGCCAGGGATGGGGCATCTACCACCTCTCTGGGCAACCTGTGACAGTGATGAAAAATTTCTTCCTTAGATCTAGTCTAAATCTACCCTCTTTTAGTTTAAAACCATTACCCCTTGTCCTATCACTACAGGCCCTGATGAAAAGTCTGTCCCCACATTTCTTATAAGTCCCGTTTACTGGAAGGCTGCAATAAGGTCTCCCCGGAGCCTTCTCTTCTCCAGGCTGAACAACCCCAACTCTCTCAAGTCTTTGAAGTCAAATATATAGGTCTTTGAAATCACACATTTGTCCATCAGTTAAATGATAGGTTCAATCACGTGAAAACCATTACTATGTAACCTTCTTAAATCCTCCAGCTCTGTAGACTCTCTGAATACTTTACTGTCCATATGTGCCATGATCTTTGTTCCAAAATGCTGTTTCATAGGTCTCTGAACTCATCTTAGTTAAAACTAATGCAGTTTGTTTGGGTGTTAATAACATTTAAATTCACAATTATTTTGTTTGGCAAAAGTTGATTGTAAACAGTAGTTTGCAGGGTTTTTTTTTTTTTCAAATTAATTACGAAAACTGAAGTGAGTTCAAGAAATTTACTGCACTTATAATTAATTCTGGTGACAAAGATACAAACACACATCCGTGAAAGGAGAAAGAAGGAGACAAACATAAAAAGAAGTGGAACAGAACCAGATAAGATCAGTATTATTTCTCTCAGCTGTTCAGGTCTTCATTTCACTTCTTTCCACTCGTTCAATCCCTCTGTTCTCCTCCTCTTGAATATCATCTGGGCAGAAGATGTTATATATATTGACAAGCTGGAAAATTTGGTTGGCTGTTCTGATTCACTGATATGTATTCAACAAAACCAGTGCCAGAGAGTTATCAACAAAAACGAAGTCATTTGTTCCTCAGTTATTGTCTTAATTACATTTTTCTATTCGTGTTGTCTAAAGATACAGCCAAATGTGTCTGCATCAGCTACATTTCCAAAAAGATTCTTTGAAGTTCCTCAGGACTGCAGACCTTATTTTCCAGTGGGGAAGAAGGATACAGAGATATGTGAGAATAAAATTACAGATGAGAGAGAACCAAGGGCTATAAGAAAGCTCTTAGGGGGTAACAGATCTTGCAGCCCAACAGAGGTGAAACTGTTGCAGCTCCATGTCCCCAGGACCATCCAGCAGCAAGGCCAAGCGTGCATTCTGCCAGCGCACACACACACACAGAGTATCTTAAGTCTGTATACATATGACTGGCCACACAAGTGAACATAGATAAATCCACTCAGTACTCCCATAAATGTTAATGGCACCAGGGACCTCATCCTGTTCCTCTCGCTGGCTGATCAAGATGAAAATACGTAAGTGGGAAATATATAAAAATATATACAGCGTGGATGCCTCCAGCATCAGGTACTTATTGTGTCAAGTATACAGGATCCTAGTCTCCCCATTTACTGGCACCTGGACAAACAAACCCCCAGCCACCCTCCCATGGACCCCTCCAGTAACTGGCCTTAGACACCCAGTCCATCCTGGTCCATCTTTTAGCTGGACCTGGATCCTCACTCTCCCCATGCACACATGTACACACATAAATGGGTCTCCCAATTGAACTGCACTTTTGGCAGCTGCCTGGGGCTCCACGGTGCCTCTGTTAGCCAAATCCATCTGTGGTCTTACCTCTAGGGACACTCTCACCCCAGCCTCCAGGCCACGTGTCCCACTTGCTGACTGGTCTGGATTGGTGCTGGCCAGTGTCATTCACTGACAGCGCACCCTAGTCGCACCCCATACTGGCACCACAGGCACATGGGCCTCCTACCCCTGGTCCACCCCAGCCACTGGCACTCAGACCCTCCTCACACATGCACACGGCCCAGGGAGCTCCGCAGCCAGGAAAATCACTAGAAATGGAGTTTCATGAGACAGACTGCACTGATCAGGCCAACAGACCAGCACCTGGTTATGTGCAATTGGTTCTTTTCATACCCTTCTCTCTCTATTTTTCCACACTTGATCTTCCCCAAACCACCCTCGTTTCCCTGACTTTGGTCATGTAAACATCCCACAAGAAGTCTTGAGCAGTACTGAAATGCTCTTCCCTGCACCCTACAGCAAACCCCATACCCCTGGGCACTGTCACTGCTCTGTGGGGCAACCCAGAGAGACTCCCCAGTGACTCCTGGTGTTCGTTGTCCCCTGTGGGACTGATGCAGCGGCTCATACCTCTGACTGGTTTATTGAGGTTTGCCTGCCCCATCACACTTCTGTGTTCCTTCATGGCTGTGACGATGAGACTTTCAGTCTGCAGACTCCTGTAATAGCCACAGAGGAGCTAAATCATGCTATTATTTGGCTTCCCCCAGCTGCCATTGCTCCTTTGAGCCCCTCTGTGTGGAGATCAGCTCTTTATCATGTAACTTCATACAAGTTATGAAAGTTTAAATGTCCCAAGTATTCAACTGTGACATACCTATATACGGATATATAGGATATATATGATGGAATAGAGAATATGCCTATGAAGTTTGAAGATGTTGCAATGGTTGTAAAGACTGCCATCATTTTGGAGAATGGTATTAGACTGCAGTGATCTGAATTCAATAATGATGAGCAGAGACTGGTGGAATAATTATCCATACATGTGCTAGATGCAAGTTAAAAGAAAATTTGGAGATTACAGTGGATTGTAGTTGAGCATGAATCAACAATATGTTGTTGTGAATAAGGAAAATACCACACTTTGTAAACAACAGTACAGACTGTAAACACAGGAAACAATATTCCTGCTTCATTCATCTACAGTATGATTTTAGGCACCAGATTCAGAAAAAAATGAGGGACAACTGGAGTCTTTAGATAGAAACAGAAAAATTAAGAGAAACCAGAGAAATATGACCTATGAAAAATCTTGGAAGAACTTGGGTTTATCATTTAGTATGGAGAGTCTGAGGCACAGTTTCAGAATCATGAAAGGTTGCTGTGAAGTAGAAGAGAAACCATTGGTTCTCCAAGTCCATCATGTATAGGAGCAGAACTAATAGATTTACAATGCAACAATAAGACTTCTAGGTTAGATGTGGAGAAAGAAATATTTGAATTTTAAAAATAACAAAAATTTGGAATGGATTATTTTTCATTGCAAGATTTTAAAATTTTATATCAAGCCTGTTTCTACTTTGAGACAGGCGAATGGATTAACTAGACCTTGAGATGCACATCAGTTATTTTATACTTTCTCTGATTAGGTATTCTGTGACTGGTAAACTCAGTGGTGCCTCTGATGCTGGGCAGGCAGGCAGTTACATCAATATATACTTCCTTTAGACTTATGAGATTAATTACATGCAAGCCTAACACTATTACAGTAGCCTCATGTACCACTTCCTTGTAATAAGCATCTAAGGAACCTGATTCATGTAAAAGAAGTTATTTTGCTACATATTGGCATCAGATTAATGTGCACGACGTTTTACGTCATTACATTAACTTAGTGAACAGAAATAGCTCCATGAAGTCATAAGCATTTGAGTAACTTAATGTAACAGATCATTCAGTATCCAGAGCATGAAGAGTAAACCCATATAGCCAAAACAGAAAGAACCAAGCAGCAGCTATGGCACATGGCCACATATTTAAATGTGTTATTATTTTATTGATATACTAAGATATTTGATTTTCAACCTTCAGATGTGAAACACATGACGAGAAGCCTGTTCTGGCAGTAATGAAATCAGTGGCAAAATTCTCATGGACTTAAGCCATCATGATTAGCTTTCCAAGTCAGCATCTTGGAAATCCCATCTACAAGAAGGGCCGGAAGGAGGATCCTGGGAACTACAGGCCTGACAGCCTGACCTCCGTACCAAGGAAGATCATGGAGCGGTTCATCTTGAGAGTGCTCACAGGGCATGTGCAGGACAACCAAAGGATCAGGCCCAGCCAGCATGGGTTCATGAAAGGCAGGTCCTGCTTGACCAACCTGATCTCCTTTTATGACCAGGTGACCCGCCTAGTGGATGAGGGAAAGGCTGTGGATGTTGTCTACCTGGACTTTAGTAGAGCCTTTGACAGCGTCTCCCACAGCATTCTCCCGGAGAAACTGGCAGCTCGTGGCTTAGACAGGTTTACTCTTTGCTGGGTAAAGAACTGGCTGGATGGCTGAGCCTAGAGAAGTTGTGGTGAATGGTGTTAAATCCGGCTGGTGGCCGGTCACAAGCGGTGTTCCCCAGGGCTCGGTTCTGGGGCCGGTCTTGTTCAATATCTTTATAGATGATCTGGATGAGAGGATCGAGTGCTCCCTCAGTAAGTTTGCAGATGACACCAAGTTGGGTGGGAGTGTTGATCTGCTGGAGGGCAGGAGGGCTCTGCAGAGGGATCTGGACAGGCTGGATCGATGGGTAGAGGTCAACTGTGTGAGGTTTAATAAGGCCAAGTGCCAGGACCTGCCCTTTGGCCACAACAACCCCATGCAATGCTACAGGCTTGGGGAAGAGTGGCTGGAGAGCTGCCCAGCAGAAAAGGACCTGGGGGTGCTGGTTGACAGCCGGCTGAACATGAGCCAGCAGTGTGCTCAGGTGGCCAAGAAGGCCAACAGCGTCCTGGCCTGTATCAGAAATAGTGTGGCCAGCAGGAGTAGGGAAGTGATTGTGCCCCTGTACTCGGCACTGGTGAGGCTGCACCTTGAATCCTGTGTTCAGTTTTGGGCCCCTCACTACAAGAAGGATGCTGAGGTACTGGAGTGTGTCCAAAGAAGGGAAATGAAGCTGGTGAGGGGTCTGGAGCACAAGTCTGATGAGGAGCGGCTGAGGGATCTGGGGTTATTTAGTCTGGAGAAACAGAGGCTGAGGGGAGACCTTATCGCTCTCTACAACTACCTGAAAGGAGGTTGTGGCGATGAGGATGTTGGTCTCTCCTCGCAAGTAACTAGTGATAGGACAAGAGGAAATGGCCTCAAGTTGCGCCAGGGGAGGTTTAGATTGGATATTAGGAAAAATTTCTTCACTGAGAGGGTGGTCAAGCATTGGAACAGGCTGCCCAGGGAGGTGGTGGAGTCATCGTCTCTGGAAGTGTTCAAAAAACGTGTGGATGTGGCACTTCAGGACATGGTTTAGGGGACATGGTGTCGCTGGATTAATGGTTGGACTTGATGATCTTGAAAATCCTTTCCATCCTTAGTGATTCTGTGATTCTGTGATCTTCCTCTTCAGCCACAGGCCTTCTGGTGTTTTGGTGCTGGCTCACATCTTCAATGCAATAGGAAATTGGTTTCATGAGGGTTAAATAAGAATAAGCACAAGTGAGAAGCTGCACATTAAGCAATGAAAGTATGACAGGATATTTTAAAACTTGATTTTTTAATATATGAGGAGTCATATAAATACCTTTCCTATGGCCCAAGGCAGAATTATCTTGAGTGGATGGCAGACTGCACTTGTAACGCAAGGAGAGATGTTGCACACTGATAAGGAACTAGTACTCATAGCAGACATGAGCTACTGCGTCTGAGAGAGAGACAGAGCAAAGCTATGTACCTCAGCAACATCTAAGCGTCACAGCCTCATGCAGAAAACCAAAACACCAACTGAGAAAGTGGAAAACTGGTGCAAGGAATGAATGACCATCTAATGCACATGAGGATCCTCAATTAGGTGTTCAGGATTTCCTGTGACAAAGAAACACTGTAGCAGAAGATGTGTTGAATTTCTTTTCTTCCATCTATTCATCCTTTAAGATAACACACTTAGATGATGCAACATGAAGACTAGTAATCTGTCATGGCGTGCACAAAGCACTTGCTGTTCAGGTCTGAAACCGTTAGAAAATAGATAATTTAGTGCCAAACTACCCAAGGAAAAGAAGGCAAAACCAAGACAATAGATTGCACTTTAGTAAACAGTTTATGCTGCCTGGCTCCTCAAGTATTAACACTAATGAAATAACACACTTACCAGACATCAAATACCATATCTAAGATATACGAACTCAAAGTAACATAGTGAAGTCAAGTGATGACAGATGTCAGCTCTTGCTATGCAGAATTTTGGTTTTCACAAATCTTTTTAATTCGTTTACCACACTAAAATCAGAAAGAGTTCTGAACTCTTCCAGCATATTACAAATAAAATATCTGTCAGAGGCATCATTCTGTAGGTTTATTGCTCAGGAGTCCAACAGCTGATGAACCTGCAAGCTCTTGTGCAACTTTGGTGATCCTTTGGTATTGGTATTTGGTATTTTGCTATAATATGGAATTATCATCTCTCTTTGGAATATTTTGCTATCATTACTGTTATGATCAAGAATATTATTACTTTCTGCCTCCCCACACCAACATGGTCCATTCTTATCACAGTCTATTAAGCATCTTATCCAAGGTCATACAAGATAAACATGATAAGTTTGGGAAAAACCCAGGATTTCTTAGATCTCAGTCTACGTTCTTAGAGGCAAGACTGTCATTCATTGTCATTCATTGTCTTGCATAATTTATGCACTAATGAACCATTTGTGATATAAAATACAAATCTAAATGAAAGAAAAAAGATCAGTGAAAACCAAAATTTGAAGTAGACAGCTTAGCCCTCAGCCCTTATGGCGAGAGGGACAGATGAGTCTTTTTAGAGCTAAGGTTTCCTTTGGCAATATAAGGCTTGTTAAAAAACATAATGAGGCCATACTAATGGCAGATACTATAGAAAATGTCCTTCTTCTGTAAATATCCAATTGCACCCAAAGAGACTGGATTTATGTAAAAAACATGTACCAGCACTTTCTAACGATCCTATTGAAGCTGTGCTTTTGTGCAGAAATAAATTAAAGTTCTTGAAAAAAACTAGAGGACAAAGGCTGCAAGAAAACCAGATGGTGGTGGCTTAGGGGATAGACTGGGAACACCAGAGATAGCAGAGCTAAAATCCTCATCCCTGCATCTGTACTCCTTTTCGGTAATTCCATTGTGTGAAGTAGATGAGCAGATTATTAAATCTGGTGCTGCAACTACAAACTTAATTTAATCTCTTTTTTTCCAGTGTTTTTTAATTAAAATAAATATTGTGTAGCTTATTGTGGAAGTTCTAGAATTATCTGTTATGCCCCTGAATACTGTGGGTTTGTTTGTTTTTTAATCTGTGAAATAAAAGATAAGCCAGAAGCTGGTTTATGTAACTGCACCTCAAGAGACTTTTAAGCAGAACATTACACAGAAAATATTGCCAATACTCAAATTATGTCACCATCCAAATATCTTCTTGATTGGAATTTATTAAGAGTGTTATTGGATGAGTGGTTCACCTTTGGATGATTTAGTAACTAAAAACCTGAAGGTGTAGAATATTTAAAAAATGCAGCAGCTGTATCTGAATATCAGGTTATCCTGATCATACAGAGACAAAAAATAAAATTAAAAAAATGTTTAATTTGTGATAACTTTTTTGAACTATATTAACCCACCGCATCATGTACTGTCTTCCTCATCCCACTCACAAATGTCTCAGCATTTTATTTAACATCTAACCTTTTCCCATATCATTCTATTAAATGTCAAAATTAAATATTACATCCTTTGGGAGCTAAAATGTACCACCCTAATATTTTTTCTTATTGTCCTGGCTTCAGGACACATTTCAATTAATAAATGAAACATATAACAGCATTTTTTAGCACTCCCTATAGTTTTATCCTTTTGCTCACAAGGGTTAATCATACAAAAGGTCCTGAGTTTTCTATAGGACTATGATGCCTAAGGACCGAAGATCAGGCTATAGTACTTAACTTTTTAACCTGCTTTTGATGAGCTTGTAATTAAAGAAATGTATTTCTTTTATTCTCCTACATTCTTCCCTCATTATGAATGGATAGTTCTGAATTTGACATGCAATATCTTAAGGGTTTGGATAAGCAGTCCATTTGTGCAGTAACCTGTTCCAGACAGGGGTCAGTAAGTTATACTCCCTATAATGAAGAGTTTGGAATAACCTACCATAAGGGAAATTACTTTCAAACCCCAGGCAGTTAATGTTAGTGTTATGCCCTGAGGCATGAAAGTTTAAATCCCTTACTTATCTTACATCCTTTCTAATGTAACTGAATGGTCTCATTATTTATAGAAATGTTTAATGCTCACTTCAACAGCAACATCTGAAAAGTATCAGTTTGTAAATAGCAAATGGCTGAATAACTCTGAAATTTTTAGCTTTAACTTCTGTTTTCTTGTGCTATCCACTATGTTAAATTGGGAGCAGTTATTTCTTTGCTGCTTCTGACTGTGGGACACTTGGCCCACAGTTATCTGTCTGAAAAATCTGGTAAATGGAAACGTTTTTCTTTCAGTTCTCTTACTCTAAGGAGGAAAAAACATTACCCTCATAAAACATTGTGAGAAGTACCTATTAAGACTGTTATCAATGTTAATGATTATTATGATGTTGTAAACTTTATGAGTGTCAGTGCTAAAGATTACAAAAATTCAAGTGGCAGATTGCTATATGTCTGCAAAGTAAATGGCTAGGGTCAACATACATGAAGCCGTAATGTTTAGGGTGCTTGGGCCCTGAAATAGATTCCGCCACCTATGGCACACAGATTCCCTGAAAGCTGCACAGAAAGACTCGTGCTCTGGAGTGCCAGACTCAAAACAGGGGCAGGCTGAGAAGGGCGATATATAATCATTGTGCTTAAGCCGATGGAGATATTGAAACCAGACCTGCAGCCTTCTTTGGGGCTACAACAGTTCCAGGAAGGGCTGCTTCCTGGAATCCATCACCTGGGACCATACCCTGCTCCCGGGGGTGTGTTTCATTTGAAAACACATCTTGAGAGAAAGGTGCTGAGAATATCTTCTATATGATAGCTAAATGGCAAGCATATTCACCTATAAAATAGCAACATTCAGACTCAAAGCTTTCCTCAGCCTGATGAGCTGACACCAACTGGATAACCTTCTACAAAGAAATGACTGGTTTGGTAGATGAGAGGAGAGCAGTGGATGTTGTACATAGAAATAATATTCAGGGAAATACAGAAAATTGTGAGGAACAAAGTGCTAGAGGAAAGCTGAAATATCTTTTGCTACAGAGCTCTCAACTACAGAATCTTTTAACTTACGACCAAGATAATATAAAAGCCTTTTAAAAGGATATCCAAAATGGGAAATAAATTTCTGTAAATGCCTGGCAGAATATATAACAGCATTACCTAATGCCTAGTACTGAGGTCATCTGATTCTTAAGGCTTTATTTTCAGGGAAAAGAAGATTGTTAAGTCTCCAAAGGGAAAGAACTATTATGTCTAAAAATAGAAGCAAGGTGAAGCTTGAAATAGAGAAGCTCACAAGTACTGACAAAAATTATGATTAAGATGGAAACTTTCACTTTCAGGCTTTACACAAAATGCCTTGGACTTTGGTTCAGCAATTATCAAGATGTCTTTTTTCTCCTGCCAGAGGTCTAGAATGACAGAAGGTAAATGGAAAAGCCATACCATGATCTTTCAAGTACTTCTTAATGAAACCATGTGTATTATCTTCTCACACTGTTACAATAATAATAAAAAGATGTCTTCTGTGCCTGAAGTTCGGAGAACAGCTGGGATAAGATTAATTTCTCATCTCTTATTCTTTCCTTTGTTTTCTTTTAATCATCCGTATCAGGTGTTAGCTGACACAAAGTGTTGAGTAAACAGCAGACTAACACTCTCTGACAACGAAAATGCCTGTTTTCTCTCCTGAAAGATAACAATAATTGTCCCTTGGAGATGGTTCTGCCCTACAAGCAAGGAAAGACCTCAGTGGATACAGTAGGATCCAGAATCTAAAAGGACATTGTAGGGCTACTTCATGAAGAAAGAATACCAAATCCTCTGTAGAACTTCTAAGCTCAGAATCACCAAACATCAGCCATTTAACTGAGGCTGTACTCATACTCAGGGCTCTGCTTCATATATTTTTAAAGAGACGTCCCTTCATAGCATGCCACAGGACTTACTGTGGGTTGAGTCATGCTCTGAAGGTGCTAGTCTCTTTTCAGTTACTCTAAAAGAACCTTTCGTTGCCTCAGTTAAGTTCCATGAACCTGAGCCTTGATTTTTTTATAGTATTTAGTACTCTGAACAGCAGGTTGCAATCAAAAAACTTAGATAAGTCAAAATCAAGGCCAAATTGTCTCCTTGTTCTGCTTGAATTTTATTACACAGATTGATATTGAGCTTCCCTTTGATCCCAGAAAATTATGTAGCCGCAGGTTTCCCTAAGTGCTGATTTCTTTCTTGATAGATGGTTCACAGTTGGAAACAATGACTTTAAGATTTTAAAAAAGAATTTCCACCAAACCTAATGTCTATTTTTTCACAGAAATGTTGAAAAGAAGATTCAGATATTTTTCTTTAACTGACATATATCAGCCAGATTATACAGAATTCTCTTGATTACATCACATTTTACACAAGGAAAACATCTGAATAACAACACTCTGCAGGTGAGCTAAAAGTTCACAGTCCAGGCCACATGTACTTTATGTTAGCCCTTTTGTGGATTACGGTTAGCTTTGCATTAAGAGATCCCATTCATGTTGCCTACTTTTGAAATTAGTAGGAGTTTTTTGTGAGTAAATGGAACAATATGTATTTTTCTTTCTTAAATGTTCACAGAAAAGAATTCAAAATATTTTTTCTAGATCTTAGCTACTAAACCCAAAATTAATTATATAAGTGAAGTCTCTTTTAATCTGTGCTAAACACAGTAGTACCTAGGAAGTTCAACAAAAATAAGAGTTTCTGTTCTCTTTCTACGGTTGGTTAAACTTATTTGTATTGCCATATGGTACAATTCTAAATCTGACAAATATAAGTCCTCAATAACTACATGCCAAGTGTGAAAGGGTCTGTTATTCAGGGGTTGATTTTTTAATGCTTTTTGAAAATCATGTCTTCCTCCTTTTAAGGCATCTGAAATGAAATGTTTGCATTGACAAATCACTAGCCACTACTGAAAATCACTGCAAGGTTGTGATACTAAGTTTGAACATATTTGCTCTTTTGCTAACTGGATAAAAAAAGAAAATTATTTCCTCTACCTTTTCTCTATAATAAGCTGTATTTGAAACAGACCATTCTCAGGGGTAGGCAGATTGAAGTTTTTAAAAGACACTGAAAACTTCTGATGGGATTTTCTAAAAATGCTTACATACACAAGTAAATGCATTACCTTGATTGAAAGGTAATGGAACTTTTTTCACTAAACCATTTTAGGGTAAATCCAAAGAGCGATTTGGGCATCTAGCAGTCAGCGCAAGTTCTTTAGCCTATAATTTAGGCACAGTGAGTCTAACCTCTGCTGCATATTTGTTTCTCTTTCTCCCTCTCTTGCTTTCTCACACACACACACACGTGTTACTTAATCCTGTAGGTATCTAAGGTAAGAAAAGCTACATTCACAAAAGGTTTCAGGTGCAACACTGCTTCTTTAGTGAATTAACATCTTCAGTCTGAACACCCAGGCTCCCTATACAACAAATAAGGGAAAAACAATTGGCTATGGAAGAATGATTTGGGTTTAGTAGCTAAGATCTAGAAAAAATATTTTGAATTCTTTTCTGTGAACATTATTACACAGATTGATATTGAGCTTCTGAAGTGTGCTGAACAAGGAATTGTCCAAATTGTCCAGAGGCAGCAAAGTTAGTCTCTAAGACTGCATCAATCCTAGTAAATTAAAAGTGCCTAGGAAGAGTCTCAGGCATAGTTTTGTCTCAGGAAAATTAGTCCTCATTCAAGAAACACCTAGAGTTCAGAAGTTTACACGGGCCTGTGATCATTCTTATAGACACTTTGAATGCAGTGACCCTATTTTGGACAATAATAACTTATTTAATAGTGTGAGTGTAGGCCATTGGTATCAATGCCAGAGAATGAATGGTCCTAGACACACTTCATTTACCTATATGGATATAACTTAAGGCAGTTGGTAGCCATTGCTCTTCTGGGATGTAGACACCTCTCTGTTCTTTGCACCGTCTGCTGGAATCAGTTGCTAAACACAGCTGTTTTCCATGCTTCCTACTCATACTACAATTTTCCTTTGTTAGATTCTTTGTCTAGTTTGCATAAAAGCCAGTATCTATTCCACCAGAAAGATTTTGCATTTCAGCAGAAACTTTGTTCATGGCTTTCAACAGGGCTCTTGATCTTGATGATCTGAGCATTTGATCCTGTCTTTGTACCACTTTTTTTTGTCCTTGCCTTGTCTTGCACCTCTGAGATGTTATTGAATAAAAGTATCTTTTCTTTTTTTTTTTCCCCCAGAGCATTTTCTTAATCTCTGCACTTTTACAAATCAATATGGAATATTTTCCCACGAGTATTTCCTCAGACATTCAATGACATTGTCCCTACTTCTCCCTCACAACTTCCTTTCAAAAAGTCCTTCCTCATGTTTACCTAGACAAAGTCATTTCTACTCTCTGATCTATGTGTTTGTAGGTTTTGGTGACCTGCTCTGAGAATCTTACCCTCCCTCCTTTAGTGCTTTTTTTTTTCTCTTTGCTATTCCTTGGGGAAAAAACCCAAACAAACCAAACAAAAAAAACCCCAAACCAACCAATAAACACGCCCTCCTAGACCCCCCAAAACCCCACCCAAACCACAGTTCTACCTTCGATGTATCTGCAGAGAGGAGGAATGCAAGCATTTTTAATAAAAAGCAGCCTCTGTCCACTGCTACCCCAGGTCCTCTGAGTTCCACTGCCCATTCCCATGAACAGTGAGTGTCGCTACATTTTCTCACATCAACAGTGTCAGCCTTGAAGTAAAAGCTGTAATGGCTTGGAAGCTGTCCTGTTTTCAGCTGAGGTGATAGACTTAATTTTCTTCCTAGTAGCTGGTATACTGCTGTGTTTTGGATTTAGGATAAGAATAATGTTGATAACACACTGATGTTTTAGTTGTTGCTAAGCAGTGCTTACACTAACTCAAGGACTTTTCAGCTTCTAATACTGCCCTGCCAGCGAGAAGGCTGGGGGTGCACAAGACGCTGGGAGGGGGCACAGCCAGGACAGCTGACCCAAACTGACCCAAAGGGATATTCCATACCATATAACATCATGCTGAACAATAAATCTGGGGGACTTAGCCATGGGGTGGGGGCCACTACTCGGGCATTGGTTAGTGGGTGGTGAGCAATTGCATTGTGCATCACTTGTTTTGTATATTCTTTTACCATTATTATTATTTTTTTTCCTTCCTTTTCTGTCCTATTAAACTTTTTATCTCAACCCACAAGTTTTGCCTTTTTTCCAATTCTCTCTCCCAACCCACTGAGGGGGAATGAGTGAATGGCTGTGTGGTGTGTAGCTGCCTGCTGGATTAAACAACAACAGAAGCCTTCGTAGTGTTGCTTTAAAAAAATCAGTAAATACATTGGAGAAAGATATGCTATTTATCACATCATGCACTCATACAAGGTAGAGATGAAAGAGAGCCTTGGCCAAGGGAGCAATTCTTCATTTTTCCAGTGGATGCTGGTGAAATTTTTCCAGTGGATGCTGCCTGTTTGTCCCAGAGATTGGTGAATTGCCTGTGCCTGAGTAACAGGTCAGGGTCCTTCTTTCCCCGCCAGTGCTATGTGGTGGAGGGCTTGCCATAGGTTTTGGGGCATCTTGCTGAAGTAAATGCAATATGAAACATGTCAGTGTCTTGGAATTTCTGATTTTTTATAGAACATTTTTTAAATCTTATCATGTGCTGCCTAGTTGATGTCTGACACATAAACATATCCTTTCAGAATGGAAATATATATATATAGAAATATATATATAAAAATATATAATAATGGAAATATATATATATAATATATATAAATTAAATTAGCATATAGATTCAAACTCTTTAATTATAGACTGTAAAGTATAAAATTATAGATAATTAATTAAGAAAGCACACGTTCAGCACTGATGCCGCTCCAGCTCTTTAAACATCAGCCAATTAAGGAAATAGAAGAAACTGCACTGATGAGCGCGTTTATTTACAATAATCTACCCTTAAGCCTACGAATGGGTTCAAATACACATTTTACTAATTTCTATCTGCATTGATGAAAGGTGTCTATCTGAATAAAATTAATTAGTTACCAAGGAAAAATCTATACTCTTATGTTGCAATCAAATTGATGGGCCTCATCGAAAGTTTAGCATATTACCAGAGCTGCCAATGCTTGAACTGGAATAGGATAATTCCCTTAATTAATGCAGATAGTTAGTATTCTATTTAGAGAGAAAAAGCTGCAATGATAGAAAGGAGAATCTTTCTTTCCCTGACATAAAGAAAATATATATATTTATGACAAGTAACAGGCATGTCTTTTGACCTATTTTCAGTATTTAGTTTTAGAAGATTCCAGTGTTACAGAATAGTTAGTAATTCTGTTATGCATGTTCAAGAAATCATAATTTCATAGCCACAAAATATAAACAGGTAAGAATTCATGCTTTTTTCTGAATTTCATTTGGAAACTCCTATGTCTGTGTCCCCCAGGGATATACACAATAGAAAATTCATATATTTAGCTCATGTTTAACATTATCAGAAAGTAATGAGACTATAAATGCAGTAATATTCAGGCAAATCATCTAGATACTTGCTAGTTATTTACTGAACTTGATGACTGCCTTGTCCTGTTATGGTCAAATGTTTAGGGGCAGGATAAGTGCAGTAGGAAGCAAGGGCTGGTGAATAGTGCACCTCCTCTGATGGAAATATCTTGAAAATATAGCAACCTTTTAAACTTCCTGGAATCATGAGTGGAGCCATGACTGCTTGCAAAAAATCATAAATAAATAAAAATCCTCACTGCTTCTGCTGGAAGCTTGTTCATGGCCCAAAGGGGGCGAGTGACTGCCCGGCCACCCACAACCTCTGAGGGCCTGTGCCCCTGGCTTCACCCAACAGAAGCCCCTCGCCCAGCCCCGGCATCGAAAGGGCAACATATGATGCACTTGGAGGGTTGATATACTCAGAAAGTTTATTTTACTTGCTGGCAAAAATAATAACACATCAGAATAACAATAACAATAACAAAAATAACACATAAAAAATACACCTCCTGGAGTAGCTGAAGGCCGTGTGTAGGTGTGGAGTTTTTTCAGTGCCTCATCCCTTGCCTTGGCTTACCACTGTCTCTTCATTACCCACATACAGCTTCTCATTTTGTCTTTTCCATTTACCATAACTCTTCTGTAATAAAGAGTTTACCAGTCTGTAAGCTCTGGCAGAAATTAGCTATATCTAGCGTGTAAAATAGAGGCAAAGTGTTAAAATTCTATGATTTCGTGTACCTTCAAACTATTCCTTTTTTGTATTAAACAGTGATTTTGGAAATGATGTGTTGGCTACCATCTTCACTAACAAATCTGTGTGCTCACAGGGGTTCACTGGACACACAAAGACTAAAATCAGTGCTAAATCTTGATTTGAACTTTGCCTTGGCACTTCGTGAATGACAGCACAAATCAAATAGTTATCTTAGTACCACCTTGTTTGAATACACATTTACATTTGCAAAAAAACCCTGACAATCTGCATTATGTATGATTTTACATCTGGATATTGCAGCCTTGGTAGCAAGAGAGTCCCTATTTTAATGCAATAACAACTGAAAGAGTTGTGAGATCGGGTGGGCAGTAGTATTTCCTATTGCCCTGATCTCATCATTCCAGCTGAGGAGATAACCAGTGCAAACCAGTTAAACAAATAAGGTTATCCCAGTCTACTCATGTGTAGTAACTGATACGTGGTTTGAACTGTAACTTTGCCATTATAATGAAATCTTTTAAAGTATATTTTGAAAAATACAAGCCATTTTCCAAACTCAAATCTAAACATTTTAAGTCTATTGACATATTATTTTATTGTTTCTATATAGGTGATCAGTGAAATGGAAATTGTATAATACAATTTTAATGTAAGAAAAGTTAGTTTTCTATACACTCATCTCTAACTTCAAGAAATATTTATCCTGATACTTCTCAAATCTTTCACCCTAAAGCAACTGTGTTGTCTGCTGTCATTTTTTACATTTTCCACATCACAGTGTTGAAAGAAAAGACTTAACAGATAGTCACTGGGAACCCAAGCAGAGTTCGCGTAATCAATTATGTAAACATACTGACAGTCACATAGCTCAAAAGTCTAACATAACAAGATTCATATATAAAAAGTTCCCTCGCTCCGGATGATATTGGAATATTACCTGTCAAAATGCATTTGAAATATGAATTTTCTGAAACAACTATAGACACATATTTCTTATGAAAAGTTTATTTTCTCTTTAATTTGTTCTGGTTTATTATTTAATTTGAGTCAGATTTTTAAATCCTTAATGAATTTGAGCAATTAAATTTTGCCCAAGGATTTGTGCTGGAATATATAGAACTACCCTAATTTGTAGATATAGAACCCCTAATCTGTATGTGTATCATTTAGGTAAGAAAATGATGGAGGTCATTTAACAAATAGTATTTCTTTCTGTCCAGTGAATCCTACATTACTTTTTGATCACATAATCAATACAAGTAGACACACAATTCTAACAAATAAATGTAATCATATAGAAATACTTGAAGTTTATTCTTCTACAAAACATTGCACTGTTTTATTCCAATTAGTCAGTTTTGGGCCCCTCATTACAAGAAGGATGTTGAGGTGCTGGAGCGTGTCCAAAGAAGGGAAACGAAGCTGATGAGGGGTCTGGAGCACAATTCTTATGAGGAGCGGCTGAGGGAACTGGGGTTGTTCAGTCTGGAGAAGAGGAGGCTGAGGGGAGACCTTATCGCTCTCTACAACTCCCTGAAAGGGGGTGGTGGCAAGGTGGGTGTTGGTCTCTTCTCCCAAGTAACAAGCAGTAGGACAAGACCAACTGGCCTCAAGCTGCGCCAGGGGAGGTTTAGATTGGATGTTAGGAAAAATGTCTTTACTGAGAGAGAGGTCAAACATTGGAACAGGCTGCCCAGGGAGGTGGTGGAGTCACCATCACTGAAATGTTCAAAAAAATTGTGGACGTGACACTCTGGGACATGGTTTAGCGGGCATGGTGGTGTTGGGTTGATGGTTGGACTCGATGATCTTAAAAGTCTTTTCCAACCTTAACAATTCTGTGATTCTGTAAAAATATGGGGAGAACAGATTACAAACTAGAAATTAAGAGACTGTCTTCAATCAGGTCTGCAGGGTACCTAGTGGGAAAGGAAAGCTCAGAAGACTGTGAAACACTAATGTCTGACCGTAACATTCAGTCAACATCGGATAGCTGTTGTTTCTGATTTTTCATACCAAGTTTTTCAGCTGAGCTGTTTCCTGCATTTTCAGACTGGATATGTGCTGTCATTTTTCACCACTGGCAAGCATACTATTGAATATCATTGAAGTCAGCAGTTTTTCAAGTTCAGGAGAGTCCCTGGTTAACCAATGTATCTACACTCACATTATTTTATTCTATTCTGTCCCACTCATTACATCTAATATAATCCCACAGAAACATACTTGAAATTATATTTAAGTATTAGTTTTAATTTCTTGTAAAAACATCTTTTTATAAGGTATGTTAATATGTCATTGACCAGAGCCCAACCCTTGCTGAAACCTGTAGAAAAAAGATAGTTCACTGTGGAAGAATTAATGATGTCATAGAAAACTGCATTTAAAATTTATCTGCTTAAAACTTTAGGAGAAAAGTTTGATTCGGACTAATGCTTTTGTTTGAGATGCCAATACAAAATGCACTTGCTAGCTCATTAATTTCTACTGTGGTGTCGCTGTCTTTGCTGTGTAGTGGACTGTGGTACATCGACATATCAAATACATTGTTTGGTATTAGGTTACTTGTCCTTCACTTCATTTGTCATATTTTTCATATTCCTACTGTGTCCATCACTTTTCAAGACAGAAGCATCTCCCATGTATAAAAGAAAAGCAATTATAAATCCCACCACTGTGAAAAAGAAGCATGTGAGAAATCAGCAGAGAAAAAAAGAGAGTAATGAAGAGATATCCAGATTTTTTATCTCCTTTTCATTTGGACATATTGTACAATGGTTCAGAAGTGAATGTACATCTTGTTCCACTGGATCTCAGAAAAGTTTATAATCTTGACAAAGGTAAATACCTCAACAGGTTAACTTGAAAAAACCAAAATATTCCATGTATCCTAAAGGCTAGGTTTAGGAAGTGGATGAGCCAGGAGAAAATTACTAAGGAATGTTGGAGAGGAAAATTTATTTCACATAAAATTCTATCTTGATAACTCGGTTGTAATAGAAAGAAATAACAGCAGGTATAGTAACTCAAGATAATAGCAGAGAAACCTGTATGACAGATGAAGGTATTGTACATGTAAATCAAGTATGAAGAGAAAGTGACATACAGCATCTGGAACAAGAAACGGACTTTCTGGAATTCTGCCATGCTAATAGCTTACTAAAAACAAACAAACAAAAAAGGAAGAATAGAGAGTGGATTACATAAAGCTGAAGGATTGTCTGTCTGTAATAGCAAGCACAGTAATACTTTAGTAAAGTATTGATCTTGACTAAGTGTGTTAGACAACATTGCTCTTGTTTTTAAGATTGTTTTCTTTATATTCAGTTTAACTTGTTTGAATTTAAGATGAGGTTTCGAGAGGATTGTCTTGTAAAGGAAAAAACAAATTCTGGATACTGAAATAGAACCCGAGACAAGACTATTTAGATAAATAACATTAACAAGTTTTATTACTAACAGGCATGATTATAATGCTAAATGTAGGGTACCTCGCAGTGCAGAGCAGCTACTAAATTAGTAAGTAAGATTTTTGTATTAGGCCTTCAATCCTAAAGTACCTTTTCTTGTGAATGTAATCAATAAGAACAGGTTAATACCCAAGCTTAGAGAACAGAATGTAAGCCTTTCCATTGCTCAGGTCAAACAAACCCAGACACTAAAACAGTTAATACAAAAAACATTCTGGTGTTATTTTTTCATTGAGGACTGCAGAGAAAAATACTTTTTAGGGGAAAACACAGGTTTTAAAATTTTGAAATTTGGATCATTCAAAAAACAGAAAATATACATAAATGGATATTTGTAATTTTATTTAAATAATTTAAGTTTTGATGGAATTTTTTTAGTCTCTTCTCTGATATTCCAAAGATTACCATGCTGACAATTCACAGGGAAGCAGCTTTTTAAAATTCCAGTTAATAATGATTAGAAGAGTTAAATTAATTATGGCATGTGAGAAATTGTATTTAACAGAGCATATGTCCCATCTGCATTTAAAAAAAAAAGTGATTTAAACTGGGCTGGTAGAAAGCACAGAATCCAATTCAGGGTCCAGTAGAGAGTGGTTTAACATGTAAATAAATAAATAAATAAATAAAGACTTAAAGATAGCCTGGATTTGACAATATAGACAAAGATTGTTACAGTTGTCCACATGAAGACAGATCACAGGGTTGTCTTGGAAGGAAAACGGCTAAATATTATACTTTAATTATGCCAATTTTAGATAGCCTCCCAGAAAAGAAAATTAGAGGAAGATGACAGAAATTTAGTATGGCCAGAAGCAGACAGATCTGTGCTACAAGAAGTAGGTCTGTAAATTGTCTTTTTAGAGACTGTAGTGAATACTCATTTAAGTATGAGATTATCCACGCAAAGGAAAAAAGAAAGGCCCAGCTATGCAACCCCCATATAAATCAGGAACGTGAAAATTTCTGAAGAACACATTTAATGAACATTGATACAAGTAATAAGTAGGAGGACTAAAAACAAGCCCACCAAAGTCATGGAAGAAGAGGGAGAATCATGTATATTTTTCTTGATAGCCTAGGCCCACTTCTATTTTATCTATACATTCTTTTTGCCTTTGGGCTCAGTTAGAATTAAACTCTTCAGCTCTGCTGGATTTCAGCTATTCTTGCTCAACTGGCTGCACACTTCACTGAGGACAGGTTATTAGAGAGATGTGTTTCCCTGCAGAATGGAAACCGAATATGCAAATGAACCAAGCTCATTTGTGACACTGCACAAAACAAATTTAAAATGGTAATAGTACCTGGAACCTTCACGAAGCTCGAGGAGCCGAAGCTGAGCCAGTACTTAGGGTTGGAAGTGGTTCTCAGTTCAGGTGGGAACACTTCATTTTATTTCAGATGGAATAAGCTTGTATTGTGAAAATTGGTAAGGAAAGAGTTTGCGGAAGTGTGCCAAGAAGCAGGAGTGTCATGAGACTTTTGTTATGACTGGTTCCTCTACGGAATCATAAAATTGTAGAATAGTTTAGGTTGGAATGTACCTTTAAAGGTCATCTAGTCCAACCCCCCTGCAATGAGCAGGGACATCTGCAACTAGATCAGGTTGCTCAAAGCCCTGTCCAACCCGACCTTGAATGTTTCCAGGGATGGGGCATCTACCACTTCTCTGGGCAATCTTTTCTAACCATTACCCCTTGTCCTATTGCTACAGGCCCTGCTAAAAAGTCTGTCCCCATCTTTTTTATAAGCCCCCTTTAAGTACTGAAAGGCTGCAATTAGGCATCCCAGAAGCCTTCTATTCTCCAGGCTGAGCAACCCCAACTCTCTCAGCCTGTCCTCACAGGAGAGGTGTTCCATCCCTCTGATCATTTTGGTGGCCCTCCTCTGGACCCACTCCAACAGATTCATGTCTCTCCTGTGCTGAGGGCTCCAGAGTTGGACGCAGGACTCCAGGTGGGGTCTCATCAGAGTGGAGTAGAGGAGCAGAATCACCTCCCTCGACGTGCTGGTCACACTTCTTTGGATGCAGCCCAGGATACCATTGGCCTTCTGGGCTACAAGCGCACATTGCTGCCTCATGTCCAGCTTTTTATCCACCAGCACCCCCAAGTCCTTCTCGGCAGGGCTGCTCTCAATCCCTTCATCCTCCAGCCTGTATGGATACTGGGGGTTGCCCCGACCCAGGTGCAGGACCCTGCCCTTGGCCTTGTTGAACTTCATGAGGTTCACATGGGCCCATTCCTCAAGCTTGTCCAGGTCCACCTGGATGGCATCCCATCCCTCAGGTAATTAGAATTCCAAATAATCTATCATTATTTGGAACACATATTTTAGATAATTCAATCACCTTTTAAATAATTCAATCACCTATTTGGAAACAAAACCATGCGGCAATTCAATTGGCAAATGTTTTTCAACAAGTTAAAGCTTTTGAACTCCTTACACACATATTTAGCTGCTACTTGTTTTATTTCAGTAATCTTTCTGCTAGTTAGTCACAGTCCATGATTTTTATTTTCGCCCTACTGATCAGCTTGATCATCATAAGCTTGCCCTCTCACTGGCACAGGTGAAAAATCTTCTCTCCCTTTTTTTTAAATTTTATTTTCACTGTTCCTAGTTTTCACTCTGTTGCCTAGCTACCCACCCAGATTATTTCCTTTTTCTTGAGTGTTCATTCTTTTTCGTAGTCTTTAAAACATTTTTTTGAGTTTTCCAAGAATGTTATTATACAATTCAACTTTTTAAAAATAATAATAATCATCCTTAACAAAGTAAAAATATAAACTGTTGTATCCTTTTTTGTTTTCTCTCACAATGTTTGTTCCTTTGGATATTATTGCATATTTAAATTTAATTCTTGTGTATCCATGTAAAAAAACATAATTATCTAGTTACATCATGGACCTAACCTAATGTCATTTAGCTCAGTATTAATGTATCATAAAGTCAAACACTGCAAAGTTGTAAGCCATGTGGTACTTGCAGCAAAGCAAGCTGAGATTTAAAGCACAGTTGGAACATGATGGGGGGGGAAAAAAATCCATCTATGAATACCTTACATAAACAAGGTAAACTGTGTCTTTAAGTGTATCTACTCTTGATACTTAAGGATCTTTGCTTTTAAAAATGTCACCATTTTTTACCCTCACCTTGTCAAAATGATTCAAGAAAAGTGCAAAAGCTGCAACAGGTTTGGGGTTTTTTTAAAGGTAATTTATCTTGTTTGACAGATTTTGCCTTTAATGGTTGGAATTAAACAGTGGCTAATTGGAATGTCATAAAGTGTTTTAAATTCTGAGAGTAAGAGAACAGACTGGTCAGAAAAGCAGAGTTTGAATCAGTCACTAGGTCAGAACCGAAAGTTCATAGAATGTAGTTAAATAGGACATTGACTTGTAAGTCTGTCTGTAAACACACTGTTGAAATACAGGACATGTCAAAGATTTGAACTCTAAAAAGAAGTTTAAATTAACTGAAGAGTCAGCTGGATAAGTTGTTAAAGAAGGAGAGGGCAGAATGAGACTTTGGGGTTAAGAGAAATCTTGTATGGATTGATTTAATTTTTATCTAGATGAAAACAAATTAAGTGAAAGAAAATAATCTAAAGCATAAAAGGGTTAAGACTTAGTATATTACATGGTTCCATGCCTTATGTATTCCTATGCTGTAGTCCTAATCAATCTCAGTTTTACTGACAGAGTTGTAAGTGCCTCTAAAGCAAATCAGATACTGTAGGTAGAATGGAAATTATTCAACATGACCAAGTAGTTTCTTTGAAAAATATGTTATCCCTGGGCTACAAGTGCTCAAAATCAATGCTCAGTGCTCTATTACAGATGGTGGACAATATTGCGAGGCATAAAAAAAATATTCATGATGTTAACTTCCTTTGTCACTGAAATGTCACTGGAATGTCAAAACGAATAACTGAAGAACTATGTATTTAGTTTAAAAATCTCTCTACGGAGAAATGATATCTGGTATATTGAATAATGACATTCATGTACATATTAGTGTATTTAAAGAAAGCAATAATAAAGGAACTCTTCACATATAGAAAAACTATTTTATGGGTTAAGAACTCTAATGAAAAATAATTATTGATATCTAAAAAAACCATTATCTTATTACTTATGATCATGTCCATGAAATAAGCATTCAAGGAAAATAAAAGCCTAGCTAAGTTAGGGATATGCATATATCTCCAGGTAAATGCTGCACTAGCGGAGTCATGCCCAAGAGGCCACTCTATATGGGAACTTCTCACAAACACAATGTCAAGAATGAGTTCTATAAGCAGACCCTGCAGGCTAAAGCTCAGAGAAGTGGAGCTGGAAGTTAATGAACAGACAATACATCTGCATAAACAAATAGATGTATCTCTTGATTAACTGCATGTGGAAATAAATTTTTATCAATACATATTTTCTCATTCAGAGTCAGACTCTACCAACCAGTATTTGCTTAAACGATTCTTTTATTAGGGTAAGTAAAGGGACTGCTCATATTTAGGTTTATCTGGAAGGATACTAGGACATAAAACATGCATTTTCTTTTCCCTTACAATGCTTTAGGAATTTTTTAACATTTATTTATACTATATGAAATCTAATAGCCCAGATACAGAGCAATTAGGCAAAATAACCAACCTATTTGCAGACATCTGTGAATCCTTTTATTCCAGAGCTCATTTAGCTACTACCAGATAAATGTCCATATTAAAATTTTGTCAGGGTACTTGTATTACAATTCAAAAGGGAATAACATGGATTCAGAATGTGTATCCATACTTATTTTCCCAACAAACTGATTTTCACCCAATTCATTCTTAGGAAACATCGTGAAAATACATGTTCTGGGAGACATTACAAGATGGTGTCTGAGTTGGTATTTGTAGGTGTGTAACCACTGTTCAACCTTTATAAACAAGCTGTGTTCTTGGTAGAATTATACAAATTTGTGAATGGAGGAAACTGATTGGTATGAGTTTGCACTGTACTTTGTTTGCTAGCTAGAGTTTGTTCCCAAGTCATAATTTATCCATTGAGGCAAAGTCAGCTAGAAGTGTTTTGCTTTGATTTGTGAAAGAGGATTACTTGAGTTCTTTCCACCTCTGTTCCAGGATTTGTATAAAAGGGTTACACATTAAAAAATACTGAAACCCTGTCAATATTTCTTCCTGTATTGGGAATTTGACCTGCAAGATGTTGAACATCTGCTACAAGTGCTTATCTGGGATTTACAGAGTTGGATGGTGAGTTAGTATAAGAAAAGACAATTAAATGCAAAATGTAGGGAAGACTAAGAAAAATAAGCAAAGCACTGCTCTATTCTTGTTTTTAGTTTACTGGACCTCTCTTGCCCTAAAGCACTTTGCCTATCATTGGTCAGATAAAAGTGAAATGATAAATATAAATTTTGCTCATCAAGTAAGTGTGCTAGAACTCCTGTTTCCTCCTACAGTGTGTCACTATAGCTGTCTCCTTAAACTGAAGTGTCACTGCCCTACGGCACTGCTTTTAGAAACAGAACTGTGAGCCTGTAACTCTCCACGTTTTTACATTAATTGTGTTAAAACATTTGCCTCACTGTGAGATTAAAAGGTAAAAAAGGTTATTAATTTTAAAAAGGTTATTTATTTTAAAGTGAAATGCATTTTTAATTAAGTAGCATTCTGAAAGGACTCCATTATACAATGCGGTCTTCCTTAAAGTACAAAAAACTGTAAGCCCACACTCCGATTGACATTCACGCACAGGGAGAAAAAAATATCACGTTCAGAATGGGATTAAGGCACAATTATCTCCTTCTGAACCTTATTTTATCCTATTGCAGCCAAACAGGAAATCATTCCTTTAGTTCTAGTGCTTGAATCCTATAAGATAAAGCTGAATCATAGTATAATAGAATGGATTGGGTTGGAAAGGACCTTTAAAGATCATCTAGTCCAACCTCCAACAACTTCCAATAGTTCAGACTGCTGAAAATATTGTCCAACCTGACCTTGAATACTTCCAAGGATGGAACATCTACAGCTTCTCTGAGCAACCTGTTCCAGTGTCTCACCACCCTCATAGTAAAAAGTGTCTTCCTTATATGTAATCTAAATCTACCCTTTGTTAGTTTAAAACCATTATCCTTTGTCCACTCTCTCCATCTTTCTTATAAGCCTCCTTTAAGTATTGAAAGGGCACAATAAGGAGTCCCTGGAGCCATCTCTTCTGCAGGTTAAACAAGTCTGCAATTCTCAAGTTTATTTTCCATACTGAGCTTAAGAAGTCAATATGATCAAATTTACAAGCTTTTCATTTGAGGTTGCAAATACTTTTTAGATAAGTCTTGATTTTCCAATGAGCAGATCATTCAACTTTTAATTTTAAGATGCTTATATCTTCCTTTCTAGATAAATAAAATTACCATGAGCTTTTAAAGATCTTTACTGATATCTTTTATAAACACTATAATAGGGACCTCAGGAGACTTATTCAAGAAAATGCCAAGGATCTTGGAGTTGACATTTAGATGGCAATTGGGAAACAGTTCAAGGGAGCAATGCAGGAAAACCATGCCTAAAATACCTAGGTGTTTGGGACACCTTCACTACTTAATATTTCAAGCAATGATTTTCCTGGGTACCTAAACCTGTGCTATGTGTTACAACAAATATAACTCCTGTCCGTCAAAGTTTAACCCCAGCCGGCAAGTAAGCACCACGCAGCTGCTTGTTTACTCCCCCTCGGTGGGACAGGGGAGAGAATCGGAAGGGTAAAAGTGAGAAAACTCATGGACTGTGATAAAGACAGTTTAATAGGTAAAGCAAAAGCCGTGCACGCAAGCAAAGCAAAACAAGGAATTAACTCACCACTCCCCATGGGCAGGCAGGGGTTCAGCCATCTCCAGGGAAGCAGGGCTCCATCATGCATAATGGTTTCTTGGGAAGACAGACATCATAACTCCGAATGTCCCTCCACACCTTCCTTATTCTTTGCCAGAGCTGTATATAGTGAGCATGACGTCATATGGTATGGAATATCTCTTTGGCCAGCCTGGGTCAGCTGTCCTGGCTATGTCCTGTCCCAGCTTCCCGCACACCCCCAGCCTTCTCATCAGCCGGCCAGCATGAGAAGCTGGACAGTCCTCGACTGCTTCACAACAACTGAAAACATCATCATGTTATCAACATGATGAACCAAATCCAAAACATAACCTCACACTAGCTTCTGTAAAGAAAATTAACTCTATCCAAGCTGAAACCAGGACATGGCTCAGAAAGCTAAAAAGCTTAGGCAGCTCCATTGAAATGGCAGTAAGTAACCTGAATTCTTTCTGCATCAGACCATTGTGCTGGTAGTAGACTATAAGGTATTAGGTGTAAGAGGACAACCCTTTTCTTTAGCCTGCCGTTCAGTCAAGAACAGAAAATTAATGGGGTCAGAATTTTGGACAGGACCAAGAGAAAGACAAACTTTGCAAACTGCCTGAAGAAGACTCAGTTCCAAAACAGGAATCCTAGTATTTTGCTCTGTAAATTATTTCAGATTTGTATCTAGTGAACATTTGATGAAAAATTCTGTAAAATTAATCAATATTCTTCTCTCATATGCTGTCTTCCTTAGCCATGAAGAGTATCAGATTCTGTACCCCATTTTTATACAGTTCAGAAGTAAAACCTAGGAGCCAAAGTCCTTGGGGTTTCTATTTACTGTCTTGTGTGTTGTCCACTTAGCATTCTAGCTGTTATAAAGCCCAAACTGGGATCCTGTCTTCTTCCCGTTCTTTGTAGAATCAGTAGTTCTGAGCATCAGTACTGAGTATATATAGTTGGCTTCCCACAGGAGTCTTGTTAATCAGTGCCCTGCAAGTGATCATAAAGTCATGGTTTGCTTACAACTCAGTAAAAGATAACACAACCTGAACAGATTTCTACCAGGTCAGATGACTCTGTAGGCTCAGCCTCTACTTCATTTTCTTACCCCAGATCTATTAATTAGATAGAAGGCTTGCAAACAATAGCTTATGCAAACATCCCTTTACTTTAGAGGGGCCTGAACATATTGATCTTTCAAGTTTTTAATCTATATCTGTATTCATTTTTATACCATATGGAAATATGAAAGATTAATGGGATCTCACACTACAGGATAGATGACTCCAGGCTAAGGGCAGTGTGTCTCTAAACAAAGGATTTAGGCTCTGTATGCATACCAGCTCATGAGACATTTTTGAACACTGGTAGCAAAATAAAGTCACTGTTTTGACAGAAATTAAACTGGACTAGTTTAGAATGAATAAGCAGATACCCACTCTGTCCCTTCCTTGACCTTTTCCAAAAAAGGGTCTGCCCAGCTGGTTGGCTTATGAAAGAGGGAAATTTTCAGTCTGAGATGAGTGGTAGAATTCAGCAGCTGCTGGAATGATGCATGCCAATTCTGTTAAATTTTTTGCCTGGTGAATTTGCAGAGACGTTAAAAGCCATGTAGAAGTCGGCTTGGATTCCATTTGACTATGCCATGTCAGACATTTTTGCTACATGGATCTTTCAAATGAAGAACTTTCAGGAAAACCAAAACTTTTAAGTGATTGTCCTGGTTTCAGCCAGGATAGAGCTGGTTTTCCTCACAGAAGCTAGTGTGAGACTGTGTTTTGGATTTGGGATGAGGAACTGTTGATAATGTGCTGATGTTTTGGGTTGTTGCTGAGCCGTCAAGGACAGTCCAGCTTCTTGTGCTGGCCTGCCAGCGAGCAGGCTGGGGGTGCACGGGGAGCTGGGAGGGGACACAGCCGGGACAGCTGACCCAGACTGGCCAAAGAGATATTCCCTACCATACGACGTCATGCCCAGTACATAAACTGGAGTTGGCCGGGGGGGCGGAAATCGCTGCTCGGGGACGGGCTGTCGATCACGGGGCGGTGAGCAATTGCTGTATTGGGCATCACTTGTTCTTATACATTCCTTTGTTGGTATTATCATTATTGTTCCCTTCTTTCTTTCTGTCCTATTAAACCGTGTTTATCTCAACCCACGAGGTTTTTCCTAATTCTCTCCCCCGTCCCGCTGTGGGAGGGAGAGTGAGCGAGCGGCTGCGTGGTGCTTAGTTGCCGGCTGGGGCTAAACCACGACAGTCCTTTTTGGCGCCCAACGTGGGGCCCGAGGCTTGAGATAACAACGGTTGCAGGTCACAATATCAGTTTGATTTGCATCATGCTCTCATCTTTGCTGTACATGTTAAGGATCGGTGTTGGTTTCTGCAGGCTGCTGTACTCTGCAATGATTAGTAATGTCTCGCCTGTGAATTTTGTTTTTAGAGCACTGACCTTGAGCTTAATGTGGTATCATCTGAGCTCTGTACTAAAGCCGTTACTGTATTTTGGCTACAGTCTTGTGGAGACGATTAGCAATTATACTTCTGCCTCTGAAAGGTTTTTTATGGAGGAAATGCAGAATGGTACCTTTGATACCCTCTATCATAACATTTCCTCCTTCATCACAATAATTTTTCAGTATTTTGAACACCCTTGGCTGGTTAAAATACCTCTATTGCTACTTCTGGGGAACATGGTTTCAGTTTTGTCTAAGGTTAGCAAGCAATTTAAGAATATCACCCGGAGATCTGCCCCAAGGCTGGATAGTTATGAATGGCAGGGTGTGTGGAACAGCATGGGCAAATGCCTGGGGCGGTGGGCACCTCCGGTGTTTTGGAGCTTCACTCCCGAACAAGTGCAGAATCCTGATAAACTAGCAGAATATCTGGAAGAAGTATGCTGTCAGCCTGGCAGCTCCAAGGAGACACAAATCATTGCAATGTGCTGGGGCCTGGCCCATGCCTACCGAACCCTATTTAACACTATGCAAAGGGGAGAGGGGCTCTCTGGGTCTGATGGCAATGTGGCAGGCACTGTGACTACTCCAACCCCTGCAAGAGGCACTGTCACTACTCCAACCCCCACGGCGGGCACTGCCACTACTCCAACCCCCACGGCGGGCACTGTAGCTACTCAGACTGTTGCAGCTGAACCAGAGAACCAGCCCATCCCGGTATCAGTTGCCCCTGTACAAAAGAAGAAATCTTGGAAGCGGAAGTCAGCTCGTTTAGTAAGGGAGGAGGAAGATCCTGCTAAGAAGGAGCCAGAGGAAGAGAGTGAGGAGGCAGAGTGCTCTGAAGCAGGGCCATCACAAGCACGGAAGAGGGAAGAGAGCGAGTCATCGCTTGAAGAGGAGGAAGAGGAAGAACTTATAAAAGAGACGGTAACTACCCGATCTCTATCCCTGAGTGAATTGCGAGATATGCGAAAGGATTTCAGCCGTCGTCCAGGTGAGCACATTGTCACCTGGCTGCTCCGATGCTGGGATAATGGGGCCAGTAGCCTGGAATTAGAGGGTAGGGAAGCCAAGCAGCTGGGATCCCTTTCTAGGGAAGGGGGCATTGACAAAGCAATTGGAAAAGGTGCACAAGTCCTCAGCCTCTGGAGACGACTCCTGTCAGGTGTGAAGGAAAGGTATCCCTTCAAGGAAGATGTTCTATGTCACCCAGGCAAGTGGACCACCATGGAGAAAGGTATCCAGTACCTGAGGGAGCTAGCGGTGCTGGAAGTGATTTATGGTGACTTGGACAATGGACAATCATCCAAAGATCCAGATGAAGTCAATTGCACGCAACCTATGTGGCGGAAGTTTGTACGGAGTGCACCATCATATGCCAACTCATTAGCAGTAATGGCCTGGAAGGACGGAGAGAGACCAACGGTGGATGAATTGGCTGGCCAACTCCGGCAATACGAAGAAAGTCTCTCTTCCTCCCTACGGGCCTGCGTCTCTGCTATAGAGAAACTGTCCCGAGAGTTCCGGCAATTCAAAGAGGATATGCCCTACCCTCCACCCATACGGACCAGTGTCTCAGCCATTAGGAGTAAGCGCTCTTCTGTTCAAGAGAGAAGATATAGAGGATACACACCACGAGCCACCCTGTGGTTTCAATTGCGTGACTACGGAGAGGACATGAGGAGGTGGGATGGAAAACCTACCTCGACCCTAGAGGCACGAGTACGCGAGCTGCAAGGAAAAACAATTACAAAAGGGGGTTCAGGTTCCTCGAGGAAAATCGTCGCTCCACTTTCCAGCGGGCAGCTTCCCAGAAAGAATAGAAGAGCTGATCTCACCTCTGATCCTCTTGAAGGGACTTCTGATTCCTATTTACAAGAAGTGGGTAACGAGTACTATGAGCAGGATTAGAGGGGCCCTGCCTCCAGCCAGGCGGAGGAGAGGGACAACCGAGTTTATTGGACTGTGTGGATTAGATGGCCTGGCACATCAGACCCACAGGAATATAAGGCTTTAGTGGACACCGGTGCACAATGTACCCTGATGCCATCAAGCCATATAGGGGCAGAACCCATCTGTATTTCTGGAGTGACAGGGGGATCCCAACAGCTGACTGTACTGGAGGCTGAAGTGAGCCTAACTGGGAATGAGTGGCAGAAGCACCCCATTGTGACTGGCCCGGAGGCTCCGTGCATCCTGGGCATAGACTACCTCAGCAGAGGGTATTTCAAGGACCCAAAAGGGTACCGGTGGGCTTTTGGTATAGCTGCCTTGGAGACGGAAGAAATTAAACAGCTGTCCACCTTGCCTGGTCTCTCAGAGGACCCTTCTGTGGTGGGGTTGCTCAGGGTCAAAGAACAACAGGTGCCGATCGCTACCACAACAGTGCACCGGCGGCAATATCGCACCAACAGAGACTCCCTGATCCCCATCCATGAGCTGATTCGTCGGCTGGAGAGCCAAGGAGTGATCAGCAAGACTCACTCACCCTTCAACAGCCCCATATGGCCAGTGCGGAAGTCTAATGGAGAGTGGAGACTGACAGTAGACTATCGTGGCCTGAATGAAGTCACGCCGCCACTGAGCGCTGCTGTGCCGGACATGCTAGAACTTCAATATGAACTGGAGTCAAAGGCAGCCAAGTGGTACGCCACCATTGATATTGCTAATGCGTTTTTCTCGAACCCTTTGGCGGCAGAGTGCAGGCCACAGTTTGCTTTCACTTGGAGAGGTGTCCAATACACCTGGAATCGACTTCCCCAGGGGTGGAAACACAGCCCTACCATTTGCCATGGGCTGATACAAACTGCACTGGAACAGGGTGAAGCTCCAGAGCATCTGCAATACATTGATGACATCATCGTATGGGGCAACACAGCAGAAGAAGTTTTCGAGAAAGGGAAGAAAATAATTCAAGTCCTTCTGAAAGCTGGTTTTGCTATAAAGCAAAGTAAAGTCAAGGGACCTGCACAAGAGATCCAGTTTTTAGGAATAAAATGGCAAGATGGACGTCGACAGATCCCAACGGATGTGATCAACAAAATAACAGCTATGTCTCCACCAACTAGCAAAAAAGAAACACAAGCATTTCTGGGTGTTGTGGGTTTCTGGAGAATGCATATTCCAAATTACAGTCTGATTGTAAGCCCTCTTTATCAAGTGACCCGGAAGAAGAACGATTTTAAATGGGGCCCTGAGCAACGACAAGCCTTTGAACAAATCAAACAGGAGATAGTTCATGCCGTAGCCCTTGGGCCAGTACGGGCAGGACAAGATGTTAAAAATGTGCTCTACACGGCAGCCGGGGAGAATGGCCCTACCTGGAGTCTCTGGCAGAAGGCACCAGGAGAGACTCGAGGTCGACCTCTAGGGTTTTGGAGTCGAGGATATAGGGGATCTGAGTCCCGCTATACTCCAACTGAAAAGGAGATATTGGCGGCATATGAAGGAGTTCGAGCTGCCTCAGAAGTGGTTGGTACTGAAGCACAGCTCCTCCTGGCACCCCGACTGCCGGTGCTGGGCTGGATGTTCAAAGGGAGGGTCCCCTCTACGCATCATGCGACTGATGCTACGTGGAGTAAGTGGGTCGCGCTTATTACACAGCGGGCTCGAATAGGAAATCTTAATCGCCCGGGAATCTTGGAAGTGATCATGGACTGGCCAGAAGGCAAAGATTTTGGAATATCACCGGAAGAGGAGGTGGCGCGTGCTGAAGAGGCTCCACCATATAATGAACTGCCAGAGAACGAAAGGCAATATGCCCTGTTTACTGATGGGTCCTGTCGTATTGTAGGCAAACATCGAAGGTGGAAAGCTGCTGTATGGAGCCCTATACGACGAGTTGCAGAAGTGGCTGAAGGACAAGGTGAATCAAGTCAGTTTGCGGAGGTGAAAGCCATCCAGCTGGCTTTAGATATTGCTGAACGAGAAAAATGGCCAGTACTCTATCTTTATACTGACTCATGGATGGTAGCAAATGCTCTATGGGGGTGGCTGCAGCAATGGAAGCAGAGCAACTGGCAACGCAGAGGCAAGCCCATCTGGGCTGCTGAATTGTGGCAAGATATTGCTGCCCGACTAGAGAATCTCGTCATAAAAGTACGTCACGTAGATGCTCACGTACCCAAGAGTCGGGCCACCGAAGAACATCAAAACAACCATCAGGTGGATCAGGCTGCTAAGATTGAAGTGGCTCAGGTGGATCTGGACTGGCAACATAAGGGTGAATTATTTATAGCTCGGTGGGCCCATGACACCTCAGGCCATCAGGGAAGAGATGCAACATATAGATGGGCTCGGGATCGAGGGGTGGACCTGACCATGGATGCTATTGCACAGGTTATCCATGAATGTGAAACGTGTGCTGCGATCAAACAAGCCAAGCGGTTAAAGCCTCTCTGGTATGAAGGACGATGGTTGAAATATAAATATGGGGAGGCCTGGCAGATTGACTATATCACACTTCCACAAACTCGCCAAGGCAAGCGCTATGTGCTTACCATGGTGGAAGCAACCACTGGATGGCTGGAAACATACCCTGTGCCCCATGCCACCGCCCGGAACACTATCCTGGGCCTTGAAAAGCAAGTCTTATGGCGACATGGCACCCCCGAAAGAATTGAGTCAGACAATGGGACTCATTTCCGAAACAACCTCATAGACACCTGGGCCAAAGAGCACGGCATTGAGTGGGTGTATCATATCCCCTATCATGCACCAGCTTCCGGAAAAATTGAACGATACAACGGACTGTTAAAGACTACACTGAGAGCAATGGGTGATGGGACATTCAAAAATTGGGATAAACATTTAGCCAAAGCCACCTGGTTAGTCAACACTAGGGGATCTACTAATAGAGCCGGCCCTGCCCAATCAAAACTTCTACGTACTGTAGAAGGGGATAAAGTCCCTGTGGTGCATGTGAGAAACATGCTGGGGAAGACAGTCTGGGTTACTCCTGCATTAGGAAAAGGCAAACCCATTCGTGGGATTGCCTTTGCCCAGGGACCTGGGTGCACTTGGTGGGTAATGCGGAAGGATGGGGAAGTCCGATGTGTACCTCAAGGAGACTTGATTTTGGGTGAAAACAGTCAATGATTTGAATTGTATTATGTTAATTGTTCAGAATGACATTACTACTATGGCTGCTATCTACCATATCAATGGTATTATAGTAAGAATCACCCAGACTGATGAAGAATGAGCTTCACTGAAACCAAGCAACGTGCAGCAGTGATGAAACCAGAACTGGCTTCAGCAGCTTGCGCCCAACAAATCCCTCGAGATCGACATCTTCGACCTGCAGATCATGGACATGGACCGTGCCAGATGATAATCCAACACCACATACCATCTCCCCTGCCCTGAGAGACTGCTATGATGGATGAAGCCCAGAGTCATGGACTGACTGAACTCCATAGACATTTTAAGTGATGGCCCATGGACTAAGAGAGTGATATCTGTGTGTATATATTAAAGGACAGGAAGAGTAATAATGAATAATTGGAATGTATTGAAAAGTATAGGACCTGGGCATGACGTAAATGGTATGGAATAAGGGGTGGATACTGTCCTGGTTTCAGCCAGGATAGAGCTGGTTTTCCTCACAGAAGCTAGTGTGAGACTGTGTTTTGGATTTGGGATGAGGAACTGTTGATAATGTGCTGATGTTTTGGGTTGTTGCTGAGCCGTCAAGGACAGTCCAGCTTCTTGTGCTGGCCTGCCAGCGAGCAGGCTGGGGGTGCACGGGGAGCTGGGAGGGGACACAGCCGGGACAGCTGACCCAGACTGGCCAAAGAGATATTCCCTACCATACGACGTCATGCCCAGTACATAAACTGGAGTTGGCCGGGGGGGCGGAAATCGCTGCTCGGGGACGGGCTGTCGATCACGGGGCGGTGAGCAATTGCTGTATTGGGCATCACTTGTTCTTATACATTCCTTTGTTGGTATTATCATTATTGTTCCCTTCTTTCTTTCTGTCCTATTAAACCGTGTTTATCTCAACCCACGAGGTTTTTCCTAATTCTCTCCCCCGTCCCGCTGTGGGAGGGAGAGTGAGCGAGCGGCTGCGTGGTGCTTAGTTGCCGGCTGGGGCTAAACCACGACAGTGATCTTTCATAATCCTTCTAAAGTCTTTAGTGCTATGAATTGTTCTGATTTGTAGACAGTCCATTTGGCTGCCCTGGTTAGTAGATCAGCAGTGTCTGGTTTCATCACATGAGAAAGAAGTTTTCACCTTATTAAGCAAAGATGGTTTCTGAAATAATTTTTTCTTTTTCAAGTAAGTTAAATTGACTTCATATTGGCCTTAGCACTGTGCATGATGCAGTGTTGATGGACAAATTTAAGGACAGCTATGAGCATGTGTTACTCCATCTTATTGAAACCTGTAATGCAAAAAAAGTTGCTCATATACTGCAGCTATCCTATTGACCACTGATTGGTTTGCTACAAAGCACAGTGATCTCGCAGTCTGTCAAAACACCCCAAGGCCCAGAATTTATGCTTCCCACAGAACAGGATTCCTTTGTAACAGTCCCCACAGTGTCAACTGATAATGTGTGACTCAGGCTGCCAAAAAGTTTTGTTATCTTGGTAATGAAATGCAATGATTGCTTATGATATCACAAAGTATATCAGCATTGCTAGCAATACTTTGGTAAATTACGGTGCCAGCCACTGACTGAATTAAAAATTAGTTTTTGAATGGGAATATTATGCTGCTGTTACCATAGTTTTATGGCTTCAAGATTTGGACAGATTGCTATGTAAATGTTTCCTTCATTTCCACCTAGGCTATTTCCAGCAAATACCTAATGTCAAGTGGCAAAATATGATAACTAGTAATGAAGCTGTTCAGGTCTGTAAAAGCTCTGACATTGACACTCTAATTATCATATATTAGAAGAGACAGCAAAGTCATATAGTTCATGTACCTGAGGGGAGCATCCTATTTTTTTGATAGACAGACAAAGGCACAGAGCTGGGTGGCTGAAACATTAGGAAGATGATCTCAAGGCTAATCTTAAAGCATGCAAAATAAACGTATCTCAAGACAAACTGGTGGCAACAACTTCTGTAATTCTAATGACCTCAAGGGACATACATATTGCTACTCATACACTGAACTGAAAAATCTTCAGTGTGAAGCAGGAGAAGAAAACAAGTGCACAATAAAAAAATAAGATCAGAAAGCACACAATTCACAGATGCTTGCAGGCTGTCCCAGGTTTTGCCCGTGACATATCCACAGGCTACTGTGCATTCCAACTGGACTCACTCTTATCCTAGAACTCATGAGTGAACTTTGGAAGGCTGGTGCAGATTTTCATATGTTGGTGACAAGGGAACGTTTGTTTCCCCTGTAATAGTATGAAATGGGATGTTTGCCACAAGTGCCGCTTGGATCAGTCCTGACTACTCCAGAGGGTTTATTGTCTGTTCTTGGTTTATTGTCTACTTGCTTTGAATATGAATGTGGAAAGGCCAGATTTAGTCCTGAAGCAGAATTAGTATTAGTGAACTTTAGCAAGCGGGTGCTAGTATCTAAAGAGAATTTACTGGAGTATTGTGTTAGCTGAGAGCTTTTTACATTTGGATGCAGAACAAAACCAGAAATTTAAACTCTATGAACCATAATAAGGCTAATTATAAAATGTGTAACTACAGCAGACTTTAATTAATGCAAACTGCAGCATTGCTTTCTATAGTTAGGAAAGATGAGTTGCTGTCTTTTCAAGCAATAGAAATGTTCAAGTACCCTACAAAATAATTACAGTCTGAAGTGTTCCCCTAGGCTTGAACCAAGGGGGAAAAAAATAAAAATCAAAAGACATAAAGATTACACCTTTTCTTGTATTTTTATCTCAGTTTATATTAAAGAAATGATAATTGTAGTTTAAATTATAAAAGTCACACTCCAGTTTCTGTGCAGCACCACTGAAATTATTAAACTTACTTATGTTAAAACAGAGAATAATTTGTTCAGCATAATCTGGTCTGAAAAAATTATCTTGTGACTTAAAGGGATCATAACAGTTTCCCCAGTGTCTACTAGAAACCTATAGTAGGACCTCAGAGATAGTTGAAAAAGTTGGATATATTAAATCTACACATCTGAAGGTTAAAGTAGGAGAAGAAACATGTTCAGGTTAAGTGATGCTATTAATGCAATGACTTCACATACAGTCTTTCTAAAGCATTAATATATAATCGCAGTTACTTATGCTTACATATCCCATTAACTACTATTTCTCTTAAAGAGAATAAATTGTAAAAAATGGAACATGTGTCGTTGAAATAAAGCATAGATATAATAAATACATTTCTTTTTTATTCTTCAATGTCTGATTCTGGAGGCTAAAGGTGCTATGCCTTGGACTGTGCTCTTAAAAATCAATCAAAGCTCCACCTTGGTCTGAACTTTTAAAAGTTTTGGTCAGTATTCATATGCCAAATCTAGTTCTGAAATCTAGGATACAGCACCCAGATAATGCACTGGACACTGGACAGATGATCAGGATGTTGGTATTACAGAATTATTACAGAATCATTAAGGTTGGAAAAGATATTTAAGATCAAGTCCCACCATCAAACCGGCACCACCATGCCCACCTAAACCATGTCCCAAAGTGCCACTTCTACATGTTTTTTGACACTTCCATTGATGGTGACTCCACCACCTCCCTGGGCAGCCTGCTCCAATGTTTCACTATGCTCTCAGTAAAGAAATTTTTCCTAATATCTAGTCTAAACCTCCCCTGGTACAACTTGAGGTCATTTCCTCTCGTCCTATCACTAGTTACTTGGGAGAAGAGACCAACATCCACCTCACCACAACCCCCTTTCAGGGAGTTGTAGAGATTTCCATCTTCAATAGGAAATCTTCTATTGATTTAATATATATTGGTCTGTTCAGATTGTCTGTTCATTCACCTGTTTCCATGTGTATGCAACCTTCATCAACAATGACTAAAGACAATATTCTCAAGAGTATGTTTTGTTTTTTAATTTTTAGTACCCTGATTTGTTAGTGTGCTTCTTGTGTTTGTGTATGCATGAGTGTGTGTGTGTGTATTTCTGGGCACATGCACTTTTGTTATAAATTATGCCAATGGTATTTATATGGCAGAGTTTATATCTCTAAATATTAATAGTTACAACTATTTGTGACCAAGGAGAATAAAAGTCTTTAATGTTTTAGAACAGATCTGAAACTCCAGCTGTTTTGTAATTCTTTATTTTATATATTGTGTATAATTTTAATTTTCACCTATCGTGCATTTTTTATTTAATTTCTATCAGACTAGTGTAGGTAAAGAAGAAATGTGCATAGAACACATTAGTGTACTATGTATGTAAATATCAGTTACTGCAAATTCACCATACAAGGTAATTCCAGCTGCTTACTTCATTAGTCAGAGAAATCTGATAACATTACTTTCTGTTGTATAAGCACTGGGGAAACTAACAAATATGGTGAAGATAATGAGCATTCTTCCCTACCTTGGATACTTAAAATTTCTTACATTCTTTGCTGAAGATGTTTTCTTACTCTTCCCAGGCTCCCAAATAACATTTTTCTCTCTTCCTTCTCTTTCCTGAGATCCCGTTGTCCCTTCTAAAATACCTTCCTGTCTTCAGTGCCTTTTGAAAGAACTAGCAAAACTATGCTTACTTATACTAGTTTCAGGCTAACCCAAACTCACTGTTATCAAACAATGTTCTGGATTTTCACAGCTGTTAGTTAGAGCAAACTAGGCTTTCAAATTCACAGTAGCATTCTGTGGTGGGTTTACCCTGTCTGGATGCCAGGTGCCCACCAAAGCTGCTCTATTACTCCCCTCCTCAGTTGGACAAGGGAGAGAAAAATATAACAAAAGTCTCATGGGTCAAGATAAGGACAGGGAGAGATCACTCAGCAATTACCGTCATGGGCAAAACAGACTCGGCTTGGGGAAATTGACTTTATTTCCAATCAAAGTTAGAGTAGGATAATGAGTAATAAAACCAAATCTTAAAAGCACCTTACCCCCATCTCTCTTCTTCCCAGGCTCAACTTTGCTCCCAATTTCTCTACCTCCTCCCTGATAGCAGCACAGAGGGACAGGCAATGGGCGTTGCGATCAGTTCATCACACGTTGTTTCTGCTGCTCCTTTTTCCTCAGGACTCCTCACACTCTTCCCCGGCTCCATCGTAGGGTCCTTCCCATGGGAGTCTTCCATGAACTTCTCCAACGTGAGTCCTTCCCACGGGCTGCAGTTCTTCACGAGCTGCTCCAGCCTGGGTCCCCCCACGGGTGCCGTCCTTCAGGAACAGGCTGCTCCAGCCTGGGTCCCCCCACGGGGTCACAAGTCCTGCCAGCAACCCTGCTCCAGCCTGGGCTCCTCTTCCCACGGGGCCACAGGACCTGCCAGCAAACCTGCGCCAGCGTGGGCTTCCCACGGGGTCACGGCCTCCTTTGGGCATCCCCCTGCTCCGGCGTGGGGCACTCCCCGGGTGCGGGTGGAGACCTGCTCCCCCATGGAGCTCCATGGCTGCAGGGGCACAGCCGGCCTCCCCATGGGCTTCCCCAGGGGCTGCCGGGGACCCTCTGCTCCGGCGCCTGGAGCCCCTCCTGCCCCTCCTGCTGCCTTGAGCTGGGGTCTGCAGGGCTGCTCCTCTCACATCTTCTCACTCCTCTCTCTGGCTGCTCTGCACCATTTTTTTCCCCCTTCTTAACTCTGTTACCCCAGAGGCGCTGCCACCGTCGCTGATGGGCTCGGCCTTGGCCAGCGGTGGGTCCATCTTGTAGCCGGCTGCATTGGCTCTGTCGGACACAGGGGAAGCTTCTGGCAGCTTCTCACAGAAGCCACCCCAGTAGCCCCTCTGCTACCAAAACCTTGCCGTGCAAACCCAATACACATTTTAATTTCAGAACAGAGGAGGATAAGAATAAGGATGCACCTCTGAGCAGGGTGCATAAAGCCCTTCATTTGCTTTGAGTGAAATTTTGCTCATTTTACAGGTAGTGATGCCACACACTTGGAGTTTTTCCATACTGGTCTTTGTAGACAGAAGTGGTCTTTAAAGCTTCAGAAGCTGGCACTGACATAGAAAACAGCACATCTTGTTGCTTTTTGCTTACTTCTGAAAAGAGACCTTCCCTAATCCATCAACACACTAATCTTTTTTTTTTTAAATCTATTTTAATATGGGGGGTCGACATGAAAGCCGTTTAATCTTTGGCAGTCTAACCTTCAGCAGATGGATTAGAAGTCTTATCTTGCTAAAACCAGCAACACCAGGAATCGATATATGAGTGACTTCCTCAAGTAATATCTCAAGGCAGAACACACAGTTTTCATAAGTTTACAGAAATGATCCTAACTCTTGTAGATGTACCTGTGGAGGGAGATGGAAAAATGTGATTGTGTCAGTACAGTTCAGGCTCACGTAAGGTCACAAGGGATGAACATTTGAGCCCAGGCACATCTGCAAATAGACTTTTTCTGCTTTTTCAAACTGAGCAGCTGATGTAGCTTACAAATTTTGACAGCCGTAACCAAATTTCACTTTGACAAACTGGTTGTTACCTTTTTTCTCTTCTTTAATTCTACATCAGGCACAATGAACTAAATGCGAATAATATCTTCTTCAGTCATCAGGGTGTTTTACATGGAACAGAGACATTTACATTTGCATGAGTAAATAACAACATCTACTCTGGACCAAACTTCCATAAAGATCCTAAAATGCCTTTTGCAGACTGTCTTAGCCCCTTTTCATGTAGGGAGCCCAACCCCTCAAAGAATTTTACACAGTGAGAGTGCCTATGTAGGGAAGCTGAACCACAAAAGCCCAGTAAGCACTCAATGAATGCTCTTTGGCATGGTTGAGCCTGACCTTTGTCTGTTGTAATCCGGTGTATTGCCACTGACATCAAGGGAACTGTAACAATTTATACAAGGGTGAGAATACAATCTGTAATATTTATTAAGCCTTTTTTCTACTCTAGAAATAACTAGGTACCCAGCAGAGGTAAATCAATGTAGTTTCATTGAAATCTATGGAGACGTGCTGATTTAAAAAAGCGAGTTACCTGGCCCTCAGGCCTTTCACAAATGAATGTGCTCTTTTTGCTGATATTGTCTTCATCTACTTATGAAGTCCTTATGTTACAAATTAGTTTTTTTGTCTTTGTTATATGCCTTTCTACAGTAGCACTTCCAAAGTGTGAGCCTCCCCACTCTCTCTGACTGTCACCACTATGACACTGTTAAGGTTACTGATTTCCAGGCTGGAGGTTTCTTCTGTTTCTTCATGTGAACACTTTCTCCCATTGCCAGAGGGCTGCTATCAACACTGCCTGGCTCCTCAGTCCCTGGGCAAGACTGTATTGTAAACACAAAACCAAGTCTGGCACAAACTGCAGGGTGAGACCTTTTGCCTTTGTCAGGTATAACACAGAACTCAGTCAATGGAGTACGTGGCAAAAATGTCTTTGAAGCCATATTAGAATTTGCAGACTATTACAGTGCCCTACACTGAAGCAGTAAATGCATGTTTTAATAGCCACATACTGTCTAAGGCAATGTTAGTTAACCTATAAGGTTATATTCATGAAAAGACTTGGTATCTTTGGGTTGGGATGTGAAGTGCCTCAACTTTATGGGGTTGCTTGCAGCCCTTTCTAAATAGGCTGCACAGGTCCATCTTTGGGACATGGTGTGGAGAGTATGCCAAAAGGTTAAAGAGATTCTGCCTTTTGATTCTGCAATCTAAAGATTGTTCTTAATTCCTCTTGCAGGTGCAAGAGGACACTCCAGTGTTGCCTCCAGAGAAAAGGGGTGGACAAGGGATGGCTTTTTCCAGAGCTCCTGCTGAGCTTCTCACTCGTGAACCCACTCCTGTGTGGAGGCACAGGCATGCGCCTGCTCTGGACCCTGACTGTGACTGTGCTGGTAGGACAGCAGTAGGTATCTCTGGGGGTCAATTGCTAGAGTAGAGGGTCCCAATGATCTAGGTGGTGAGAGAAAGCAGCATATGTGAAGAACTGAACCCAAACCACTGAGCCCTTCCAGTCTGTCTCAACAGTGGTAGAGGCACAGGGGAAGAGATAGCCATCTTGGAGCTGGAAGGAGAGGAAGCAGAGATGAGGCAATTGGGTTCAGAGAAGTTTGAGATGTTCTCAGTCATCTTTTTTTTTGGACCTGGTTGATAAAGATGAGTCCATCTCATCCAAGACCCCACTTCTGATTTTTCCTCTGTTGATGTCCCTGCTCTGTGTCTGTGTCAAAAGAAAACTCACATTCTCCTTTGTAACACAGTTTCCACTCTCTGAAGTTACTAAAGCGGATGCTCCACTGAAAATAATATTTATTCTGCTTCTAAGTCTCAAAACACATTGCACTGAGGAGTCTGCAGCTGCATAGAGAATTAAACTGAAAAGTTGTGTGCCACAGTTTGTACAGAACTCTGCACTGGTTAGAGAACAACAAACAATTTTTACATTTCCCTCTGTCTCATTAATTTGCATATAGTTGAAAGTGAACAAGCTCAAGGGTAATTAAATATTAAAGGTGCAGAAGGAGCAAAGGAAAATATTGATCAGTAGGAATGATAACTTAATATTTTTTTACCTTCTGCTTATATGAACAATCCATTCTCTATGAACAGGAAATGAAAAATATGTATTGCCATAATAAACACCTTTATCTTACGCAACTGTTACTTAGAGCAGCATGTAAGTCGAGGTCTTCCTGACCTTGTCATCTTTAAAAGATGTTGGGAATTGAGTTGCTTTTTCTCATCTTGGCATATGAAGCTTGAGAGTGTGTTTCTGGCTGCATCTCCTAAGGGTGCATATGGCACGAACACAATGTATACAAAGCAACTTTATATATATTAGAAACAGAAATATCAGGAACGTCAACAAAAGCAGACCATTCTGGAACACTTTCCTCCTATCAGCTGCTCAAAATTTCATACAGACAGAACCTGACTCTGCTTTTATTAAACACTATGCAAAGCTCTTAGCAGACATTATGCAGTAGCTTGTCCTACTTAAAGGTAAAGAGTGGGGAAATTCTTGAAACCATAACACTGAAATGTTTATTTACAATTAGACCAGGTATCTGGAAGTCTCTTCTATCTTAGATATTTATTTATTTCATACAACTGGAGGTAATAGCTGTATCTCATAAACTTTAATCCTCATATGTCTAACTAATGCCTTAGCTACTGGAAAATTCAGAAGCAATGTCATTTATCAGAACTGCTGCATGAAATATGGTAGGTATGCCCCCTTCAGTATAAGGCAGGTTAAAGCATTGAAACATATAGTGAACTATGTAACAGTGAACCATGAAGAGTTATACCCATAGCTCCCCAGTGAGGGTAATCTCTAGGAATATTGATGAAATCTTTTTTGTACAGGTATTTCAACAGTATTCCACATGGAAATGCCATAACCTCAGTTTTCTGTCCCAAATGTAAGAATCAGAGATGCCTATGAGTCAGACAGAGTGGCATAGGAATTTGAAAGTCCTAAACAACTAGTTGACTCAGGTAGTAACTTCTAAAATAATGATCACACATGTAGATGTGCAATTTAGATGTCTAAGTCTAACAAAACAATGTAAGGATGGCAAGGAAACTGGGCTGGAATGGCTAAGCTGGAAGCAATGTACTGTACTAGAAGAATAAAATATTAAGTAGCTTGAAAATTGTACATAAGCTCAAAAGAGCTTGGAAGAATCAGTCATCTATCTGATAGCTATGAATGAGCATTGTACCTTCAGGTCAGTACTGGACCTCATACTTGATGACCAAGTTGATGACAAAGGGTGCAACATCAGCAAATTTGTAGGTGGTTCTAAACTAGAGAGTGACACTGATACAGAGAATAGCTCCAGTTTGGAGGTGCCTTTATAAACCTGAGGGCAGCCGACAGTAGCACCAGGAAAATCAGCAGGGAGAAGTCCACAACTCAGCACCAGGAGCAGAGCCTGTGGCATATGGTGGTGTAGACTGGGAAGTAAGTGATGGAATATCATTTGCAACTTCCAGCACCTGGATGTGCTGCCATCATGGGAGAGCTGAACACCCAGGTGTTTTTTGCTCATGAACCCTGGCACAGTCACACATTTTGTCTATTGAGGGCTTGGTGCAATTAGCCTAATCCATGCACAGAGAGTACTGAGCTGATTCAATCAGCATTGTGGGGAAAAAACCCTATCCTTTTAATTTTTTTTTTTACAGTAGTAGAACAACATGTTCTGTTTTGTTTAGAGGTATAGTGAATGCTTTGTATACAAATTCATGACCTGGTTGGCTTCCTGAATATGTCCCGTTTATCTCCATGACTTCTGGGCCTCAATTATATCCCAGCAAGGCTGATTGTATCAGCCTCGCAATGGAATAACTTGGTAAGTAGGAATTCCTTTGATGTCATCAAACCATGGTAGACTTATCTGATGTCTGTGACACAGAAAAATAGTCACAGAAAGGACTGAATTGGCATATTGCTGTGTTGTGAAAGCTCTGGAGTGTCCAAAACTGCCTCTGAGTCAACTTTAGCCTTCAAGATTTTATTGTAGTATATAGGGTCAGTGCTAGAAAAGCTCAGTTGCTCAGTACTTTTTTCCTCAACACATTTATATTTTTCCAGTTTAATGTGATTCTTTGCTAAGGTTAGAACCAAATACTGTGTTATATGAAGTTATATTTGCATTAGGAATTATTTTCAGCAATCTCACTGAAGAAATAACATCTTTTGGTCATGTAGCTATATACTGCCAATTGTTTCCCATGATGTATATTTTTAAAGACTCCTATTAGCAATAAATAGCTCCAGGTTAACACAATAATATTGTCACTCCTACTTACTTTAGTTTTACTCTATCATAATTCCTGAAATATTAATTCTTATTGTTTACACATCATGCTAATTAATCTGTCAGATATGCTCATATATTTACAAAATTCTTGCAAAATTTTGACTTTTTATTTCTTAAATTGTTGCTAAAATATGAAAAATTTAAATAAATTTGTGTATTGATATACATATACACTTATATTTATTACAAAGTATGTTGTTAGAACACACATTGGAAGTACAATAAAAAAACAGCTGGAATCTTACACACTTTAAAGTAAAACAAGAGTTTTCCAGTCTCTTTTTGATAACTGCAGCTATAATGTAATACAGTGGCAGAAAAGTAAATTACACACAAAAAATCCATTTCCATGCTAATGGAGTGTGTTGTATAAGGCTGTTAGCATGCTTTCAGAGAGCAAATAGATGTTATTTAAGAAACTCACTTCTTAGAATAAAGGTGTACATTAAAATTACTGTCTGAAAGATTCTAGTCAGCTAAAAAAATATATTCCCTCTTAATGAAAGCATTTATTTCTAAGTAGAAAATGCCAGTGAAACCAATGACTAGATAAAAAGCAGTGAAGAACTGTAAAGACTGGGGTTTTCCATTTCAAAGCCCTTTAACTGGTTTCAAATTAATGGTTTAAAAATGAATAATATGAGTAAATTCTGTGGATGTCAACTGACAACAGTTTCTGACAATTTTCAGTCTGTGCAAATGAAATTCCTCCTGAAAATCCTTTAACTGGAAAAATACTGTGGGGAATTTCAGCTGAGGACTGTCATAATCAAAGTTGAACAAAGAAAGAAATGCTCTGTCTGTGTGTGTACATGTGCGTGCGCACGTGTATGTGACTGATTGAGACGGAAAAGGAGAAGGCAATATGCACTAGCAGTACTTTGCTAACATTTTTTTCCATTGCATGAAAAGATTAACAAACTTCAAAAGTGGACAGGTAAAAGGCACAGTCACAGCTGCCTGTTGATAAGTTCTGCTCTCCAGCAGTTTTACTCAATCAGTCCTGCTGCACTGTGGTATACAGTCTATAATAATTTCTTATTACTGGAAGAGTCAGAACAGTGATGTCTTTAAAAGCAGAAGTGGAAGAAGACTGGGAAACGCAACAGCAGAGTGATTCTTCCACAGGCAAGCTGGTAATTTGCTTTGCTGGGGGTGGTGTTCACCACCACTTTTATTTGCAATCATTTAGGGAGGTAAATGTGTGCTCCAACAATTCTTCACAGAGAGCAAAGCAGTAAAAAATTCCAGTGAGAGTGTTTGCATTAGAAGTGCTTACAAAACTATTCTAAAAAGCTATATTTTATCTTTCACGCACAGTGCTAGCAGCTGCATATATTTGTAGAGCATATTTTCTTCCTTGTAGTTACAGTGCTATGAAATGCAGAAGACCCAGTGCAACTCCCTGCTCTGATTTGTAGCAATGGTTAGACTCCTGCTTTTCCATCTAACTAGTGAGTATTGTGTAGATGAAGCACATTCAGATGGATCTTGTCTGTTGAAGTTCTGCTTCACACATACTAAATATCTGTTGGAACAGGTTGGAAGCCTTTCTCTTTCCGCTGACTCCCTCAATGGTGTTTGTTTTGTATACGAATGAGCTTCCCTCCCCCATGACATATTTTCTGGAGTTACCAGATCAGACCCTACAGACTTAAAAGAGGAAGGGAGAAAAAAATCCAAGACCATGGATGGACAATTCAAGTAAATAGATGTCTAGCTGGTTAATGATACATAGGTGAATGGGAAGCAGCAGAAATGACATAGAGGCAATACAACAGAGGAATGTGGGCAACCATCAAGTTATTATATGCAAAGGATGTTTTGCCGAGACCTTGAATATGTCTTAGGCACAGCAAGAAGTGCTTAGTCTTGTGAGTTTGCTATGTAAATCTAACTTGCTGTGAGTTAAGGAGCAGCTGCCCATGTTTGTTTCCTTTGGTTTCTATTCCCTTCCCGTGAGTGAAACTGTGGTTTTTGTTTCCATACACTGGGAGGCAGGATATGTTCTGGTCTGTAGTCCTCTTTCTGGATGCTCCTGATAGTCAGCTGAAAGTCTGAATACATAGAAGAGAAAGAAATATACACACTGTGGTGTCTCCCTGGGAGATGTTCAGTCCACCAGCACTTTTCACCTAGATAGAATTGGTAAATTCCTCCTTGTCTTGGCTGTAACAGCTGCATTAGACCATTGTGGGTATGTCTATACTTGGTAGAAAGATGGATTTATGCCAGATTACAGTGACTGTAACTATGCCTAGGCATTGAGCTTAATGAAAGAACTGGCTGTCCTTAAAAGCAGTATTCTATTTTTGCTTTGGTCAGACACACAGTGGTGTGGCAACAAGTGGCAGGACAACAGAGGCATCAGGAAAGAGAATTTAACATGGGTTTTTAGGGTGGGAACACTGTTTCAGCAGACAGATTTTAAGCCGGTTAAAGTGATCTGATGTGTTGTTAGAAGACCCCCAAAACTAGGCTTGAACTACCTGTTTTTCTTCTGACAAAGCAATACCTGAAAAAACAACGCTGATGTCTATTTTAAGCTAGCATTTAGGGCATTCTAAAAGGATGTGGGATCAAATTCTCATTCCAAATCACTTATGTCAGAAGTTTTGAGCTTGAGTTTTTCCCAAATGAGTTCTGTAAGCATTGGGTAAATGGATGTCTATGTATGAAAATTTGCCTTTCTTCTGTTTTTGTGTAAGGAAAAAAAAATAATTGCCTTGTAGTATATTTATATCAAAACATAGCATATGTGCAAAGCTAGTGCCAATGGAACTAGTTCCCAAAGTTGAAACAATATGCATAAGAAGGCAAAGTGGCACCTGAGCTACTTAATTGCATTTAGAAGCAGGGTTTTCAAGCTTTTATTTCCTGCTGCTTTAATTTTTTCTGGTGCTCTTGAGACTCAAGCTGTTATCTCTGCATGGCATTGCACTCCATCATATATTCATGACAGCCTAACTAAAACTAGGTCAGAGGTCTTTTCACCCTATTATATTTCATGGAATAAGCATCCTATATGATTCCTGATTCAGGGCTGTATATCCTGACTAGAGGGAATATTTTAATCGTTGCCTTGGGGTTAGAAATCCTAGACCCAACTTTTTCCTTGACATCTCCTACTATCAAGTAGCAGCATATGATAAGTGGAAGTAGGGTCAAGTAACCCAAGTGTATAGAGATATTGACCAAGAGAGAAGGGATGGAGTTAGGAAAGCCAAAGCTCATCTAGAATTTAATATGGTGGGAGACAAAGAGAAATAAGAAGGGCTTCTCCGGGTGTCTAAGCAGAAAATGAACACTAGGGGAAGTGGGAGCACAGTGCTGAATAGGATCTGGTAACAAAGGACATGGAAAAGGCTGAGGTACTCAGTGCTTTCTTCTACTCAGTCTTTACTAGCATGATTTGTTTTCAGGAATCCCAAGCCCCTGACACTAGAGGGAAAGTTTGGAGAAAGGAAGTCTTGCCCATGGTAGATGAAGGCTCAGGCTGTGGAACATTTAAAGAAACTGGACATACAGAAGTCCATGGGACTTCATTCTTAAGAAAATACAGCTTTTGCAGTCCTTTCTGAGTTCATAGGTGTTAATTGAATATAGTATCATAAGATGCGCATTTTCCCTTTCTTGCAATAGCTACGTTATTTGAAGAGAAGTTTTAGCCTTATTCTTATAATTCTGTACACATTTAAGCAATTTGACCTGGTAGTCAACTGACATCTGATAAGCGAAGAGCAAAAGAGAACCCCATTTGCTATGATTTAAAATCTCTAAAATTTGGTGTGTGTTAGATTGCTTCCCTCTTTTTATCTTTACCTCCTTCTGGCTAACCTTTGAAATTTGTAATATTTCCTCAGTACTAAGCCTGTCTGTTAAAAATTGTCTGAGGCTGTCATTACTGTTTAGCTGAGTGAAAAAATGATGATAAATGATTGTTCAAGATGTCCTATTTATATAGTTTCAACTATGTTCATTACTCTACTCTTACAAATTTTATGTATGAATTATGTTAGCAATAGAGTTAACTTTTTTTTTTTTACTTAATAACTTCTTCGCTGATGTGAAACCAGTTGTGTCATCTAAATTAGATCTTCTGAAGCATTTTCATGATCTAGTGGGATACTGTTTTATAGAAATAACATACACACAGTCTAGTCTCTCCCTAGAATCAGATTGTTTTATATTTCGGTTGTGTTTTCCCCCTTCCTAAAGTATATAGTATATGGAAGATTTAGAAACACAAGGATATAAAGAAAATACCTTGTGAGTATATTAATCTATTGGAAGTTATTTATGTCATGTTCCTTCTGAAAGTCAAGGTGATGTTAATATTCAGTGTTAACAGGCATCTAATCCATGCTGATTTCTTTCAGCTTTCATTGAGATCTATACACCCAAACTAGGTATTATTCTCTTTGCTAAGCTTAGTTTGTGGATTTTCATGCAACTTCCAGTGAAAAAAATGAAGCTTTTGAAAGATTGCTTAATAACTTCCATATTGCTGAATGATGCTGTCAATTCTAATGTTAATACCCCCTGGAACTTCTTCTATTCTGTCCCAAAGGCAATAACTCCCAAAGTTCTTGTCAAAATGTCCTTTGTAGTTAATTTTCTCCAATGTCTTAAGAGTACTTTCATTTTTTTTAAAATTGTATGTGAACTCCATCAACTGTAGGGCGAGTCATACAAACACGTTGAAATAACTCATCAGAATTATAAAAAATACAACCTAAATTGCAAAAGTCACAAGTTTTTATCTTTTATAAGGTGTTTTTGCAGCTGTTTGGGGAAAAAGAGTTATATTTTGTCACTCTCTTTGTCTTATAAATCCTGTAATAGTGCACCTATTTTGGCTGAGGTTGCTCTCCTCTCCAGTTTTTCCTGTGGTGTACACTTACAGACATTACAAACAGGTGTCTGACAAAATCTATTTTCTTGTTCTTGTTGAGCTTATTCCTCTTTAAATTTAATATAATTATGTATTACCTTATCTACTGAATAATGTATATATATACTCATACATATGAAATACATTTCCATCCGTAACAGATGGAAACTTTTGGAAGGCTATCACATGCATTTTACAAGTTACAAAACGTAAGAAAATTACATTCATTTTCTTGAGGAGCAGGCAGAAATTCTTGGGTGAACTGTGAAGTTGCTTTTTCTAAATTGGCAGTAGAATGTCTATGCAAATGTTTAAAACTAGTTGGTAAAAATGATGGTATTAAATTGCCACTTATTAGCATCTGAGAAGATGATGGATTAAATTCTGATTCTCTTAGAACTTCTTGAAAAAATTCTGTTACATCTGTTCCATTTGGGAATTACCATCCGTGTGAGTTTTTCCTGAAGTGATTCAGTGTTACATAATGGCACCCTTAATACTATTATTTAATGATGAAACACTAATGAAAGGAAAGGGATATCTCAAACCACAAACAAAATGTGTTGGTTTTTTTTAATGTAAGAGGGCTAAAGCAATAATATCTACTTGCAATATTAGTATAATGTGTCTGTTACTCTTACTGTGTTTTCAAAAACTCATTTTAAACCTGTATTGAAGATTGCAGGATCACAGGATCATAGAAAAGCTCAGATTGGAAGGGACCTCAGAAAATCATCTGGTTCAACCTTTTGTGGGAAAGAGAGACTAGATGAGATTATCTAGCACCCTGTCCAATTGCATTTTGAAAACCTCCAGTGATGGGGACTCTACCATGTCCCTGGTGTCATTGTTCCAGGGAATGATTGTTCTCATTGTAAAAAATGTCTTTCTTATATCAAGATGAAGCCTCTCCTGGTACAACTTGTACCCATCACCCCTTGTCTTCTGCACATACATCTTGTGAACAGAGAGACTCTGTCCTCTTTCTAGCTGCCCTGTAAGTACTGGAATGCTGTTACGAGATCCTACCTAGCCTTCTCTTCTCCAGTGAAAAGAGACCTAACTCCTTCAGTTTTTCTTCATAGGGCAGGTTCCAGCCCTTTGATATTCTATTATGCTTAGAAATTGCAAAATATACCTATGGATTAAAAATGGCTAATAAACGGGAAATTTGAATTAAAACCCAACAATTAGATGGGGACTGGTGAACAGGAGTACAGCCTTGACTTCAGTCTCAGTTGAAACTAAAGGGCTGTTTTGTTTGAGTAGTAGAAGTAATAAAATTAAACATACAGCATCAATAAGATCACTTTTCAGGGTTCCCCTTTTCACAGAATAACCATGGATACTTTGGATAAAATAAATGTATGAAAGGGAAAGTGTTAAGACATCAAAGAGAGGGCACTTCATCAGATAGATGTAAATAAGAGAATCATTTAAATAAATAATTATTCCTTATATTAGTCAGACTGTAATAGTTATGATCTAATTGAAATAGACCCCTTGCATATTGCCTCCTTCTGTTGTACCCAGTGTAATGTTTGCAGTGGTCCTAAGAGTGCTGAGACCCCATTCAACATGGAACTGAAAGGATTAGAGCTGGTCAGGAAATGTTATCTGTGAGGACTCTGGGGATGTTTTCCTGACTTGTAGTGATGTATCTTTCTGATGGAAATGTTATGAACAGCATGAAAAGATACACAGGTAGCTGATTAAGTAAAACTGTCTTTTAGAAATGTTTTTCCTATCAATAAATGTTAATAATGTGAGGTTCTCAGGGATTGTGTCCCCAGCTGTTGTATTTCTCTTTCTTCACTTTGGCATCCCATGCAGTGTCCCCTTTGAATAAAAGGAGAGATTGCCTCCAGAAAACATTTACTCTTGCATATTTTATTTACCCATTTATTATAAGTCTTTAGTAAGGCCCTTAGAGTAGATTTATTTTCTCTGCTACCTGGAAACTGTTGTGGAAGATGTGTGTGTTTACTGTGTTCATTTTGCCAAGCTCTGTCGTGTTGCTTCATGGCACTAACACATCTGTAATCTAATACCTTTTTGTTTACCATAAATGAAGTTTTCATGTCATGTTTGATGCTGTCATGGTTCTCCTAAGTAGAAATGAAGTTTTAAAGCTTATACAAGAATTCTGTATCTAAAACGTTGAGAAAAGGGGATTTATTCTTGTGGAATAAAGAAAGTTTGAATTTCATAAATCTGACTAAATCTTAACATGAATGATGCATTAACTTCAAAGCATCATTTCAGGCTGATCAAAGTGTTGAGCTGGGAGACAGTCAGCAGTTTTGCCTCCCAAGGGTTTGTGTTACTATTTTTTGTTATTTATATTCTCCCACATCAGTTCATGCCCTTTAAGTGTTCTTATTTAAACGGAAAGAAAATTTTGAAGGTCACCTCAGTCAGGTACTATCCAGCTGTATATATCAAATGCTGTCAATGGAGGAAAATGAATTATTCTAAGCTCACTCAAAAATATAAACAATAAGTTTTCTACAAGTCATGCTCTTCCTTATGGAACTCAAAAGGTTTAGTGACCTCATTTGTATTGCAAGCATTTTATGCTCTTCTGAGTAGCAGTTAAGCACACAGACGTTTTTTTGAAACCTGCTACTCTCATCTGCATAACATAGCCTAATGTATGATCTATGATTGCCAAACCAGCTTGAGGACATCAGACAGCTGACTATTCCTCAACTTGGAAGCTATTGGAAGGTAGAAATTATCACAGTATGTGCATGTGAGATTCAAACTAGTTAATCCCTTTCATGATTATTTCACAGAATCACAGAATCACAGAATCACTAGGTTGGAAAGGACCTTTAAGATCATCAAGTCCAACCATTAATCCAGAACCACCATGTCCCCTAAACCATGTCCTGAAGCGCCACATCCACACGTTTTTTGAACACTTCCAGGGATGGTGACTCCACCACCTCCCTGGGCAGCCTGTTCCAATGCCTGACCACCCTCTCAGTGAAGAAATTTTTCCTAATATCCAATCTAAACCTCCCCTGGCGCAACTTGAGTCCATTTCCTCTTGTCCTATCACTAGTTACTTGGGAGAAGAGACCAACACCCTCATCGCCACAACCCCCTTTCAGGTAGTTGTAGAGAGCGATAAGGTCTCCCCTCAGCCTTCTCTTCTCCAGACTAAACAACCCCAGTTCCCTCAGCCGCTCCTCATAAGACATGTGCTCCAGACCCCTCACCAGCTTCGTTGCCCTTCTCTGGACACGCTCCAGCACCTCAACATCCTTCTTGTAGTGAGGGGCCCAAAACTGAACACAGTATTCAAGGTGCGGCCTCACCAGTGCCGAGTACAGGGGCACAATCACTTCCCTACTCCTGCTGGCCACACTATTCCTGATACAGGCCAGGACGCTGTTGGCCTTCTTGGCCACCTGGGCACACTGCCGGCTCATATTCAGCCGGCTGTCAACCAGCACCCCCAGGTCCCTTTCCGCCGGGCTGCTCTCCAGCCACTCCTCCCCAAGCCTGTAGCATTGCATGGGGTTGTTGTGGCCAAAGTGCAGGACCCTGCACTTGGCCTTATTAAACCTCATACAGTTGACCTCTGCCCATCGATCCAGCCTGTCCAGATCCCTCTGCAGAGCCCTCCTACCCTCCAGCAGATCAACACTCCCACCCAGCTTGGTGTCATCTGCAAACTTACTGAGGGAGCACTCAATTCCCTCATCCAGATCATCTATAAAGATATTGAACAAGACCGGCCCCAGAACCGAACCCTGGGGAACACCGCTTGTGACCAGCCGCCAGCCGGATTTAACGCCATTCACCACAACTCTCTGGGCTCGGCCATCCAGCCAGTTCCTCACCCAGCGAAGTGTAAACCCGTCTAAGCCATGAGCCGCCAGTTTCTCCAGGAGAATGCTGTGGAAGACGCTGTCAAAGGCTTTACTAAAGTCCAGGTAGACAACGTCCACAGCCTTTCCCTCATCCACTAGGCGGGTCACCTGGTCATAGAAGGAGATCAGGTTGGTCAAGCAGGACCTGCCTTTCATGAACCCATGCTGGCTGGGCCTGATCCTTTGGCTGTTCTGCAGATGCCCTGTGAGCACTCTCAAAACCAACCGCTCCATAATCTTCCCTGGAACAGAGGTCAGGCTGACAGGCCTGTAGTTCCCAGGATCCTCCTTCCGGCCTTTCTTGTAGACGGGCGTCACATTGGCAAGCCTCCAGTCTTCTGGGACCTCCCCTGTTAACCAGGACTGCTGATAAACGATGGAGAGTGGCTTGGCAAGCTCCTCCGCCAGCTCTCTCAGTACTCTCGGGTGGATCCCATCAGGCCCCATAGACTTGTGGGTGTCCAGGTGGTTTAGCATGTCCTTGACTGCTTCCTCCTGGATTATGAGGAGTACATTGTGCTCTCCATCCCCGTCTTCCAGCTCAGGGGGCTGAATATCCTGTGGATACCTGGAGTGGCTATTAAAGACTGAGGCGAAGAAGGCATTAAGTACCTCAGCCTTGTCCTCGTCCTTGGAGACAATGTTCCCCGCCATATCCAGTAGGGGATGGAGATTCTCCTTGCCTCTCTTTTTGTTGTTAATATATTTGTAAAAACATTTTTTATTATCCTTTACGACTGTGGCCAGACTGAGCTCTAGCTGGGCTTTTGCCTTTCTAATTTTGTCCCTGCTTGACCTAACGAGATCTTTGTACTCTTCATGAGTTGCCTTCCCCTTCTTCCAGAGGTGATAAACTCTCCTCTTTTCCCTGAGTCCCAGCAAAATCTCCCTGTACAGCCAGGCCGGTCGCCTTCCCCGCCAGCTCTTCTTACAGCACATGGGGACCGCCTGCTCCTGCGCCTTTAAGATTTCCTTCTTGAAGACTGTCCAGCCTTCCTGGACCCCTTTGTCCTTCAGGACTGTCTCCCAAGGGACTCTCTCAACCAGTGACCTGAACAGGCCAAAGTCTGCCCTCCGGAAGTCCATGATAGCAGTTTTGCTGAGTCGTCTCCTTACTTCACTCACAACTGAGAATTCTATCATGTCATGGTCGCTAAGCCCAAGATGCATCACAGGACACAACAATCTGAGTTCAATGCTAATATACAAAACCAGGAAAACTCAAAAGAGATCTAGTTTTGCCTGGTTTTGGATACGTCCTCTGGTAAGATCAAAAAGACAGACCTTACACACAGCCTTTCTCATAGTGTTTTCCTATCCTATTCTCCACGTCCAGAAATGAAAAGGCTATGTGAAAATAATTTTAATAATATTCTTGTGTATAAGATGAAGTTCTTCTGTAGATCTGAATGACTAACAGAAGAATGGTTTGATTCAATCCAGGGACTAGGCAGAAATGTTTGCTATTTCCTTCATTACACAAAGTGGGTAAAACATTGTAACTGGAAATGGCTTTGAACAGACTTAACAGGGACAATCAACTAACTTCCAGTCCAATAAGATCACATCTTTCTGCTGGTATATTTGGCTTCTTCAGTGTTACAGCTTCCCCTCAGCACAAGCTGGGAGAGCCAGATCTGCTTGCCTCAGGTTGTTCTTCTGCCTAATGTAGTTAGAAAGGCTCAATTGTAACCATCCACAATGACATTCATAGGCTTAGACAAGGACAGGATTTGATTATTCATCTTCTCATTATTCTTGCCAAGGCAAAGGAGGAGCAGAGGACAACTTTCCAAAAATCTTCCATTTTCATGCATGTAGCATTTTTTTTTTTGAAGGAAACAGCCCCAAGGTATGTTAGGCTGCCTGTGTTTTTCCACTTCATACATTTCATTTTAAAATGTACTATGGCTTATTCTGAAAATGCAGGGCATGATTTGATACTCTCTCATACAATTCTTCTTTGGCAATGAATTCTTCTTGTAAAGAGACAAAGCCAGAGAGAATAACTTCTTTCCCAGCTCTCAGCCAGCCTCTGTGTCTTCAAATCACATTCGTTCCCATGGGGAGCATTGTGTAGGGTCAAGCAAAACACAAAATCAGACTTCAGGCTTGGGATGTTTCTTCTGGGTTATCATTTCTAGACTCCTTCTATTATTAACTAGCAGGTGACATTATTTTCAGAAGCTACAGGTACACCATTTCAGAAGCATTCTATCGAATAGAAACTTTATAGTTTACAACTTTGTAAACATTTTTACTTGTCAAAAAACAGATTAAAGCTGATAAGCGGTTTATTTAGCCCAGCAACACAGCAAAAATAACACTTTCTTCAAAAAGAACCCTTTTTTTACTGTGCAGTTGTGGAAATCCAGAAAAGATTCATCAGGACCTTACATAATCCCTTGTGAACAACTCCTGTCCTTTTGGTGGTCATCTGCCCCACATCCTGAGGCATGGCTTCTAGAAACGGTCAGCCAAAACTGGCTTTTTCTTCACTTTCATTTCCTAGACCGAGGGATCACTTCCAGCTTTAAGCATGTTTTATTGACAGAGACCCATTTATAGAGCTTGATTATCTGATGTAAAAGTAGCAAACAGTAACTATTTGAACTTTTCACTGAGGCGGCTGCAATCCAAGAACCAACAAAATTTGTGAAAGCCTTTGACCATTTCTTCTACTTATTGACCAAATCCATCTGGAGGGAGACCATTAAAAGCTACAGAGCATTTGTTCTGTGTTGGAGCACACTGTACCTTTCACGTCTGCAGTGTGCGGTTTATTTGACAGGTTTAATTGTTCCCAGATTCAGCGTTCCTCATTAGTTTGCATTCAGTGCTATGTCTTTTATGGATGGCAGATTATTTGACGTGACTTGGTATTGCAGAAATTGTTATTTCCAAGCTGCTGCTGAGAGACTGCAAATAATTTTTATTGTCTAACACCCACAAGTTTATACTTTCACATTCTCCTACCCAATCCTAATGAACCTTGCTTAAAAAGGAAAATTTAAGCATGACTATCTCCTCACTGTAATTTCACACACATTATCTTAAACAAATGGGAGTGTCTTGAGACTTGCACAGTGCAGATGCCAAGGAACATCCAAATACTCATTGATTACAGTAACAGTTTTGGTCACAACTGATGTAATTTCCCCCTATGACTGTTCCTAATATAGAAATATGAAAGCGGGGTTTAGCTCCTGGCTTTACCTAAAATGCATTTAACATGCAAAACAATACTTTGCTGTTAGACCGTGTAAATGTAAACATTCTGGGAATGATGCTGTTCTTTTCTGATCTCCACAGGCACCAGTAAGCATCTTTGTGGTATAATAATAAATAGCTATAATTATTATGCTGCAATAATATCTTACCTACAAACTGAGTTAAGCTTGCTTCATGTTGTGTTTATGTTCCTATCATTCATAGTAATAGATTCAGAATTCCTTTAGGGTTTGGGGTATATTTTTATTTATTTGTTTGTTTGTTTGTTTACTTTTTAACAGATGGCCAGTACTAGCCTGTGTCCTGCCTCATGTTTCTACACTATTTTTAGAAATGGATATGCTCTTTATAAAGAACCTTCTACAGAGAGGTGAAAACTGCAGCTAACACTCAGGTTATGTGCATACAAGGCTGATTTCTTGGTGTTGCCTTTCATCCTGGATTCCTTCCTCCAAGTTACATTCAGTTAGCTACTCCTTCTTATTTTACCAGTGTCTGTAGTTATCTTGTACTTTCTCTGAGTGTTGCCTGACTTGATGGGGCAAGAAGCGCTTAGTAAATATGGTATCATATGGACATGGCCCTTATCAGCAGCCTACTTTGACATGCCCACTCATTCTTCATATTTACTGAAAAACTTACTGCTATTTCCTACAACTTACTGTTTGTTAGAACCACTGACTTCGCTCTGGCTTTTGACCTACCTTTGTTCTGCAAGCGTATTTGATTTCATTTTTGCTGCCCTGAATACTAACTGTATTATACACCCAGCATTAATCTTTCATCGTTGCTTTGTGTGAGTGCTTGTGTAGCTATCTTGAAGCACACATAGTGGCTACAAATTTCTGTTTTTTCTGTTGTTGATATCTATGCCAAACACTTGAAAAATGTGGCTGAAGTTTCTCAATCAGTTCCCAACTCTGAATCCACAAGAACTTTTCAGGAATGAGAGTTTCCTAAACATAGAGTGGAACTCCTGCCTTTGAAAAAGATATCTGCCTTAGTCATTTCAACACCAGGTTGTGCTTTAATGAGGTTGGAGAGTTTTATGATGGTTGAACAGTTGTACATTTTGTGATTTTCAATATACACATTTAACAATTTCATGGCATGTAGTCATGACTTTTGGCTTGCTCCATGCATATTACTTTATGTTAAGTATGAAATGTTTGCTTGTCTCAGTGTCAGCTCCTACTGGTTAGGGCTATCTTGCGTTCACAGCTCATCCACAAATAAGCTGGCAGTAGGTGATAACTGCCTTTAGCATTGGATCCTAAATTATAGAGTATGCATTGTTTTAATAGGTTGAGCAGCTTCACATCAAAGAACTTTTGAGTTGCTTGGGGCCTTCTGGGGAGATGCACAGCAACCGTACCACATGGGTAAAACTTGTCTCCTGTGCTACAGAGCTGCTGTCTGGAAAGTGTCTGTGTTTTGGTCTGTAATGTACCGTTTCCTCACAGCACTTTTCTTTGACTTACCTTTTCATTGTATCACTATAGGCTGAGTTAGAGAATTCATCAGTGGCTTTCTCCTGATCCTTTTTAATATGATGGATAGGTAGACTGTGTAAAAATAATTTACCATTCTCATAAGTGATTGAATTTTATCTATTATGATGTCTCTCAACCTCAGTCTTTCAGTTTCTCTAGGTGCCAATATCACCAAACAGAAGAGTTCAGGTGTCCTCAGTTTCAGCTTGTCAGCATGCAGGCTGTTACTGGAACATGCTTAGTAGCCATTTCAGTTTGTTACTGTGATTCTGCATTGCTTCTTCCTTGACCTCTATTTCTATCACAGCAAAACTGCCATCAACAATTTTAATTCCTGGGAGATCCTTACTGTCTGGTTACAACCACTCTATTTTTGGCCTCAAATTTATCTGACTATCATTTAACATGTTCTTGACTTCTGTAGTCATCAATGTATTTGCTTTGAATAAATTGGTCTGATTTCCTTGGTTATTGTTAGTAAGTAGTTGTAAATACATCTCAGCTAGACTCCAATTCACCTTTGATCTCATATAACAGTTATAGTTTAATAGCTTGCAGTCTTCTGCAGTATATCTCATGGGAAATCTTGGATTTTCTTAACTCACTCCTGACATTCCCTTCTCTGAAAACCTGTGATGTTAGTGATGATAGATACTGCTGGTTTTTCATCTTTAGCTACAACATAGTACAAGAATTGCTTTCAGACCATGTTCGGTGATAAATTAATCCATCTGCACACCAAGTTGGCAAACCTTCACTGCTGGTAAGGAGGTGAATTCACTGGTAATGCCAGAGGAGAGGACAGATGTTTTCAGGCATGACATGTAATCCTCACTTGAGGATTGCATTGATCACATCGAGCTTGGTTTAGCTGCTTCGGTGAAGCTCATTTAATCAAACAAAAAAGTCAAAGTGAGGCAGAAAAGCCAGCTGTAATTCTTTTCAGTGGATTCCCAACTTTAATAGCTCCTTCTTAAAAAATTCCCTGACATTAATTCCTATATGAGACTTCCAGGTAACCTGAACTCAGTCTGCGTGATTGTACAGACCCATGTTTATTATGAAGAGACAGCCAAAGTTGTTTTCTAGTGTACTTGCAATGAGATGACATTCTGTATTGTCTGTCATTTATTGTGCTCCCTGGTTTGATCTAGGATGAGCTGGAGTATTTCCTACACATCGTTGGTAGCTTTGCTCTTGCCGCTGGATGCTGTAGCGATCCTTCTCAGTTGGAAATATTTTTATATGGCTAAATCTATTTTGTTTCAATAATTTATCATAAAAACCTGTCTAGACTAGAACATGGAAACTGTCATGTCTCTGGAGTTTAATAAGAAACCTCTTGCATCATGTGCTCCTCCCAAGGAGTTGCCAACCAGGTGTCAGTTCTAGCACACAACTTGGTGACCGTGGCAGTGCTGTGGCAGGATATATGGCAGGGTAGCCTTCCCAGAGCTTAGAGTGGGACAGTCAGATTTATTGACTGGTAGGCATACACCAAATATTGTAGTGTCTCTTTAAATTTCTGTCAGTATCTCCCATAATTATTGTTGCTATTTGCCAAAGGAATATATGAATGCTTGTAATGAGCAGTTAAAATAATATCATACTCGTGATATTGAACATAAAATGTAGAAGTTAAAATATTTTTAAAAGTCAAAATGTATTAGAAATATTTATCTTTGTGCCATAAATAAAACACTTCAGTATTTTATTTAGAAAATTTGTTAATTAAAACTCATTTTGTTTCATGTGGTGTATATAACCAAAATAAAAAGGTATGAATGAAAATATTTTTAATTCATTTGACTATTTTTATCCCAAACAAGTACTATTTTGAAAATTCTCTATCAAAACATTACATTTTATCATTATAATGTTTTAAGTGCCAAACAAAAGATGTGATTTGGTAAAATATAATTTTTCTTTTAATTTACTTTTTAAAATTATTTTTAAAATTCATTTTGGAAGAGAAAAATGGCTGAAAATAGAAGACTCTCTTGAAATAAAAATTGGCTGTTGCACAATTTAAAATTAAAAACATAAGGTTTTAATTCCTGGTCTTCTTCAATTCCTGCAATATCAGGGAGACTGTCGGTCAAAATTTTAAAATGTTCATTATATTTTACTATGAATTTTGAACAATGTTTTCCAGTTTTCAATGTATTCTAAACAGACATACTGAAAAATCATATTGCAAGCTTTTTATTGTTTCTAGCTGCATGGAACATTTTGCCTTGAATAGTTTCATGAGGTCCAATAAAACTTGCAAAGGAAGAATAGGACAGGAGCGATGCTCATGTGCTAGACATTTGTGCATGATGACTGTTGGACTTCAAAAGACTCATAAACCAGATTCCAAGATCACCCCAGTTTCCCTGTAAAACTGCAACGGAGAAGAAAATACATTAGAAATATGAAGTAGGTGTTTTCTCTCATAGAATGGCTGTTCAGTGTAGGAGAAGAACAGCCACAACTGTCAGTCAGATTAAGAGTGAGATAAGTTTAATGATTTTGTTTACTACAGTTTGGGCTCTTTTGTCCTTTAAAGCCTCCAACATTTACCTCCTTGAAGTCTGTGCAGCTTTGCACCACTGCTGTCATGTCCAGAGTCATTATCAAATATGTAAAGAAGCAGTGTCCTCTGGGTCTGCTATGATGCATCTTGGCCCTGATTTTTGTCTCACTAATCTCTTCAGGACTGATTCACTAAATGGAGATTAGGTTGGCAGTGTTGACATTCATAGCGCTAAACATGGTTGCTCTGCCTCCTTCCAAAACATCAGTGTTAAGAATTTGGGCTTACTTTATAGTAAGTGTAGAAAATCTAGGTCTTCAGGTCATTAGGTCTACAGTGAGTGTAGAAAATTCTCAACAACTGTTATGTTGAGAGGAATTAACTGGTTGGAAGTGACAAGCAAAATGATGTGACTTAAGCTGAGATACTTCTAGGACATAGGGAAATGAAGCCAGCTGGCTGTTTGGAATTACAGACACTATATTCACCCAAGCAGTGACTGTCTTAGGTCTGCTCTTCCCAGCAAAGCTATTACCACCAGGTTATGAAATAATTCTTCCATGATCTTACCCTGTATTTTATGTATCCTTCTTGCAAACTGGAACACCTGCAAGAGGAAGGACAGACAGAGAGTCCTGTTTATGCAGGCCACACGGTTGCTGATAAGGCTGTTCCCTGGAGTGGGGGTTCAAATTTATTTTGATGGAGTGATTTGGACACACTCCTGATTAATGCTTTCCTTTAAATTCATGGATCAAGTGAGGCCGGAGAATCATAAGCACCACTGTCAACTCTACCTTTTCAAGCAATGTTTTCTAGTGATTTCTGCCAGAAGAATATGAGTAAATGAAGCCCTTTGTTATACTATACACAGGCAAAAGACAAGTGCTAAACAGGTGAGTGCTGGTGGGATATAGAGTTATAGAGTTCATCTGTGAAACCTACAAATTTTGTGGGAATTTTCAAATGAAAGAGTAGATATCTACAAAATTAGGCAAGAAGTGTGAGAATATCACTGATTCCAAAAGTCACTGATGTGTTTATAACTTTACATAGCATGATTTCTTCAATAACAGAATTAATAACAAATGCAAGTTTATTTTTTGAGGTACTTTTTATTTCTTTGCAATATTTTATGCAAATAAACATATCTATTATGGGAGTATAGGTTGAAAATGAAGACTTCAGTAGATGTCCTGAAGTTAATTAATGAAGAACTTTCACTGCATTGTTAAATAATTCATGTCATTTTTAGCATTCTGTTAGTCAATATATCTGAAACAATTTTAGGAAATATGATTAAACCTAGCTTCCACCTATTGAACATAAGAAGAGATATCTTCTTACTAATTGTATTTACTGTCAAATTAGATGCCTGGCATTTTACCAATTTATGCTATAAAGAAAAGCAAAAAGGAAAAAAAGAGGGAAAAAGAAAGCCGTAAGGAAAACAAAAGGTTGTACAGAACAAATTGTGTCTCTGAATGCAGAAGAAGTGCAGTTGGCTTTGAATGCGGTTTCACAGTGCTTATTTTTTACTAACATTGTTGAAGCTTCAGAACTTTTTCTTACGGAGTGAGATTATCATACTTGTAGACTGCCAATCAGTCAATGTCCTGATGGCTTGTGTTCTAATTTAGATTGCTTCTGCAACACTGTACAACTGTATGACATCTCATACAGATTAAGCTTAAAAAACTCATGTACTGAAGGTGGATCACTGACAAGCCTAAATGCTGCATCTGTAGCTTTGGCAAAAAAAACCCGAACAACCCAACACAGTATGATGAAACTTCCTTAATTTCATCTGTTATTTTTATTCAGAGAAGATTTTTGGTATCTTTCATCTATGTGTGTTTGAATATGTGTTTGTGTATATTTGTAGTGTTAAAATAAAGCCTTTACATCTCCTTGGTAAACTAATGCTTGATTACATTACATTCTGGTCTCCTAACTAATCTAACTAACCCTATTGCCTGATTTTTAAATTTTATGAACACATCATACTGTGAAACTTAACACTATAAATTTAGTGTACTGGTGCTGGATATTAAATAAGTAATTTATTAGTCAAATAGATGAATAAGTTTCTTTTCCTCCAGATCTCCCAAACCACTCACTTATCTTTCTCTTCAAAACTGCTGTAGGGTTTTTTTACGTGTGTTTTATTTGCTAGTTATGTTACACTATAGGGGAGGCAAAAACTTAATTAAACTTCAGCTGTCATTTACCAAAACTGGAACAATATTTTTCACTAAAAATTATTCATGTTATAAACAAAGGTGATATCATAATGAGAAATAAAGAACGGTGAGAACATCCACCTTTATTCTGGTAGGCACGATAAAAGTATGTTCCTGAAATAGGGTCTTAGGTGAGCCAAATTCTGACACCTGTTTCCTTGAAATGTATCTAGACTTCAGTGATCTAAAAGGATAATTCAGAAGTAAAACTTTTTAATAATAATTTTTAATAATGAATTTAAAAACATCAATCCACCTACCTCCCCACCCCCCCAAAAGATGGAAATACTCAGAGGTTTTTTTTCTTTTGTATGAGGTGGATAGAAAGAACTTCTAACTGGTTGCCAAATTCGGGATTATTGAGTGAATCTAATAGTAATTTTAAAAAGGTATAAAGTAAGGCTCCCGAGGATGCTACTTTGTATTTGGAGGTTTAATGTGATCTTCCCTATTACCAGGAATTTCATATCACAGGTGCTTTAAAACAACAGTAGAAAAAAACCCAACCTATGCTAGATTTACTTATTATAGGACAAAAATACAAGTTTAGGTAAATCAATGCTTGCAGTTAAATTTCAGTGACTGAAAATAAAGAAGTGTCAAAACAATTAAATTATCTCATGAAATAATCACTAATTTTGTTTTCAGACACATGCCAGTAACATGAGGAATGATTAGCTGCATGACTTTACATGCATATGTCTCTGCTAAACTGCAATTGAATGTTAGTCTTCATACTTTTCTCTTTTTGCTGACTTTCTAGTAATGCAATAATATACTGAATTAAGAGATTTGGTTATCAAAGGCAACCTTCTTCCATTCTGCAGTGGAGCACGTCACACATGCACACACTGAAACCACAAAATTTGATAGCATTTTAAATATAGGCTCCTTCACTAGCTGTTACTGTATACAAGAAAATACTGTGGTTGTAAACCAGAGAGACGTTTTTAAACTGTCCTGTTGGAGAAAGCCTGAACTTTGTAAATGACTACATTCTTCAACAAAGATTATTGAGTTCGGATTTAATTATTTTTAGTTATAATTAAATGGTAGTGTTTATTAATCTGTTACTGAGTTTGCAAGAGAAGAAGATTTTTATACGTGGAAAGTCTTAATCCTTAAACTGCCAAAAGAATGTGTTTTCACTTATAGCTGATGCAGAAAAAAAATCCTGAAGGAGAAGATGGTGTGGAAAGGTCTATGTCAAAAACAATCTTTTTTTAGAATAATGACCTGAAATTTAATGGACAAACAAAAATTCAACATTGTTCAATAGTGATAATGCAAAATTACAAGGGAAGGAGAAACTGTCCAATAATTCTTTGTCGGTGTTTATTTGCATTTTGGCAGCTGACCAGTATTAGATGTCTAGAATATGACAGGTTTACAGAAAACTGTAAAAACTAATACTTGTGTTAAGGCCTAACAAAGTATTAAAAGAAATAAATAAGAATAAAAGTCAAAAAGGGATAATTTTCCCATTCATATAGATCAAAATCGACATTCTCTGCCCAATCATGTAACATGTATGAGCTTATATTAATGAACATTCTGTGTGACATCAACCTTTAAGTTCATATTTGTCTTGTTACTATTAAAGGGAATTGCCCAATATTTCTTTGTAGCTGTTAATTTGCATTTTGGCAGCTGGCCTTCAGTAAAAAGTTTAGTGTTCTTCCTTAGATATGACTTTGACATTTATTCTTAGCAAGGTAAATAATGTCCTAAGGTCTTTCATTTTTTAGAGTATCCGTGCAAAAAGAAAGACGAAGCAGACACAGGAGTGATCTGACCTTTCAAAAAATATTTTCAACCACTTGTTGCTCTATTAAACGGCTTTTCATGATTCAAAACATGAATTCTAAGGGCTAATTATCACATATAGTTTCAAAGCAGAGATCACTGAAAAATTTCAAAAGGCTGTCATAAACATTTTTGAACAATTTCAAGATGAAGAAGGGCACATGTGGCTCTGAAGAAAGAGTGCTGAAATATAGATAAATACAAATTTACATAAATCATCAGTTCTACACATTTACTTAAGGATAAGTTTTATCATAGGTTGTTGTAGAAAGCAGACTGTTTTACAGGTAATTTAATTAATTACATGTCCTTTTACTTAACATAAAAATATTAGCATTCTATTTGGAACTTAAATTTGGCTTTATTTCCCTGAAGTAGTCTCAGTCTTCAAACACTGTGTAAACTACATATTTTTTCATATTTATTCTATATGTCACTACTCTCTTAAAAGCAATAGGAAAAAAAAAATCAAAGTAACAGAAATAAAAAGAGAGTTGCATGTGCCTGTATGGAACCCTTACAGGTACACTCTGGATGGCCTTATGTTGGACAACATTCTGCACTTGTTCTTATTTCATTAACAGAGGTTAAACAGCAGATTCAGATTATATTATTCAGTAGAATAAGGTTCCTGCTTATGAAATACAGAAAGATTTCCTGAGTAGTTCATTGTGTTTAACTCGAACATCAAGAGTTGGATTGATTTCATCTATAGACACCTGCAGTATAAATGTTTCTATCTGAAATCAGTCAGTGTAAAGTCACCTTTTTGTGTCAATGGAAGGTAATAGATATTGTTTCCATAAAGAGGAATAGGTGGTGATTTGTTTTTTTCAGAACTTACCCAGAAATATACATTTTGTTTTGTTGCATGGTGGAACCCACTGCAGTCAACTTCTACCCAGCCTTTACTGAAAAAAACCCCAAACAATGAAAATACCCCACACGTTTTCTCATGGCAACACATAACGGTCATCTGCATTGTCCAGACAAAGTGAGTTTGTGTCTACGTTGTAACCAGATAATACTTACAGTACACTGTAATTATTATTAACCAGTAATACTTACAGATTTTTTAAAAATTCAAACAAAGTTTTAAAATTGTCTCTTCTACTAAGGGAGAAGCTTAGTACACACACCACACCCTTCCCCCTATTTTAAAACAATCTTTAAATGTTTGGTTTGTGCCTGGTGCTTGAAGAATGGGAGAGGCCTGAGAAAGTTGGAGTTGTCTCATTTTCTTTTAATAAAAATAAAATGGGTTTATTCATTCTTATACCTTGAGAAGCAGTGGGCACTTCTACTTTCTAGAAATTCACAGTTTAAGGAACAAGACCTTAGACAATCAGTCCTATTCCTACATAAAGAATCCAAACAGGACCAGTTTTCACCTTTGAAAATAATAGAATAGACGTCTTGCATACAGGAAGCTTAAAAGCTTACAAGGGGTATGTAAAATGAAATAGCTCTCTTTATCCAGCACAGGTCAAATTAGTGTTGTAAAACCCATTTCTGTGGGGGTTTATTAACCCTTCTTATTAGCTTCCAGCTGTTATATATATTTAAAAGAATGACAGCATTAAAATATACTCAGCTAAAAGTTAAGAATAACCCTTTTTAAAGATATGGTTGCTGTAGCTGATGTGTAATGTGTTCTGCACTTTGTGGGTGTTATTCCGAAACACAAGAGGTGTTATTCATAATGCCTCTTTTACTGGAAAATATATGCTCAATAACTTAGTTTCAAATGCTGTTAAAAGAAAACCTGCAGACAGAGCAAAAGGGCAAAGGGGTGACATCTGGCATAGCAGACTTTCTAAGACAGTTTTGGCACACAGCCTGCATTAAATGGCAGATGCTGAGAAAAAAAAATGGAATCAAAAGAAAAGAGAATACAATGAAAAATTGATTTCTAATCTTCAGCTATTGCAAACCAGTCAAAACTCGTCAAAGTACTTTAGTTTATTATCTGTCATGTCTTGCACTGGGCCATTCTTTGATCTCTAAATGACCCAACAAAGGGTCTGAGGTGTGACATTTTGTCAGCCTGATTACATCTACTCACTGCAGCATTTCTTAATCGCTATACACTTGATTTCACCTTTTCAGTTTTCACCTGAATGAGTGATATACAAAAGCATCCTCATCATTACCAGCCCTCATGCACTTCATTCTTCAGAATAGTTGAAAGATGAAATACATGGCATGCCGTTTGAAGTGTGGTCAAATGCATTTTATACTTTAAACAAACAGTGCCATGGAATCTATGATATCCATGTCCTTGGAGGAAAACAGTCCATGCATTCAATCTACATGGGGAAAGAAAGAAGAAAGAAAAATGTAGATGTTAGAATTATTAAACCTACCTAGAGGCTAGGACATTTTTTAGAGACCATGTCTGACTGAGCCAAAATCTCATTGGCCCTTTCCTTTTACTGAGTTACTTACTGGACTTCTTTGTTTCAGATGTAACTAAGGAGGAGTGGAAAGGAAGGTATTAATTTTGAGTAACCAAGAGCTCATTTCTTTACAGACTGGAGGAGCTAGTTCTACCAAATCTCCAATTTACCAGTTCTTTCTATCCAGACTCTTCTATGCACCTGTGAGGCTTTCTTGCCTTTTAAAGCACATACACACTGGGGAAGTACTCCTGTGATTTCTGTGTTGCTGATGAGAAGACACACTGCTAATCAGCTTTGAGAGATGCGTGTTTGCATTTATGTATTTATGGTCTAATCTGAAATCATAGTGCCTCCCTCTTTTTTGAGCTGTCAGTTTCTGTCAGCCTAAATGGATGTGGAAAAGTAAAACTTCATCAGAGATTATACTGGAAACCCAATATCTTTACATCAAAATATTTGAGTGTGTTCCTGTATTATTTGGAATTTACATTTTTCCTTGATTCTGCTAGTCTTGGTGTAGCACACAAATGTGTACTACACAAAGTATACTAATAGCTATATAATAGCTAATATAGCTATATAATAGTTAATATTATAATAGCTAAAGTACACAAACCTGTACTACACAAAGTCTAGCTAAGTCTTTTTCATGGCCTGGGTTCCTATAATTATTTTTCCTTGTTTGTTTTGCTTGGGTTCTTGCCTCACCATGGGGGTTCCTCTACTTTGATAGTAAAAAAAAAATATTAAGTTTTTTGACCTTTACTTTTGGAATCAGCTTGGGCTGACTGGGCACTTGGGGAGTGAGCATTTGTTTTATGGTGCTTGCACATCTGAGAATTTAGATAAATGCTATGGAAGTAGCATTCATAGGTCAGGGGATTTTATACTGTTGCTTATTGGGTAACAGAAGAGAAAGTTTGATTCTGAGCTCCTTCAGTAGATTTAAAAAAGGTTCCACTAATGCAATGCAAGGCATGCAGTATCACAAAATAGGTCTGTGGAAGCAGTGTATTTGGAGAAAATCAACAAACCAACCAACCCATCAACTAACGTGATACATTCCCTTTTCTCAGACCTGTAAAGAAACTTGGAAAAGCAAGTTCACTTCTACAGCTCTGTGATGAGCTATGCTGTCAGATAAACATACGTACGTACTTGATATGGATCTTAGTCCAAATTTCTTTACTCAGTTTTTGATGGTATGAGTCACCACTAACATATATTTTACACTTCTATATTGAGGTATCACCATCAAGAGCTATATTTTGTAAAACAGAAGGGGAAACTTTACAGATTGAACTCATGCAGTGCACCATTACTCTGGGGAAACAATGAAAATGAAATTTATTCTCCATTGAAATAAATCTGAAAGTCTCAACTTAGTTTCCCATGAACATGTGCCTTCCACCCAATATAAACATAAAATTTGGCAGAGTTTACTCATCTTTGCTCAGATGAAGCCAAGAACTAAAATAAAAATTAAGAACAATTCAGTGTCAAATGCTGATGGCAGAGATTTGGGCATAAATTTTACAGTGACTTTAGTTAGTGCTATTAGTTCTTCATTGTTATGGCTAACAGAATAACCTGAGCTGAGAAAAAAACTAATAAAAAATAACATTTGCAAAATAAATTTTTGTTAGCATCCACCCTTGTATGTCAGAAAGTATATAGAAATCCTTTCCTTCCCTTTGTCAAAGATACCTAAATCAATTTTTCTTTTTTTTTCTCCAGATCTTCTTTTTACCTATATTTACTCCGTGGGTATACTGAGCTGCTAAATCAGTCCTTAGCCATTCTTTTTAGGAGTCCTAGCTACATAGAAAAGTAAAAATTGGCAGAGACTTAATGAAGTTTCTCCCTTCAATGAAATACAGTACATAAAAGTAATTGCAATAAGCTAGCTCCAAGAAAGTTAAAAAGAATAGCCTTCTTGAAATCGCTTTAAAGTTCTTCAAATCAGGCTAGGGACTGATTTTCATTCTCCTCCTTCCATTCTACAAGAAATGCCTACATGTAAAACCTACACTAATATGGAAAAAATTCCTGAACTTAACTGTATTTATTTTGAGTTATTAAAAAAAAGGTACTTGCTACTGGGCTATAAATTGCTATAAATTGGTAGTGAGCTACATATTTTTAAAATAAAAGGTGTTTAAGGCATGCAAAACTTCTCTACTCACATAAATGAAGTATTTCAGGAATACAGAATGTATTTTTCATGGGCTTTCTTCTGACTTATTAGTGTTCATAAAGGCATCCATATATTTTCAATCTTGCATCTACTTTTTTGTCAAGAATTATGTTTGATGGAGGGAAATTACATGCTTGCAGCACACTATTTGGGCTGGTAGTAGTTTGAAGCTAATTGTTTTAATCTCAACTGTAACAAATTGATCTTTTGAAAATTCTGCATATTTATTATCCTACCAGCTGTGCTATAAAATCTGTCCAATACTGGTTAATGGAACATGCTGTAAGGACATGATTTTGGGTGAAAAGATGTGGGGAAACATTGTGTGTCAGTTTGACTTCAGACAGCTTCGTTGCCAGCAAAGGAAATCACTTACGTTCTCCATAAAACAAAGGCCACACATGACAAATGGATAGTCTAAAAGAAGATGGTTATGCGCAAATGTCAGTATGCATCATTGTTGTCACAGCAATATACATTACAGGTTTAATGTATTGGTTTGGATTACATTTCACGTTACTTCCCATTCTTTTTTCATCTTATTTTGGGAAAGAGATAATCCCGTAGCTATTTCATCAGTCCAAATACTCCAAAGCTTGGGCTATATTTCCATTAGCTAATGATCCTGTGCAGTTGACTGGATCCATATATTGAATTTGTTGGTGTTGAGATCCACCTTTTACATCTACTTCATACATGAATCTGGGGGTCGTGCTCAAGACTCGATTTAGACTGGTCTCCTGAAGTGAATATCCCCACTGCATGTATGTCACATTCTTTGTCACATTGTCTCTCAAAGCTGTCTGAAGGCAACCATTTGTTATTTTGGATACTTATATTTCTATTGGGAGATTTAAAGTATTTGAGGTACTTTGAGAGCAGATCTTCCATTTTAGTATCCACTGAAAGGAATCTAGTCTGTGCACTTCAGAATTGCCTTTCAAAATGAATCAGCTAACAATCAGTGAATGCAGAATTTATTCATGAGAAACACTAGTGCTCTAAGACAGTGATGAAGACTCAGGTTTTAATAACGCCTGTTAAATCAAAAATATACCATAGAAATCAGTGGCTATTTAAGAAAAGATAAACTGTTGTATTGGATTTGTGTCGCAGGGGTTTGGTAGCTACAGGGCTACAGGGGTCACTTCTGTAAGAAGCTGCTAGAAGCTTCCCCTATGTCCAACAGAGACAGTGCCAGCCGGCTCCAAGACGGACCTGCTGCTGGCCAAGGCTGAGCCAACCAGCAACAGTGGTAGCGCCTCTGGGATAACATGTTTAAGAAAGCGTGTTCGTTTTGGCTGGAATGGAGTTAATTTTTTTCATAGTGGTTACTATGGGGCTATGTTTTGATTTTGTGCTGAAAACAGAGAAAATAATAGAGATGTTTTTGTTATTGCTGAGCAGAGCTTACACAGAGTCAAGGTCTTTTCTGCTTCTCAAGCTGCCCTGCCAGCAAGTAGCCTTGGGGTGCACATGAAGTTGGGAGGGGACACAGCTGGGACAGCTGACCCCAACTGACCAAAGAGATATTCCATAGCTTATGACATCATACTCAGGAATATAAAGCTGGGGGAAGAAGAAGAAAGTGGGAGACATTTGGAACGATAGTATTTGTCTTCCCAAGTAACTTTTATGTGTGATGGAGCCCTGCTTTCCTGGAGATGGCTGAACACCTGCCTGTCGATGGAAAGTGGTGCATGAATTCCTTATTTTGCTTTGCTTGTGCGCACAGCTTTTTCTTTACCTATTAAAGTATCTTTATCATGACCCATGAGTTTTCTCACTTTTCCAATTCTCTCCCCTGTCCCATGGGGGAGTGAGTGAGTGTCTGTGTAGTGCTTAGTTGCCAGCTGGGGTTAAACCATGACAGAAGGGGGAAAAAAACCCTGCACGATGGCAGGGGGAGAGGAGTGAGAAGATGTGAGAGGAGCAGCCCTGCAGACCCCAGGCCAGAGCAGCAGGAGGGGCAGGAGGGGCTCCAGGCGCTGGAGCAGAGGTTCCCCGGCAGCCCCTGGGGAAGCCCATGGGGAGGCCGGCTGTGCCCCTGCAGCCATGGAGCTCCACGGGGGAGCAGATCTCCACCCGCACCCGGGGAGGGCCCCACACCGGAGCAGGGGGATGTCCGAAGGAGGCCGTGACCCTGTGGGAAGCCCACGCTGGAGCAGGCTCCTGGCAGGTCCTGTGGCCCCGTGGGAAGAGGAGCCCAGGCTGGAGCAGGGTTGCTGGCAGGACTTGTGACCCCATGGGGGACCCAGGCTGGAGCAGCTCGTGAAGAACTGCAGCCCATGGGAAGGACTCACGCTGGAGAAGTCCATGGAGGACTGTTTCCCGTGGGAAGGACCCCAGGCTGGAGCAGGGCAGAGTGTGAGGAGTCCTGTCCCTGAGGAGGAAGGAGCGGCAGAGACAGCGTGTGATGAACTGACCACAACCCCCATTCCCGCACCCCCTGCGCTGCTCGGGGAGAGGAAGGAGAGAAATCGGGAGTGAAGCTGAGCCCAGGAAGAAGCGGGGAGGGGGGGAAGGTGTTTTAAGATTTGGTTTTATTTCTCATTATCCTACTCTGATTTGATTGGTAATAAAATTAAATTAATTTCCCCAAGTTGAGTCTGCTTTGCCCCTGACATTAATGGGTGAGTGATCTCTCCCTGTCCTTATCTCGACCCAGGAGCCGTTTGTTACATTTTCTCTGCCGTGTCCAGCTGAGGTCAGGGAGTGACAGAGCGGTTTTGGTGGGCACCTGGCATCCAGCCAGCGTCAACCCACCACAACTAGGCTTTCTTTCCCTGTAAATTGACATATAAGTAGCAAGCAGCAAAAAACACAGCAAAAACCATACATAATGTTGGGTGCCGAACCTGAAAAAAACTCTCTTTAGGACTCAGTATAAATGACATTATTTTCATTCTCTGCAAATTACCCTTAAAAATATGAGTTAATGTAAAAATTATGTCCAATTCCTCACTTATTTATCTAGATTTTTTGAATCAAGAATGACTAGGTGTTCCAAAATTACTGAGTACCAATTATTTTCCATTGTCTCAGTGAGTTTACAGTAATGTGAAACCTATAAAGGGAAAAGAGAGTCCAATTCTGTATTTAAAATAAAGATTAAAATCATACAACACCAATTTATAGCAACACATGGAAATCTCAAATTTTATACAAAAACATCAGTTTGTGCTTACTTAATCTTATCTATTTTACATACTAGCTTAAATGTTAGAGATATTTGAGTTGTTCAGAGAATCCAGATTTCTCATTTGAAATATACTGCGTATCTTTTAAAGAAGAGTGAATGTTTTCCTTTATATTAACTGTACTCTACTGTCTCTGATACCTTTGTTACAATTTCTTTCTTATGAATAATTTTCATTAACATCAAAGAACTTTTAAATTTTCATATAAATTTACACACATCTTACTGCCATCTCAAACTGCGAAGAAGTGTCTTCTTAGTGGTAAAAGTTCATACACAGAATTTTACCCTGACATCTCAGAGTTTCTACATAGATATACTAAGAGAGGGGTTGGAAAACTTGCATTTTTTTAATCTTGTCTGAATTTATGTGTTGTCTTTATGACCATAGTATATTTTGTAATTACCGTTGACTAGCATGTGTCTTTTTTCTTTTACCTTTCTTTTTTTTACCTTCTGTGAAAAGTTGTTTTATTGAAATTTTATTACTTTTATTTTTTTCTCAAATTACATTGTTCTTATTTTGATCTGATGTGAAGAAAGAAAACTTACTATGGGAAGAAAAACAGTTTTTTATAATGGGTTAATTTTGGACCATGTTCAACAATTTTTTAAATGGTCCCCAAGAAAAATTTTTTCTTTTACTGTGTTAAAATTTTTTCTTGTGAGAAACATAAGAGCTATCAATGTCATTCCTGGAAGAAGTTTAAGAAGGAATTTTTGCTCCAGGGAACTTGATCCAGGCAAATCAGTAGAAGACAGGTTATACGTTCCATGCAAAGGTGCTGTCAAGAGAAGCTAACACAGTGCTTTAGGAGTTTAGAAAGCAGAAAGAAAAGACAGCAGAGAAGATTGCAGTAGTTTATATGAAAGAATACTGGGATATGAATGAGAGAGTCATGCATGCTGTAGAAAGAAAAAAAAAAGTGGGAAGTGGCAGGTTTACAGAGCAAGTTTGACAGAAGAGTTGCATGATGTCATCTATACTCTTGCAGAAAACAGCCAAGATTTGGGAGGGTTTGAGTGTGACTGACTTCTTGGCTTTTATTTAAAGTAAGTTTTATTCTCATAGTTGCACAGGATTTAAATAACTTTAACCTGAGCCTAATACAGTATGAGGCATCCTCCTGTATATGCCGTTCATCTTTGCCAAAGGGATAAAGAGCAGGTTCCAGAGACTAGACCATAGTTCTGGTACTTGCCACTGGCCAGGTAGGGCAGGTTACCTGCTTTACATCTATCTGTCAGGGAACACTGTTTCATCTCTAAGTTTAATAAAGCCACATGATTTCCCTCTCCGAATTGAGCTGACTGTATATTGCTACTGTTCTTTTAAAGCTCTTTGAGGTCAATTTGTGCTGAAGTTGGAAACTGGACTGAAACATGCAGAGACTTGATTGCAGTCTGTAAATAAGGATACACTAACTTGATTAACTTTTGAAGTTGTTTTCCTTTTTTTCTTCTTGTTATTCTCATCTAATTAAGGTAATTATAGTTAATTGAAAAGGCATGATTGGTTTAATTGGATCTGAAGATGCAACAAGAAAATCACTAACGATGAAGATGAAATTGATTTGCTGGAAACTACTCCAAACAGAAGTGCGGTCTGAGCTTTATGGATCTCTTTAGAGAAAAGCATTTAAGAAAACATAGTCATTTTTTCATCACAGAAGCAATGAACAGATGCAGGACTGTTGCAATGAAACTAAGCAGAAATAGTGAAAATTTGATAAATTTGTCCAGCTTTGGACATTTATATTTGGTCTTTATTTTTCCAATTATATTGCAAGCTGCTTTAGTTTGCAGGAGGTGGTGGAGATGGAAAGTTTATAGTGTTTAGGGAAGTGAGCTGTACCCATCATTGAGCTCTAGGAGGATCAGGGCATATTGAGGGAAAGCTCAGACAACATTGAAATTCACTGGACTTTTAGATAGTGTGGTGTCCCTTGATCTGTTCAGTTCCCTTTGTAATAAATTTATATCCAAACAATTGAGGAATTAAAATGTCCTGGTGCTGTCCCACAAAGAATTAGGCAATAGGGCCTTGTTATTTGGTACCCACCCAAAAAAGGTCCAGACTGCCCCCATGGGGTTCATGGAAGGAGGCTTTGAAGCCTTGTGGAGGAGGAGCAGCAATGTACTTAGCATAATTCATAATAACCCAGATGAGTGGGACACGAGTATATTGTCTGATAAAACATTTTATCAGCTTGACTTTGAAAGTACCCGGCTTTTCTGAAGAGTCAGTTACGTGGTTAATGATCTACAATTTGTTTCTAAAGGATTAAAGATATTTCTCAGTGGAAATGGCATGAAAATGCATATTGGCCATTGTCCACTCCAAATAATGTTACAAACTATCCAGGATCTGGTTTGTACAAACTCTTGCAGGGACGCAATTAAAAATAAGAATAATTCTTATAAGATTATATTAAAAACCTCATTATTATTAAAGAATTCAACACAAGGTATGTCAACAAAAATATTTTTTAATTGGCTGGAAACGATGTTTGTTGTCTCTAGATCAGTCTGAACCAAAAAGTTATACGAATTATTATGGTCATACTGAACGGCATAGGTTAAATATAAAGAGGAATACAGCCAAGTTGTAGTTAAAAGAAAGACTTTGGGACCAGTAAAATTTACAGTTTGAACTACTTGGAGAAATTATGAAGACACTGATGCAGTTTCTCTGAATCAATGAATTAATACCATTTATATTAGCTGAGCAATAATTCCTAGGAAAGGAATGTTTTCTCTTCTTGCCAACCTGGAAATTGCATCAGTAATGACATTATTGTAAAATGGGATTTCAGAAGGAAAAATATTGCTCCAAAAATGAATTTGAACACACATGGTTATTGGAAAGATTAAGATCTGTTCTTCTTGAGAAGGCCCTTAAGTGAATGAGGAAAACAGTGTTCTGAGGAAGGCTGTGGCATACCTCATGTAGCTGCACTACCGTGAGCCTGAGCTGGCTTATGTCCAGCAAACATGGTCCTTCCATGCAGCGGTTTCATGGGTAGCTTACTGGATTGTCTTGACTTAGGCTGCACCTCTACATACAAATAGGTCCACAGTGCAGTCCTAAATGGAGGTGAAAAAAAACAGGCTACTGTTTTGTTTGGAAATGGCCCATATTTTTGTTTGCTTGAATTGGGGGATCAAGCAGCCTGGAACACAGTCTTGTAAAAATTTCTTTGGTATCTCTCCAGTGTTCCTTGGAAGGTCTATGGTGCAAAAGGTTCTTGGTTGGTTTGTTCCCCAGACTCACATTATTTTTGTTTTACAGTAACAAGGCAGTGAGAGATGATGGAAGGATATGATGCAAAAGCAAGTATCTCCTTTAGAAGAAAAATGATTTAGAGAAAGATGGGAATTTTGAATGAACACTCTTCTTTACTGAAAAATAACTGTCACAGCTAATAGAAAATAGCAAGAAGCATAAAATGTTATTTTTACGTTAGGTTTCTACAGTCATATCTGCAATATTTATTATCTGCCTGTATAAAAAATGTAAAAAAATGTGCAAACATTAATGTCCCAACTTCCAAACATATATATTAAAGATTTGGCAGAAGATGACTCAAATTCAATGATTTGCACACAAGCCTGCAAAAACGTCAAGAGATTTAACTCACAAAATTTGAATTTCCATATTTAGGGTACAATATCAAGGAAACTTACCAAAGTGAAAGTGTATGATCAAAAATAAAAATTGCTTTAGGTCAGCTAATTATAGAATCTGCTAATTTGTCTTACAGCTGCATCTTTGCCACTTTATTCCCCCAGTAAAGTTCTTACATCAAAATTTGAAAAATGCCTTGAGGTGGGGAGAAATTTGAGAAAGGGAAATGGGTTAAGATGAGTGAGAGGGCCTGAATTTCAGCATGACATTTTGTGATACTGAATATGATACTTTCTACTTATAGGTCAAATTTGATGTTCTAGATCCCCAAAATTCCCGGCTGGTGCTATGGCTGCTGAATGGTATGGTATATCCTGTCCTATACAGCTAAATCTGGGGCCTTTATCCAATATGAGAAATGCACAAAGAAGGGTTACTGCCCACACACAGATGAATCATACATGTAATGTTAATCTTTGTATGCATAAAGGAATTTGACATTTCATGCACAGCTGATTTGTTACTGAAAATACTGGGTAGTATCCCAGTGTAACATAGTGGTTTGCACATACACAGACCTCACGGTGAAATCCAGATATCTCGAAAAACCTTCTTAATCATTATGTTCATGAATGTATGAAGAACACTCACAAGTCTATGGGGCCTGATGGGATCCACCCAAGAGTACTGAGACAGCTGGCGGAGGAGCTTGCCAAGCCACTCTCCATCGTTTATCAGCAGTCCTGGTTAACAGGGGAGGTCCCAGATGACTGGAGGTTTGCCAGTGTGTCGCCTGTCTACAAGAAAGGCCGGAAGGAGGATCCCAGGATCTACAGGCCTGACAGCCTGATCTCCATACCGGGGAAGATTATGGAGAGGTTTATCCTGAGGGCGCTCACAGGGCATGTGCAGGACAACCAAGGGATCAAGCCCAGCCAGCATGGGTTCATGAAAGGCAGGTCCTGCTTGACCAACCTGATCTCCTTCCATGACTGGGTGACCCGCCTAGTGGATGAGGGAAAGGCTGTGGATGTTGTCTACCTGGACTTTTAGTAAAGCCTTTGACACTGTCTCCCACAGCATTCTCCCGGAGAAACTGGCGGCTCGTGGCTTAGACAGGTTTACTCTTTGCTGGGTAAAGAACTGGCTGGATGGCTGAGCTGAGAGATTTGTGTTGAACAGAGTTAAATCCAGTTGGTGGCCAGTCGCAAGTGGTGTTCCCCAGGGCTCAGTTTTGGGGCTGGTCTTGTTTAATATCTTTATTGATGACCTGGATGAGGGGATCGAGTGCTCCCTCAGTAAGTTTGCAGATGACACCAAGCTGGGTGGGAGTGTTGATCTGCTGGAGGCCAGGAAGGCTCTGCAGAGGGGTCTGGACAGGCTGGATCGATGCGTTGAGGTCAACTGTATGAGATTTAACAAGGTCCTAACAACCCCATGCAACACTACAGGCTTGGGGAGGAGTGGCTGGAAAGCTGCCCAGCAGGACCTGGGGTTGCTGTTTGACAGCTGGATGAACATGAGCCGGCAGTGTACCCAGGTGGCCAAGAAGGCCAAGAGCATCCTGGCCTGTTTCAGAAATAGTGTGGCCAGCAGGAGTAGGGAAGTGATTGTGCCCCTGTACTCGGCACTGGTGAGGCCGCACCTTGAATCCTGTGTTCAGTTTTGGGCCCCTCACCACAAGAAGGACACTGAGTTGCCGGAGCATGTCCAAGGTCTTTTCCAACCTTAATGATTCTATGAATGCAGTAGTAGAATGCAAAATGTACTATTCTGGTAACATCTGAAGTTTTTTTTATTTAAGTTATTATGACAAAATTAATTCATGACAGTTAACTTTAAGCTGCTTTGACCTTTTCTCAAAAAAAAATTGAAAAGCACTTTTATGTCAAATGTAAAGCAAATATATTACAGAGCTTGATTTAAAAATGGTAGTTCTTACGTGACAAATGATGGTGAGGAAACAGTAAGTGGGGGAAAACACTGTTCTATCTCTAAAAAAAATATTAATTTGTTTCATGTTTAACTATTGATAATAAAACATAACAATAAATTTTGAGAGTAATTTTTATACTGAATTGTACTGTATAATAGATACAGCATTTTCTTCCTTAAAATCCTACTATAAAAGTGTATAGCAGCACACCTTTTCTAGTAGAAGTAATTACATTTTTATTATGATCATATAGCACCTTGCCTGGCTATGAAGTTCATGGACTGGGCACTCATTTTTGAGTTACAAAGTCGTACTGAGTTTGTAATACCAATATATTTGGTATGACTACTCCTGAACATGTCCCCAGACTGAAATCTCCAGTTCATCTGGGTAGCTGAACCCTAATAACTTGAAGTTGAACAATGCAAGGTCATCACTTCTTTTGAGGTACAGAAAATTCCTACTGAACTTCTACTTCAGTTTGGAAGTTGGTGGCAACAATGTACTTCAGAAATGAAAACAGTGTGTGACTGTTTTTTTCTACAAAATAAAATTACTTTTTCACAAATGGCAATTAATACCTGATAACTATATGGAAGCCATTGTAATGCCACAACACTATATATTAGCAACATAATAAAAAGTCAGTCATGTTTTTGTCACATAACAACAAGAAACTTGATTAATAACATACTTTTTGCCTTTTTTAAAAGTATAAACATTTCTTCTAGGGTTTTAAAATTCATGACTGTATGCACTCACCCAAATATATTTACATAATTAATATATAAAAGAAAGAAAATACAAGCTGATGTGACAAAGATTTTACTGGCATTCATTCACAGCCATGTTATTCACAGTGGCAAGATTTCCTCTGCTTTCTATGGAAAACTCAAATCACTAGCTGCTAGACCAAGAAGGTTCTCAGACATAAAGGGCCAAGCTGTACAAAGCTCTTAAGTAATTATTGGTGATGTTTCAACTGTACCATCTATGATCTTTCTCTTCCATTGCAAACTGCCCATGAAAATTTCACTAACATTTTCACAAATACTGTGAGAAAATAATGGAAGATTGGCAAGAAGGATTATAAACATGCTCAAATGATCAGCAGCTGAGATGCAGAAAAACACATATATCATACTAATTGTTTTTTAGCCTTGTGTGTTAGACAAGTAGAACATCTGTGTTTAGGTAACACAGGCCTGTGATAGACTTAGAAGCACCCTATCATGCTTGAGATTCCTGCTCTGCTGTGGGAAAGATCATATCACAGTGGCACCAGTTGGAGAGGTAACAAAAATAAATTTACTCTTTGCATTTCATCCATGGTTTTGTGGTTGTTCCTGTGTCCTGCCTGTGCTGCCTCACACAAATGCTAAAACACACAAAAAGTTTAAAAGTTTGTGCATTTCTGGGCCATGAAAGTAAAAGCACGTTGATTTCCTTTAGCAGTTGTATCGTTACTTCCTGGGACTATTCTGCACAACAGCTAATATTAGTTACAGAAGGATTATTGCCAGTGATCCGTCCTAATACCTGGTATTTTACTCCGTGAAGGGAGAAGAGACAACATCATCTCTACATTTGTCTTAGTACCATGAATATGGAATCAAACAAAGCCTGATCTTCATGAATGAATGAAAGCAGAATCTTTATAGAAGTGGTTGTATTTTAGCCACTGCTTGTCTTAACAAGGATCAAACACAAGCTAATTATTAAAGAGGTACTCATGACAGGGTAAAATAAACAAACCAATGAAAAGAAGGCCAAATTTCTATATACAGTGGCCTAAACCATCAGCTTGTATTCTTCCAAAATCCACTGGAAGAATAAATCTCTTCCCTTAATGATAATCAAGAACTAATAGACTAAGGCATTCTTCAGGGAGCAGGTTCCCTAGTAAGTGACTCTTACTAGGGAGGCCTAATCTAATTTCTCCACTGTCTAGAGTGGTGGCAGTATGATCTAGGTATGAAAATAGGTGTATACATACATTTATTCTTGGTAAAGAAAAGAAATAGTCTTTGATGTAAGTTTCACACTTTTAAAACAAGGCCAGTTTTTTTTATCCAATATTTAGTACTGCTCTGCTTGTAAAGCAGAAATTTAGTGCATTCTACTGCATAAATCTCAAAGACAGCCATTAGAAATCTCTGAAAGATATAACTATAACCCTTGGCTGGCACAGTGGAAGGCACAGATAAATCTAATGGCAAGGGCTAGCCCTTAAAGTTAGTAACAGCATGTGCATATACCACTAATTTGTTTCTAATAGGAAACACTGAACACGGTGTACTTAGCATGTCAGAAATTTATTTAATCAAATAGTGAATAGAATCACAATGTTTCCTGCAGGAATTTAGTGCTTCCAGTTTGGACCTTAACTGAAACAAGAAAGCAGAGAATCAAACATTTAAATTAACCAATATTTGTTATGTTTTTTAAAAGACCCGTTTAGTTTGAATTGTAACGAAAAGCTTGAGAGAACTCTTCATAATCCGACCTGATTTATGGAAGGCTTTCTGGTTAAGGCATTGGGCTGAGATCTGAGAGTCTTTACAGTGAAGTAGCAAAAGGTTAGTTCATTAATGTTTGAGAAGTGCTCTGATATACCTGAAATGCAGCTGTATAAATAAGTATGAATGTGGCTTACTACTCTGAGGTTGGTTGGAATGACTTCCTACAACGTTCTGTCTAAATCAAGACCTTGTTAGAGTGTTAACAATTTATGGTGGATGGATTCCGTATTTGCACATGTAAACAGCTCTTAGATATGTATGTAATGATGGCCTGTCCCGCTTGGTGGGGCCCGGGACAGGTAATTTTGGTGATCCTCTGTGTGATAAATAAGAGCAGTGACAACTACTCTTTGAGGCAATTATTTACGCTTTATTAACCAGTAGGTAAAGGAGAGTGTGGCAGCTGGCCAAGGGTCCTAAACTTAACAAGGTAAAGGGGAGGAATGAGAGAGAGAGAGAGAGAAGACATCACCAGCCCGGGATCCAGTGTAGTCGTAGTTGTCTTAGTGCCAGAGTAGTGGAGCGCACATGTGCTAACACCTGAGGCAAACCTGTGGTTTGGTATAGTCTGTTTCTGTCAGGTAATGCCCATTAGTTCATGCCTAGTCTAACCCTCTAGAACCTTCGTTTAATGGGGGGGGATGTAGAGGGTCTCTAGTCCTAAAGCCCCTCCCCTTTGGGAGTTAACCAACGATTGACCTTTTGACCCACCAGTTGCTTTTGAGGGGATTGGGAAAAGCACACCAACCTGCTTTCACTCCTTTGGGTGACTGGTTTCACAACATCTGTGCACTCTTTCCTGTTGTATATGTCTTGAGAACCATGTCTGAGACATGACCAGTCCTTCATCTGAAAGATTAACTCATCACAAATGACAACCTAAACAAGATAGTAAACTAGTGATTACTGATAGTCATAAGCAGACATACTTCATATAGTTTTACTCCTTATGACAATTTGAATTTTACTTTTATGTGCAAGAACCAAATTCTGTGTGGGATCTTCAAATGGTTTCAAATTTAAGTTCCCCAGATGTTCTCTTAGATATGTCTTCTGTGGCCACAGAGAATTTCCCCTCCCAATCTTGTTTCATTTCTTTATTTCTTATAGGTGACAGTGTCACTGACAACTTGATGTATGGACATGAAACCATCGTGAACTCTGTGCACTTCTTTTCTCTCTGTGTCTGTTCCCTTCCCATGTCTTCTATTTTAAGGGTGATACCCAAGGACTTGGTTGTGTTTAGTAAGGTTAGCATGGCTGTAGCTTATAGCTCACAGAGACTGTTAGGGATCCTGTGCTGTGAGTAGCACAGAAGCAGTTAAATGTGTGAGGGAGTGCGGGAAGCAGTTAACTTATGCCCTTGAATGAGGCAGCAGAGCTGATTTAGGTAATAGGCTTAAAATCTGAGAACCCAACAGTGAAAAGAACCAGTGTAAAAATCTAATAGAAGTTTTACTGTGATAAAGCTGTGACTGCTAAAAGCACCTACAATGAGATTTGGATTTCAGTGCAAATCAAATGAAAGTCTCAGAGGAGCATGCCAGTAACAAAGATTCAGTATTAAACAGAGATGATTAGATACACTGAGGGAAACTGGTTATTGAAATGAACTGGCTAAGGGATGTGAGAGACTGTTTCTTTAAGGAATAGGAGCAACAACTTTGTAAAGAAGAAATGAAGACCCAATGGAGGAAATAAGGAAATTCTTTAAGAAAGAAGAGAAAATAGAGAGTTCTGCAATGGAGAGGAAGGATTCGCATTGGTGAAAACGATGCTTCAACTCCAGCAAACAATGAAAACTCAACATTAAAGAGTCATGTAATCCAGAGCAGTATGGTATTGTGCTAACTGAAATTTGCATATGATGATTTTTTTTTTAGTTCTGAGTTCCTACTGCCCTTTGATGATAATGCTTTTGGATGAGGTAACAGAATCATCCATCTTTTTGCAGTTGTCTGCAGTGTGTAAAGGAGTCAGACCGATCTTAGGGTTTTCTGGGGACTATAGCATCACTGGCATCTGACAGCATTCTTGTAGGATGATTTTGTCTACTTGCTGAAGCATCCTGATGTATGGAGTAACAACAAGAATTTCTGCTAGGAGATATTTCCTCTGGGAAATGGCTGGTTCTGCTAGCTGGTGACAGGATTACAGAATGGCTATCTCCTAGCACAGAGAAATGACTACGAAAATCCGGTGATGATTCTATAGTGTATCTGAAGAGGTGCTCCCAGGAGCTGAACTGAAAAGGTGAAACCTCTCTGTCATTTTAAAGGCCCTGGTGAGATCTCAACTCTAATATCATGTTCCATTTTGGTCAACGTATTAAGGAAAGATGAACTGAAATCACAACAGCTGCAGAGAAGAGACATAGGGTTTTTCAGGGAAACGAAGAGCATCTCTCTCAGGAAAAGATTTTAAGAGATTAATCCAGTAAAATGAAGTATGAGAGAAGATATTGTTACTGTATATGAGTATGTCATGGGGGCAAGCATGTGAAAGACAGCTAGTTTTTAAGATAAAAGATCAGCCTGGCATGGGAACAGGTGGCTATCAACTGGCTATGAGTAAGTTGAAGCTGGAATGAGAAGACAGGTTCTAACTTTCAGAGCACAGTTCTGGGTCAGTCTTCCAGGCACAAGTACTGAGGGCCATTCACCCCCAAATGCTTTAAAGATAGAACTTGGAATGTTTATGAAAGTGATTTTATGTTTGATTTTTCTGCAGGGAGCTGACCCAAGAGGTCTCTGGCAGCCCTGTGAACAGACCGTATACCTTCATCTCTTCTGTCAAACCCTTGTGGAGAACTCGTTTTTCTAGGCAATCTTTCCTATATTGCTCATTGTATCACTATTCTCTCTCCACAGTTTCCCATGCGTCCCATGTTTTGTCTTTGTTTCTTTTGTATGGCTTGTTATTATGATCTCCATGGCAGAGGATTTATCTTTCATACAATGGCACTTATTCATAGTACTATATAGATGATTAATAATAATTAATAGTACCATCTGGAATATCAAGCAGTAACAACTATATAATCATCAGCCTTTTCATCTGAGCCTCCCAGATAGCTATTTCATTAAGTCTAAGTTTTCAAAATGTAATTAAATGTAAAAATTTTCTCAAAGAAAAAATATATACTGAACAGAAGAATAATCTTAGACTATTTTTTGGCTGTAGCTTGAATTCACTTAGTAAATAAATATCGTATATGGATTCACACATGTATAATAAAAATGGCTATATATAACATATAATTAGTCTATATATAAAATATTAATAAAAAACACAAAATAATGTGAAATCATTTAACAATGAATCTAACATATTGTGTTACTTTATATCATGCAAGAAACAAAACTTAATGAAAATTTGGCTTCAAATGGAAATGGTCATCATTAATTTAATGGAGAGCTGCTATGATTATGCCAAACCTAATGACCTTTAGAGGAAATCAAGCATGTTATAACCTACAAGTACTCACTTACCTAATTCCTGTGATACTGTCAAAAAAGGCCACCAATTTATTTTACTGTTTGTATGCCAAGTGGGATTAATCTGGTTTTTCATTTCAGTTGTTCTTGTATTATTTCTCCAGGCTTTTAGGGTAATCTGTAGCCTAAAGAGACAGCAAAGACAGTTCTAATGTCTCTGCAGACAGGTTTATTGTCTCCTGCATCGAAGGATTTCCCCTGTGCTCCTGTTACAGTTCCTTCCCTGATGTTGAGTAATTTAAACAGTATTGACAAGGCAGTAGTGCTGTAAAGTGTTATTCATGCCCAAGTGCCCAAAGAGCAATTGGCCACAGAACCTTTAAAAAGCAGTAACAGTTGAATGAAAAGCCTACAAATCAGAATTCTTGGCACATTAATAGAAGTCATTCATTGAAGCAAATTGAATTACTGCATGCAAATTAGTTTTAAAGGAGGGTAAGGGTGACTAGCTACTACCTCTGTTGTCACAGTAGTCACACTGATGAGTTACATGTGCTGTTAGCCTGACCTGTCTATAGTTTATGTAATCACAACAATCAGAGAGAAGCTAAATTACAACCTAATTTCCTCAAATACAGCTTATGCACAAAATTTCAATGAATGTTAATGATAGAAAGCCAAAACATCTGTTTTATTCCATTTCTATGATCATTTCGGACGAAATAAAGACTGACACAGATGTCAAAATTCTTAAAAGGCCCCCAGTTTTTAACTGTTTTTAAATAATATATTAATTAATAAGTATGCTTTTAAATAAAAAAAAAAGTAGTAGGGATATGTAGTAGCATATCTGATATGTTTTTTGTCTAACAAAACCCATATTATTGCTCTATATAGCAAACACATATTAGTTTGACCTGACAGCTCTTGGTGTTGAAAAAACTTGCTCATACAGCAATAGTATGGCATTGCATCTGGTCTCAGATGGTGCAGGCATGGTGCCATGATATCCTGAGGAGACCACTTTTTGTCCAACTTTGAGTGCATGCAGATGTTAGCTGTGCATACCCACAATATACATCATAAACCTACACATAAAGGCTGAATCTCTGCAAAAGATGGCATTTCCTCTTGCAAAGGAAATTTTCCTGGTTGAAAGCTGTTTAAAAGTCATCACTTCAACCACATTGTTAAAGGTTGCTAATAAATAATTTATTGAGTATTTCAGGGTAGTTTTCTCTGCAACATGTTATAATAGATAATTTATTCAGAAAAATGCTTTGAGGAATCGTTATTAAAGAAATGCTTATAAAAGTTACTTTAGTTTATGGAATGTTAATGAAAAAGGTACTTTACAAATTGCTATTGAGCAGCACCTTCTCCATTTATTGATGAAGTAGCATTACAGAATCACAGAATCACTAGGTTGGAAAGGACCTTCAAGATCATCAAGTCCAACCATTAATCCAGAACCACCGTATTCCCTAAACCATGTCCCAAAGTGCCACATCCACACGTTTTTTAAACACTTCCAGAGATGGTGACTCCACCACTTCCCTGGGCAGCCTCTTCCAATGCCTGACCACCCTCTCAGTGAAGAAATTTTTCCTACTATCCAATCTAAACCTCCCCTGGCGCAACTTGAGGCCACTTCCTCTTGTCCTATCACTAGTTACTTGGGAGAAGAGACCAACACCCACGTCACCACAACCCCTTTTCAGGGAGTTGTAGAGAGCGATAAGGTCTCCCCTCAGCCTCCTCTTCTCCAGACTATACAACTCCAGTTCCCTCAGCCGATCCTCATAAGACTTGTGCTCCAGACCCCTCACCAGCTTCGTTGCCCTTCTCTGGACACGCTCCAGCACCTCAGCGTCCTTCTTGTAGTGAGGGGCCCAAAACTGAACACAGGATTTGAGGTGCGGCCTCACCAGTGCCGAGTACAGGGGCATAATCACTTCCTTACTCCTGGCCACACTAGTGCTGATACAGGCCAGGACGCTGTTGGCCTTCTTGGACACCTGGGCACACTGCTGGCTCATGTTCAGCCGGCTGTCAACCAGCACCCACAGGTCTCTTTCCGCCAGGCAGCTCTCCAGCCACTCCTCCCCAAGCTTGTAGCGTTGCATGGGGTTGTTGTGGCCAAAGTGCAGGACCCTGCACTTGGCCTTATTAAACCTCATACAGTTGACCTCTGCCCATCGATCCAGCCTGTCCAGATCCCTCTGCAGAGCCCTCCTGCCCTCCAGCAGATCAACACTCTCACCCAACTTGGTGTCACCTGCAAACTTACTGAGGGAGCACTCAATTCCCTCGTCCAGATCATCTATAAAGATATTGAACAAGACCGGCCCCAGAACCGAGCCCTGGGGAACACCGCTTGTGACCAGCCGCCAGCCGGATTTAACACTGCTCACCACAACTCTCTGGGCTCGGCCATCCAGCCAGTTCCTCACCCAGCGAAGAGTAAACCTGTCTAAGCCACGAGCTGCCAGTTTCTCCAGGAGAATGCTGTGGGAGACGCTGTCAAAGGCTTTACTAAAGTCCAGGTAGACAACATCCACAGCCTTTCCCTCATCCACTAGGCGGGTCACCCAGTCATGGAAGGAGATCAGGTTGGTCAAGCAGGACCTGCCTTTCATGAACCCATGCTGGCTGGGCTTGATCCCTTGGTTGTCCTGCACATGCCCTGTGAGCACTCTCAAGACCAACCGCTCCATAATCTTCCCCGGTACAGAGGTCAGGCTGACAGGCCTGTAGTTCCCAGCATTCTCCTTCCGGCCTTTCTTGTAGATGGGCATCATATTGGCAAGCCTCCAGTCTTCTGGGACCTCCCCTGTTAGCCAGGATTGCTGATAAACGATGGAGAGTGGCTTGGCAAGCTCCTCCGCCAGCTGTCTCAGTACTCTTGGGTGGATCCTATCAGGCCCCATAGACTCGTGGGTGTCCAGGTGGTTTAGCATGTCCTTGACTGCTTCCTCCTGGATTATGAGGAGCATATTGTGCTCTCCATCCCCATCTCCCAGCTCAGGGGGCTGAATACCCTGCAGATACCTGGACTGGCTATTAAGGACTGAGGCAAAGAAGGTATTAAGTACCTCAGCCTTGTCCTCATCCTTGGAGACAATGTTTCCCACCATATCCAGTAAGGGATGGAGATTCTCCTTGCCTCTCTTTTTGTTGTTAATATATTTGTAAAAACATTTTTTATTATCCTTTACGACTGTAGCCAGACTGAGCTCTGATTGATTCACAGAGAAATTTTCTAAAAGTTCTCACTAAATTTTCCTATCAAAGACATCAAGATAAGAATTGGCTCCATTGCATTTTCATGGGGCATATTTTTGCACCACTTAGTTTACATTCTTCTGAAGAAACAGAAGTTTATCAGGTAGCTGTGTTGATAAAACTGGAGAAGAAAGGAAGTCTTGTGTGTGTTTCATAATAACTGAACAGAATATTTCTTCATGCTTTACAGAAATATTTGATTAAATTATGTATATTTTCTTTTTTCAAACTCTCTTTTTTCTGACATTTACACAATCTCATAGGTTGTGGTATAGTTGAATATACACTCTTCAACCTTTGTTATACAATTCCTGGGGCTGACACCATGACTAGAAACACAGAATCAGGTTTATCACTGTCCTCCACGAAAGTGAGCAGACATTTCAGAGCTAATAGAATTCCATTCTGTTAAAGATTACCTCCATGGACTAAGATTTTGGAAATGAGCCTTTTATTCTCTAAAAATGGTTATATGAATTGTATTTTATTCAAAACAAGTCAAACCACAGGTTACATTTGTTTCCCAAGATCTCAGTTTCTTATGATATTAGGGAGCTCACCTCCCACTGAAACAAGAAACTCAGAATATGTGAAAATCAAAATAGTGTTTGGGTCCAAGCACACCTTTTTTAACTTCCCTCTTCTGCAGCTCTGAACTTAGTGAAACTTGACATTTTACTTTATCACTTGGTCTTACAATGTTAGATCCTGAAGTGATTTACAAGTGTGAATTTACTGCTTACACATCCTTGCAGTGGATATCATTTATGGGTATCTACTGAGTAGCATTTCCTATAATGCTGCCAATATGACACTGGATTAAATTCAAGCTGATCTTCACCTTTCAGTGCCCTTTCTAAGCAGATCTGAAGGCCATCTTTACCCATTTATATTGATGGTTTTGGAAGTATGTTTTTGAAAGAAAGAGTCATGTCTTTCATTCCTTGGCATCGTATCTCCTATAAAATATAGACATAGAAGAGTCTTTGTTGAAACTGTGAAGTAGAGAACTTTGTGCGACACCACTTTCCAGCAGTGCAGGAAATGGTACCTATCTATCAATAGTTTCTACAGAAAAGATTTGTATGCTGACCTTTGTGGTTCTTCTGATCAGCAAACCTGATCTCATGTCTATTAAACACTAGGGACTTTTATCCTTTGATTTCATTTAGAACAGGGTCTGACCCAGTCTATCAGTTGGACAGCTATCCACAGTAAAATGGAGGGCCCAGATTGCCTGTCCGTATTTAAAATCTACCCTTGACTATATGGTCTGCCAGGCCCTCTAGATGAATATTATGGATTGCCTATGTTGTTACTGTTGAACAGCATGCAGCCAATGTACTCATTCTGCCATATGAAGTATCAGACAAAAATGAAAGTAGCTAAAGTATTTATGACTAGGCAGAGGCCTTGGGCTGTTTTCCTGGTCAAAAGCAGTATTATTCACTGATATTACTTTGTAACATTTTATTTATTCTTTTCATGAATTTGTTGTTTTATTTTTTAATATATTATTCTTTATAATAAGTTTATATTTACATATATTAACATTGACTCTCTAAAATTCTTCCATTTGCCAAGTATTTGTTCTTTGTGAGGAAAATTCTGAGTTTATGGTTTACATTCAATAGAGAAACCTAAAGCTGATACTATTTAGTCTGTTCTTGCCAATTCTGTAAAAGGAAGAATTTGGTTTTCCTGACATTACCGTCCGGATCATTTTTTATTGAGGGTTTTTTTAATGTTCTGCCCAAAATCTTTTTGCATATTGTGAAGGAAATTATCTTCCTTTTAAGTTACCACATTATTTTCAAGATACATGTAGCTTTTTTGAATAGATCCTTAGATAGAAACAATATGTCTTTACAGATATGAACTTAAAGAGAGGTAAAGGGAACTGTCGTTCTATGTCTGTGCTGCCAAGATGGTAGGTGTTGTATATCACTTTTTGGGGGAACAGCTGTTTTTATTCTCCAGCCACACTGATTCCATATCAGGGCCTAGGTCCAACGTATGTAATGAAAGTACATTGACATACTAAAGGTCTAGTTTAATATATTCAGTCTACAGTAGAAATTCGCTCCTCATTTTAGAAATTTATTTAATCTTTTTGTTCTATTTAAATAAGTCTTTTAATTAATTACCTCCATGTTCTTCCTACCCCTTATCCAAGGTTTAATCCATATAAGTAGTTCTTGTTTATTTTATGTGTGGGAAGAACAGTGTTTAGTTCCGTAAGTTCTCTGTGAGCTTACAACTGCCAACTATTGGCACTATACACCTTTTTGCTTCACTTGCCTTAAAAATCTGCACATTCTTCCATTTATGCTATAGTATCTGCATTTGAAATCCTTGACATCTGCCTTTTGACTTTTGCTTAATCTCATTGATTTCTATGCTGCTTTCTGACACTTAGATTTTATGAGTATTAATAAAGATTTTACTCTTTCTATCTCTTCCTGAAATATGTTCTGATTTTTTCATTACACATGTTCTGTAAAATAATTGACTGCAATCATCTTTCTTGAACTCATTACATACTCTCTGCAAATGTGCCTTTTAAATTTTAATATCTTCAGCTCCTGTCTTTCCCAGATAAAATTTGATGATGGACTATGCAACTGTATGAGTGCTACATAGGGTAATTCACAATGTATTTTCAAGACTGCTTTCTCATGTGGATCACAGCATTCTCATTTCATTAAAACATCAATATGCTTGTTTTTCTCCAATGAATTTTATTGCTGCATGGCATGAGGAGGAGGGACTGTTTTCCCAAACAATCCTCCAGACACATTTAGCAACTCAAAGAACTTGAAAAACACTTACTCTTTTCAAATGCTAAGGCATTATTTGGCAAGAATATAATATATTACACATAAACACCCTACAAATGATACTGAAGCATGTACTGCATGTATTGTTTTTGTGAAAAGTGTATTATACAGACAAAAAAGGCACACAATTTTTCTTTAATTTCAGACTGTCTGGGAAGAATATTCCAAATGAAGAAACAAATTTCTTCATTAGGTTTTCTACTTTCTAACATAACTTTGATAGTAAAAGAAGTGTTTATAGTAAATGAAAAGTCTAGGTTCAAAGAAGTCTGAGACAGTTGAATAACTCAGCATATACTTGACCTTGAGGAGAAGTTAGGTAGTGTTCCTTTAACATTTTTTCTACATACTTAATATATCCCTTAGATGCCTTTTTAATCTACATCTCAGGAGCACCACAAAACTCACACAAGTGTGCCTGCTAGTGCATTGTACCAAGTAGTATATTGCGTTTCACCCTTTTGAAATGATACCTTTCTTTTTGTCCATCAATTTATGTTTAGGTTGCCTTTCCAAGTGTGACTGCTAGACTTCAAAGTCTCTTCAACAGCTAGCATAAGGGGATTTTCCATACTGCTAGAAGAACATCCTACACAAAATGATACTACAATTAGTGACTCAATCAGTCCCATAGATGGTAACTGAAGTCCCCAATCAGTGTTCTAACTTTGTTGATGCTCAGTGGCATTACATTTCTTCATGTATCTTCCCATGTTTCCAAAGTGCTATAACTGAATATAAAGCAGACTGAAGAGGATTCACATCAAAATTTGCTCAGAAAATCAATCAATATTTTTATAGCCTCTTTTTTTCCAAAATAACTTTTAGCTTACCTTAAAGTTATGTTGTTAGAATAATTTCACTTTTCTTTTTCCTTTTTTAAGAAAATATAATAATTTCACTTTTCTTTTTTCTTTTCACTTATTTTGCCCTCTAGATTTTCTGACTTTGGCAAAGTCTCAGTTGTCCCCTTATATATTTTTATTAGTTATTGTGGTTTGCAGCAAAGCATCAGTAACACTATCAGGTCAATAAGCCACTTATTATTATAGAGTAAATGAGGGAATATAGCAAGAAGAAACAAAATATAAAACCAAAAAATCCAGATGATAAAATCTTGCAGTAGCCATGGCTGATATATGCCTATTGATTATTATACAACTCTAGATATCAAATAATATATAACTTGATATAAAGTAGACCCCTGACTATTATCTTGGTTGTAGCAAGGGTGAGAAGTGGTATGACTGATCTAAAGCATTGGTTAGTTAATATAAAAGATGTATCATTTGGGGTCTTCTGAGCTTATTTGATGCTGTTGATTATTGAGGGAGACAAATTATGGTAGATAAAAAGATTTGTAACTTAGCTGTATATCTTTCCACATTACCAAAACAGATAGTAATGAGGATAGGACTAGTATCTCCAGGGTATTTCTCCTGTACATTTGGTAATGTTTACTTGGAAATCAGCCAGCAATATCAATGCTGTGACCATGTTTTCCACACACAGAACTAGGAGAAACTCTTCATTTGCTACTGGAGAACTACTCTGAATGCCAATGTGATACACTGGAGCCCTAGCATGGCATAGTTGCTGGCCCAAAATATGCATTCCATTTATTGAGTATGGAGTCATACTGTCTGCATCATCTAGTTAGAGTCACCTAAAAAACTTTAGGTCTCCTACTGGTCAATAGATGACATCATAGTCATTGAAGTTCCATGCTTTGCCAGGGCAGTATTCAGAACAGGAGATTAATATATGTGAGACGAATTATCTTCGGGGGTATAATCCCCATGGGAAATATTAATTTGCTCACAGATATGGATTTATTGCCATTTTTGGTACTCTAAAAAATTTTACCTGATCTTTAACTACTGTCCATAATGGGACAGGTATCCTGTAAGCTCCATGTAGATGTCTCATAAAAATGTAATGGCTGTAGATGCCTATGTGAGGGTGATTTCTAAACTGAATGTAGAGGGAGATTAAGAAGTAAGAGGTCTACATACAAGATGGGAGACAAAATTAATTTGGCTAAGCAGAGACATTTTTGAGATCCTATGTTAGCTGAAAGAACCACATTGGGGTTGGCAGATACAATAATGGATTTATGGGTGACACACGGTACTTCTAGAGACACAGTCTTAATCCAGATAGGATATCCTAGGGAAACCAACAAGGCTGTTCAGAGAACTGAATCCTACCTCAGCTGTCTTATCTCCAATGTTAGTGAGCAGAGATCTGAAACTGATGCTTAGGCATAAGAGCTTAGTTCTATTTGAGATGCTAGATAATCTGTTTTTGCATTTTTAACACCATTCATGAAGAAACTTCAAGTTACTTTATGGAAGTTCATGGCATAAACTCTGTGAATTTCTGTCCTGGTTTTGCCTGGAATTAATTTTCTCCCTAGTAGCTAGTATAGTGATGTGGTTTGGATTTAGTATGAGAATAATGTTGATAACACACTGATGTTTCAGTTGTTGCTAAACAGTGCTTGTACTAAATCAAGGACTTTTCAGCTTCCCATGCTCTGCCAGTGAGGAAGCGCACAAGAAGCTGGGAGGGAGAATAGCCAAGACAGCTGATCGAAACTGGTCAAAGGGATATTCTATACCATATAATGTCATAGGTAGTATAGAAACTGGGGGGGAGCTGGTCAAAGGGTGGTGACCTATTCTGAATTCACTGTCTTCCTGCTATCTACAGTGGCAAATTACATGTCATTAAGCTATCCTATTTCTTAGAAGACTATAAAAATCAAGTACAGTTAAAGCCGTATTTTATGGAAATCTGCTATTGGAAAGAGGGAAGGAAGTGGAGAGTCCATCTGGGAAAAGAGGTACATGATGAGCATTTACCAGTAGACTTCTGAATTTACTTGCTCAAGGACAATAATTTTTTCATTACCTAGTCATTTTTTGGTGAGAAGTACAGGTGACTCCAAATAGTTGTATTTTGTTGCAAGCTATCTGTTTCAAACACTTTTTTTGGTGGAAATATTAAGCCACAATAATAATAATCTTTAAAGAAATATAATTAATGAAGAAAGATTATTGATGTGTATTGACCTGTATTTCTGGAAAACAGTTTTTTTAGCCGTTTACATGTCTCAGTGTGAGATACCGTCCTGTTCAAAACTGATTTAAACTTCTCAATCTTTGACATGCAATGTTCGTTAATAGATGTTCCTTTTTTCTTTTTTTTTTAATTCTATTTCCCGAAATAAAATAATCAGGAAGGAGATAAAGGGTAAAATTTATAGTTCCCCCACAGCAGATAATCTTGCCACCTGGGAAGAAAGTGGAACTGTTTTGGTGCTAAAAATACAAGTTCTTGGAACATAAAAAGCTAGAAATCTAGGAGCATAATTAACTTGGTATCTCAGCAGGTGCTGTTATCATTCCTTCTGATGTTACAAAATCATGTATGTTTGGTGCTTTTTCTTTAACAGTATGGATACTTTGAAGTCACGGACAGCTGGATCTGTGGGATGATGGACAATAAAGAGTGGTCAGAATATTCTGTAAGCATTTTTAGATCTTTTCCCTCCCAATAAACCAAGAAAGATCAAGGAAGGCTACTCTACTTTTCCAAACTGGATTTCTGGTTTGGATGGTCATGTACTATATAGTAAAGTCCTCATGTTTAACCAGCTTGCGTGAATGTTGTCATGGAATAAACAAAAAACACAACAACCCTAATAAGAAAACTATCCTTTTACCTTCAAGCTGTTGCTTCAATCTGTGTAAAAAATAATGTTTAGAATAAAATTCTTAAGTGTTTTTTTACAGTATGAAAAATATATTTTCCTAGATTTTTTTAAAAGTCCAGTTTCATGCTCAGAAGTAAAATTAAAAAAAATAAGAAAAAACACTAACACATTATAAAACTTCACCATGAGGTTTAAATTTTGGCTCTGGTAAAAGTTGTACATCGGTTTCAGATCATATTGCAGAAAGCTGGACAATTCTGCTAATAAGTGGTTTTACTACCTTCACTTATATTCAATATAATTTTTGTCTGACTGATTATCTCTCTGCACATGTGTGTGTGTATGTATAAATTCTATCTGTGAGTGAAGGTGTGTCTGTGTGTGCATTTATAGAGAAAGAATGAATGCATATTTTCTTTTTTTAACTAGGTATACAAAATTTGGAGGTAGAAATATTAGGAAAAATATTCTGAAACGGGAGGAAATTTTTAAGAGATTTCCAGTATCCACCTCATAAACAGGTATTACATACAAATCTGTAGCGTTATTTTGAACAAATATGTAAGAACAGAAATTTACCCTGTTTAAAATTTTTCCCTTTTTGCCCTTGCTCTCCTACCCATCAGGTGATCACTGGATACCACTGCAGAGCTAAAAGGAAACTGATGCTAATATATTTCAAGCCTTTGTAGTTTAATTCCTTTAGGAAATCTCAAGCTCATAAAGTTCAAATGTACACAAAATTTCTTAAAATCTGTTTCCACCAGTAGTGTAAATGTGTTTGCAAACACATCTTGTTCCTCAGTGAAACAGAATGTGCTTTACCCTCTTCAACCTTTGCCCAGCAAGCAATAGCTTTTGTCTTTCAATCAATCTGAAGAGCAAAATAATGTACATGCACTTATGTATTTATATATTTATGTCATTAGGAAGTCCTCTCTCTTTTACAGATTCACATAGCTGGTAGGTAAAAAATAATTTCACCTGAAAATGTTTAACATGGTTTGGAAACATTTTTTAAGAGCTCTGTAAAGTACAGCAGATTAAAGAAGAAGTAGCTGTGAGATTAAAATTGTCTTCTAAATGAAAGAATGGGTGCCCTGTATATCAAGATATAGAATTCTGTATGGCTGCAAAGGAATATAATTTTCATTCTGTGGAGGAGGCAAAGAACAGTAACAGAAAATTTATCTCCTGTGAAAGAAATCCTACAACTCTATAGTAAATGTGCTAAGCATTTGCACACTCCAGTGAGTTGTTACCAGAATCTAATTTTCAGAAAATAGAAACATTTTCAATCAAAAATAATATTGTAGGTTTTTAGAGATGTCATATGAAAGAGAAATTTTGTATATTGGATGTGATTTACGAACCGGAAAAACTAGACAAATACCTATGCCAATGCAAGTTAATGGAAAATAAAAGCAGCAATTGTTTGTTTCAAATAACTGATATTTAGATTTTTTAATGTGTGCTATATAAAATATATGTAAGGAAAACTTACAGTGGCCTGTGACATTATGGAAGTTATCAGACAACTCTGCTGCAGATATTCAAACAATTTACGGGAAATTAAAAAAGGTGGCCATTGGCCATTTGTTAAAATTTTCTACCATTTAAAAGTTGACTGGGTAACAGAAAAGGTGCTCATTATTGCAAAGCAAACCAAGCCATTACATATTTATAGACAAGGTAATTTTCAAGGGTATGTCAGCATCTATTTCAGTTTGTGTCAAAACAGTATCTGGGTACATGGAAATTTCCACAGGAAATGTTTCGTAGCAAAATGTCCATACAAAACAGTAGTTTGAATAAGAGATCTATTATTTCATACCTTTTATTGTAATAGTGGTTAACATTTTTCATTATAACCAGAAGCACCAGTATGTCTTCCTCATTCAGATTTTCTTAATCTTCACTTTTGGCAGCATGTTGGTTAAGCTGAAGAACACCGGTTTATCATTTTTTAGAAAAAGCCTTCTCTATCCTACCCCAAACATTTTTTTTCCAGTTACTCTTATCCAGCAAAGGGTTTCTGTTTCCACTTGAATCTTAGACCTTTAGGGTTAGAGCTGCTTTGAATAATTATCAAAAGCCAAATTTTAAAGACCTGTTAATTCAGCTCAGCCATCATTATTCACTGACTATGTCAGCTGGCTGGTTGCCTCTCTTTCCAAGACACACCTATGCATTTTTTCTTACATTAGGCAACACAAATTATAAGACATTAGGCTGTCCAAGACAACACAAAATTTTAGCAAGAAGACTATTCACAAAACCCTTTTTCTTTCAATGGAGATATAGCGGAAGTTTTTGAATTTTAAACTTATTGGTCAAATAATAGCCCATACTTCCAAAACTAGCTTTATACTGTTGATTAAAAACTTAACAAAAAGATGAAAATATGGTATTGCACACACAGAGACACAAAAACTAAAGTTGTTTTATTCATTGAAATGTGATAACACAATAATGGTTGGTGTGAACTATTTCCAAGATGGTAGCAAGTATTTAACTAAATCTGCTGAATATAGTAGTGTCACATCTGTTTCAATACTGAGAGATATTGAAGATCATTAATCTTTCTTGGCATATTACTAATCAGTTTTACAGGACTAATTGCATGTTTTATAATTAGTAGAAATAATGGTAATATTTTTCAGTTAGGAGCTTTAAATAAATAGTTCACATATTATAATTTGCTTACATCTTTTTAACGACATAACTGCTAAAATCATAGTAGGAGCCTATGCATAAAAAGGTAATTAAGTAAAACAAAGTGATTGGAAATTGAAAGAAATTAATGTTTTCTTTTCATCAAATTTTGCCTATCACTTTGAGAAGACCAAAAAATGAGTTCTAAGATATAAACAGAAGACTTCTTTGTGGCTTTGTGGATTTGTGGCTTTTCAAGGGGCAGAACAAGCCTTATGAAGTGGACAGCTTCATGTGATAACATAGGTGTCTTTGTGGACGTGGGGAGAGCAGTAGATGCTGTTTACCTTGCTTTTAGCAAGGCATTGAACACGGTCTCCCATAGTATCCTTGGAGCCATATTGGTTAAATATTGACTGGACAGCTGCGTGGAAAACTGGTTGGACTTCTGGGATCAAAATATTGAGATAGGGGGTCCAAAGTCCTGCTGGTGTCTGGTCATGATGAGTGGCATCCCTGACGGATTGATAATGTGTTTGATAATATTTAACATGTTTGTTAGTGGCCTGGACAATGGGATGGGATGTTAACAAATCTGTAGATACCACTGGAGGGCAGGTCTACTATGTGTTGAGAGAGCTATATAGGCTGGAGAAATGGGCTGGCAGGTATCTCAGAAAGTTCAACAAGCAAATGCCAGGTCCTGCAGCTGGAGAGGTATAACCCTGTTAGCAGCTGGATGTTGATGGGATGGAAAGCAGCTGTGTAGGAAATCACTGTGCAGTGCTGGCAGGCAGCCAGCAGAGTTAGTCAGCACTGTGCCTCTGAGGTGAAAAGGCCAGATGCATACTGGGCTGCAAGAGAGTAGTCACTAGAGGAAGGGCAGTGATTATTCCTATCACTGACATTTGTGCAGTTGCATCTGGAGTTCTTTGTCCGGTTTGGGGTTTCTTAGTATAAGAAAGACTTTGACATATTGGAATCAGTGCAATGGAGGATGACCAAAAAGGTTTGTGAGTTTCTTCCATTTTAAGAAGAAAAACGTAAGTGAATGATCTTACTGCTGCATTTGACCACATAGTAGGGGATACAGAGAAGACAAGCCAGACTCTTCTCAGAAGTACAAAATGATAATGAGAAGAGGCAATGGTCAAATGTTACATCACAGGAAATTCTGATTAGTCATCAGGAAAAAAATATTCTTAAATGAGGGAATTCAAACATTGTTTTGCCAAAAAGGTTGTAGGTTCTCCACCCTTAGAGACAATCAAAACAAAACTGAACAAGGCCTTGAATAAAAGGTGAATAGGATGTTGGACTGGACAGGCTTCAGATGTCCCTTCTAATCTATATGAGTCTATACATCCATGAAAGCCATTTTTATCTCGTATACGATTTGGATAACACAAGTGTGACAAAAGCAGTGTGATTTAAGTTATAAGTCTGAAAATCAAGTTTGTTCTTTAGTTGTAATTGTGGTATAGCTGGGTATCATGGCTATACCTGTACACACATGTAGTACTTTTAAGTTGTTAATTTCATGAGTGGTTCAGGAACTCCTCAACCAGTCGTCTGCATAGATGAGATAATAGACTGGCTAGAAACACTGGACCAGCTTCTGACTATGTTATTCTTTTCCTTCATATTCTTAAGTATTAAGAATCAGTAGTCCTTCTGTAGTCCCATCGAGGTCAACAAGAACCTTGCTAGGACATGCAGAGATGCAGTCAATAGGCTAAGCCTCAGCTAGAAATGAAATTGCCCAAAGATGTCAAGAACAACAAGAAAGGGTTCTTCAGATGCATAAGCAGTAAGCGGAAGCACAGGAAAGACATAGACTCATTGCTAAACAGTACAGAGAAACTAGTTACTACTAACACTGACAAGGCAGAGGTTCTCAATGCCTTTTTTGCCTCTGTCTTCACCAGCATAGCTGGACCCCAGATGACAGGATCAAGTAGCTACAACAGCTCATGTGTTGACCCAGGAGTAGTGGAGGAATAGCTGGTCTGTGACCTCTTGTAAGGGCTAAACCCACATAAATCTATGGGCTCAGTTGAAAACCACCCCAGAGTATGAAGACAAGTGGCTGACATTGTTGTAAAGCCACTGTCCACTGTCTCTAATCTTGGAAAATTTGTGGAGATTAGGGGAAATCCTTGATGAATGGAAGATGGCAAATGTCATACCCATCTACAAGAAGGGCCCAAAAGAAGATGCAGGAAACTACAGACCCATTAGTCTTACTTTGATCCCTGGGAAAGTAATGGAGTGAGTCCTCTTAGAAACTATTAGAAGCCAAATGAAACAGGTGATTGGGAAAAGCCAGCACAGATTTACCAAAGACAAAACATACCTGACTAATGTGACGACCTTCTACTAACAAAATAACATCTTCTGCTCTCTTCTGGGGAGAGCAGTGGATATTGTTTACCTGGACTTCATCAAAGCATTCAACATTGTTTCCCAGTCTCCTCCTAGACAAATTAGAAAGATAGAGGTTGGGTGGGTGTCATGTGAGATGTGTAGGAAATTGGCTAACAGGCCACACTCAGAAGGTGATGTTCAATGTTTTTTACTCACATTGGCAGCATAAGTGAGGTCCCCCAGGGATCGATACCTGGTCCTACATTGCTCAACATCTTCATAAATGATCTGCACAATGGGTTTGAAAGCACCCTCACCAAGTTTGCTGATGACACTAAGCTGGGTGGTGAGGTGGACATGTCAAGAAGGGAGAGCCATCTTACAGAGAGAGTGGAAGAGTGGGCAAGCAAGAACGGTATGAAGTTCAGCAAAGACAAGTGCAAGGTCCTGCACCTGGAATAACATGACCAAAGAGCCCAGTAGAGGCTGGGATCTGTCTGGCTAGGGAGCAGCCTTGCTGAAAGGGACCTGGGGGGTCCTGGTGGGCAACAAGCTGAACATGAGTCAGCAGTGCACCACTACAGCAACAAAGGCAAATTGGATTCTGGTCTGCATCCACGGGGGTGTTGCAAGCTGAGAGAGAGATGTGATCAACTCACTCAATGCTTGTCAGGCCACACCTAGAGTGTTGTGTCCGGTTCTGGTCCCCACAATTCAAGACAGACACAGGAAGACTGTGGTGTTTAGTTGCCTCCTGGAGGTAACCAACAATAATTAGTTTTTGTAGCCTTTCTCAAACTCTCTGTGTGCCTGTGCAACACAATAATTTCCTGTCCTATGTGTGAACACAGATGGAAACACATTGATGAAAAAGGGAAAACCAGTCAGATTATGCACTGTAGTAGGACTTTTCTGTCATTGAATTCTCACAGATGATTATAACATGATGTATGAAATTACATTTTAAAATCGTGCAAGTGTTTGCAAACATCGTCTGCATTCATTTGATTTTAAAACGAAAGGGATAGAAAGTATATTAGGTGGCATGGGTAAGGTGAACTGACTTTCTAAACACAAGTAAAATCTGTGAGCATTTAGACATTGTAGTAATTGGAGCGATATTTCAAAATTTTTTCTCACTTTTGCTATTTCCCTTTAGGTTGTGAACTTATTCAAGTGAGTTTACAAGCACTTTATTGTTCTCCAGAGTTCAGATAGTTGCTACACTGCTCACTGCAGCTTTACATTTAAAATGCTTGTTATAACTCCCTACAGAGTAGTAAAACATTATGCCATACCCCCATTTGAGCACATAGAATACTTTTAACACCTTTGTTATTGATGCTACTTGAACTAATACGTTTCACCACGTCAGAAGCAATTGCAGTCACTTTGTAATTAGAAAAGAGTGTAGGGAAAAAAAACCCTCCATAACAAATGGCTATGATGATTTTCTTGTTTGTGCAGATTTCCACAAACAAAGAATGATGATTCTGTAATAAAAACCTTACAAATTAACTGAGAAATATTCAGATAATCACATTTGTGAGCCAGCAAAAAGCACTAATGTTACCTTACAGAAGTGGAAGAATTTTGTATTCCAATATTACTTCAAAAGTTAGTTTCAAACAAGTCTAGTCAATCGGAAAGCCATTAGAACTTCACACTGTCTGATTTCTACAGAAATCTTCTTGTGAGGACAAGACACAACGTGTGACTGCAGAGATTACAAGGATAAAAACACAACAGCTGGGGAAATAAATAATGTTATCTTGAAAAACTTTCCCACTATTAGTCTGTTGTCACAAATTCTTTTATACATATGAACCTCCACCATACGTTTTTATTTAAGTCCATTAAAACAGTATCGTATTTCTCTGCCTTAGGAAACTCTGAATCAATGTGTCGAGGTCAAATCTTCTTCATAAATACACTTTGCTTTATATAGTTTAATCTATGTTGATTTGCTAGCTGAGAAGTGTCCAAACACGTGGTAGGGCATGATAAATAGTTGCATCTACTTATTTGCCATCCTTCTACCTCCAGACAGTAATATTAAAGTTCATTTGAAAAAACAAAATACTGATAATCTTGTTAATAAGAATGCCTATTCTGGCTGCAGAAAGTATTCAGATAATAAGTCCCTGAAACATGAATATTGCAAAATAAAGATTACCTGCTGTCTCTGCGCCTAACATATTACAATAAAGGTACAAAGAAAAGTTTGTGGTATTTACAGTCTAGCTAGTGGTGCTTACATTGAAAACATGATAATTTAACTTGAGTCAAAGTTAACACATCTTACAATTCAAGCAGGATGTCTGAATTTAAGATTCCAACCACAAGAAATCATTTGGAGATACAACTTGCAGTAAGAATTACAGAATGTAAATACATTTTAGAAAAGAGGAAGGAGTAACAAAAGCCAGATCAATTAAGTGCAAGGTTGGCACTTTCAGTACCTCTTTAGTGAGAGTGCTGATCAATGGATTTGTTTTTGCATTGACAGTGATAAGGGATGAAATGAAGAGTAGAAGTTAGCCATTCCTGAAAAAAGTGCATTCTACATTATACAAGTTCCAAAGTTTCTGTGTCATAGGAAAGTCCACTGACAAATCTGTCAGATACTATTAAATGTTATATACGGTTGCTTGTTCTGTATGGCTGTCAAAGTTGGATGCTTCAAAACCCTCGTAATGCAAGACTCAATGCACACATAAACTTCAGCAGGTTAGGTGATTAATTTAAACGGGTCATCTAAGTTTATTCTTCAGGTAGTGAGAGTGACAAGCACCTCTAGAAGGCAATTTTTTCTTTTATACTTTCTGGGTGGATAATATTCTGATAATACCAATGAAATGTAGTGAATCGTCTTATAACAAACTAGTTAGGCAACTAGAATACTTCAGCATTAATATTATGGATACTTAATGGATAAAGTTTAGAATTAGCTTATGATATTAAAAATGTCAAAGATTACTGAGTAATATCTTACTTGCTAAGCTGTCTCTTCGAAATCAGTGTAACTACTCAATGAGTAAGGAATGAATACTCAGCATATGCAGTGAAATGGAATCTGATCCCCAATATATCACTTCTGATGAAAAACCAGGATATTAAACAAGGTACATTAAATAACAGTAATATCGAGACTGTCCTTTCAAAATTAGCTTTGCTGATTGACAGATTATTCTCTATTGCAGACTCTAGGATAAAAAGGTCATTTCAAACACATTATAATTGAAGTCCTGCTTATGTTTCCTGTTAGCTTCAAATTCTCATACTCATCCTGTTATAATTCCCTGCTTTACAATACAGAATCTAAAAAGTAATCTTATTCATTCATATTTTCCTGCAAGCTGCTGTTTTATTTCCTTTCTTTTTTTCTCCTCTCTACTCTTGCATTTCTATCCTCTCCTAGTTGCTAGTCTCACTTAATTAAAATATAAAAATGTCACTCACTTCTTTACAACATCAAACCAATTTAATCTACCTCATTCTCCTACTGGCTGCAGGCAAATTCTCTGTCTAAATACCAGCTGTACTGAATGTTTAGTATAAATCTGTGTTCTGATACCCTCTTCAGCTGCAGTCTCCATCTCTTTGTAGCTGTAATGGTAAGAGATTGAGGGAACCTGGGAGGGCAAAGGGGGGCAAGGTTCTGGAGATAAGTGATGAAAGACGAAGTGCAAGGATCGAAAGAAAAGGGTAGCTTTGCAGCTGGAAGAATGAGATTTGCACAGTGTTTGGTAAAATGAAGATCATTGGCTAAATCAGTAGAATCTATTTATACACAATTTCTTCTTTAGGGAGGGGAAGTAAACAATTACATAAGAAGAGACAGGAAGGTTATTTTATAAAGAAATTTCTTTGTAATATTCCCCATGTTACAGAAATGTGTTCTGAGTATTCAATGATAAATAACTTTCTCCCCCAAGAAGCAAAGCAGTGAAGATGTTTTGCCTTAGGCAATCACTGTTACTTCCCTGCTTATGACCTGGAAGAAGAGTCAGTGGGCCCGTACTAACAACGCGTACCCAATACAATATGCGTAATACGTAATCTCTGCTTGAAGAGGGTTACTGTTCACCTGCTGATGGGGAAAACAGGAGGGCAGCACATTAACACCTGTAAAACCAAAGCAGACCAGGCATCACGTGGGTGCAAAATGTGTAGAAGGTACCATAACAGGAATGTAGTCATAAGGGGTTTGGTTTTTGGGTTTTTTGTTTTTTGTTTTTTTTTTTTTTGGTTTGCTTTTATTTGTAAAACGACCTTAGAAAAGAATTAAAGACTCTTGTTATGTTCTCTGTCCCCATTGTCCCACTTTCATCTGTTTGCTTCATTTAACGACAATGTCTTTGTGTAACAGTCAATAAAGACATGCTTCATCTCACCTAAATTCACATATATAAAAGATAGATGTAGGTAATTTCCTTAGGCTACCGGTATAATTGTTGGAGAGAAATGGATACCACAAAGAGAGATTGAGCTGCCCTTTGTCAGACACCCACCTCAACCAAGAGAATTGTTCCCTGATCATTCCTGTTTCTCTTCTTGACCACATATTACTAGCTTGGATCCACTTGTATTGTTACATATTGACATTTGAACAATGAATCCTACCTCATATCTATATTGGTTCCTATCTGTCCTATTTTAGTTATTTTACATAAGGAAAAAACTCCATACTTGTATAGTAATTGCACTTTGCATTTTGAGATGAGAGGAAAATTATCTAGAAATAATTTACTTAGATAATCTTTTGGATTTCCAGCAAATTATGAGGTCTTACAGTAAAAATTCACACAGGATTGAGCATTACAATGGCTCTGGATGGATTGTGTTGCAAAATAACACATGAACATGTTTAAAAACCCTTCTGCTTAGAAAGATGGTATGTTGCTTCCTGTGTACCTCGTCAATCAGTTTCATATGTCAGTATGCAACCTTCTTAAAAGTGGAAACTGAATACTTTTTTCTTCAGTACATCAGTGGTTATAATGCCTCTGTTTATAGCTGTCTTGACTGGCTGCTAAAATGATTTTAATCTGTGGGCTTGCTTTGTTTACTTAATCATTACACTTGTATTTTACTCAAATGCTTAGAAATTCATTAACATTTTTCAGAAAAAAGAGAAAATAACTTCTCTTCTAAGGACTGTTCTACAAAGCTTTAATTTTCACAGTTAATCTGGTTATTTATTTGCCAATTTGCCATGCCATTTTACTTCTCCCCATTTACCTGGCAAGAAGCTGATATACAAATGTTCTCTTTATACTAATTCTAAAATCTCTTTCAGTTTATGCCACTATCCATGGTTAGCAATCAGTGAGAGGATTATTGTTTTAAATAATTTTGTAAAAATGTTATCAAAACTTCATTAATATGTTAAGCTTTTTTTATGAGTCAATAGGCTTTAAATGATGTTTTTGGTGTTATGAGAGGAAGTATGTCCAGAAGAGATTGCTCTTGCTGCACACTTTAGACAAGTTAAAGTGCAAAAGTGGTCATTTTATCCATCAGCACTGTGTGAATAGAGCTCTGTTCATCTCAAGTCAGTCGGAAGCTCAGTGACTAGACAAAGACAGTTGAGCACTTCTTCCAGAGAATGTAGCTCTCACTAAAGAGATATAGACCTCCAAAGCCTGATTCATCAGAGACATTTTTGGAAAGGTGATTAGCCCTTATATACTTATCTCCAAACCACATTATTTTCTGGTACTTGTGTCGTTCTGACTAAAGTAAAAAAATTTTCAAAGTCCTCTGTGTTGTGGAGGAAGACTGACATATGTTGAAACAAAAATATTCTTAAGCTTTCAGGCTTGGAGCAAAATTAAGTCCTTCCCTGAATTTCCTAAACAACCACTGCACTGTCTCACCTCAAAATCACAATAAAAAGATGCGGAAATTAGATGACTATGTCCTTTCACAGGAAACAGTCCTACTACAACAAGAAAAAGAATGAGTCCCTGCTCGTTGCAGGGGGGTTGGACTAGATGACCTTTAAAGGTCTCTTCCAACACAAACTATTCTATGATTCTATGATTCCATTCTATTCAGTCCATCATAGAAGGTCACTAGGCTGGTCAGACAGGATTTACCCTTGATGAAGCCATGCTGGCTGTCTCTAATCACCTCCCTGCCCTCCATGTGCCTTAGCATAGATTCTAGGACGATCTGTTCCATGATCTTCCCAGGCACAGAGGTGAGGCTAAGGGGTAGGTAGTTCCCAGGGTCCTCCTTGCTACCTTTTTTAAGAATGGGTGCAATATTTCTCTTTTTCCAGTCTTCAGGGTCTTCATCAGACTGCCAGGACTTTTCAAATTTCATGGAGAGTGGCTTAGCAACTACACCGGCCAATTCCCTCAGGACTCTGGGATGCATCTCGTCAGGTCCCATAGACTTGTGTATATTCAGGTTCCTCAGGTGGTCTCAAACTTGATCTTCCATTACAGTGGGAGGGACTTTGCTCCTCCAGTCCCTGACTTCCAGTCCATCCCCTTGAGAGGTGTGGGAAGAGACTCTGCCAGTGAAAATTGAGGCAAAGAAGTCATTGAGTACCTCAGCCTTCTCATCCATTGTTACCAGTCTGCCAGTCTTGCTCATCAAGGCGGGTTCGCTTTCTTTGACCTTCCTTTTCTGGCTGACATACCTGTAGAAGCCCTTATTATTCTTTGCACCCCTTTGCTCCAGCCACACCTTGGCCCTCCTGATCTCATTCCTACACATCCAGGCAGCGTCCCTGTACTCATCCCATGATACTTGTCCCTGCTTCCAGTGCCTGTGCATTTCCTTCTTGCCATGCCGGTCTCTTGCCTTCCTTTCCTGATTTCTTACACCTGGGGATCAAGAGCTTCTGCACTCTATGGAAAGCATCCTTAAAGATCTGCCAGCTCTGTTCTGCTCCCTTGTTCTTGAGGGCAGTTTCCCAGCAAGGCCTATTGACTAACTCCCTGAAGTTTGCTTTCCTAAAATTCAGGGTCCTAGAGCTTGTTAGGCTTTCATAATGAATGGTGATATTTTTGTGAATTCACATTTTTGATAATTTTTTGGTGATGTTTTAGAGCAGGAAAGAGAATGGTCCTCTAAGCTTGTTGCTGAGTTGGTTGGTGGTTGATTCAATAACCTTGAATGATGCACATATAGAAACAGTGAAGAATTTAATTCATTGACCATGATATTTTAGCTTTACCTTTTACTCTCCACTTAGTTTGAAAAGGAGGTTCCTTCAATTTATATTGATAGCATTTTATTTCCCTTGAAAAGATTTTTGTTTTATTCAAAGTGGTGTATAATATAAAATACTACAGTTCAACACAGAAATATTCTGGTCACTGAATGTATCTAGTCAGGAACTGTTGGGATCACCCTGCATGGCTCGACCTTAAGGAGAAGGAGCTGTGGCATTGATCTGCATGGCTCGACCTCAAGGAGAAGGAGCTGTGGCACTGAGAAGCTGGTAAACAGCTGGATATCTGCACGGCTCGGCCTTGAGGAGAAGGAGCTGTGATAAACAACTAAGAAGAAGCGAGGAAAACAGGAACACCTGCAAGCAACAATCCTGACTGTGTGAGGGGCGCGTGGACAGCGCGTGATATTTTGTATATAGCCAATTGCAATAGTGTGTGTAACAAGTTGTAACCAATCATGAGTGTGTGCGCAGTGACTAAGCGAAAATTATGATATATATTGGAGTCAGACAAGACAATAAAGGGCTTCGGAATATAACTCTCATAGAGTTGTGAAGTCCATCCTTCTCCCGCAAGGAACTAGCCTGAAAGGTGTGGTTCTGTCATGGCCATCTTAGTAAGCTTGTTTAATAGATTTATTTCACTTTTGTGTGAGGAATACTGTATTGTTACTCACTTACCAGTTGTATTTCACTCAACCATATACATAAATCAAACCATAGGAAGTAAAATTCAGAATAAATGATTTTGTTTACAACACGCAGAAGAACCAAAACAGCTACAAAAGTTTACAAAAGAAAGGGGAGGGGGTGTGAAAGAAAGAAAAACTATTCTTAACCTGCTTGCTTTAATGTTAAGGTGAGAAACAGCTAACTTTTTCTTCCTTTTTCTTATATTTAGGTGATTTGTGATAAGTTGTTCAGACAAGGTGATTGTCAGGGATTTTCTACTTTCGCTTATCATGCTCCTCATGTTGTCTTATTAGAGAGCACCCTGTCTTGGTGATGCATGTTAGTTTTTATAGCCAATCCCACCTTTGAAATCCTCCAAGGTTCCAGACATATAATCTCCTTCCCCAAAACTTTTTTATGTCTGCCTTCTGCAAGAGATAGACAGCTTGTCATGTCTCTTAATCCAAAGAAGTGGATTAATCCACATTCTTGGAAATGCTAATGTGTCTTTTTTTAAATCAGATGTCATTTTGTCTTCTTTGTTAGCTATTAAAAAAATTTTGCCTTAACGAGAAGTAAATTCTCCCTTCTCACCCAGGCTTTGTTAACTCATTGTGTACATTTCATCAGAAAGTATAACTGAAATAAAAATGTATCATTTGTATCAATCTGTATTTTATATCATACTGGGCATAAAGGTACATAGAAAGATCTAACGTGGATAAATGCTTGAACCTTATCGTTGGTTCTTGAATACAAATCAGAAAAAACAATAGCTTCTCTCACATGACAACAGATCTGTGTGATTAACCCTTGTTACCTGCGTCTAAAATAATATTCTTATAGTAGAATCTACAACTGGTTACCTAGAGAGACAGGACAGTCTCACAATACTGAATGATTTGGTGAAAAAATGTTAAATGAAATTCATTGTGGGTAAGTGAGAAGCAATACACATGGGAAAAAATATATGCATAATGATATCTTTAAATTACTCAAATCACTCAGAAAAAAATACCTTATTACATAGTTCTCTGAAAAGCTCATCATATGCTCCGTAATGGTCAGAAAAGCAAATAGACTGTTTAGGACTATTTGAAAAGGAATGAAAAGCAAATAGAGCAATCACTGAGAATCTGTAGTATGCCTTTAACTTAAAAACTTCTGCAAGTTTTAGTCTTCCTTTATTGAAAAGCAAAGAACTAAGAAAAGCACAGAGAAGTGTAGTAAAGATTATGAAAGAATTGAAGCAACCTCCTACTAAAAGTGAAGCTTGCCTATAGAATGTACCATAACTCTTCAGATTAGAAAAGACAATTTAAAGAGAAATAATGTAGGGGTTTGTATGATTGTAAATCATGTGGAGAAGAAAAATGGGAATTTTTTTTTTTCCTCATTTATTTAACTGTGGAACTCATTGCCACAGGGTACTGTAAAAGCAGAAGTGTAAAGACAGACAAAGCAGTCTATGAGTCTTCAGATTGGAAACAGACAGCTGAAGGGAAAGACAATGGAAGTTCATAAAATACATTGTGTGGAGAAGGTAAACTCAGAACAGTCTGTCACTATATCTCCATTATTAAACTGTGGGTCTCATTGCCACAGGTCTCATAGAGGTCAAAGTACAAATGGGTTCAAAAAGAAATTCATAAAGTTGAGCTCCATTGGAGAACATTTAACATTATGGTTCAAGCACAACCTCTGGCTCAAGGTATTAAATTTGTCTTTTCTAGAAATGATTGCTTTGTACAGGTCGTGCTTCCTGTACTCTTCCCCAGGAATCCACTTTTAGCCACTGGCAGAGGGAGAATATCGAGACAGACTAATGTTTTGCTCTTATGCTCCTATGGTTTTCTTAACTAACTGCAGCGCTTTGGGATCCATGGCTACTCTTCCATACACTTATTTATTCTTAGATCAGGAAGGTGTGCAAGTGATGCCTACATATACTATTTTTCCATGTGTATTTCTTTGCTGTTCAGCACACCTAGAATATGCAATTGGCCCTTTTTTCCCTGTTGAGTTGCACAGATCATATTACACTTAATAAGAGGAATATGCAGAAACACTTATTTTTAGTCTGACAGATTTTCCATAAGCTTAGATAATGAATCATATTTGCTTATCTACAGCTTTTGTTAATAAAGTCTTTGTGATTTGATGAACTTTTTTTTTTCTTCATAATTTTGGAAATGGGAAAAAGCAGAAAATGTTTTTAGGAAAACAGGTATTTTTGTTTCAAGGCATATACCCGCTACTGGATATAGTTTTGAAGTTTAGTCATTGTCACTTTGCCTCAGAAAAATTTGTTTAAGGAAACATCATTAAGGTATGGTAGAATCAGGTAAGCTGTCAAACCAAGTGAAGTGAATGAAACCCCATGCAACGCTACAGGCTTAGGGAGGAGTGGCTGGAGAGGAGCCCGGCGGAAAGGGACCTGGGGGTGCTGGTTGACAGCCGGATGAACATGAGCCGGCAGTGTGCCCAGGTGGCCAAGAAGGCCAACAGCGTCCTGTCCTGTATCAGAAATAGTGTGGCCAGCAGGAGTAGGGAAGTGATTGTGCCCCTGTACTCGGCACTGGTGAGGCCACACCTTGAATTCTGTGTTCAGTTTTGGGCCCCTCACTACAAGAAGGATGTTGAGGTGCTGGAGCGTGTCCAGAGAAGGGCAACGAAGCTGGTGAGGGGTCTGGAGCACAAGTCTTATGAGGAGCAGCTGAGGGAACTGGGGTTGTTCAGTCTGGAGAAGAGGAGGCTGAGGGGAGACCTTATCGCTCTCTACAACTACCTGAAAGGGGGTTGTGGCGATGAGGATGTTGGCCTCTTCTCCCAAGTAACCAGCGATAGGACGAGAGGAAATGGCCTCAAGTTGCACCAGGGGAGGTTTAGATTGGATATCAGGAAAAATTTCTTCACTGAGAGAGTGGTCAGGCATTGGAACAGGCTGCCCAGGGAGGTGGTGGAGTCGCCATCTCTGAAAGTGTTCAAAAAAAACATGTGGATGTGGTGCTTCAGGACATGGTTTAGGGAACACGGTGGCGCTGGATTAATGGTTGGACTTGATGATCTTGAAGGTCCTTTCCAACCTTAGTGATTCTGTGATTCTGTGATTCTGTGAAATGCTTCACAACTATGATGTTAAAAAAACCCCGTTTAAAATCCTTGTAAAATTAAAGTTGAATTATTATTGTATGGCAATTATGAACATTGGGCACCTTATTTCAGGGCTTTATAGACCATGCAGTGGGTATGTATACATGTTGAGTCACATGATATCTCAACCTTCCAACAAAGGTCTGTGCTTCTGCAGTATAATGAATTTTAAGAATGATGCAGAAATCACTACAAAGTGAAAACGGTGAGGCAAGTTTTGGCAATAATATCACAAAATGCAGTGATGTTGTAAGTCACAGTAAAGTAACAAAATGTTTCTGCTATCTCCTTTGTTGTTAAGCTGATATTACTTTAACTTGCTGATATTCACAGTATTTATAATTTAGATGTAATTTAAATAGATAAAGTGCCAGAAAAAATGAGATGTGTTGTAGATCATGATTGATATGGTGTTCATTTCATTTAAATACATTTGTATGTGAACAGCCATCCAAATATAGCTATTATAACACCAGCAGTATGACAGAATCATCATTCCTGAAAACCTCTATTACTAGACTGTAAGTGGACTGTTAAACTTTGGCTCAAGGGCACAATAACCCTCACATCAGCATAATTTAATCATCAACATAAGCTAATGGAAAGTTAAATTTGGTATTCAAGACAGTGTAATTCTTTTGTGTTTCATATATTCCACGCCTATAGATTTTCCAAAATGGGTAATTTTTTTGTATCGAAATTTCTTTCCAGGCCTAAATACTTTAATGAATTTTTATACTCTTATTATTTGATGGAAAGAAAATTATCTTATTTCTTTTCTATCTGCCTTGAGAATGATTTTTTTATTCTTCTGGAAAATATTTTCTGATATATAACTTCCAAGAGATTGAAGTATATACTTATCTGTACTGGATACTTTGACAATAGACTCCTTTAGCTGACCAAAGCTTTTCCTAGGATGCTGTTGACAACTGTATAAAATATGATATTTGGCCTACAAAATGTAGTGGACATTTACTTATAAAGGGAAATGACCTAAGAGACGTTCATAAATATCCTTTTGCTTAATGTTTGAATCTGCCTCAAAGATTTTCTCTGACATGGTGTAGCCAAGGGGCACAGAGTGAAACCAAGACATGCCACATGGGAAGAGGGAATAAAGAGCACATCAGCCTGCTAATATAGACTGAGGAAGATCATGGCTGCTCCGCACTTTATAAGGCATCTCTGACTGATACTGAAACATTGCTCCATTCCCTGGGGACAATAGAAGCATTCAGCAGCTTTCCTGGCACACCTTCCTGTTTATTTTCTCTAGGTCAGGAATGCTAAAGTAGCTAAACTACACTAAAGTGTACAGGCAATAAACAGCCTCCAGTGGCGGTTGAATAGATTGTGCCGAGAAGGTTAGTACTGGAATTCTTTGCTTTACTGACCTAATGTAAACCAAGTTAACTGAGAGGATGATTGGGGCCAATATCTCTTGTGACACTCTGTGGGGTTCATATGATGAAAGAAATTACGGTTTTGTTGTAGTAACTGCATTAGAGTTTTTTGTATACTAGCTGCAAAGTGACATAATTTCTTTAAATGCAGTGTAGCACAATGTAAACACAGCATATTCTTTCAAAATACACTTTAAAATTGCCTCTTCTGTGTTGACCAGTGATATTACCATCTCCTTCATCATAGACACTAAGTTCATGTTTAGTATGACCAATCAGTAAAAAGATAAAACACAGATCTTCATCTGTAGCTTTTTTCCAAGCTCTTCTACATTTTCCTGCCCACTGAATGATTGCTTGACCTCTTGTGATTTCATTTTATCCTTAAAAACAGCTGGAAATTCAGCACTGATGGACTGGTCTTGCACAAGTCTGATTTTGATTCTGTGCGTGAGTGTAGAATCCAAGTATAACCTAATGGAATTAGATAAGAAGTCAGGCCATCCAAGCTCTTTGCAATTATTTGCCTTACTTTAAAAATACAATTTATGATTTTAAAATATACCTGTATTTGGATGGGATGCTCTCACTGTATTGCCTGATCTTATAAGGCACTTACAAAGGAATCTTTTTGCTAATACTTAATATTATCTCATTATGTTTTGTTTGATTTATTACTACAGGTGATATGAAAAAGAAACAGTTAATTTTTTTTTTTTGGTGCACTGTAAATGGGTCTTTAGCCCAAATGTGGTCAATTTTATTGGAACTTTTCTTGTTATATATTCAGATCTTGTAAGTCTTGGAGTTATCTTTCTAATCACAAGACAGAAGAGTCCTGCATGACTGGGAAAGGAAAAGTCATATTGACTAAACTGTTTGGAGTTTAGTTAACATCTGTTTAGTTCCAGTACTCTACACACCCTTGTCTGACATAAAATCTTTGCTCGAATGTCAACAATAGAGCCTCTTCAAGTAAAGAATGATCCTAAACATTCTTGAGACATTTAATATGATATTCTTGCAAAGCCAAGGAAGACAACACTCTACTTTCTTATTATTTATAAATAGGAAAAAAAGGCAGGAATTACGACTTCAAGAAAAAAAAAATCTTATTGTAACCAGATATGTTCATGAAGAGCATGACTTCATTAGTTTGATGTCATAGTTCTGTGCTGGGCTAGAGAACAGGTATTGAAGGAGGAATTTACTAAAGCCACCGCATAATGGAAAATGGGTTAAGAGCAATCAGATTCCTAAGGTAGGAGTGCCAAACTGATCTTCTATATTTCTTTGATAAAGCACCTGGTCTTGTAGGATTAAAAAAAAAATAACATTGTATGGCGTTGTAGCAAAACAGTTAAATTAGAGATGATGGTGGTTGATAGAAAAATTGCTGAACACATATGACACTAGTTAAAGACAAGAAGGTAGCAGGTTGTGATGAAAAGAGGGTGTAAACTGAGGAGAGTAGTGCATTCCTCGACTCATGATGTTGGCATAGAAACTGTTTTTCATTATTGACATTTGGCATTGATGCAAGTTCAAGGATGTTGTCAATATAGAAGGACTGGGGTATTATAAGTTAGATGTTCTTGAGCTAACAGAAATGAGCAGAAATTCAGCAAGAAAAATTAAAACCCATGACTTTTTGCATTTAGCTGTGAGATCAGTAAGCAGAAGCAACACAGGAGAGCAATCACCTAGGTAGATTAGATAGTCACAAGACACTTATGAACTACTAATACACTGTGATTCTGGAAAAGTTAATTTATCTGAAATTGCTTTAGGAAGGATATTCTAACACACATGAGGATCATAATACTTCCTTTTTAAAAGACCCTATTGAAACTTCACTGGTAATAATGTACTCGTACACATCTTCAAGGCAGATGTATCTGGAATGCAGAAGAAAGGCTACTAGCTGTATCAGGGAAGGGAATCTAACACACAGGGTGAGACTGAATGAGTTTCATTTTGTTTAGCAAAACAGAAGCTGTGAAGGGACAAGACTGCTATCTTTAAGTGCACTGGGGAATAAATGTTATGTAAACTGAAGGGAAATGTTACCCAAGAACATGCAAGGATAACTCATCATGAATAAATTTAAGTGGAAATTCAAAGCCAAATGTCTAACCATCAGAGAGTTGATTTCTTAAAAGACTACTCTATAAAGGAACACAAATAATTCTTTTAAGGTAGATGTCAGATCATTATGTTTAATCCAACTGAAAAGGACCCAAATCTAAAGTTCACAAGGTCAGGTTACAACAAGTATTTTAAATAAGTTCAGAGTAAGCTAATCTGAATCATCCCAAGTTAATGAGGTATAAAAGCATGGATACTCTCAGTGTGACAAGAGGCTTCTCTCTTCCAGTGGTAAATGTAAGCTAACTTGCTCTATTTCCATGGAAGGTAACTGGGCTTTTATCACCCCACATATACAAGGGTCACTCACTCCCTCACTCATGGTGTCTGCCCACATGTAGGGCAAAATTTATTCCAAGAGTCAGGATGTTAAACACTTGAAACTGCATCACCCAGCTCCTCCCAGTCTGAACTAAATTCAGTCTTTTTAATAGAATAAAGTTTTTTTGCCTGTTGCTGTCGCTGAGCCTTTTTGAAAATTACTTTTGAAGGACAGGATGACTCGATGGCTGAATCTTTGCATATAGTGAACATATGCATAGAAAATATACATTTTTGAACACTAAAAGTCGAGATTTTGCAGTGAAAACCAGGACTGTAACCTAGCTATTCCGTTCAGAGAACAACTTGCAATATTTGTTTCCTGTGGGTATGAGCACAATGTCATTCTTAAGACAAGCTTCCCATCCAGAGGCTGGGCCCTCTGAGGTCTACCACAATAGAAGATGATCTCAGTAGGAGCTTACAGAAATTATATGCTTTAGACAACAAATTATACTTGAATGCATGACTGTTCACAAGCAAATTCAAATAGGACCTCATGAGTAAACTGCAAAGGTTATGAGCTGCTGAAATTTGATTATGGCTGTCAGGGAGCCTATTACAGAATTCATTGCTTTATTTCATTTGTTTCTTTCAGTTGAAAAATAATGACAGGGACTACCCAGCCCACCTCCACGTCAGAGATCATATATATGCAAGTGCTAAGTGATTTAAACAAAATGTCAAAAAATCCAGACAGAAAATAACTGTTACGGCTGTGGGAACAAATGGCAAGGATCAGAGACATGAGCATCCATGTTTCCTCTGGCAAAACCAGAGAAAAACATATTCCTTATGCAGACCATTCTGAGGTGGTAAAATTAATAAACATTAGTATCTATTGAATATCCCACAGAAATGAAAGAAGGCACAAATCCAATTAACTCCCCCTCATGCCACACACATGTACTTTTTGTAAACAATTTTTTAGTGAGATTCCCAGATTGTGTGATGATTGTGCCTTGACAGGCTTTCAATCTAAAGTTTTCAGTACTTTCACCTGAATGAATGACTTAAAAAAACACCTTTCTGAAGAGTATTTCCCTAGTGCTTAAGGAGATTCTTCCTTCATTAGTCAGTTCACTGTGCCACTAAGAAGCTGGTCGGGTTTAGTCTGATAATCCTGTGTGGAAGGGAAACTCAATGAGTATATGTTATAACAAGATGTTTTTCTCAGGAATTTTGCAGTAGATAGAGGACACTTGCAAGTTTGCTGTAGTGGGGAATATATAGCAATGTTTTAATTTTCACTTCCTCTCAAATCATCATAGTCAATCTTCTGTTAATTTTATATTTCTCCTTGTCTGGTGGGTTTTTTTTTTGGTTTGTTCGTGGTGGGGTTTTTTTTTTCCATTTTCTACTTTCATGATCCAAAACCTCCACAACATGGAATATCCTCCTCAGAAAATTTGGACTGTGGAGTACTAGCAAACCTAAACATTTCCTGAGCTACTTCATGAGTACACTTGGATCTCATGGACCACCCTGTGTCTGCAAAGCAGAGTGAAGGAAGCAGTGTCTTAGATTGTTTAGCCAGCCCTTGTCCCTAGTCTCCATTCCTTACTTTTGATTCCAAAGTCTAGAATAAGTATAGAATAATTGAGAGCCTCCCTCAGGCAAAAGCTGCCTCAGAAAATGTGAATGTAAATACTTCATATGTTTGCACTCATAGAGATAAGATACTTTACGGTTGTAGTGTCTGTCCTATTATCTCTTGATTGTTAAGATACGAAAAAAATAATTTCATATACATTAAAATTCTTGTAATTTTCACCAGAGACAATTTCCATTTTAAAAAAGGAAATGTATCCCATCATGTTTGGCTTTCTATCCATTTTCTGGTGTCCCAGAAGTATATTTTTGCTATTAGAGCATCTGTAGTTTCAAAACATTATGCCATACAAGAACTACAATGATGGGACTCCAAGGAAAGAAGGTGGGCCTACCGGAATAGGATCCATTCTGTCAGATAAACAGTTTCAAAATAAAGATATGGGCACATGGCATCACAGATTTTTCTTTTTCTAATATGTCCAAAAAGTGTACTGCCTTATGTTAATTTCACATAAGGGTCTTTCTCCTCTCTCGAAGAATTTAATCTCTTCTGTAATCCTGCACATAAGTGGGATGAACACTCCCTTGACCAAACATTAAGCGCTGAGACTTAAACAGTAAATTTCACAACAGGTATTGCATATTACCATTCCTTCATGCCAGGCTCTGGGTATGGAAGGCACAAGTCAGCATGAAATATGTGATTATCCTGAACAAATGCAGTGGTCCAGAGGGTGTTCACATCCATCCTCATGTTGAAGAAGCAATTCACTGATCCATCAGGAAATTCTTTTGTTGTATTTGAAAAAACTTCAGAGTCCAAACTGGTTTTCTCTTCTCATGTACCTGATTCATGTCTTGGAATTTGCATGATCCAACACAGATTTCTATCCTCAGCAATCTGCTCTTTGTTGTCACTCTAGCATAGATGATTTCAGACTGTGCCTACTAGATTCCTCACCTCCGGAGATCTAGGTCTAGTGCTGAATTAGAAACAGCCTTATGTACAAGTGAGACACTCAAAAGCTGCTGAATCATGAAGGTGAATCTGGGCACGTGCAATAGGCATCAACTTTAATTTCCTAATAAAAATATAGACCCATCAGTGTCTGAGTCATCTGAACAAATATTTATGTATACAAAGTAGACTCTTCTTGTGGTTAGTGAAGTGGATACTTCAATGGCATAATAGATGTCATCCAAAAGTTAATGCATAAAACAGAATTGAATTGTACCTCACGTATTTTTGGTCATTCATTATAAAGAGGTTTGAATGACCCGCTCAGACTTAAATGCTGACACTGTAGATCCAAATTCTGTGAGATGAAACCCTTATGGACACTGTATACATCTAGGTATTTAGATCATGAATCCCATATGGGATCCTGGACATTTAAGCAGTACTAATTTAGTCAGTGTTCTTACAGGTCTTTCTTTGGGATTTAGGTTTCTAAATTCTATTTAAAATGTACTGTAGGTACTGGAATGCTTTTCTTATAGCTTGCCTTTAAGGACTGTAGGGGAATTGCTCCTGAGAAACCTTATACTATGCAATGAAGACCTGTGACACTGTGAGAAAATGGGCTTTGGAAGTCCTCCCATACCATGACCGAAGTTTCACTTTCCTCATTATACTCAGAGAAGGAATTGAAGTATACTTTATTGGACAGGGAGAAAAATATGTGTTGCAAATCTCACTGAAAGTAAAAATGAGTCCTTAAATGACCTGTTTATCACACTGTTTGCATTCTTCAACATGGGTTAAACACGGAATACGAGTAGCTTCTTGAAGGTGGTCTTCCTGGTTAAAATAAGCATTTAAAATTTTTGAATTTTACCTATATTCAAAGGGTGCAATAGGTGGTAAAATGCCCTCTATATTGCTAGAATTTAGATGATGCATATGTGTGTATCTCAATCTTTGCCTGCCTCAAGCACCTTGGTGCTTAAGTGACCACATTTTCCTCAAGTTTATATGGTTTTAGTCTGCTTTGTGAATATAGTGCCTTCTTCCTGTCCGGGGTTTAATGATCCCAGAAAGCAACCTAAGACTACAGATTTTCCTCATTCTTATTACTTTGTGCACAGTCAGATGCACAAATGCTAAAGAAGTAAGTAAAAGTGGTAACACATTGTAACACTTCACTATAATGCTTGCACCTTGTTATGTGACAATTGACACATTGCGCATTACTTTAGAGTCATCTGAAATAATTCCAGGCATACACTAAAAGTGTTCACTGGTTAATCCTCGTGGTATACTGATCAGATGGAGCTATATATTCTTTGCTCTAGTTTGCTTCGTAGTGTAAAGGCTCTCCAGCTCATCATTCAGTCACTGCACAGGTGACTGGTGGCAGTGCCCTGTTACTTTACACAAGATCAGTGTGACCCAGAAGAGACTGCCTGAAGACTGCACATAACTCATACTGGTTTCATTGCATTAATGTAAATGGCAGAAAGTCAAATGATAAATTTTTCATAAAGTGACTGTAGGCTACATGTAATACCTTACACTGGTCCAGAATCTTAACTAATTTTGTGGTGCATATGTTGCAAACTGGGGACAGGTTATAGTTCACTGTAAAGGAAAAGAGCAAAGAGTTCATTTTTGGAGTTCTCCAGTTGTAAGAGCATTCTGTGCACGATCATTTTCCAGAATAAGTTGCTGATGTTGTTATTGTCATTATCTATATTAACATCAGTCCTGCTCACAGGCTAGCATGCCACTGTATTAGAAGCTAATAACAAAAATAACAAGAGGTCTCTTCGGCAAAGAATCGGTATTCTAAATGTACAGGATGAAACATCAGATAGGTAAAAACACCAAAAAAAGACCATGCACATTAATAAGACAGGCAGTCCTTCTACCATATCAGTGGCCTGACTTTTGCCATTTATTCTTTTTTCCCCTAGGCAATTTAATAAAAAAGGGGTTCACTAAAAGAGGAAAAAGACAAATACAATGGTGTACAAGTAGCTCCTCCCAAGTGATAAAGAGGAGTGTCAAGCACAGAGGTGTTTGCTTGAAAATTTTCCCAGGTTAGTGACAAAGAATATAGTTGTGTTCCAGTCAAGGAAAAATTACTGGCAAGACTGGACACAGGCAGGATACAGAGAAGGCAAATATATTTACTGCAGTACAGAGGGAGAAGACAGAGGGAAAATAGAGGAAGAGATGGATAATGGTCAAAATTTGATGGAGTAGAAACAAAATCTTTCTGGCAGCATCTCTGTGCTTATTAATAGGGAGGACTGTCTTTTCTAATCTGGAATTAGAAAAAATCCTTTCAGATGTTGGGATGCAAGTTAGTGAGAGTTTTATCTTTATGAATTGTCAGGACAGGCTGTCTCTTAGATCTGTCACTCAGGCTCCAGGTCTTAAGAAAATCCTTTGTATAGAACGAGAGAATGGTTTCAGCCAAAGTTGATATATAGGATGAGGATCCTGACTTGCAGTTCTCAGTAAAAGAGCTAGCAAGAAATGTTTTTCAATAGAAATTAAAGAAGCCAGTTTTGCTATAATGATCAGACATTTCTAAAATAAAGTTGGAGAAATCTCTGATATTTTGGTTTGGACCAAAAGAGAGGGTTGTAGGAATGAGTAATATTCCTCTGCTCCCCAAAATCCCCAAAGGCTACCTTATGGAGCCACTTTCCAGACACATTCCAGAAGATGGTGTCAGGATAGATCAATGTTTAAAGATTTTTATGATGACTTTTTGCAATTAAACCACCCCTATGATTTGCATAGAATTTTTGTTTTTGTTTTGTCATACAGTTTTAGACTGGAATCTTGAAGTGATCACATTACAATGGAGGACTTAAACTCTCTAAAAAGGATTCTGACAAATAAATTCCAAATAAAGGAACAAGATTTTATGTACTATTCCCTAAAGTCCGTGGCAGCTAGTTCCATAAATTTTTATAAAAATTGGATTATATCTGAAGAAAAACTAAACTTGGAAACAATACCAGCGTTCATTGTATTTGTTTGTTGAAGTACTCCCTCATAGATATTTTTCTGGAAAACAAGGATTTGCTAGTAGGAATGCGTTTTGATCTTTATTTAGGAAACATACAATATTCAATAGAAAACCAATTAAGAACCACTAAGATCAGTTGCTAAATACCAGCTGTCTGGATGTAGTGACCTAGAACTTGCCATTATATGAATAACAGGAAAGAACACAGGCATTAATTCCTGAAGTGGAAGAAAAGAATAAATTACATTTTAATTTATCTGTACTTTGGATAGCTTTGCCTGAAGAATTTTCAAGTTTAGGATGAAACGGAAATTCATTCACTTATCTACTTTTTTCTACTTTTCTGCATGGCAGCAATCAGATCTACTGAGACTGCTTAAAGCTAGCAAATAAAAAATGTATTTGACAAAGACAAATCCTCTGTGCTATGTAACAACCTGCAAATAATTATGTTGTCTGAAAAAATAATACTTTAAAAATGTGGGTGTAATTACTTAGGATGCTGATATCTAGTAATATAATAGTCAAACTAATATTTGGGCTTATTAGATGTTGCATTTTTGAATTGTGCAGTAGTATAAACTGATTTTATTATCCAGGCTTCACTGAGTAGGATTTAGGGAAAATGAAGACACTGACCTGAAAGATTAATTTGGTACTATGTTGTTAATTTATCATAAAACAGTCAGGACTAGTAGTAGGAATAGTCAGGACAGGATTTCCACACACAAGTAAGCCTTGATTGAGAAAATCTGTAAAAATGTGTCAGATAACTGTCTGAAATAAATCAATGGAAATATGTTTTCAAGAGAACGGTGAAGAAAATTTGCTGCATCAAATGGCGTACGACAGTACCAAGTTACGCATGTATTTGTGCGAGACAGGGAACCAGAGGGAGCGTTATTATCTCCCTGTCTCTAACGAGGAATAGCTGAGCCTGTGTGAAGGACAAGAGCCTGAATGAAAATGTTTGTGCTCTGCTCTTGAAGGAAGCGCATGTTAGAGCCTTGGAACGCGGGGAATCACAGGGGTTACACCAAGCTGCTGTGAAACACGCATGTAAACGAGACTGCCAGTGCTGAAGTACATGGAGGTGGCCAAGGGGTCAGAGCAGAGACAGGAGCGAGAAAAGGCCGCAAGTAAATGCAGGCATGGCCTGGCTGCTTCTCCCCATCGTTCGGCATGGAGAGGAGAAGGAGAATTCAGCGACAGATTTACAGCAAAGTCCTTCTCCAGAGATCCAAAGAGGTACTACAAGCAAAAAGCGGGTGAGAAGGTGTGAAGGAAGCAGAGCTGGTTCACTGTGTAGTTACAACAGACACCTGCCTGCATCTTGGATGCTCATAACAAGGTCGGTGTTCAGAAGACTTTTAAAAATTGAATTACACATATGGCCTTTATGGTTCAGAAAAAAATTCTGAAATTGCCACTGGAACATAACTTGGGAAGTGCTCTGTGTGTGTGTGTGTGTGTGTCCCTAGGCAGGCTGGTAAAGGCAGCTGTGATGGGGTGAGTGGCCCGAGGCGTCTCATTTGGCAGCTTATTCAGGAAATTAGATGGGTGAGGTCACAAATGTGGCCTAATAAATGGCATTCAGTTCTATACTGTAGCTAAAAGTAAGAGCAATATAGTAAAATAAATGTAATTTATTAACAAAACAAATAATGCGGAGGCTGCTGCGATGGTAACTTTATTGATTTCTGTATCTAATTTAACTAAATCCTTGAGTATAATTTTATCTTTTTTTGAACAAACTGCTGGCTGTCCACATGAGGCCATAATGTCCAAGGATTGTGCCTGAGACTTTACATGCAGGTCTCACAGATGAGCCTGTTGGAAGCTGATCATGCACAGACCCAACGAGGGCACTGCTCAGCGTGCAGCAACAGAGTAAATGATATTCCCCCACTTGAGGGGGTGTGTGCGCGCACGCACACACACACTGCTTTAAATCAATTCCTCTGGGAGTCTGACGGATCCTCACCACCTTATTGGATCAGGGATAAGCCCTGGTGAGGGCACTGGTGGACCTTAACAAACTGTATTGCTCAAGCTTTTAGGAAAGCGAGATTTCTGTCTCTTGCATCTTGTGATTTTGCCTCAGTGAAACACTAAATTTAATAAATGCTTTTTTAAAATGCAGTGAAGCAATGAAATGCACAGTAAAAGACTCTTTCAACATCTAAGCATGCTACAGGGCACAAGAATTATTGTCTATGAAGTGTTTCTTTTATAAATTAATTCCCAGCAACCAAAAAAACTGGGATACATAGCTGACAAAAAAATAGTATATTTAGGCCATAAACCTCAAGGTTGTTATTTATTGAAGACTACAAAATAATACACCAAGGAATAAATTTTCAGTGCAGTTATGGGAGTTGTATAGCTAAATTCCCATAAGCACTGCTGTGAAAATATAAATGTAAGAACATATGAAAACAAGAATTTAATCACTTTTGCAATAAAATTGTAATTAATTTAACAGTAATTCCATTTAAGTTCTAAGTTTATTGTACTGGCATCAAAACTTATTTTCATTGCCTTGAGGGCACCTTCCAATAGACAAATTTCTGGCTTTTTTTAATGCAAAACATATCTGGGTGCCTTTTGAAACACTCACTATGAAACTACCTGAATGCTTCAGATTCAACAGTAAATAAATAACATCAGGCAATGTGCTTGTGGCCTTGTTTGTATAAAATGGACTTAGAGATTTTGACCATCATACTGATATGACAATATCATTAAACATAATATTATTTCTACATAATTACTGAAACTAGTTGAAATACTGTCACAGGAAGACTTCTCACTTCAGTATGATAAGACCATTTCATTATACTTTCATCATCTTTCATTTATACTATGAATCATAATTTCATTTTGACTGTTCTGAATAATGTTTTACTATTTCATGTATCGTAAGTAATAACAGAAATATGCACATACACACAATCTCTTGTAGTTTAATGATTCAACATTGTTAACAAGAAACTTGTACTGAAATTCTGACATTTCCAAAGAAATATTTCCCTGGAACTGTATTTTAGAAGACATTGACATTTGGATTTTTCATTTTAATCAGAATAAGAACAGATTCCAAAATGTCAGAATTTCCTACAGAATAGGAGTTCTCTTTCTGACCACCTCTAATATGCCTACAAAGAATCTGGTAATGGTTCAGTAGCTAATGTTCTGTAATTTCTACTTCTTTTGCTGAGCAGCAGTGACATATTGCTACCTTGCGATCATTCTGCTGTACTGTTTCAAACCCTCTCTTTCTCCTTGTTTGTATTGCATTCTTACAGAAAGTTCACAGGGATTTTTGTTTGGTTTTTTTGGTATTCCACACTGGAGCCTTCATCTGTAGTTACTGTTTCTGAGTCAAGTAATGGCAGCCACAGCTGTATCTTCCTGGGACACCAAATTCCTTTTCTGACATGAGATGTCACTGCTAGTCAGTGACACCTGTTTGGAGCTAGGAACATCATCTTCCCAAGGCAGGTGCATCCAGTCAAAGTCTATTGTTAGCTGTGTTTACTCTACAGGCTTCTACTGGCATGAGCACTGTGGTCAAAGTGGTAATTATTGCCTGGTTTAGCTCTAGAAAGAAATGTAAGTGCAGAATGAAATGGCCAACAAATGGTATAAAGGGCAATATTAAAAGTAGACACAAATCTACAGTATAGGTTCCTTTGGTCTCGTTCACCGGGAACAAAAGTCTGAAAATTAAGTCCCTTAAGAGAACCAAGAAATAAAAATAGATGCTAATCTGCCATCCAGAGACATGCACTAGTAGACCCTTTGATACAGCCTAGCTGCATAATATCAGTGCATTTCTGTGACACGTGCAGAAGGTGCCACATGCACAGGCATCTCTGTGTTCGGTCCTCCCACCGTTTACGTCATGCAGAACTCACGAACATCTTCAGTGACTCAGAAGATCTTACCGTGATCTTGTACAACATAAATTAATAGCATCTGAAGAGAGCAAGAGCAGAAACTTAAAAAGAGGTCACAAAAAAGATTAAAAAAAAAGACCTTTGCATTATCCACAGCAGTTTTAGACCTCTATTACAAAAAGCAAAAAGATAACCCATTCTCAATATGTAGATCACTTTGCTTCAGTATTATCTTGATAAAATCGGAATAGCTAGGTACTTGCAGAAATGTTAGTCTTCAATCACTGCTTAATTTGACCTACTTCTGTGAAATATGTAATTTGGAAACGTGCTGAATATCTGGAGAAAATATTCCCTGTGAATATAGAGCTATAATGACTCATCATATATGACGACTTTTTGTGCCAGCGATGGTAGGGTGAACATACGTGGAACCAGAATATATCACGGAGTCTTTCTGAAGTGCTTAGAACAGTACCTCATTATTTTGCATGACAGTACCATTTAATCCCATTTTCATATTCAGTAACTTGTATCTTTTTTCAAATCAAAATACTAAATTAACTTCAAGTAGACTTAAAACAGATATCAAAGAAAGAAAGAATATCCCAGATTATTAACAAATGGAGTCTCATAGTGTTGGCCGTGAATACACATGATTGTAAGCAAAATCCTATTGATAACTTGCAAGATATCCCTTGGTACCACTGGTTATGTGTTTTACATTGGTTGGTTGATGGGATACTTAAGTGCAAGAATAACACATCTCCTAGTAATGCTAACCCATAATTTTTAACATGTAGCACAACAGCTGATGAACTTATTGTTATAGCTATAGAAATCATAACTTTAGATACTGTATTGAAAATAGTTACTGTAAAGAGAAGTGCTGGCTGCCTATTTTATAGCAGAATCTGTTGTAAAAGAGATAATGTGACTGAAGCTTAGGAACAAATATATGTTCGAGGAAAGCTTCAAAATCCTTGGCAACAACCAGGCACAGGTAAACTATGGTACCCAGAAGCAGCATCTGCAAAAGCTAGTAGTCAAAATAAGGAACTACATAAGCTACAAAGGAGGAGGCTAAGGATGATGTATGGGTCTTCAAACTACCAGGAAAAGTGTTCTCTTTGGTCAGGGTTCACCAGCCTTAGCCATTTTCTGGACCTCTAATGCTGAGCTAATCATCCTTCGGTTATTAACTCGGCCAAGCTGGGACCAGAGTGGCGCACAGCAGTCAGCCACCAGCTTAACCCTCCACCAGAGGACAGTGGAAAGTTTTTTCTTTGAAAAAATTCATTGATTGAAAGAAATGGTAGTGTAACACTTAAACTATTTTGCAGGTTAGCACATTCGCTAAAGGTAAGGAGAAAGCAAGATTTAGTGCTTTTTTTTTCATGTAAAAAGAGCACAAAGCTTCACATCTTAGTTTCACAAAAGTGCTTAGCTGTACCCCTGACATCTTTGCTGTGTTGCATCCTGTTGGAAGCTCTCCTTCCCTCCTTCCCTCTTTTCTTATGCTTTTCGTATCTCATACCCCTCTTTTTTGTACTCCTTATTGTTTGGGTAATATATTCATTCTGACACAAAAATCACAATGCAGGAGACTGATTCCTCTCCCTCTGGTGTATACTGAATGCACGTCTACAAACCACACTCCGTTTTCCTTTTCTAGCTTACTGCACTGAAGACTGTATCAACTGATTCTTTTACTGAGTTCCTGTCCTAACCCTGAGATTCAGAAATTGCAGATACCCCTTAATTCATTCAGAATCAGTAGGAATGCCAACTGCTCATTACCTTCCAATCTCAGGCTGCTTTAATTTAAAAGGCTATTTATAAGCATACTAGTTAACTTCTAGTAAACTCGTTTAGAAAGTGCCAGCCTCTCCAATTCTGTTGTTCTGTTCTCCTTTGCTGGTATCACTCTCTCACATCTGCATACCTTTGACCCCTTCAAAATTAACCCACTGCCAAATCCTCCTGTCTCTGCATCAAAACATTCTCATGTTTTCCCTATAACCTTAACATTTTAACGAAGTCCTCCTAGCCTGCCTGCTACCTCCTTATCAGTAGACTATGTGTCCTTCGGGGTGAATATCTTTTTTATCTGTCATTACAACTTATATAATTCCCATTGTGTGTTTTATTCAGGTCCATATATAATTCTGTCCTAATGTGTTTAAACACAGTTTTTTTAACTTTTCCCTCGTTCTCTGTTCAGCCAACACAACCTACCCTAACATATTCTTCACACATACTAGAAAAAACAAATTTCTGTTTTCTCTTCCGTATTGTTTTTGAAAGTCTTTCTTAACTTTAATTTACTTCTAGTGTGGCAGACCACAATCTTCCATGCTTTAAAATTCTTCTTGATAACACACTCTTAGCCAGGTAGCTACACACATAATGACAGGATTATTACAGAATCTGAATCTGTCTATAGAAACTTATAAAAAAGAGGAAGCAGCACATATAAAGAACTTCATCATGGTTGTTATGGTGATGCCTTAAAAGCTAGAGGATGCTGCAATTAAGTTTGCCTGTAAATATTCACTTCCCTTGTTTTGTTCCCATGTCATAGGAAAGTTAATATTCTTAACTAATATGGTTTTGGTTTTGTTTTTTTTTCTTTAGGTCCCCTGCCTCAATCAGGGTACAGGATAGAGTAGTAACTAAAAAAAGCAATCACCCACAACTGTGTTTTTGCCTTCATGTTTGGACATTTTATTTACAGCAAAACATACAAATTATGGTCTGAAGACAGAACCATTAATTTCCTCTTGAGTTTTTCATGGCATCCATCTGCACAATCTTACTAAACGCTTCAAAAAAACAAAGTCAGCTCTTGGTTCTCCAGGGAGGGATTATCTGGGTTGCGGATTAACCAAGGGTGTACAGGCGTGTAAGCTGAGCCTGTGCGGAGCCAGCACGGATCCAGCTAGGCTTTGGGGCAGGCAGAGCACCCTGCAGCCAGTGCTGACGCCGAGGCTAGCTCGGGCTCAGCAGCACAGCTGCTCTTGCAGACAGTGAAAGCCACAAAAGCCGACCCCACAGTACACAGGCTGGCAATGCAGGTTGTTACTGCAGGTGCCTCTCCACTCTTTCCTTGGAATTGGGAGCACTGGTGGGTGCAGCGGAGAAACAGCTGACCCAGCTCCACGTCTGACTGCTTGGAGCCCAGCGGGGCTAATTGGCTTCAGTGTTGATAGCAGCCCTGCCAGAGCCAGGCTGTGAGGTGTCGCCGCACAGCACAGTTTCTCCAGTGGCTAAACTATTACACCAGTTTCTCTCCCTTCCCTATGCAATCAGTCATTCCTAGTCCCCAGCTGATTTTTTCACACCCTCAGCTGCTTGTGAAGGCTGTGCTGTAAGTCAGCTGATGGGAATTAAGAGGCTGAGAAACAAAGAAAATGCTGAATAGCTGCCAAAAAGGTATTATTTTTTAAGACTCGAAAACATATTATTATTGTTTTTTAATACTGATGATTTTATTGGTCTCGCTCACAACATGAATCCACATACACAGCTGAATCATCTTAACTGAGTGGGTAGTAAAATGTGTTATGGGGGAGGTTTCAAACAGTCAGAGAGCGGGTAGGTCAGGCACCTCAATTAACCAGCTTTGCGGTTGCACACAAGGCAACATCAAGCTCTTCTCTAAGCAAGTCATCTCAGATACCAAATTGGACCTGACTTATCAGAGCTCTTCACACAAAGCAGGGTTACCTTTGGCTTTGTCATAGATGTGAGAGTTGAGCACTTTGGATCTGATTTTCAAGCTAAACACAGAAAGAGCTATTCAGCTGCCCTAATCGCGGAGAGATCCTTCCTATTGTTGCAGTACAGGCCCCTACCTCCCTACCCGCACAGTTATCGTTTTGTGATAAACAGCTAAGGATCCTACAAATACACATTTATCTCCCTGTTTAGCTCTGATTCATCTCCAGAGATTTTTTTTCTGTTATTGCAGAAAAACATGCCAGTAAAGTAAAACTCACCATAGTATTCTAAATATCTTCATATCTGAGTATTTGACTTTGTAATCTTAATAATGTTATTTCAGCATCTCTCTCTCTGTAACTTTGCGTGTGTGGGGGGGTGTGTGGGGCATCAGTGTATATAATGGCTTTTGACCCATAAGTCATGGCATTATATCTCTGTGATCAAGATGGGGCCTAATATTTCCTTTACTTATTTTTTTATTCCTCTTTTCCACAATATCCAACGATCTGTTTTCTTCTTCTGTGTTATTTATGTGCATATTTATTTTAGAATCTAAAATCTCTGGGACAAAAATTTTTCATTTTGTGATTATGCTCCATACATTCTTGCGCGTTGTGGGGGGGAAATTACTACTATCACTGTAATAACTTAAAAAATAACTTCAAATGAATCAATTTTTTTCCTCCTGTCACAATATCTTGTATTAATAAAGACAATGAAAAGAGTTATGTTATAGCGTGTAAGTAGCATAAAATGATAGATTACATTGCATGTAATCAGTTATACCACTAAAAATTCAGGAAACAAAGCTTTGGGAATAAAAAAGGGCAATTGAAAAAAAATCCCCTTTCCTGGTGGTCTTGCTCTAAAGCCTTTTCTTTTAAAATTGCTTACTATATGCAGAAGATTCTTACCATTTTCCCCCTAATTCATTTACTAACTATCATTATTTCAGGATCACTTTACTCTCTGCAGAAAATTGGAAACATGACATTATCATATTATGCATAGGCTGGAATGGTGATAGCATTTGATTCCACCCCCTAAAGAGCTCGTCCATCAATGCCTGTCAATATAAACATACACAGCAGCAAAGGTACAAGCTTGGACCCAGGAAGTCCCTAAGCTTTAAATTGCTGAGAATGGGGACAGTGCATTAGAGTTGTCATTTGTTTGTGCTGTTTTCATACTTACTTTGCAAAAGCAGCCATCATTTGTCTACAATTAAAAAACTGGGCTGAACAGAATTTAGCCTGGCCCAGCATGGCTGTTCTACTATTTTGGTAAGTGCATTACCTTGTTGTATACTGTCATTTTCTTTTGCAAGGCAAGGCAGTAGAAATGGAATTATTTCATTCTTACAACATTTACAGAGGAGTCTGTTTCACTGAAACATGTTTCCTTAAAAGCGATTGCTTTGTTAGAACATTAGCTTGTTTTCTTTATTACCTTATATGAATGCAACTAACTTGTGTACCATAGTAATAGTAGCATCAGTGGACAAAGATTTACTTCAGTACAATTGAATAAACTCTCAGCAGCCCCTATACTATAATTTATCCTGTATTTTCTTTTAGCTGATGTAAAGCTCAGCCTAGAAGTTTACTGGCAATAAAACAGGAATACAAACAAGTTCACTGCTCCACACAGTGGAGGAGTTTAAGATCCTCTGCAGACAGAAATGGATTCTGCAATATATATACAACACAATATAGACTATATATTCACAGGTAATTCTGTACCTACTGCTTGAAGACATTAGGGCTGCAAATAAATTATTAGGCTGCTGGCTGGACCTAATGACTGAGGTAACTGAATGGGATGTAGAAAATCACTGGACACAATGTGAGAACTGCTGAATGTGGCAGTAGCATGGTGAAGAGCTGAAAAAAATATAGGTAGTACAAGAAGTCTGTCTGTGTCCACAGGTGTTTAAGGGGGAGTTATGGGAGAGACAGGCAAACTTCACAGATAATGTGGGTCCGGTGATTTTTTGGGGATTAAAATGCTCAAAGGCCAGCAGTGCATAGTGTAAAGGTATCAGTGATAACACATGAGGCAGAGATTGCCTAGGAACCGAAACTGGGGCTAAACTAATCATCAGTGAGTGGTTTCTTTGGGACTGGGGATGGAAAAAGGGAAGTACAAAGGTGGTAAAAAGGATGATCAAAAAGAGGAAAAGAGAGAGTAAGGTTTGCACATCACACAATTGGTGCTGTTTGAGTGTAATTGCTGAGCAGTGCTGCACTTGACTACTGCAGTCTAAATTAGGAAAATAAATCAACCTGCTGTTATGGTCACACCATGAGTGTCAAACCTGTTTCTGCAATCAGGATGATGGGAATGGTGTTCCTGGCTTTCAGGAGAAAACCTGGACTTGATGGATCATGCGACCTGATACCACTGCATCGATGCCTGTTTGAAGTCTGGCAACACCAGTATCTTCCCAATAACTTCTTAATAGAAGTAATTGGTTAAGTATTCAGGAAAAACCTCTCTGAGGCCAATGGGAAGTAGAAAGTGAAAGCAACAGTAGGTCTATTTCCACTTGTTAAATAAATGGTCTTGCTAAATTGCCTTTTTATTTACCACTTGCTTAATGATGCCTTCAGCTCATTTTTCTAACATTGCTCTCTGCAGAATTTCATTACAGTAAATAATATTTTTTTCTGGGTTCTGTTATAACCCTTGTCACTTTCTAAAATTCACATGTCATATAGGTTGAAATCAGATAAAGTAGTATGCTTATATACCTACTATTTTCATATGTGCCCATCCTCAGTATACACACAAGAAAACACAGATGAGCATCAATTGCAGTAGCTTTCAAAAAAAAGTTCTCAAAATTGAGACCTTCTAATATGATGTGCTTGCGTATAATGATGTGACTAAACATAGATTTGTCTATGTATTCCATGTTTTATTACCTTAAAATAATCTCTAATCCAATCCTTTCCCTGTTCTCAAAGGAAGAAAGTGACAAGATATTTTCCCATCTTTGTCTGGAGTCTCATTTTTTTCTTGATTCATCATTCTCATAACAAAATGATTACCTTATACTTCCAGAGTTCAGAAGCTAAATTGCAATCACCACTTACAAGATTACTAAAATATAACCATATCTCTACTGGATATTTGCTACTTTATGTCATTTAACAAATAAAGATTAAAGATATTTGCATAGGTAGGGAGAGTAGGCTTGCAGCCCTGTGCTACTGAATAGAGAAATAGTCAGATTGTAAAAAGCATCAGTACACATGAATGCCTTTTTCCACAGGCAGTTGGCTTTTCTTCTCTGGTTTAATTGAAAAAGCTCAGAGAAAGTTTGTTGTGTGTGTAAATTGTGGTGATAGTGATAGAATATCAGTGACATTTTTACGCTGAGCATTGCAGTGATTTTTCCGCTGACCAGCTGCAAGGCATTTTTTTCTCCAGGCACTGCAGAGTGCCTGCGAAGCACAGCTGATAGCCCTTTTAGCTCCATCTGGGATCTGCTCTGACACTACTTTGCTTGTAACACTTTAGGGGCTTTACACAGCAAAACTATGTCCCAAAAACGTCTTGTTGTCATTCAGTACCTCTTCTTAATGCTGTGTTTCTCCTCTCCCTGCCTTTGCTATTTACCACGGGAATACTTGACATCTTTTCTGGAGGAGTTGCTCTTTTCATGCCAACAGAGCAAATAGACTTGGCAGGTAGTTTGGCAATAATTGATCATATCCAAACAGTAATTGAATTTTGCTTGCTGTTGACATGGAAGAAGCCAACACCATGCTGTCTCTTCAGTGACAATAAGCACCAAATTACATTACTCATGTCATTGCTTATTCTCCAATACAATTCTCTGGATATGAAACTCTACAAGTTACATGGATGGGAAGAGGAGATAGAAGGAAAAGACTGAGGACCCAGCTTGGCTGTGACAGTACCAAGTGGCTAGGGGCAGTCAGATTAACGAACAGAGCTGTGTCCCGCTTTCTCACATTTTCTCCCAAGAAAATCCAATGTGCTTTGGTTTTAGCCAAGCATTTTCTTCTCATTTCACAGTATCAACTCCACAATTTTCAGGGCAATAATTTCAGATTACTGTATGGGGACCTATCAGCAATATTTATTTTTCAATGGGCCAGATACTTCACTTTGGCAACAGTGTCCAGCACCAGCTGCGGCCTGGGCTCAGATTTTCTTAATCACAAACAGGGCAACTGACTCTGTATGTTACATAAGAGACATTTTTGTGTCTGTTACAATACAATATTTCCCACCAAAATTTTGTGGTTTATTTACTGACACTTCTTTCAGATGTGAGGAAGGAATCTGGCAGTCACAACCTCCCCCCCACCACCCCGAGTATACTTAATCCCGGTTAGGTGTGCTATTTGTTTCAATATGTTAACAGGGTCTACCAGACACACAGCTTCTTTTATGGGATTGTTCTGCTAGTGGGAGGAGAACAGACTGAAGTCAGTGCTCAAACACACATTCACGTACCATAAAGGCCCCTTTTGCACAAGCGGGTGTGAACGGGTCCTACCTACACTCATGGGCAGGAATAGAACAAGCTGAATAGAAGAAAAGTATGTTCTGAGAGGGAATGTGTGAAAGTCTCCCAAACGCTGACAAGCTCTGGAGATTTGTCACCCTGCTGCATCTTCAAGAAATGAAAGAAGACGCAGAATCTGCTGAGCACGCGTACGGCTGCCAGGACATGCTGGCACCAGCGAAGGGCTGTGCAACTCAGACCACATCCGAGGTGGCAGAGGCAGCCGCGCGCCGTCAGAGGCACCGGGACCGCATGTGCTCCTGAGGAAACAAGGGACCCCGTGAGGGACTCTCTGCACCCCTGCCTAGAAGCCACTGTCAGGCCAGCGCGGCTCTCCCCTGTGAGCAAACTGCTGGGCTGGCCTCCACCCGGGTGACTGCGTGTGTGGCAGGGCCTGTGCGATAGTCTGTACCTCTGGGTGTCAGAACACTGGGAGGGAAGATGCAAATGTACCGTGCAAATAATTATCTGCTTGTAGTAACACTGGCTTGGTTCTCTTAACAATGACAGCCTAATAAGATATATTCCAATAACTATTACTGCAATCTGTATCTCCCTCCAACTCATTTCCCTATCAAGAAAAGAAGAATTTACGACACACACAGAATATATGCATGGAAGGGTCAAGAGTCATTTGGCGCAGTACGTACAGCTGCCAGAGAATATCTTAGCAGATTTTGGAGAGCTTTCCAGTGCTTTGGCAGAATCAATTGCACTATTGAAAGCAAAAGTCTAGGGTTAGCATTATAACTGACTTAATGTTGTGAGTTAGAATTTAACTGACTTCACTGAGGTTGAAAGGAAGTAATTTAGGACAGGAATTGCTGGTAAATGTAATGGATACATTACAAGCTGGTTTCAATTTCCTTTATTGAAGAAGTTGTAAAAGTAATGCCATTTCAAAGCAGACCTTTTGCATTTGGACCAAATGAAGAGGCCATCCTGTGTTTTCTCCCAACACATCAGTGCTTGGTTACTTTTGAAATCATTTGGCCTTGCAACTGCCAATAATAAAACAAAAAGGGCAGTTACTAGTGAATAAAGCAGTAGACTTATTTTGGAAAGTACAGTATGCCAAACCTGTCTTTCTTTTAGAAGAAAATGACCTAGTTATGTCTGAACATGAAACTGTGATTTCTGTGTGATACCACAGGATTAAAGTGCTGTTTTTCTTTTTCTTATTATCTTCAGTCTTCAGGGTTCCTAAACTGTGGGTAAGAATGACGTTGACCTGTGAGGCCAATCTATTATCCCTATCAAGGCAAAGAAACCTCTGAGAAAAACTTGAAAAAAATTGGTACTCCTGATTCACTTTGAGACGCAGAAGAGAGAAAGGCCTCAAAAGCACAGAAAGCTCTTTTTGTTTTTTAAATCTGTAAGGCAGTAAGTTTACCAGAATCCTGGAGAAAATTGATACAAAATTAAAACCCATAAATTTAAAAGAACTTGCCAAAATGCTTCAGATTAATCAGAGCTCCTTGGGACTATAGAAACTTCTGAATAATTTGTGAAGTTTTGTAAATTATACAAATCATTTTATGAATTTACTTTGCCTTGCTTCTTTCACTCTTGAAGTTTTCCCTTTGCTTTTTTCTTGTACAACCCGTGTTTCATCTTATTCTGGAGAGGGTCAGAGACACTCACCTTTTCCCTTGAAGCCTGCTGCACTGGCAGCTCCAGAAGAGAGAAAATATTCCAGAAGTCTTTTGAAAAGGAAACATAAATGCCAGATTATTAAATCACCCCTAAGTGATTAATAAACAGACAAGGCAATTGAAAGTTAGTAAGAATGAAACATATCAAAAACCTGTAGATCTAATATGCTCTTGCTGGATGTTGCAGCAATCCTTGAAAGCATGGCTATACTTGAACTTGGTAAATATGAATACTTTGCATCATGTAATACAAACATATCAATGATTCCAATCATGCACAGGAAAACGGTGAACTGCAAAATAACTAAGATTTTCTTGCTTTCAATGTATTTCAATTAGATAAGTAAGGCAATACTAATTATTAAGGTGCTTTTCTGCTGAGCATGTCTAAAAAATATTTGGGCCTGAATCTGCAAAGAAATCTCTGGCTGATTTCAGGATGAATTATCCATCTCAATACCTCTGGGGAGCTGAGCTTCAGTGCTTTTTCAAATTGAACTCTTATTATAATGAAGATATAGCAAACAAGAAAATGGTTTGTTTTGTCATCTTCTTAAAGACCATTCTAATGACTGAAGATTGAAAGGGCTTTTAATTTTAATTTAGGAAAAGTAGACAGACTTATCAGTAGAGAATGGCTTGTTACTACCTCTGTCTCTACTTAGCTGTGGAGTTTTTCTTGCTTTTTTGCCCTCTTTACGATATTTGATTTTGCTCTCTTTACAATATTTATACTCACACGTTTCCTGAAGGGTAGAGAAGTGCATTGTCCCTATTTTACAGATCAGGAACTAAAGTGTATAGAGACAAAGAGGCATTCTAAGATCTAAGCATTTTAGCAGCAATGTTTCAACACCTGCCTTTATGATACAGAGCTAATCTGTCATTCTCAGTCCTACATTCAGCATCTTTGTTGCCTATCTTTGCAGTTAGCTTGGCACTAAAGAATAATGCCTTCAGTAGATGTATGTTGAACAGAAAGCCACTTAGAGTGGCCAGTAAAAACATTAAGAGATTTTAATGTTTGTAACTTAGATGTTTATCAGGGTTTATTGACCCTACTTAGTTAGACATCCTATGGTAGTCACTGGAGGGGAATAGATACTTCCAAAACATGTTTCACTGGACCAAAAGAAGATGTCTACTTCACTCTGTTTCTCTCCGGTGATTGTGAAGGGACCTGAGAATGCCTAGCTCAGGTGTGGACAACTATTATTTAAATACCTAAGTGTAATCTGACAAAGTCCACACCAGTTAAGCTGGGCTGTTAAGAATATCAAGGTTTGAACTGATGGGCCTACAGGGGAAGACAGGCAGGGTTTGGGCACCTGCATTGTTTTGTTTATTTACAACTGAAATGCCTAAAGCTTTGCAGAGCATGTAGCTTAGCAAGGTTTTAAGACTGGATTTCCCGAGTCCTTGTGTTAAATGGCGAGTTTGAGGCTACATATTTTCTACAATAATTAAGGGAGACACTGTCAGTTAAGCAAAATGTAATCCCTTGCAGTGTTGGATGAGGCCCTCCCGTGACTTATTAGTCTTGATTTCAGTCTCTTATGAGCAATAGACTGGGATTTTCTTCCAGTGTCTTGGCTCCGGGTATCTGTTGACTCAGGGACAGAATAACTCTGCTAAGTCTTCTGTGCACTGAGTCACTGATCCCAGAAGCTCATCTGTGTTTTACCTGCTCTTCAGCCATGAAATACTTTTCTGGGTATCATTGAGACATTGGCATGGTGGCTGCTCAAGCAGAATCACAGCAGTCACTGACACACAACCCAAAGGTACTTGGCAGGAGAACTACAGCGGGTGGGCAGTGATGCCTGCCCTGCAAACACAGACCTCACACAAACCACAACGCAGCCCTGCTCATGCAGTTTACACCAGCCAGTCCAGACGACCTCTGGGAATGGGAGGCTCACCGTGATTGTGGCTGACAGCTCAGCTCCTACCTGTAGCAATTCCTCTCCTCAGACTGCAGCTTCTATGTGGTGTTGGAGGCCTGAGCACTATGTTCCTCCTGAGGGGGAATATTTATTGCTTTCTGGATTAGGTGTTATCTTATTATCTAGCTCCTAATTGATTCAACTGGCAGTCAGTTCCGGTTGGGGACATACAGTGAGGTCTCCTTTGTCCGAGTGGGTAGGCTTTTGGGTACTGTCACGGGGGCTCACTCAGAGCCTGTGTGATGGCTGCAGTTCCTCAGATGGAAAAAAAAAACTCTGTAGGTGGATGCATCATTAATGACTTTCCTGGATGTTATGCTTTTGCAATTCAGCATTGTCTTTCACTACATTTAGATGGGTTAATGGTATAGAGTGATTGGCATAACAATAAAAGATTGAGATCTAAATTTCCTCTGTAAGTGTTCAGAATTACAAATTCTGATTTTTATAATAGAATCCTGAAAGTCTTCCCATAAATCCTTCACCCAGTACAATTTATTTATTCAGAACTTAAATAGGAAACATACATAGATCTACATAGAGTTTCTAACCTGCAGAAAACTTCATTGCTAGAATATTAATGGGAAGCATACTTTAAAAGGATATGAAACTATGTGGATTAATTTTAAAAATCCATTAATATTCAGAGATAACAGTTTGCAATACTTAATGATCCCGACTTATGACTCTGTGATAGTTCCTGTATTCCTTTTTGCCATACAAATTAACATACTATAGTATAACATTTATGTTTACAGCAACTCTCCTGACTTTGGTTTACAATTATTAATTTTTTTGCTAGCTAGTTTGAAATATAGAAAGGTAAAGTGATGAATATCAAGAAGCAGTACAATGTCACAGCTTGCTACTGTCAAATTCATTGGGATTTAGAAAATCTTTTCTTGAATCCTCATTAAACTTCCTAACAGCACTGAAGTTTAAAAAAAAAAAAAATCCTATCAATTAGATCTATACAAGGTGGTACTCAGAAAGAAAACTTGCACAAGAGTGTAAATACTGTTACTTTAACCAAACACATCTTTACCTCTTTTAAGTTCACAAGACAGCCTTAAGTATAGGAAGAGTTTTCAGATATCAGAAGTTGTCAACACAATTCCCTGCAAGATCTGGTTTCTTATAAACCTTTAGAAACAAATAGGGTGTTGTTGGAAGGGCTGTACTGTAACTGTCAGTCCTGGGAGAGCTTCTGTTTATTAATGGAAAATACATTTTAAGTGCAGATAGGTAATAATTACATCATCTTTGTCTGTGTGACAGACATAGATACTGTTACCACCCAGTGTGTGTATGTTCTTGTGCATGAGTGCACATGCTGATATATTTACATAAAACCAATCGTTAAATCGGTGGTTTGCTGGTTTTGTTCCTCTCTTTTTCTTCTTACACAGAAGAGGTGAAATCCCCCTTAGATGTTGACAGTATAAATGATGCATACAAGCATCCTTTAGGAGGGTTAATTTTAATTCTTGACAGTTTGATTTAACCTTAGTTTTGTTTGCCTATCACAAATGAAGCGATATAACATTTATTTCTTGCACCTCCCTGCACACACTATATATTAATAGGTTTATTTTTGTCCAGCTTCATTTCAGATAGCCTTTTTTTTTTTTTCAGGAATGTAATTTATTACTATAGAATAGTTTAGGATTTTTTTAAATGGAAGATTGGCTTAGTTCCTCATACACATTGTAAGAGATCTAGCTTTAGAACAGAGATTCCTGTCATACAGTGGGAGAAAGCTTAATTGCTCATGCCATGCTGAATAATCCTTGTTTCATGGTTCTTGACAGGAAATCAGGATATCTATGGAAATAAGGATTTTTCATAAACATCAGAAATAAGGATGGAACAGCTCTAGTCAGTTGTTCTCACAGCAGCCATTCTCAGCAGTTTCTGGTGGGATTGGAGCTGCTATATGGTTTCTCCTTCTAAACCAGCTCCTGTAGAAAAACAGCCATGGCAGAAAGGAAAAAACAACTGTCCAAAAAGAAAGGATGAGAAAAGGTGTAATCCATGCATGGAGACAAAGTTAAGTTCTACCTAACTTCTGCGTTAAATATCTAAATTAAAAAGTGATTCTCAAAAATTCTGCACAGCTGCCATATATTCCCCGAAGAATCTAAATTCCATAGAAACCCATTTCTTTGCTGTTTACCTGAAGATATGTATTTGTTTTGCTCAAAATGACCCAAGTAGAGAAATATCACCTTTATACCACAACATGTTAGAATTTTGTAATGTATATATTCAACTCTGCCTCTAATGTATAAGCCTCCATGATGCTTAATCTTGCATGTTATCTAATTCAGATGAAAGGCAGACATCACCATTGAATCACTGAATTGAGACAAGACTACAGGTTTATCTACCGCAAAGTAAGTGTCCTAACCACCAGAAAATTGTCTTGCTCCAACAGATATTTTGCCTTGGCAGTATGGATGAAGAAAAGCTGTTCTGCACCTGAAACACTATCCTTTTTCCCCTAGATATGTATATCTATCTCTCCACCTTTTATTCTCTCCCTCATGTTTCCTCTACTTGCACCAGCAGGAGTAACCACCTTCAGCAGGGATAACTGAGAAACCCCAAACACACAAGTATTTACATGGAAATGATGAAGGCTAAAATACCTTCAGTCCTAAAAGAAAGCAGAAAACAGATTTTCCTGAAGGACTGCTCTAAACTCAGACCAATTACTTAAAATAACGTATCAGGCACCAGGGATATCTCTGTCCTTTTGAAAGTCAGAAGCAAGATCTGCTCAAGTTTTGAACAGGGTCATGTGGAGCAGAACCTTCTTTTCTAGAGGCTTTGGGATGGAAAAAGTTGAGGGGAAGGGAAATTACTTTCACTACCTAAGCTTTAGAGATGAGTAAGATTTAAGCTGTGCCAATGTTCTCAGCATTGTGCTGTGTTAATTTAGGTCCCTCTGTAGATACAAGTCTTTTTTAACCCTGTTCTGAGGTACACACATATATATGGATCTTGTATGCTCCACTGCGACATTGGGTACCTAAAGCTTGGAGGCTGGATTCTGAACATTACATCAGAACATAAAATGAAGGAATAGAAAAGAAAAATGGAACAGACTGTGAAGATATATTTGCAGGTTAACAAAGATAATAAAGGTAAGTAAAACATAAAAGAGGGATTTTTTGTTGAAAGTAGAAGAAATTATCTGTTGTTTTCCTAGAGTTTCTGAATACCTAGAGATACGTGTAGGTGTGTAGGACTGCGTGTGTAATGTCTCTCATTTGCCATTAGAGGCCATTTCTTTCTTCTTTTTTTTGGGGGTGTGAGTGGGTACACATGACACATGTTCTGTTAGTTTGTTTTTCCCCTTATGACTAGCTGTTCCCTCAAATTTTGGCTGCTGGGTAGCTCCAGTGCCTCTTAGCAGCTAATATGGATGGAAACAACTGTCTGCTTTCTCCTTTTCCAAGTGAGCATAGACTGCATCAGCATTTCTGCTCCCTGATCGGTTATGCTCAGACTGCAAGGAGAATGAAAAGTGAAGGTGGGAACAACTCCAGTTCACATTATTAATTCCCAATGTGCTTGGGGAGGTGACAGCAGAAGAGAGAGTGGAACATAGAAAAAGTAAGAAAGTCTGTAAAAATAAGAGAAGATGTGGTCTCATGTCTGAAAGAAAGGAATGGCTTTCTCATAGCAGCAAAATCTTTAGGATTCCAGTCCCAGGGAGCCTGGGGAATCCAGGGAAGGGGTATGTACAGCTGCCAACATTGGCAGGAATGTGTGGCTTGGCCATTTGCCTGGGTTTCCTAGATGGCTGGAAATCTGCTGGATTCCTGCTAACTGCGACAATCTGCCAGCAGAAGTGGTGGTGTTAGCAGAAATAGGAAGGAATTCATGATGACTGCTGGAGCAAGGGACGGCGCCCAAAGGATTGACACATTTTGGGACCCAAAAGGAAATGAAATGTTGTACACAATGTGAGAAAGGTTAAGACAACATTTTCCTGACATTGCCAAGTATCTAATCTGTCCTAGAAATTCTCTCCGGTGCAAGGTTATGGTCTAACATCTTCCTTGAGCAGGTGCAAATGCATGCATTAGCAGTGCAGGACAACAAATTAAACATGGAGAGTCTATTGCACTCACAGAAGAAATTATTGCCATTTTTCAGCAGCTAAATATTTCTTTTTCATGTGTTCTTTTAGGTGTCCTTCCTGTAAACTTCAGATAGATTTTTCCATTTTTAGAAAAACAAAGTTTCACTCTAAGATTTTTTTTTTAATCTGAGACAGAGGCAAGAAATCTATTTTTTGAAAACCATATGGCTTTTAAAAAATGCATTTTTATAATTTCATTTTGGTCTGTTTTGTGTTTTTTAACAAAGAATGTCAACAATGTTCCCACTGTTTTTCTGGTGGCCTGACTTATGAATGTCAGATATCAGGTACTGCTGCCTGTCTCAGACAAAAACTAGACTTACATTATTTTTAGAGAAGGACCATGGAAGCATGAGAGTCTATAATAGCAAAGTCCAAAATCAATGGCATGACTGTAATTTGTTATGTATGTAACACATTATATTTTTTAATAAACTAAAAAAAAAAAAGTTTTGCCAGTGGGAATATGTCCAGGTGCCCTCATATTACAATTTAATGATACGCTTATTGAAAAAGCTTTCCTGAAGTACTTTTTTTTAAATACTTCAGCAAGTGGCAGATGGCAACACCCAGTAGACTGCAGCCTGGAAAGTCTTGCAGGACTTAATTACGTTACATTGTGAAGAAAATGGAAACTTGAAAAAGTTTTGTCTTTCATTTTTTGTACAGTATGTCATGGGCCACCCTGCAGTCCCAGTTCTCACTTTTACTCTGAATAACTTGTTTTGATTATAGCATGTCTGAATATGTTTTTAGAAACATTGAATTAATCTCTTTTTCTCTTCAGAAAAAAATAGTTTTGCAAAAGGTTACATTATTTTTCAAAACAAAAGTTTGTTTTCATATTTCAGTAAAAGTACATAGTAGGGTAAGTGGTCCCATGAGAATGAGGATGAAAAATCTTAACTGCAAATCTTATACCACGTGAACCAGTTAGTCATCAGACTTAGTCAAAGGATGGCTTATATCTCCCAAATGTAGGGCAGAGTTTAAAGCAGTACAGTCCTTCCAAGTCCCTAATACAAGATTGAGTCTAGGCTTTTGTTATCTTTCTGAGAACTACAAATATCTTCTTCTGTTTTAATTCATGCGTGTTTGCATCCACTGGATATTTTTTATTTTCAGTTCCAATCTTCAAAAAAATTTCAGTGATGATATATTTGTATTCCACTGAATCTATTAGACTTTGGCACTGATTTCAATGATCGTAAAGAGAGGCCTCCAAGTGGGAACATTTTATGCCTATTTAGGAGGCAGTTGCACATTGTTAGAACAGTGGTCATTAAGGGACCTAAGCTAGACAACACACAATGGTCCTAAGCTTGGCATGAAAAAACAAGACAGTCAACATTTACATCCTAGCATGTCCCTTACAGGCATTTATCCTTATAATCTTTAATTCCAGTTGTATGATAAATAGGATAAGTACTCCCTGCAGTGTAGGCACACTAAATGCAGACAAAGATAAATTTCAAAACAGAATTACCAGCATAAAACCGAGAACAATAAGAGACAATGAGTAAATGCTGGGAAATCTAGGCAAACGTTGATTTAGAAGCTGGAATTACCTCCACCTGGGACTGAGAATCTGTAACATCTGTATTAAGAACACAACAGAAACAAGAACATAGAAAAATACACTTTTGAATGCCCAGGATGCTTCAGGAAATGCATTTTGAAAAATTGTCCATAATTTTAAAAATGTATTAATTATATAGCCTTTTATTTAATAATTCATGTAAATGATCCATACTGGGTGAGACTGGTTCCACCTTGTCTAATTACCTAATGCTCAGAGTGACTAGTAATGAAAGATTATGGAGATACACCAAGATACAGGTTTTCCACAAAAAGAATCTTTCCCTTGTACCCTTCTGCTCTGCAATAACCAGAAAACACTATCACTTACTTTACTGGGAATCTAGATCTCATATAAGCCTGATTATCCCTTAAGACTCGTCCCTCCTAGCCAGTCGAAATGTACATTTGCTCTGAGATTTTTAGACCAAACCAAAAGACTCCCAGTTTGCTCATGTTTACACTTAGAAGTTTTTGTCTGATTTGCTGTATTTTCCTCTGTCTTTATTAATTGCTGTATTAAGTTTTCTCACGAAATGTTGGTTTGAAGGGCTTTTGCTTTTCCTCACTATGGGAAAATAATTAGTCTGCCATTGACTGTGCTAATAAGTTGCTACCTCTGATATGTGGACAATTATACACAGCCATCACTTTAAAAGTATCTCAAAAAAAAGTCTCCCTTCATTTGATGAAATGTTAAGTAACAGGAATTGCTTGTTGTTTCTCAAAAATACCATGAAGCCTATGAGCTGCCAGGCAGAGATTTACTCTGATTGAGGGAGGGGTAGAGGTGCTTTAACCATACCCATAGTTGCTGGTTATCTGAGCATATGTGCTCAGCTCACCTGACCTGGTGACTGAGCAGCTCCCCAGTGCCACCAGTACTTTTCTTCTGCGCAGCAGGGACGGTGCCAGGTAGGCTTTCTCACTACAGTGAGAGCAGCTGTTTCCACTGTGGCCTCTTCCAGTCTCTGCGAAACATCTTTTCCTTTGGCTCAATGGAACATGAGGCAGAGGATTAGATTAGGATTGCCAAAAGCAGTCTTCTATCAGAGAAGATAAAACTCCATTTTAAAATCCAGCAGGTTGGTTGTTTTTTTTTTTTTTCCCCCATTGCTACTACTGTCAGACTGTTTCAGAACAAAACCTCTTTCCTCTGAGGTTTAGAACCTTTCTTTTAAATTGCATATGGTCATTCTGTTCCCATGTTGCCACACTGCTGTTTAATTTACATGGTGATTGCATTCTAATGTGTATAACATAATGTCTCCATATTTGGCTAAGCTAAGCAAAACCATTATTTTGTTTTCCCTCAATGGGCTTTTTTGTCCCTTGATAATCCTAATAACTCTACTTTATGTCTGTTCCCGTTCGTATTTCTCTTTCTGGTTGACCAGAATTTTACATTGTTTTCACTGAGGCAGCTGATACCCAGGGCAGCCGATGCACCGGGGTAGCCCTGGGATTGCAGAACAGACATCAGGAAGGAATGCAAAAAGAGGGAGACTCCAGAGTCCCTCCAAACACTACCCCTCTAAATCCTCTGGTAGTGCTAGAGGGAAAAATGGGCAACTGTCTGCAAGATTTGATCTCCGTGCATTTAACTAGTTAGTCCAGTCTCTCTTCTCACCTTCTTTTAGGCGATTAGGATGTACAAAGAAGCAAACAGGCAATATGGGCTCTGTGCAATATCTTTCATGCAGCTCAAGGACCTGATGTAGAAAAATTCTTTTGGAACACCCCTCTCTGTCATGGTGTTTGCAACAGCAGGCCCTGGTTCAAATTCAACCTTGTAGAAAAATAGCACTACAAGCAAGAGCCTCAATTTTGTACTTTGTCATGGAGCTGTGACACTGACCATTCATAGGTCAAACAAAACCAAATTATTATTCCAGCTTTTCCATGACTTTGGGAAGGACCCTGAGAAAGAGTAGCAATATTTTTCCTTACTTTCTCTTCTCTAATTATAGATTTTAGATACACTTCAGTCCTTTCCTCCTGAAGCAGGTTATATCTGCTTCTTTCATGTAATGTTGCTATACTATTTACCAGGGTTTGTATACCAATAACATTAAAAGAAGAAGGGGTTCCAGCCTTTTTTCTTCAAAAGATCAATTTCTTCATCACATGTGTATGTTCAGAAAACACAAATAGGAGTCTTCCTCAGCTTAAAATGCTCCTGTAATTTAGATGCAAAATTTAAAATTTAAGTCACAAAGAGCTTCAAACATCATCAAGAAATTAAAGCAACAGTGTCTGGATGAAACCTGCTGGGAAGCAGCCAACACAAGGACTGAGAGGTTCAGGCATTTTTTCCATTAAAATTATTGCATTATCTCAGCCATCACACAAAAATACTCCCCAAAAGAGGACTTAGCAATTCTAAGGAAGGAGCACCATGATCCAGTGCTCTGCTAAGTTCTTGTGTAAAACTAGTCTGTAAAACCATGTCAAATTGCTGTCTCTTGTTTTTTTTTTTTTTTTTTTAATTCCTTTGACACAAGCACATTAACTTAAAACCAAAGTGGGAATATTGCCAGCAAATCTTTTAAGGTGAAATGAGCTTGGAACTTAAAGCTATTAGAAGTGTGGGGTTTAATGAAAATTATACACATTAGTTTGAATGTCTGATGAACCACTAAATGTTTTACATAATCATTTTGTTTCACCTGTACTGTTTAATTACCAGTTTCTTATCAATAGCCTGCTCAGGGTATACATTTAGCTGCTTGCTAGGCAAGGTCTTTTGATCCAGAAATCCTTGTCTTAAACAGATGTGCCTAGACATCTGGCTTCAAATGGTCATGCATCTTAAAGAACCGAGAAGTTTCTGTACAGGATTGCAGAATATTCCTTCACTTTCTTTTTCATTCTGGTAGTGCTTAGAAATCTCACCTATCATGCTGGCTATTAACCACATAAACATAATACTAAAAAGTTCAAATTTAGCATATAATGAAAGAAGTTAAGAGTTAGAAGACAAGATAATGTGATGAATAAATAGTGACCAGACCTTAACTTTCGTGTGTGGGTAGCAGGATTTTCACTGCCAAGAACAGGAATTGCAAGGACACATAGGAGTTAATCTGCTCAGGGAAGTGCAGAGCTTGGAATAGGTACTGTGCAGAGCTATAACCAGCACAGGTTTACCAAATAGTAAAACTGCTGGAAAGAGTAGACTTCTCCAAAGAGCAGAGATGCCATAGAGTTAACAGCTCAGCACCATCACAGATCTGTGCATTAAAGCCCCAAAAGGGTCCAAGGGCTATAAAGACAATCAGTCTTACCTACAGCTGCAATTAAATGTTATTCTTTTCTTTACAAGGAGATACATGACCAGACTGTACCTCTAGTTCAGAAGTGGTTTTATCTCTTGGGTAAGAGTGAAGTATCTTATGAATGCTTCGTGAATCAGAACTAATTATGCATGCAGTAGAGAGCAACACAAAGGCCATCCTAAGGAAGGGAGAGACAAATCGAGGAGGGGAAGGGGGAAGTGGTACATGGTAAAAAACTGTGGAAGGAAATGAATTTGCAGACTCAGTTGCCAACAACAAGCTATTGCTTTTGTTTGTTGGTGGCAGCTTTAGAGGGAATGTAGGATCCCAGGTGACCCTGGATTGTCCCTGCTGTTCCTGCCAGTTTCAGCTACTGTTGGAAAATGTCTCCAGCTCCTAAGTGCTGGCTTCACCTGTGCTGGCTTCTGCCTCTCTTGCCCCATGTGGCTGGGGGAAAATGTGAAGGGGGATTTTATATTATTTTGCACCTTTCTGCCTTTTGAAGAGGAATATTGTTTTCCTCCCAGGAGTCAATTTGTGCTGGAAGAGATTCACATTTTATACAGGTCATGTTGATTGTTTTAATATAGATTTTGAATAATTAAATAAATACCTTGCAATTCAGAAGGCATGAACCACAGACAGAAATGATTAATCCATGTTGTGTGTTCTTCCTGTGTCTTGGAGGAAATACTGTCTTCTATAGTTCAATATATATTTTCAAATAAACAAAATTTAAAATGTTTCTTTTAAAAGTCTTTGTAGCCTTAGATATATTATGTAAAGGTATTTTTGTAATTGTTAGAAAAGTGCCCATGAAAGATTAGCATTTTCAAACCAACATGGATAAAATTATGTGATGTAGAAGCAATTTACACTTTTTAATAAGCACATTGTTCTTGTTGAGATTATTGTATTCACTGACAGCCAATTTTCTAGTGATGAATTGTCTAAAAATCCTTCTCTGATATTTTTATTAAATAGTTGAATAAATGGTAAGTTAATTTTTGTTTTTCTTTGCAGATCAAAGCATTCTTTCAACTATATTTCACACCAGTGTTACACATAAATATATGACTTTAAGAAACAGTAACCACATTACATTGTTAGAACTGTAAGTTTGTGTCTTGTCATTTAGATCGATTCCTATCTATTGTTTTTAGTCTGTTATTTGTTCACCTAGGGCCTGAAGCAATGACCAGGGAAATCAATGAAAAATCCCTGCCAATTTCATAGATTTTTAGATAAAAATTAATGCCAAAACGTCTTTCCTGTGTATAAATACATCTTTTTAAAATTAATTTTCAAATACTTTCTGTTCCCTGCCTCCTCCTAGTATAAAGCAACCATGAAATCCTTCTTGGCAGGGAAGTGGTTTCTTTCAGAAAAAAGATCTTAATTTAGTCTGTGGACCTCATGTTGCTCTCTGCTGATACATTCTGTGCACATTAACCACTACATCAGTAAAATCCTGTAAGTAAAGTAACTGCAACAATGATACAGAAGAAGTAACAAGTATGTATGACATTGGCTTAGTGTCCTGAAGTAAAATTAAAGCATAGTGAGAAAACTTAATTTTTCATTTTTTCTATCTCTTTCTCCTAAAGGTATAAAAATTACGAATGCATAACATCCTCTGCAATCCTTACCTTTTGAAAGGACCAGGCATCATTTCCTCAGCCTCTGCACATTTGCTGTAATATAAAGGAGTGAATCACAGACCTTCTCCATAACTCTCCTTGAAATGCTCATATCAGTTGTGCACCCATTGGTGTGACAGTCACCGGCTGGGGTACTGACCCCTCCTGGCACCCACACTTCTGCGCATCTGCGCATCAGTTCTCCTGTGCCTTTTCTTTCAGGCTTTTCTGGGCAAGGGGGAGAGCCACCCTTGGCCTTCCTGCTCCAGCTGGTGTGCGGACAGTAGTCTGTATCCCACAGGGAAAAGAAGAGAGAATGTGTGTGGGTAGCAAACCCGATTACGTTACTTGCTACTTAAGAAAAACATTTTATTCTTTGGTAGTTTTGAACACTTTCAAACAACATGGCATTGGCAGGACTGAAAGAACAGCCTACAGTCCAGAAAGTGGAACAATGACGGTAAAGAGAAGATGATGACTGAGTCCCCTTGGGATGTAATACAAGAGAATCTGGAGCACACAGCAGCTGGGAGGTTCTCAGGCTCATAGCGTGAATTAAGTTACTTGGGTTTTGCAGGAGTTACATCTTTATCCCAAATCCTTTTCTGTTGGATGTGACCAATGTGGCTTCAGACTGTCCTGTGCAAAGCTGTGATCACATAAGAAATGAATAATAGAGATTCTGGCTCCTTTTTTATTTCTCGTCTTTAAGTGAAATAAGAGATGAATTAATAAAAGGTCATCTGTGTTGAAAAATTAGGTAATCTACCTGATTAGAATATGAAGGGCTACATTTATTGTAACATCACAATGTTGAAAATTATAAGCAAACAGCTATGCAGTGGTAGTATTAGGACTGTATTAATAGACATTATACCACAGTATTAAGCACATTTGAAAGTAGCAGATTGTCTACATGCCTAAAATTTCAGTTAGGGACACTATGTGAAAATGCAGTCAGCTTCATATCACAAGATGTATATATGTAGATATTGTAATCTCTATATACATGTTATTAAATCATACATCCTGATACACATCTAAAATATAAGACCCTAACATACTGGTTTCATCCAGAAACTTGTGAATACCACATATTACTACCTCATAGGGCCATCTAAACTCACTCATTAAAGACAGCGTAAGTATCAGAACCATTCTGTGGGTAATAATGAGCTATTTGTGGGGGTTTAGCTTCAAAGAAGTCTCTGTTCCACAAATAAATCTGCCTGGAGCTAATTTTATACCAGAGTCAAAACACCTGGTAACTCTGGTGTATTTCAACACTCCCCTGTGCTGTGCAGTTTTAGATACATTTCAAATATACTGTTTTTTTAAAGATGCTTAGAGTGTTTGGGGTTTTTTTTGAGTGTTACAGCATTCATTGGCCAAAAGATCAGTATGTGGCTTTGAAAAAGACCTATGCCAACAGCTATCTTTTATAAAACGTTAAGTAGGGGGAATTTGCTGTATAAAACTGCACTAGGAAACTACCACTGTTCCAAGCAAAGATAAATCTATTCTGGTATCTGCATTTTTACTTGATCTTAATATTCTTTACTGTAGTTCAGGGGAAAAGTCAACCTTCCCATAACCAGCCTCTTCTCTCCTGCATACTGAACACCACAGTGATGACTTTGCCAATTATATCATGCTTTTGACTGTTGTGTGTCAGCCTAATCCAATGACTATTGGAGCTATCCACTCTTTAATTAATAAAGTTCTCAACCATAATGCCTGGATTTACATGCAAAAGGAAAATTCATAATTATTTTGCCAAGTGGAGATTAAAAAAATATATTTATGATCACTGTTGCCACGTAATTGCTCAGGGGTGACATTGGTTTGAAGAGTTCTCCATGGCTGTGCCACAACTCAGTGTAATCCCTCAGTGAAATGACAATATTTCACATTAACAATATATTGTACACTTTCAAGGATTGTAACATACCACATAAGTAAATTAGTTAATTCCCCAAACTATGCGCTGAAGCACTATGTCCTGGGAACTATTATTATAATGCTTTAGGGGTAGATAAGCAGAACTAAAGCAAACAACATCTTAAACAAAGTCAGTGACCTAGCCAGTAACTGAAGCTTGCAGTCTAGATTTTTAATCACTAGTGCCAGTTACTGGTTTTGTTTATCAGTATGTTTAATTAGTTATTTACCTTTTCAAAACTAGAGAAAGAGTCAAGGAACCATGTGTAGATGACTTTCAAATACCTTTTAGAGCATAAACCACTTTTTTTAATGTTTCTGTTACATTTGTTTCTACTGCTACGTACTGTTAGTTATCCTAAAGTACACACTAAAAAGCTTTGTTTCAAGCTGTAACCACTGGGAACTTCCAGGTTTCCATTATGTTTGTCAGCATCTTGTATTCTTTAAATATGTCCTCTAGCTCATGTTTCAGCTAAAAACTTCGACAATATTATTCAAATTATTTTTTGAACATGTGTGTTTAGTATGAATTTATATGCAGTTGTTTGAGGTTTTTGAGCCATTTTCTTTAATGTGAACAGTCACTTGCCATATAGTTCTTAGACTGAAAGAAAGGATACACACACAATGGGTGCTAAGAAATTTATGTTTATATAGTCTCTGAAACAAAAAAAATTCAAGGAAAGGAAAATAATTTAAATAAAAGAAAATAATAATTATTGAAGTTATTGACACATTCATAAACTTTTAGCAAGGGTCTTTTCCAAGTAAGAGCTTTTTATCTTTCATCATTAGAGACTCATTCATGTTTACTCCAATCATGTCTTATTCTCTGGGCTTGATCCAAAGTCAATAGCGGTTAGTGAGAGCATGAATGATTGGAGAATTGGTGTGAGGTTTGGAAATTTAAGGAACTGTCATTTTTCTGTTTATGGATTCCAGTTGTTGTTATGAAATTTCTGAAGGTATTGAAGTAAACTGAAAGTCACATGGAGAATCTGAAACAGAGAGGAAGAAGCTGGAGAAGCCATCTATAACAACCTCAGTTTTGTAAAAACTAGGCATCTTACCTGAGCATACCATGTGGAATTCTGTGTTGACTGGGAAGTGATGAGCTTTTTCAGAAAGCAATTCTTCCCAAAGACAGGGAGAACAAATCATAGGCACCAATCTGAAGGCACTTCTTCCCACTGAATACAGAAAAAAAATAAGTGACCTAGCTGTCATGACATATCTGATGTTTAGACTCCCAAATGGAGGTCAGGGGTTTGATTTAATCTTATCATTGACTTCAATGACTTGTAGGTTCCAAAAGACATATAGTTATATGGTAAAAGAAGAATTATTAGTTTTGGTCTGTCCTGGTTTTGTCTAGAATAGTTTTCTCCCTAGTAATTGGTAGAGTGCTGTGGTTTGGATATAGTATGACAAAAATGTAACTCAGGAGGTTCAACAAGGTCAAGTGCAGGGTCTTGCACCTGGGTTGGGGCAGCCTCCAGCATCAATACAGGCTGGGGAGTGAAAGGATCAAGAGCAGCCCTGCTGAGAAGGACTTGGGGGTACTGGTGGATGAAAAGCTGGACATGAGCCAGCAAGGTGTGCTTACAGCCCAGAGGCCAACTGTATCCTGGGCTGCATCCAAAGCAGCGTGGCCAGCAGGTCGAGGGAGATGATTCTGCCCCTCTACTCTGCTCTTATGAGACCCCACCTGGAGTCCTGCATCCAGCTCTGGAGCCCTCAGCATGGGAAAGATATGGACCTGTTGGAGAGGATCCAGAGGAGGCCACAAAAATTATGAGAGGCATAGAGCACCTGTCCTATGAGGACAGGCTGAGAGAGTTGGGGTTGTTCAGCTTGGAGAAGAGAAGGCTCCAGGGAGACCTTACTGCAGCCTTCCAGTACTTAAAGGGGGCTTACGAGAAAGATGGGGACAGACTTTTAGCAGAGCCTGTTATGACAGGACAAGGGGCAATTGCTTTAAACTAAAAAAGGGTAAATTTAGACTAGACCTAAGGAGGAAATTTTTCACAGTGAAAGAGGTGAAACACTGTCACAGGTTGCCCAGAGAAGTGGTGGATGCCCCATCCCTGGAAACATTCCAGGTCAGGTTGGACGGGGCTCTGACCTAGTTGAACATGTCCCTGCTCATTGCAGGGTGGGGTGGACAAAATTGACCTTTAAAGGTCCCTTCCAACCCAAAGATTCTATGACTCTATGATTACCGTTACCATTGTTATTATTATTATTGTTGTTGCTGTTACTATTGTTATTAATATTAATTATTATTTCTTCTTCCTTTGCTGTCCTGTTAAACTGTCTTTATCTCAACCCACAAGTTTCAGTTTTTTTCTCAATTCTTCTCCCCACCCTACTGGTGGCTGAGTGGAGAGCAGTAAAAGAACAGCTGCATGGTGCTTAGTGTCCAGCTGGGATTAAACCACTACAGGTCCCAAGAGCCAGAACTGTGAATTGTCAAAGTGTTTATATTAACATTAAATAATGTAAACCTAGGTGCCTGTACATTTCTATGAATATGTTTGTTCTACCATATTCAGAAAGCTGGAATAAGCATAGCTTTACTATGGCTCAGAGTCTGGCTAAATGTATGCTTGGTATTTAGAGGTATTTAGAAATTTCCCTGTTCAAAGGAAGGGGATTGGTGGCAGGTCACAGAAATAGGTAATGGAAATCAAAGGCTGTGTTTTCATGAACAGCTCAAACAACCTAATGGCTCTGCCACCAAAGAGGGAAGATTTTGCATCTTCTCCCTTCACAAAGCCTTACCCTCCTGCACCCCAACAAGTTCCATTCACACTGTACTGTCAGTTCCCTGAAATCAGCTTTGAAACCTCCATGACCTTATTCATCTCTGGTGACTCCCTTTCTTCCCTTTTTCACTAGTTTAGCTCTTAGGGGAGTCTGACAAACACCAGACTCATAAAATAAGAGCAGGAGTGTGGGACAGAGAGAATAAAAGTGAGGAGAAAGGGAGGAGAAGGAGTAAAATTTCTTGGTTTCAATAGTGGCAAGCTGTTAAATCAGCTTTCTGTCCAAGTGCTGCTGCTTAGAGGGATGGACTTCTACTTGCAGATTAAAAAGCTGGGAAAGTAGGAAGATGAGAGAAATACGGTTACAGAGTATTGGAGAGAATTCCAACTTGAAAAATCAGTTCTTTACATAAAGAGTTGCAGGCAGATCTTTATTTTAATTATTATGCAAAAAAATCTGTCCTATTGAGTTGGGGAAAGATCACACTTAACTAGTAAAAATGAATATCATTAACAGAACAGAAATGCTATTACTTTCAGACTAATATTTGAAAGACATCAGACATTTATTTCTCAGCATTATGGCACTATTTGACCAGGAGCAATAACACTCAAACTGTTTTCAATCTCTGGTTGTACTTTAATAGGACTCTTGCAATCAGCAGAACACAGCCATGGTGAACACTTATCTTCAAAGACCATTACAGACTTTAAAAGCCTAATCCTGCCACTTCTAATTTTGTTCCGTGATCACTTACTTATGCTGGAGGTCAGGATAGCAAAATCATAGCCTGGGTCCAATACCATTACCCATGTTGAACAGCCCTGTTCTCTGCCTTCTGACTTAGTGCTCTACCACTAGGAACTGGCCACAAAGTGCAGTAGAAGTGTTCTGATGTATTTCCTTACACCGTTCTTTTGTTATGGTGGCAAAAATGGTTTAAAGACTTTTATCTCAAAAGAAACTGTAAGAATTCAAAATGTTTTGGGCCTTTCTTGACTGCAGCTAACAAATAAGGGCAGGAGCTTTTAGCTTCTCACCTTTTTGTAAGGTGAAAGCATATAAATCTGATATGAAATGAGGATGAGGGAGGTACAACTAAAGAAATTAATTTAATGCACCCGACAATTCAGGACAGTGTGTATAAAAAAAAGCAATGTAACCACCATAACCATTCTCAGTAAAGCTTATGACAGATTGCTGGATTTAAACCTCAGTACTGTTCTAACAGCCCGTTTATAATGTACAAAGTAAATACAATTAGGCATATTGCTCTCATCATCTTATGTTCAAAATTAGTAGGTTTTATTCCCTGCAAAACCTGTGAGTCTCCTGTTCGAAGCCAAGCTTGTATCATTTAGTTGAGGGATTTACTCAAGAAGCAGGAGTTTGGGGAGACAGTGACAGAAGTGCACTGTTTGCATGCAGCATATATTAACTTCTAATAATGCTAGAAAAGCATTTTTGAAGTTCAGAGAACTTATTTCTAGTCTTATTTCTTAGAGTCATTGTTTGTTTATTTATTTATTTAACAAGCATTTGTGTGCTGTGCTGCTGCAGATAGGATAAAGTTTGGTTTCCTATCTATGATTGCATTTTTCTATGCTGAGTTAGCAAGTGGTAGTGTAGTATGGTCTGCGTTATCATTAGTATATTTATTTATGTTATTGAAATGAAGGTCGTTATGAAATCTGTTAATTTCATACTTGTATATATAGTTAGCGTGAAAAAAAGGATTTATCTGAAGAGGTTGTATAACTGAAGAAGAGCATAAAAGGAAGAGAATTCACAGTCTAATGCTATTCCATACTTTTTGAATTTTGGAATGAGAAAACAGAGATATCAAAGTTGAAGAAAGTTGAAGAAAGAATTCACTGTGGTATTTTCACAGATTTATCATAAAAAACACCACGGAAATTTTTAAGAAAAGGAAGAATTTCCACAGCTGATCAAAAGATCCTATGAAAGTAAAACTATTAACTTGGAAAGGCAGAGACACAGAAAAGCTATAATTTATTGGTTTGGGTATAGGTGTTACCCTATTTTTTTTTTCCAGTAATGAAGAGGTTATAGACAAGTTCCAAAGCTTATCATATGTGGTTATCTCAGATTCTAATCAATATTTATATTGAAAAATCCTGAAGCTCTCCTACTAATGACTAAAATATGAGCAGTATCTCAACAGTTACCAATTGCTGTTAGTAGAAAGAGGACTGGATACCTGAGCATGACTGAAAATGCATTAAGGAGTGTACTGGGTTTGTGTGGCCAGGTTTTGGTACCGGGGGGGCTGCAGGGGTGGCTTCTGTGAGAACCTGCTCAAGGCTTCCCTTATGTCCGACAGAGCCAGTGCCAGCCGGCTACAAGATGGACCCATCACTGGCCAAGGCCGAGCCCATCAGCGATGGTGGCAGCGCCTGTGGGGTAACAGAATTAAGAAGGGGAAAAAAAACATCAACAGCATTTACAACCGGAGAGAGGAGTGAGAAGATGTGAGAGGAACAGCCCTGCCGACCCCAGGTCAGGGCAGCAGGAGAGGCAGGAGGGGCTCCAGGTGCCGGAGCAGAGGTTCCCCAGCAGCCCCTGGGGAAGCCCATGGGGAGGCCGGCTGTGCCCCTGCAGCCATGAAGCTCCATGGGGGAGCAGATCTCCACCCGCACCCGGGGAGGGCCCCATGCCGGAGCAGGGGGATGCCCGAAGGAGGCCGTGACCCCGTGGGAAGCCCATGCTGGAGCAGGCTCCTGGCAGGACCTGTGGCCCCGTGGGGACAGGAGCCCAGGTTGGAGCAGGGTTGCTGGCAGGACTTGTGACCCCGTGGGGGACCCAGGCTGGAGCAACCTGTTCCTGAAGGTCGGCACCTGTGGGGGGACCCAGGCTGGAGCAGTTGGTAAAGAACTGCAGCCTGTGGGAAGGACTCACGTTGGAGAAGTTCATGGGGGACTGTCTCCCATGGGAGAGAACTCTCTCTGGAGCAGGGGAAGCATGTGAGGAGTCCTCCCGATGAGGAAGAAGGAGCAGCAGAAACGTGTGATGAACTGACTGCAACCCACATTGCCCATCTGTGCTGCTGGTAGGGAGGAGGTAGAGAAAATTGGGACTAAATTTGAGCCTGGGAAGAACGGAGGATGGGAGGAAGGTGTTTTAAGTTTTGGGTTTTATTTCTCATTATCCAACTCTGATTTGATTGGTAATAAAATAAATTTATTTTCCCTAAGTCAAGTCTGTTTTGTCCATGACAGTAATTGCTGAGTGATATCTCCCTGTCCTTGTCTCAACCCACAGACTTTTCATTATACTTTCTCTCCCCTGTCCACCTGAAGAAGGGGAGTGATAGAGTGGCTTTGGTGAGCACCTGTCATCCATCCAAGGTCAATCCACCACAGGCAGAAATAGAAGACTGAGCTTTCTAGCTCTCATCTTCATCTTTTTCTCAAACCCTCAGCTGTTTGAATTTCACAGGAAGAAAAATTAGATCTCATTACATATGTTTTTTTATATTTGGGAATCCAGTTAGGGGAATAAACGTGTATCCTGGGTTAGGCAAGGGCCATCAGTGTAGTGTGTAGATGGAACTGCTAATTGTGCATGGGTTGCCTTTCAGCGGTACTGAGGAATGTCATGTTACTTCACTCTGTAGTTTTTGGAGGCTTCTGTACTTAGCAAAGCCAAGGTATATCATATTGAACTACTGAAGAAGTGAAGAAGTACCTTTACTCAGTAAGTATAAGCATCCTTTTGTATTGTAACTACAGCACGAACTTACCTTTCTTTGCAGGAGTTGATATTTATTTATTAATGCTGACTTGTAGCACCTTTAACACATGACAGTTTTACATTTATCTCTTTAAGCCTATGAACAATGGTGTGCACAACGGAAAAGTTACCTGGAACAGTTTTTCAGTAGAACTCTTGTTGGCTCTGCTGATGTAAAGATTGAAGATGTTTTGGAACTACATCTTCTCTATAAAACCTAAAAGCCCTACTTTTTAACCAGAGCCTCAACACTTTCCATCCTCTAGAACTATAAGAAAAAAGAAAGTATTTTCCCCAGAATGTTAAAAAGATTATTCCTTTTTCTGGTGATGGTTCCCTGTACATTTCACTGGGTTTCTGGACATAATAGTGCTGCCTTTCTCCACACATTGATGTCTAGTGAGACTGGTGCAACTCCTGCTTAATCAGTTGAATAGCATATAGCTGATACTGTGATTGAGACCACTGCATCTAGCATTAAATTTCTAGCTTAGCACATGCTCAGTATACAAAGAATAAAATCCTCATCTTCGCAGCATTTGCTAATGGAAAAATGGGTCATATATATTGGTGTCTGGTGAGGAGGTAGGCAGTTGTGAAAAACATTTGAACAACATATTAACACAAATGCACACACAGAAATAAATGCATTATAATACACAGAACCAATACGAAGCAAAAATTATTATACCTTTTAATGCAGAAATTTTCAATTAAATGGACTTATTTGCCTTGACAATTTTAGTTCAAGGTAGGTCTGTGGCTCAGACAAATTGATACATTAATATTTATGACAGAAAGGGAAAGGGGTAAAACTGGAAATTTTCCTAGAATATTTGAGAAAAATTTACTGCATCATTTAGTACGAACCAGACACATTACCTATATGTATTAGTAGAAAATGGAGAGTATATATTTGCAACCACAGAAACAGACAGAAATTATCTGCTGCCTGATATAAAAGCTCTCTTCAACCCATTCTGAGGAGATATCTCACTCCCATACATCCAATTTATTAAACATACATAGGATCATAGCACATCATAGGGAATGTGAGAATGAAATGAATGAGGTGGGTTGACAGGTTTCTAACAGGAAGATGCTATAGAGAAGAAATCATGGAAGCAAAGATTAAAGCATTTAGAGAAACCACATAAATCTCTATTAAAGAAATCTGTGCCTAGCTTATATCACTAGCCATAGAGTTTAAAAAAAACAGGTTGCATAGGAAAAAAATTATGATATATCCTGAGAAATGATTGTATATTATGGCCAAATTTGTAGAACACTTGCCAAAATTTAGATTAACAAGTATGGCATACCCTAGTACTAGAAACTGATATAATTTTACTAAGTCTTTTATACACATCCTTGCATGTTAATACGATGCTCTCCTTTTATCTGGTTAGTCATCCAGCAGGAAGCTAGCAGAACACAGTTGCTTTATAACAAGAAACACAGGTACTGAAATTATTGGCTTTTTTGTCTGACCCAATGTGCTGGTCTTGGCTGGGATAGAGTTAATTTTCTTCATAGTAGCTAGTATGGGGTTATGTTTTAGATTTCTGCTGGAAACAATGTTGACAATATAAAGATGTTTTTGTTGTTGCTGAGCAGTGCTTACACAGAGTCAAGGCCTTTTCTACTTCTCATGGCACCCTGCCAGCAAGTAGGCAGGGGGTGCACAAGAAGCTGGGAAGGGACACAGCCAGGACAAACTGACTCTAACTGACCAAAGGGATCTTCCATACCATACAGCATCATGCTCAGCAATAAAAAGTTGGGGGAAGAAGACGGAAGAGGAGAACGTTTGGAGTGATGGCATTTGTCTTCCCAAGTAACAGTTACACATGATGGAGCCCTGATTTTCCTGGAGATGGCTGAACACCCGCCTGCCCATGGGAAGCAGTGAATGAATTCCTCGTTTTGCTTTGCTTGTGTGCATGGCTTTTGCTTTACCTGTTAAACTGTCTTTATCCCAACCCACAAGTTTCCTCACTTTTACCCTTCTGATTCTTTCCTCCAACCCACTGCGGGGACTGAGTGAGTAGCTGTCCAGTGATTAGTTGCTGGCTAGGATCAAGCCACAACAGCCAAAAAAAGGTTTAACCTTCTACTTAGCACAACTGTGCAAGGCTTGAGTCATTATCCCTGCCAGAAAGATACTATACAACTTAAATGTCAAAGTCTTCCTTCTAATGGGCCAAGAGAGGTCTTTCATATCTTAGATGAAGCTAGAGTTTATTTGCCTATTTAGTGTTTGGATTGGTGTCTTTTGGGGGATTGTATTGAGAATGGGTTTGTATTGATGGAAGCCATCACTGAGACAGATCAGGAGTTTGATGGATTTTGATTCAGACACAGACTGTCTGGGGACAATAACAGAACCCTAATTTTGTCTGGTTGACTGTCCTAGGAAGTATACTAAGAGAAGAGCAGATGAAGCCTGCACTCACAGCATTTCATCACAGCATTTCTTCTTAATAAATTGTGCCAGGGGACAGTATCTCCCAATAAACTATAGTACAGTAAGGATATGCTAATTAAGTTTAAGTGGATTTCATGTTTGATTAGACTGTATCTAGTTGATCTGCGATGGCGATGACAGCAACTATAATATAATCTTATCCACCCACCCATCTGGTATTTCTAATGTGTTTATTGTACTGTTGTATCTACATCACCAGTCATGGGTGCAAAATATGTAAAGACTGCAAACATAAATAAATGACATATTAATTGAGCAACATGCAAATTGCCGCATTTAGAGTGCTGGGAAGTGGGTACTCTAGGGAATTCTCATTGCAAATCAGCTGCTGATATGCTGCTGTTAACACCCAGATGCTTGCTTCTGCCACACAGGTTTGTGGTGATACCTACAGCCACTTATTACTGCACAAGGAATGGCTTAGTACTGCACAATGAATGCAATGAAAAAATCTTTGCTGGGCACTTAGATGTGATTCTGTAAAACAGTCATGGGGAGGGGCAGAAAAAAGTGTACAGCAGTATTTCATACACATTAAATTTATTTACTGCCTTGAAACTTGCTTACACAGAGAGCCCTCTTCTACAAAGCTGGCCAGTGCATCACTACCTTCTCTAGTTTTCTTCTTTGCTACTGCCTGCTTTGGGGTGTCTGCATACTCACTCAGTCTTTCTTTTCAGATTATTAATCTTCCAAATAAGCATTATACTGTCCCTCAACCATTAACTATTAGGTTCTAGTTTCTCTTTTTAGTCACTACCATGTCTTATTCATCTTTACGCACTTATATCCCTGCTCCAGCCTTATCAGGCAAACCTTTTGTGACAAGAATTCAGGGAAGGCTCTATAGTGCTGTCACTATTTTCAGCCTCTACATAATGTCATCAACAATTTGAACTCAGTTGTTGACTGGACTGTAGATTTCGATTCTTTTTTCAGGTGTTTAGCTATTTCACATACACTTCCATTTCTTCAGCTTCCTAATTGAAAGTGGTTGTTTTGCATCTTGCTTCAACTTACATCTTTAGTTTAAGTGTATTGCATTCCCTCTCAAACACTCTGACCTGAACAGAAGTTTTGTTTTCTACTTCCTTTACATTTTAAAGCTTAAACCAGCAGATTAAAGCTATCAGATGCATGAAAATGACAATTACTTTCTTTTCTGTTTTTTTTACAACTCTGGTGTCTTACTGATGTGTAAGAACATTTGTATGTTTAAAAGATAGAATGCACTTTAAACAATGGTTATGTTCAAGTGAGTAAAAAGGCAACTTTGATTTGTATAAGCAAATTACTTACACTATCAAGCATGTTTATATATACAGATATACAAACATGTAAATACATACATTAACTCGATCTGTCTCCCCACTTTACCCAGGATTTCTTGTGTATGGTGGAAAATACAGTGAAAATACCAATGTAAATTTTTGTGCGTTCATATTTTATTGGGTAGGGACTTGAATTGTCTAGTATTTAAAAGACAGAGAAGCATGCTAGCACATCTGGACAGGCTGGATCGATGGGCAGAGGTCAACTGTATGAGGTTTAATAAGGCCAAGTGCCGGGTCCTGCACTTCGGCCACAACAACCCCATGCAACGCTACAGGCTTGGGGAGGAGTGGCTGGAGAGCTGCCCAGCGGAAAGGGACCTGGGGGTGCTGGTTGACAGCTGGCTGAACATGAGCCATCAGTGTGCCCAGGTGGTCAAGGTGACCAACAACGTTCTTGCCTGTATCAGAAATAGTGTGGCCAGCAGGAGTAGGGAAGTGATTGTGCCCCTGTACTCGGCACTGGTGAGGCTGCACCTTGAATCCTGTGTTCAGTTTTGGGCCCCTCACTACAAGAAGGACAGTGAGGTGTTGGAGCATGTCCAGAGAAGGGCAACGAAGCTGGTGAGGGGTCTGGAGCACATGTCTTATGAGGAGCGGCTGAGGGAACTGGGGTTGTTTAGTCTGGAGAAGAGGAGGCTGAGGGGAGACCTTATCGCTCTCTACAACTACCTGAAAGAGGGTTGTGGCGATGTGGGTGTTGGTCTCTTCTCCCAAGTAACCAGCGATAGGATGAGAGGAAATGGCCTCAAGTTGCACCAGGGGAGGTTTAGATTGGATATCAGGAAAAATTTCTTCACTGAGAGGGTGGTCAAGCATTGGAACAGGCTGCCCAGGGAGGTGGTGGAGTCGCCATCTCTGGAAGTGTTCAAAAAACCTGTGGATGTGGCACTTTGGGACATGGTTTAGTGGGCATGGTGGCGCTGGATTAATGGTTGAACTTGATGATCTTGAAGGTCGTTTCCAATCTTAGTGATTCTGTGATTCTATGATATTATCTGAATTGTTAGAGTACAGATGTGTTTAAAACTCAGACATATTTTCCTCTCTTGTGGACAGAACCTCCATGAAGAAAATACTGATGAAGAAAATAGTTGGCATATAGCATTCAATTGCTTCAAACAGAAGAGCCAAGGATGTCAAAGACCTGGTGCTGGAAGGTTCTTGTTCTTGGTCTCCTAAAATCACATTCCTTATGTCAATTCGTGTTTTCCTTTGGCTGCCCTAACTGTACTACAGGCACATGTTGTGACCAAAGCATTTGGTATCTGTGTCAGCTCCAAGGACCAGCATTGTCCTTACAAATTCTGCCAAAATCCCAATCAATTTCACTGAAAATGAGATATAAGAAACATAACTAGGTAGCACGTAATTTGTATCTGAGTTTCTGAACTTAGCTTCCACTGCACCTTTCTAACATCTGAGCTTTTGGGAACATAACATCCACATGAAAAAACATTCCTAAACATAAAGTGGATACTGATATCTTCATGTGACATGAGCAAACCTCAACAATTTTTTCAGTGTAATACATTATTTGTAGCAATGATTTGTGCTGCCCTTAGCTGTTTCCAGAACCGATGAAGGAACAAAATTGAAATGTGGCATTTAACTTTTCACAAGAACAGTCTGAAACAGAGCAGTGGGTGTATCAAGAAGATGATGTTGTTTTACTGAAGATGTTCTACATTACCCGTATTTGTCAGAAGAAGAACTAAACGGTAGATTCAGTGAACGTACAAACACACAAACATGTATACATGTACATATTAGAGCACGAAGGGCCTAAAGTAAAACTCAAAAATATACTTTTGCTTAAAGGAGCAATGTCAAACACACAAGTCTGCTAACTGTTGGAATAGGTACTGGACCAAAAGGGGCAGATGATCCTGTTTTCCACAACATAAGATCAGGAACTCATTTCAGCACTCTTTACCAATTTAACGTACATAATGTCCAAACTGTACTATACTCACTGCTTCCTTACATAAATAAATTGATTACCATTAACAACTGTGGGGAACTTAATGGACTGAATATCTGAACAATTCCAACAGTTACAAAGTTTTAAAACATAATTCTTACACAAAAAATTATGTTTTATCAGAAAAAAATACTCCATGTGCAAAATATTATGTTTAATTAGATTATTTGTATTAAAAAAAGAGAAGTCCTGAAAGAGACACTAATCATACATTTTTTAAAACATGTCAATACCATATTTTACCTGTTCTGCACACTGGTAAAAACAGAGCATTCACTTTGGAGATTTGGTAGCTACCAGGGAAAATTATTGTACCACAGGGAACATATGAAATATTCATTGAATTAAGGATTCAAAACCCTCTGAGCCATTCAACTAGTCATTGCTCAGCAATTTCTGTTTTACTTGTTTGGATGGCAAAAAGTTTTTTAATTTTTTTTTAATTAGTATTTGCATGTTTTACTCTATTTTTTTAAACTGTGCTGGATTTTTTGTTAAACCTGTGCAAATCTTTGTGTAATTGTGCATCTTTGTCCTCCATCTTGAAATGTTTAAAGAGCTTCTCTGTTAACATTTACGCTGTAATTACTCTATTATAAACTGACTATACTGGAAGAATGAAATGTGAACTACTGAGGACTAAATAAAAATGCTTCTTTTTCTTTTTGGAGATCTCCATTTGCTCCAAGAATGAAAGAAAAGAAGAAGTGTTAAAAGACAGAGAAACCAATGTTAAATATTAAGACAAAGACCTTAATATTAAATTATGTATATATCTCTATTTGAAAAGTTAACTATAAATTCATTGACCATTAATATTTGTAATTCATCCCTGTGCAGCAAGCAGAAAGTCTTGCGATGGACTCAGTGCATACATTTGTGCTAGTGATCAGTCTAGTTATAAAGAAGAAAGAACTGGGGTTTAATTTCTATGCTCCTATGTGGCCCCAGGACCATGGGTGTACATTGTATATTTGCTAGCAAGCAAGCTCACATCTTTTGCTGGCACTAAGCATGCACTGCACATGCATTGGGGGGTAACTGCTAAGAGTCTGACACAGAAGCTGTCTTGGTGGCTTGTCAGTGTGTAACTTCCACCACGGACCTGCCAGGAGTGAACACATTTTGAGGGCACCAGTGCTGAGCCTGTATATGCACTGGTATTCCACTCTGGATTGACCAAGACAAACCATAAATGACCTGTAAGAGTTCAGAATGGTTTAAAACAGATTGCAGTCTTCTAGTTGGGCTTACTTTCAGTGAAAATTCACCCAGCTTGCTCTCCATCTCTCTTTTGCAACATCAAACCGACCTGAACATAATCCTTCTTCTTTATTTTTTGCAAAACAGGATCTGAACATCCTGAAGTGTTTTGTCTTGTGTCAAAATGTTTAGTGAGCTAGTCTTTCTGTAGTAAATTTTTAGCATCTTTTTTCCACCTATGCTTCTTTAAAGAGGTGTGAAAATAAATCTAAAGAAAGCCCAATATCTGGAAACACTGTGTTACCGATTCCAAACAGACTACAAGTAGCAATACAATAAATGTAATAATTACAGACAGGTAGGGTTTGTGCAATAGTATGTACTTCTTTCAGCAACTTTCCTCAGGTATGAAAATTCTCTACTGTTCATTCTACCATTGCATAACAACTGCTACATTTCTTATAATATGTTATGCATAACTAGTTCAATATTGTTTAATGTAAAACTTTTTTTCTTAGCAAAGTGTTCCACAAATCTATTCAAGTTGTATCCAGGGTGGATTCAGAAGATATTATTCTTGCCATATTTTGAACCTCACTTGAACTGTGTCATGGTGTATCTTAAATAAATAAAACAAAGGATAGTGGTGGTAAATGTAACTAGATAAATTTCATATGTGTCATCTGAACACCGATCATCTGACTGTAAAAATACTAACGTCAATGGTATAGAAATCTGGTTTACATATAAATCTAACTTACTTGTGTTTTGGGTAGGTTATACATTCAAACTAAAACTTTAATATGGCTAAAATTAATAAAATACTTTTGGCAACTGGAGTAACAATCTGTATTTACTTTTTATCTATCAAAAATCTGTGGTCTTGGGCCTGGATTCATGCCACATAAGTTTACATACTTAACCATAGTAGACTAAATTAAGAACATACTCTCTCTAGTGTCCTTACACAGTCAACAAAAAAGGCTTACCACCTTCAGAAGAGTATTAATTTCCTTAGAAGTTGGCACTTGGTCTCTATTGATCACAGAGGAAACTGCAGTTTGCAGAGGAGACTATACTCTGCTCTAGGCACCACAGTAAAATTCTTGTGTTTAAACAAGAAGAATGGAACAATAAAGTCTAAAATCATATGAAAAGGCTTGTTGCTAAAACCCTGCATTTTAAAAGGTTTTGAATCATTTACATGCATTTCTCCAATACAGTATATTTCCACACTGAACATTTCAGAGAACCAAAAGAGGATCAACCATGACATTAGTCCTAATGCAAATGTATTCAGTCTCAAAATCCTTATAGGAGGGAACAACCTTTGCTCTGTCTTTGACCTGTAGAAAATGGGAACTACACAAAAATTAGGATGCTAGTTAAAAGGAAAGGTAAAGGGTAAGTTGAATTTGCAACTTACATGCGCTGGAGTCTGTTTAAAATAACAGTAATATTAGCAAACAGAAATCATCAAATGAAAGACGTTCCAAAAGGGACAAATAAGCAGTGAGAATGATTAAATGACTCAGTAAAAGAAGTTAATAGAGGCAAAAAGACATCCTTGAACAAATTGAATTTGTGCTCAAAGGAAGAAAACATGATAGAGCAAGACTTCTGGCAAGGTAATCATAAAACTAGTATAAATCCAGGGAAAAAAAAATATTTGGAGAAAAGCATGCTAAAGACTGAAAACATAAAAATATTTTAAATACATCTTGACTGCAGAGAAAGAGAGAGGGCTACCTCTGAAAAGAAATCCAGAAAAGACACATCTTCTGAGATGTGCTTTGAGAATGAGAGGAAAAGAATAGTATCATCCTTCCCTGGGACTGACATGCCTCATTCAGGACTACACATTAGAAATCCAGTCTATGAAGAATAACAACAAGGAGTCAATCACCTTAGAGGTGTCAGCTGGTACAGAGTGTCCCACTGTCTAGAAGAAGAAAAAGAAGTGGTTTTGCTGTTACTCCTTTCTGAGTAAAAAGTCATGACTGTTGCACCTGCCTAGAAGATGAGATTTGAACACAAATGCTTCTCCAGACTGGAGACTGAAATCCATGGAGGGTTTTCTCTTCTGGCTTGTGGTCAGAGCACCTGGAGATCATAGAATCATAGAATACTTTGGGTTGGAAGGGACCTTTAAAGGTCATCTAGCCCACACCCCCTGCAATAAGGAGGGACATCTCCAACTAGATCAGGTTGCTCAGAGCCCATCCAACCTAACCTGGAAGGTTTCCAGGGATGGGGCATCTACCACCTCTCTGGGCAACCTGTGCCAGTGTTTCACCACTCTCACAGTGAAAAATTTCCTCCTTAATTCTATTCTAAATTTACCCTCTTTTAGTTTAAAACTATTACCCCTTGTTCTATCACTACAGGCCCTGCTAAAAGTCTGTCCCCATCTTTCCCATAAGCCCCCTTTAAGTACTGAAAGGCTGCAATAAGGTCTCCCTGGAGCCTTCTCTTCTCCAAGCTGAACAACCCCAACTTTCTCAGCCTGTCCTCCTAGGAGAGTTGTTGCATCCCTCGTGATTTTGGTGGCCCTTCTCTGGACCTGCTCCAACAGGTCCATGTCTTTCCTGTGCTGAGGGCTCCAGAGCTGGACGCAGGACTCCAGGTGGGGTCTCCCCAGAGTGGAGTAGAGGGGCAGAATCGCATACCTTGACCTGCTATCCATGCTTCTTTGGATGCAGCCCAGATACAGTTGGCCTTATGGGCTATGAGTGCACATTGCCAGCTCACGTACAGCTTTTTATCTACCAGTACCCCCAAGTCCTTCTCAGCCGGGCTGCTCTCGGTCCCTTTATTCCCCAGACTGTACTGATACTGGCGGATGCCCTGACCCAGGTGCAGGACTCTGCACTTGACCTTGTTGAACCTCATGAGTTTCACACAGGTCCATTCCTTGAGCTTATCCAGGTCCTTCTGGATGACATCCCCTCCCTCAAGCATGACATCTGCATGGGCAAGATATCAGGGGAAAGACAGCCATTTCTGACAACTTTCTTGAGTGCCTCCTGCCTCTAATCTTCTCCAGGCCAGCTACACCATTTGCCATCCTGGGACACGGAGTCACCCACAGGGACTAAATCTTCCTCCTATTGAGGCAGTGAGAAGGAATGGAGAAGGCAATGTGAGGTGGTGGAAGAACTGGAAGATCCTTTCAGAGACAAAGGCTTTCTGGTGATGCAACTGTGAGGGTAAGATTGTAGGGGTAGATCCCATGTACTGTTCCTGGGATATGCCTACTGCACAGTTTGAGCATCCTGTCTCCTGGTTGTAGCAACTGGAACAGCCAATGGGTAAGCAAAATAAGTGATCTGTCATTGTGATACTTTGCTGCTCTATATTTCTGTGTGCTGTCTGGAGCAATTGCTTAATGGAGCTCAATTACTGCCTTTACTTTGGCTGCCAACCAATATTTCAGATATTCACATTTTTTCATGATATGTATGGTGAATTGTGTATTCTAGTTCTTGCTAGAGTTATCAATTTGAAGTTTCTTCAATGACTAGACTTCTTGTGTGAGAATATTTGTTCAGATCAGTAGAAGATACTACAACTTTTCTTATTTTAAAAATATTAAATCAGGCTGAAAGTGGCTGCCACAACAATTTTTTCAAACAGAGCTCAGCTAGTAGATTGTTGTTGCAATAGCTTTACAGCTTTTGGAAAGTAAATGTCCCAATTAATGTAATTATGAACATTTTTATTAAAAATAGAATTTTGCACCTATCTGAAAACACTTGTATATCAAACATGGAGGTGGGTACATACACTGTAACTCTTTGGTTTTTAATTTTTTTCCTGGCACTCAGATGTCTATTTTTACTTTTTCTTTTTTTCTCACAGTTGAAAGCATGAAAGATTCTTCTTTGATGTTCATGTTTCTATTTTTAGGAATGTTAATTTCTCAGAAGTTATTGGAAGCTACAGAAATTAATCTTTCTCATGTTATCACTGTCTCCTTGGGCCTCTCTCTATATCCATCCATAGAAATTAGAAACATCCTTTTTGATGTAAAATGTTGTTAGTTTTTTTATTATCTCCTTTCCACTGAGCCTAAACTTTGCAGTATTTTTCTTTTCCTGAAACTGGGATGAAAAGGGTCATTCAGCTCCTGTAGAAATTAAAGTCACTGTGTGTGCGTGCACATCCTGACTAAGATTTACTTTGGATAACAAGTGTGTTAATGATAAGTATGGGAGATATTTAAAAAAGCAGGCTTGCCACATCTGTACATTCCAAGAGTTCATAGTTTATAGTTTCTGGACCATATGTTCTCCTTTACTCATTTAAGGTAGTCCTAGTAAAGGCAAGGCCTTACCTGAAGAATCAGTGCCTCCTCAACTCTGGGTGTGAATTATGATGTTTAATATCAGACTCTATCTGAATAACATTCGTATTACTTCTCTTCCATGTCCAGCCTTGATGACTATTATCCACCCACCATTAGTTTCTTCCACGATGGTGCTCTGTATGGAAGAAACATCATAACTTGTTCAAGTTAATTGCATTGTCGTAGAGAAATTTAAACATCCTCAAGGTGTACTGAAAGATATTTTCTGTTCTCATACTAACTGTCAGGGCTACAGGAAATGGCCAATGACTAGGACCGTATCTGAGGTTAAGCTAACTGGAAAGGATGTGAAAACTACTGGGGTGATTAAGAGGAAGTCATATGACAAATGGCTGAACTTCATGGATGATTGGAGGGGAATACTTACTGTTTTTTGAAGAGTAAAACCTTACAAGACCAACTCAACCTAGATAACAGTATCAGTGATATCACCTCACATTATAGAGGGTAACAGGAACAGAAATATCAAATTTTGGAACAGATGTAAAAATGGGAACCAATGGGGAGAAGAAAGGAAGGGTGAAAAGCAGGGTCAAGAAACTGTAAAATAGAAAGTAAGGTATCTAAGGGGAGGTGCCTTGCTGGACCTGCTGTTTACAACTTCCTGACACAGCTGGTGAGTGAGCCCACCAGGGGAGGTGCCTTGCTGGACCTGCTGTTTACAAACAGAGAAGGACTGGTGAGAGATGTGGTGGTCGGAGGCCGTCTTGGGCTTAGCGACCACGACATGATAGAATTCTCAATTGTGAGGGAAGTAAGGAGACGACTCAGCAAAACTGCTATCATGGACTTCCGGAGGGCAGACTTTGGCCTGTTCAGGTCACTGGTTGAGAGAGTCCCTTGGGAGACAGTCCTGAAGGACAAAGGGGTCCAGGAAGGCTGGACAGTCTTCAAGAAGGAAATCTTAAAGGCGCAGGAGCAGGCAGTCCCCAGACTGTGCCGTAAGAAGAGCTGGCGGGGAAGGCGACTGGCCTGGCTGAACAGGGAGATTTTGCTGGGACTCAGGGAAAAGAGGAGAGTTTATCACCTGTGGAAGAAGGGGCAGGCAACTCATGAAGAGTACAAGGATCTCGTTAGGTCAAGCAGGGGCAAAATTAGAAACGCAAAAGCCCAGCTAGAGCTCAGTCTGGCTACAGTCGTAAAGGATAATAAAATATGTTTTTACAAATACATTAACAACAAAAAGAGAGGCAAGGAGAATCTCCATCCCTTACTGGATATGGTGGGAAACATTGTCTCCAAGGATGAGGACAAGGCTGAGGTACTTAATGCCTTCTTTGCCTCGGTCTTTAATAGGCAGCCCAGGTATCCGCAGGGTATTCAGCCCCCTGAGCTGGAAGACGGGGATGGAGAGCAGAATAAACTCCTCATAATCCAGGAGGAAGCAGTTAAGGACCTGTTAAACCACCTGGACACCCACAAGTCTATGGGGCCTGATGGGATCCACCCAAGAGTACTGAGACAGCTGGCGAAGGAGCTTGCCAAGCCACTCTGCATCATTTATCAGCAGTCGTGGTTAACAGGGGAGGTCCCAGAAGACTGGAGGCTTGCCAATGTGACGCCCGTCTACAAGAAAGGCCGGAAGGAGGATCCTGGGAACTACAGGCCTGTCAGCCTGATCTCTGTAACAGGGAAGATTATGGAGCGGTTGGTCTTGAGAGTGCTCACAGGGCATCTGCAGGACAACCAAGGGCTCAGGCCCAGCCAGCATGAGTTCATGAAAGGCAGGTCCTGCTTGACCAACCTGATCTCCTTCTATGACTGGGTGACCCACCTAGTGGATGAGGGAAAGGCTGTGGATGTTGTCTACCTGGACTTTAGTAAAGCCTTTGACAGCATCTCCCACAGCATTCTCCTGCAGAAACTGGTGGCTCGTGGCTTAGACAGGTTTAGTCTTCGCTGGGTGAGGAACTGGCTGGATGGCCGAGCCCAGAGAGTTGTGGTGAAGGGCGTTAAATCCGGCTGGTGGCCGTTCACAAGCGGTGTTCCCCAGGGCTCGGTTCTGGGGCTGATCTTGTTCAATATCTTTATAGATGATCTAGATGAGGGGATCGAGTGCTCCCTCAGTAAGTTTGCAGATGACACCAAATTGGGTGGGAGTGTTGATCTGCTGGAGGGTGGGAGGGCTCTGCAGAGGGATCTGGACAGGCTGGATCGATGGGCAGAGGTCAACTGTATGAGGTTTAATAAGGCCAAGTGCAGGGTCCTGCACTTTGGCCACAACAACCCCATGCTACGCTACAGGCTTGGGGAGGAGTGGCTGGAGAGCTGCCCGGCGGAAAGGGACCTGTGGGTGCTGGTTGACAGCCAGCTGAATATGAGTCGGCAGTGTGCCCAGGTGGCCAAGAAGGCCAACAGCATCCTTGCTTGAATCAGAAATAGTGTGGCCAGCAGGAGTAGGGAAGGGATCGTGCCCCTGTACTCGGCACTGGTGAGGCCGCACCTTGAATCCTGTGTTCAGTTTTGGGCCCCTCACTACAAGAAGGATGCTGAGGTGCTGGAGCGTGTCCAGAAAAGGGCAACGAAGCTGGTGTGGGGTCTGGAGCACAAGTCTTATGAGGAGCGGCTGAGGGAACTGGGGTTGTTTAGTCTGGAGAAGAGGAGGCTGAGGGGAGACCTTATCGCTCTCTACAACTACCTGAAAGGGGGTTGTGGCGACGAGGGTGTTGGTCTCTTCTCCCAAGTAACTAGTGATAGGACAAGAGGAAATGGCCTCAAGTTGCGCCAGGGGAGGTTTAGATTGGATATTAGGAAAAATTTCTTTACTGAGAGAGTGGTCAAGCATTGGAACAGGCTGCCCAGGGAGGTGGTGGAGTCACCATCTCTGGAAGTGTTCAAAAAACGTGTGGATGTGGCACTTCAGGACGTGGTTTAGGGAACATGGTGGCACTGGATTAATGGTTGGACTTGATGATCTTGAAGGTCCTTTCCAACCTAGTGATTCTGTGATTCTGTGATTCTGTAAATTATGTTACTGGTGCTCTTTGGGGGGGCTGCTGGACAGCCCTCTCCTTGATCACTGAAGCCTAGACCAGGGCAAAGAAACAGCCTGTTGTTCTGACCACACCACATGAGATGAACTCTCTTCTGTAGTCAAGGTAGAGGTGGTGGGACAGTGGGATCATGGACTGATGGATTGAGCACCCTGGTGTCACCATCTTGTAGGCCTGATGGCACCAGCATCTATCCAGCACTTCCTGATACTAATTAAGTCAGACTTTGGGTTTTTGTAATTCTTTGTTTTGTTTTGTTTTCTAATTTCTTATTCTTACTAACCATTCACAGTCTCTTTTTTCCATTTTTTTCACATTACTCATTCATTAATTGCATGTTATCTGATACCTAGATCATAAGCTTTCAAGTGTTTGCTTAATATTCCTTATTCAATCACACCTTGATTTAGATTCAGTTGTGTAACAAAAATAACCCATACTTTGCCATGTCAGAATGATTACTTTTCTGTGGGAATGAGATATTGCTATGCTTTTTTCTGATTTGTGGAAAGAGTGATATTTTAAATATTTTGCATTTTTAAAGATTTTAAGAGCCATGTGATGCTGTGAATAATATATAAAGAACAGTGCAATTTTTTTCTAAGAAGGGAAATGACAAATAAATTTTATGAAACTTGTATTTTAAAACTTACAGCTATACAGCAGTTGACAACAATCTATGTAAGTTTATACTGAGACAACTACCCCTTTTTAGAAAATGTTTCTAACAGTTTATGTAAATGAAAAAAAACCTATACACAAAAAAATTAAAATAGAAAATATATTTTTCATTTTAATTTTCCTTTCCTTCTGAGAAAAAATTATATTAGACTCCAAAACTTTAATATATCCAGTAACTTATTATACAATAACTTTACATTTTAAATGAAATATATTATAAACAAAATATTTCTGAGATTCTTTATAGCCAAAACAATATCAGCATTCAATATTGCATGTTCTTAGAGAAAAGTCTGAAGAGGTCAATAGCTGGCCAAGTTTTCAAAATGTCTCAATCACTAGCTCTCTTCAATTTTATAGAGTTATACTGAATTACACTGGCTGAAGATCTAACATAATATTTTTATGTGTTTTTTTTTTAACAGAAAAGTATCACATGGTTTAACTGGGCTAGCACAGGTAGCTGAATTGAAATTTTTACATGTTTTCTCAGCAGGGAAAAATGTGAACCCAATGTACAATTATACTGGGAGGAAATATAAATGTATATAGTAGCAAATGAGGAGATATTGAGGACAAACAGCAGTGGCAAATAGTATACATGGGTGGTATACATTAAATAGTATAAAGGATTTATCTGTCCAATTCCCATTAGATTACAGTAGGATTTTGGTGTCACAGAACTCTGTAGCTAGAATATAGCTTCGTTGCATTGGCAACAGCTATACAAATACACTGAAGGAAAAAAACCCAGACCTTTTAAGGTAAGGTTAGAAAAAATTGCTAGTGTCATCATTATTTCAGACATCTTAGATGGGAAATATGCAAAGAGATGGAATATTGTTTAGCTATTTCATAAATATTGAATATATTTGTCCTGGTTTCAGCCAGTATAGAGTTAATTTTCTTCACAGAAGCTAGTGTGAGGCCATGTTTTGGATTTGGGATGAGAAAATGTTGATAACGTGCTGATATTTTGGGTTGTTGCTGAGCAGTCAAGGACAATCCAGCTTCTCATGCTGGGCTGCCAGCGAGCAGGCTGGGGGTGCACGGGGAGCTGGGAGGGGACACAGCCAGGACAGCTGACCCAGACTGGCCAAAGGGATATTCCGTACCATATGACATCATGCTCACTATATAAATCTGGGAAGAAGAAGAAGGAAGGGTTGGAGGGATGTTCAGAGTGATGGCATCTGTCTTCCCAAGAAACCATTACGCGTGCTGGAGCCCTGCTTCCCTGGGCTGGTGAACACCTGCCTGCCCGTGGGGAACAGTGAAGGGATTCCTTGTTTTGCTTTGCTTGTGTGCGTGGCTTTTGCTTTACCTATTAAACAGTCTTTATCTCAAACCATGAGTTTCCTCACTTTCACTCTTCCAATTCTCTCTCCTGTCCCACCACGGGGGAGTGAGTGAGCGGCTGCGTGGGCCTTAGTCGCCAGCTGGGGCCAAACCACGACAATATTATGCATACGATTGCCTAATATGGGAATGGCAGTGCAGCTGTTGGTCAGCCAAAGCTGTATAAGATGACAAGCAGGATATCTGATAGTCTTTTCTAGGAAGAATTAGGACACTGGCTCCGGTATGAAATGTTGCTCTCTAGGCTGAATGAGAAGCACTATGCCAAGTTAAGAGTGCAGTGTGGATAGAACTCACTAGCTGAAGCCCAGGCCCCTGTCCTTCTCTTCCCGTCCTCCCATTTAATCTCTTGAACTGGAAGTTCTCTTGCAGAGTTGCCTCTGGAGGATAGAGCAGCTTCCTTAGAAGTTCTGTAAAGCTTTCCTTTTCCTGGGTATTTTTTTTTTTTCCCAAAAAAGAACTTAAAGTCTATTGTGAGACTTGAATAAACCTCACAAGAAAGTAAAAATTACTGGAGGGTGGTATTCATCAACAGCATTGTGGGCCTATAATAGTATTCCATTATTTTACATCTTCAATATTTACATAGTTGTCTCTTTAGCTTAGTCTGCAAAAAGCCAATATAGGATTATTCGTTACCATTTTTATCCTCAGAGTACTCAGTTAATGATAATACTGTCCCACAGAAAAGTTTCGTGTGTTACTGCCAGGGGTTTAGCTATGGTTAGGACATGTTGGTTAGGCCACAATTGATAAAATATGACCTCAAAGCAGCTTTCTATTTCCTGTCAGTATTTATCAGCTATATTAACTAGATATGAGTATTTGCTTCTAAGAAGTGATGGGGAGAAAGAAAAAAAAATTGAGTAGTCAGCGTTATGGTAAGAGGCCTGCTCTGACCTGATCCATGGATCCAAATGAAATAATAAAAACCACTGTGCTTTTTGTAAAATGTTTTATAATTGTCCATGAAAACTGTTTAATCTTAGCAATAATCTTCTGGGCCAAAGAGCTAGGTGCTTCCTGTGATTGAAAACTCTTCTTGAAACATTGATGCTTACTAACATCCAGAATGATCACCAGACAGTTCAAATTAGTGTAACTCTGTTGACAGACAGTTGTTCCTCAGTGAGGAACTGGCTACTTCAGGTAGGAAAAAAACTGAAAAATCTCAGTAACAAAGGCAAAGTTCTTAGCTAAGAAAGAATTCTTCTGTCTTAAAAACTTGTCTTTCTCCTATATTGCAAGAGCTGTCTTAAGACAGCTGCTCAGTATGCCACAGCTAGACTACTTTAAAAATAATGAGACTCCAGGTTCAGAGTGGCTACTTACATTTATTACCATTTGTTATGTTTGCTTCTGAGATGTTGTTTGCAAACTAGAAATTTATCATTTAAAGAACCGTTCTATATATCCATCATATGTTATACTTCACACTGAGACAATCAGTTGTGCCTCTGCATTGGCACTAGGTTAGAGGCAGAGCAAATGATCACTTGTATCATGTATGAATATACATAGATGTATATTCTAATGTAAAGTATGAATTTCCACTCTTTTAAGGCAGTTCTCCTAGAAAAAAATGTTCCATGTGAATAAGCAGAAAACTGATGTTGATGTTCATCTTGTACAAGTTAGGCTTACAGGCTTTCTCTATAGTCAATGAGGCAATGGCCAGTGGGACAAGTTCCCCTGAGGAGGCAAACAATCTTCTCTACAGAGGGGAAGTTAACATAAGGGTGTCCCAGAAGGCACACCATCTCTTCCTGTCCATATTGTTGCATATCCAGACATACATATGCAACTATATATATGCATTATGTACAATGTAAGATACAGAATATATAAAACATAGCATGTTGTACATTTTTATTTGTTATATAACTTATGCATTATACAGACTGATAAATAATTAAATTAATTAACAATTTATTTTCTTCCTACCTCTTGCCTTAGACTATTTGGATTAGATGCCTAATTACGTTACTGAGGTTATGTAAGATAACTCCAGCAAAATCTAAATTTGCTCTCTTGAACAGGACAAGAGCCAGTTAAACACAGAGGGAAAGTCTCTTACAGGTGCTATGTATTAATAACGAACATACATATTTAGATTCAAATTTTTTACACAAACATTATTACTAATAAATAATTCAAAATAATGTATTATCTCATCATTTTTCCAGATCATTAGATAAAAACATAACATATTCAGATGCTGAATATTGCTGCATGATATCAAAGTGAGCAGCGTACAGGAAAGGTGGTCGTAAGAAAGTATATCCACAGTGTGCATTTTCCCTACACGTATTTAAAATGGATATGTTTTACTGACAACACAGAAGTTGTATTTTAACTCTGAGTAACATAAAATAAAATAGTGAGTTTTGTAGATAAATTATTACCTTGTGGTGGGTTGGCCTTGACTGGATGCCAGGTGCTCACCAAGCAGCTCTATCACAACCCTCTGCAGCAGGATGGGGCAGGGGGAGAAAATAAGATGGAAATAACTTGTGGGTCAAGATAAAGGCAGTTTAATAAAGCAAAAGCAGAGGCCAGGCATGGAAGCAAAGGAAAATAGAAGATTTATTCTCTACTTCCCATCAGCAGGCAATGTCTGGCCACTTCCTGGGAAGTAGGGCTTCAGTACACTTAGTGGTTTCTCTGGAAGACAAATATCAAACAAGGGATGCTCCTTCTCTCCTGCTCTTTTCTCTTAGCTTTTACTGCTGAGCAGCCATCATATGGTATGGAGTATCCCTTTGGTCAGTTTGGGTCAGCTGTCCTGGCTGTGTCGCCTCCCAAGGTCTTGCCCGCCTGCAGCCTGCTGGTGAGGAGGGAATGTTGAAGAGAGAGCCTTGATGCAGCAAGCACTGCTCAGTGTGTTATCACACCCTTCTAGCTGCCAATACAAAGCACAGCGCTATGAGGGCTGCTACGGGGAAAATTAACTCCATCTCAGCCAGACCCAATACATACGTTATCCAACAGAAATCTTTGCACTATAGGCTGCTTATGACATAAGGAAGGAAGACTATGTTTTAGGTATGCAAATGTTTATATGTCATTGAAGTGAGAGAGCAAGAGCACAGGGAATAATACTGCCAGGGTCTGTCAGATTCATTAGGACCAGTTCCCCTGTAATCACAAGCAATCAGGTTATATAACCCCATTGATACACGTATTAAGTTTCTCTTCATCTCCTGTATTGTACTGAAAGAAAGTTGCATTATCAGTAAAAAGAAAATGCATAATACATCGCTTAGGATAGAAAAAGCTAATTTAAATACTCAGAGGACCTTACGCAAAAAGTGAAAGGTAAGACAAATGGTCTGCTTGGGTATGTGAAGGAAAATAACAAGCTCTGATGCACTGTTTCATTCCTGGCAAGACTAGTAAGCTAATGGACGTGTGTATTGAAGCGGCGAAACTACAAGAAAACTTTTGCCTTTCACTCTCAGTTTCAGGCAAACAGTATGTTCTCCCCTCTAACTATACTCCAGGCATAGACACTCTCCTAGCTGTTTTCTAAAGGAACATTTTCTTGGTAATAATTCCCTCGCACAAATGTAGGAGCAGAAAGGAGAACTCAAGCCCCCTGCAGCTCACACTTTTACAGGAGTGAGAAATATTATAAGTTATATCTCTGTTAAGATGTTATAGACCTGGTGACATTAAGCTCCTTGAGGTGGATTTACCTGTGATTTATTGAAATAATCACACCAAAACTATCAAAAGGATGTTCAGTCTCTAGTGATAACTTTTATTGTAATATAAACTAGGAATAAAAAAAAGTTTATAAAGAGAAAACTCAGGTTTGGTAAGTAAGAGAGTTTAAAAGAAGAGATATTTCTGTTTCAATCCACTGAGCTCTTGCTGGTCATTTTGCTTTTCTACTCAGCAACTTTCAATGACTCCTTGAGTTGTGACAGTCTGTACAGAATAACAAGTTCACCAGATAATTCAGGCTGGAAAGGGCCTCAGAAGGTCTCAAGTGTAACTTCCTGCTCAGAACAGGGTTAGTTACTGGATGCTCAGAGTTTTATCCAGTCAGGTCTTCTCAATCTCCAAGGACAGAGACTGCATAACCTCTCTAGGCAGCCTGTTTCACTGTGTGACTGCCCTCATGGGGAAACTGTTTCTCCTTATGTCTACTCTGAATGTCTCTTGTTTCAAAATACGTCCCTTACCTCTCATCATCCCTCCATGCACCAAACCCCTGCCTCCTCGCTAACCTCCCCGTAGGTACTGGGGAGGCAGCTGCCAGGTCACCCCCCAAAGCAACCTCCCAGGCTGAACAAGCCCAGCTCCTCAGCATCTCTTCAAAGGACAGGTGCTCCAGCTCCAGCCAGTTTGGATGCCCTCTGCTGAATTCACTCAAGGTTATCAATGTCTTTCTTGTACTGGGGGACACAAAACTGGTCATAGAACTCTAGATGCAGTGTAACAAGTGCTGAGTAAAAGAGGTAATAATTCCCCTCAATCTACATTGCTGGCTAATGTGTACTTAGCTACATTGCTTTAGGGATATTTATAAAATGTTTGTATCTGAGTACATGCTGACTTTAAAATAAATTTTGAAATCAATCGCTGTCTATGGTTTTGTGTTTAATACATTCACTGCTGGATATGTAATAATGACTAAAAACTTTCAAGAACTTAGTGATTAGAAAGATTATTTCAGAGCTTATACTATTGACTTTGAAAACACTTGCAAAACAGTTGTGTATTGCTTCCTGCATCTCTGCTGTGATAATCTGGGAATGGTACCTAGTTATTAAAGTGGAGCAGGAGGGGAGAGGATCTTAACATATGGCAAACTGTTGCCGGGCACTGCTGTTGTTATTCATTTCTATGAGTGGACAGAGTTTAGCACAACTGACACCTTGTTATAAAGTATGGGTCTCTAGGTGCTTAAGTAATACAACAGTTAAATAACTTTTCTGTGTACAGATGTGCAGAAAAAGAAGAAAAACAGTTTGATTAAAGCACCCTGCTAAGGAACACAAAGCTCTTTCTATGGTCTCATGTCTGTCAGTCTTTTGAACTTTCGTCCCATTTTTCATCTTTTTAACATACCAAACAGCCAAATATTCCTTGAATGCAACCCATGTTTATAAATACTGTCAGTGTTATTGACATTTCATCACTTTCAAAGTTTCATGAAATGATGAATAGGTATACCAAATTCTATCAAAGGAAACAAAATTAGCTGATTTGAGGCCACTCCAGAGCTATACAGGCCATACAGAGAAACCAGAGAAACAGATTAATCCGGATAGTCAAGAGCACTAGGTGAGTTATACAGACCTGTTGGTCAGGTTCTGGTGATCTGTTTAATAGCTGGTGGCATCATGGGGATATTCTTAGATCACAGAGCTGTTTTCTCTAGCTAAGCCAGTGTAGCCGAAGTTGAAACCCTCTTTTCTGACCACATCTCTGATTAAAAAAAAAAAAAAAAAGGAGTAGCATGCCAATACTTTCAGATAGAAAATAATTCAAAGCAAATTTTATTCAGTAGGGCAATGAATTGGAGCAAGCCTGAAGCAGCCAAGCTGCAGGTACTGCATATGGCAGACCCATCAGCAATTTCTGAGCCACCGGCACAGCTGCCTGAGGAACCTGCCAGGAGGCCAGATGTCATTTTTGGAAAGCTACATAACACAGCTTGAAGTGTGAATCCTTTGATAGCAAACCGTTTTCATTGGGTCACATTCTGATCTCATTTACATTGTTTCAAAGCTGAGATTTTACACAAAATAAATGAGAACAGAATTTCTTAAATGAAAATATAAATGGCAAACCAGCTGAATTTCTTAAAAGAGAAAAAGAGAGAAAAAGTGTTTAAAATTGGATTCTCAGTTTACAGGAATATAGTTATCCAATAAAACCAAATATTTATATGTGTAATTTAAATAATGAAAGCAATTAAAATTATTGCACATATTTTCCTAACAGGGTTTTAAAACTAATTTTTATTGCAGACTCATGTAAACTAACTTTTATTATCATTTGAAATGCTAGCAAGTAGATGTGTTACTAAAAACCTAATGAGTATGAGGTGCTTAGCCATGAATACATTGTAAGTATTTTTTTAAATAGTCTGTTTATTAGAAAACTATCAAGATGCTACTAAAGGAAAAATGTAAAAGGATAGGCCTAACAAAAACAAATTCATACTATCAGCAACAAAGATTAATCCCTGTGTGTAAACCTTAAAATGTCTCTCATATATGTACAATAAAACATGCAGAAAATTTAACAAATAAATGACACATCAGCATCATTACAGCAGTACTCTAGATCTGCTGAAGAGTTAATGAGAGAAGTTGTGATGTTTTAGCTCAACAGAAGTAAAGGGCATGCAAAATTTTTAAAGACTATTTAAAGATTATTTGTTTTTACATAAATTAAGCTTTGTTTTTTAAAGAAGATAGTGACTATTTTAAAATCCCTTTATAGGGGAACATTGCTTTTATTTTTTCTGCTTTTACTTCTGTGGGAGCATGAACAGCCTGATCTGCAATGTTGCCTTAACCTCCCCAATGTCCTGTATGATAATCAAAACACTTTAGCATTCTCTTTAAGTACAGCTTTGCCCATAGATACTCATAAGGCTCCAAAGCTCATACGAAAAACATTACAGCCCAGTGTTGATTACATAGCACTAACAGGCTTTGCTTCTGTACCTCTCTCCATGTCTGTCAACCAACAGCCTCTAACAAGATGACATTACGTTTTCTGGAATGGCAAAGATTCACAGAGCGTGGGAAAGACTCTCTGGGGCTGATCCATGATTGACATTATTTTCTTCAAGGGAAAAACATGTTATGTATAGGGCTTTTTTTGAGAACTATGGGAAACTCTAAATGTTATTATCAAATCTACATTCTGCCAGCTAAGACCAATTCTTTCATGGAAAAATTATTAATAGAGGGTTTCTCTTGCTCAGACATATATTTTAATGTTTTAGTGTTTTTCTGCACTTCATAAGAAAAAAGGTAGTATGATCATTCTACTATTGTCAATAGTCTGTTCAGAATCCATTAATATAATTGAATAAAGATTATTATAATGACATATGTCAGAAGTCATTACATGTATTGTGTTCAAAACTTGCAGTTTAGCACTAAAAGAACACAGAAAAAGGAGAAAAGGGGGCTTCTAGTGTCATATATCTTGTTAAACAATTAAGAGTATGCAACCTCAGATGCATAACAATTGCTATTGCAAACCCACATACAGGAACTACAGGCTGAATAAGTTATTTTTATATGTGAAACCGATCCTTTGTTTCCATTCAGCATGTAGGTGGCAATTTAAAGGACTTCTTCAAATTTGGTAATAACTCTTTTTTATTGGTGAAATAGAAGCTTTTTTTGAAGTTCAATCTTTTTTAGGATAAAGAAATTTTTTAACAAAATATTGATGGAAAAATTAGAAGAGATATTTAATATCTGTCAAAATTATTTTTAAATTGTATATGATTTTTTGGCAACTTGTTATAAAATCATATCTCAAACTGAGGTTATTTTCTGTAGAATAGAAAACCGGGTGGTTGTCCAAAATAATCTAATTTTCAGTTATATTTTTTGCTTTTAATTAAAATATAGGCATTTTTGTGCCATTTACACCATTTTGCTGTTCTGTAACACTCTAGTTTTCTTAATCACATCCCAGTAAAGAGATTGTTTACATCCCAGTTAAGAGATTGTTTGGATTGCAGTGAGAAGAACACGCATGAAATTTCAACAATAGGAAGAATCATACAGGTCATCACTCTGTTTCATGATGTTTAAAAGCATTTAAAGCAGCTCACCCGTCTACTGTAACCCTCTGCCCCATGAGAGGTTTTGCTGTAAGTTAGGTTATCCCTAACAAACATTCATCCAACTTGGTTGGCGTTTTCAGGCTAAAAAGATGACTGAGAGAAGATGTTAGAGAGGACTGACAGTGGCACTGGGATGGTGAATAGGCAGACATAGTTCACTACCTTTTTCAGGAGAAGAACCTGCTGGCATTAAATAGAGGTGCCATGTGGAAGGTTTAAAATGATCATTAGGAGATCGGTCACCTAAAGCTGTGAAAAGTGTTTGCACTGGATGTTGTGTAAGCTAAAAACTTTAAATGCCTTCACAAGAAAAATCCAGAGAAGAAATATCCATCGAAGACAAATAAACACAAGCAAAATGGTCCTGGTTTATGATTCCCTGAGTCAAAAATTACTGGAGGCTCAGTGTGTATTCTAAGGGAGATGCTTATATCCACTGCCACACACTGCTTCCCTCCTCCCTCCAGGATGGTATGAAAACATGGCCCCACTCACCCCAGGAAAACCAACGGGTCACGCTCTCTCCCCTGAAGTCCTGGATAGCTGTACCTGTGACATAACCTGTTTCAGCCATTCTTATGCTCTTATGTCCCTTAAAAGTCTGCTAAAAATCTCCAACGAAGCCAATTTCCAAAATTTCCCCTAGTTTGACTATTTCAGTGCTTGTCACAGTATCAGAAAGTGTTTTGTGACATCCAGCAATATCTTTTTACTGTTAATTAAAAAGATTATCCTTTTGTCCTTCCCCAAGTAGACATGGAAATTTATAACATATAACAAAACAAAAGGTAATTATCAAGTTCTTTACACAGTCTCCTATTTTAGAATTTAAAAATCTGTACAAAACAAAACTTAGATAATATCTTCTAAATATCTTTTTCTGCTGTGTACTGTCTGTGGTCTGTCTGCATCTGTGTCATTCCCAAAATTGGATATGTTACTGCAGATGAAGTTTCCCAGTACTAAGGGGAATAATTTCTTGAATTTTATACAGCATACTTCTCATAGAATCGTTCTGAAACTGTATGATAGTCTTTACTCCAATTAGCTTTGTCCTACAGAACCTTTGCCTGCCACGCGACTGCCCATAGTCAGATTGCCTCTATGCTGCATTGATGACTTTGAACTTTTTTTCCTGCAAATGGTACTTTGCACTTTTCTTCACTAAAATGCCTCATGATGATTTTTGTTTATAGCTCCAACTTGCAAAGATCACCCTAAAGTCTGATCCTCACCCCAAGGGTCTTTTGGATTTCTCCTATTTTGGGGTGACTCACAGTTTTCATGCAATTACTCTTTTTTTTCCCTTATCTAAGTTAGTGTAAGTATGGAATAAAATCATATAAGCCCCATATAAGATTCTTTTTGGATTAACTTGCTTTTAGTAAAGAACTGAGAAAAAGCCCTGCTTTTTTTCAGAAACAGTTTCTTTTCATTTGAAGTGTATTTTCCTCATTTTCTTATGAGAATATCCTATATGATCCATATGTAAAAAATACAATAAATCATTTACTATTTCCCATAGTACACCACAGCAGCCACTCTGATAAAGAAGGAAATTATATAATTATTGACATAACTACGCTGTCTGTTTGTTTCAGAGATTCTTATCTCCTAGGAGTTTACAAAATGTTTGGCTTTAAAAAAACTTAGACTCTTTCTATGTAGAGATATCAGCCTGATACCTATAACTACCTGGTTCTTCTTTCACACACCCCTCCCCCCTCCCTCCCTTTAAGAATAAATACTATGTTTGTCCTTCTTCAGTACCCTGGGACTTTCCCCGTGCTCAGTAGTTTGTCAAAGAGAATGACTAATTCTCCCCAAAGTTCCTTAAGTACTTTGGGGAGAATTTTATTTGAGCCAATGGATTTGAATGCACCTGATCTATGTACACTTTTAAAGGGTTTTTTTTCACATATTCTACCTATGCCTGTCTCCATGTTAAAAATAATTTTCTTTGGAGATTGGTCACAATTAATATCTTTTTTTTTCTTTTTGTTTTTCTTTGTGGGGAGAATAAAGTGAAACAGCATTGACTACTTCAGCTTTCCCTGCACCATCAATTACGTTTACTCTACCCTCAAACAAATAATAGCATTAAGCTGTCTTAGTCTTCCTCTTAGTTCTAATGTAGATGTGGAACTAACATTGTTGCTTTGTTTGGTCTCATGTTAGTTTTAATTTGTTTTCGTTCCTGACCTCTTTTGATTTTGTCTTTTCAGCCTGCACTCTTTTCTAATGCATTTGCCACCTCTCGCCACTTTTATGTGACTTCTTACTGATTTAAAAGCCTTTTGAGACTCTGGAGGTCATCCAAAGGGCACAGTTCCAGATAGGTGCTATGACAAATAGTGTGTGTTTATCTATATCATACACATGCACACTGACATATGTATACAGATTTATATTTTTGTACCAAATATTTATTCAAAACATATGTATCTGTTTCCAGTAGATGGACTACTTAGGTCATTGAAGTAGTGCACATTTCAAGTACTTCATCCTTAATGTTCTCTCCTATTGAAAAGCTCTGCAGGTGTTGGAGACCATTATGTAGAACAGGGATCAGCCTCTGAAGTGATATAAATGAATGTCACCCGATATGTGGGTGATAATGACAGAAAACAAAGGAAATAACCTAACATACACAAATATGCCTTTGTGATAGGATTTGATGCAATCCATTAGACTGTGATTTTTTTTTTTTAATATCTAGACACAATAAAACACTATTTAATGTTTCTTGGAATAAAAAATGACTTGCAGTCTTGCACAAAAGAATCCACTTACCCACTCACCTACCCAACCAAACAAAAATCCACTTTAACATAACTTTAAAAAGTAAAGAGGTTAGAATTGAAGTGATTAATGTTTTGACTGTAGCAATGACAACATGTGTTTCCTTTGAAGGAAAAAAATAACTTTGATTTTATTTCTTGATTTTATTTTCTTGATTTTTCCAGAAAGTCAGCTAGAAAAAAATCCTGATTGTACTAAAATACCACTGGTCAAAGAAGCTGAGGATGATGGCATTCAAATGCAATTGAATGTGCATTTGTACCAGTGATGGGGTCCAAAGTTTTTTTTGCCCACATTCTTGCTGAAAAAAAAATTTTAAATTCTTGAATTCAACACATTCAGACAATGTTTTCTGTTATGAAAATCTTTCTCATCTATTTGTCTCTTTCTTCTCTCGTGAATCATTAACTGAAGGAAGGAGGTCTTAATACAGATAGATGTGTTTTGGAATATTCTATTATTCACTGTTTATTTAATCACTACATGTTAACTTATTAAGTTCACAATTATCATGTCAAATTACCTGCTCACAGGTACATTAAAAAATCTCTGTAAATTGGATTAGCTGAAGACATTGTAATTCTGAGAAACATTAAAAAAATAACAAGAAATGCTATAAGTCACTGTTTTCTAAATATTCCTTTCAGTTCTTTTTCCTAGTGACACACATTTTATTTTATTTTTTGACAGTCATGCACATAATCAAGTTGAAAACCACTGATGGGAACCTGCCTGTTACAAACTTTCATGTATAACAAAAAATTACCTAATATATCGTAATAAATTGCTTAAAGGAGTGACAATTAATTATCTAGACTGAGCAATGGGCTAGAATTGAAATGCCTCATACCTGTGGATAATGACACAGTTAATCTGATCAGAATAGTGTCTGGAAGACAGAAGTTTGGTTTTTGACACCCAAATTAATCACTCAAAAATAACTGCCTGAAAATGCAAACAAATGTTGATATACCATTAAGAATGCAGGAACATGGCCACAGCCTGGAATAGTAATATAGCTGTAGCATAACAGATACAATATGAAATGAAGAACAAGGGAAGTGATAAATGATATCTTAATATACATTTTGTAGACTCAGCTTCCCCTAGCTTTTCATATGATGCTCTTCTACATCATGTCGGAGTTTCTTGGAAGTACTTTTTTATACAGACTCCACTAAAATTTTCATAAAATGAACCATCAGGAGTGACAAATCACTGCATACATAATATGTAGGAGACAAAATAACTTACCTGTAGTATCTACATCAACAGACCTTGTTCCAAGGGAGGGATGGAAGGAATAATATTAACCGCCCTATAACTAATGATGAAGGGATCCTTGAATTTTCAGTCAAGAATCCTCAGCTTCAAACTGCTGTCTGCTAACATTTGAAATTGAGTATGAGGTTTGACATGTATCTATAGACCTACTTTCTACAACTGGAAGGAAACAGCCACTTCTTCGGGACAGACTACGTCTGAAATAAAGTTGTTTATGTATGTATTTTTCTTGAATGGCTAGGACATGTATTGCACTTTCTCTCTTTATTTCTTACTCTGCAGTAACAATACAAAGAGATGTATTGTTCAGATCAAGCTCGGATGCTTGATTGCTGTGGATGTCATACTGTACGCCAATTGGTGTGAGACTGTGTAAGGAAAAGGCATAACTTATACTATGAAAAATGAGGCAAAGGCATGGGAGATGCAAAAGTTCTTGGGTAATAAGCTAAAAAGTAAACGAGTACTACCTTTGCTCAGGTTATTGTACGAGAGGACATTTAAAGACAGTCAATTTCATGTAAATAGTGGTGTAATATGGGTACGTAAAACAGAGGTGGAGGGCCCGCAAAATGGGAACTAGACTCTTGTAAGCTACAGACACCCCCAGCCTTGCAGCAGGAAACCTGGCCAAGAACCAAGACCCTATTCATTCCACCTGTCATGGATATAGATTTGTGACTGTGGTTTTTTTTAGTTTGGAAATAAATCAATATAATCTCTATGAGTGAAATGGTTTGGGGCCTTATGTACTGTATTACTATTACTGTTCCGTTTGTAACTTCTGGTGTAAATATGTGCCTGAGGAAAGACTCTTGGCTTGCTTGGGAACTCAGACAACCCATCCTAAAAAGTGACAGGACCCTGACAACCTACATTTGACAGCTGTAGTGCAATGTAAATTATTATCTGGGGGTACTGAGGAAAAACCCATTCTGACAGAACCTAAGGAGTGATAGTGATTACCAGGTAAAATGGAATTTGCACAAAATGATGGTTGTGTCTCTCTGACTTCAGTTTGTCTTTTCACACAGCAGGGGCAAGGCCCTTTAAGAGCATCAAAATGTACAAGAAGAAATGGAAGGGACACACAGCACTAAAGGTGAGGGGAAGCCTGGGAGTGAGTAACATGAGATTTTGATACCCCAACTGCCATATTAATCTTCGGAAAATCAAATGAATATTTGAAAAAGTAATAGGACAACATTTCAATCTTAAAAGCCATAGCCTACAGCCAAAAGCAGTAGGTTTGATAATATTCTCTTTACATGAAGCTGCAAAACTAGATTATCAGTTGTAGAAGAACTGGATTTGTCATTATTTTGACACTTTGGTTTCAACTCTCAGGAGTTCAAGACAATGTGAACTGAATCAAGTTAGTCAAAATATATGAAATATTTCACTGAAAGTCTGGAATATTGAAGCATTGTTGCTGTTCTGAGAACCTAGTGTATTATTTTTAATGTGTTACTGTTTGATTTGATACTTGCTTCTTTCTGTCACAAATTTAAATAAAATGAATATAAGCATGTCTGTTTTACCATAGTTTAAATACTTCTTCTATCCTAGAAAGTGATTGAGGATGACCTAAACTCCTCTCCCTCCCCTCTCTCTCCCCTCTTTCTCTCCCCTCTTCCTTTCCTCTGCCTCGCCTCTCCTCTCCCTTCCCCTCCCCTCTTCCTCAATGTGGGAAACACTGAAGGTGGTAGCAGAAGTGTCTAGGTCCTGAGCAGTTCTGTGAGTAAGTCTTTACCTGTTTCAGCTGGCAGTGATTTAGTGACATCTGTTACACTAAGCCAGCAGGAACTGTGGGAAAGTCTTCTGCAATTCAATATCAATTTAAACAAGTCTCGAATTAATTTTTTTTGGTTGTTTTTTTAAGCATGATCTACCTCTAATACTGGCTGATAAGAACCAATTTTCATGTACTTAGACAGATTCTGTAAAACGGTAAAATAATGTTGACATGATTACAAAATGACATTTTAAAAGACAGGAACATGAGACAAAAGAAAACCTTACATTTCTTAATTTAATGTGCTGGATGTAATATCATGATTCTAAAGTCTTATTTGAAAACATGGAAGCAGTTGCATATTACTTTTCCAAAAAAGTAATTTGAGCCAACCTATTCAAACCTTTTTCTCAGTTATATGTTTTGTTAACATTCCAACTAATTGCATGAAGAAATTGTCTAATGCTGTTGCAGAATACATGTTGATATTGAATAATTATAAGTTGTCTTATTGAAATCTGCCTGAACAAGTTAAAGCAACCTTAGAATAGTCATGCAATTTGTGATGAATAAGAAGATCATATAACATTAAAAAGTTAAATTCCAAATCCACGACATGAAAGATCACACGAAACACCCTAGACATCTTGGTGAAAAAAAGCAACAAACAAGCAATTTATTATGACACTTCGGAAAGTCAAAAATAAGATCTGACTTATGCTGACTATGAATATGAGGAAGCTTGCTGTTAAACCTAACTTCTTATTAGCAAATTATTGCCATTATGCATCACTTCACAAGTTTAAAAAAAATTATGACTGAAGTATAAATTTATGATGGCAGCATTTGGTTTCAAAACTTATTCAGGCTTATTAATAAGACCTCAATTCTCATAGAAATACAATGCCTGGTAGTAATGTCAATATTAGTAGCTACATGTGATTATAACCTACTACACTGATTAATTCAACGTTCATGTATATCAGAGCAGAATCAGATCCAGACAGTGAATTTTTAATTTATTTTAGCAATGGAGCCACATGTCACATGGACCTATGACTGAAGAAATATCAAAAGCTCATTTAAAATATCCTAAGATCCATGATTCTCTTTTGCACAGAAAAGCTTTTGGGGTCTTGGCTAAAACTATGTAGTTCAGATATCCAGTAATTATTTCTAGATACCACAGTTATTTCTGCCAGCTGGGCAAATAATTTCCTGTCAATATTCACTTTTAAATGAATCCATTCACTTGTACTCACTGCTTTATCTCTACCTCTTTGTGAATATTCCAGCAAATGAGTTGTTGGAAGGAAGATGTGCCAATGAGAATAATTTTCCATAGCAATCACAGAATATTCAAATAAAATTAATAATGAATTCAGCAACTTAAATATTTATACTTTCAATTCTGGGCTTCTCTGGCTCTGGAAATTCTTTGTGTTTCAGAGAATTCCTAGTGTGTCCCAATTGCTTCGGTTGCTTTGGTCTTTTACTCACTGGTGTAAGAAGATTTATTTCCGTGGATTTGTATCCATGGAAATTAGAACATAAGTGTGATTTTATCTTTAAAAAACACTCACAATAAATATTTTGTGAGCATGCTATTCACCAGTGTCTGCAGAAAATAATATTTGAATAATTACTATATTTAAGAAAAATGACTGTGAATAATTAATACAGAAGAAGGAAGATAAATTATTCCATATGACTATTACATATAGTTAATCCCAGACTCAGAGGTGTCTGCTTGATTAGAAAAAATATCTAAGTCAGCATGATAGTAATTGTTGGTCAATAAGAACCATTTAAAGAGATTCACAGTAGGTGTGATCTGTGTGGCTGTATTTGCATCCATATATTTTAATGTGTTTCTTATTATCTCAACACTTCTAAATTAAATAATACATCTTTTACCATTACCTTAGGTTCTGCTTTTTTAGTGTCTCTTTTTAGAACAGAGTTTTTGTTTGTTTACAGTATTACTAATAATAATACGCTAACAATTGTTAGATTGAGTTTAAGAAAGATGCTAATCACTTGTTAAGGTCACCTTTTTGAAAAATCACTTGTGGTGATTACAAGATTAAAGAAAAAATTAAGCAAGGAATATGCAAATTAAATTTACATTAATTACATTTCTCTGCATGACAAGGACTAATTACATTATTTTAAAATGAGAGTTACTCCTGAACTGGTGTTTCACAGCTGACTTTAATTGTCATGATAATTTCATAATGGATCTTAATAATATTATATTTACAATATGAGCATGTCTTTCAAGTATGAGTGCAAAAATAATTTGCTCTTAGTTTCAAGACTATGTTACTTTTTTTTCATCAAAATACAACAGAAAACAAAACAGAAAACAAAAAGCTCTCTTTTTTCTCAAAACACAAGTCAATAGCTAAATCAAATCATGTAGTGACACTTTTATTTCAGTAAGAAACATTTCATAAACCAGAAGCACTTTTTATATAAGAGTCTTTCAAATGTTATATGCTGTCTCTGTAAGAATCTTGCACATTTTTCTCTCTCACACTTGCAATAAGGATGCTTGTACAAAACCCTCCCTCAAGATAATGTAAAATTTTTTTCTTTTGTTTATTCTGATATGTATAATGGCATAGCCAAAATCAGAAAAATAACCCATGGCACCAGACTTATTTATAAAACTAGCTTTAAAAATACTAAGAGACTAGCAAAAGAAGTCCTGCAACAGAAATTTGCCAATCAGAAATAAACTCTTAATTTAAATGCAGCCTTCATTATTCAGGAGTATTGTACAACTCTCCCAACTGCAGAACAGCAAGCCCAGTTTCAAAGCCAATGGACATAAGAGTTTTGTGTATTCCCTAAAAACGAAACAGTATTGTTTGAGTAGAAAAACAGACTAAAGTGCATGCATTGGAAGCCAAATAAGCTTTGTGGAAAGTAAACTTTCTGCATGTCTTCCTCATTTAAAATGAGACGCTCACACATGGAGAGCTATCAGTGACTGTACTCTAAGTTTTTACCTTACATTTTAACACAAACTCTGGTATTTGAAGACTTTTGCAAGAGAGAAGTTGTTGGTTTGTCTTTTGGTGATATTTACACATGAAAGCACTGGTCAGTATTGGAAATCCAGTCTTATAATTCAGATAGGTAAGTATGATTCTTCTTTAGAAAGTTAACCTTTAAAATATTTAGATAACACAAAAGGATTTATCACAAATTAAAAAAAAAACATTAAAATAATTTCCCTCTTAATCAATACATAAACACATATAAATATGTATATATATCAATTGTTCAGGTGAGCCAAATCTTCATATACACTTTAATGGTCAAGTTGCTCTTTACACTGTTTTTTTTTCCCTTTAGCATTGTATTCTGACTTTTGCAGAATAAATGTGATTGACAGACATGCTAAATGTTGTCAAACTGATGGATTGGGGTTAAAGGGGTCCACAAACTCTCTCTGTTCTGATTAACTTGATATTTAGGAATATTCTATCTTTAGAAATGTCTATCAGTGACAGTGCCAAAGGAAGAAAACCTCATATGGTTAAGGTTTCATTATGGTATCAGTATAGGAGGACTTCTTTTTTTTGTTTCTTGAATTTACATCTAACAGTTTTGCTTTCAGTCTTTGGGCTGAAGGAAGATCTCTTTGAAGAGATCATCTCTTATCATATATTATCATGTTATCATATCAAAATTATATTCATATTCCCTTTTCATATATATGTCTTGTTGAAACAAAATGACAACTTGCCATAATAAAAGAAAGCTGTTCACCATAACTGATGAATGTACACTGAACACTTGAAATTACCTCCTCTGCAAGCATATGAAAGTTCCTCAACCATTTATGTTTGCTCTAAAGCAGCCCACTTATCTATGAAAGAAGTCACCGGAGGCAAAAGGAAGACAGTTCTGTATTCCCATAACCTGACCAGTTTACATACTCATCAAATCACTGATACACTTTGAGTCTTCCACTCTTGTGTGGGCAAAGAGAACATGAAAATTATCACTGTAGGCACACAGACAGAAGTAATAAATCCTAGATTCTACTTCTAAGAAGGCTTGTTCCCTAAAAGCACTAGTTCATCACTTCAGGATCATTCCCAGTTTATCTATTTAAGCAATTTTCACAGTAGTCAGGTGATACAGATGCCAAAAGTCAGGCAGCAGCAAGAACAAGGTTGCTCCATTGACGGGGACAAGCCACAAACTAAGGCTGACCCCAGCGTAGGTGGTGCCTTCATCAAAAGGCTCCCACAGGCTCTGAACCCTGTGGCAGTGATAGAGTCCATTAACAGCCAAAGCCACAGCAATGCATGAACCATGTCCAGGGCTCATCCAGGGACTCCACAGAGGAGCAGAAAGGAGATAATGCCTGAGATAGGACTAGAGAAAAGGCTACAATATCTGAAGTCCAAGAAAGATATAACACTGGAGAGAGGCCTCCTGCTGACATTTAAAAAGGGTTCCTGAATGGTTGACTGGGGACATGATCCATCCAGGAAATTCCCAGTTGTGGCTTGGGAGTGACTGTGACTGGGTTCATTTCAAAGGCAACCTGGATGTAGGACACCCTTTTTCAGAGGATAATTCACTTGTATGGCTGTGGCCAGAGAGTCCCCTAATCTTCCAGGCCATACAAAGGGCTGCAGCAACATTAAGGTTTGGTATAGCTAAAGGCTAGGAGAAAAATGGTTTTTTTGTTCCTGTACGGAATCAGAAACAGATTAGTCATTAGCAGTGACTCAGGAAAGAGTCTTGTGTTTGGGGATGAACATTGAAGGTGTGCAACTGAACCTGAAATGCCAGACAAACCAGATCTAAAATTTGGCCTTTCAGTCTTTTGATAGAATTTATTTACTTGTCTGTTTTTAGGCAACTAAAAATCCCCAGATTCCCTTTTCTTATTAAATAGAGAGAAAGAAACACCTACAAATGTGATCCATTTAACTTCTGAGATATTTTTCTAATTTTGACGAATCACTCTCTAGAAGTATCTAATTTTGTCAATTGGTGAAAATAGGATGTGGAAGTAATTAGTTTAGGCGTCCATACCTGTGTTTTGGACCCCTGAAATCAAGCACAAATCTACAAATCTTACTCCTTACATACCAGCCTTTCATGAAACAATGTCCTGTGGCCCAAGAGCACAAAAACACAAACTGTGTTTTCAAAAGCACTACTGAGAGCTAGAACTTGTGTTGCAATCATTCCACCTTTCTGGCTACCAAAACTTCAAGTTCTATTTCTTATAGCAAGTGTGTTAAGGAATGCCTACATAAGGAAGATAAATGTATAAATTATTTATTCATAATTCCCTTTATTGATAGAAAAAATAGAGACTTATAGATCCAAGTAAAAAAGAAAAAAAGAATACCCAATATACCTCTGAAACATAATTATTGATCGGAGAACTATTCAGAGTTTTATTAGATCTTAGGGTCTCTTAAAGCCTCTTTTCCTCTGCTGATCTATTTGGCTTGCTCTCCTTAAAACTGCAATCAATCAGCTCAATTTATGTTTTTCAAACCTGGAATTGAAGAGGTTCTCTTGAGCACAGACAGAAGACCTTTAACAACAGTTTCTACCATGGTTTTCTTTTCCCCTTTTTATTTTGAGGAATTTGGGTTGTCCTTGAAGTTTGACAGTGTTAAATTTCCTATTCTTTTTCATCATATCCACCAAAGAAATGTTTTCCTATGATAATGAGTTTTGATCATTCTAGTACAGCCAAAGCTGTGTAATGCCTGCCACGGCCTCTATTAATGGATTGATGATCCATTACACACTAATGATAACATCAACTAAATTAAGCAGGAATCACGTTTAACATGAACGTGTTACACTAAATACTGCATTTATAAGCAATGTGTTCAAGATGACACAATGGTCAAAAATTGCATGTCGCTATATACTTTTTTATTTGGGGGGCAGTACAGTATTTTATCATCATTGCTTATATGAACATGCTTCTGATCCTTTTAGCAATGTTTAGCTATTTTAATGACTGCTTTGTCTCCTTCCTATCACTTTTTTTGTGTATTCAAAAGATAAATTTTTGAAACTTGACACCTTAGTAAATGCCTAATAAGACAATCTGGTGTATCTGATGTGCCAAACTGTACTGAGTAATAAAAAGACCTGCATCATTCATATTTTCATAGAAGGATATGTTTCCTGTAAAATTTTCTGGGTTTTTGTTTTTTAATCTTTTGTATAACTGAAATATTCTGTCTTACACCTTCTTAGAAATATATTTTTACTTTTATGTTTCTTTAGGAACTTATTTCAAAATTGTTTCCTAAAGTCCAATTAAACTTTCTTTTTTCTCAATGCATTTAAGAGTTACATATTGTACTAGGCTTATTCTGATTCCATGCATCTCCTGGGTCTAGTTCAAATTTCTCTTTGATCTGACAGGTCTTTAAACCTTCCAACAGTGTAATAATGTCCAAGGCAGACATAAGACCTTTGCATTGCTTTTACAGCCTAAGGAGTCAGCTTGAATTTTCTTTTGGCCATAGTACACAAAATAAGCCCAGGCATCTCTCCACCTGCTATGTAAATATGTCCCTAAGACTACAATTGGCAGCGTTCAGCATAATATTTAAGAGCCTTAGAACTGGTAATGGGTTTACTATTAAATCCAAGTAGAAACAAAAATTAAATGTGAGTTTTCTAGGGAACTGCATTAGCTGCTCAGGGACTATGGCCAATTATGTATAAAAGTTCTAGAAACTATAAGAAAAATCTGAGAAAATTATTTTATAACATCCTAAAATCAAAATTGATATAATCAGATTACCAACTGAACTAAATGTCATAACATATTCCCATAAGACATCCCAGCTCCAGAGAAAAAGGAACTCTGAAACTGTTAATAACCTCACAAAGCTCTAGAAGCCTTTGTAGCCCCATAATCCAGTAAATATGGCCTTACAACTGCTAGTAACAGGCCACAGTATTTGTACGAACAGCGGAAGCCTGAGGACCTATCAGGCTTTCTCTGCACTTCCTTGATCTTCTTGGAGAATGACCAGATGGTCATTAGATATTTAGTTTAGATTTAGATCACCTTTGCCCAATGGTGTGGGATGATGCCTACCGTTACCATGGCGTTGATGTATTTATGTAAATGGCTTGTTGCAGTTTAACCCCTGTAGGCAGCTCAGCCCCACACAGCCACTTGCTCACTCCCCCCCCCAGGGTGGGGTGGGGGAGAGAATCAGAAGGGTTAAAGTGAGAAAACTCATGGGTTGAGATAAAGACAGGTTTGCAAGCAGAGCAAAACAAGGAATTCATTCACCACTTCCCACGGGCAGGCATCTCCAGGAAAGCCGGGCTCCATCATGTGTAACAGTTACTTGGGAAGACAAATGCTATCACTCCAAATACCCCTGCTTCTTCCTTCTTCCCCACAGCTTTTATTGCTGAGCTTGATGTCATATGGTCTGGTGTATCTCTTTGGCCAGTTGGGGTCATCTGTCCCAGCTGTGTCACTTCCCAGCTTCTTGCCCACCCGCAGCCTACTCGCCGGTGGGTGGGGTGAGAAGCAAAAAAGGCCTTGATGATGTGTGAGCTCTACTCAGCAACAGCTAAAACTTCTCTCCGTTATCAACATGGTTTTGATCACAAATCCAAAGCACAGCCCCATACAGGCTGCTATGAAGAAAATTAACTCTATCCCAGCTGAAACCAGTACATAGCTACTATCAACTAGAAGTTATTGCGTGCAGCAGAAAGAGCTATCTATGACACTAGAAAAGGATTGTAGCATAGAGGAGTGGACCCATGGAGTAACAACAGGGGCCTTCAAAATGCAGGCCCAGGACCTCAATTATAGACACTAATCACAAATGGTCAACAGCCTGTCACTTAGCTGGTAAAATCATCTTTAGATGAGAACAAAGAATAAATATCCAACTTACAATAATTAATAATTACATAATATAATTGAGGACAAGTGAAGAAGAATCAAGTAAGCTAATGGTTTTGGCACGTGTATAATAATAGTCACATGTAGACCCAAAAAGCAAGGAGGGATCCAAATCTACCATCACCACTATATTCTTTTTGGGCTTGTGACACTGGTGTCTGGCTTTATCAACACACTGGAAGGGTGAGAATAAAATAAATTATAATAATTAACTGTATTATTAATGTGAATTAGCTGTAATAAGTGTACAATATGGACTATCTGTATTAGCATCAGTTCAGTTGGACTAATAATAATTTTTATTAGATTATCAATAATTTCTTCATTTTTCTTATGCATCTTTTCAATCTGTGAACTATAAGAGTTGTAGTACAACACACTGAAGTAGTATGTTTCAGGAAACAAAAACCACAACCCTGTGTAAAAAAAAAAAAAAAAAAAGAAAGGAACATAAATTATGTACTACACAAAAAGAGGAAAAAGAAAACACAGAAGTATAGGAATAAATCTGCTTTCAAAGGAATAATTGTGGTATTTCTACTTAGGACTGTAGGAGGTGGGTCAGATGTGTTTAATAGAATTTACTAAATTTCTCTGTCACCAAAAGAGAACAACTATTACATATATAGACACAGACGCACAGAGACACACAGACACATATATGTGAAAGACTCAGGTATGAAAAAAACCCTACAATTAAATAGATTAAAAACAATTAAGGGAAGCTATGTTACTTCTTTGACTGAATATTTAATTAGAACTTCTAATATGATGATCCTTTGCATTTTTCAAATAATAAATATAGGAGTATGAATTTTAAAGAAAAAACATTAGAGAAGTCCTATTTTGTCAGGAAATCTAAATATATAGGTAATATTATCTTACTAAGCATTTACTTAGCTCCCATGGACCTCAGTGATAGTGTTTGTGCCTAAAATTTGGCTGAATGAATTAGCATTATATGTGGCTTCATCAGAAAAATTCTGACCATATATAAATAGAATAAATGCTGAAATAAATTGTAACCTTTGAGAAGAAAGAAATGAGTGTCATTTAGTTAGCACAATGAAAATGTCTGCTTAATGCGTCAGTCAAAAAGAAGAAAGACAATACCAGGATTTATAAGGAAATTAATAGAAAGCAATGCTGACAATATTATACTGCCATTATGGAAATGAAAAGGCATATTTTCCTTTGGCAGCTTCGCAGGCAGCATGTGTGACAACAGCATATCTTTGCTAGCCCTAACGAATATTGGATGAACATCATAAGAATACTACAGCAAAATAAGTATATATTATGTCTCATATATATGTTAGTATAGGCACTTCCTTGTTTACATTACGAACTCTGGTATTGCTGTTCTGAAAACCGAGCTAAAACTATTTTTAGTTAGTCATTTTTACTTCTGTAATTTCTCAAGTCTGTAACACAGCAAACCCAATCTCTAGCTGTCAACGGTGTAAAAATTAAAGCATACAACAGTTTTTTACATTCAAAAACTTCTTAAAATCGGTAAATGATGTAATACGGTTAGTCACAGACTTCCTTCTATGGTGTCTCTGCATGCTGTTACGGTTCAGCAGCCAAATCTGAGTACGACAGGCCTGAGAACCTGTGGCATGGTCTACCCCGGTGTGACCTTCCCTGTCCCACTGGGCTGCCATCTGCCAAAGCAGCTCACCTGGAAGAGCAGCAGTGTCGGGGGCACTCTGCCTGGTAAAACCAACAGGAGAGGAATACATTCTCATCTGCCTTACTGAATTTCTCATTTTCACTGATGTCTGAGTGAAAGACAACTCTTTCTCAAAAGATTAATATCATATGAATTTTCCATTTGTCCAGGCTTAACACAATTGAACTTGAATTTACATAATTTATTAAAGAAAAATCTTTCCATAGTTCTCAGTCTTTAACTCCAAGCAAATTATTTTAAGGGATTTGTTTCTTGGTCCATACTCTAAGTTGTTCCTGCCCTGCATTTGTATCGGACTCAGATTCTACAGAGATTTTTATGGTGTTTGTTTTCTTAAGCACCAAGGAATAGTCTTATTTTGTTGTCAAGGACAGAGAACTAAATGCAAGAGTAATAAAAGGAAAAGAACCTTCACAACCTTCTATCCAGAAAACACAGCAGTTTTAATTTAAAATGTTTTCTAATGTCTTAACATAAAAATGTTATCCATTTTCTTAATCAGACATTATGACATTAAACACTATCAAAACCAGCAACAACTCCTCCCACCAACAAGTTTTGTGAAAATACTTCTGTTACCCAATTTATCTTCTTTCGGTTCCAAATGTTCATGGAAAAAAATCCATGAAACTTCTAGGTCTTTTGAAGGTATACAATAAAAAAAACTTTTAAGGTAAGACAAGATGAAAGTTGTCAAACCTGATAAGAAAAGCAGCAGCCAAATGAGGGTTGTTTTCTCATCATTCATAATACTCAGTGCTTTTTACTAATAGTTCCCTCTTTATATGTGGCAAAGAAAGTATCTTTAGAAGAAAACTAACAGCTGTCAGAGCATGTAATACTGGAATAGCCTTTCAAGCAAAAAGCTTAAGTGAGGAAACTAGCTGATTTTTAAGTGGATTGTGGCAAAGTGATGCAGGGAATTAAAATGATATAACTTCACATAAGAGCAACAGACTGGCTGGCCCAGGGGATCCTGTCCAGTTTTGTGTTCCTTGTACCATTTTTGGACAAGTGTACATATCAACTGTAATTTTTAAAAATGCTGAAAATTTAATCTTTTATGAGTGGTTTACTTGTGTTTTCTGTAGTGTGTGTGAAAAGCTTAGAGCCAGCCTGAGATTTCTGGTGCTCAAACAGATGAGTGTTGAAGAAAAGTCTCATCACTTATTGAAAATCAGGACTTTTAAAAACATTTTAGGTTGTATCTTTCCTCAAAATAATTTATAAATCACTGAGGTGTTGTTTGGAACTCACCTTTAATATGTGGATACAATCTTGTATTCAAAGATGCTGTACAAACGTACATTAAGGTTTGGAGCATGAAACCCAACAATTTTTAATGGGTTCGGCATTCATCTGGAATTTGGTAAAAGTTTCTATAAGATTTGCAAGACACTAATGTCTTGGTATAGAACTTAACATTGATGGGCAGGTTGTAAATGCCTCTCTCTTTCTTCTGCTTTGAAATGAACTGGCATGGAGAACTGAGTTTTTTCTGGTGGTCTTTTCAAAAAAAAAGCTGGTTTTTTTTGAAAAACAAAGCTGTTTCCCTTGCAGTGGGAACAACTGAACTGAAACAAGCTCTTAGAAATATTCAGGGTCAAGTCCCTCTTACTTTCCATCGGTTAGGGCAGAAATAGAATTAAATTGTTTTTTGCCACAAAAATATACAAGCCAAAGGCCAATATTCTGAGATGAGAATTACCAGTCACAGCTGTTGAAATATTTTATTGCTTGTTTACTAAATAAATACTAGGGGGGGAAATCCTTTCTAAATACATACTACTAAATAATTCAGAATGCCTTCATCTTCGCCAGACTGGAAAGAAGAAAAGGTAATTCTTCCACAGCCATGTGGTTATGGCAATCTGCTGATAAGTGGCATGTTTTGATTCCCATCCCTTCTCCACAAAATATTTAATTATTTTAATCAGAAGCCAACAACTATGATAGGAAAGGAAGCCATCTCTACATACCTTGAAGCATAGGAAATTGTCTTGGGAAGTGAGATAGTTATTCCCTAACAGCATAAGGGTTTTGACCTTCAGCCTTTTACATGCTGTCTAAATGTGGTTTATGCTGTAACCTGTGTGGTGCAGATGCAGTATCTCTTCTCATTTTCTCAGTTTTCCTTGATTGCAGAGGGGAAAAAAAAAAAACGAAGAAGAAAAAAAAGGGGGGGGTAAAGAAGGGGAAAAATAAGCTACTTACTACAGAATTTTAATTTTTGTTGCTAAAATATTTTCTGAATTTCATTCACATTGGCAAATTATTTTGAAATTAATAAAATTAGAATTTCAGTGAATACACTACTAAGTATAAGCTAGACTATTTAACAAAAATTGCTGCTTCCCATGATTAGAACTGTAATGCTTCTGCATTTAAACCTGTGAGGAGCTGAGCTCCACTGACAGGAACAACAAAAATACGAACTAAATATTATAAGTCTGTGGGAATTTTGCCTAAGTAGTTTTGAATCGCTTAGTACAAAGTTACAAATGCACAATAGCCATAATACTCTTCAAATATGTACTCCTAAAAGAGTAACAATAGTATTATCTTGCTATATAATATTTTTTTCCTAACGTATTTTGAGATTATAAAATAATAAGGAATAATTTTCATTACCAGCTAAGGTAATTACCATTACCTTCACTATCAGCAACATCAGAACAATGGACTCTCTGTTCTTGTTGCAAACCTGAACAGAGTCAATAATTTCTGGCTGTCAGAATCAAATAACAGTTATTGTATTTTAATTAGGAGGTAACATAAGTTAAATGTATCAATAAACCAATAGAGTAGGGAGTACGCCTGGGAACGAAATTATATCAATATATTTGGAATAGCGTCATTTTCTGTGAATGCAATTTTTCCTCAATGTTAAACTGTGTTAAGAACATCACTGAAGACCATCTTTTCTTCTTTTTTTAACAATATCAGATCAGTTATACTTTTCACATATTATGGGTATATGGGTTATAGATCTTCCAGGGAGTATGTCTGGCATATGGCTTGGCATCTGGCTATTGTTTGTATTCCCTCATCTCTTCTCTATAAATTCTTGAAGTTTTTTTGGAATGAAATCTTTCATTTATCTGTGAGCCAATGACTTCCACCCTAGGGATAAAGGCTAGCTCTTCATTGCCAGAATAACCAAGAATGTTTGGCATAGTTTTTATACAACATATGTGTCTTATTTTATTTTAAAAATCTCCTTTGCTTTAAAGGCATTTACGAACAGTTCATCTACCTTTAATGTATTCTGCAAAAGCTTCAAATTATCTTGCTTGAATTCTAAAGAGAGTTAACTTTAGCCTTCTAATATATTGTTTCTCGACCAACTGTTAGCTCTGCATCTGTGTCAATTTCTCGTTTGACTTTATAATTTCCAGGGGTATGAGTAACCAAGCACTGAATTTGTACTGTAACTTGAAGGTAACACCTTGAGAAGCTGCAGTTCTTTTTCCTGTAAAGTTTTTTTACTTGTAACTATACACACACCTAAGACGCTATAGTGTTTTCTGTTTCACTTCAGAATTCTGAATCGTAAATCGGTAAAAACACAAACTTTAGCCCCTTTTTTTGCGAGAGGTTTGTGTTGGGTGAAGTTGTAGGTGTAAATACTCAAAGATGTAGCATGTTTCTTGGTACTCCCTCAGACTCTGTTATGGTCTTGATTTGCAGAAAACTTGATTCACTGTTTTTTGACAGAGGAAAATAATATAGCATATCAGCTATTCTGGGTTAGAGTGGTTTGTTGTAATCAGGTGATGGGGGTGGTATAACATGAGCAGGTAATTACTACAAAGCTGGCCAGATATGTATCTTTTCTGTTTCAGCTGGTGTCCATGGTATCAAAATGGAGTATGTGATAGTGTCATATTACTGTAGGTTGTCTTATTTTCCATCTTTCTCTCCTTCTTCTTCCATGTCCCCATCCTAAGATGCCTTAGTTTTCCCAGTTACATACCTCATTAACCATTTTTTCATAACCAATCATCATGGCAATCCTATCACTCTTGATATGATATTTAATTTTCTAATACATGATATTACATTTCCTTGTGGACATACAGGAGTCTCAGGCTGGACTGATAGCTGACATCTGTTAAGGATGTAACAAAATGGTGGAGAAGGTCTCATCCTATTACTGCAGATACTATATGTTTAGTTGGTCATATTTGTGCTTGGTGAACCTCCAAAATTTGAAGCTATGTTTTCAATTATAGTTTCACTTTGGTCAGGACTGTTTGGACAGTGTGTTCCCTCATTCCTCTTACTATATCATCCAGATACGTGTGTTTCATAACTGAAACAATGCTGGTTTACTTTATACCATCTTATGTCATCTCAATCCTGAAACGACTGACTGACTTTACTGGACATTACAGGTGAAGTACAGTTGCTTTACAGATACAATGAGATACAGATACAATGAGATACAAATTTAAGGCATCTAAACCTGAGAACATGACTGAATTGACTAGATATCAGTATCTAGTGCCACTTGAGAATTTTCAGGGCATCATATCTGCCTCTATCAACCACTGCAGAAGAGTACAGGTTTTTTGTAGGTCTTTTGTCATATCTGCCTGCCATAGATGTCTCAGATAACTGAAGATATATTAGATAATGTTAATTACCTTTAAGTAGGCAACTTAATTGTATTGTAGGTGTGAACTTATGAGGTAGTGTCTAAATTACCATTGTGACCAGTGGAGATTTAGAACTTTTCTTGATTTCATGAATGTAGGCCTCCAGAGATATCTGCATGGAGTTGGCAGATAGGAAATAGAGCTAAGAGGAGTCTTGTGGTTTTCTGATATGGCAGCTAAAGGTGGGGAAGAAGATATCTCTAGACATCTATCTTAGGCAATCAAATTGCTTCCTTAGTCAATGCAATCAAATTACTTCCTTAGTCAATGCAATCAAATTACTTCCTTAGTCAATGCAATCAATTTGGCTGAAAAGATTTGCCTCATCCTAAAGAAAACATCTGGTGACCAGTCAACTAAGCATCTCTCTATGCTTCACTAACAGTACTGAGTGTATCTCCACTGACTATTATGGGAGCCCCTAGACTCACTTAACCCTAGACACTCAAATGTAGATGTGAAAGTTTAGGTGTCAGAATCTTAAACTAAATCCCGCCACACATCACTTTCTTAGATTCTGGAAACCAGATTTTTAAACTGTATGAGCAATATTTTTAGATTTCAGAATCTGTTGTGGATTTGAACAACTGTGAGTTTAATGCTATGTGACAGAAAATGTACTTTATCTGGTGTGTTTTAAGACAGAATTAATATGGAGTTAAGACTGGATTACCTGTATAGAGAGAGGTGCAAAAACGTACTGAACTTTTTGTTATAACAGTATCTAACTCATGTTCCTTGTGATACAGTGAATGAAACCAGAACAAAACAAAACATCTAACACATTTTTGTCTTTTTGTGACTAGAAATTTGTCTAGGAATAAGCTTAAACTATTTACCCTGATACAACAAAATTAATACTTTCCCTCTTTATATAGGAAACTTATGCTACATTATACACTATTGGGCTACTAACTTCTTCAACATCTCCCTAGTTTTATGCATATGAGTGATTTTAGTAACTCCAACTGACTGAATTTATGTGGAAAATGAAGCATGAGGCATGGGTTTCAACTAATTTTTTCCATGCCAATATCTGTAGCTGCCCGAGAAGGTCCCCAAATCAGTAAACTGGCAATGACTTCCATTCCTCTCACAACAGCTGACTTGCAGTAATTACATACATTTGAGCTATTCATCCTTTAGAGTCTCTGAAGAAGTATAAAAATGTACAGGCAATTCATCTGGTGAATTTTAAATTGCAGTTTTATAATGAGATATTTTGTACCTGGTAAGCATTCGTACCTCTCTGCTACTTCTAAAGGAAACCTTCAGTTTCTGTTCAGACTAAGGTACTGGTATTAACTCATGTATATCCACATATACACATGTGTTCCAGTGGATTCCACCTACTCAGTCCTACTCAGTAAAGGCTATTTAATAATTCTGAAGCGGCAACTTCAGTTTCTGTTATTGCATAGTTACCTGTTAAATAATGCAACAATGTCATTCCTGTTTGATAGTATCCTAAAATAAAAGTCGACATCTCTATGATAACTAAAATATTTCATATCTCTATGACAACTAAAATATTGCATGCAAGTATCTACACATCCAAATGTTGGTTTCACATAAATACACTTTAAATTATTTTGATATAATTTACCTTGATGCTGTGTGCTCTTTCATACCAGTGTTTGAGCATACAAACTTATCTCCAAGGAAAACCAGCAAACACCTGGTTTCCTTCTTTCAGTGGAATACAGATAGACTCTGCAGATCACAGCTTGGAAGAGCCAAATACAAAATGTGTTTATAAATGGTGAGAGATCCAGAATGAGAATGTCACTACAGATTGCAAACTCCAAAACAGTAAAACAGAACTGAAATAAGTAACAGGTGATTTTATCAAGCTCTCAGTATAAAAATAGGACAATGCATAACTAAAATATTTTTTTCATGCTTCATGTTACTATTAAGACATGCTCTGAAAGCAAGGGTTTGTTAATTTCTAGTCCTTAATATGGTAAAGGGTGGTCTCATGGATGACCTTGAAAGATGGAATATATATATGGTTTCTTAGGAGTACAGTTACCATACATTGAATGTATAGAATAAAACATAAGGAGAATTGAGAATTATAGAAAATGTGTTATCTTTAAATGTGCAAACATTAATCCCTCTCCACTATTCATGTAATATAATTATGAGAGGAAACTAATAAAATCTACATGTACAAAAACCCCCTCACGTTCTCATTGTCTACAAGTCATTACAGTAGATCATGTAGAGATGCCATATTGCTAATCAAATTACTTCTGTAAATGAAAACAACCAGTCAGTTGGTACCTGAGACCCTTCCTCTTGGAAAACAAATTCAGCAGCATCTGAATATAGCATAACAGAAAAATCATTGAATGAGACCTGTGGGGCATAAGTCTACTCGAGGCCTAATGGGATTATCACTTCTTAGGTTGCTGGAGGAAATAAGGTTGCAGAATACCCTAAGGCACCTCATGATTTAGTCTTAGAGACACCAATTTATCCACATTGTAGGGCAGTGAACCAGAAAATATCTTAGAGCATCATTCTGATGCAAATTGCAGGGTATTTTGTGCTTGGAATTGACAACATTTCAACATAAAGGGTATTCTTAGAGCAACATAATATGGCATTTTAAAATGATTGATTATATTCTTTATCTACCTCTGGTTTTCCCCAACAGACATAACAAAGTTTATGCTGGTATATCATTTCAAAGCATGTGACCAATTGTAACAGACAAAGCAGCTGGAAAAAAATATTTTTCACAAGTCATTCTATACATCTTTCTGTTCCCGCTGGAGTAAATCTTGGTTTAGCTACTGACATCCACAAGAGACTTTCCAGAGATTTTGCTCAGTTTAGATAAGACTGCACATGATTAATGTCACTCTTCAGCTGGATACTCAGCGTAGGGGTATATTGCCTGTATCAGATTCCAAGCCCACACATAGAATTTTTCTCCAGTCTTTTCTGCTGTCATCCGGAAAGATGAACTACTTCTGTTAACTCCGTCCCTTATGGCAAATAAGATCTTTTGCTTGCAATCGTACCCTAAGATATTAGAAAATGCATCTCAAGGAGTCAAAACAGAAAACAGGACCTGAATATGTTTGCCCTGCATCTGATCTGAGCTCCATCTAGCTGTGTGTTCCAACACATGAGCAAACAAACATTGAACACCTCAAGGGAAGGTATAAAAAGCAGGACTTTTATAAGTAAAAAATATAAGTAATTTATAAGTAAAAATAAGTAAAATTCTGAGTGATAACTTTGTATCTAAAAATATGAAATAGGACTGAGTACTAAGTGGGAAGTTTAGTTAGTTTTCATTATTCTCAGTTCTTTCGATATTTTTTTGTTAGACTTTCCCTTGGTTACCACTTCCTGTGACCTGTGACACATGGGTCCCAGTTGTTTAATGTCGTTTCTAACACCCTAATATACTGAAGAGAAACATTTAGGACTGGGATCCACAAAGAGGGTGCACTCTTCTGGAGAAACAGCTAGATGTCAGGCAGGATGTTCTCAAACATTTCAAAAGGCATAACATTTCCATGAGGCAAATGAATGTTATCTACTATGTCAAGAAGTGCTTTATTAACATACACTTCTAATTTTCCCATCTATGTTTGCGTTTGAAGCAGCTGGGATGAACAACAAGATTTTTTCTTCTCCATATAATTGTTTTTCATACTTTTGAAATGACTCTTCCTAATTTATTTATTTTTTTAAATTCAGTTTCTGACCCCAGGAATTTCTCCAATATTCATGAAGAATTTCCTATTACATATATCATGTAATATTTTACATATTTCATACATATACAAATGTCATACTGATTCATATTAAAATATTGCCCATATTATTTTCCATTCCATTTGTTACTCACTCTAAATTCTTGTTCGTCTTTTGGCTACAGCCAGGTGGAGGGTGTTTATACTGTACCTAAAAATAATTATGCAAAATCTTTAATGAATGTATTGTTGCTGTTGATATTAGCAGTAAAGGTAAACCTTAAGACCCCAACTTAAGACTAGCCCTGGTGCGTATCTGTTTCATGGAGTTTCCAGGAATTACAGGCACTATGTTGATGGCATTAATCTTTGATTATTACTGGATGTTTTTAAACCATAAGAATCAGATAGGTTTTTTTTATAATTTTGCTGTTGTTTTTAAATGGTACACAAAGCCACAGAGAACAAGTAAAATGCACACTTCTGAGAAAAATAAGCACATCATTACTTTAACATGAGGTAAAACTATTGCAGAGGTGTGTGACTTTCTTTCCATAAAATTGGTCATAAAATTGTCAATACATTAATTGATTATTCAGTTTATATTTGAAATGTAATCTGTTAGGGCAGAAGAAGTAATAGATATGCAATGTAATCTTTCTAGATCTTTCAGCATCTTTACCAGTATAATACAGCACCTAATGATACCCATGGTTCCAAAGTAAGCTCTATCTCCCTCAAGACATATTTAGAGAATTTATTTTCCTCCAGTGAAAATAAGTAGACATGTTATGATTTATGGTACTCAAAATATTCAATATACATGAACTTCTACTTCTGTTGAGTACATTTACAGAAGGTGGAGATTTTGAAAAAGACAGACTTGGAAGAACTTGTCATAGATAAACAAATGATGCAGCTCTATAATCTTGGATCAAACTCTTGTGAGAAAGAGCTCTAGGAGGCACAGGCTCCCTACCTTTGCTCAGGAGCTGCCTTGAATCCTAGTCCTTGTGTCAGCTATGATATAGCCATGCATGTGCGCAGCCATGTACCTGCTTGACTTGTGGACCTGACTTCTCAGCATTCCCAGGTCTTCCCACCCCAGACCTGCGTGGAGGACCTTGGGCTGGCTGTGCTCTGCTTCTCTGTGTGCTGTGCAACTGCACCGTGGTTGATGTGGGCACTGCCCCTGCCAGCATTGCTCTCAGAGGAGGGCTGTGAGGAGCAGCTTTCCCTTGTTTCTGCCTGACACAATATCAGCGAAATAGGATCTTTTTTTTATTATTATTATTTGATAGGTAACGGAAACGAAATTTTGAGGACGTACTGACTTTTTCAAGGTGAAAGAAACAACCACAGCCAAAATAAGCCTTTAAAGCTTATGGCTTTTAAAAGAATAAGCTGAAGTCTTTGGACCATGCCTTTATTACTGGTATTGTTTGCTGAAGAATTCAGGTAAATTTTTTCAGAAGAAAAATAAGGTTAGCTAAGAAATCTCAGTGGTGGGATTCAGAAGGGACAACTGGCAACATGAATTGGAAAGAAAAGGTTTTGCCGAATCTTTTGTTCTTGTCTACTTGGCTATGAGGCAAGCAGAAAGGCAATGCGGAACATGAGAGAAAAGCATATAAATGGCATTAGGGTTTTGTTGTTGTTTTACCTTTTTTGATGGTTTTCTTTTTTTGGAAACTACCCAGGAGAAAGGTAATTGTCCAATTAATTTTCATTTGTGTTATAAATCTCTTTTGGTTTTATAGACTGCAAATAAAAGGCCATAAAGATATTTATGCTCTTGGTATTTTCATGCAATGGGGTTGGCAATGACTATGATCCTGACAATATTTTAGCTCATAAAGTTTGCAAGAAGCTGCGCTGACCAGCCACCGTATGTAATAATCAGCTGGGACTGACCATGACATTTGAATCTGGATTTTGAACAACCATGCAAGTGTTCAGATTCTTCTTTGATTAATCTCTAATTAAACCTGGAGACTGCTTCCCAGTTCTGAATGCAGTTCAGGGTTTCAGTTTTGAGTTGTTTGCTTCCTCTTACAGTTTGGGTTTACTAATTTTCTCATTTATACTTATCTCCCCTTTCACTTAGGAATAAAGTGTGAAAACTGTGTGCTATCTTTTTGGTTTTCACGTATTTCAAACACGTGTTTTTGGGGTAGGCCCAAACAGCTCTTCCTAGCATGTAATGAGATGAACACAGAAAACAGCCATTGGGTGTACGGCAGCAGCTTGGCCTTTGTCAACTTGTCATTTGCTTTCCTCTTACCAAGGATTACAGGGAGGGATGTAGAGAGAATAAACTTGCAGGCTGGAAAGTGTGTATTACATATTCAAGAGGGAGACCCTTTTGTTACTAATGCACAGTTTCATCTACAGTGAGGTGAAGTACTTAAAGTGCTATTTGTAACCTTTTTTTTTTTTTCTTCTTTTACCTGTAAATCAGACTCAAAATTTGGAGAAAGAAACATTCTTTCCTACCTGTCTCATTTACTTAATGTGGAAATTTCTGAATAACCTGGATACAGATGTTAAGCTTAATGTACATATGTGTTCATCTTAAATCTCACATTAATCCTGATGCATATTTCTTGATGATCATTCCTGATGCATGCTTCTAAGAACAACTTTGCAATGAAAAGGGATTAAGAGAAAGAACACAAGTAATTTCTAGACTTGTGTCTAGCTTGGGGCAAGACTAAAGGAGAGTCACAGTGTTTTTATCCTGATTTTCTTCCTTTCTGTATTTAATTTGATAGAATGGTACCTCCAAGCACCCTGCTAGAAGTTAAACAACCTCAGAACAAATCACATAAAACAGTCTGGATGCAGGGGCAGCAAGCAGCATATAGAAACCTCCTGGCTATTCTGCTTGCTGTAAGGAACACATTGCTTGTTTTACCATGTAACTTTATATATCTTATCTTTCTACCTTTAGGGAATTTTATGCTGGGAATCCTACAAGACCTTCTTGCCCGGATAACTTTGGGCACTGCCAGACCTAGCCCTGTATCAAGGATTGCACAATTAGAAGAAATGTTTTAACAAGAGGGCTCCATGCTCCCTTTTTCATCTCATTGCTGACTCATGATACAACTACAACCATTTTTCTGTCAGAGGTCCCCAGTTTAATTGTATTGGTATGTCAGGCAGAAATACATATGCTGAATACTTCTGATATGTGGAAGTTAAATCTTTAATGAGATTAACGTCTTCAATATTTAAAGATACTCCTGAAATGATCACTGAACTCTCAGGGCTGGGGCTGCCCATGGGGTAGGCAGACCCTTGGCTGGGTCTGGGGCATGGTAGGATGGGGAGGACCTGCCCTATCCACCCCCAAACAGGGACTAATGTTCCCCAGGTGGGCTGAAATGGGGTTCTGGGCCATAGGCAAGGGTGGAAGGAGGCCCCAGGGGAGGCTGCAAGTAAACCTATCAAAAATGCAGTAAATTCTAAAATAAGATTACGTATACTCATACTTGTGACTTGTTTGTGCAGTGATCCACGTCCTGTTGAAGAACTGTGTTCAAGTATTTTTAACTGACTTCTGTATGTAATTGAATTAATGCAATAAGTGCTTTGCTCCTTTGTGTTAATGGGTGATTTCTTTGCTTAGGTTGATCTTTTTACTATTTAACATGAGGTGTACTGCAGTGAGATCAAAACTAACATCATAAAAGTTACCACAGAAATGAAGTATTGATCACATTTCTAGGATATGTTAGGCAATTAGTTTATGCAGATTCTTTCTTGTAAGACACAGAAAACGTTTATATTTTCAGATTTTACGCCAGATAAGAAGAAATTACAGAAATGAACACTGATCTTGGACTTCTTCATAATTTTTGTGGAAGATTAAAACTAAGGGTTTTTTTTGTCCTTAGCTAAATTACTATTAGAAAGCCCAAGCAGCCAGATTTAAGATTTTATAATCTTATTTTATCTGGAGAAAGAGACAACAGGCAGAATAATTTATTATGCTATGGTTCATGGTGACTGTACAAAGTTCAAACCATAAACAGAATTTGCTGAAAAAAAGCAACCTAAATTTTCTTTCCTCACTTTGTTTCTAAAAAAAGTAAAAATATGAACCTTTACACTGTGCTCTAGACTGATGCTTGTCATAGCAGAAAATAAAAAACAATATCAGTAACAAATAATGAAATCTGGCAGCCATTGGTACATGTCCTGGTTTTGGCTGGGATGGAGTTGTGTTTTTCTTCTCAAGAGTTGGTATAGTGCTCTGCTTTGGAATTGGTGTGAGAATGATGTTGATAACACACTGAAGTTTTAGTTGTGGCTAAGTAGTTGTAGTGTTTATACTAAGTAAGTCAAGGACTTTCCAGATTCTCATGCTCTGCCAGCGGGGAAGTGCACAAGATGCTGGGAGGGGGCACAGCCAGGACAGCTGACCCAGGCTGGCCAAAGGGATGTTCCATACCAGATAATGTCATGCCCAATACATAAACTGGACTTAGCTGAGAGTTGGGAATCACTGCTCGGGGACGGTCTGTCGATCACCAGGTGGTGAACAATTTCCGTATTGGGCATCACTTATTCTTGTACATTCCTTTGTCAGTATTATTATTATTGTTATTATTGTTGTTTCCTTCTTTCTTGCTGTTCAATTAAACTGTTTTTATCTCAGCCCACGAGTTTTTCCCAGTTGTCTCCCCCGTCCCACTGGGGGAGAGGAGAGTGAGCAAGTGGTTGCGTGGTGCTTAGTTGCCGGCTGGGGCTAAACCACAACAGTAGGGAAAAAAAGACTAATGGATACAGGTCTGTTTTAGGAAATCTGAAAGAATATTGGACTAAGCTCAGGAAGAAAACTTGTAAGAATAAAGTAAGCTGCAATCATATAATTGATTTATTAAGGTAGTATTTGACCTCAGAAGTACTCAGTTTGTAAACATCTGTTTTCCTTCTGTTCAGTAAATAGATAAAACAGATATATAGTATTTATGCTGGTTCTAATTTTCCTCTGATCTAAGATCAAGGTCATGTTAAGTCAGAAATCTCCTAAAGTGTTGTTGCCATGGCACAGAGTAGCATAAGGTGAGTATTAAACCTAGAATACATGTCATAGAGTCATACAGTAAAATATCATGACAGTTTATTTCTAAGAGTAAATACAATCTACATATACAATTTGCTAATATTTACATATACAATTTACAGTATTTTACAAGCACATAGAAACTGTTAATGATGGTTGCTATATATACTTACTGCTGTGTGCAAAATTTAATTCACAGTGTGTTCAATCAAAAACATATGGACCAAGGTTTCTACTGGATGGCATTAGAACTCTTTTATTCCATTTGACATGCAGCTTAGCTTGTTCCTGTTGTTCAATGATAGTTCTGAGGAAATTGTTTTACTTTAGAATAGAAAAAGCTTGAGAGACATTGCAGGGTGCTTTATTAATTTTACTGTTTTGTCAAACCTCATTGTATATTAGAATTGCTGCAAAAGTGAAACATCTATAACTGAAAACCTATTATTTCCTGCATTAAAAAGAGATATTTTCCCTTCATGAAAATTCAGATTTTTCTTGGAAATGTAACTCACTGCTTTGAATCTTTTGTCAGATGAACCATTAATTGCACAAAAATTATCACTACTTTACTGGTATTAATATACAATATTTTGTATTTTTAATCCTATTTTTATTGGCAGATTGAAAATTCAAATTGGGGGAGTTTGGAAGTGTATTCAAATATGTGATAAGTCTTAAGGGAAGAGAAAGGAGATCACATTTTTCCTCTTACAGTTAAAAGAAATAGTTTGGCATCAGCCACATTAGAAAAAAATGAAAGAATAAAATTTCTCTGATCCAACTAGTAAAACAAGTTTAGCTAGCCTACCAGCCTTGATACACTTGCAATCAAATTAGCAGGTGCTTAATAGAGAGTCTCACAAACTGTAGGATTCTGCCTATGTGTGAGTACCAGCTACTACTGCCTTCCTCACCAACTACTTCACTACAGCTTCCTCACCAGCACTGCCGTGAGGTAAGGGCAGAGGCGGTGGGGCACAGAGAAGATACACATGAGGACTGCAGCTTACAGAATGAGAAGGCCGGTGATCATTTAGCAAGGAAGAATATACACACCAATGCATGTAGCTCACAATGAACTGGATTGGAGACAGAGAAGAATGCCAGAAACCTTGGTCCGTAACACTGAAGAAAATATGTATAGTATAACATTTTAAGTTACTAGAAGTTATTGTATTATTATTTAAATTCAAGTATTATTAGTTCTTTGGTTTTTATTATGAAATGTTATTAGCAGCATTTGTTAATTTTCTTGAAGGAGGAATTAAAGCTAGAAAAGATGCAGAATTAATTTCTCAACTAGAGATAAACAGGGGGACTTGGAAAAAGGAAAATAGTTCTGAAAGTAAAAAGAACTATTCAAAAAATGCACAGAATCATCATTAAAAATGAATGCTTTAAAAATACAGCAAAACAAACCGAGTAGTTAGATGTTCCAGTTGCCAGGTGTTCAATATCAAGGCTGGCTGGATCTAGCAGAATGAAAGATCTGAACCATCTCACTATCTGACAGAGCTACAAACAGGATGAAGTGTGTGCTACACGGTGCCACGTCTTTTCTCTTATTTTGTCAATGGGAGACAGTGCTAAGGAGTTGGCTAGCAGCCACATGCTATATGGAAAATATAGCCGTGAGTTCACAGTGCCGCAGCAGGGAAGGAGCAGATGGTGGAGCATGGGGAAGGGTGAAGCCCTCTTAGCCCTTGCCTCAACCACCAGATCCAGGTCTGATTCAAACAAAGTACTTAGTGCAGCTGTCCAGTTACTTAGGGTATCCAGATTTGATAAACGTGCCTGGTTTGATAAATGTTAGTAGAGCTGGAAATTGCATTTAACTTAACAAATTCACTCAAAGCTGAACATCCTGTCTGATGGGAAGAGATGTACTTTGTCATTCAGCTGTATAGAAACCCTCTGTTAAATAGCTTTTTTAGGCTTATATTGCAACATATTATTTCTTTCAAAAAGGGGGGGGGGAGAGAGAGGTTTGTAAGATTCTGAAATTTTTTTAAGATAATAAAGAAGTGAGAAAATAGGTGAGAAGATCTATGATATGAAAGAGAAAGTTAAACAGGGAAATAAAGGGTCACTCCCCTTGCTTTCTTCACGGACATCTTTCCTAGTGAAACTGTAGGAAACCTAAAGTTGCACCTACTTGCACAGCCTTGTGTTCAACAAAAAGACTATCAAGCAACAAGCAACTGAAGCAACTTTTATATTCATTATAAGAATGAAAAGAATAATGCATTGAACGATTCTCCTAATATTTTAAAAGTCTAATGAATAACATAACTTGAAATCAGTGTTCTATATTTCACTACAGTACAAAACCCAAAAAGCGGATTTCTCGTGTATGTCCGTACTGGGACAGTCTGATTGTAATCTGATCGTTTCTAAATTTGGAAACTCACCTTTGATGGAATATAAAAAGAAAGTGTTTCTTGTTTCATCACCTTAATTTTCATATGTTGCAAGTTCTAACACTATGAAGTATTTCAGAACAGTTCACATTCTTTCCACTACAGGTTGCAAACTTCTTAATGAAGGACACTGATCAGCATGAATTAGCAGTAGAACAAAATACAGCATACAACATCATATTATTGCCTTTTGTCCTACTGCGCTGCTTGATTACTTGAATGTTGAAAAGAGAACCCTTCTTTTGCAGAGAAGAAAAGATGATGTAGTATATTACAAAAAATTCAAGAGATATTTCCAAGTAACCCTTCTAAATGGCCCTTTAGAAGGTTATTTTTTTATTCTTTTATATTAGATGATTATTTGAAAATGCAGCTTGTTATTTCCATTAGCCATTTAGATACTGCTATGTTTATTTGAAATTACCACAGCACTCTAGTGTTGTCCTGGGCATTCGTTAAACTTCACTGTGTTTTCTCAAAAAAACAACCATATTCCACTATATAGGTTTTTATAGACCAGCAGAAGCATTCTGCTATAGAATAGCCACTTTTATTTAAATTATTCTCAAGTATGGAGTTAATAAATTACAAACCACTGATATAAATATACTGATTTTATTTAAACATGTATGTTGAAAATATAACTTTATGTCATGATTTGCATTCAAATGAAATTTTCATGAATGGACAAACAGCTGATAAAAAGCTATTTTTCAGGATTAGGATTTTTTCTAATATGTGACTGTATCACCTGTAAGCAAAAGCTATTTAAACGAGGAAACCAGGAGTGACAGAGGGGGAAGTTTGTAATCACATGATAGCAAGATTGCTTTATCATTTAGAATAGTTTCCCTCTCCTTGCAAAAATGACTGCAGCATAAGGATTGCTCTGTCCTTACCTGCATGTTACATTTATTTCAAAGCTCAAGTCACACTGCTGAAAAAAAGATGTTTTACTCTCACTGAATGAAAAGGTTCTACAAACCCTTACCATTTTAACTGTAGTCAGATACAGCTTTTGAGGATTTTTTAACACACATTACAGTATCTACATGGTCTAAGTCCAACAATTTTTATGTAGGTAAACATTTTTGGTTTTGTTTTTATATTTCTTCTTCTCTTTTCCTCTCCTTTGCAAAAGAATGTTCTGTGAGTTTAGGTACCTGATGATAGCACTAATAACATCAGAGAATTTAAAGCTGACTTCAAGCTTTGAGCCACATTCAAATGCGAGATTACAAGGAAACCTGTCCTCCAATTGACCACCTGTTCAATTAAAATGAGGATTACCGAGATAAACGTGTGTGTTTGTGTCTGTGTGTATGTGTGCATGTAAGAATATATATGCGTATTTTTTATTATTTAAAACACAGTAAAGAACAATTAACACTGTTGCTTTATAGTTTCTTCACACTAACAGGAGTTCAAAGTCAAGAAAATATTTTAGGAGTGTCTAAGCCTTGTGAAGAAGCCAAATATTTTTCTGGTACTTTGGTTGCCTTAATGAACTGGAAGTTACTGAGGCTTATTTTAATCGTTTGTGACCTGCAACTGCAGTTATTAACCAGAAAAAAATGTGCATAATGCAAGTTTCAAGAGATTGAGGCTGTCTGAAATGGAAAGGAAGTTTTTTTACTTAAGACTTTGGGTCAGTGATGCTTAAAATATATTTATGTCTTCACACAGATATCAAATGACCCATGAATCGAGTTTGATTTTCATACTGAAGTTGGGAGGAGGATCTTGCTGTGCCAGTTATGAACTCCACACTATCTTGTGTTGCCTCAGGAGATCAGTCTCAGTTGTATACACATTCCTGCATACCCAGCTAGGGGTAGCTTAGATAATCAGAAGGATAAACCTCACAATTTAAATGCCTCATGACTCAAGGCTTCTTTAAAGCAAATAAATATTTAAAACACTTTCACAAAAGGATTCTCTCACTTTTTGACATAAATATTTAACAGATCCTCCAAACGGTAGATCAGGTAAATTGGAGAGCAGTTTCTACTTGCCAGGATGGCATCAGAGCTCAGTTTTCTCAGGGAGGTGGTGGTTCATGACAGGTGTGGTCATGTGGTAGCAGCTCTGAGGGACAAAGGAGCTCAACACAACAGACATCTTAAAGAGCAACATCCTTCAAGCACTGATACTGTCCACCTCGATGCTCAGGAAAACAAGTTGCCAAAGTCTAATGGAAAGAGGCAGTATAGAGGAGGTGGAAGCAGGACGGGCTTGACACTAATTGCTTGACACTTTACTTGACACTTGTATCTGGAAGGTCCAGTTTGGGGCCTCACAATTCAAGAAAGATACCAACAAAATAGAACAGTTTCAGTGGAGGGCCCCAAGCTGCTTGGGAGCTGGAGCACTCACTCTGAGAGGAGAGGCTGAGATTGTAGTCCTGCTCAGCATGGAAAGAGGCAGGTTCAGGGATACATAACAGCAGTCTCCCAGTACGTATGGGGAATTTATTAAGAAGACAGGACCATACACCAGATCTGCTGAAGCAGGCAAAAAGGACACTGATTATTAATTACAACAGCAAAGGTGAAACTGGCTATTAAATAAAATGAAATAAAGAATATCACTATGAGGATATTTAAGCATTGTGACAGAGTGCCCTGGGAGACTGTGGAGTATCTGTCCTTGGAGGTTTTCAAAACCTGATTGGGAAAGTCCTAATCAATCTGGTCTGAATTCAATGTTGATCCTGCTTTGATCAGGAGGTTGTATTACAGACCTCCTATTTTGCCTTCCAATCAGGACATCTCTGTGATTTTATAATTGAAAAGCAGTTTTGTACACAACCTAAAAATAACCCAAGAAATGGGTGACATTCCAAACGTCATTTAGAAAATCAGCAGATTATGTTCCATGTAAGTCATCACCTATTCATCTATGTCCATGCTTCTTTTTAACGACATTCTGTACTACTTCTGTCCTTGTTATCTTGGTTAATGCTTTGGAAAAAGGAATAAAGCTTTCCTAATGCTACAGGCATGAATTCCAAATAAATGTGTTGATTAAGCAGAGAATGCTTGGCCACTAATGGCATCAGGTTACCAGCAGGCAACATAATGTTAATACTGTTCATCTTTTATGTACTACAGTCCATATGCTGTCCTACCTCAGTTATCCCCAGTTAAGAAGGTGAAAGAGATGAGTTTGTCTTTGCTGGGTTTCTGAAATTTTCTTTCTTGAGGAAAAGAAAAAAAAAAGAAAATGGGGAATGAGAAGAACCAGCTGTTTCTCTTCTGCCCCTACAAAATGGCAGGATCTTTTTCCTTTATTTCTTCAGAGATGTGAGGACAAAGAGGGTTTAGACCTTATCTGGACTGGGGTAGTGATTTTGAGGGTAGTGAAAATTAGCCAATATTTTGAATGGAAGTTACCTTCCAATATATAGTTAAATCAAGTTTTCAGCTAGGACAGAGCCCAAACGGTTTGGGGTTTTTGTTGTTATTGCTTGCTTGGTGGCTGGTTGGTTGGTTGGTGTTTTTTTAAAGCCCCTGGATCTATTTTTTGTTTTATTTCAAATTCAAACAAGATTAACATGCTGGTTATATAGTTTCATATCTATACACTGTTTAATTTGAGCTAGAATTTAACTTTTTGAATGTAAAGACAAAAGTAAATTCATCCAAGAACTGACGGACTTTTAAACTTGTTCACACAACAATGGCAATAAAAAGAACCTCAACGCAAGTGAAAAATAGACACCGAGAGCACATAATTACTAACAACCTAATGACATGGTTTGTTGCAGGAATGCTTGATCAGGAGCTAATATTCTGCATTCCAGTATCAAGTGTCAATGACCCAGACTACTTATGCAATGAAGTTGAATGTAGATAACATAAAATCATTAACAAAAAAATCATTAACAGATGCTAAACTGTTGAGGCTAAATCCTACTGGATAAATGCAAACATGAAACTGAGCAGAGTTCCAGATTAACCCGTTTTTAACTGTCTTAATTATTTCTGAGATAACTATTTAAATTGTATGGACACAACTTCCCAAAATATACAATAACACAGTCAAAGAAACAGAGAATTCATTGGATGAGGCAAATTATTATAAACCAAATATAGTCTTGAAGATTTTAACCAAAATATCTCTCAGCATTATCCCATCATTAATGCTTTGTTATTGAATTGAAGAAGATAAACCTATGGAACTCTAAATTTTACTACCTACCTATTGGCAATTTAGCAAATATAGAAGGGGACTGTGTACTATGGAAAATACCATTATGGGAGTGAAGTCATATTTCAAAGATATTTATTTATGACCATGTGATCAGAAGCTGCCGAAATATTAACCAAAACTGTTAACTCCTCAAGTGAAAGGAAATTCACTAAAAGTACTGTGAGAAGGCAAATAAAACTTGCTGAAGTATCTATTCCACCACTGGCACAACATCAGCCAGAGTTGTAAAGACCAATGTTGTTACACTGAAACTTTTAATCTTCCTTATCAGAAGCTGGTGAACACATTGTTTGACTGACTTCAGCAGTATCCTTAAAAATGACAAAAGATTTTCTAACCTTTCAAGTTCTATACATCTTTTATACATGACAGTCTGAGATACTGTAACCATGCTCCTCATTTCATTCAGACACCAGATGTGAACCTCATATTTCTTTATATTTTGAAATTTTACTTAATCTTACCTAGGATCTTATGTAACTACTCCCTGTTGGGTTTGAGTTTATAATCTGTTGTCACTCATGTTATTTCTAATGACCAAATTTCATAACATCTGTAACAACAGCATATTCTCCACTCGGTGTTTAACTTGAGCCTTTATTTGAATGTGCTGTTATGAAATGACTCATCCCTTGTTCATTTTTCATGAAGCAAGCACTTATTCGTATGTTCTCTTTTTTAAAACACTTTTATGCTTTTACAAGATTGCACACTGTATTTTTGTATATTTTGAAGAGCATAAATTTTACATTTGTATTTATTTTCACATTCTTTTTTCTTTTTTTTGTACATTTTGCCATTGGGAAAGGAAAAATATAATTTCCCCAGGAGTTCTCATTCTTTTCAAATTAATCACTGAGTGGTTTTTTTCTGTCACAGTGCAATTCAAACAGAGATAAACAGCAAGAGCACATAACATTTTTTTTATACTTCTGTGCTGTTAGCAGTTGCTCTTTGAAGCATTTTTCCCTGTTTGTAAAATTTATGACACTAATAAAGCATTACACTACATATGACTGTACTGTGAGCTATGATTCCCACTGAAATACAGAGATAAAAGCCACAGGTATATATTCAAACAAGGACATAGCTGAATAATTCTAAAAATGACTATATGACATAGTAACATAGTGACTCACATTATTCTTTAAAATAAAGCCACAGTCCCAAGCATGTGCTGCTGAAAATTGTTGCCCACAATTGTGGAAGCCAGAACTGATTTTTTCTTTTTCGCTTTTCTCACACATGGGATGATGGAGAGAGAAAAAAATAGAAAGGTTAGGTATTTAATGTTAATCTCAGTATTGATATAATGGGAGGGGAAAATTCAGAAGGGATAGAGGAGATGTATGTTGGTGGGCTAGCAGTCATATCCAAAGTGTCACGCTGAGACATTAGGCAATTGTGTATGAGTGATCTGGAATTTTTTAGAGACTGACTCCAAGGTAATTTTGCTCTATCTCTGTTACATTAGAAGGTGCAGGAGAAAAGCCTACTAAAAGCATCTACTGTAAAATTAACGCAATGTTTTCTTTCCAGATAGTTCAAAGATATTCTTTCTTTAATAGCATGAATTTACAACCATATTTTGAGTTTCCTATATATAGCCTGAAGACCATTTTTGCTAGGCAGGAAGTGGCTGTTTTGCACCCATGTTAAATCTTGCCTCCAACCAAAAATAGTACTTTTTAAACTAGGTTCCCACATTCTCAAGTTTTACTTCAGCCTATTATGAAGAGTATTTTTAATGACTTGTTATTATACCGGTCTTATAATATCCATATATTTATACCAGAATACCTACTTATTTTGTAATTGAATGCATGATTAATTCTATGCAGTAGTAAAGATGGAACAATAATATAGGCAATGTATTGAAATTATTTATAAATTATAAAATAAATAATATTTGTTTTGAAGTATTTTTTAGTCGTTGCTGAGAGCATTGCATTTCCACAATGTCCCAGATGAAATATCATGTGAAAACTCTACACATAGCCCAAACAGGCAAAATAATCTCATAATATCAACACCTGCTCTGATGTCCCATTGTTGCCTCTGTCCCAGTTTAACCAGGAAACATATATCCAAGATCAAACCAAAGAACTAGAAGTCTACCCATGAACAGTGGAAAAAATACAGTGTGTTAGTATCCAAGCGATAAACTGAAATGTTTGCAGACGTGTTTCTGTAATGGTGTGTCGGCATCATCAACTTCTCCTGCTGGAGGGAATTGCTCTTTGTAGCTGCAAGTTCATTTTCCCTCTAGGAATCACTATCAGATGCAGTACAGAGGAACTGAACATATAAGGAAATAAAAAAAAACCAAATATTTTTGCTTATGAAAAGTTTATACAATGTCCAGATTTTACAACATTTGAAAAAAAAATTATGCTTTTTTTCAAAGCTGAAAATATATTTCTAACTGAAAATATTTTCATAGTAATGAAATTTGAAATTCTTCAAAAACTGTATTTTTCATTACCATGCAAATCCTTGTAACATTAAGAACTTCTTTTCATGAATTTTCATTAATTTTGCTGTTGGTATTTAAATGGTAGTTTAGAAGTTTCTCCAGCTGCTGCTCTGAAATGAAGAACAACTCTCATATAGACAGAAATGCTTTGGTAGTAGCTGTGAGACTCAACATTTCTAGACACTGATTTGTGTTTCTTTAGCCAAGGGATGATTCCAGCATGCACAATGTCTGATTCACCGATGTATGTTACCTGCACATAGGAAATCAGTTTTCAACAGAACTGATTTCATCTTTTCACTATTCAAACCACACACATAATCAAACCTCAGTCCACCACCAAGACGATGCCATGTTTTTTCCGGAACTATTATCTCACTCTAAATAGGCATATTGATTTCAGAGGCATTTAAGAGGCAGAGAGCATTTATCCTTGATCAAACCAGTTGCTTAAATTGAATTATTGTCTTCCTCCTAAAAGCGTATAACCTAGCACAATGTAAAGTTAAATATCCAGTCCTCCTCTTTTTTTTTGTTAAATGTGTTCAATACTGTTGAGCCTTTCTTCCCCATGTTTGATCTATAAACAAATGAATATAGAATGAACTTAATAAATTACTAGTGACAGGTTCAAGAGAACCCTGCTGTTCTTTTTAACTGGATGCTAAATGAATATGGTTAAACATATAAAAGGAATTTGGTGATGAGGGTGTATTATTGCTCTGAACTGTTTGTAACCGTTGCCATTCTTTTGTACATTTTAATGAAAAACCAGTGCTGGTTTTGTCACATTGAATTCAGAACACTCCATTAAATTGCACTCAGTTTACCTTTGTCTTCCTGGTGTTTACCTGTTTTGTATGTGCTGCTTTTTTTCTTAACTCAAGAGAAGCCAAATTTGAATACTTACCTCTTTTGAGACGAAGCAACTCCTGCTGCTGCGAACAGGCAGAGTGGGATTCAGCACCAGATTAAATTACCTAAATCTGAATCACCCTACAGGGCAATGTGTCAAAGTTCCTGTTTCAGTAAATGTAGATATAGGTTCAAATCATTTGCCTCCACATAGGTCTGGCTTGTAACTGTCTTTCCATGAAGGTATGGGCCTGTTGTAGGTGCTGTCCTTCTTCCACCAGTGCTGTGTGAATATCTCAGGTATCCCGGGAATATCACATATATTTAGATGACAATGTTTAGGCAAATTAAGTTTCTAGGTGTCTACCTAATGAAAAGAGAGTTTGAAAGCTGAGTACATGTGCAAACATCCTCACATAAACACCTCAATTTCTTGTCACCTGTAGGAACTTATTCCCCCTTCTTGAGGTCAAAGCTGTTTTGCCTTCGATTTCATTTAGTTCAGGATTGTTTTTCTTAATGTCCAAGATGTTTTATCATCAGATGTATCAATTGAGAAAAAATCATACAAAATCACACAAAATGTTTTGGGGCCAAAATTTCTATTTAAAAGAATAGACAATAGCAGACAAAGATTGCCCCTGCCCAAAGGTGAACTCCTTTTCCAGATTTGTAGTTAGCTTCAAGTTTACTTGAAAAGGGATTATAAATCAGGTTACTTTCATAAAATAATATTCAGAATGCAATTGTCTGACATTCTAACAGCTGGTTCAGCACATCAGATCTCTTAATATCTACAGGTAAGAACCTTTTGAAATAAAGATAATTGCTTTTTATTTATCTGTAAGTGATCTTTTCTTCAAACTTAGAAGCCCCATACTGAGTGTGGCCATCCTATGTGATTAAATCTAGGCCCTCTTTCATCAAACCTGAAAGAAATTTTCTCCTTTCAATGGACATCTCTATCAGTCATGCTATTCATTATATTAATATATAGAATACAAAGTCTCAAATTCCTGAACCTTCAGGCTAAACCAAGGTCAGTAGAATGACTACACAAGGCCATGAGCTGCTTTTGAAAAAGATATTTCTCTTAAACACAATAACTGAACTCTGCTTTCATACAGAAAGAAATCAGTAAGCTCAGTGTTGTCTTCCCTTTTCACATCCCAAAAGCTGAAAAAAAGAATTGCATTTTTTCACACAACATTTAAGTCCTAATTACTTATTGCTCTTCTTCTTTTTTGATCATGGGCAAGCAGGATAAGAGAAAGAAAGTAATCTCTTGATTAGAGAAATGACTGCAAACAACACATCCATCAAATGGAGAGCTGCACTTCCACCTTTACACAATGTTCTTCTGATGATAGGACACTAAGTGGAAAAGTAAAATTTATGGTGATAAAATGCCATGAAATCATCCTTAAGGCAGAGCTATTCTCATTGAACTTTCTTATCAACATATTATCTTTCCTCTCAAGCCCGATTCCTTAAAAATATTAACTAACTGTGCTACTGGGTAGATCCAAGGATAGCTCTTTGGCTGTTATCGAAAAGTATTTCAGCATTGGACAGAATCTATGCAAGTTGCATTCATATTCTTCTGTATTAGCTCCCTCATAATTTCCTATCTCTCTGTATGGGTAAAGTTCCACTTTAAACACGTCTCATATAAATGTTTCTTTATCAATATTAAGTCACAACCAACTGTTAAACAGGTTATTGCAGTTTTAAGAATAAGAATGTTGTACAGATCCAGAAAGATAACTCTTTTTCTAAACACTGATAGATGACTGAAGAGCTTCTCAACTGTAACTTTCCTGTACTCCAAGGGGAAAAAAGGCCTTGTAAACTGAACAAGAAACTTTTTCAATAGAAGCAATAATGAAGCTTCATTTGGCTGTGCATTTCATATCTGAACTGTGACGTTATGTTTTCCTGTGTCCAGTTTCCTATATTCTCCCATTACAACATTTTAAGCTTTTTTCTGCACTCCTTACTGGGATTCTGCCAGTTTTGCACATACTAATTTGGCCAGTTAATAAGAAGAGCTGATTGCTTGTCTGACCTCTGCTCTTGGCCTCTCTGTAAACTCTACAAAACACTTCACCTCTCAGCTTCTGGCGTGTCAGACCAATGACTGTGGCCCTGTACAGGCTTTCTGGGGAAATTTAATATTTTTCAGTTGTACTCCTCTGACAAATCTGGTAAACGTTCAATAGCATTCCAAAATCTGAAAGGCAGAAAAGGAAGGGAGCAAACAGATAGGAATGCATCTTTGTGTTCCAGTACATAATTATTACGGCTGCATAAGCCTTATTTTTAGATTCTAAAACTAATCATTACAAAGTCACATTAAAAAAAAAAAGGGGGGGAATGTAACAGTAGATGACCTTTTAAAATCTTAGTCTATATTGAACCAGATCATATCTCTAGGGAAATTCTGCTTCCTCTACCTCTCTAGAGGCTACATTTAACTGCTCAGCATCCAGTTTTGTTTATGAATACACTTAATTCTTGCAGATTATCTACATAAAAATGTAAATGTACCAACTCAATTTGGCATTGGGTCCAAAATTCTTTAACTATGACATAAATTTTTATACCTATATAAAACTGATGTAAAAGGACAGTAAATTAGAATCTTAATACTGGACACTAATTTTGCTCTTATTTTTCACAATTATACAGCTGGGTGAGGAACTGGCTGGATGACCGAGCCCAGAGAGTTGTGGTGAACGGCATTAAATCCAGCTGGCAGCCGGTCACAAGCAGTGCTCCCCAGGGCCCCTCACTACAAGAAGGATGTTGAGGTGCTGGAGCGTGTCCAGAGAAGGGCAACGAAGCTGGTGAGGGGTCTGGAGCACAAGTCTTATGAGGAGCGGCTGAGGGAACTGAGGTTGTTTAGTCTGGAGAAGAGGAAGCTGAAAGGAGACCTTATCGCTCTCTACAACTACCTGAAAGGGGGTTGTGGTGGGGTGGGTGTTGGTCTCTTCTCCCAAGTAACTAGTGATAGGACAAGAGGAAATGGCCTCAAGTTGCGCCAGGGGAGGTTTAGATTGGATGTTAGGAAAAATTTCTTCACTGAGAGGGTGGTCAGACATTGGAACAGGCTGCCCAGGGAGGTGGTGGAGTCATTGTCTCTGGAAGTGTTCAAAAAAGGTGTGGATGTGGCGCTTCAGGACATGGTTTAGGGGACATGGTGGCGCTGGATTAATGGTTGGACTTGATGATCTTAAAGGTCCTTTCCAACCTAGTGATTCTGTGATTCTGTGATTCTGTGATATTTATTGAAAAAAGTTATCCATATACATAAGTATTTGTCTTGCAACAATAGTTGGCATCAACCTGTTGAATATTTCAGAACAGCAGTAAAACTTGTTAACACGTTTTGAAACACCTTTACTTTACAAATATTTTTGAAAGCCTCAGTGGTCTGTTGGGTCAATTTCAATTCCCAAGGATTCATTTGAAGGTACATTGGAGTAAAATTAATTTTTTTAAGGGGAGAAATATGCACATATTTCATAACATGCTATTATAATTTCTATCACACAATGTCATGGTAAAAAAAAAATCATGAAGATAAAACTGTATTGTATTCTTTCTCATTCATTTGTGTGTGACTGGCTTTGAATTTTCAGGAAAAATGCTGCTTTCTTCACTGAGTCTGAGCTCTTTTAAAATATTTCCTTTACAAATAATTATTTCAATATAGTGTTGGTACTAGCACGATGTTTATTTTCACTAGAAGTAGAAATGATTTTTTTTTAATCAGGAAATTACATATTGTCACTCTGATCTTTCTAAAGAACTTAGACCCACTGACAGTGATTACTGTAGTTCTGCACAGTTTCAATACTTGGAACTCATAATTGCTTTTCAAGGTTAAGAGAAAATAAATGAATGACAAGTGCAGCACAAAGAGTGTTATTCAATCTTTAACACTTTCTTGTCCCTGCAAAGAAAACAAAAGACCTCAGCTAGGTATTTCCCAAATCTTGTTTCTAGGCAAAGTCACTGTGTGACTTTTTAAAAGCTTTTCAGGTTAATCTTTTACAGACAAATAAACTGTTGAATTTACTAAGCTTAAGAGATATGAATAAGTTAATCATAGTATACATATGTATCTGTGATTTAAAACTTAGCAAATATTATATTCCTGGAATTGTTAGGTGTGTTCTCTAATTCCTTGGATACCTAGTCAGGTGATTCTGAAAATATTAATTAATTTGGAAAATATGGTAGCTTTTCTTACGAAACTCCTGTAGTAAAAATCCATCCTTCACTTTTTGGAAAAATTCACTGAGTTAACAAGCAGAAACAGTATCATGTGACTCACATGACTAACCACACCATACAAAAATGAGCAGTAAATGGCTGAAGGAAAGAGTTGGCCAGAACTCATACGCTAAAAGGCAGAAGATGAATATGTTCAGTTACAGTAGACTTTTGCAGCCAGAGCGGAGTACTGTAACCAAGCAATATGACAGAAAGCAACATTATGCAAATGGAAGGAATATTAATTAACTATGTTTTGGAAGAATTCAAAAATCACAATTGCAAGACTTTAAGCATACAATAGGGGAGATGTCTGCTGTTGTATAGAGAAGCCAACTTTAATTTCTAACCAACCATTAATGTTGGGTTCAATTTGAATCAATAATTATCTACAGCAAGATTATTTAGATAATCCGCAATTGCTGGAAAAAGACACTAATTTTCAGAGGAGCAATAGTTAGTTTCAATAACAATGTATCTGTAAATTTACTTTTCTTGCTATTCTCTTCTCTGTTGCAGACATTCAACAAAGACCTGATGTTTATCATAACCAAATAAGGTGAGCAGTTCTTAAATAATTATTCAACCTTCTGGAGTTGACATAGCTGAAATACAGAGTCAGCACAGCAGTAAAACTGGGGACAATTTTTTGTAAGCTCCAGATCTGCCATTTTGCTACATGAGTAAGGCACTCATTAATTAAATATGTAATAAAGACTTTGTTAAATGTAATTGGGGGAAAGGGAAAAGGATTCCCTGTAAAGGAAATATGTTTGCTCAGAGAATATGTCAACAGCAATTATCTACCTTAGCCTTTTATAAAGCTTCCCGTCACTCTCACATTTCACAATTTAAATCAACAACAAAGTCACTAATATACTTCATAGAATTTCTAATACTATTGGTTTGGTGAAGGAGCAGGGGAAGCAAAAACTTTTCCCAGATTGCTGTCAACATTGTCTCTAAAAAAATGAAAATACTGTTATGTTCCAATTCTTTCTTTTATCATCCCTTTTAATGTGTCCTAACCTTCAACAATAACCATTGAAAACTTTTTCAAATTTCAACCAAACTGAATGGAGAGATAGAGAACAGGACTGACTGATGGAAATCTCACAGGAAGATCTCATACCCTCTTCAGCATGATAGGATCCATACAGAGGATAAATTCTTCAGCAACTGGAAAAGCTGTAATCTCCTTAGATACCAGCCTATGCCAATCAATCATAAGCCACAGCAGTGTTGGAAATCAAACTTCCTAGAGATCAGGAGATCATTTATTTTATTCTAATTTTAAGTACTATCATGTACTATTGTGTTTAGTTTTTTCACTCTTTCTTTGAGTTAGTGAGACGTTTTCATAATTTATAGTGGTCATCTTTGACTGTTGTTACCTTGCCTCTGTTGTTTTATACCCTAAACTGAAAAAAAAACCCAAAGAAACAACCCAACAAATGTTTAGTTTTTTCCACAGAAAAGATGTACATGAAAAAAGATTCTGACTTGCTTCTGTCTAGGAAGAACAGGCAAAGTTTTTAAATGTGCTTCACCAAAACAGGTCTTTCTGGAGATTGATGATAGTCAGCACAGCTAGGTAGGTTGTACTGAAGCTTCTTTTACCAGTCTGATAACCAAATGTTTATGTGGCTTTACTGTGGTAGTAGTAGTGATTCATCAGATGAGAATTAGCTAGGTAGCAGGGTTCAGCTAAGTACATGGAATTTCACACATGGTGTTTCACATGAGTGAGAAACTCTCCAAGAAAGCACATCTATTTAAATGCCCTCAGGAGTCTGCAGAGATGAGATGTCAGAGAAGCGGAACAATTATTTTTTTCAAGGTGGGTTCTGCCTGAGAAACTGGAGGGACTAGAGTTGGTTTTCTGTTTACCTTCTCCTACAATGACATATAGCAATATAGGAACAACGTCCTAGTAAAAGTGGCATAGAAGTCTAACAGTCTCAGGAGATACTTTTTCTCCCTGTGGTTCTTTTTTTTCCAGATGACTTTTTCCCTTTCTTCTGTCCATCCATTATTCATTTCTAGATATTACTTCTTTATATTGGGAGAGTTTGTAGATACCTAAAGAAAGTCTAATGATCTGTGCCCGTATCTGGGGTATGTCCCATAACATAAAAACTGGGGTGTAATGCATATAAAGTAAAACAGATAAACTCCTCTGTTTTGTACATACGGGAGATGAATCAATGCTCAAGTTACATGAATTCTGCTAACCTATATTTCTCTCAATTGCATCACTGCTTCCTTGTGAGAATTCATCCAAATCTGGAGAGAACTAAGTCTACTAACAAAGTAGGCACACTCATATCAGTCCTTTTGAATCAAATAACAAATAAAATAAATTTAAAAAGTGCTAAAAATTCCAGCAAAGATGAAGCTTAAGGAAAGTTACAAATCACTGTGCCAGACTGAAGACTATTTGTCTGCTGCTCCCACATAAATCTCTGCATGGAAAATACTCTGTTGGTAACGACGACATATAAACCATCCTCTGAAGCAAAGAGGTGACATTTAAGTTGTCTTCCAGTGAAAACATTTGAAGAGTTAATACCCCAGCATGATCTTTCATCTCTTATTCCTGTCTGGTTGCTTTCAACAGAATGAACACAGCATCAGTTCATACTCATTTCATGTTTAGGAGGTTGCCTTCCCAATTCCCAGGGCTGGAATGTTGAACTGAAAAGAAATAGTGAACTAGATTCTTAAATGCAAACTTGACATTTCTAGATGTTGATAAAATGCACTGGCGAAAGTGGATAGCCAATTCCTCTTCTCCCGAGATCTGTGACTGAAGTAGAAGGGGAATATTCTTGCTTCAAACAACCTGTATTTTCCCTTGACTCAGCATCAATATCGGAAAGAAGAATTTTTCTTTTCTTTTTTGTAAAATTAAGTATATTTTAAAGAAATCAGTTTCCAAAGAGCTGCATTTTTGACCTATGTCTCTTACAAAATACAAACTTCCTTCTGTTTCCTTAAGTTGTAATGCATTATCTTAGATTGGAAACCCAGAAAAGAAAAACACTGTCATGAGTCAGTTCTCTTTCTCAGTTTTCCTAGAAGCTGGATGGATTTAAGCACAACCTTCAGACTGTACCTCAAAATGTCCATGTGCTGGTGTGTCTCACTCACATCTATTTTTATACTAATTACTCTAACTGCTTTAAAATTAAATTATTTTCCAAGTTTGAATTCATCCAAGTTCAGCTTCCAAGTGCTGGAGCTTTTTATGCCTTTGTCTGCAAGACTAAGCAACCCCACTATCACATCTCTTTTACTTGAATGACCACCTGTATTCTGATTAAATCACCTTTTAACTTTCTGTGCAGATATGTTGAGTTGATTGAGTTCTTTAAGCATCAAATAGTAAGACTAGTTTTCTGACTCCAGAGAATTTTTATGTACCTTCTTTGAATTATCTTCATTATTTCCATATTTGTCTGGATGTGGACACTGGAAGTAGACATATCATTGCAGATGTCTTTCTGTTTCTCACAAACTCAAAACCATTTCCCTACTGTAACTTGACAGTCTTCTTTTATGCATTCATGGACAGTATTAGCCCTTTTGTTCCAGTATGAGACTGAAAAGTCATGTTAAGGAGGCTCTGTGATGATTTCAAGTTGTTTTCTGAATCTGAAAGCTTTCTGAGGTAGTCTCCTCTTCTGTAGGTATAGATCTAGTTCTTTGTTGCCTTTGGTACCACCCTTACTGAAGTGTTTTAAAACAGTGTTTACTCATCTAGAGGCACAGGGATCAAATATGTAAGTTCCAGTTCCTTGTTCTCTGTCTATTCAGGACATGAGTTTCAAGTATTATATAGCATATAATGAAAAGGCAGAAGGATTTAACTCACTTGAGTAATCCTATTTCCTAATATTCATTATCAGTAACTTCACAGCTGCTGTATGGCTTACTTATTAAAATAAAAATTAGGAGGAGAAATCTGTTGATGTCAGATCTGTTCAGAGTGGCAAGACTTGCCACCTGACATACCTAAGTAATTAGAGGGGGGGTTTAGCAGAAGGTTAGAGCTAAGATATTACACAGGGTTTATTGCTTGTCATGCTAAATTGAGTTTTGGCCAGTGTAAGGAATTTTGCCAGTAATGTTCTGCACTGACATTATGCAGAGATGTTTGAATAGTTTTTCTCTTTAGAGTCCTCATTTTTTCTCCAGATAATCATCTTTCTTTATATAGTTGTCTCTGAAACACTAGTTTTGTGATTCATCCTTAACCAGGAAAAAACACAGATGAATGATTAAACAGAACCACGCTTCTTTCTGAACAGAGATGACATCAAGTACATGCTTATATATTTTACTAATTTGTAAGTAGCATCAAAAGTGATTTTTTTTTTGTTCCATTATTCTGTTCTTTTTGCTGAGAAAGATTGTTTTATAAAAATGGTGCCTTCCAGAGTACACTACCTAGTTGTCCTTCTGGAAGGAAGAAGAAGGAAGTCTGGATTGCTTTGGAATAGGCTTCCTTGCTGTGTACTGCTACCTCTTCTGAGAGTGATGTCCCAAAGAATAGAGGTCGTCTAGGTGTGCAATCTTAAACAACTGTATTAACAAAAAGGGTGAAGCATGGACAGAATATCTGTAGGAAGAACAGTCTCCAGTCATACTGAGGATGATATCTTCTCTAAACACAATCCCACATATGGTTTTGTGGAAAGACTATTTAGCCTCAGGCATTTGTCACTGATCTTTGCACTAACACATGGCCCATTGAACTGGGTGCAACCATGCACCCCTCATGCCCTGTGGTAGTAAAGTTTACCTTTCATACTCACCTGACAGGCAGGTGCCATTCTATCTGCTTGTATTCAACCAGCTCACTTATTGATGTTTTCAAAATAAAGCTTACAGATGACAAGAACATCATCTCTGATGTAATCTCTTAAGTAACCAGAAAAACTGGATGGTAATGTTTTTACACTGATTTTCTTCCTCCAGAATAGCAGAGCATTTGTCACCACCAAGATTTAGACATACTTTGTTGTGTTTTTTTTTTAATATGAAATTTACACTACAATCTTCTTTCTCCAGATAAGCATCTAATTCTTATTGTAAAAGAGAAGAAAATTATAAAACAGGAAAATATTTTGTTGTTTTCCTAGAGGGAACAGTGTAATAGAGGTGTAATGGGTATGTATTTTTCCCCAAAATACAGTCCCTGTATTTCCCTTGGGGTTCTCTACAAGCATTATAAAAAATGTTTCAGTAGACAAAAAAAGAGAGTGATTATGAAAAGTGAATTAGCAATAATTTGGACAGCCAGCTGTTTTGGTTGCACATGCATGCCAGTTTTTAAGACATTCTTTCTGGTTTATTTGAACATACTTATTTTGCTATCCTGTCAGATGTTTGCAGTGTAGCATACAACAGAAACCACCAGAGTACTGTGAGTGGTTTTGGACTGCAGTTCAGCATGCTCACAGCTGACCCACAGCATGCAGTGTCTGATAAAGACTGATTTGTCTTTCAAATGTTCCTTAAAAGGAAGGCATTTACTCTGTTGTTAGGCTCTTTGTTGACACTGCTGTTTGGCAAAAAAAATTAAAGGCTTTGAATTAGCAAGGTTTGGGGTGGGGGAGTGGGAAAGGTTGTAGAGTGTTTTTCAAACACTTATTCTTCACAAATAATCGTTCCAATGTATTATTTTCTTTCCAGCCCTGTGCATTGGTAAGTGTTGGGAGCGATGCTTTTTTGGTATAAATCTTCTGATTAGATCAACTGGGGCTTGTTTCCAAGTAGCATAATTAAAAGTTACATAGAAATGCTCCTTAAAATAACATTTTTCTGGTCCAAACAGAAATGTGCACCATCTGTCAGAGCAGAAAAAAAAAAAGGCAGATGTTGAAGAGGTTTGTTGGTTTGTTTTTTTTTTTAACTGTAATTGTTCAGGACTTTTAAGAGTCCATTTAGTACTCTCGATTTAGGAAAGTCCTTTTAGCTCAAAGATAAAAACAGTGATATAGTTCCTAACATGAAATTATACTAAAATACAAATTCAAGTGGTAGGCCAAAGAGGACAATGTTTCACTGATATTTTCCCTTTTCACTCCCAAACAGTAGATCAGAAATATATTATTGCATCTTTATACTCCTACCAACACACATGATCCCACAAATTGGACATGCAAAAATAAATATGTTCATACGCATGTATCTTTCATACATTTAAAGTAGATTCCATCTGAACACAAATTAACATTAAGGAGCATGTTGGCTACAAAACAGTAAAGTTGGATATCTTCAGGTTCAGATACATCCTTTTTTATTAGTAGAAGAGTTCAATTTTCAACTATAATGAAAGTCTACTGAAGAACTGTATCTACATGACATCAAGTGAAGTAATATGAACTTAGATTTCGGCTCTGTAAAGTCCTGGTTAAGATGTCCAACTCTTAGAGTTGCCAAACATTGTATGTATATTCCTGTTCCATCTCCAAAGATAGAAATTAGTTTCTTTGTGGACTTCGGTGACATTAATTAAAGCAAAAGCTCTATTTCCCACTCCATGATGAGCTGTGGTTTAAGAGACAAGATTTGCTCCTGCAAATGAGGCAGAATATTTTTCTGTACCAACACAGACAATATTACAAAAGATGGTCCCCTATGCACTAACTCAGGAGGACATGGTATACGCTGCAATATAGGGAGTATCTCTGTACCTTGCTAATTATTGCATGAACTGGAATCAAAGGAGATGCCAGGTGGGAAATATGGTCCACTCCATGTCTCCACATCTTTCCAGTATAATTTCACTTTTTTTTTTCCCTAATTTTAAGTAAGGAGTATACATCCTACAGCAGGTAAGTTTAAACAACATTTCCATGAGAGACCTAACAATGACAGATGAATGTAAAAAGTAAGCAAAAAAGACATTGAAAGCATAATAATAAATCAGACAGGAAAGACTGACTTCAGGAAAAGCACAAGCTGACACAAGAAAAAAAAGCCTAATTAGAAAGATATTTTCAGTAAGAAAGAGAAGTCTGGAAATCATTCCTGTTAGTAACATTTAAATTTACGTTAAATTAAGCTTTCATTTTTACTGTAAAAGGTCAAGAACAACAATAAAATCCACAATGCAATATTAAGTTCTGTAAGTGGTTGCATTATTTTGCAGAGGAAAAAAGGCAATAATTCCTTCTAAATGGTCTAGTATAATTGTGACTGGAAAAATGAACTTATTTATAGGTTTCTCATTAACAGAGCAATAAAATGCATAGAATTTAGTCCCCTGAATTATTAGAATACTCATCAAGAAATGGGAAGATTCATATGTAGATTGCTATAAATACAACCATAAAAAATTTGAAAAAGCTTCTTGTACTGCATTTTCTTTACAATGTTAGGAAAAGAGTCTGGATTACACATCTTTGATGTTTCAAGGTATTACCAGAATATTTCTTTATCACAGTGACCTGTGCTGTTTTAGTTCATTTTACCTCTTGGAGTTAAAATCTGTAAGAATAATTTATCAACAAAACAGACAGTCACAGACAAAACTTCCTTCAGTACAGTGCAAAGGCAGAAAAAGGTATGAAAAAAAAAAAAGCAGAAAGAGTGTAACAGGATATAATTTAGGGCAATCATTTGGTTTACCTATGCACAAAAGTAGTGTAACCATCAAATGAATTTTTAACAGAAATGGAGGTGGGGGAAGAAGTTTACCACCTTTTAAAACACTTAGAATTTGAGAATGTGATTAAGGAAAGTTAAATATAGACTTAAGACCAAATCATAATTGCCTGTATAAATAACTTAATTGAGTTAGAGTTTTTTCTTCCATCTCTATAAACTTTCCTCAAGCTTTCCATAAATCCAAAGCATACTGATCCCATAAACAGAAAAATAAATTATATCTTTATTTATTTTAATTGTATTATGCATCTCCTAACTACACTGAACCAAGGAAAGTAATTTGGGGGAATTTTAAAAAGGAAAATGGATATTTAACATGGAGTAAATACAGAACACACTTTAAAAAGGGGTATACTTAAATTATGACCCTCATAACATTTTTCTAATTTCAGTGTTATTTGGAATTTACATATATATAGGACTATAAATACTAAATGACTGCCTTATGTAGCTATATTTTGATCTGTAGATTGGAATTTAAACCAGCTAAACAGTTCTGATCACTAACAAAGATAATTCAAAACGGTTGCTATAAGTGTATGTGGAAACAAAATAACTACTATATGTTTGTTTTAAAAATATTTTTAATTTCAAACAAGTACAAGATCCTTTGGGACCGGCTCCAGTACAAAACCTGGGTTTGTTAAAATTTAACATCGTAACACCTAATTTTAGGTGACCGCCAACTGGATGGGAATGCATACCCTGCATTAGATGTCTAGAGTGCACAACACACTGTGCAGAAAAAGATAAGAAACAGAACAGCATGATAAGCAGGAGTCTGCTTGCACCAGGAACCAGTGTCTTCAACTATCACAGAATCACAGAATCATTAAAGTTGGAAAAGACCTTTAAGATCACAAAGTCCAACCATCAGCCTAACACCACCATGCCCAATAAACTGTGTCCTGAAGGGCCATATCCACATGTTTTTTGAATACTTCCAGTGATGGTGACTCCATCACCTCCCTGGGCAGCCTGCTCGATTCCTTGACCACTCTCAGTAAAGAAATTTTTCCTAATATCCAATCTAAACCTCCCCTGGCACAGCTTGAGGCCATTTCCTCTTGTTCTATCACTAGTTAGTTGGCAGAAGAGACCAACACCCACCTCACCACAACCCCCTTTCAGGTAGTTGTAGAGAGCAATAAGGTCTCCCCTCAGCCTCCTCTTCTCCAGACTATACAACTCCAGTTCCCTCAGCCGATCCTCATAAAACTTGTGCTCCAGACCTCTCACCAGCTTCGTTGCCCTTCTCTGGACACGCTCCAGCACCTCAGCATCCTTCTTGTAGTGAAGGGCCCAAAACTGAACACAGGATTCAAGGTGCGGCCTCACCAGTGTCGAGTACAGGGGCACAATCACTTCCCTACTCCTGCTGGCCACACTAGTTCTGATACACGCCAGGATGCTGTTGGCCTTCTTGGCCACCTGGGCACACTGCTGGCTCATATTCAGCCGGCTGTCAACCAGCACCCCCAGGTCCTTTCCTTCCAGGCAGCTCTCCAGCCACTCCTCCCCAAGCCTGTAGCGTTGCATGGGGTTGTTGTGGCCAAAGTGCAGGACCCTGCACTTGGCCTTATTAAACCTCATACAGCTGATCTTGGTCCATCGATCCAGCCTGTCCAGATCCCTCTGCCGAGCCCTCCTGCCCTCCAGCAGATCAACACTCCCACCCAACTTGGTGTCATCTGCAAACTTACTGAGGGAGCACTCGATCCTCTCATCCAGATCATCAATAAAGATATTAAACAAGACCGGCCCCAGAACTGAGCCCTGGGGAACACCACTTGTGACTGCCTGCCAGCCGGATTTAACGCCGTTCACCACAACTCTCTGAGCTCGGCCATCCAGCCAGTTCTTTACCCAGTGAAGAGTAAACCTGCCAAGCCACGAGCTGCCAGTTTCTCTTGGAGAAAAACTCTCTTTTTACATGCTGTCAAAGGCTTTACTAAAGTCCAGGTAGACAACATCCACAGCCTTTCCCTCATCCACTAGGCGGGTCACCTGGTCCTAGGAGATCAGGTTGGTCAAGCAGGACCTGCCTTTCATGAACCCATGCTGGCTGGGCCTGATCCCTTGGCTGTCCTGCACATGCCCTTTGAGCACCCTCAAGATGAACCTCTCCATAATCTTCCCCGGTACGGAGGTCAGGCTGACAGGCCTGTTGTTCCCAGCATTCTCCTTCCGGCCTTTCTTGTAGATGGGTGTCACATTGACAAGCCTCCAGTCTTCTGGGACCTCCCGTGTTAACCAGGACTGCTGATAAATGATGGAGAGTGGCTTGGCAATCTTCTCCACCAGCTCCCACCTGATGGGTGGATCTCATCAGGCCCCATAGACTTATGAGTGTCCAGGTGGCTTAGCAGGTCCTTAACTGTTTCCTGCTGGATTATGAGGAGTTTATTCTGCTCTCCATCCCCATCTTCCATCTCAGGGGGCTGAATACCCTGCGAATACCTGGACTGGCTATTAAAGACCGAGGCAAAGAAGGCATTAAGTACCTTAACCGTGTCCTCGTCCTTGGAGACAATGTTCCCCGCCATATCCAGTAGGGGATGGGGATTCTCCTTGCCTCTTTTTTGTTGTTAATATATTTGTAGAAACATTTTTTGTTATCCTTTACGACTGTGGCCAGACTGAGCTCTAGCTGGGATTGTGCCTTTCTAATTTTCTCTCTGCATGACCTAATGAGATCCTTGTACTCCTCGTGAGTTGCCTGCCCCTTCTTCCAAAGGTGATAAACTCTCCTTTTTTCCCTGAGTCCCAGCAAAATCTCCCTGTTCAGCCAGGCCAGTCATCTTCCCCGCTAGCTCATCTTACGGCACATGGGGACCGCCTGCTCCTGTGCCTTTAAGATTTCCTTCTTAAAGACTGTCCAGTCTTCCTGGACCCTTTTGCCCTTCAGGATGGTATCCCAAGGGACTCTCTCAACCATGGACCCTCCAGAAGTCCATGGCAGCAGTTTTGCTGACCCGTCACAACTGAGAATTCTATCATGTCATGGTCGCTAAGCCCAAGACGGCCTCCAACCACCACATCTCCCATCAGTCCTTCTCTGTTTGTAAACAGCACGTCAAGTAAGGCACGTCCCCTGTTAGGCTCTCTTACCAGCTGTGTCAGGAAGTTATCCTCCACACACTCCAGCAACCTCCTAGACTGTTTCCTTTCTGCCATGTTATACTTCCAGCAGATGTCCGGTAGATTGAAGTCCCCCACAAGAACAAGGGCCAGCGAATGCAAGACTTCTGCCAGTCACTTATAGAATGTTTCATCTGCCTCTTCGTCCTGGTTAGGTGGTTTATAACAGACTCCCAGCAGGATATCTGCCTCATTTGCCTTCCCCTTCATCCTTACCCATAAGCACTTGACTTGGTCTTCACAATCGTTGATTTCTACACAATCAAAACACTCCCTAACATACAGAGCCACCCCACCGCCTCTCCTTCCATGTCTATCCTTTCTGAAGAGCTTATAGCCATCCATTGCAGCGCTCCAGTCATGAGAATCATCCCACCATATTTCTGTGATTGCGACATCACAGAAAGTCATAGCTGTCCCACAGCACAATGGCCTCCAGCTCCTCCTGTTTGGTGACCATGCTGCGTGCATTGGTGTAGATGCACTTGAGTTGGGCTATCGATTTCACCCCCAACTCCGGCATGCCACCCCTAGGCTCATCTCTAGTGAGCCTGGTTTTATCCCCTTCCCCCCTTCAAATCTAGTTTAAAGCCCTCTTGACGAGGCCTGCCAGCTCATAATCTAAGAGAACTTCCCAGTGCTTTCCTTCACAGTTTTCTACTCAGAGGCACATTAACTCCTGACTGTGTTCAGCTTTCAAAGTTGATGGGAACAGAAGCCAAAGCAAAACAGCTGTGAACATGTTCAAGTGATAGCTTCTTTCTCACTTTGTCCTAACACAAGTGCAATGGGACAGATCATCTGATCCATTATTCTCACACACATGTGCGTACACACATGCATACACATATAAAGCAACTGCCCTTGAGCATAAAATCAGAAAACACTTCTAAAATGATCGATCACATTTTTCTTAGTGTTTCTCTTTTTGTGCAGCTTCTTGAATTCCCAGTATTCCCTCTCATGTTCCAGTTGACCTCTGTGCTTGCTTTTGTACTGAGCAAAACTGTAACAGTGAATGCAAAACTCTGATGTTGAACAGATACCTTGTTAGTATGGTTTACTTTTTCTTCACCTGATTTCATCAGTTTTTACTACTACTGTGAAACTGTGCTTTTACTGATGTTTCCAGAAGAAAACACACACACTGTTCAGTTAGAAGTTTTGAGAAAGTGGAGGATTCCAAAATATTCTTACTGGTACACATGTATCACATACTGCGACTTAATAGTCTCACATAAATAAAAATTATATGAATTTTTGTGTTTTGGCAGAAAGTTTCTAGTCAGCACAAGACTGAAATTGGATTGGAATGTTACGTGACAGACTCCATTACACTTTACTAATAAATAGCTCCTATTTACCTCTTAATGTTTTTGTTAATTTTTACCTTATTTTGCATTTTCCTGTTTCAAATTCCTGATGGAATAAGAGATTGTAAGGAACCAGATCATAAAAAAAGAGTAATCCAGCTGATGGATGGAATAATCCAATTGATGAAATAACTTGCTTTGTCCATAATGGAATTTACATCACTATACAAAAATAAATTAAAAAAATCTCAGTGAAACAAACTCTTCAGATCAGGAATTATGTCTGCATCTGTGCTTGCACAGCACCTTGCACAGTGTGGAATAGGGAAGAATTTTGAACATAAACCATGTTCTTTTGTTTAATAATATTAAATTAATTTCTACTGAGATCACAGAATAAAAAACATGATTGATATTTATACCACAGCACTGCAGTTATCTGGTTCACAAGCACAATCTAAATTACTTTCCTATTTCTCAGGCTATGCATTCCTCTGAGTATTACACAGGGAGCTGGTGGAGGACAAGCTAGTCATTCATGAAAAACACAAGCAGCAGCTTTAAATATAGTCAGTGTTTTCAGAAAAGCATAAAGGTGACTCTACCCAGCCTTAGCTCTATGCTGAAGGTTTGTTTGATTACAGCTGATCTCAAAGAAAGAATATGGGTATGGTTTAGGAAGGTGATAGATAGATAGATAGATCGATCGATCGATCGATCAATCGATCTTACCAAAGAGAGAAGGTTGCCCATCTTGTGTTGAAAGACAACTGAGAGATTCAGGGGTCATATCCCCCGAGAGAAATCAATTTTATGCTTGTATGAGACTTGGGCCTGAAGCATAAGCCCCGGGATTCATTGGAAACCTAATTTCAGCAGCGTGGGGGACTAAACCTTATGTTAACATCTTATTAAGTCTAAATTCAACCTGGGAAATATTAGTGCAAGAGAACTATTGCTTCAATGACAGCAAAAAACCTACATTTTTTTAAAACGAACCAAATTCTATATGGAATTTCCTTTTGTTGTCGATTAAACCTAGTTTATATTTGTGTAGCAACTAGTATATATTCAGTTCAGAAGTAATGTTTACAATAAATTAGAAGCAGTTGAACAGTCTTGCTAGAAGTTAGGTATACAATCTATAAATTAAGGGGATGACAAATTAGTTTTATTTTTCTCTTCTAAGGGTGTAAATAGTGTATTTTTATTTCTTGTTTAAAATTCCAGCACTCTTCAGTTTCTGAAAACTATATGTAGTAAATGATTCATATTTTTATTGGTAGTAATGAAATAAGTGAAGACCCAGGTACATGAAGATTGGATTCTAGTAAATACTTAATATTACATGTTCTTAAAGAGAAGGAAGCTAATCTCCATTTCTTTTGAAGTAATTGTAATTTCCCAATATACATTCTGTGATTTTTAACTTCCTCCATAAAATCAAAAAACTTTATCCCTTCTCAGTTGCTGGGTAGAAGTAACACACATACTGAATTTGCAAAGCACATTATACAGTAGATAAGCAGGTTTAATTACTTGCAGTATTATTTACCCTTACTGGAGATAAAGGTGAAAACTGTTCCACTTAAAGTGGTCAGTTTAATGCTGCTAATTGGAAAGGAAAAATAAAAGAGTCTAAAAAATAAGAAAATTCAAGGAACATATTTGAGTATCAGTAAGTCTTTCCGAATATTTTAAATGGGAAGTCAAAAACTTAATTGTACATGGAAGAAATAAGAAATAAAGCATTTTAAAAAAATCTTTATAAACAGTTTTGAAGAAATTTATTCTGCACTTCATGAAAAATGGGATTTTAATGGTCACTGCATAAAATGAGAACTTTATTCCCAATTTGCTAGAAAACCCATGGAAACTTGCCATTTTACCATTTAACTGGCTTCATCAATAATAGTACCTCCTGAGGTCACAGTAGTGGTATGGATTTTACTTCTTCATATTTGGCAGCTGTCAAAAGACCCTCAGTTACGCTGGCAGTACCTGTACCAGCAAACAGACTTCACACACGCACTGGTGCAATGGTCCACCTTAAGAAATGAGCATATACTGACCAATATACTGATGGGTCATTGGACAGGAACCGACTACAGAAGTGCTTTTCCAGGCCATGGCCATGAATTTGGATGTGTCGATATATGCCATTTCAGCGGGTCAAGTTCTCTCTTCCTTTTAATCCACACCCACCCAGTAACTCACTCTGACTTTCTACAGCAAACGAAAGATGCAGCCGACAGAGCCACTTAAGCATCATGTTCCTGACTAGGAGCACCTCTTCCAGCAAGCTGCTTATTGGCCACTTTTTCTTAAAGTGATTTTCTTAAGATGATCCTTAGCATAGTTTTGATCAGGCCAACTCACATGTTTCTGAACAGTTCCTCGGCACTGTTCAGGAATTACCACTCATCAGGCTATTTTCCACATCGTTTATGATATTTTAATGATACAGATATGAGCCATGGGCTGCTCCTTGTTCTAGTGTCAAAGAATCATCATATTTTATTCACCAACATACATGTAGCCTTCAGAACTGTTTGTGATCACTAATATATCTTAAACCAAGCTGCATATCACCTGACACCAGCTAAAGCATTTACTCATTTCTGCTTAAGCAGAGTCTGATGCTGCTTCATTATGTACTGGTTTTATACATCTTCAGTGAAGTCAGCAGGGGCTGAGACAGGAATGCCTTTAGTCAAGAAAAAACAATACAGAAGGGAATTCTTCCATAACCCCATTTACTGGGCATCACAGAGGTCCAAAACTGGTGAATGAGCTTGGCAAGTGAACTCCCATACTATTAGACAGCCACCGGTATTTTAGATCCCAGTAGCTAACCTCGTTACACTCCATTTCTGTAGAGGTTATTTCATTATGGGGGTTCCCTGGAGTACACACTCTCACTCACATGCTGTTGCAGAATGAAAATGGTAGCCAGATGCAAGGTGAAGCTCTGAAGCCCTTGCCACCTGCCATACTATCCCAAATTTAACTTCTTTTTTCAACAGTAATCGTTATTAACTAGACAGGGATGTTTTAGAGACTTTTCATCACAAAGGCGTTTCTATCTACTTCATGTTACTAAGCATTTCTATATTAAAAAGTCAATAAATAAAATGTTTCTGTGAAATATGCTATTGTCCAAAGTATTCAGGTGCAGAACAGAGTTTGGAGTAGGGTGATGCTTGTGGCGGTTTTAAATCTCACAACATCTTGGTGACTACAGGAATGATGCATTTTACTGTAAACTAAGGAAATTAGCATCATATAAATAAACACAGTCTGGCCACAGAACTTATCCATTTAAAATGTTTTACCCAAATATTTCAGAGCAACAAGCAACAGAAATGAACATTTTAGGATCCTGGTGTAGGGCGCAGGGTATGCCCCTTGTGGGCAGGTGAGCTGGGAGCCAGCAGCTCCCACTGGAAAGGGTTGTGAGTGTGGGTGTCTGGGGCAGGCTGGTCAGGGCCACTGGGACCTTTTGATGCTCTCAGGGCCCTGGCACCTCATACCTCAATGTATATAAAGCATTTATCACACATATTATCAGCACATACATCTAAAGAGAGGAGCTTTGGCTCTGGTATACTGGAGTAATACTCAGTTATATATAGCAACAATTGCTGATAAACTTTTAGTGGTTTCAACATCTAAGAAACCACTGGAATTAATTGAAAATATCTCTCATGGAGTAATTAATTCAACTCCAGAATCTAGGAACAAATTTCTGCTTTCTGTGGGAACCTATGCAACAGAAGATCGCAGTTGTGGTACATGCTGAGAAATCTCTTTACCACTGATAGATGTGTTATATTTGCCACTCCTCCCTCCACTGCAAGCCACCTCATATATGATATGGGATTCATTTTGTCTATCTACAACTGTTTGAAAGTAGGTTTCTAGTCTTAGAGAGCTTACTAGGCTCTCTGTATATTTGTCATATAGAGGGATATATCCTAGAAACATAGAATAGTTTGGGTTGGAAGGGACCTTCAAAGGTCCTCTAGTCCAACCTCCCCAACAATAACCAGGGACATCTTCAACTACAACAGGTTGCTCAGAGCCCCATCAAACCTGACCTTGTATGTTTCCAGGGATGGGACATCAATGTTCTTTTATAAAGAGGAAAACTTTCCATGTAAGCCTATCCTAAGGGAGGTGTTTAAAAAAAAGACAAAACCACAACCCAACTCTGCTGTACCTAACTTTTGTAGCCACTCAGGGAACATACTGGCTAGCTTAGATTAAATATCCAGTTTTTAGATGGCTAAAAGTAGCTGAAAAAAGTCCTATCCCAGTAAGGAGAATGTTCTCTCAGATTGCTTAGTAAATGTTATCTCCTGCCAACAGTGTATTTACCTGAAGGTGAACCTTTCCCTACAACTTTACTATTCTACTTTCAACCTGTCTCTCCATGATTGTTTTAAATGAGGTATATTTTTCTTTTACTGTCTACCAGTCACCTTTTCCATATTTTTGCCACCATAAACTTGTACTGGAAGTAAGAAAAAAGGTTTGTTACAATTTTAGTAGTAAAGTTCTATAAGTAACAAAGTCAAAATACAAATTAGTTACAAAACAGAGCTGATCACAGAATCACAGAATCATTAAGTTTGGAAAAGACCTTTAAGATCATTATATCAATAGCATTGCATCGTATGGTTGCACCTGATAGGAAAGAACTGGACTTGAGAGCCCAGGAAGGTCTATGGCAGTTCCGGTTTTATCTACGTGTAGTGTTAGGAAAGGTATTTATACTGTCTACCAGGTACAGCATGACTTAGCCTACGTTTATTGTCTTATAGATGTAACAGAATAAAAGAATATCTCCCAAACAAACTTGATTTATGACCTCAGAATACTCCTTTGCAGCAGGATTCCATTTTTTAACAGGAATTTAGGGAAATTAGTCCACAGTTACTCTATGGTATAAAAGCCTACAATTAGGTGGTGTGGAATCTTCACTAAGAAAATAATAATTCATAATTTTTCACAGACATTGATATGAAAACAAGATGCTGACAGGAGAATCATGGTTCCTGTGAGATGATACAGCAAACAAATTTTTAAATTGACTGAGATGTCCTGTGAGAATCCAATTCATGATACTCTGGTCTTCAGGAAACTGACTTAATTACTACTTTGAAGTTTAAAAAGTTAAAACTATTTTATTTTTTCCCAATTTTCTCTCCTGGGCTTTTTCCAGTAAACAATTTAAATATGCTGTTAAGCTGAGGATATGCTATTAAGCAGTCAGATTTACTGATAGGCTTCTTAATCATACTTAATCCCCTGGAATTGTTTTCATATAGCACAGGAAAGAGTTTTTCCAGGCATGTCATGGTTTTAGATGTAGATGTGATTTGCCCTATAGTAAAGTCTATGATAAAGAAATGACATTTTCTGCAGTTGTATTATAAGACCTATTATGTAGTTTGAGATTTTGATATCCTGTTTTCATTGTTGCAACAATCTTTTGTCAGTTTGCTTACAAATCTTGCTTTGCTTCTATGAGGCTAGTAGGGCTACAGTGTTTTTTCCTTAATTACAACAGCAGAATTTTTTCATTTGATAGTTAATAAAGTTAACATCAGGCCAATAAACTCATTGTCCAAATCAAACAGGATTAAAGTTCTGTTGTACCTCTACAATAAGTTGTTTCATAGACCTCCCTTCAAAACCTGTAGTTTTGCTTAGGTTCACTAGGATTTTGCAAATTAAATTCTGATTCTGACCTTGCATACGACCAAGGTTTCCTCCATTAAAGTTTTAACAAAGCCATCTCAACATTTCAGCTCTGACCTTCTCTCTCAGTGGAAGAAAGAACATTTGAAAAGATGTTAAGCAAATACCATGTGAAAATAGGGATGGTTTTTTAGCTCCAAATCAGGCAGAAAGTTGGAGCTTTGACTTTTTGGGATGACTTTGTCTAGGACAGTTAATGAAACTGAGATGCGGCTCTCCAACTGAATTAGATACAAAGGCAAGAATTTTAAAAATCTTTTTTTGCTTGACAACATGCCGGTAAAATAGTAATAAAATTCTTTGTTTTATTTCTATGCTCAAAAACTCTGTTGTCAGGCTCTTATTAAAGGTACTAAACCACCTCGTTGTAGTTAAGACATTTGAATTGGTGTTATGGCACATCTTTTTGTCCTCAGCTTTGTTCTGTTCTGGTATGAATGTGCTCTTAGAACAGAACAGACCAACGGACATGAAATTGTTGGAAAAAATACGCTACCAAAGGAGTTGCACAGACAGATAAAAACCTTAAACATTCTGTTTGTGAGAAATGGCATGATGAATCTCAGTGAGAAGTGCTGCTATTTCTCATAATTTTTACTATTTTGGGTATTTTTAATTTGTCTAGATCTGAGGATTTAACAACTCCATTTAACAACTCAGATGCGTACTAGCACTTGAATATCACTGGTGTTTGATATACTGTGGGACTATTATATCTCTCTATAGTGTCAGAATCTTTCCTGTGATGTCAGTCCTCTTTCACTTCAGCATGAGCTAAAAGACTCTTGCTACGGAACAAACAGGCCAAGCTCACTGTAACTGAAAGGGAGATAAGAGTGTGTGTTCGTGAGGAGAGGTAAAAATATTTCAGCTTTTCATGCCAAAAGAAATCTCCCCTTGTGTGAATTCAGTGTTGCTGGCAAAAAACTGTCTGAAACAGGATTTATTACTCACTTAACGTATTCTTCTTCTGTGAAAGAATTATTTCCAACTAAACATCTTACAGAAAGCTGCTTACTGATTCTCCTAAGCACATTTATTGAGAATGAGTTCTTCTAATTGCCAAAAAAGACTTCCATTCCAAACATTTCTACCTCATTTCTAACCAGCAGGCAAGACATACACTGATGGGTAAAGAAACTATGAGTCAAATCCTGAGGTGAGTTACAGCCTTCTATAATGCTTCTGAAATTAATAGGTCTTCACAGATATTAGATCAAATGTAAAATATAGTTCTGTATGTATAATATGTTAATCATATTTCTGTTTCTGTTTACTTTCCATCAGAATAAAAAGGAATGAAAAGGTAAAAACAAATTAATTACACGATATGAAGTAGTCTTGTCCAACTGATTGTTCCTGAATTTATAGCATTAGTCATGTAAAGGATACTTGCTTCAAAACTAGCTTTTCAAAAGCAGAACTTACCTGAACTAAGTCATGCTTGAGTTCCAATGTTTCTGAGAGTTATTGCAAAGTATAATGCCTCATAACTCTATTCCTAGTGAAAATAGTCTTCACTCAGAACCATTTCTTTTTTGTAAATGCATGACATTTTTCTCAGATTTTATTAGTATCTTTACAACTATAGTAAGGGAAAAGAGAGAGGAGTAGCTGAGACTAAAGTGCCTCTGACAACTTAAGTACTATCTTCTCCCCAGAAAAGCTTTATACCTGTACATGTCACATGTTGCACTTAAGTAACAGAAAAAAGAAATAATTCTCTGTTTTTATTCTGCTCTCTTACTTTCTGTACTGTGGATACCTAGTAACACTTCAGCAAGTGGAAGATCAATGGAAAGATATACTTTGATTTTGGCAGGTTTGGGGATCCAGACTTTTGTACATAGCTGGTTTTATCACCCAATTAGTTTTCTCTTCTTTGAAAAGGATGACATCTCAGACATGGATTTTTTTCAAAGAGAAGAAAAATATGATAAAATCTCAAAACCAAATGTATAGATATTCTCAGTAAGTGTAATATTTTCAATGATTTCACTTTCCCTCCTCTTTTGTGCTTTACATTAAGGAGATTAGTTTTTTAATGGATCCCAAGTGTCATTTAAAGTCTATGAAAATTAGCTGACCAAAACCCACCACAGAGAAACAAATACCCCTTACATATATAAAAAAATATATAGGCAAGTATACATACACATATTTATATACGTACAATGATTTCATTTGCATCGAACTTCATTTTATGATTCTTTGTGTACCATTGTTAAAAGTTTGCTCTTTAATCACCACTGCCAATACTAACAGAACTATTTTAAAGAGCACAATGGAGAAGGCCAGCTTTTCCACCAAAAGACTATGTATTAGTTAACATTGTGGATAAAAATTGATGGTTATTGGACTCTTTTTTTTTTTGAGAGATATCTGCCATGTTTGAAGGAAAATCAAATGAAAAAAAAATGATGGCTAAAACTCTGAAGTTAAATTAAGCTCTCCTAAATGTTTAAACTAATTTGGATACATAGAAAAATAAGAATGCAGTCCTGCAAGTTGGTATGTGAAAGCTCTTCCAGTGACTGTGCCCCATTGACCTTGAATTATATGTCAAAATGACTGAATTAGAACTCTTTAGGTGAAGAATAGTGAAATCCTCAGGTCTTTTTTTCTTAAAGTTAGTTTGAATTTTCATAAATATTCAATCGAAAAAGTTTGAGTAAACAGCTGAGTGCCTTTATTTTCCAAATTCTCTCTAAACCTGTTTGTTGATTCCTTGACCATTCCTTAATTCCATTAAGGAATTTTGAATATATGCCGGGCTACACTTACCAGTCATTTTGATTAATAATATGAATACAGACAATTGAAATTTTTCATATAAGAAGAATTTGGCTCAGAATTTGGACCGTCAAATGACTACCAGCCAAGTTAAGAAGAAAATTTCTGCTTTACTTTCTATGAGCCACAGGCTCTCTAGGGGTATACCTGCTGCAGTCACTTTGAGGCGCACCTGTTCCAGTGTGGCCTTCTCCATGGACCACAATGCCTTCAGAGATGTACCTGCTCGAGTGTGGCCCTACCCACAGCTACAGTCCCTTCAGAAATAAACTTGTTCCAACACGGCCTTACTCATGGCTCTTCTCCCTTCAGGGATGTACCTGCTCTGTCAGGGGCTTATCCATGGCCACACACTTTGAGGTGCTCCAACATGACCTCATGCACAGCCACTGATGCTTCAAGGTGTACTTGCTGCAGCATGGACTTATCCACAGCCACAGTCACTTCAAGGTGTACCTTCTCCAGTGTGGACTTATCCTTGGGCTACAGTCCCTTCAGAGTTATACTTGCTGAGGCACAGGCATAACCGCAGTCACAGATACTTTGGGGTGTCCTGCTCCCACGTGGACTCATCCACAGGCCACAGTCCCTTCGACTACAGTTCACACTGGAGTTCCAGCCTGTGCAGTACAGCAATATAGAAACAGCAGCAATAACCTGGCCATCTGCCAGCCCAGGCGCATCGCCATTGCTGCTATCAAATTTTCCCAGGCACAGCGGAATAAGACAATAAGCAGTACAGCAGCACAGCAACCAGCAAAAGAAAAAAGCAGCCACTAACAAGCATTAGACTCTATTATGCAGTAAGGCAAACAAAGGCCCATGGCAATCACAGGAGCCTGTCAATTAATAGCTGAACAGCAATAACAGCTATAATGTTGGTCTAACACATTCTAACCAAACCTGTAATTATCTTGAACCCTTTGAGCCCCACGCTGGGCACCAAAAATGACTGTCGTGGTTTAATACCAGGCAGCGGCTAAGCACCACACAGCAACTTGTTCCTTCCCCCTGGTGGGATGGGAGAAAGAATGAGAAGGGTAAAAGTGAGAAAATCCGTGGATTGAGATAAAGACAGTTTAATAGGTAAAGCAAAAGTTGTGCACACAAGCAGAGATTCACCACTTCCTGTGGACAGGCAGGTGTTCAGTCATGTCCCAGAAAGCAGGGCTGCATGACACGTTGTCGCGTTAAGAGGCAGAGCAATTTGGCAGAAACTAAACCCCCTTGCTTTCCTCAGATATCAGAGGGACTGGGGGCGGCTGAGCTTAGGTTCTGAGTGATGCCCAAAGTCAGCGTTAGTAGTCCGGTCGCACCCAACACCTTTGTTGGACTATAACATCACACTACCTGCTCAGCCAGACACCTACCACACACGGCTGAGTCAATCAATAGTGCAATTTATTGAACACACGGCTGAGTCAATCAATAGTGCGATTTATTGAAGCAACAGATATACAGGTTCTTTGGATTGCCGGTGATAAATTCACTGCCTATAAAGCACGTGCAAATGCTAAAACTACGAGGGACACTACTTGGCTATAAACACGTTAAAAGATGTAAAGTGACTCTATATAGAGATTTCTAAGTTTCCCGGGGAGGCATTTGGTATGACCAAGGGTTCAAATCTTACCCAACAGCGTCCCCATGGGGGGGAAGAGAGGCTCAGCCCGTCGACTGATCCCAGAAGTTAGAGTGGTACACGACGATGGTATCTTCCCTAACATCCAGCTCTTAAAACATTATTTTATAGTGTTTTACTTTGCAGGTGGAGCTTGAGTGACTCTAGTCATACATACCTTTATCAGGATTGGTGCAGAATTCTCTCGCTTCGTGTTTAAAGGTACAGACTAGGAAAAATCCAGTGCGCACACTCATTGAGGAGTGGTCGCACCTTGGGGGGGTGGTAGCTTTTGAGAGGGGTGTGCGTTTTAGTATTATAATGATATTATAATTAGCAAAGTTCACTCTAAGTACAGCACTTCATCAAAGTTGGCAGGTCTTTGGCCCAGGACATTGTAAGCGCAGCTTATCAATGTACATCCTGTGCATCCCTACACTCCCCTGTTCACAGAGCGTGGCCGCAAGGTCTCCACTCTGCTCCACCCTCCAAGTAATCTCTCCCAGAGTCAGCACACCAGGTGCCCCTGATGTTGCCAACATCCAAGGCCGTTCAGGGAGTCTCCATGTCACAGACCCGTTGTACATGAGTGCTACGTTCCACCTGGTTTCAAGGCTGTTCTTAGAGGGTAAATTACCGAAGTACCCCTCAGCGATTACTCCACACACGTAATGTTTACTTGGGAAGACAGACACCATCACTCTGAAAGTCCCCCACTTCCTTCTTCTTCCCACCAGCTTTATATGCTGAGCATGACATCATATGGTATGAAATATCTCTTTGGCCAGCCTGGGTCAGCTGTCCCAGCTGTGTCCTCTCCCAGCTCCCCGTGCACCCCCAGCCCGCTCGCTGGCAGGGCAGCATGAGAAGCTGGACTGTCCTTGACTACTTAGCAACAACTGAAAACATCAGTATGTTATCAACTTTATTTTCATCTGAAATCCAAAACACAACCTCACACTAGCTTCTATGAAGAAAATTAACTCTACCCCAGCTGAAACCAGGACAGTATAACAGTACAGTTATACAGCTGTGTGAAGAGGTTAAAAAAAATACTTAAAACAGGGAGTTAGAGGATAGTTTTTCAAATTGGTACCTATCCTCTTCAAAGATATCTGCTAGAAAGGGAAGGTGATGGTGTCCACATATAATGTTGGCAGTGACCTAAGGAGGGAGAAAAAGTGACAGAAATAAATTGATGTAAAAAAAATAGCATGATATGAGAGTTTCTATTCAGAGACAACATACAAGTTTCTTGTATTTTTAGCATCATCTGGCAAAGCTTAGCAAAGTGAAGATTCAGGAAGTAAAGACGAAGCTAAAAATGATTGTGGAACCCATTGACATTTAAAAATATGCAGGCTATGAGGCTGCAGAAGAATACTTAGAGCACAGAGTTTTGGACTTAGATATGGACCATGAATGCATGGCAGAGGAAGAGAGGAAGAGTTAGTTACAAGACTAACAGTCCAAGAGCACATTTGTTGGACTGAAGTAATAGAACTAGAAGAAAAAAGAAAAAAAAAAACAACAAAAGCCCAGTGGAGAAAAGAGATAATGGAGACAATAAGGAATCAGAGCATAGGGAAGAAAGATCAAAAGACAAAACCATTTGCAGACAGAATGAGAAAGAGATGAGAGATAATTGAGCTCCACACAGATAGGAAGCAGTAGATATGTGTGAAGAAAATCAAAAGGCATTATTGCCAAAGCAAATTCAGGGAACAAAAGGATTTTGCTGTCTGTCAGATAATATCTGAGAAGAGAACAGTTCAGTCAAAACAAAATGGCTCTCAGAGGGTATTCCTTCTTACAAAACTTTGGTTCAAATGTTAGAAGACAATGCTAATGACGTACTTCACATCAGAACTAACGTCTGGTAAATTCCTATTGGAATGGGTGAAAAGAATGAAGTTCATGTATTCAAATACAGTTCTTTAGCGGAGAAATTCAGTAGAGTGTAGTATGCATAGAGGACTACACCATAGTTTTTTAGTGATTGGGTGCAATGAATTCCATGGAAACCAATTATACAAACGTACAAAAATATGCAGAATTTCAGGTGGTCATGCATTGAATTTTATGGGTCTCTGGAAAAGCCTGCTGAGATCACAGTGGATTAATAACAATTCATGCACACAAGAACTAGTCTTACAAGGACTCTATAATAGGAATATTGTGTGTCATCCACAGAAAGTGAACTTATTAAAAGACAAAGCGAAATGTCATAGCAACTTGCTTTGAGACTGTGAGTTGTTCATAGATAAGAAGAGTTCTAAACTAAGAAATGATATTAAATTTAATGAAATCATGTAGAATCTGTTGCTGATTCCCCAGGTCCTTTTGCTTTCTTCATACTTCTCATATACATATTTACTTCTCATAAACTTTAAGTATTGTCTACTGTTGGAGGTAAACATGGTAAGAGTAATGAGCTACTAGTCCAACCCAACATGGCAAATAGCCATATTCCTAGTATAGACCTTTTTACTAAAGAAAGTAACAGATTTATTCAACTTGCCACATAAAACAAATGAGCTGAAAGAAACGCACCACATCTTTCATTTTCAGATTTAACAGCCTTATACAGTTGAATCCATACAAATGGTTGAACCAACAAAGAAACAAGACATTTAAAAAAATATGTTTCTTTTAAAACATAAGTGTTTTGATGTTTTCTATTAGCAGTGGGACACTGGAATAAAACCAACAGCTTTAGTACTACTCTCCCCCTCTCTAAAAAAACCCACAACACAATTCTTTAGTGGATTAAATAACATATTAAAATAGACTGTATATACCCCTTTCCATATTCATAATCCTATACTGGATTCTGTTGATTTGTCTAAATTCTACTTTACTTCAGACAACATTGAAGATTTTCTATGAATTTGAACACAAAGATACAGACAGCAGTTTGGAAATGTTAAGCTTAGCACACAGAATTTTGCTTCAATGACCGTTTTAATATCAACATAATATTTAACATCGCATTTGTTAGAGCATCTTACACATAGAAAGGTATCCAAAAGGACATATTTTTGCTGAAGGTGACAAGTAATCTAATGACCTCCTTTAGAAAGAAAAGAAAGTCCTTCAGGGATGGCTACACCAGCCTAACTTTTATATTCTAAACCTGCCTGGAAGAAGCTTTGTTTCTCTGTTGACTGTAAAGAAAATTCAGCGAGAGTAGCAAACCAAGAAAATCAGTGTCTGTGACTAATCTCCTTCAAGTTAAAACATATTGATTCAAAACTTTGTGGTGCAGTGTTTGTTCACTGGTCAAAGCCTGCTATGAGTACCAGAGCAATTCAGCTAACAGAGTTCACACATGACTTTCATTAGCCATCAAGATAACAAAGAGACCAATCCCATCCACTCTAGAGAAGGGGAAAAAGAAAACAATTTCTAGAATATTTCAAATCAGGCAGTTAGTCTCTTCAGTCCTCTAGCTAATAAGCTAGTCTCTGCATGAATCCTCCTTCTGAGCTGGAAGCCTTTTAAATCTGCCAGCTGGAAAACAGGCTCCCATGTGGCTTCCCATCTCCGGCACCTATTTGTCCTGGCAAACAGGGCGAGCTGCCCTTCTGGGTCTTTAAAGGACTACCTGGTCTCTTATAGTCTTCCCCATGTAAATCACTCCAGTGGAGTACAGATGTTTTAACACCCCAGCAGAGGATTCACCTAGTGCAGAAAGTAAGCTGTGCTTGCACAGTTCTTTCTACAACACTCCATCACGTAGAGTATAGCAATGAGATTTACCATAAACTTTCAAGCATGTAGATATTTGGCTAATTAAAAAATAGTTAAAACACGTCATCTGTTCTCAGTCAAAGCAAAATTGGAGCAGCATAAAAATAACTTTAAAATCATCTTTTTGCTCCTTCTGACACTTCTCAAGAGGTTGAGCACAGAATTAGACCTCCACGTTATTTATACAGCACACTAAAGCATGCTGGATGCTTTGTAGATCAAATGAAATGACACTTTCTCTGACTTTAGAAGGTAGTTTTTAAACTCACTGCAAGTTATGAGAACTGAATGGAGAAAAAGTGGGAGTAAAAATGTTACACTAATATTAAAAAATAAAAAGACCCAGGGTTTGTAATTTTCCTGTAAGAAATCTGCTCACAATTTTTGTTGTAGTTTATTTTCCACATACTCTCCTCTAGGCTGAAGGTTAAAGAAGTGCCCTCTATGTTCTCTTCATCCATGTTTTTGTGGTATCCGAAATTGGCATTTCTCTCCCTTTTGGGCAGTTATCCAAAACAGCAGCCTATCAGTCCCTACATTTATATCTTCACAAAAACAGTCCACTTGAAAAACAATCTAAGGTGTGTATATAGAGACATAAAAAGGAAGGAACATGCCATGCAGTAAAAAATATTAGCTGTTTATCTTAGATTGAATTCCTTAACAAATGACAAAACCAGATTAATAAGAAACCCATACTGGAAACACACAAAAACATAAAGATTCAGATTGTCCTTTTTCTAATTAATATTTTCTACAATTTACTGCACTGATACAATGGGCATCATCAGAGCATAAGCTGGCCACAAAGTACTAGGACACAGACTTTTTACTAATTTTATTACAAAGACATCGGAAACAGCAACATTTTCTGAGTGTAATTTGTTACACAACATTCAATGCATTCAGTTGCTGCATTTATGTAGTCAGTACATGTCACTGGACATCTTTTGTTTTTTGTAGTGGAAGAGGTGTGACCCTGATTGTTAGCTCACTCGTTTGCACTCTGTCATCATCAGCGATTTGTCTGCTGTACTGTGTCTTTGTCTTGGTTTAACTGTGTCTACATACCGGGTTATCTGTTTTCTTCAGAGGTCTTTAGTTTTCATTTGTTCATACCAGTCAAGTAGAAGTCTTATGTTTTATGGTGTAGAGGTATGCTTTAATTATTGGTATAAATATTTTTAATGCACAATGGTGTTACAGAGTTTGTAGTATATTTGCATAAAGTTATGAATAACAATATGGAAGAATGGGGTGGCATGTTGAAGTAACTGAAACAATAGAAGTACCTACTTTCTACTGTTAAAATATACCACTGTACAATGATTAGTACTCACTTCAACCTGTAATCTCCACTCAAAACATCCACAGTCAACACGGACCTACTCACTATTGATTGTTCTCACATTGGAGCTCAGAGTCTTTAACATAACATTTGTGTTGATCTTCATACCTTGTCAGCTGCTCTTACACCTCTTTTGACTCTTTGCTGGTAATAAGAATTCAGTCCAGCAGACACTTTTTAATATAAGTGGTCCTTACAGTGTGCAACAACAGGGCAGAATGGAAGATTGCTTATGCAGGATCATCCTTTGTTAACCAAACCAAAGAATCTGGAAGATATACTTCTTATTGCTGTAGAGTCCCACAGAGATCAGTTCTATCTCTAACTGAAGATAACTCAAATTTCTACTTGCTTCCTACTTTAGATGGCACTATGTCACATGAGCAGGGACAGGCAGGTGCAAAGCTGATGTTGGGATGTCTGTCAATAAGAAAGGCTCGACTAGCGTGGGGCCGTGGTAGATGCTCTATGCTAGTAGATGTACAATCCTGTGCCTGCTGTTCACTCTGACAAGCCAGGTGACTATCACTGTCAGCTCAATCAAATTGCCATCAGCAAAGAAGGTGTAGGAGTGCTTCACAACTGCATTAATATGTATGGTGTATCCTTTGTTGTGAAACCACGTTGTCTACCTGGACTTTAATAAAGCCTTTGACAGCGTCTCCCACAACATTCTCCTGGAGAAACTGGCGGCTCATGGCTTAGACAGGTTTACTCTTCACTGGGTAAAGAACTGGCTGGACGGCTGAGCCCAGAGAGTTGTGGTGAACGGCGTTAAATCTGGCTGGTGGCCGGTCACAAGTGGTGTTCCCCAGGGCTCGGTTCTGGGGCCGGTCTTGTTCAATATCTTTATTGATGATCTGGATGAGAGGATCGAGTGCACCTCAGTAAGTTTGCAGATGACACCAAGTTGGGCGGGAGTGTTGATCTGCTGGAGGATAGGAGGGCTCTGCAGAGGGATCTGGACAGGCTGGATCAATGGGCAGAGGTCAACTGTATGAGGTTTAATAAGGCCAAGTGCCGGGTCCTGCACTTCGGCCACAACAGCCCCATGCAACGCTACAGGCTTGGGGAGGAGTGGCTGGAGAGCTGCCCGGCAGAAAGGGACCTGGGGGTGCTAATTGACAGCTGGCTGAACATGAGCCATCAGTGTGCCCAGGTGGCCAAGAAGGCCAACAGCATCCTGGCGTGTATCAGAAATAGTGTGGCCAGCAGGAGTAGGAAAGTGATTGTGCCCCTGTACTCGGCACTGATGAGGCCGTACCTTGAATCCTGTGTTTAGTTTTGGGCCCCTCACTACAAGAAGGACGTTGATGTGCTCGAGGGTGTCCAAAGAAGGGCAACGAAGCTGGTGAGGGGTCTGGAGCACAAGACCTATGAAGAGCTGCTGAGGGAACTGGGGTTGTTTAGTCTGGAGAAGAGGAGGCTGAGGGGAGGCCTCATCGCTCTCTACAACCACCTCAAAGGGGATTGTGGTAAGGTGGGTGTTGGTGTCTTCTCCCAAGTAACTAGTGATAGAACAAGAGGAAATAGTTTCAAGTTGCACCAGGGGAGGTTTAGATTGGATATTAGGAAAAATTTCTTTATGGAGAGAGTGGTCAAACATTGGAGCAGACTGCCCAGGGAGGTGGTGGAGTCACCATCACTGGAAGTGTTCAAAAAACGTGTGGATGTGGCCCTTCAGGACACGGTTTATTTGGCATGGTGGTGTTGGGCTGATGGTTGGACTTTGTGATCTTAAAGGTCTTTTCCAACTTTAATGATTCTGTGATTCTGTGAAACAGGGAACAGCTGACTGTAGTTGACAATAAGAAAGCTGAGATACTTGTAAAACTGGAACTTCTTTGAAAACTTTATTTGCAAAGGTAGTTTTACAGACTGTGATAAGAAATCGTCTTTTCGGTTTTGTTTCCTCACTGAATACATGGCTTCGTTTGAACTTGCTCTTAATTTAGTGTTTTTACCTGTCCAGAAGCTTCTTCAAGAACCAAGCATGTCAGAGAAAGTTATAAGGATTCTGTAATATATATACCAGCAATCCTATAGTATGGACTCCTTTTTTACTAAAATATCTGGATATGTGCCCCCTGAAGAACATTAAAAAGCAAAAAAAGTCTTGTTCATGTATTTGCATACGCTCTTCAAGTATAAGCCGGTTAGAAAATGTCACTTCCCACTTTTTAATTTCTTAAGAAACTTTCTCCCTCTCTCCTCACTCCTTCTCAGGGAAGGTTTTCCAAGTCTTTTATAAAGAACTGAAAACTAAAATACCTAGATCTAGAAATTCCATAGCTTTGTCTCCTTGGACCTTTAGTTTGATGTGCCTTATGTTTTAATTTCATTTCATTCCCTTAGTCAGACTCCTGTCTATAATGCTTGCTTGTATTTTCTCTTCATCAAGTGTAACAGGTGCCAAGATCTTACCTATGTCACAGGAAAGGGAATCTGGTGGAGGAGCAGAATACATATACTAATACTAATGTCTAAAAATTCCCCCCTCTCCCAGCGTTGCTCTAATTATATTTCACAGGTCAGTTTTGGAAAAAGGAGGAAAAGGGCATGGAAAATTTCCCCCTAGTATAGAATTTACCTTTTAAAAAATTAACACTGAAATAAAGAAAACAAGATTCTGAATTAACTATGAGATTAAGCTATAAGAACAGCACGTATACATTTTGTTCTTTTAGCTCTCAACAGATTTCAGGTTACAGAAAAATTTAATCTTTCCAGTATTCTTTCTAACATAAACATAATTTTTGAGTCTTGAATTGTAAAACTACATGACTTTTGAGCATAGAACAATTGTAAAATAAGTGACTAAACAGTACTCATTCAACTTTGTTATAATACATACTCAAATTTGCTGTTTGAGAAGTGATATTCACGCAATGTAATTTAATTGTTATTTATTTCATACACAGAGATTGCAGCATTATCCAGAACACAGTGACTTTAATTGAACCGTTTCCAAATGTCACCATTTACTAAGGACATGTCATGAGATAAAGGTGAATGCATGATAGATGAGCAGTTATAAAGGTGCTTAATTTCCTGTCAAACTGCACTAAAAACTCCATATAAGTCTCTTCTACCCACTCACCACTTTTGCCTGAACTTACAACACTGATAGTTTAAAGATCTACCTCCTTATTCAAAAAGGTAATTGTCCCTTTCACCTCTTCTTTTCAATTTCCTTCTGTTTCTTATTTTGATATTCACTTTGTTACAAAAAGACGCATATCAGGCTTTTGAAGAAAGATCTTGACACGAGTCAAAGATATTAAAAAATGAAACACAGTCATCAGTTAGACATTAATTTATACCAGCTTTATTGCAGACAGTGAGAAAAGACAAATGTCTATTTCATATGAACTTAAAAACCTGACCTGTAACTCCAAGCATTTTTCTCAGAATAAAGACTAGACTTACTTGAACTCTAGGCAACATCAATTTAACAGTTGATAGCAATAGAATTTTCTAGGTATTATAGTACTAAAAAAGTCAGCTTGCTCTATAATTGAATAAAATGTCCCTAGGAAAAGGAAGTATGTCCTTAGTTTTCTGTAGGATACCAGTTTTTTTTTTTTTCTTCTGTAGGAAAAGGTTTTACTAATTAAAGCGAAATATAGCAACTTAACTGACAATATATTGCTTTCTATGATCTCTTCACAGATTATAATCCTGTTTGAATGCATCTGATATTTGAAATTACTCACTGTAAGAAATACCAATTCATATCTTCATTGTTGTAACTTGTATTTCAATAGTACCATAAGGGAGCAAACAGATTTGCATGGAACTTCCATTTTTTTAAAAAAAAAGAGAAAAAATAAGTGAGTTTTCCACTGGAAAAATATCATTTTGGTTGAAATGAAACTTTCATTATAAACCAGGACCGCCTCTGTGAGGAGCAGGAGTAATTTGCCCTACATATTATCACAATGCTAATCTGTGATATTTTCGTTCAGTTCCTCAAGAGTGAGTCAAGTTTTCCAGTTTGCTCCCCCAAAAATTACATATGTAGGTTTTCATCTTATCATACAATAACCATAAAAAATTAAACGAGAAAACATATCGGCGTTTCCATTTTCTGCATGCTATCAAATCTACGGCACCAGACTGTGAGAAGATACATAAGCAAATAGTGAAACTCTGTTCAAGTCTTAAAGAGCTTTCAGTGAAACATTACTCTTCCACAACAATAGCAACAGAAGATTCTGTCTCAAGTCATTTAAACCTCAGCGTTAGTTAAATGAGAAAGTAAGCATTAGTCTGTTTCCTGGTGTGGTAAAGCAAGACAAGAAGGAGAAATCAAGTGACTTGATGAGACTGAGGAAAGATAATGAAATGAGATGAAATGAGAGCATGTAGTGAATTGGGCATTAAGTGTACAGCTTTTAACAAACAATTCAGTGACCTAAACATAATTCTATATATTCATAATACATAACTAGGTTATTGAAAGTATTTTCTAGATGTTCAAACTACTTTAGTTGGACAAGAAGCTTGTGTTTGATATGTTTCTCATTCTGAGTCAGTGAACACAAATTACTACACATGTATTTGCCATTATTAATTTTGAAACCACCTTCTATGTGTTTTCTTTAACATTTGCAGATTTTTTTTTGCTTTAGCAAACACTTCTAGTAGTGTACTGAGCTGACAGAATATCCATAAAAATGAATGAATGGAGGTGAGAACACAGCTTAAATAAATTAATTTAAACCTTGAAACCTTCCCTTTCTGAATACTTGATTTGAGTGAAACCTTGATTGAAAGAAAATGCATTTAGATGCTCTTAGAAAATATTAATGGTACAAACGAACATCAATTTTTGTGGGTTACAGCTTCACATATACAAACATTGCTGCAAATATGTTTGACCTATTCATTTCATTTTAGGTAAACAATGAAGGAACATTGTGATCTCCATATACTAAAAACAGAAACTCTGAACAAAGGTGTGCTAAAACACAGCCAAGCCTGCATGAGAATAATGCATGCAAGTTGCTAGTTAAAATCTGTCTTTTGCTCATGGTGTAATTTGTATTCTGAATACAGGTCATATGTGTCCTGTAAATTTCTTCGTATTCTCATGGGTGCACATCGTAACAACTGTGGCAGTTGACTAGTTAAATAGAAGTCAAATGTAAGTTTTCAATTTGGATAAAAATTGAAAAAGAAAATCACTCATTATGTCTAGGTCTTTAGTGTAACTAGGAACAAGATTCAGTGGTAAACGAATCTGCAAGAGGAAGAGAAAGCTTTCAGGCTTCACGAATTGAAGTAATTTCCTATGTATACTCATTTTTCTTCACAGTTGAGAAAGATTAGAATTCACAAGCAAATAGAATCCAATGTGTAATCCTTTAATAGTAGCTATTTAGAATAAGGCTATGTGACATCTTGTATAGATATTGTGTTGTTAAGTGAGGTAAGGGGAGGTAATGTTCATTCATATTAAGTTAAATATTTAAAAGTTGTAGTCTGATGCTTTCCAGTTGTCCCTTCATTTGTGTCGTATGGTGTAATAGGCCCTGAGAATTTTGTTTCTTTGCTTCATGAATTCATAAACCCTAACACAGAATTAAAGGGGGGCTTGTATTTATAATGTTATATACCTGCCAAGAATTTTAAGCAATAGTCTTGTTTCAACAGGATAATTATATGGGAAATTATTTAGCCTATTACATTTCTATGGCTCTTCATAATGGATTAATGGGAAATGCTGTTCATGAGAGTCTGCTTTGAGATTTGCCAAACGTAAATTTTTAATTTAAAGTGTGTGGGTGTTACTTGTCTCTGATTGCTTAAATCCTCCATCACATGCTACTGCATAACATTGCTACTGCTTCTTTCTTTCCAGCGGAAACTAGAGGCCATCCAACTTGTGAAGGGACAAACTCCAGGAGAATTTTAAGTTTTCAGAAAACTATCCAAGCCTGAACACATCTAGAACATCAAGAACTACAATTAAACTAGTTAAACTCTTGCAATGTGGCATTTTAAATTATTGCAAATGGGTAGAAACCTTTAGCTGAATGACAATGTGTATAACACAATGCCTTCTCTTTCACTATCTGCAGTTTACATTGGCAAGACTTTAATGATCTAGTAAATTTGTTCTACAGCACTATCCAACAAATGATGTTGTATTTATAAGTCCATAAACTAGTGTATCTAGTAATAAAAACCAATTAAATCCATTACATGCTTTTCTTCTACATATATTGCATGCAAATAAAACCAACTACAGAAAATCCTGTTAAACAGTGATATCTACTGAGGCAAAACTATAATTTTTTTTCACTTCCATAATTCTTACAGTTATATATGAAAGAAAAATATTGAGACATTAGTTGTGTATTTAAGACTTGAATAAACGAGAGATCATCTTTTAATGGTTAGGAAGTAAAAGAATGCAGGAAAAGTACAAGTCAAAACCAAAGACAACGCCAGGCAGACATAGCACTGGTACAGGAAAAGGGGATCAGACACTTTCTCATTCAGCTTTATAACCTGTGGCAAAGTCTCCCAAATGCTGTCACTGTATTAGTTATTTTTTTCCTCTTTAAAATACTCATCAATCATATCCCACTTACACCCAACATGTTCACATCATTGTAGCTCATCGCTGAACAGGCTTATCAGTATACAGTTTCTGAAGACTTTGAAAGTGTGAACTGACTGTTTAGCAAGACATAAGTGGTGTGCCAAGAGCCTGAAGCATCAGCTCTGAAAGTACAGGCTGTTTCAGTGATCTCATGCAGAGTCCCAGATGCTGTGTCTATGGTACTATGTAGAGCAGCCCTCAGGGTAGCCTCAAGGCCAGCGGAGCTGCCCATCTACCTTGTTTGCTTGTTGAATCACCCCAAAGGCTAGCTCTGGGGCAAACTTGCTGGTATTCCTGGGTGGTAATGGGAATTTGAAATGTAGCAAATCCATAGGCAACAACATTTGTATGTAGCCTTCAGCTATTCTATTTGCCATTTCAGTGACATCAAGTAAGTAGAAAAGAAAATAATCTGGAGGTTATTCCTTGAAGGTGCCCTCAGGTTCTTCCTAAGAGGACTCAAAATGTTGTCTGTCTTAAGGGCAAGAGGGATTTCTGGCAGCCTTAGTTTAGACTGCAAACAAAAGATATACAGGATGCCAAATGTCTACAACATCCTCTCATTCACAGCAAAACTGAAGTCCTCACATTAGGTACAGTATGGAGGTATCCACAGAGTAGATGTTACTGAAGTAGTGAAATGTTTCTCTCCTGTTTAAAAATGGTATTTTTTTGAAAAGCATGGTCACATGATCCAAAGACCGAATTGTTCTCAATCCATTGATCATGCATATATTCCTGGCCTAATAAACTATAGTGCATAATTTGACTTCAACCTTTAACAACTTTTGAAACATGAGGAGGGTAGCTTAAGCTTACACATTTTCCTTCACAAGTAGGATAAGACAGGAGCATGCGTGGATGACTACTGCAGCTCATACAATTCATTGAAGTGTAATAACTGGTTTGAATTGCTTGCTCACACAGGAATTTAACAGAGCAAGGAACATACTTGCAGCAGCTGGGCACTATGTTTTTGTTTTTGCCTCTACCCTGAAGTGACATCCCTGTACCTTTTCTTCCTGTCTCCCACTGTATCTTCTCTCATAAGAGAAAAGCAGTTGCATTACAGTACATTGTTTCCTCTGGAAAGCAGACGGGTCAGAAACGCACATGAGCTTGAAGCAAACAAAAAGGGAGCTGGACGTGCAGTCTATGTGGTTATGCTGCTCAAGGCAACAGCTAATTTGAAAAGACAAATCCATGAAGTTGATCGCCACACTGGTTCCCTTCTTCCCTCTCTTGTCCTGCTTTTTCTTGTGATAAGTGTCATGACAGAAGAGGGCTTTGAATTCAAACAAGACATAATATCAACAGACAGTCTTCAGTCTGGGCCTTTTGGAAAAAGGACCCAAAAAATCGAGAGCTCAAAACCAATAGCTCAAAATGCTCCAGAATAAGAAGAAAACATATTCTTTAATTAAATGGGATTTTGGAGCACAGGTCTCCACCAATGAGAACATTCTGTGATGATTTTGCATTATGAGACAGTAACAGGCTAGTTTGTTTTTTCTCCAAGTTAATCACATCTAGAATCCATATTGTTCCACATTAATTTATATTTGATTATCAACACCATTGGATTTTTCAAGTTTTTTTTCCAGTTGTAAATCATAGAGGATCAAATAATTAAGACATGATACTTTAGAAAATATTGAACTTTTCCTTCCTGGATCACAGAAGTCTTCCTCAAAGTATTTTACCTTGAAAAGAAATGTGTGAGGGAACACAACCACATTACAATATTTTTAAAATGCAATTATGAAAATGTATTCTCAAAAGTCCTAAAAGCTTTAGTCTGGAAATTATTCAGATAATTTTTATTATTTTTAATAAGTCTTGAAAAAATTGATAATTTCAAAGGATTAGAGCACTAGTAAGTTTCTCCAGTACTGAAAAAATATTGGAAACATCATTAATTAAAGAGTGGAGATAGCCTGATGTCAAGTCCAAGGAATTTCATATTATGATTAATCTGAGGGTCTGCCAAAAAATATTTAGAGATTAAAATTATCACCTACTGTGCCAGTTCTGGAAGCTTTAAATGGTTTAAATATCATCCAAGATGTATGCTGTCCATTTTCTAAGCAATATAGGTTCGGTTAATAAAGGCTACTATTGCAGTGTAGAATATTTCAGCATCTCTAGGGTATCTGATCTAGAACAAAATGGCACTTGATTTAAACTTACAGTGTTTGAAATTAGGAGGGTATAAATAATATATCTTTAAAATTACTTATTGAAGGATCTAAAGCTGTAGGTGTTACAAGGGAGCTATTCATAAGTACTTCCAGTTAAGTGCCCTCTACTACATTCAATAGTTTTTTTTATAAATAAACTAGACAATGATACCGAAATCATTATGGTCAAATGTATGGATAATAGATTGCAGGTTTAATAAACAACAGCGTGCAACACAGCTACAAAAGTGCTTAAAGCTCTTGAAGAAATTGTTCCTTTTCTATTTAAAAGTGCCCTGTTAGGTTGTATCTGGGAGCAAATAGAAGAGTCTATATTTACACAACTGGATGTTTAGCCTTGAAAAGAAGTGAGTCAAAGAAGGATTTAGTGATTATTCTCAGTTATTGTCTCATTGTGTACTCTTAGTACAATACTTGGTAAAATTTGCCACAAAATCCTACAGAAGTGAAATTATCTTACTCCATAATGTCAGTAAGTCTTTTTGTGGAATACCCATGTACTCTTATGGTACCCACTCCTCAACACATCCTTAGAAAAAATTCAAAGTAGTTCTAAAACGATCCAGAGAGCTGCAAGAAAGACTTTGGCTTCATAGCTTAATAAGTTAATACAGTAATTTATGAGAAAAAATGTTGAAGAAGTTGACTGGCTCAAAGACTGTGAGTGCTTACATATGGAGCAAAAGTTGAGATGGAAAGAAGGCGGCTTTTGACATTATTGAGAAAGGAGTAAAAAGTCAGTAGCTGGAAAGGGATTTTAGAAAAGTCAACTTTAAATAAGACAAAATTTCCTAGTATTTATGATAATTAATGTTGATACAGCTTATCAGTGAAGATTGTAGCTTCAATATTGTTTGGAATCTCTAAAGCAAAACTTGTGTTTATTGTTATAGAGATCCTCTGACACAGGTTTGAGAGGCATTCTTCAGCTCACAAGATATGACAAAAGCAGAAGCAGTGCTCTTTTTAGCTCTAAAGGGCTGTAAATATGAGCATTAATTCTTCCTCTTCCGCCTCTGTCTCAGCTAATTTCCATTGAGTAAACTCTCCAAGTACATTTAATACTTCCATCACCATACATAAGGCAAATTACTTCAATCAAATCTCTTGCTTTATGTCTTCTCTGGTTGCCTAATTTGGCTTCTGATTTTATGAGGGTTTTTATTTGGGTGGGTTTTAATATCATTGAAGGTGTCCTGATTGTAAATGACCAATCAAGTCTCTATTTGGCTCATTTAATTGCCTCTTTGATGGCCTCACTAATCACACCTGACTACTTTCACAAGCAGTGGCTATGTCCAAGAAGTGACCAATTCTATTTAATTTACTTCTATGTAATTTCTTTGTCATCATCACATCACTGACAAAGTAACTGCACAGATGGTGTTAGCTGGATCTATTCTGGTCACCATTCTGCCTTGTTTATCTATGAGCCCAGACACTGGTAAATAGCCTGAGGATTTCATGTACCTTTCTGGAGCAAAAGATCTTCTGTTCCCAATGTTTTATACTGCTGGTCCCTCTACTCCCATATTCATATTTAAAATCCCATTCACTTTGAACTCAAGGACAGAAATTTATTTCTTCAATTGACCTCATGCAAGTAAAATTCAGAAATATTGCATTAAGGTATATGGTTAGAAGACATATATCACGTAAGAAAAAACACATTAAAACTTCAGACATTTTAACTAGACGCACTTGCAGCTGTACTTGCATTTGCAATTGTCCTGACACTTTGCTTATAGTTACCTCTCAAACATGTTTTCCCTCCAGGTTTGGAGGCTACCAGGGCTGAATTTCAAACCTAAGTATATATGTGGTCGTGATACACAATATTAATACGGTGATTATTTTTCTCAGAAAGAAAGGTGTACAGTAGGCAAAGTCCTTAAGCTGTTCTTCAGCTTACAATTTCATTAATATATAATGTGACAAGACCGGTATTCAAATATAAACAAATTAATTATCTATGTAAATTAACTTCTAATTTAGTTATCCTGAAATACAGCAAGGTTAACAGAATTATACTGAAGCTATTACAACTGAAATGAAAATATGATGCATTTTCATGTTGCTGGTTTAGAAACTTAGTATGAACGGTATTCAAATGGCTTTCCAGCTTGATTCATTTGCAGACAATATGTTCAAAGTAGTACCATAAAATGTGCTTGCTCGTTTTCTAGGCTTTAGACAGCTGTTTTATGGTTTGCCTTAATAACAAACATTTTTATTGTTGAGGTGTGTAATAAATATGACAGACCACATCCTGCAGCCTGTAAGGTACGAGGAAGAATAGGCTCTGTATGAGCAGAGGAGATAGCCTGTGTAAAACTAGAAGGCTGGCACTCATTTGTCTTCAAATATGGCTTGTTTCCCTGTGACAATCAATAGATAATTTTCCCTAGGGGCAAGTATTAGTTTATGAACAATGTCCAGCTTGTATCATGGGACTCATCTCACTTGATTTGTTTCTTTGCTAGTACTAACAAAATTCTATTACTTTGTTAAGATCAGATACATTTGTGGCTTACATTATGTCAAAAGCTGAATTTCTGTTCCTACAAGGGCATTAGAAGAAGGTGTAGGTTAGGAAAAATTTATGACCTGTACTATGAAAATTACTATTTCCTTAACCGAAGTGTTTTAAGATCTTTAATATACAAGCAGGCACTCATTTCTACATAGGGACTTGAATAAACAGAGTGTATTGGGTTTATATGACAAGGTTTTGGTAGCAGTACAGGTTGTAGGGGTGGCTTCTGTGAGAAGACACCAGAAGCTACCCACCCCTGTGTCAGACAGAGTCAGCTCCAGCTGGCTCCAAGACAGACCCACTGCTGGCCAAAGCTGAACCCATCAGTGACATTGGTAGTGTGTCTGTGATAACACATTTAAGAAAAGGTAAAATATGTTGCACAGCAGCTGCGAGAGAGGAGTGAGAAGATGTGAGAGAAACAGACACCCAGGTCAGTGAAGAAGGAGGGGCAGGAGGTGCTCCAGGCACCGGAGCAGAGACTCCCCTGCAACCTGTGGTGAAGACCAAGGTCTTTAGCCCATGGAGGTCCACAGCGGAGCAGGTATCCACCCTGCAGCCCATGGAAGACCCCACACTGGAGCAGGTAGATGCGCCCAGTGGAGGCTGTGTCCTTATGGAGAGCCTGTCAGAGCAGACTCCTGGGAGGAATTGTGGCCCGTGGAGAGGAGTCTACACTAGAGCAGGTTTTCTGGCAAGACATGTGGCCTGCGGGGGACCCATGCTGGAGCAGTCTGTTCCTGAAGGACTGTACCCCATTGAAAAGACCAAGCAATTCTTGAAGGACCAATGCTGAAGCAGTTCATGAAGGACTGTATCCCTTTGTAGACACCTCATGCTGGAGCAAGGGCAAAACATAAGGAGGAAGGAGCAGAAGAGATGAAGTGTTATAAATTGACTGCAACCCCCATTCCTCATCCCCTGCACTGCTCAGGGGAAGGACATAAAAGATCTAGAAATGAAGTTGCGCCCAGGAAGAAGGCAGAGGTGGAGGGAAGGTGTTTTTAGTTTTGTTCTTATTTCTCACTATCCTACACTGTTTACAATTTATTGACAACAAATTAAATTCACTTTCCCAGGTCAAGTTTGTTTTGCCCATCTCTTTTGCCCTTGACAATAATTGGTATCTCAACCCACAAACTTACCATTGTGTTTTTTTCCCCTGTCCTGTTGATGGAGGAGGAGTGATAACGTGGCTTGGTGGGCAGCTGGTAGCCAGCCAAGAGCAACCTACTACATAAAGAAAAGCGCTCTCACTCTCCTTCAGAAAACACTAGTCCTTGCATTTGTGGTTACATACTTATCCAGAAAGTGAGGTAGACTTGGCTTTAATGCCCTTCTTACCATAACAGAAGTTCAGTTTATGTGTTTAAGTTCCTAGAATAAAGTCTTGTGTACAACCATATAAACAAATTCCATTCAGAGCACTCAATATTTACCTATTTTATCACTTTCCTCTTACAGCAGGTTCCCAGAACAGAACTTGGGATTCATTGAGTAGGAGACAAATAACAAAAGGGAACATGCCTATATAACCCAATAACTGAGGAACTCAACTAGTTTCTGTCTACTCCATCTTACCTAAAGTCATTTGCAGATTAGAACTCAGAGCCCTTTTTCCAAGCTGAAGGTTATATTCCTTGAAGTGTTTCATAAAACACCATGTTGAGATTCCTAAATATGTTTTACCTTTTCTACAGGAAACTTAGGGGCTTTAAAATCCATTGCAAAATACAGGACCAGCATACATCAAATCAGTTGAAGAGAGCTTAGGAGCCTAAGACTGATATGAGAAAATACCAGCTAACCTATCATGGAGTCTGAGATACTTTAGATGCCTGAAAAAGGATTTAATTGCCTGTGTATTTCCATTTAGTGCCAATTTAGATACACTAGACTGTCCCAGTTGATTTCTGTTTGCCTTTCTAAAAGTGTGCTGACCTCTTCTAGCTGGTATTGTGTATCATATCTGCCAGACCTATGAGAACATGGTGGACAACTGGACATCTGAAAATGGGAGATGAATATTTGTCCAGGAAACAGTATCCTACTTTTAGGACTTGAGAGAGAAATTTCTTTAAGCACAAAAAGTTTTATCAGCAGGATTCTGAAGTTATGTCCTGATATTTGGTAAGCAGTGGATCATTTGGATTGGAGTTATCCAAGGTTCTAAGCATGCAGGAACAGATTTGCTCAAATCATGCCTACGTCATTAAGACTAAAATCAAAAGGAGTACAAACTTTCAGCAGGCCCTTGCAAATCACTAAGTGTTCCTCATATTTGAAAATCCACCTTTTTATTCACCTTCATCAAGTTTGCAGATAACACGAAATGGCAAGGAGTGGCTGAAAGACCAATGGGTTGCACTGCCCTTCAGAAGAACCTCAATAGGCTGAAGAAATGGGCCAAGAGGAACCTCATGAAGTTGAATACAGGGAAATGCGTAGTTCTGTAACTGGAGAGGAATAAATCCATGGAGGCTGACCATCTGCAAAACAGCTTTGCAAAAAAGAATCTAGTGGTCCTGGTGACCATGGTCCAATTTGACATTGGACAGAATTGTACATGACAGCAAAGGGCAACATCACCTTGGCAGCAATAGGAAAAGCATTGACAGCAGGTTGAGTGAGGTAATTCTTCTCTGCTCAGCACTAATGAGCAGGTCCAGAGTCGTGGACATACTGGAGAGAGTTTAGTGCAGGACCACAAAGATGATTAAGGGACTGGAGCACCGGTCTGAGAGAGCTGGGGCAGTTCAGTCTGGAGAAGAGAAGGTTCAGGGGCCTTGCAGAGGGGTGCAGATCTTAGCAATGTTTATAAATATCTGATAGGAGTGAATGAAGAAGTGGTAGCCAGATTCTTCTCAGTTATGCTCACTGACAGAACAAGAGGCAATGGACACAAATTGAAAAAACAGAAAAGTTCATATGAACATAAGAATAAACCAGTCAAACACCAGAAGAGATTTCCTAGATAGTTTGGGGAGTTTGCATATCTCAAGGTATTCAAAACCTGAGAGGACACCGACCTGAGCAACCTGCTCTAGCTGATCCTGCTCTGAGCAAGGGAGTTGGACTCCATGGTGTTGAGAGGCCTCTTCCAACCTCAACTATTTTTTGATTCTGTGATCCTGCTATTCAGGTACTTTGCAGTGCACTTTTTGGACCAAATGAAACCTTAATATAGAATGAACATTTTCTTATTTCAGGTTGAACTACTCTTGATTACGGAATGAGATTTACCTTGCTGTTTCATCAGACATATATGTTTTGGAACTGTTTCTGTGGGAATTAAGGAAAACTTTCAAGAAATTAAGTCATTTAAAGTCAACAGGAAAAAAACCACAATTCCCTATAGAGAACAGTCTTTCATTGACAGAGGTTGGACTAGTGACCTATGAAATACTTTCTAAGCTTAATTTATTGTATCAGCAATAAAATAACATTTGCTCTAGTAATTTGTTATACCATTGAGGGAGTCTCTGATTCTCTCTTTTTAAAACTAAAATATTGTATAAGTAATAAATTTAGCATCTTGTATTAGTACTAGATTTGCATTTATAGTACAATTGCTGTTCCTGCAGTTATGTTTTATTTATAGTTGTCTATGAAATTTGGGAGGTATTAATCAACTAAAGAATGCTAATTTAGCAGACATGAGATAATAAAAAGACAGGGTGATAACAATCATTAGTTTAGAACTAATAAAATCTGTTGTGTGTAATTTACCTATAACAGTTAAGGCTCCCTGTAATTGGTCTGTCACTTTTTATCACTGCAAAATACGCTCCTATTCTTCCTGTAAGAGCCATTGTTACAAGGCAGTTTGTAGGTGCCTTAGTTTGACTCACTGAATTCTAGTAAAATTATAGGTGTCATCTCCAGGAGAAGAAAACCAGAATGGGCCAAATATGCTCTTTATGCAATGTCTTCAGATGGCACAAGTTATTAGCAGAGAGGATATTGACTCAAAGTTTCTTCGCTATGAAATAGTTTCAGGCAATTTCATTGCATATTGTTAAAGACTAAGTTGAACTGTTAATATCTGAAAGCTTTAAGGCTAATTCTTGAGGAACATGTGACAGATGGTGAGAAAAGGGTAACGGTGTGAAATGTGCCCTTTGATAAGTCTTGCATTGACTTTCAGAGCTGAGAGATATTATCATTTAGTCATTATCATTTCCGTTTTTCTCACTTCTGCCTATGATTTTTGGAAACCACTCTTCCTTTACTTCAGTGGCATACTGGATAAAAGAAGTCAGAAGTTGCTTCCAGGAAGATGAAGTGAAGGTAACATGCTGGAGGAAGAGTGCACCATCAACTAATTAGAAAAAATAATTCAAGGTCTACTGCTAATGAAATGTTTCTGAGATCAACACTCATTATTTAATTGGATTACAGATTCACCATGCTCAGTTAAACATGTAGTAGTGAAGCAAGAAAGTCATTGTTGCAGTAAGATGAAAACACTAGGAAGTAAAAGAAATTGCCCTTGCATTCAGAAAAGTGATAAAAGGAAATAGAAAAACAAAATGCAACTTCTGTAAGTGTTGCAAATGATTTTTTTTTCCATCCTGGGGTTGTTAACATCCTGCACTGACTGTTTGTGACACTTCAGTAATCATCTGAAGAGTGACAGAAATTATAAAAGAGATTAAAATATTTTTAAGTACCTACATAAAAAGGGGCTGATAGATCAAGAAAGTAAGGGAATGTAACTAGCTCTATTGGTCAGATGTCAGTTCTCTTATTTTAAAAAGCAGCAAAATAAACAATTATATAGTGTTTGTCATTTTAATTCAGTCAGTACAAGATATGTTGGTAACTTCTGAAAAGAAACTAGGCACATTTTGTATGACTCTTACTATCGTGACAGAAAACATATTATAGAATCATAGAATCATTGAATCATAGAATCATTTAGGTAGGAAAAGACCTTTAAGATCACCAAGTCCAACCATAAACCTAACAATGCCAAGTCCATCACTAAACCATATCCCTAAGCACCACATCTACACATCTTTTAAATACCTTCAGGGATAGTGACTCAACCACTTCCCTGGGCAGCCTGCTCCTACTCTTCCATTTCTGTTGACCAAAATCAGTGTGTCACTGATATTTTTGGGGTATGGCAGATAAGGATTAGTAGCAGTTTGTTCCATAGGTTTAGTTTAACCAAAGTGATATAACATGCTATGGTAGGATTCTGTCATGAAAGTGTCCTCAGAAGTTCCTTTCAGCAACTTTTAAAATCACTTTGCATTTCTGTGAGTAGATGGTAAGGTAATAGTTTGATATCCACATGCACATACAGAGAAACAACATATTAGTTAATTATATGTTTGTATGAAAAGTGTATGATTCTATGATTTCAAGAAACAGCAAACAGTTTTCCTGTCTTCTTGGATGCTCTCAGAGACTAGGAATTTTTTTTTCCCATTAAACTATCCCAAACAACATTAAATATTTCTTATATCAGTTGCAGTGAAATTAAATTCTTTCATCACATATGATGAAATGCTAGGAGCAGTTCTCTTCTCCCATCTTTTCTACTACCTCCATGTACAGATTTTCAGTTTTGGATTCCCCTAAGACGGCACCATTTCTTTAGGGATCTTTGATGGCAGATCTTATTAAATCCCTGGAAATGCATGTACATTCCAGTGATTGGATCTTTATTATCCTCAAACTCTAAGGATGTATTAATTCCAACACATTTAATGTGCCTACAACTGTTCTCTTTCATTTGAGCTTATTAGCAGGGCCCAGTCTGTGTTTCATAATTTCCAAAACAGGTAGCTGCATGTCAAGTATGATGCCTGGACTGTGTTGACTCCTAAATTGTAAGCAGGGCAGTGGTAGTTCACATGAGTCAAAAGCCTGCCGTAGAGTATTCTAACAGTTTATTGATAAATAGAATCAAGTTCCACTGTCTGGGAACATTCCCAAAGTAGCCATTGAGTTTTTTACAGCACTATATTGATTTTGGATGGAAAGACTGCTTTCTGCATTGATTCTTCCTCCTTTCCCATTTCTGTCTTTCTTTTCTTTTCCTACTGTCAGTTCCAATCTTTACAGTTTGCCTGAAGTTAATTCAGATTTACCAGTTCATTTTCTAGTTCTCTCCTGGACTATTTTAAAGCTGTTGTCCTATTTGATCCTTTCCATCCTTCTGATTTTAGCTGGTAGTTGGTAATTTCATATTTGATTACCTTTAGAGTACCTGGCTGAATATAATCTCTTCATGTCAATTTATTATTAATCTCTTTATTGGTTTATCTTAATAGCCATTTACCGACACTTCAATTTGAGATAGTTCCTTAGACTGTTCCTTCATATAAAAAAGAAAACCATTATGGAGGTGCATTAGGAGAACAGAAATACAATACATTTTTAGCTGTTCTACTATCGTCATTTCTTCCTTAAGTGTTTCTTTAGCACTCGCATCATATTTAGACCCTCATCAATTCTTTGGCAGTCTTTCTGACTTCACTATGCTTAAAAAAACTCTGTTCAAAGTTTTGATGTTGTTAGTAAGTCACTCTTAAACATTTTTTCAAACCTTTGATGTTCAACTCACCAACATGTATCCGCTTTTCTCCTCCAGTTGGACCCAACTTTTATCTTTTGAAGGATTTCTTGTTAAATTTATTTATAACAATCCCTTATGCTTGGCTGTTTACTAGCTCTTTTTAGCCTTTTAGATAGGTATTCTATATAGACTTTGCCTCATATATGTTTTTTAATTTTCCATAATGCCTGTCTAAGAGAATTTAAACTTATTAACCCTCTTCAGTTTCTTTCCGACTTTCATTGTAACTTTTCATTGTATCTTTTTTATTTATATATGTAATTTTTCTTTCTGAAGTTAAACATAATTGTGGCAGATTTCTGTAGCTCTTTTTAGCATGCAAAGTTGTTTAATTCTAATATGTTTCAAAAGTGACATCTTTACGTGCTTTGCTGAGTGTTTAGCACTAAGTAAGGCATTGCAACACCTCAGTCTAATGAACCCAGCAAGGACTTCACACAGGAATCTAGACTCAGTGTTCATAACCTGGACTTCCCCCACAATGGACAGAGAACTAAGCATCTCAGAAAATGAATGCTAAAAATTCCATGATCATAAAAGGTAATTAAAAAAAACAAACTCACCAACAAAAGAGGCTTAATATGGTGGTCTGGCTTAACTTCCAGTTTTCTTTTTGCCTGCAGCAGGAATATGAGGGATACCTATCAGTCTATTGAGGTTCCTCTACATTATGGACTTCAGGCAGAGAAAGATTAATATCCTTGGATGGACTTGAGCAGGACCGAATCCTTTGTGGTGAAAATAGCGATAACGACAATAGTGCTGTCCATTGTTCATAAAGGAGCTTGCCATCCAGGCAGACTTCAGCTCTTGGCCTTCTTTGTCTTCTGGGATTTCAAACTTGTATGTCTCCCAAGCCAACAGAATACCTTCATCGTGAACTGATCATAGTATGTTCTACTCCAAGTCTCGGAGAGAAGCATTTACAAAATCACTGGGGCTAGACAAGCAAGAAGAAGTATGTGTGTCTGTAGCGAAGACAGCCCACTGGGAGTCAGGGGTTCTACTTCTTGTTCTATTTATACATCTAGATGCTGCAAGGGTTAGGCCCCTATGAGCCATTCTTTATACAGCTAAAATTCTCCCTGCTTCTGACCTATTGCAGGGATTTGTGGTTTCTGAACTACAGAAACAGGTGACAGCAGTAGCTGGTTAGCATCATCCTTTGAAGCAGCAGCATGAGAAAAGGAAGTGCTTTGAAACAAACTGTTGACAGTAAAAGAATAAAGATTTAGAGAAGACAACATAGTGATGAGACCATTCCTCTTTGTTTCTGTCCTCCCCATCCCTACTCCCAGCACAGTTCTTTCTGGCCTAGCTGAACTACTGTCCTAATTCTTATTTTCATGCCCATTCCCTCCACAGGAACCTAGTTCTTTACACAGATTCGTTACAGGACAGTCTTCTGGTTAACATCATCTTGTTCAGCACTGTACACTATGCTAGTACAATAACTTCATGATCTATATTCTTGACCTAAGCCTCTAGATGCCTGTGAAATCAGTGTTTGTTTGTAAGTAGTAATAAAAATATTTTTTTAAAGGTAAAACCCTTCTATTTTAGGGAATTTGATTGTACTTATCCGCTGCTAGTGTTCTCAAGAAGTCAGAAATGTAAAATGGTTACTCGTACCTATTCATGCTTAAACTTCAATCTTATTTTAGAGCATAGCATCATAGAATAGTTTGGGTTGGAAGGGACATTTCAACATTTTCTAGTCCAACCCCCGTGCAATGAGCAGGGACATCTGCAACTAGATCAAGTTGCTCAGAGCCCCATCCAACCTGACCTGGAATGGTTCCAGGGATGGGGCATCTGCCACCTCTCTGGGCAACCTGTGCCAGTGTTTCACCACCCTCATTGTGAAAAATATCTTCCTTATATATAGTCTGAACATATATAACATCTGTAGCTCTTCCCTTTTCCACTAATGTAGTCATTCCATCTCAGAAGGCCACTAGTCTGCTCAAGCAGGACTTGGCCTTGGTGAAGCCATGCTGGCTGTCTCTAATCACCTCCCTGCCTTCCATGTGCCTTAGCATAGCTTCTAGGAGGATCTGTTCCATGATCTTCCCAGGCACAGAGGTGAGGCTAATGGGTCTGTAGTTCCCAGGGTCCTCCTTGCTGCCTTTTTTAAATATGAGTGCAATGTTCCCTTTTTCCAGTCTCCAGTGACTTCACCAGACTGCCAAGACTTTTCAAATATCATGGAAAGTGGCCTCGCAACTACATTAGCCAATTCCCTCAGGACTCTGGGATTTATCTCATCAGGTCCCACAGACTTTTGCATGTTCAGGTTCCTCAGGTGATCTCAAACCTGATCTTCTCCTATAGTGGGAGGGACTTTGCTCCTCCAGCCCCTAACTTGCAATCCATCCCCTCAAGAGGTGTGGGAAGAAAAATTGCCAGTGCAGGCTGCATCAAAGAAGTCGCTGAGTACCTCAGCCTTCTCATCTGTTTTTACGTGTCTGTCTGTCTTGCTCATGCATCTTAACATGAACTGATAAATAAAAACCAAAATATGCCTTTCAATTTAACAGTAGCTATTACTTCAGTAAGTGTGAAATTTAGACATAGTCATCAGCCCATTGTTTCAAAAAGTCTTGTGGTTAGAGCATAAACTACCTACACAGCTCAGCTTGAACACCAGTTCAAGACATCTGGCTTTAGAATAAAACCCAACATTCAGATTGAACAAAGAAATCTTGGTTTTGTTTCAAAACTGTTCTTCCACCATAAAGTTTATGAAAACAGAACTTACCACGCCACCGTGAAAGATGAAACAAAACTCTTTATCAGATAAGGAGAAAGAAGACCAAGACTGTGCGGTCTGCCTGGAGCCTTGCTATATCAATTCGCCTAAATAATGCAATACGTATTTTAGATGTGAAAAATTTCTATGAGTCTTGAGAAACAACAAAGGTCGGGATAAAAGTACACTAAGAATCTCTTAAAATAAAGGACAAACCTACAGTATATAGTGTTTTCTGTGTGATCTTTAAGTGATCACTTCTTGATGATAACATCATGAAGTACAAGATGTTGGGTTTTTTTTGCCTCCAAATGCTTTTAGGACAAATACCTTTTATTGATGTTTATGAATAGAAGCTGACATTTCAAAATAAAATAAGTCTGTAGATTGTTCTTTGTTAGATTTCTACATGACTGAAGGCACACCAAAATGTCCTGTAATGAAAGTATTTTTGTAGTGGTTGAATATCAATGTGCAGCATGTTAAAGTTCATTATAATGCCAAGCGTACTAGGAAATGTGTCAATTTGAAATGCTTATGGCTGATAATGCCACCAGAATAAGTTCCGGTTTATTGCCATATACACAGCAAGAGGAAGATGACACTTTTAAAAGTGTTTTCATATGTCTCTTTACTGGTTTTCTGCATGGCAGAAACAAACACTTAAAATATGAAGGCTTAACATTAAATTTAGTGTAATACCCATGTAAATATTGTAATTCACAGCATACCTGTAATCTAACACAGCCTGTGCAGTATGAGTATCTGGAGAACTTCACCTTCTTGTCTTTTGTTCACTCACATGTATTTCAGATTGTATGCTATTCCAATGTCTTTATTTAGAAAAATATATGGTTATCAACTCCAGTAGTATTTTGAGAGTGACTCAGAGAATTGTAGGATCTAAGATGTTCAAAACAGTTATCCCTACTGGGCAGTCTCTCAAAAAAGCATTAGACAATTTGACAACGTGTTGGAGTGCAGGAAGTTATTGTCATTGATATGCGGGAAAGGAGAAAAGAAACAACTCTAGCAACAGGGACAAAGACTCAGCTGCTGAAAGAAGCAGCCAAAATCACAGGTCAATGCTGTGTTACTTCTGTAGCAGATAGACATAGCTTGTTTCCTTACCAGAGGAGAAAGGAATGCCTTTGTTAGCCTTTACTCAAATCAACCTCAAAGTACATCCAAGGTACCTCTATGCATTTCTTATCACAGAAAAAAAAAAAAAACACAAACCAACTTTGATAGTTTAAGAGTTTTCCAGTTGCTGTCATAACCAAGCTGCATTTTCAAAAGTAGTTTCAGTGGGTTTGAAAGGTTTTCTTTCTATATGAAAACAAAGTTCAAAACCATGGTCCATGTTTTGAGATCATGTATACATGATCATACTCACCATCCTGAAGCAGTGATTCCTGTAAGAGTCCTTTCCTCCCTGTTCTCAGGAAGCAAAAGACAAGAAGGATTTCTTGAAACTAAAGTTACTGGGATGTGCTTTCTGTACCACAAAAAAAAACTTTACAGATGAGAATAGCAAGGCTTGAGATCATGAAAACAGCATTATTTTTAAAGAATTCTGTAAAGAGGACATCTTCAAGTAAGATCCCTAATTACCAGCTTAGCTTAATACCCTAATTACCAGCTTAGGTTAATGTGTGTGGTGGGTTGACCTTGGCCGGAAGCCAGGAGCCCACCAAATCCTCTCTATCACTCCCCCTCTTCAGCTGGAGAGGTGAGAGAAAGTATATGATGAGAAACTTGTGGGTCAAGAGAAGGACAGGGAGAGATCACTCACCAGTTACCGTCATGGGCAAAACAGACTCAACTTCGGGGAAATTAGTTTAATTTATTGCTGATCAAAATCAGAGCAGGATAACGAGGAATAAGATGAAATCTCAAAACACCTTCCCCAAGCCTCTCCTTTCTTCCTGGGCTCAACTTTGTTCCCAATTTCTCTACTTCCTCCCCTCTGAGCGGCACAAGGGGATGGGGAATGGGGCTTGCGGTCAGTTCATCACACATTGGTTTTGCCACTCCTTTCTCCTCAAGCATGGTGTCCTTCCTGTGGGAGACAGTTCTCCACAAACTTCTCCAATGTGAGTCCTTCCCATGGGCTGCAGTTCTTCACAAGCTGCTCCAGCCTGGGTCCCCCCACAGGGTGCTGTCCTTCAGGAACAGACTGCTTCAGTGTGGGTCCCCCATGGGGTCACAAGTCCTGCCAGCAACCCTGCTCCAGTGTGGGCTTCCCACAGGGTCACAGCCTCCTTCTGGCATCCCTCTGCTCCGGCGTGGGGCCCTCCCCAGGTGCGGGTGGAGATCTGCTCCCCCGTGGAGCTCCATGGCCCCATGGGCTTCCCCAGGGGCTGCCGGGAAACCTCTGCTCCGGCGCCTGGAGCCCCTCCTGCCCCTCCTGCTGCTCTGAGCTGGGGTCTGCAGGGCTGTTTTCCCACTTCCTCTCTCTGGCTGCAAATGCTGCATGCTAGTTTTTTCCCCCCTTCTTAACTATGTTATTGCAGAGGCGCTACCACTGTCACTAATTGGCTTGGCCTTGGCCAGCGGTGGGTCCATCTTGGAGCTGGCTGGCACTGGCTCTATTGGACACAGGGGAAGCTTCTAGCAACTTTTTGCAGAAGCCACCCTTGCAACCCCCACCACTACCAAAACCTTGTCATGCAAACCCAATACACAGTTTTATGTCAATGTTCCTGACTGTCATTACCCGTTTCAGTTTAGTCAATTCTTTCAGACTGGTTTATAAAGCTTCTGCTTATGTGCAGAGATGACCTAGACAGAAGAAGTAAGAGCTTAATTCATAGGTCTTACTGTCACAATTTAAAGTCAGGTTCTGGTTTTTTCCAGAAGCAAGACATAGAGGGAAATAGGAAGGGGTTCATATGTTAATGATTAATAACAATTACCAACTAATATCAATTCTTAAAATGAAGACAAATCTAAGAAAACAGTTCTCTGCTCATACCCCCAACATGTTCTCCATTATGAGGGCCAGAATTATAATTTGAAAGAATTGGTAAATTATTCCTGCTAAAGGAGATGGTTTCTGCAGATTTGAAGACCTGGCCTGAGATGAAGACCTGGCCTGAGATATACTTTGTGCGATATTACACATCCTTAAAGCCCTGTTATGATGGGGTCCAAATATTCTGTATCCTTGTGCTGCAGAGAGATGTAGGTAACCTGTCCTGAATTAGGTGTATGATGTATACCACTTAAAGGAATAAAGTCAGGAAGAAAATGAATGAAAGATGTAAAGTGCATTTGTCTCTCTAAGGAGTAAAAGATAGAGCAGCTTTGTCTTCAGGTAAAGTTCTCAGACGTTGAAAAAACAACCACTTGGTGGACAGTCTGTACTACACCTGTTTTGTTTACACCTATCAATTTCTTAAGAACCAAGAATTAATGAGAGCTATAGGGAGCAACTGTCTGCTCCCAAGTCCTCTGCAGAAAGACAGTAGGCAGGTGTTCACTTTTCAGGCTGTAACAGTGGGACAGGATTGCCTGCTGCAGGTAACAGCTGTCCAAGGATAGAGGAAAAAGCCTGCTTGAGAACATCTGGTCTATCAGCTCAGGTTGCTTGCCAACATATCTGTGTCAGTCCTGGATTACTGGCTGACATACAGTGCTTTGGGGAGAGTTGAGCAGGGAAATCTCATGAAATCTGAAATAAGCCTGTTCAAAATAAGTTTTTTTTTTTTTAAATCGGTAAGAAAAGAGGTCAGAATATAGCTATAAACTCCTTCCTGCTCTGCCTTTTAATCTGCCTCAGGTGTCCTACATCATCACTTCTTCCACTCAGGTCTCACCAGAAGAGACTTATTGCTCTGAGTCAGGGGGGATGCATATGTTTTGCTTTGGGCACAATGCACTCCTGTGCATGCAGCAAATATCCTTCTGTATGTGTTTTGGCTATGGTTGGCACTAAAAGGCTATCAGTGCTGTCCAGGATTTTGTTTTCCTAGCTGAGAAATGTGGGAGCAAGGCAATGTGATTTAACACATTTGCTCAGGGCAAAGGCAAGTATTCCCTCCTCTCTTACTTGGTCCTTCATGGCTGTGAAAATCTACTAAAGTAAACTCTAGCTTTTCCTGTTGCCACCTGCCCTTCTCCCACAGGAACCCTGTCATCTTTTATTTCTCTCTTCAGTATCAGTGACTTCCAATATGTTTAGCCGCTTGCAGGTGCCTCAAGAACACAGGAAATATATCCCTCAAAGATCAGGTGAGGAAGAGGAGGGACTGGATGAGAAAAAGTCAGATCTGCCTAAAACACCCACTGTTCCCATTCTGCAGTATTTTTGGCAGGGCACACTGGCAGTCATGCAGTTTTGCAATTTCATTTCAGCAACAGTCACAGTTTAAAACATTATCAACCATGTCTGGTGAATACATGTGCTCTGGCAAAATTTAATCATCACAACAGCTTCAGCTGTGCACCTTTCCTAGAAAACTGTCCCGTAAACCGAAGTTATTCCTGTGAACAGGAGAAATATTTGTTGACTTGAAGGCATCTGCTCAGAGAACTGTGATGGCTATTCTGAGACCTGTGTCTAACAGTTGTTGGACTCAAAACTCTGGCTTTTCTAGGGCCTGAAAGTTGGAGATGGACTTTTTACAAGGGCCTGTAGTGATAGGACAAGGGGTAATAGCTTTAGACTGAAAGAGGGTAGATGTAGATTATATATAAGAAAGAAATTCTTCACTATGAAGGTGGTGAGGCACTGGAACAGGTTTCCTAGAGAAGTTGTAGATGCCCTATCCCTGGAAGTGTTCAAGGCCAGGTTGGCTGGGGCTTTGAGCAACCTGGTCTAGTGGAAGGTGTCCCTGTCCATGGCAGGGGGGTTGGACCTAAATGATCTTTAAGGTCCCTTCCAACCCAAAGCATTCTATGATTCTGTGATTTGCAGTATATGCTATAATTCCTTGAGGCTAAAATTATCTAGTTGTATAAAGCTAAAATAAAGCTAGTTAAAATAAGTTTAACTCTAGTCACCTAACTTGCACAATTTTCTGTGTCAGCTAAGATAGCTAAAATAAGACCAAACAAGTCCAGTCAAGTCCTTAGGACTTATGTAACTAAGGTAGTACAAGGTTGTGATCCATTAATAACAATGGTAACAGCATAATTACTACAGAGCAACACAGTGTTGAACCTTCTTCTACTGTGGGAATAAATGTCTCTCACAAAGTGTTGGACTTCGCAGCAAATACTAGTAGCTGTTAATTCCAGTATCTTAATGTAATTTAATCAAAACTATGCAAAGCATCACACACAACTTCAATTTCATAGCTGATTTCAAAATAGTATGTCATAGCAGTTGCTTTTAAGATAAATCATTTTAATTGTTCTAGATTAATGACTGTATCAATTTCTATTTTTCCCAACAAATTCAAATAACAGGGTTGTGAGGTTAGCAGAAGTTTTGTTTCATGCCACTAACAAGCTCAGCTAAAGACTGTACACTGTTTATAATACCATAACCACCAAGATTGTCTTTTCTTTTGATGAAGTGTGTTAGTTTAAAATGGATCCCCTGCTGAGCTAATTAGGAAGGTGTATTAATCCCAAATAACTCCATGCTGAGCTTACTTCTTCTTAGCTAAAGGGCCTGAATTCCCATTTTTCTGAATCTTTTGAGCTGGTTTGGAAGATTAATGGTGAAAATATTAGTAAAAAGATTACACCAAAAGTTGTCGTGATTACTAACACAGGTCAATGTATAGAGCTAGACACTTCCTCAAAATCCTCAGTGCATGGACCCAGATAATGAGTATATATTAGATACTGTGTACACAACCCTGATTCCACAGCTCAAAATGGTATGGCAGGAGCAGTGAAGCTCCTGAACAATTCCCTGTGGAAAGCCAAGTCACAAATTACTTAGTTTGGATCAGCAATATGTAGTTTATGAGACCCTGAATAAACAATTGCTTCTACATTCACAGGGAACACTGAAGAAATTCTCTCTAGGATAAAAGAAAACTAGAGCACTTCAGCAATATAACCCTTATTATTATAAGATATTTCTCTTATACTAGAATACCTCTGTAGTGCCAATTATAAAAAATCTGATGTCAGTGTCAACTATGTGTTCTACTTAGCATGGTTATTTTATTAACAGACACAGAGACATTCTCCCAGGGCAGACTGAGAAATAAGAAAGAGGGAAACTTCCTACAAATGCATAATGCCTGAATGTTCTGTCAGGTAATGTTTGTTTAAATGTGAAATGCTAACGTATTTTCTCACACATCACTTTCACAGAGAGCTTAAGATACAAAATGGCAGCAGGAACTAAATGCTAAGTTGTAGTATGAAAAAAACATTATTTCTCCCTCTCCTCAAATAAGAACTCTGATTTTTTTATCAAATTATAGATGGTTTTCCAACCTTACAAGGCTAAATAAAACATAAGTCTAACCAAAACAAGCTTTAGAAAGTAATTTTCTAACGTTGTTGAAGCTGTTAACTACTTAACTCATAAAGGCAACTTACCATGTAGAAAGATGACTCTTCTGAAAGCTCCCCACCAGGCTCAGGGCCCTTCTGATTGACCTGAGAGTAGTCTATCACACATAGCTCCGAAACAATCAGAGACTCCTGTGTTCAGTATTCCAACAAATCAAGTCAAATTGCTCATAGGGAGAGCCAGTGGCATATCCATTTATTGTAGCCCATTCACATGAATTTGTCATCAGCTCAAATCCTGACAGCCGGTGCCCTCATGGAAGACAGTCCTTTCTTTCATAGGCAGGCTCATATCAGACATCACCTGCCTGAATTTCCAAGAATTCTAAGTACCCAGAATACAACTGCTAATTTAGAACTAAAAAACTACGTTGACCTATCCAAATCCAACTGAATTTTCTGAGCTAATATCGCCTTCAAAAAACAGCATGAAGGCAATATATACCCAAAAGTTTACTTAAGCAGAAGCCATAACAAAATGTTTTGATGAGTATAACTGCAATTATATTTGTTTGCAATAATTTAAGAAACAATAATACTTTAAATTTTTAGAAGATTAAAATCTTCTAGTACTTCTTCGAAGTATACAAACATTCTTTTAGAAATTTTTTTAAACTGTCTATTGTCAACATACCATTGTAATAGATAATTGAAAATCTACAAAGGCACAACGCTGCACTTAGGCCATATACTACTACATTAGAGGAGTTCCAAAGCAGTATATATATCATTTGACCCAAACAGTCATTGGTTGTTAAAGTACCTACAGAAACCCAGGGAATGAGTTTCTAAGTACCATTTCAAGTTCCACTTCTACAGTCAACTTCGTATAGGCAATTCCTGTAATCAAGTCCTATTGGGTCTACAGTATTCTTGTCAGATACACTGACAAGAAGACCTAAAATATTACCAGTTCTCTAGCAGTCAGAGCTAAGTTATTAGTCACTACCAAATAATATTTTGAGTTTTCAAATCTGCGGATGCTATGCCTGGAGAACCAGCATGGTAAACTTGTTAAACTCCTGTTTTAGCATCGTCTTATGCATCACATTTCTCAACCCATTTTTCAGATATCTTTTTGGACATCTACTGAAACATACCTTAGCAGCAATACAAGTAGAGAGCTCTCTATAGAGCAAGCTTCAGACAACTGTTCTAAGATCAACAGTGTTAAAAACACTGTGTTCCAGGGACACTATTTTAAATTTTGCTTACATTGGCTGAACGATTTTAAGGTAAGAAAAGAGCATTTATAATCTATTCATCAAAAGATTATTAAGTGATGCACCCTCTTTACTGGAGAGGGGAAGAAATCACCTGTAAATATCAGTTGAAGCTTAATCACTGTAATGAGTTGTTGGGGCATTTTTCAAACCATCTGCTGTCAATACTGAAGCATCCTTTCTAAGAAAGTGGATTACTACCGATTCAGCTCTGATGTTGTTTGGATAATATCAGGTTGTTGGCAAACTTGAACTCCTTAGAATGCATAGCTTTTCAATATTGTGTCTAGACTACTTTATAATTTGTTAGTGTGGGATAACTTCTGAAGCAGTACCAGCATATAGGAGGTAACCATTAAGGGTCCTGATCTACAACTGTCATGGTCAGTCTAGATACAGCAGTCTTTTTATTTCTGCATTCAAAGGCGACAGCAACTTGTCATTTCTACAACAGTGTGAAACATAATTACAACCCATACTCTGGAAGTTCAAATATGATACAATATCTTCAGAATGACCAGTTCCTTTTCTGCCAGGAAACATAAAAATTCCAGATTTATACATTTCACTGTCTTCCAGCCGAAGATACCTTTGTTATGCAACAAAGACCTTATTCTTTTCTCTTCCAGGTTACTCTTTTCAGTAATTTTATTCTTTGTCAACCTTTCTCCAAGTGGTCTTAGAAAAACCAAATTGAGTAAAACAAAAATGTAAATTGTATGTCAGTAATTATTAAGAGAGAAATGAAATGCAAAGCATAGAAAATTACTGTGTCATTGAATAAATTTATGTTTCACCTGCTACTTAAATACTGGTTCCCTATCTCAGGGATATAACAGCAGGTTGAAAGGTAAGGTTAAAGAAGGTCTCTACATTGATCACAAGGATGGGGAACTTCTTGCATCCAAGAAACAACTAAATAAACTAGGACTATTCAGTCTGGGGAAAAAGCAATCAAGGGAGATACGATACAGGTCTACAAAGTCAAGAGGGTTGTAGAAGAGTGAACAAAGTGCAAAAAAGTAAGGGCATCAAATGATGTTATCAGAAATAATTGAAAATAAAAAATAAAAAGTAATGATGCTTCCTACAACATGTAGCAATGATTCGGAGTGCTTTGCCACTCTGGAAGGCCAAGAGTTTAAACCAGTTCAAGGATGGACTAAATATGTTTAAGGAAGAGAACTCTAATGATACACAGAAGTGACGTATGACCTAGAAAGCCTCCAAGACACAAATGGCTGTGGATTGACTATGCATGAAAACTACTGTACATGCTGAATCTAATCTCCTATCTTTGTCACTTTTTGACTGCTAATACAGATGAGCTACTTGTATGTTTGCCCTAAACCAATATATCTGGATTTACATGCTCTGTGGCACTTTCTGCCGTTTCTTTTAGTGCCTCTGAAACCTTTCAAAGAAGACTACAACCTCTCCATCTGCTGTCACCATTCTGTTTGTCTGCAGCTGTTCAGAACAGATCTTTGCAACTGGGAGCTGTCACAGTTAGAAGTGAAGATTCTTCTCTGGGCTAATGCAGTGGAGGACAAATTACAGCATCACAGTAAAGTTATCCTAAAGCTAAAACTGCTTTGATTCTATTTTATGAAGTTGACACCCTATGAATACAGACATTGACAATCATTCCATCAAGTTCATTGGGAGTTATGTAGTTCAAGTACAAGAATCTGTTTAGGGGAAAAAAAAAACCCAACAGTTAAACAACATGCTGGTTTATAGGCATCAGAACACAAATAATATTTTCACTTCAGCAGAATATGGTTTGTGGACTCATGGTTGTACATAGCCCATTCCTTTATAGAGGGCTCTTTTGCTGAGCTCTTTTACTGTTATGTAAAACTGATCAATCCATCCAACACTAGTTAATTTCTCTAATCAGATATTTTAGTGGAAACATGAATACACAACTTATTGATATAATGAAAAAATAGGCTCTTTGTAAAATGAGGAATGATTGTATATCTTTTCAGTGTCAGTTACCCTGAGATGGTGTTATTCCTTCCTGTCAAAATAATGCATCTAAAAAGAATAGAAATGCAAAACCTGTTTGACTGTGGATATCCCTCAATGAATGTAAAAGTAGAAGGAAAAGGAGGTGGAGGTAGCAGTGCATGAAAAAATCAGAGATCTCTGGTCAAAACTCACTAAGAAAATCAGTTTATGAGAAACACTGATCATAAAATATCTTCTGAGTACACATGGGCAATAGGCAGAGCACACAGTAAAATGATAGGGGAGTGGTATGGCTCTACAAAGTCTTGCTCTTGGAGCATAGCCCATGACCTGTTGTAGCTGCCTCCCTTGGGAAGAGATTCAGCACAGTTTGTTCCACATATATGACTGTGGAACAGTGTTTGTTAAAAGCAGAAATCTGAGCCAGGTGTAGAGCTTCCAGGAAGCAGTTCTGCTTCAAGATTTGAAGACCTGTTGTTGCTCGCAATTCCCCTTCCATGCTCCTATCAGTAGACAAAAGTCTTGAACTAAAAATCTCCTCAGCCCTGAAAAAGAAGAGGTCAGACAATGCTTAAATGCATCAACTAGTGATCCTGTTATGACTCCTACCTTTGAAGAAAGATAAAAAGTATCTGCATTGTGTTTTTATAATGATATGAAAGTTGGGGTTTTGAAAGAAACACTTAACATTTACAAAAGTAGACACTTTCATCATAACCATACATATTGTTACATGGTATATAAGTAGTTTTATAAGTTTAAGAAACAGTCAATAGACATGAAAAATATTACCATTTGAATCTCCAAAGCAGGGTTTTTTTTGTTTTATCTAGCTGCTGGATCAATATCAGCCCCCATTACTCCAAAAGCAAGATGAAATATGAATTACGGCAACTATGTTGAAAATCGTATAAAATTATAATACTATCTTTTAAAACTTGCAAAACATTAGGAAATAAGAAATAAAACATACAAATATCATTTTAAAAAAGATAGAATTGTTTGTTCACTCATAAGTCACACGATGTTTTCCAAATACATATTTCATAAAGTGGTGATACCTGATCATGATCTTAATTGGTATTTTATATGACTCAAGGGTTTTAACTGAACAGATACCTTTACAACATCATGGTCCTTGTTATTCACAAAAAGGAGTAGTGCTTTGTATATTTTTTCTTCAGCAATTTCTAGAACTGCTTATTCTTTGGCTTTGTAGTGTGTATTCATTTGAAAAATCATAACAAAAATCATGTAAGGTACATGCACATTGTTACAATATCAAAAAATGGTAAAATAGTAATTATCTTCATATTCAAACACTTCCTTATTTTATCATCTTTGCATGTAAGATTTATAGAAACTGCCTTTCTAAACCCTCTCTGTCAATAATAATGGGTGTATTTTTTAAATAACTGAAGAGTCCAAGTTCAGTCCTTGATCAGACTAAAGCAGAACTGAAACACTGTAATTTCATGAGCTGTCTTTTTAGGCAAGATTCCAACCTCTTGCTAATGAATGCAGTTCATTCATATTAAAATCAAATGTAATTTTATCACTGCTGATACGACTTGCAAAATATTCATCAAGATAATGGCAAATATTTTCGGAAGGGGATCTAGCTTCAAAAGAAGTTACTTTCAAGATTCTGTGTTGTCCCTGTCTTCGCTTTTCCATTTTCCCAGATTTTAATTTTCCCCTGTTTAAACTGATACTTACTTCTTCTTTGCTTTTTCTACATTGTCCAAAGGGATGCTGTTGAGGAAATCACCACATTGGAGCTGAGAGAAGCATGTATGGAGCTGAAGGAGAGGGAGGAGAAGGAACTTGAACAGAAACCAAGGACATTTTTTGTTTCAGGTTGAGTTAAATTGACTGATTTGGGTTTTTTTGCTTTATTTTTTTTTTACTCAAGTTATTACACATGATTGGTGAAGAATATTTTCTTTCACCTGAAATAATTATTTTACTTTTTCAGAAAATCATCTTATGTGTAACTACATCATGCATGTAAATAATTGGGTTTTTGAGCCATGAACAAAATTTGAGAATGCATAGTGCTACTAAACATTGCCAGTTCCATTTCTGGTTGCAACATATTATTATTATTTGTGTGTTTATATTAATGTATTTGATGAATATAAAGGCAAGCCTCATTTTATTCCTTTTAAATTTGGAGTCACTGAAGTCAAAATAGGAAAATTTTTTTTGAATGTTTTTGATGGTGTTTGTGCCTGCAAGAGTTAAAGCAGCTTTCTTTTCCAAAATACGTACTATGATAATTTGTTTTTAACTCAGAAGTTCTAGACCTCATTTTAAATACCTATGTTTTTTAGAAATCGTATGTAGGTAACAATAACCAGTGAAGTAAATGACTTTTTATCCAATCTCATTAACTGATCTGGTAACAGTAAAAGATATAACAATTACATCCAAGGAAACAAATTGGATTTTTTAACAGACTGCCTACAGGAATTAACTCATTCTTTTCAGGATGTTGTCCCCCTTTCCCTGCATCCCTCATAAATTAGTAATTTGTTCCAGTTTTAACACTCTTTGCAAATAGACCTGGCTCTCTTTTGAAGACTCACTCTTTGCCTTTGTTTTAATATATTTGTCTTCTCACTATACTAATCATCACAGATGTGAGTGCTGAAAAGCAGTTAAGATTACTTATCCAAACTGCTTCTTGTAATCGTTACATCTTGCTTATTTTATGAATATACTTTCCTATCATGGAAGGACAGTGCTGCTTATCCTGAGACTTCTATGAACAAAAAAACAGTTCTCAAGTGAAGCTTTGAAGCTCAAATTGCCAAAATTTTGGGCAGATAGGCATGATCACAAGATAGGGGTTGTTCAGTTTCAGATGTCCTTAAGAGTTTATAGCTCTTTTACTAGAAGTTTTAGTCTTTAGCTGAGCCATGGTAAGAGACCTTGTATTTGCATATGAAGAAAAACAATTTATTTTTACGCAACGCCATTTTGCTTTGCATTTGCAGCAAGCTAAGGTGTGCACAGGAGGGGTTACTGCAGCTTAGCTGAAGAGGCAGTGTGGGACAGTAATTTCCTGAAGTCATATGAATATTCCTCTGATCTTCTAACACATTCTTTTTTACTGTCATTCTCTCTGACATATATAAGCTCCAGTTACACCAAATCAATCTTGTTCTATGAGCATTTTTCTAACTAAGAATTATGGGACTATTTTCTAGTCCAGTGTTTTCACACCAGGGATACAATTCCCACATGTAACTATTCATTTCTACATTAAAAAAAATAAGACATCTACTCCAATGACCCAAAGAAGGCCATATTTTGGGTGCAGAATACTGGCTCATGACTAAGGTACTACCAGTACCTGCCAAGTAATGAGTCACCAGACTGTAGATTGAGAGCCATTTCATATACCTTTTATTACTGCATATATATACTGCTAAGGTCTTGAGTTTGCAACTTGGATTCCCACTTCAAAGCTCACATTCTTTAATCTTGTTCTTTGAGATAAACAATTTTCCTCATTTGTTAAACCAGCTGATCCTCAAGCGGCTACATCTTCAGTCTGATTGGTAAAAAAGCTTAACATCATAACGAAGAGTACAAGGATCTCGTTAGGTCAAGCAGGGGCAAAATTAGAAGAGCAAAAGCCCAGCTAGAGTTCAGTTTGGCCACAGCTGTAAAGGATAATAAAAAATGCTTCTACAAATATATTAACATCAAAAAGAGAGGCAAGGAGAATCTCCATCCCTTACTGGATATGGCGGGGAATATTGTCTCCAAGGACGAGGACAAGGCTGAGGTACTTAATGCCTTCTTTGCATCAGTCTTTAATGGATACCAGTCCAGGTATCCGCAGAGTATCCAGCCCCCTGAGCTGGAAGATGGGGATGGAGAGCACAATAACCCACCCATAATCCAGGAGGAAACAGTTAAGGACCATTTAAGCCACCTGGACACCCACAAGTCTATGGGGCCTGATGGGATCCACCCAAGAGTACTGAGAGAGCTGGTGGAGGATCTTGCCAAGCCACTCTCCATCTTGTATCAGCAGTCCTGGTTAACAGGGGAGGTCCCAGACGACTGGAGTCTGGCCAATGTGACACCCATCTACAAGAAAGGCCGGAAGGAGGATCCCGGGAACTACTGTCAGCATGACCTCCATATTGGGGAAGATCATGGAGCGGTTCATCCTGAGAGTGCTCACAGGGCATCTGCAGGACAACCAAGGGATCAGGCCCAGCCAGCATGGGTTCATGAAAGGCAGGTCCTGCTTGACCAACCTGATCTCCTTCTATGACCAGGTGACCCGCCTAGTGGATGAGGGAAAGGCTGTGGATGTTGTCTACCTGGTCGTTAGTAAAGACTTTGACAGTGTCTCCCATAGCATTTTCCTGGAGAAACTGGCGGCTCATGGCTTAGACAGGTTTAGTCTTCGCTGGGTGAGGAAATGGCTGGATGACCGAGCCCAGAGAGTTGTGGTGAATGGCGTTAAATCTGGCTGGCGGCCGGTCACAAGCGGTGTTCCCCAGGGCTCGATTCTGGGGCCGGTCTTATTCCAATATCTTTATTGATGATCTGGATGAGGGAATCAAGTGCTCCCTCAGTAAGTTTGCAGATGACACCAAGTTGGGTGGGAGTGTTGATCTGCTGGAGGGTAGGAGGGCTCTGTAGAGAGATCTGGACAGGCTGGATCAATGGGCGGAGGTCAACTGTATGAGATTTAATAAGGCCAAGTGCCAGGTCCTGCACTTCGGCCACAACAACCCCATGCAACAATACAGGCTTGGGGAGGAGTGGGTGGAGAGCTGCCCGGCGGAAGGGGACCAGGGGGTGCTGGTTGACAGCTGGCTGAACATGAGCCAGAAGTGTGCCCAGGTGGCCAAGAAGGGCAACGAAGCTGGTGAGGGGTCTGGAGCACAAAACTTATGAGGAGTGGCTGAGGGAACTGGGGTTGTTCAGTCTGGAGAAAAGGAGGCTGAGTGGAGACCTTATTGCTCTCTACAACTATCTGAAAGGGGGTTGTGGTGAGGTGGGTGTTGGTCTCTTCTCCCAAGTATCTAGTGATAGGACGAAAGGAAATGGCCTCAAGTTGCACCAGGGGATGTTTAGATTGGATATTAGGAAAAATTTCTTTACGGAGATAGTGGTGAAGCATTGGAACAGGCTGCCCAGGGAGGTGGTGGAGTCACCGTCTCTGGAAGTGTTCAAAAAACCTGTAGACGTGGCACTTCGGGACATGGTTTAGTGGGCATGGTGGTATTGGGTTGACTGTTGGACTTGATATTAGAGGTCTTTTCCAACCTTAGTAATTCTAAGTGGCATAAATGTGGTGAAACTGGTTTCATCTGACAGCAGTGGGGATTAATCGGATCTGCAAGCGTGGTTCAGTCCCCAGTGACAATAGAGCATGACAACATGGGACTTCTTAGGATGAGCAAAAAAATAGACAGAAATGTTCAGGGAAAAGGTGGCAGAGAAATAATTAGCACTGTAAAAGCCGTTATCTGATTTGTACAAAGGAAAAATTTTTGCTACTGAAGAGGTGACTACACAGAAGCTCTACTTAACACTTTGTGGCCTGCTGGAAAAGTTTTCTTTCATTTTATTTTTGTTTGTGTTTCAATCTATAGTTCTACCTGCCTATACCAAACATCCCAGCATGCTGTTCAGATACCTGGAAACAATATTTTTATGCTTTTCAGAAGTTGTCGAAAGAAAGAGCAACAACTTTTAACTAAAACATCTAGATTTTGCCACATTGCCTACTAAAGTTACTAAATTGACAGGGGTGAAATAACTTCTTGGTGTTGAATTTCAAAAGGCTTGTAAGATTTAGAAGAGCAAGAAATTATCAACTCCCACCAAAGCTTTCTAAATTGCACATGATAATCTTTCTGAAAGACTCATTAACTATCTGCAAGAATGTTGAAGTTTAGATTATTTCATTTCATAATGCCATAGATCTTATAATACAAATCTTTATCTTTAGATAAAAACTAATCATAAACTTCAGAAAAAAACCACTCTTTATGTTGTCCAAAAACTGTTCTGCATAAGCATATCTGAAATAAAAACCACGGATGTAGCTTTGTGATTGAGAGTTTATCTGTTAAAAACCGATATTGTACCGAACCTCTAATTTTATACTGTAAAGCTAGATAAGAAAGTAGAATATAGTTATTATTATGGTAATCTCCAGCTGGAAAGGTACATTAATGTGAATAATAAAAGCTTTGCCTTTATGAAAGCTAATATGTTTTATTAGAAAGACTTGTTAAACACATCTGTAGGGTTGGGCTTTAAATAATAGTATCTCATCAGCTTCTTCAGACATGGCGTGGAAAGGACTTACCACAGCTCTCCAGAACTATTCATCTACATGCAACAATGCATACAAGGATGAGAGCTGCACTTCTCAGAGACTTTCATTATACTGTGCAATAGGTGCATTTTGTACTCCTATGAGATTATGAAAGGTGGACTTCATAGTACTGAATTTAGTACTGCAACTTGATAAGAATTTCAAAAGAGATCTGAAATGGATAAAAACCTTAAATTCCCCCCAAAACTTATCAAATCATTCACTGAGACTTCTGTATGAAAACTTGTTAGTCAAGCAAAGAGCTGGGAATGACTGAGACAGAAACTGCAAGTCCTCTCGTGTAAATCTGTGGTCTCTTTGTTGAAGGCTTTTATTTCCCACTTACCAGTTTCTTGATCAAGTCCTGTACACTCAATTGCAAGAAAAACATTTTTAAAAGAAAAATATATAACTGACATATATCAAATATCTTTAAAATTTCACATAGAAAAAAATGTAACCATCATTGAAATAAACATACAACTTCGAAATATATTTCAAGAACAGCTCTAATTTGTCTTAAAGAATTTGAGCTACGTTCATTTTTATGATCACTCCTTCAATATTCGGAGATTATTTTTACATACACTTATACTAATGAGAGACTGGAAAAGATACAGTGACTATAGCCTTTAGATACGATAAACACAGGACAGGAAGTAGGAGAAGGATCCTGATCAAGGGTTGCATATAATATAATTTGTGTGCTTTCAGTTGGTTGATTGCATGCCACACAGACTGTGCCCCCAAGAGTGACTGTGATGGTAGTGTTCCTAAAGGAAGAGGAACTTCCTAGAATAAGTAGATAAATGAGTTTGTATGGCTCAGTAACATTAGAAATAAGTATCATGAGCTGTAGTTTATGAAGTCGAAGTTTCTCAACGACGTATGGACTGACTTATGGACTGTCAGGTGTAAGACAGCATGTGAATGGATAGGACTATTAAAATAATTCTAGCATAGCTTCTGAGAACAAAATTATTAAAACATTTTGTATTTCTAAAAAAACACCAAAATACAAAAAAGACAAATTTGTGCCAGAAAAAGAAGGAACAATGTACTGCAATGTCACCCACAGGCATTCACATGGATCACTTAACAGTGATCTTATGTTCCAAGATTTGCCTATTGCTGAGATTATACATCTTGACCGGACTTGAGTTTCCCGCATTGCCAACAATGTATAAGCTCTTTGTTGAAATAGTCATCTTTTTAGATTGAGAATTAAATGAAAAGGACATTATTTTCTCGGTAGTCACTGATGCCTTAAATACATGCAAATATCAAAATGTTTCCAAGTTTCTTAATCACCACCCACTTGGAAGTGTAATAGTCCATTCTTTGCTTGATGATTTTCAAGGCAGTAATGAAGCAGCACCAGAACTCAGAAAATATAGAAAATATACTACAGTCCAATGATTTAAATATTGACAAAATGTTATTATTTGTAGACAATAACTCTACTGCTAAACTTATGAGACATAATTCTATCCACAAATTAATGGGAAATGTGAATAAATGCATTTCCAGTTAATTATCTAGCTCATATACTGCATAATACTGGAAAGTAAGCTTTCAGACACAAGTCACTGATCATTATTATTCATTTGCCAAAAAGGTTTTTGAATTACAGGACATATTTCATTTTTCACATGTGAATACAGGGAAATGGTCAGGCATGCCCCCATAAGATAGCTACCTCAATATTCTCCAGTTGCAAGGATCTTAAAATATTATTTAGCTATAGAAATTACTTTTAGTTACAATAATAAGAATTGCATAATTGCTGTTTTTGTGAGAAGTATGATGAAGTTAGGAATGTTGGAGTTACCCTCATAATGATGAAGTACTAATACTTTTTCACAAAGTGCAAATAGTTTTTCATGACACAGTCTTCAGTTTGCAGCTATCCAATTTTGCCTATGCTGATGTTTGTGACATGGTGCATTAGTGCATGTTAATATACAAAAAAAGAATTTGCTGCAATTCTTGGTCATAATATTGCATTAGGGCAAGCAGATTAAGCAAAAAGGTATTTCATTCTGTGAAATACATTAGATTTCAAATGCTGATTTTATATTTTAATGTCAGCTAACTGAAGCAACTTAACTTATTGAGTTAGGTTGTCCAAAAAAATGAAAATGGCAACAATTTCTGAAAATGAAAACAGATACAGTATAAATTCCTAACTCAAAGATTTAATAGAATGTTCACCACACTTCAGGAGTCTCATATTGTGTCTAAAAATATATCTTGAAATCCTATTTGTCTAAATTTCTTAAAAGTTGTAGAATTTATAATGCCTGTTCTCATCTTGGAAGCAGCAGAGAAAATAATATTTTTTTGCGTGTAAACAGATTTGGACAGATTAGGGAAATCTGCTACTTACTGATATCAAGTATAATCTTCAAATTAAAGTGAATTCAAATTTTATTTTTAAAGAATGTTAATGATTGATTTTAAAAACAAGAAAAAATACTGAAATTCACTAGAAATTATTAACATTTTAAACAATACACTAAATGTTATGACATTTGAATTTTATTTTTAAAGGAAGTGAAGTTCCACACCTAAGAGATGTCTATGTGGTCTATTAAAAGAGGTAGTACTATCCTGAAAATTTCCATAATATAAAGGATTCATCTTTATTTTTTATGAGGTCATTGTTGAACAAGCAAAGCTCACATTGTTGCTGTGTAGGAGTATATTCATCTTATGATCAGTGAGGAATGAAACAGAACAGACGTACAGATTCACTCTATATGGAGAATTCTGCTGAGCAGTTGCCAAATTATTCAGTGATAAGGTCCAAAGCCTTCATTCTGCTGGTTATTCCACAGAGGTAGACATGTGTCCTAAGAAGTAGCCTTTAGCTTCACTGGAGCATGATGGTCTCCCTTTGTTGAGTAACCTGCAGTATCAGCAGAATAATATGCTGATAACAAAATATCTCTTAAGCAACCTTGCATAATGTGTTAAGCTCTGTACTGCAAAATAAGCTCACCGTGCCCACAAAGGACTATATCCCATGTCAGAATCCTTTGTACTAGGCTTTATTTAGAAATCGCCATTGGGATAGAAGTTTTTTACAATAGAGTTTTATATGAACTGTAGATCTGTTCACATCTTCTACACTTCCAAAGATATCATTTAGGAAAGAATTTCCATCATCTGAGTAATACTACACAGACAGAACAGGAGGCACTAGTCTACCCCTTCTAGTATGCACAGTACTGAAAATGTTAGATGAGAGAAGCTTGTTGTTTTACGACAGAAGCAAGGGCAGCACATTAGAGGTGGTGAAACAGACATAAACACAAAACCCCACGGTTTATCTCACTGGTATTCCCAGCAAGCCTGCAGCAAAGTGGGTGAAGTTTATGTAGTAGAAGTGAAAATTGAAAATAAAAGACTGAAGTAGGATTTATAGAATCATAAAATCATAGAATAGTTGGGGTTGGAAGGGACTTTTAAAGGCCATCTAGTCCAACTCCTCTGCCATAAGCAGGGACATCTTCAGCTAGATCAGGTTGCTCAGAGCCCCGTCCAGCCTGACCTGGAATAGTTCTACGAATCTATCAGTTCTCTGGACTACCTGTGCCAGTGCTTCACCACCCTCATTGTGAAAAATTTTTTCCTTATATATAGTCTAAATCTACCCTCTTTTAGTTTAAAACCATTACCCCTTCTTCTATTGCAACGCACCCTGCTAAAAAGTCTGTCCCCATCTTTCTTAAAGTCCCCTTTCAGTACTGGAAGGCTGCAATAAGGTCTCCCCAGAGCCTTCTCCAGGCTGAACAACCCCAACTCGCTCAGCCTGTCCTCATAGGAGAGGTGTTCCATCCTTCTGATCATTTCTGTGGCCTCCTCTGGACCCACTCCAACAGGTCCGTGTCTTTCCCATGCTGAGGGCTCCAGAGCAGTACTCCTGGTGAGGTTTCACCGGAGTAGAGTAAAGGAGTAGAATCACCTCCCTCGGACTGCTGGCCATGATTCTTTGGATGCAGCCCAGGATACAGTTGGCCTTCTGGGCTGGGAGCGCACATTGCCAGCTCATGTCCAGCTTTTCATCCACAAGTACCCCCAAGTCCTTCTCAGCAGGGATGGTCTTGATCCCTTCAATCCCCCAGCCTCTATTGATACCAGGTGTTGCCTTGACTCAGGTTCAAGGACCCTGCACTTGGCCTTGTTGAACCTCATGAGGTTCACATAGGCCCATTCCTCGAGCTTGTCCGGGTCCTTCTGGGTGATATCCCATCCCTCAGGCACATGAACCGTACCACTCAGCTTGATGTTGTCTGCAAACTTGCTGAAAGTGCCATTGATCCCACTGTCTATGTCATTGATGAAGATATTAAAGGGTACTGGTCCCAGTACGGACCCCTGAGGCACAGCACTTGTCACTGATCTCCACCTGGACATTGAGCCATTGACCACTACCCTCTGGATGTGACCATCCAATCAATTCCTCATCTACCCACCAGTCCACCCATCAAATCCATATCTCTCCAATTTAGAGAGAAGGATGTTGTGGGGGACTGTGTCAAAGGCCTGACAGAAGTCCAGATAGACAACATCGGTAGCTCTTCTCTTTTCCATTGATGTGCTTGCTCCATCACAGAAGGCCACTAGGTTGGTCAGGCAGGACTTGCTCATGGTGAAGCCATGCTGGCTGTCTCAAATCTCCTCCCTGTCCTCCATGTGCCTTAGCATAGCTTCTAGGAGGATCTGTTCCATGATCTTCCCAGGCACAGAGGTGAGGCTGTGTATACGGAGAGGTTAAAAGATGGAATTTTGGTCTGTAGTTCGACACTGAGTGAGAAGTAGACAGTGAGAAAACCACAGCAGAGGGGTTAAAAGATGGATTTTTGGCCCGTGAGAACACTGCAGTTAGCACAGTGAGAAAAACAGATAGCTGGGTGAGAAGTAGATAACAGGCCAGGGAAGAGAAACCAGGTAGTTTCCCACAGAGATAAGAACAATACTAGGGGAGGACGCGGAGGGAGGAATCCTTGCAACATCTTGCTATTGGCTTAAGCATGATTGGTAATATACCGTGTGTACGAAGCCTACGAAACAATAGATGGGATGGCTATGGTGTGTGTAGCGCACCTGACCAGCGGGTGCATGCGCCATAGGCTCCCTATGCTGAGAGTCAGCAACAGAGGCATGTTTCGGCACTCGGTGGTCACGTATGTTGAAACCCACTCCTCTGCAAATGTATAAATACCAGGATTTCCCGAAGAGCAGGGGGATCGGTGTATGGCGAGGCCATGGTTGCCTCTGTGGGGACGTCCACGTAAAGCTGGCACCTACCAACTGCTGGGCTGAGCCTGTGGCGCAAAGCGACACAAGAATGTACAGATGGGCCATCTTCCTCACAGTCCTCGGGTCGGTAAGACAATTGCTTTGCAAGATACCCTTAGTGTAATGCATGCCTGTAGTTAATAAACACTTATTGCTTTTCCCCTTGTAGTCTGTGTATATGTGTCTACCCCTCTCCAGAATCCTCGAAACCACCCTGAGACAGGCTGACAGGTCAGTAATTAGAGTTGGCTGAAGATTTTTTTCTAGGGACAGATTTTTTTTTTTTTTTTTTTAAATAAAGTTCACAAATTGCCATTGGACCTCTTTGACTTTTCTGAGTAAGTTTGGTTAGTGATTTGAATATTAGATTTTTTAAAATATGTTAGTTAGCAACATGTCTTCAAATCTAAAAGTTGATTGATTAGCTGCTCATCACTGAACAGCTGGAATAGTTACTGCAGTTTATTTTGTGAATTTGTTTAAAAGATCTACAACATCAGGATGAAATCCTGCCTGCACGAAATTCAGTAACAAGATTCCATTAGCTACACATGTAATTTCATTATATTTTCTTACCCTGCACAGACCTTCTAAGAATCAAAACTAGTATTGACATCACAGAGTTGCCTCTACTTCTCAGTGCAATGTAATATGCAAGTCTTAAACTGACTACAGGTCTTATAGACAGACTTGGGTATTTTTCAGCTAGTTATGTTGCATGAGATGGACAGTGTTTTGCAAGCAGTAATATTCTATTCATACAAATAAAGCAAGATTCTACAAGTATTTATGTCATCAATTCAGCTTTATTTATTGTACTCCAAAAATACTGACTTATGATAATAATTTGAAGAAGCAATGATATGTATTCTGTTTTATAGTGTGGCACTTCACTAACAGAAAATAGTCAGAAAGACTGAGTGTACATTCGCTTGTTTTAGCACCACTGATAGCACATGCAGCACCCCTGAGTCCAGAGAAATTCCTCATTGTTTTCCTGTTATGGAAGACACTACTGAAGCTGAAGTCCGTGTTACTTCTTCCCTGAGATCCAACAGGATGACAAAAAGACATCGGCAAAGCCGACAAAACTCACTTACATTTTTGGTTTCATGTAAGTAATTTAGAATAGAATAGAATAGAATAGAATAGAATAGAATAGAATAGAATAGAATAGAATAGAATAGAATAGAATAGAATAGAATAGAATACTTTCAGTTGGAAGGGACCTACAATGATCATCTAGTCCAACTGTCTGACCACTTCAGGGTCAACAAAAAGCTAAAGCATATTATTAAGGGCAATGTCCAAATGCCTCTCAAACATTGACATGTTTGGGGCATTGACCACCTCACTAGGAAGCCTGTTCCAGTGTTTGACCAACCTCTCAGTAAAGAAATGCTTCCTAATGTCCAGTCTAAAAAATAAAGAAATATTTAAAAAAATTAAAAAATACAGCCACTTGAATTGAATATGAAGAATATTAATAGAAAGCTTATTTTTTACCTATGTCATATGAAATATATTGAAAACTTTCATATGTGGATGTCAGCATACATCACATTGCACACTGGTTTTGAGTCTTGCTTTCCATTGTCCTGATATCATTTAATGGCAGCCTGGAACAATCTGGAGTTGTTATTTGGTTTGTTGTTTTTTTTTTCAGACAAAAACAATGCGGTATAGTAGAATTACTGCAGCAAGAAACTGCTACTGTAAGATAGAATTAAAATCTTATCCCCTATTTTTTTAAGGAAGGGAAAAGTTGGTTAATATCCAGGACAGCCAGTATCATTGCAGTGCCATTCTATCACCTCTGAAAGGTGATAGTAATTGGAGAAAGTCCCTGATGAGGAGCTTCCTGGTGACTGTGAAAAGGTAAATACCATTTGCACCTTCAAAGGGCAAGAAGAAAGGCTGGGGGAACTGCAGATAGGTCAGCCCCATCCTAGCACCTAGGAAGTCTATGAATTGGAAGGCATGTCCAGATGCATAAAAACCAAGAAAGTAACAAGGGACAGCCAGCACAGAGGGGCCAAGGGTAAAATTTTGCCTAATCAACATGAGTGCCTTTCATGATGACTGGATCTTTAGGTGAGGGTAGAATACTTGAACTCCCATGGCATCCTTGTAGCTGAATTAGGAAGATATGGACTGAATGGACAGTCTTAAAGGTGATTGAAACTCTGGATTGACCTGTGACCAGTTGTAAGTCTAACTAACAGCCTGTTAAAAGAGGTGTCCCTCAAAAGCCAACATACAAGGAAAAGCTGAGGAAGCTGGATTTGGTCACCTGGAGAAGAGAAGGAAAAGAAAGGGTTTTATTGCTGTCTTCAATAGCCTAAGAGGTTATGCAAAGCATATGGAGCAAGACTGTTATCACAGCTGCATGTTGAAAGAATGAGAGGAACAGTCACAAACTGTTGCAACAAAATTTTTGGCAAGATGTTCGAAAAAAAAAGTGTTAATCATTATAAGCACTAGAAGCATTGAAAAAATATGCCTATGAAGATTATAGAATCTGCATCACTGGAGATCTTAAAAACTCAGTAAGGCATGCCCTGAGCAGACAGATCTAGCTTCAGAGTTAGGCTGGCTTTCAGCAGGTGTTTGAATTGGAGGACCTTAGAAATCCCTTCCACTCCCAATCATACAACAAACCTAATCCCCTATACCCTATCTGTTCCGTCTTGCCAAGGTCAGTCTTGAAGGCTGAGATCCCAAAGTCCAACTACAAGTAGAAAACTCAGTTTACGTTTTGGCACTTGTGATTTTTTGGCATCCATGTGTGAACCTGGTGAGCAGATAGCTTAAAGTCTCTGAATGTATGTGAGTATATCACGAAATGCTGAGAATAGCAGATCAGAATAAACATGTTGTATGCAACTTCTGACCTTTATTGTGCCCAGCACTGGTAGGAAAATATAAATGAGTCCCTCTGTTGTTTGATGTTCAACATGGGATAATTTCTTTTTTATAGCTTTTGAGTTTGTTATCACTTGATAACAGAGAACCGTAGCAATAAAGCACGATCACCATGGTATGAAAAACCATTAGTTATACAGAGAAGTTTATTTGAAGTTCAACTTTAACAGCAATTGCTTCATTTGGATACTACTTCTTTTAATCAGAGATAATACTATTTAGTCTGAAAACCTAGCCCTGCTGGCTATCAGCTGGTGTACAGCCACACAGAGTAGTACAGAGATGAATATTTTACATGGAGAACAAAGCTTGAATGTAAGTACTAAGCAGTAATTCTTCAAATCTCTGCGGGAGGATATTTAGGGTATATGCATCTGAGAATCCCCTAGGGACTGGTGCGACATTGGTGTCTGCTATGATGTAGAGTCAGAGAAGCTCAGAAAAAACTTTTTGATGGGCTAAGTCTCTTTAATATAGCAAGATTCTCAAAACTATTAACTAAAGAGAGCATAATTAAAGATACATGCTGTTAATCTAAAATATACCCAGATTTTTTTAGAAGCTACAATATGTCAAAGTGCGAACAAGCATATTTTAAAATGACAGGTTAAAAAAATAACATTCAACTGTTGGCCTTACACATTCCAAGTTAAACTGTTGAATTCAACTACTTAAATTCCCTTTGCTACATCATTACCACATTTAAAAATGCAGTCTACTTTATTTTCCCCACAGAATTTTCTCTTCAACTGCTCTGCTTGAACCATAAGGTTTTATCTGCAAAGAACAAAAAGAGTGGGTTTGATCCTCTCCTATTGCTGACAATAAAGAATACCTTTATTAAAAATAAGTGTAAACTTAGTCTACATTAGAGGACAAGGCAATGCAGTATATTTCAAATATCTCTATCATGATTTAGAAATTATCAAGAAGGTCTTTAAACGGAGTACACAGCTCATTGATCACTGCCCCTTTCATCGCAAGACGCATAGAGAATTTTTGAAGAGCAACCCTGTAACCTAGAAGATAGTTTTCTCCATATTGAAAGGTTTGAATTACTGCTCTTGCACGGAGGATGAACACCCTCCCCAGAGTAAAGGTAGCATGAGAATGGTGGAGGCAGGGGGATTCTTCATCTCTACAATTTAAATTGTTGAGTCATAAATAAAAAAAAAAAAAGCATTGTAATAGATGCTCAGTTAAGAGTGTTAAGGAGTGGAAAAGGCCTTGGTAAGTGGCACCCTCCAGGCATCCCCTTGTTGATATTAGGAAGACATCTCCTGATATTCCCTCACTGATGATGGGGCAAATCACTCGTGTTACTTCAGGTCATGGAGGTAAGTTAGACATGAGTAGAGTGGAAAGAGTGGTTTCAGTGTCCTGCTCCAAACTGGTGATCAAGCACTGGGCTGGGTGACATGTAGTCCTGATCAGCCCCAATCACATGGTTTACTGCCTCTTCTATAGCTCTTTTCATATTCCAATTTCTTCATCTTTACCACTGCCATCCCCTCCAAAATGAGCCAGCTAGTCCTATTTAGTCTTTCCCCAGGGGTCTCAGTTTTACTGACCTTTTACACTTACTTGTTATTCATGATGTGGTTGCCCTGGAAAATTCCAACTTGGTCAGGAGTTCTGTAAGGTAATGCCTCTCTTCATACATAGTTTTTCATTTCTGCCATGTCTCATATAGCTGTCATCTTAGTTTAGCCACTAGTCAGGATTCGCCAGCTGAATTTACATTACTATTCCTTTGTTATCTGTATACACCTGTATTTTCTCTCGCTGTTCTCTTCTTAGTGTAGTTCAGGGTGGACCTTTCATCTAAATGCTCCAAAACAAGGAGCAGCCCACAAACACTGCTTGTTTATTTGGCCTTTAATCTCTCCTAGATAAAATACTGATCCCTAGGAGGGGGAACCCAAACTTACAACAGTATTGTCACAAAAAATGCTACCTACTGTCTTTTGAACAAGTTTTATAAGAAAACTAAATGAAGCCAGGAATCTGCAGATGAGGATTTTTGTACTACCCCCTGATTGGCTCAGTGTCTTTCCCTGAGAGTATGAACTTCTTTTGTTTCTGTATCTAGCCTAAACTGACACACACAGTCTCTGTGTGTGCTGCTCCTAGAGACACCTCCAAACCCTAGATTTGAATTGCCTTAGAAATCACAGGTTCCCCTTCGGACCTCGCATACAGGTCTCTTCTCTTAGGGTGCCACTGTGCTAAATGATCAGCATTCTTCACGTGGGCTACAACATACTGCAAAGAAAACCCTGCCCTCACTTCCGTTTGTAACTTGATCACAGTTCTCCAGAAAAAATTGCTATTCATTCAGAATTGGGAAACATGCTATTTTCCCTGTTTTTACCATAGAGCTGTAGAAAGAAGAGAAACCTTTTTAACCTTTATGGTGGGAGAGGTGTTTGTGTTGCAAAGTAACAGAAAAGATGAAAAATGGCAATTAACCTAGGACACAATGCCTTTATTGATGGGGACAGCTCTGAACTGGCACTCCACAGTGATAACCTCTCATTTTCCCATTTTATTTTTAATCCTTCCATTTTTTAAGAAAGAAGGTGACATTATGTATTGACAGGTACATCCTGAATGAAGGAGACTGCTGACAGAGCAGAATTGGCATATTCTGTGAGCAAATGGTATTAAGCAATTAAATTATATATCTACTCTAAGTGACTATGCTAGAGTTTACAAATAAGGTAGCATTAAATGAGTGGGAGAAAAAAGACAAGCCTTTCATTTGCATCCACTGATGGTCATCAATGAAAAAGCATAAAAATAGACACAGGCTTTTTTTTTTTTTCAGTCAGTACTTTCATTAATTTCCAAGACCTTCAATAAAAGAGGCAGGGTCAGATTCATCTCTGTCCTCTAGTTCTTGACACTCCCTACTTCTAGATATTGGACAGAGTTTCTGATAGCCTAAACATGGATCATTCCATTGGTTCTAGTAGAGACGTAATGATTTATAAGCATTGAAATCCAGCATCATGTGTTTGCAAAGGGTATAAATCAGAGCAGAGACTGATCAATAGATTTTCCTCCGACTTCCTTGTCCATGCCTTGTGCTTTGCAGTGCTCTCCATTTTCTCATTGGGTCTTACAGATATTATCTGCAGTGATTTTAGTCACTCCTGTCCAGAGGTATGACAACTTCCAAATAAGTACATTGTTAAACAATTCATTCAATATTTTCTTTCTAATCAGAGAAATAATGAATAATACATTTGAATAGTAGAGAGTCAGAAATTCTGATATGAGCTCATTGTATCTGAAGATACTTCTGACTGTTACATTTTAGACAGTGATGTTGTAATTCAAATATATGTAGATGAAATACTATAATCTACAATGACTTTGATGCTTTAAATAATGATTATGGATTTTATGAGTCCTTGACTGGACTCAGTTTTTATTTCTAATCTGTATGAATGACCTGCCATCACTACATATGAGATCATTAGTGGAGATTTATACAGATAATTCAGTGATTTATTATGGTTCTCTAAAATCTCTAGATGTAGTTTATGCCCTGATTTCAAGCATGAATGGTGCCAATGATTTGCTTGAACAAATAATTTATCAGTAGAAACAAAAACAAAGATTGACAAACTGGGTGCTGTACTGTGAATAAATTAAACTGACAGTGGTAGATCAGAAAAAGTCTCTATTAAAAATTCTTTTAGCAACAAAACAATAAATTCAATAAATAATATGGAAGATGTTACTCACTATACATGAAAATGAATCATGCCTATCAGCAAACTAGTGTTGTACTTGGTTTGTGTATTGTTAATTTAATATTACTATTCAATTAATAATGGCTGATCTGCACTTAAGATTAGATAGATCAATTTCTTCAGTCAGTTGCAGAGTCATGTCTTTGGTAATTTCAGCTTGCATCAGTGTTTAACATCTCTTTAACTTCTCTTTGAATGAAACAGTCAATGAAATGTGATCCAATCCTATGTTACTTAATCAAACAAAATTTCTATGAACATCAAATATTTACACTGTCTGAAAAAAACCTAAAGGTTTGATTCACTGATTTATAATGGGATTTTACAAGTGCCTTTGTAATGTTGTAAAACCAGTCACTTGCCTCAAGAGGAGAAATTTTGCATTGAAAAAAAAGCCTTAGTACTGAATGTTTTATAGTAATATTTTCTTTTAATGACCTCTGAAGAATTTAACTGCTTAAAGGTATATACTGCTGATTTCATTTGACATTTTAGAATAACAAATCAACGCTCTACAGTTCTTGATCATCCTGTGAATAAGTAAAACATTTCACAAATTTTATTTGTTTTGGTAAAAATATTTTTGTACTTGTTTGGTGCCTCCTATAGTTTGGCACATCTTTAACATAGTGTCATAGTGTAAATGCAGTGGAGGTGCAGCATCACAGGCTTCACTTTGTGGTAATAATCAAAGAATGTATTCACGGTACTGTGTTGCTTTAATCTGCTGAATTCTTTGATGCCGTGTGCTGAGCTGCTGTAGTTGCTATCTAAAGCAACTTGGAGTATGCACATCCAGGTGCCATACCCATACCTTCCCTTTAATATAGTGACTGACAGAGCCAAAGCATCCTCAGATGAATATATCACATTTTGGATAAATAATTGCCCTGTTCCTGTTCTGGCTTAAATTTCTTCCTTAAGATTATGAACAAAGGTTGCTATGATTCTAATTCTGAGAGATTAGCTTTGTCAACACACATTTTTTCATAGCTATAGGAGACAATATTATTTTATTTGAAAGGTTTGACAATGCTATGTAAATTTTGGTTGTATGCAGAGGGCCTGCCTGATGACTTTGTATTGCTTGCATCCAAAATGAGGACCATTTTGACTAGGGCAAGTAGCACCATTCAGTAAAATATCAGATTTTAAAACACTAGTATTGGAAAATCTATCATTCTTTTGTAACCTCCCAGAGCAGTCTTTTCCTTGGCCTAATTTTCAACTCATCCTTACATCTATAGATTTTCCTACTATTTAAAGCACTGGTACTTTGCACTCAACCATTTCATGACTGCTGAAAGGAATGGTATTAAAGCATAGGTCATCTTGCATGGCTGTCTGTAAGGAACATTTTAAGGTAGTGCTGGATATGTTTCCATTCTATTTCCAGTCAGTTATTTAATCAGGATAACTACTATAGAAAAAATAATGTATAAAGTACAATGGGACATGTTATAATACCTCACTGTGCTTAAAACAGCTATATGTTATTTCATAGCAATAAAAGTACATGCTTTGTAATCTCTACATTCATCACACCCACTGTATTCTGGCTAATACAGTGAATAAAGAATCTATCTTAGGGTTTTCTAATAATATCTAAATGTATTTGCAATCCATGTTTGAATAACTATAATGCATAAATTGCCTTGTCTGCTTTTTATACCAATATTTGCATGTAGAAATTATTAGTAATGCAAAAAGATATGTTTAATTTTAATATTTAGTTTTCTACTGTGCTGCTAGTTGTAACATTGTTAATGACATCAGCTTACTTCAGACAATTATTTTATTATTTTACTAGCATCATAAAAATCATATATGCATATGTAATCAGTAATAGAAAAGTTGTCTTTGCCTACATTTAATTGCTGAATGTGCAGAATTGTGTACCTGACAAGTCCAGCTCCTGCCTCAGCATCCATGTAATATGTCATTTTAATTAAATTTATTTGAAAAGGTGCAGAGCAAAAGCGGGAAGGAGGATCCCGGGAGCTACAGGCCTGTCAGCCTGACCTCCGTACTGGGGAAGATCATGGAGCGGTTCGTCCTGAGAGTGCTCACAGGGCATCTGCAGGACAACCAAGGGCTCAGGCCCAGCCAGCATGAGTTCATGAAAGGCAGGTCCTGCTTGACCACCCTGATCTCCTTCTATGACCAGGTGACCCACCTAGTGGATGAGGGAAAGGCTGTGGACGTTGTCTACCTGGACTTTAGTAAAGCCTTTGACAGCGTCTCCCACAGCATTCTCCTGGAGAAACTGGCGGCTCGTGGCTTAGACAGGTTTAGTCTTCGCTGGGTGAGGAACTGGCTGGATGGCTGAGCCCAGAGAGTTGTGGTGAACAGCGTTAAATCCGGCTGGTGGCCGGTCACAAGTGGTGTTCCCCAGGGCTCAGTTCTGGGGCCGGTCTTGTTCAATATCTTTATTGATGATCTGGATGAGGGGATCGAGTGCTCCCTTAGTAAGTTTGCAGATGACACCAAGCTGGGTGGGAGTGTTGATCTGCTGGAGGGTAGGAGGGCTCTGCAGAGGGATCTGGACAGGCTGGATCGATGGGCAGAGGCCAACTGTATGAGATTTAATAAGGCCAAGTGCAGGGTCCTGCACTTCGGTCACAACAACCCCATGCAACGCTACAGGCTTGGGGAGGAGTGGCTGGAGAGCTGCCCGGCGGAAGGGGTCCAGGGGGTGCTGGTTGACAGCTGGCTGAACATGAGCCATCAGTGTGCCCAGGTGGCCAAGAAGGGCAACAGCGTCCTGGCCTGTATCAGGAATAGTGTGGCCAGCAGGAGTAGGGAAGTGATTGTGCCCCTGTACTCGGCACTGGTGAAGCAGCACCTTGAATCCTGTGTTCAGTTTTGGGCCCCTCACTACAAGAAGGACATTGAGGTGCTCGAGCATGTCCAAAGAAGAGCAACGAAGCTGGTGAGGGGTCTGGAGCACAAGTTTTATGAGGAGCGGCTGAGGGAACTGGGGTTGTTTAGTCTGGAGAAAAGGAGGCTGAGGGGAGACCTTATTGCTCTCTACAACTACCTGAAAGGAGGTTGTGGCGATGTGGGTGTTGATCTCTTCTCCCAAGTAAGTAGAGATAGAACAAGAGGAAATGGTTTCAAGTTGCACCAGGGGAGGTTTAGATTGGATATTAGGATAAATTTCTTCACCGAGAGGATGGTCAAGCATTGGCTGCCCAGGGAGGTGGTGGAGTCACCGTCTCTGGAAGTGTTCAAAAAACATGTGGATGTGGCGCTTCAAGACATGGTTTAGGGGACAGTGGCGCTGGAGTAGTGGTTGGGCTTGAAGGTCCTTTCCAACCTTAGTGATTTTGTGATTCTGATTCTGTAACTCTCCCTTGTGTGTTTTATATAAATCAGGCCTGTTACAATACAGTATGCATCCACACACTCACATGCTGTTTCATTATCTTCACAGGACAGCAAGAATTAAACTAAAAACTCACTTGGGCACCTTACACAATAGGAATACAGGAAAGTTTGGAATTCTCACACTTATTTCCAGAATGATATTTCACTCATACACACTCTCAGTGCTCCAAGTATTTTACTAGGGTTTTCTTGCAAAAACTCAATATGAGGCTATGAAAAGTGAAATGAAAATCACACTATATTTGCTCCAACACCTGTATAAATTTTCTCTAAAAGTAGAGAAATCTGCTGCAAATAATACCTTCCTGGGGAATAAAAGCTAAAGTTTGCAATTTATGGCTACACTTTTTTGGTGGGTTCGCCTTGGCTGGCTGCCAGACCCTCATCCAGCCACTCTCTCACTCCCCTTCCTTGACAGGATGGGGGAGAAAATGGAAAAACACATAGGTCAAGATGAAGACAGGGAGGTTACTTACCAATTATTGTCATGGGCAAAACAGAGTCAACTTGAGGAAAATTAATTTATTACCAATTAAAAATAGAGTAGGACCATGAGCAACATAAAACTAGAAGAAAACAAAACAAAAAAATGCAAACCAAACCAAAACACTTCTCCCCACCTCCACCTTCTTCCCAGGCTCAGCTTCACTCCTTCATTCCTGACTCCTCCACCTTCTCCCACCCTGAGTGGAGCAGGGTGATGAGGAGTGGGGATTGCATGCAGTCCTTCAGGAACAAACTGATGCATGATTGCATCCCACAGCGTGCAGTCCTTCAGGAATTGACTGCTCCAGTATTGATCCCCCACAGGCCACAGCTCCTGCCAGGAACCTGCTCCTGCACAATCCTCCATGGGCTGCAGAAGGACAGCTACCTTCACCATGATCTTCATCCCAGGCTGCAGGGGAATCTCTGCTCCGGTACCTGGAGCACCTCCTGTCCCTCCTTCACTGACCTGGGTGTCTGCAGAGCTGTTTCTCATTCCTTTTTGTTCCCTTCTCCTCTCTGTCAGGTATGTTTGCCCTTACTTAAGTCTGATTTCCCAAAGGCACAGCCATTGTGGCAGAGGGGCTTAGCTGTGCCCTGTGGTGGGTCCATTGGAAGTGGTTGGAAACGGCTGTGTCAGGCATGGAGCAGCCCCAGCCTGTCCTCACAGAGGCCACCCTGCAGCCCCTGCTGCCAGCACCTCACCATACAAACCCAGCAAACCTTTATAAAAACATATATCTCCCTGTGAAATGAAGTAATGATATAAAGATATGCCAGACATATTCTTTCACTTTTTAACTTTCCTAGTTTTACCTGAAATGTGGTCAAAAGAAAGAAAATCTTTGCATGTTTTCAGTAACGTTTTTGTTCTTTTTTTTTTCTTTTTAATCTTAAGGAAATAGTTGTTTGGGATGAATATCCACATTATTCCACCTTTTAAAACAAAAAACAAATATTGCAGTCAGGAAAATAATCTATTCGACTTCAAAGCAAGTGGTATTCAAATAAAAATTGAACATTTTAGTCTTTGCAAAGTCAGTTTTACAGAAGATTGACAATTAAGTAGAAGTCTGTGGGCAATGATGGCTAATATTCAATAGACTAAATATGTTTAGTCTAAAATCTAAGTAAAATCTAACTAATATAATTTTTCTTAGGTAGCTAGGTATTATAAGAAGTCATAACAGCATCGTGAAGTTCCTATTCACACAATAATATGTTCAAAATCTGGACTGAATTAATAATTGAAGCTGCTTACATTTCTTCAGTTGAAGATGTTTTTCTTTTTCTCTTATACATGGTTTCACTATGGCTGATTTAGAAATACTCATTTTTAATTCATAGTTAGCCACATATGTGCTGCATATTTATGAGCCTAATAAAAAATGTAATCTGAAAGTATCTCCTGAAGATCTTTTAAGGTGGAAGTTGGTTCAGTACTTCGTTATTTATTGCTACAACTAATTCAGGGTCATACCTTTCAAGGGCGCGCCAAAACATTTATGAAAGTTTAAATGAGTTTTGTCAGGATTTGTAGGTGTTTACAGAATATTTATTAAAATTTTGGAGGAGATTTATGGTTTTGTATTTGATGGTCATTTGTAAATCTGACAGATGTACATTATTATTACAATAGTCTATCCAGTTTTGGAGGGAAAAATTCTAAACTGCAGTTTAAATAGATGAGTGTTAGTTGATTAATATGTTCTAACAATTTTTTATTAGGCAGAAACTGCAAGGTTTTTTTGTGAAGAATTTGATGAAGTATGGTGCAGCACCATAAAATGAACATTACCTAAAGCTGAGTTGGTCTGAGAAAGTATTTGTCTTGTGCCTTCATAATATTTAGTTCATTGTATCATGATGTATTCAATTCTTCCTATATTGCTGACCTTTAAACTATCCATGAGATAGAGGACTTTAAAAGCATACTGACATGTAGACTCGGTTTTTTTAGTATGTCAATCTATGCAAGTTTTAATCACTGTAGAAATTCAGGAGGAGTACTTGCAAAAAACTTTTCCAGTGGAATTAGACCTCAGCTATCCAGAGAGACTTACGCTTAAGAACTGGATATATTTGTAAACTCAGAAAGGAAAAAGTGCTTTAATTTCTTCTGATGTGATTTCAGTTTGTCACCACAACACAGCCTGAATTGTCCGTATTGACCAACTTCTTACTGTTTCTCTATTGTTTGTGGGAAGACCTTGATCTCCAGTATAAAAGTAATAGTTTGAATATAAGAATATAATAAGGACCATAGTGGGTCAACTAAAAATTCAACCTATTCCAACATTTTCTAGTAACAAATACATAGAAAAGGAAATATGAACTACGCAATACAACAGTCATATGTCTCCAGAACACTCACTTCAATTCCTATGATTTAATGTTCAGCAGCAGCTCTTTGGGCCACAGAGGGTTTGGTGGTAATTAATAACTGTCGGTAAGGATTTTCTTACGTGAATTTACCCAGTTCTTTTTGAACTTGTGTAATCATTTGGCCTCTGCAGCATCCTGTGGCAAGGAAATTCCAACTTAGCTACATAGAAAGAAGATTGCATTTTGCCTGTGACCTGCTAGTTTCACTGGAGCTCCTTGTTCTGTACTGCATGAGACAGCAATCAGCTGAAGCTGATTGTCTCAAACCCCTTCTGTTTCTAAATATGTTACCAATGGTCCTCTCCATTTTCTCTTCTGCAGACTGAAGACCATTCATCCTTAACTACAGTTAGTCCATTCTGCTCTTCTCTGTACCTTTTCTATTTGTCCTATGCCCTTTTTGTTTTAGACAGAGGGTTCAAGATGCAATCCCTCAATGAATTTATATGACATAGTGACTGTTGTGTTGTTTCCTTTTCCTTTTCTAAACATTCCTAGCATTTGACTTGCCCTGGTGTACATAATAGCAGTAAAGTTAGTATTTTTTTCACGTGAATCACATTTATTTATATTAAATTGTAGCTGTCATTTTATTGCTTGTGCAACTGTTCACACCTTTACAGTGAGCTCTCATTTATATTACACTGAGCATCGTAGTGTCGTCAACAGATATTGTCAGCTCACATTTAATTGTTTTGCAGGTCAGCTATAAATAACCTGGTGAAACAAAAGAGGGAGGAGTTAGGATTTATTTGGGCAGTTTCTTCATGGCTCGAGCTGTGTTACAACACACAAGCTAACATGTTTCAAGTGTTATACTTTTCCTCTCTTTTTGTGAATTTTTTTGTGGTATCGCAAGCACAAATTCAATCCTCCATCTCAACTTCAAAATCAAAACCCTTGTGACTGAGCAAGGTGCAAATAAGCACCTAGTCATTCAGCTGGCCTGGATGTCGGCTGCACTAAGCATCGTGTCTGGGCACTATAAAGATTTCTGCCCACGGAAGATAGAGTGTCTTAGCAGAGTTACCCTGCTCATCCTACTCATCCTATAGGGCTTGAGTGGCGATTTCCAGGAAGGCTTCCTACATGCCACGATTACATCCTAGGTCCAAATTGCCTATTAGTGAAAAGGTGAGCAAATGGTGAAGATACCTGGTTCCAAGGGAAATGCAGTATTCCTCTTTACCCAAACCATTGAGGAAATTCCCATAGTCAACTCCAGAAGATTGAACTGTAATTTCAACCCTGTAAACACAGTTTGGAGAGTACTTCAATTTATTACTTTATTTGGGGTGAAAGATGCTCAGCTGAAGGCAGTGACACTATCATTCTTTTAATGGTTGCCTTGGATTAAATTAAACATACTCTGAAAAGAATGATCACGGGGCTGAGACTATGGGAAAAAATTAAGACAGCTATCAAATAGCTTTTTTTTATGTTGTTTGAAAACATCAGATAAGCCATATAATGCTATAGATCAGCTGTGGGTTGGGGGAAAATAGTATCACCTGGGATTCAAATGTGAGACTTAGACTCTATCTTTTATTGACATATAAGCAATTGGTAAATGTGAAATACAGAATGATCCTACAACTTATCTCCTCTCTTTATCATATTTCTCAATTTATTTCTTATTGTCTGTTTCTCAAAACTTTTTTTTCACATTTTATACAATGTGTCATTGTTTTCTTTCTCTTTTTTTGATGACACATTTTATTTTCTCTCCTCTTGAAAATGCCTTGCTTCAAAATGCTATTGTCATTACGTGTCCTATAAACATTTTATACCTCAAATAAATTATTGTGCATGGTTAAGTAATAAAAAAAAATTCTATTTCTATGTATTTATGATATTTCCTCTCACTGATAATCTGTCTTGTCAATTAATTTTAAGTATCTGAAAAAATCGTAGCAATTTTATCTACTTGTGCTGGTAGCACAGTGGCAAAAAAATACTTCTAAATCTTAGAGAAAAAGTGTTGACAGATTAATAATATCTAGCAGTTTTCTTTTTAGTTAACATATACAAAACTCTAATATACCTTATTATACGAGGCTACAACACATCTACAAGATCTCTGTACGTGAGAAATTGCTGGGCTGAAAAGGAGCTTAAAGGGGATTGAAATCTTTCTGCCCTACCTAGCCTAGAGTCTGCAGTGACAGAAAGTCTGTAGCTGTACTGGTAATTACCCGATAACAATTATGTCTTTCCCCATTTTCATAGCCTCAAGATAGAGCAGTCCCTCATCCCAAAATAATGACTCAGACCAGAGGTTTGAGATAGTAACTCTGCCTGAGAGAGTTTGAAAAGAAAATGTGCAAATACTTGAGTGGAATACCACTGGCTGAAATTGTGTCTTAACTGAATCAGTAGTTTTTTGACTGAGACCAGAATTTCACCTGCAGTTACAGCTCCAATGATCTCAGCAAGATGGTTCATTTTTGCAGATACCATTGTTCTCCCATTCCATCAAAGGTAATTTTGCTTATACTACACTTATAGCAAGAAATCTTGGGTGCACCATGGAGGACACTGTATCTCTTCAGTCTTCATAAGATCATGTCTTTTTCCCCCAAACTTCCTTTTTATTACATTTTGCAAATAAAGTCTATTCCTCAGCTTCTTTCTTAATATTTTCCTGCTTTATCTGCAATGTAAACAAAATGAGGCAGAAACACTTTCCATGTGTAAAAGAGTTCAGTACCTTCCTGTGGAAGAAAAGAGGGGAGAGAATGACTTTACCTACACTGCTTTTAATGACAGTGTGGACAAACTTCTTCCGTAGACTAACGCCTCATTCTGTATACAGTTTATCACTAATGTTTCTTTCATTTTCAGTTACAGATTGAAAAGATTCTTTTAAATCTACAAGTAACTGAAAAATAAAAACAAAGTAATATCAGTTTAGGCAACTGTACTTGATTCTACATCACTAGAGTAATTAGGAATATTACTTTCACTCTAATAGATTTTGCCTAATGTCTCACCTCTTCTCCCTTTGTATTTTATTAAGACATGCATTCAAAATCAAATCAGTACGCTGAATTTCTTTTTCAGACAATATAATTTTAAATTATGTTTCTTAGAATAACAAAAATCAGATCACAGGTTTACACTACAAAATAGGAGAGAGATAGAAAAACTATAAACCAAAATTTTAACTTGAACTTTAGGCCTCAACTTCTCCTAGTAAATTTTCATCAAGTTTTTGTGGTAGAGAAAGTCAGCTTAGCTGCTTCTTCACAGATACTTCAAGAAGTGTATCATCTGGTATTTCTAATTTCTGTAGTATTACAAACTGTCCTTGGGGTAGCAAGCAATGCTTCATTTCTGGTATACAATCAAGAAAGAACTGCCACCCCTCCTCATTCTTACAAGCATCTTTTTTTTTGTACCTAATTCACCAAGTTAGGCTAGTAGGCCTAGTGACAGACATAGCTATTTTTAAGTTAGTTGTCTCCATAGGGTTTCTCCTTCCACTTACAGATCTAATAAGCAATCAAGGACCTTGACTGGTCCATAGCCTGATGGCTGAAATCCTGTCCTTATGACAAAACCTTCCACTAAGCATAGCTTTCACTGATGAAAATCTTGTTGCGAAAATAAGTGTAATTTTACACAATCATACACTCAGTTCTCTTAGTACATGACTGCAGCTTGCCACATGTCCCAAAATCAGTGTGTTGTGCAGAATGTAGAAATCCAGAAGGCTCCATCATGCTTGGCTCACCTACTGAATCTACACTCAGATTTTGTAGAGTATTCTGCCATTGTGTTCTAGTTCATCCCATAATACAAAGATAGGCTTTGAAATGAAGTATATACGAACTGTTTTAGAAGGCTTCCTTGTAACAATAACATTTTTTGAAAACTGAAATAAAAATTAAAGGTAGAGGTATTACAGAATTGTGTGAAATGAAGCAGCAGCCATTTTCTTGAGATTTTTTTCCCAAAAGGAAGACTGGAATCTCTATTCTAACCTTAGCTATATGAGCTTTACTATTTAGTTTACCTCTCTTACATATTGCATTTCGTCATAACATAATGCTGGTAATTTCTCACCTAATGCTCTCTTTGTACCTAATCCCAGAGATATTTAAGAAATATTTTATCTTGTACTCTCACATACCAGATTGCCACCATAAGTATTTTTCTCACATCTAGAAGCATACTATTCTATCCACTCCCATTCATTTCCCCAATTTTCCTGCTTAATCTTCCCAACCAGCATTCAGAATGTATTTGCTGCCTTGCTATCATGTTCTGACTCTTTATCTGCTTCAAATCCTAGCATATATTCCCAATTTTCAATACTATATTAGACCATTATCACACTGACATGGCACATAGCACTTGAAGACATTTAACAAGTGTATATTTTTATTCAAATATGTTCAAAATTCTGTAGATATTACATCTACATGTTTGAATACAGAACAGGACTTCTAAAAATCATCTATGAAATCCAACTACAAAATAAAAAGACAAAAAAACGTGATGGAAACTAGAACATGTTTAGAACAAATCTAAATCTTACTTAACCTGGAAATTTGGCAACCCCATCAAACAATCTGCTGTCTCTACAGGTTTGCTTGCCTCTACAGGTACCCAACTTTGCTAGCTAGAGAGTTCTGGGTCTGATAGAACTTAAATTTCCCACATATTTTTAGAATATGGAAAACAAGGAAACAGGGAGATTGCTTTCCTTCTGATACCAACCTCTTCCCATGGCTTGTGCCATTCAGGTGTAGAGAAAATACTGACTTTTCCCAAGTCCCCAGAGAATTCCCTCCAAATTATCCATGATCAGGACTGTTGTTTGTCTCTGTTACTACACACAGAAACTGTAGTGGTTATTTTGCAGAAACTGGACTGTCCTGATCCCCATCCTTAGTATTTAACCCTTAAAAAGACAAGAAGATTATGCTTTAAAATGTCAATTTTTAATTCACAAGTAAAATTCATTTTGCCTAAATGAACACTATGCTTAATATAGATGCTTCAGTGTAAATTGTTTATCCTGTCCTTTAGTAGCAACTATTTTTTTCTAAAAGAGAACAGTATAATAAATATAACTAAAATATTGATTTGGTATTCCAATGCTGGTCAATTAAATGGTTCACCCTTGTTCATTGTTTATGTACTGGGAATGTGCTTTACAGTACACATATCACTGTACATACATGGCCAGAATGACCATGTATGACCTTCATACGTTCATCTCATTTTAATAACCTTTTAATTAAGCTTGCATGTAGAAAATCATAGTTGAGGAGAAGAAACTAGTAGATAATAAGCAGTATTTAATTCTTGCAAAGAGCAAACAAGACAGAATAGAAACAGATAATAGACAGCAGAGAAATAACTGCCAGGGATTTCCAGTTGTCCCTCACAATCATGCTTATCATCTCCTGTACAGATAGACAATATCTTCTTGTTAAGTGCCATTTTTAGAGAAAAATTTCCTATTATTCTTTTTCTTCCTTCTCTGAAATGACAATAATCTGGCAACTATGGAGAACTTAACATGCTTTGCTAGGATCAATGTATTAAAAAATAAGTTGCCCTATGCAAGAAAGCATTAAAACAATGATGATTCAAGAGAAACCCCTTAAAAATCAAGAACTCTACGCATACTTGAGTGAAAGTATGTAGCATATGTATATTTTTAAAACACAGCTAAAAGTCTGACAATTTTATAGTGTTACTGATCAACAATCCCATTCAATCAGAAGGTGGATCTGCGAAAAATCACAGGAGTGGGAACATGGAAAATATCAGTCTTTGGCTAATATCTTGTAGTGTATGACAGTATAATATATGTTCATGGACCTCTTCAGAATAGCATAAATATGCATGTAGACTTGCAGGACCTTGTATATCACCTGAACTTTCAGGTTTTATTTTTTATATAATATTAAAGGGACAGGACTGCGGTTCACTAGTGAAGGCACATGCACATGACACTCTCTAGGTTCACATACGCATTTGTGGTCCCCTGAGTACCAGCAAGTCCCCTCAGTCGGTCTGACACTCCTGAATGGATCCTAAGCCCTCTTACCTGCATCATGGGTCACCTACTCACCAGCTAATCCAGCCTGAAGCTTGTTGGTGAATGACACACACACATGCTCATGCACACACGGTTTGGGGAAGAAATAGGCACTTCCTCCCCCTCAGCTGTCACCAAGCACATGGGCTGTGACACATGGTCCTGCTCCAGCCACCCATGCTGAGCCCCTCATTCACCTCGTTCTCCCAATGTGGTTTTGGGGATGCACACCAGTCTTGTCTCAGTGTATGGGGCCAAGATCCTCACACACTTGAGTAGCTGACACTACAGTCCACAGGTGCCCACACCCCTGGTCTCACTCCAGTTACTGGTATGCTCAGATCACTTGAATTGGTCCCCCCAGTAGCTGGCACTAGTCCTTGCAGCACTCACACACATGGAATAGAGAGTAAGGTTACAGAGAGACTTCAAAGATTTAGTAAAATAGGACAAACTACAGTGATCAAGCACTGGGCTGTCAGACAAGCATATTGACTGGTCTGGTTTCATAATGGGCTCTTTTAAAAATCCCTTTCTGTCTATTCCTCCTTTGTTCCTCCAAAATTACCTTCCCCTGAACATTCCTTCATCAATTTGCATAGTCCCACTGAACACCACTTTCCAGCCTCCAATATCCTGAACCTTCAAGTTTGCAGCCTTTTTGGTCACAAATCCTTAGTTTGTCAGCAGTTTTTTCATAGCCCAGCAATTAGTGTGACTGATGAGGTTTTGATCTTGTCCTTGTCTTGGTTATGTTTGTCTGTCAGGTCTATGTGTCTGTGTGTTTTGTTTGTTGCTTCCACCTTTTAATTATTATCTGTATTTACATTGAAAAGGTCCTTGATCAGATAATCTTAGCAAAGCAGACGCTCTCACCCTCTACATCCTTTACAGATCCTGCATACCCTTGCAGATCCTACTGGGGAAACCATCAGAGCTGAAAAAGAATGAATGACTCTGTAGTGCAAAACCTGAAATAACTTTGATTTAGACATAATAAACTGAAGTACTTGATCTGGTATTGTCTGATTATAGGTATGATAGGTATGATCCTCAATTACTAATGCAGTAACAATAAGAGAAAACATACTGCAGTTATCCAAGGTAATGCAGAGATTTGCTTTGTTTGTTTCTTAGTAGAACTCAGTATAAGTCAGTGAACTGAGCTATCTTTAGAGCAATTTGGAAACAACTAGTACTACCACCAAGGCTTCTGTAACCTGCAAAGGCACAAAATTCAAGACACGGAGAATGTAACACCCTCCTTTTTGCCCTAAGGCAAACTCTGTCACAGTTGTTGATCTAAGATATGGGGCAGTTAACAAGCTTGTATCTGAAGACTGCAGAGTAATATAGGGGTTCAGAAGGAATCAATATTTCTTCTAGATAACAGGAGCCAAGGCCAAGTCATACATTAAACCAAACAGTTTAAGTATAAATATCAATGTGCTGCCTGACAGGATGCCAATATATGTGCTTTAAAAGCAACGGTATACAGCTTGGTCATATAATTAGGAATAAAGTGCCAATAAACTAAAGGCAGTTCTTAAAAGCACTGAAAATATCTGAAAGCAGCAATTGACAAAAACACTTGGGAGAAAGAGCAGTACAGGCAGAACTCACTCAACTCCAGCTGGAGATCAAACTTTGCATGCTTTCAAACATGCTTTCAGAATCTCACAGGATTGGATGCAAAAGCCTTATTATTTCCAAGACAGAAATAGTTCAATACTAGAAACATTTGCAAGATTGAAACAGATCTTAGTTAGGAAAGGAGATGGTATCATTTTAATAAGGAAAGAAAAGATCACAACCAGGATCCTTAAGAAGGAGACAGTTAAATGTCCTTCGCAGCACAACAGATTTAATGTTTTTTTCCTAATGAATGCTGTCAGTGTAAGAGAGAAGTTTGGTTTCCTCTGGAACTAAAAGATTATGGGGTTTTTTAGACATTCAGGTTTTCTCTGAGAAAAGAGAAATTAGAAAGATTCAGTGAATTCTAGCAGGTTTTTTTCTTTCCTAATATATCTATATCAAACAAAAACCATATAGATACATCTACCAGGGAAGAAGCAGCACAAACCCCCACTACAACTGATTGTCTGTCCACAGGATGACATGACTTTGTAGGTCTGATTCATTTTTATCATGCATCTTTTATAATTGAGGAATCAAGGGAAAGAGTAAGCCCTAGTACAGAGTAAGTCAAGACAGAACAGCCTTCTGCCAGTGTGAGGCAAAGAAGACAGATAACTCATTTGAGACAAATATATCCACCACTGCTCATCCTCAGTGTATCCTGCAGAGGTGCTGGAATCACTTCTAGGATGTAAAGAAAATTCTGTGAATCAATGAGTAAAACAAATTATTTTCAAAGCAAAGGGTTTTTTTCTAAAGCTCAAAGGCCTTTAAAAAAAAAGAAAGCCTGTTTCATTCTATTGGCATGGGTTAATGTTTAATTACTTTGGTCATGTAAACACAATTGTTTCTGGTTTACCTGGGTGTGAGGGAGAGTCAGGCCCAGTATTGGTGACGAGAGGGATCAAATCAATAAGGTAATACTAAGAGTTTTAGCTGCAAAGGGATTTATCCAATTAGTACTCAAATCCACTGGGGTGATCACATGACAGGTTTTGATAGAGACTTGTTTTTCAATAACTTTTACTGAACTGTCAGATTACAGGTAGGCTTATTCACCATAAAGTTGAAGTCTGAGCAGGGGTTAAACTGACCTTTCAGACAGATGTTGTATTTTAGAATTCTCTTTTTTACTCTAAAGCAAATGTAGTTCAAAAATTAATGTACAAATTATAGGTGAGAGTTATAGACACATGCTGAATATCTGAGAATCGATAATGTCTGAGTTTCAAGAACTCCTAGCACCTCCCCACCTCCTCCTTGGAGTCTGCAAAGTATAGTGAAAATTTCATTACAATCTCTTTGGATTAGAACTGAAGATGCTGAAAGCAGGTTTGTCTTAAATATTTCAGCTACCACAGGATAAGAATGAGCTGTGTTGCTGGTAAAACCAATCAGTTCTGGCACATCTGAGGTCAGGAGTGCAGACGGATCCAATTGGACCCTCATCTACCTCTGCACAGAACCACCCTCTCCAGGGGACCCCTGAGCCTGTGACTCTCTCTCCTTTGCATAATGCCCCCATTGCCCCTGTGTTCTGGATCTGGCCCCTTTTCCACCTTCAAAGCATGTCAAGAGGAAGAATTAATATTGAATAATAATGCATATAATGGCTTCCTTTTTAGGGATAATCTCGTGATTAAAACCAGGACATGGCACCATAATATTTTAGTACTTTTCCTCACTGTGCAAAAATTGCTGTGCATCTTTGCACTTATCTCCTTGACTCTAAGGTAAAAATAAAGACAATTAGCTTTCTCCAGGAAAGATTTGTCAATTGTTAATTGCTGTATGGCAGGAAAGACTGCAATAATTATAGCTGAAACAGCATAACTCTTTCTGCTCTAAATTAATTTAGCAGTTATAGCACATTCTGAGTTTCATCATTAAAGATCTTGTCCCTGACAAACATTATTTATTTGTTTTTGAAGATTAAATTAATATAAGTTTAAAAAGGGACCACTTTGGAAAAATAATCTGTTTGATGATTTTAAGCACATAGTATATGCAAGAAATTTCTTATAGAAAGGTAATGAAAAACATTTTTCCATATTTTTAAGGTACAAGTGGAGGGAAAAAGAAGTAATTGATATAGACAAAAATAAATATTTAAAACAGCCAGCAAAATAAAGCTTTCTTTTTTTTTCATTTTTGCATAGAAAGATAACATATCTCAAAAATGTACAGAAGTCTCTGTTTAATTAGCTAGACTATATGTCCTTGTCCTAGTTGTTAAATTTGTGGTGAAGATTTCTCTCCACTGGAGACTTGCACAAATCCTTGGAGACAATGTACTACACCGCAAAAGAAAGGGACTTGCATGTGTGTGACTTATCTCAAGTATACTCCCAGATCCAAGATAACTTTTTGGGGGTTTTTTTGAGTTTTTTTTTGGGTTGGTTTTTTTTTCCACAGGTATAACAAATGCATAATGAACAATATGGTTACATGAGACTAAAAATATATGAGGCAATCACAGGGAAGGCTACAGTATACAGTGTGTGGTCTCTTTCAGCTTTGTAGTGCAAAATATAACATGAATTCTCTTACGCTACAGAGGCTTTGGGAGGGTTACCATCACACTTTGTTAGGAACTTCAAAGAATGGATCCCTCCTAAGGATCCTTCCTCTTAAGAAGCTGCAAAAGCTAGAAAAGCTTCAGATCCTGGGGAGTACAGCTCCATCTTTTTGTGTTTCGTCTTTCTTTTTTCTGTCTTTTTAAAAAAACATGCAAAATCCTATGCAACATTTATGGGAAGATTGATGTTAACTTCAGGTTAAGCTCTCAAACTTCAGGTAGTGCCAGAGATAAAAGTTTCTTGAGTATTCTTGCCTACATTGTTAGTAAGAAAAATGATCTTATGTTTAGGAAACATTTTTATGCTTGTAGGACAGAGCTCAATTTCAGACTTCCTCTATGGCAAAGAATAAATCACCTGTGGGTTTGAGTCATGTCACTTAACTTTAGCTTGTCTAAAAGTTAGACATCCCATCCAAACTAGAGGGAGCATCTTGACTCTGCCCACAGTTCAAAAGATAGATAGCTAAATGTGGAACATGATTCATACCTTCTTAAAATAGCCACTTTTCACTGAGTTGATGAATGTGAAAGTCAGTTCTAAAACTACAAATTATTTTTAAAATAGGTATAGTCCAGCAGGCTTGTTTTAGGCTATAATCTCCCCCTCTCTCATTTACTTTACAAAATCAAGTATGAAACATTGCCTATCCCTTGGGGAAAGGATACTGGGACCAAAAATAGCTTAAGGATTAAAAGATGTTCAAATACTTGTTTCTAAGATAAATATGTGATTTCAGTTGTGTCCTGCTTAGATCCAATTATTGCTCAGATAACAGATATTAACAGGTTTTCTATGTGTGGACATGTATAGATGTTTCTGAACACTGTGATTTCTTTAAGTATAAAGTATTATAAGGAGTTCAAAACTAACTCATATCCTACAAGACTATTAGTTCTTTTATATCTCCCTTGAACCATCTCAGTTCCTCAGGTTCCTTCATGCTTCATATCACAGATCCATAATGCCATGGATCCTACATTGCACCTCCTTCTGGAGGGCAAATTTTCTTTCTCTGATCCTCTTTTCTCCAGGTTGCTTAATCACTCAGGCAAATCTTGGAAAAATCCCTCAGAAATGGAAGGACAGATACTCTACTACTGCTAATAAAACCCAGATGTTCTAAAAGTCTCAAAGTGTTGCAGCCTGAGACTAAAGTTTTGTAGAATAGTGATGTGGTGGCTCTACTAAATGTGCTCCTACAGCATGAAATTTGCTCATCATGTTTCACATTTTATGAGGATTCAGGAGAGTTCCAAGAATACTGAGTTATAAAGATGCAGAATATGACTGCTTCAAGTGGCCTGGGGGTGTTTTTGTGGATTTTGTTTGAAAGGTATCTTTAGATCCAACCATGTTCATTCAAGGATAACCAAATTTCCAATTTGAATCTTTTATTTCTTTGATAGTTAATAAACCCTAGAGAAAAAAAAAAAAAAAGTCCTCTAGAAAGGAAAAAATATATTGAAAACAATTCAGTGAATTCAGTTTATGAACTCAGTTTATTCTCACTCTTACATTGAAGTAGAGATTTTGGAGTTCATGAACTTCTAACATTCAGTTTATATACTAAATATTGCATTCACTGTTGAAAAAGTTTGGACACTTTTGATGGGAACAGTTACAAGGTATTACTTGAACATTTCTTTCAGAGCATTACCAGTGACTTATTCAAATACAAGAGTGATTAATATTATAGGAAAACTGTTAGTTGTAAGGTGCAAAATCCAGTCAGTACCTAGGCTCACTCCTGCTTTATTTTTCTCGATATCAAGCAATTGGCTGCACAACTTTTATGTTCTTTGTTATATTATATCGACAATTCAAAGCAAGCATGGAGTATTTTTCTTCCTATTTTCCTTTTTGTTTTTAGATTACCCAAAGAAAATGCTGTTGTCATTTTTACTGTCAATTCCTGCATGGTTATGAACTTTAATAGCTGATGTATTGAAGAGATTTTTCTCATCAAGCATAAGAGAGAGACCCAGAGAGAGACGGAGTGCAGGAGTGCGGAAGTCTGTCCTGTACAAACATGCTATTAATTCCTTGTCTGTATCACCCACAATATGCCTTGTGATAGTGTTGTACCTTTAATGAGAAAAACAGATGTTCTCAAATTTTGTTCCTTCTAGCTTCTGCCCTTCAAAAGATCGCAATATGCAGAGTGAAAGACTTGCTCAGCACAAAATATAATTTATTCTGGAGCAGCTTTAAATTTCTGGATATTCAGTCACTTTGTAGTCTGTTTCTAGCACAAAAGCTGAAAAAAATCTTTATTTCATTCGTTTGTCATCTTCCTACTAAGCAGAATGTGCCTTTGAGTTGTAATCCTATCTATCCTGATTCTCAAAGCTGTGAAAATTTGCAGCCTCTTCGGCTACCTTCATACTGCAGTTACTAATCAACATCTCAACATGACCCATCAACATAGAATCAGAGAATCACAGAATTATTAAGGTTGGAAAAGACCTTCAAGATCATCAAGTCCAACCATCAACCCAACACCACCATGTCCTGAAGTGCCATGTCCACATGTTTTTTGAACACTTCCAGTGATGGTGACTCCACCACCTCCCTGGGCAGCCTGTTCTGATGCTTCACTACTCTCTCCGTAAAGAAATTTTTCCTAATACCTAAGATAAACCTCCCCCGGCGCAACTTGAGACCATTTCCTCTCGTTCTATCTCTAGTTAGTTGGGAGAAGAGACCAACACCCTCATCGCCACAACCCCCTTTCAGGTAGTTGCAGAGAGCAATAAGGTCTCCCCTCAGCCTCCTCTTCTCCAGACTAAACAACCCCAGTTCCCTCAGCCACTCCTCATAAGACTTGTGCTCCAGACCCCTCACCAGCTTCGTTGCCCTTCTCTGGACATGAGCACCTCAGCATCCTTCTTTTTGGGCCCAAAACTGAACAAAGTATTTTAGGTGCGGCCTCACCAGTGCCGAGTACAGGGGTACGATCACTTCCCTACTCCTGCTGGCCACATTATTTCTGATACAGGCCAGGATGCTCTTGGCCTTCTTGGCCACCTGGGCACACTGCTGGTGTTGTTGCACTGTGCTGTCAACCAGCACCCCCAGGTCCCTTTCCGCTGGGCAGCTCTCCAGCCACTCTTCCCCAAGCCTGTAGCGTTGCATGGGGTTGTTGGGACTGAAGTGCAGGACCCTGCACTTGGCCTTATTAAATCTCATACAGTTGACCTCTGCAGAGCCCTCCTACCCTCCAGCAGATCAACACTCCCACCCAACTTGGTGTCATCTGCAAACTTACTGAGGGTGCACTCGATCCCCTCATCCAGGTCATCAATAAAGATATTGAACAAGGCCAGCCCCAAAACCAAGCCCTGGGGAACACCACTTGTGACCGGCCACCAGCTGGATTTAACTCCATTCACCACGACTCTCTGGTCTCGGCCATCCAGCCAGTTCTTTACCCAGTGAAGAGTAAACCTGTCTAAGCCACAAGCCGCCAGTTTCTCCAGGAGAATGCTGTGGGAGACACTGTCAAAGGTTTTACTAAAGTCCAGGTAGACAACATCCACAGCCTTTCCCTCATCCACTAGGCGGGTCACCTGGTCATAGAAGGAGATCAGGTTGGTCAAGCAGGACCTGCCTTTCATGAACCCATGCTGGCTGGGCCTGATCCCTTGGCTGTCCTTCACATGCCCTGTGAACACTCTCAAGACGAACTGCTCCATAATCTTGCCCGGCACGGAGGTCCGACATGTGTCCCCTTCACTCAGGGCACTTCACAGGAATAAGTTTTCAATGAACAATCATGTGAAAGCCATAAATTCTCTACATTGCACACTTTCTGTTAGCTGAGGGTCAGTTTCGCAGCAGATAAAAATTATTGATGACACCATTGTGCATTAACTGAGCTCATATGCTTAGATACCATTTTCCATTAGTTACGAATATTGGGTTTTTAACTCTGTTCAGCAAAATGGCAATGACACAGAGATGGTGCTACAGCTAGCGTAATTTGTAAAGCTACATTCATTTCAATGTCCACTTTACACCAGCTAAGGATTTGGTCCTTTGGGATCTAGCATATAGTGATGACAAGAAGAAGAATAATCTAAAGAATAGTACCGAATATGAGATTAGATATGTTTGAAGCCATCTGCTTTCAGCACTGTTAAGGCACCCCTGGAATACTGTATAGAGTGACAGCTCTTCACAGTGAAAATGTAACAATAAAAAGACAAGCAGAAAGAGAAGGAACAAACACAGTTAGAGATGAAAGCTGTAAAAATATTAGAGTTATCTAACAAGTTGATATACAGAGGAAATATTCAGAACCTGACATTTATGCTTTTGGGAAAACAGTTTAAAAGTGAAGAAGGTATATTTAAGAACAACCAAACACGTGGGCAAGGTGTAGGGCTGAACTAGAGAAAGGAAAAACTAAATTGGAAGGGGGGCTGCTGAAAGCAAAGCAATAAGACAACAAGAAAATTGCTGTTGAGGTTGCATCAGTAGAAAAGTTCATGAAAATTCAGGCAAGTATTTTGAAGCTGAAATATCTTGCTCTGTAACTATGGATTTTATTGGAAGAGCAAATGAAAAATATAAAGTAACTTTTTATATTCTTTCAAAGTCTCAGCATCTTGAAGTATGGAGTAGTACTACAATCTTGAGTTTTACTGGTCAGATTTTGGACTTTAAAAATACAAATAAAAACCTATCTAATGTAATACTTCCTACATTTTACCCCTAGGAAAGCCTTCTTTACTTCTGCATCATGTCTTGTGGTAAAACTTTTTTTTCTTCCCTATACTAGATGAAACTGGAAATTACAGTTGATTGAAATAGGAACATTTCTTGGAAAACCGTTGTTGGTGTTGACAGACTCTTTCATCAGGCTTCTGATGTCAAAGAAGAGGGTTCTGGTCAAGAACAAAATCTGGTGAAAATAGCCATTTGTTCAGTGCTTTACAGAAAATGCAGGTTTAGATCTCTGTTCAGTATCAGAAAGCTGCAAGTCAGCAAGACAAGTGATTCCCCAGCCATGAAGTTATTAGCTACTCTGAGCTAGACTTTATCCCCCTTCCCAAGAAAAATTCAAAAAGGTCCAGAAGTCTTTTGCTCCAGAGTAGAATTAAAAAAAATGCTGACACTTTTGTCCATGAACTGCACCTCTTTTGCTTAAGCCCTGTTACAAACATAGAGTCAGTAAGATGTGAAAAAGAGTAACAGCTAAGACACCATGGTCAATGGAAGATATACAGACAAAAACAGACAAAGGAATTTGTTCAGGCCTGGCTTTCAGCTGGGTTCCCCAATATCCTTGTTTAGGCATGAGTCTTTAAATTGAATTTAGCATTTATGAATAGCTGCACATCAATAGCCCAGGAAAACAAAATTCATTCCTTGGACCCAATCCAAAGCCAATTAAAACCAATGGAAAACTTCCACATGTTCTGATGAGTTGTTTTCTCCTTGAACTAGATGAAGTTTTACCCCAAATGGTATAGAAGGAACAGCCTTCAATTCCTGAGACTTAATTCAAAGACTTCACTTGTTTCTGAGGAGATAATCTAAACCCACTGAGGAGCTTGGGTTTGCTCTTTTGTGTGTGCGCGTGGCTTTTTTCATCGCCGGTTGTATAACTTAGTGATAATAGCATTAATAATACTTACAAAGTGACTGTGCTCAAACTCACACATGATTTGCTTTAGGACTTACTAATACATGCTTAGATTGAAGTAAGGAAACCCAGATGTTTCCGTATCTGAAACAGTCTATATATATGGGTTATTCACCCATACATACAGGTAGAGAATGCCAGCATACACATGTTCACAGGGAAACCAGTACTACAAAGCCTGAGCTTGCCTTAAAAAGCTTTTTTAGAAGCTTTTGTTCTGAATGTTTTTCAAATCCTATTATTCTGTAGAAGAAAGCAGGTTCCTCTCATCTCTGTTTGCTAGAGGTATGGATGCTATTATAGTAGCCACTTCCTAGTTCAAACACAATCCATTGTACAGCATTAGTAAAAAGTCCTGGGCCGCAAGCTGCGAACTTTCACCTAGGTGCTGATGGACTTACACTGAACTCTTACTTAGTTACATGAGGGAAGGCCCCAAAACTGGTGTAAAGTAGAAAGATAAGATAGCCACATCCATCAGCAGAAGCTGCCTTCTCAAGATAAGAAAAGGAACGTCCTGCCTGGAGACAGAGAGAGGATGTAATGAGGAACAAGGAGACCCCAGACCCAAACATTGCTGTTGGACCGAACTATCACATGAGAGGAGAGAAATTTAGATTGTAAGGGTATAATTCCCCAAAGATTCTTTTGTTTGGGGTCTCTCTCCAGAGGCACCCAGCTCGAGATGTTCTGCACCCCTGTACCGCTCAATAAATTCGTATGGCGTATGACATGTCTGAGATTCTGCTTCGGGGAACCTAGGGTCGAGCCTGAGGGAAGGGGAAGTGCCGGAGAATGAGTGTGTGTGTGCGAGGGGCACCCAGTGTGCGAGGAGTCGAAAGGGGCACCCGCTGGGTCACTGGAGTTGCCTGCGAAGGGACCCCAGTCCTCGCAGTGAAAGTCTCAGGTGGTGTGTGTGCCACTCCTTTCATCGGGCAGCAGCTTCTCCCTTAACAGATGCGTACACCAAAAGCACAGAAAGGGCAGGTTCCCGGCCTCACTCCACATAGTGCTATTGTCACAGGTGGTAACAGACTTGACTAATATGCCACGGAACTGCCTCCCCAGGTGCACAAGCTCCTGCTGCTTCAGCAGCCTCAAATTCTGAATAAGCAACCGATTTGCTAAAGTAGTTTTACACTCATAAATGGAAAACTGCGAGGCTGTTTCCTAAGAGACAGTATTAAGATTTTCAGTGCAATAGCAGGCAGAATTTGAACAGCTATACAGGTCTAATTTTTTCTTCTCTCTTTATATTTATTTAATATTGTGTGTTTAGCTTAATGGTGCAAAACATTTTTATCCAGGATTTCAGCAGGGTAATGTGGGTGGCTCTGATTCCTCTACATGCTGAACATGTGTTATTTGGATCTGAATTTACACTGTTTCACCTGTGCTGTTATGCAAAAGGAGTTCTGAATAAAGTGAGGATAAAGTGCATTATTTGGTTCTTATTTTTCTGACTTTAGATCCTAAAAACTAATCAAGTTAATATAAGATGATATTTAGTCTCACAGTGTGCTGATTTGTAAATAATATTAGGCTAGAGCTATGCAAATGCTCTCTTAGAAAAGAGGCTATGATATATAGATTTTTATATAGGTACACCCAGACACACCCAGACATTGTCACTAATCAGGTAAGCCCTGGGAGACAATACCACTACTAACTCCAGGGATGGTTTTCTGGTTTAGGGGGGGTTGATTTGTATTGTTTCCATGCAAGTGTAGGCTGTTTCATAGGAAAGAAAACTGTTGTGGGAATGCATACTGCAGTTTAATGCCTGTCCCTGTCTGCTCTCTGTAAATTAAAGAGCAGCATGAAAGCTGCATTTTTTTTTTAATGTGAATATACATTGTCAAAATGTTAATATGATGAAGCAGAAAGAAACAGAGGCAGGGAAGGTGGAAGAGTGAGGGTTGCAAATACTTACTTCAAAACAAAGATGGGAGTTCAAATGTGTGGTGTTCTAAGATGTCACAGAATCACAAAATAGTTTAGGTTGGAAGAGACCTTTAAGATCATCGAGCCCAACCGTTAACCCAGCACTGCCAAGTCCACCACTAAACTGTGTCCCTAAGCACCACATCTACATGTCTTTTAAATACCTCCAGGGATGGTGACTCCACTACTTCCGTGGGCAGCCTGTTCCGATGCTTGACCACCCTCTCAGTAAAGAAATTTTTCCTAATATCCAATCTAAACTTCCCCTGGCACAACTTGAGGCCATTTCCTCTTGCCCTATTGCTAGTTATCTGGGAGAAGAGACTGACACCCAACATCACCTCAACCCCCTTTCAGGTAGTTGTAGAGAGCGATAAGGTCTCCCTTCTGCCTCCTCTTCTCCAGACTGAACAACCCCAGTTCCCTCAGCTGCTCCTCATAAGACTTGTGCTCCAGACCCCTCACCGGTTTCATTGCTATTCTTTGGACACGCTCGAGCACCTCAACATCCTTCTTGTAGTGAGGGGCCCAACACTGAATACAGGATTCGAGGTGCAGCCTCACCAGTGCCGAGTACAGGGGCACGATCACTTCCCTACTCCTGCTGGCCACACTATTGCTGATACAAGCCAAGATGCTGTTGGCCACCTTGGCCACCTGGGCACACTGCTGGCTTCTATTCAGCCGGTTGTCAACCATCACCTCCATGACCTTTTCCACCAGGCAGCTTTCCAGCCATTCTTGCCCAAGACTGTAGTGTTGCATGGGGTTGTTGTGACCCAAGTGCAGGACCTGGCACTGAGCTTTGTTGAACCTCACACAGTTGACCTCAGACCATCTATCCAGCCTGTCCAGATCCCTCTGCAGACCGCTCTTACCCTCCAGCAGATAACACTCCTGCCCAACCTGGTGTTGTTTGCAAACTTACTGAGGGTGCACTCGATCCCCTCATCCAGGTCATTGATAAAGATTAGCAGGAATGTCCTTTTAAAGAACATAATTTTTCTCATTATAGAAAAACAAGAAGACAGAATCTTAATGTCTGCTATTCTTTGATTTCTTAGAAATAAAAAATCTGTCCATCACTGGCAGAAAAATTCTTGCCATACTTATTGACTTCTATATTGTTTTTTCTAAGGGAAATAAGGCCATTCAAGTATGAAATGTACTCTGAGAGTAAGGGTATTGGGAGCAGTGATGGTGGAATGGGATTTGTTTGTCTCCTGGGCTGTGTGGATGCAGACAGTGGTTAACTGAAGAGAGCAGCAGGGCACTCCCTGTACATGTTCCCGTTGTCCAGCTTAGCTTGTTATCTTTTTCCCCATCCATGGCAGGTTGACATAGTGCAAGCTTGTGTGGTAAAGTGTTACAGCTGTATTTTCATAGGACTTTTCACATACCTCCTTTGGTTTTCCATCCCATATCACCTGCCACTCACCATAACACTTTTCTGCATTGTATCCTTATACTTCCTTCTGTCCTACTGCCTAACTTGACTGTTTTCCTTTCCTGTTGGACTGTTAGCAGCTTTGCTTTCTTCCTTTCCCAGGTCTATCTTCTTTCTCCTTACCCCATGCACACACATTTCCACTTCCATAAACAAGTCTGACATCCTTCTCATAATTCTGGTGACATCTGTCACAACTGTGATGTTCCCTTCTTTCCTTGTCCTGTCTATCATCCACACACACCTTATTAACTCCCCCTTCCATCACTACTCAGAACCTCATTCCCATGTCTCTGTCCTTTTCCTCCTTTTTCTTTCTTGATATGTTTAAACATGGCCATCACATGTCCACCACCATCACATGTCCACCACCATCACATTTGGTCTTGCTCCCTCTTGTCTTGTGGCCTCCAAATATTTTTGTACTTTTGCTTGCCTCTTCAGCTGCTGTTGTTTACTGAGCCTGCTCTTTTTCTCATGCTTTATGTCTGGATCATGACTTTGGGTATAGGTTTTAGCATATTTATCTCCTGTTTCTGCTGGTTTTTCCATTTTTAATTTATGCCCACACATTCCTTCTCTGCTAAACAACACTGTGCACAGTTGTTTCCTCTGCCATTTTCTATTACAATCCTCTATCCCCCATACAGGTCCTCCTTCCTCTACTGTCTTTCCCATTCATCTCCAATGAACTTGACTTCCCTGTGTGCATAGCCAGAAACCACATCCTTTCTTTCCCTTTGTCTGTAGCCCTGATTCAATTTTCTTATTCCTCCAAATTGTTTTTTTTTCACTAGCTTAGCACAGATTCATCTTCAAGGCTTTTGCTAGTTCAAGCATCTTTTATTTGCAGTCAGTACACCAATGAAGGAGGACAGAACTGATATAATTTAGGCAGGATCAACTGCTCCATTCAGGGGGAAAAAAAAAACCAACAGCAGCTCAAAGGTTATTTTCATGACATTGAATGCTTAATTCTGTAAAGCTTTGGCTCTTAGCAAAAGAACATGATAAAGCATCTGGCTCTCCCTTGTATACTCCACATATAAAGAACTGGAAAGCTGGCTGTGTATTGTATAGTACCTCTCGTTCAAAGAGATAAAAATGTATTTAGACACAGTTATATTAATTCTTTGTGCCATTTAGGTCTCTTTATTACATTATATTTTTATATGATCATGGATGTTTTCACCTCAGATTTCATGAATTTATGTTACTTGATGTTAACTCTCAATGTTGTTAGCTTAGTGAGGGTTTTATTTGCAAAAGTCACGTTCAAACTTCCATCTGTTCCTCTGAACAACGGCTACTGATATTAGCTTTTCTGAAGGAAAAAACATGCCAAGAAAGCCCATCAATCCAGTTATCAGTATCTAACACTTTTCTCTAGCAGAAAAAAACAAATCCCTGTATCACTGATTAAAAGCTCCCTTACTCTCAGTACTCAGACAACTTTCTCTGAGAGGACCCTGAAGGAGCCAAAGCTTTGAGGTGGATATATCCGCAGCTTATAACTTCATTAAAGTGAACACACTAAAACTAACAAAATCATGTTCTCTCTATCTAAACTTATGTTTTACTAGAACAAAAATATCAAAGAATAAAGTAAGTTTTTAAAGTCAGAACAAATAAATTTGCTGAGGAGACAGATTAAAATAAAACAAAACTCCCTTGCTAATGACTACCTGTGCTGGGCACACTTTTTCATCTGGTGCTGCTTTCCAGTGCCTGTTCAGCTTGTATGAACGTGATCACACCCTAGGGAGGTGATCAGTTTTTCTTTCTGTCTGAGAACTCCAAATTGCAGCAGGCACAACAGAGCAAATAGGCAGCCTTCCTGTCTGGTTCTCAGCCACAAACTATTCAATACTGCGTGATATACAATAATATAGCCAGTACCTGGAAAACAAACATACTCAATTGTTCATCCATACACTATGCAGGGCAGTGCTGGTTAAGTGCATCTATAGGTCCATGAATTACTGGGACTTGTTATCTGCAGATCATTCTATAATGTATATTTGTGGAACAGCTGTGAGGTGTTCTTGCAGCTATGCTCTTCCTTCCAAAAGAGATTCAAAGAGAGTCTGTGGTCGTCACAGATCTGTCTGTGCAGGGCTGTGATCCATTTCTCCTGCTGGTTTATTCCACCACCAACCAAAATTCCAGATGGAGGGGCGGCTTCAAACCTCAAAAGCACAGTTTTGTTTTCTTGCTCAAGTATGCCAGGTATCATGTTCATTTAAAATTGAAGGACATGTTTCAAAAACTAAGTAACTGTGAAAGTGTCTTTCCTCTGTTTTCTACACATAACCCCAACAAAGCAAAAAGGACAGGGAAGGGCATGCCTCTTGTAGGGTGTTCTGGAAGGAAAAAAACCCTCCCTAGCATGCATTAGCTTGTTTATGAGTCTGTCATTATGAGTCATTAGCTGTCTGCCACATGCTCTATCTGCCATTCTGTTGTGTATGAAGCTCGCTTCTCAGGGGTAAACAAAAACAAAGCTGAAAATCAAGCAGAGAATAATTTTCTTATGGACAGAGTGTTCATGGACACTGTGGGGAGAGGCAATAGAACCTTGCAAATTATATTTCTGAAATATGGAGTCAGGTGAATTTAAAAAAAACAGAGTAGTTAATCAAAATCCCAGCTATAGTAGCACATCTGTTAAGAAAAGTCTCTGGCCACTGTACTTAAAATTTTAATACTGTTATTACAGTAACCATTTTTTTTTCACTCTTTGTGTTTCATAGAAAAAATCTGACCAAAAAAAAAACCCCAACCCAGCCCAAAATCCCCCAAAAAAACCAAGCATAACAACTTTCCTGAGGTAATAAGAAAATCATAGTGCCCAGTGTCAGAATTAGAGGAATGAAAATATTAGTGTATAAGCATAGAAAAGAAGGTAATTTATATTTGAAAATGAAATGGAAAGTTAAGCTAAAAGGAGTTAAAAGGGTTTTCCAGTCCACCAGAGATGCAGAGAAGGTGACGCACCTACCAACAGTGAAGTGTTCAGCTGGAAAAAGAAAATGAGTAACAGATGAAGATTCTGGAGAGAGAAACAGTTACTTGTATAGGATTGATACACAGATATTACTATATTACCAGTTTATACACAGAAACTGTACAGGACTAAATGAAATTGCAGAAACAAAGAACAGTCTGCTTTTCTCAATGAAAGAGGAGTTTGTGAAAAACAATGTCTCATAACCTCTGTACAAGGTATTAACAAAAAAAATCAAATAAAAACTCTGAAATAAAATAAAATCAAGTATTGCATGTCATGGTTTAATACCAGCCAGCAACTAAGCACCACGCAGCTGCTTGCTCACTCCCCCAAGAGCGGGATGGGGGAAAGAATCAGAAGAGTAAAAGTGAGAAAATTCGTGGGTTGAGATAAAGACAGTTTAATAGGTAAAGCAAAAGCCGCGCACACAAGAAGAGCAAAACAAGGAATTCATTCACCACTTCCCATGGGCAGGCAGGTGTTCAGCCATCTCCAGGGAAGCAGGGCTCCATCACGTGTAACAGTTACTTGGAAAGACAAACACCATCACTCTGAACGTCCCCCTCTTCCTTCTTCTTCCCCCAGCTTTATATTCCTGAGCATGATGTCATACAGCATGGAATATCCCTTTGGTCAGCTGAAGTCAGCTGTCCCAGCTGTGTCTCCTCCAAATCTCTTGCTAACCCCCCACCTACTTGCTGGTGGGGTGGGGTGAGAGAAAAAGCCTTGACTCTGTGTAAGCACTGCTCAGCAGTAATGAAAACATCCCTTTGTTATCAACATTGTTTTCAGCACAAATCCAAAACACAGCACCATACTAGCTACTATGAAGAAAATCAATTCTATCCCAGTCAAAACCAGCACACTGCAAAACAACTTAGTCGAAGACATATATCCAAGAATCACACTGTCTACATATTCCATGGGAAATGATACAATGACATTAGTATAACATCATTCTCTAAGATGAGAAAAATTAATCAATGAATAAAATAAATATTCTTTTCATATTTGCTATTTCATATTTCATGTTTAGCATATTTCATATTTGCTAAACACTTCTACTTTATTTTATTATATGCAGAGTTACCCTTTTATTCTGCAACTGCTTCAAGAGCAGGCATAACCACACTGTTACTACAGTGTCTCCCTTTCCACATTCCTGTTTCTTCTCCAGACTCCCACGTCTGTCATGATGGTCTGTGGATCACAAAAGACCTTACAGTGTCCTGCTGGGAACTCATTACTTCTCAGTGCAGTGATGATGGAGTTGGAGTAAGGATCCCCACACTATGGGGCTAAAGAACTCCGGGAAATCTATGAATGAGCAGGTGAGGAAGAAATTATAACTTCTCCATGACAGTTTGTTTCACCTAGTAAAAAAAAGAAAAAATTGGTTTACTTATAGTTTGCCAAACGTGCAATTTTATATTCAATTTTCCTCTGAAAATTACATGTCTCTGAAAGTTTCAGCTTAATCAACTATTCCAAAGAAGGAGGTTTAGCAAAATATGTTGATTTATTTTTACTGCAATGTAGTGGTGATTTTGTCTGTGGTCTTCCAGTGCTGTTATTATTTGGAGCAAAGTGGCACTGATTTGCTTTGCTCAAATAACAAAAAATAAACTGTTATTAAGTGGAAATCAGAACAGAGGGGACAAGACCATACCTGAATGACAGAGAGACAATGACAAAATGGCAGTTGGAAAAGACATATGAGAAGACCAAAGGTATGCTAAAAAGTACTTGGAGATGAGGCAAATGGCTATGTAGAAAAGAGACTGGGTAAGGAAGTGGAAACTGGGGCTTTGTGACCCCAAGGACCTTATACACAGCAAGGTAACTGGGGAATCTGAACATCAGTTGGAGCAGTGACCGGCAATAATCAGGTGGGAGTGATGAGAACTGAACAAGATGTGAGAATGGACCAGAATGCAGCAGAACAGGGAAAATCTGAAGAGGCAAAGACAGCTCTGAAGACAAATCAGATTGTAGGGCTAGAATTAACCTGAGAGCAAGTAAACTAAAATAAACAACCAGGAGGAAAGGAAATGGCAAAATGAAGGCACCAGTAGAACCAGAAATAAAAGGACTCGAGAGAAAAATAGAAATAAATGTGAGAGATGGGAATGTAGTAACTGGAAAAGAAGCTAGGGAAACACCCAAGGAGTCATTACATAGAAAAGTTCTGGTGGTACCTAGACAAGTAAAACACATGCACCACCAAAGGATCAAGCTTCAAGAGAATAGGCAGAAGGCTCTTTGTCCACAAAATCACATTCATTCAAGAGTCTGGAACAAAATCAATAACTTCTGCCTTTTTTTACTTCCTCCACTAGTAACAACCACCTGTAGAGCCTAAGGAAAGCCTGACTGATGTAGTAGGTGACAACCTTCTGCTGCTGTTACTACTCATTTAATTGAAGTGGCAGGGATCTGGAAAGGGATCTTGTGCTAACCCCATGTCGATATTTTGCTGCCACTCAAATATTACAGGGTGTTGTTTCACAGTGCACTTTTTTCACTGATTAACTCCAACTAGCAAAGATAAGTTAAAAATATTAGTGAGGATACAACATGTACAAAATACCAGAATTAATGTTATATATACAATCTTAATCCCTCTTCCTTTCATCTCTTCCTTCTCGTACTCTGTATGTTCGTTCTATGTATGGAGTTCATTACATAATTGTTCCACTATGTCCAGCAATCTTCCAGTTTGTCCTGGGGCTGAATCAGAATTGCAAAGGGAAGGAATCTGTTAGACTCATTTGAAGCAGAAACAGAGGCATATAAGTAAAGGAAAGATATAACAAATTGCAGGAGCAAAAGGGATGGTTTCTTGCTTAATATACTCATATGCCATCCTGCGAAAACAAACTGCATTCATCTTGGCAAAGACTGTACTAAACCACTGAAATATTTTCTTCTTTTTTCTTCCTTCTCCCCTCCCTCCCCTCACCCCCCAGGTGACTGCTGGCTATGTGTCGTATAATGTTCTCTTTTGCCATAGCACAACTGGTCAAGAGAGTACATGGTAGCATTAGATGCCCTGCTCACAAGTCATCACATACATGATAAATATGGGTATCTTAATCTATAACCGAATGTCACTCTTCATGTCTTAGCTGCACTTAGCTGTTCTTTATTTCCTCTTTGCATTATATATTTAAAATGATAAGTAAAATTCCTTATGTCTGTTAGTTGAAGTTGTTCGAACATTTTCTTTGAGAGCTCATATCTGCAGTCAGTAGGAGATACTTTAACACAGGGACACTCGGTTCCCTGACTGCCTGGGAATGATGCCCACCAAGTATATCTGCACCTTGAAGTAAAGGTGTCAAGCATCTTCCAGCCAAATAAGGAAGTCAAAGACGGTTAAGAAAGCAGAAACAGTAGGATCTTATATGACAAATCACAATCCAGATAGCAACAATTTTCAAGAGCACACACTCAAAAAATATTTCCACAGATATTTGTAAACGATCCTTACACAGAGTAAAAAGTCATGTACAATTTTGATGGGAAACTAAAGAAGTTAAATAGCTTTCCTTTCATATCCAGTTGTGCCAAGTGCTAGACTCTATGAACCAAGAGAATATACGAAAAAATCACTAGCTTCTGAAAATACCTTAAAATAACATAACAAATAAAGAAATGTAGATTTTTAAGAAACAAAAATGTCAGATATTTATTTTGAGTAAATGTATTCCTATGAACAGCGTGTCCAAAACTAATCATAACGTAAATGATAACTTTTTGGATACAAGGTAGAATGCAAGAGATAGATAAACTAATTTGAAATACTGTTTAAATTATATACTAAGGTAACTAGATGCATAAAAACAGCAGTGCAAAGCAGAGGCTAAAAAAGCCATGTTAATCAATATAGTGTGAGGAAGGATCAAGGAGGATAAACTCAGAAGAAAATCTGTGCTGAAAAAGGTCTTATTCAAACATATATAGCTGCAAAAATAGAATGGACTGCAGAGAATTATTGGCAACGCCAAATCAATTTGTTGAAATATTCCCATTTATTTTAAGGCTGACTCAGTGTGGAAACCATTTTAATCCCAGTTCTCCATTCATGGCCATGAAGTGTCACACAAGCAAGATCTATAATATTGCTTTAACCAACAGTCTTCTTGAAACTGCTTAAATTCCAAAAAGGTCAACAAGGTTCCAGTGATCTAACGTAAACTACAATCCTTGCTCTTTACCAAATTGTTTATATTAATTTAGGAGAATGAGATAGGCATTTTCTACAGTTCCTAGTCATTCTTGCCCTTTCCAAATGCAACTGAACTGGCCAAAGTATGTTTTCTAAGCCAAGCAAGTAAAAGTAGGAGTGATATAAACAAACTAGTCTCTTGAAATTTCAGGTTTCATGGCTTCCTCGGGATCAGAGTCCCTCAGACACTAGGGTGAAGAATTTGCCTTTTTATTGGTAAGGAATCATCTACATTGGCACAAAAAAACCTGCTAGCTTTTACTGACTATCTTCTGTTCAGCTGGTTGTTCTAAGAATACTGAAAATACTCTCCCTGGTTTGAGGCTATACTCTGCTCTTTTGTCTCCACTGGTCTATGGGCTTATTTTAACTGTCTTCAAAACTGGAAGCTGAAAAGCTACATTAAATCCAACGAGTTGTTGTGGTCTTCTGCAGTCATCCAGCCACACAGTGTCCATGGCCTCAGTCAGTATCATCTCCTCACAGTACTGTACAATGTCAGTGCTCTGTACGAAACTGTTAAGCTCTTGTTCATTAATCTAATCTCCATATTCCATTTTACTACGTCAATGTATAACATTGTCTGTTATATTAAATGAGGCCAAAAGATAGACAAAGGTGGTACACAAATCATATTATGCTTAGTAAATTAAATTGTTCCCCTAACAAAACCCTATTCCTACATTGCTTGGGAAATTACCTGCACAAATCCATTTGCATGAATTCAGACCTGGTCTGTGTGCTGAAGTGTGTACAGAAGGCAAGATAATCTAAGGAAAAGCACGGATACTGCCATTCCTAAGATGTTGCAGCCTGCACCACTCTCAGCCTGCTGAGCTGGTCATCCTGAATGTAAACTTCAGTGCTATGCATAGCAAATGCAAGTTCAGCATTTTATTGAGCAGAGAAAGACTGTAAATAGCCTTGGGATTACTGTACAATGATGGCCAGGGGAAGCCTTCTTAAGCATCCAGTTCGAAAAGGTAGCTTTTCTTGATTAAAAATGACAACATATGTTGTTCCTTTGACTGCGTTAAATGAGAATTTTCAACTCTTGCAGTTTTCATTAGTCCGGTGACACCTGGCATTTTATTTATGACCTGTGGATTTGTGATCATAATGACATTTTAGTTTTGCTTTCATTTACAAAGGTATTTTCAGATTTCAGAGTTTCAGAGGCTGAAAAAAGAGAAGGCAAATAAGAAAAGTGAAATTATTCCTGCACTGTATGATTTCAAGGTAGCCTCATACTTTTGGGGGTTTGATAAGCTTATGAGCACAAGGCACATATTTCAGAACTATATGGAGACTAAATCTGTTTCTGAAACAAAGATTACAAGCTATTGGCCATATAGTAACCATTACCTCTGTGAGGACAAAGCGAGAGAAACTGACATAAACTAAAATACTTCTATTCCTTTCCTCCTGCAGGAGAAAGTCTTAAGGATAATTCTGCTACTGTAAATGAAAAGAATGAAGAGATGAAAAAAAAAAAATCCCATTAAAATACATTCCATAATACTTTCTTTGCTATATGTTTGCTTTTTAGCCTTCTAGTTGCCTGCATTTCTGATGATTATTCAGAAAATAATTTCCTCTCAGCTTGCTTGGATGTTATGACTTCCTCTACTTTGAATTTTTCTTATGTTTACTTTATTGTATGTATGCTCTGTCAATCAGTGAGCTCATTTTATATTATCCTCCTGTCAGCAGCTAATACAATTAAAGTCTCTCAATACTGTGAAAGTTAACTCACCCAATTTTACTTTATATGGAACAAAACATCTTTGCAGGGATTAAAAAATATCTTGCAAGCAAGAATTAAAAAGTTAGTATAGTTTAGTCTGCAGTTTCCTTTTTGCTGCTTAAAAGAGCAAAACTGGCAAAAAGACCCTAATAAGCTGCTTATCCATGCTTTTCAGTAAAGAATTATGGAGATCTTACTGGAAATGTTTTGCATAGAAAAATTTCCTGACAAAACTGTTATTTTCATGGGAAACTGCTAGTAGGAATAAAAATGTTTGCAATACTAATCTCAAAGTGAAAATTTTAAGTCAACTGAATATGTTCTTTCTATGAAAAATAAATTAAAAAACCCCCTATTTGTCAACATAAAATATATTATATATAATTATAATAATAACTATATTTTATTATTAATTATATAATTAGTTATATTAATAATTATATAACGATTAATATTAATAATTGTTAATTATTATTAATAATTGTTAATTATTATTAATTATATAATTATAATTAGATATATTATAAAATATATTATATATTATTATTTCTATTTGGTCCAATGCCTTCAGAAAGAAAAGAAAAAAGTCATCTTCAAAAAATTACAAAAAAAATTTCAAACAAATATTGGTGAATATTTTACTCTAATTAAAAATCTTTGAGTAAAGAAATTCTCATGAACATTGATTTTATTTCATATCTCTGTGGGTTGTGTTGTGTAGGTGCTGACTGATCCATGAGGTACTTTATGAATCAGTATAAATTAAACTTTACACTGCAAACCTGGAGATCTCAGTTATAAGGAAAAAATATATGAATGTATTTTTAGCTTTTTTAAGTAAATGAAAATGCAAATTTTTTACTTAACAGAGCTAAAATACAATGCGTTTCCTCATAATTCTCTGAAACACTTCAAAAAGAGCAGGTCCTCTCCTTTTGCAGGACTTTGCCACGCTAGAGCTTGAAGAACTGTTTATTTTCTCTATAGCTGTAGCTGACAGTAATGAGGAAAAAACAACTGGTACAAAACAACCATTGCAGGATTTTTGCAGGAGTGTCATCAGCCTTAATACTGAAGGTCTTAAGCTATATTTTAAAAAGAAAATCACCTAGAGGAGAGTACAAAAGCATTAATACGAAATTAAGCTAAAGCTGACTTATAGTTTAGTCTTGTTTTAATGACAAAAAGCTTTTAAATACTATTTTTCAGGTAGAATCGAATTATTTTAACTGAATGTTTACTTGTTTTCTACAAAAAAGCATTGTAAAATATTTTTATGCAAAGTGTGGGATTTTGACCATTGCATATTTTCTTATTCCTTTCTGTTATGAATAAAAAATTTTTAAATCAGAAAAAAAAAAAGTGGTCTGCTTTATTTATCTGTAAAAATTCTTAAGTATAATTACTACTGTTTCTGAAACAGACCCAAACCCTTTGCATTATAATGGAATGTTCAGGTGAGTTTGCAGTTTAGCTCACAGAGCAGACACGTAACCTGAAGTAGGTTCTGAAACTGGGGAACCATCTGTAGTATCAAGTTTGGCTGATGATCTGAAATCAGAGGAACATCATTGAAAGAATCTTGTTTAATTTATTTGCACCTTGGGCTAACAATTTTATTTTGCAGCAAAACCAGATATTAAAATAACATTTACTTGATAAAATAATTCTATTAAGATTTCCTTTATCATTTAGCACTTCACAAGTTAGTGTATATTAATTTAAAAATTCCTAAAGCAATTGATTTCCATTCTCTTTACTAAAAATCCAGAATGCAAAATGATCAGCGAAACACTGAAAGATACAATTACATAAGCTGTTGAGTGACATTCTTAACTAGTGTAAATGGGAGTAGCAAAGGGAGTGTGAAAACTTCACTGGATAATCTTGCTAACCCCAGTTAAGAATGAGGTTAATTACCAGAACAGGCGTGGTTCTGGTAAGGAAATTAAATTTTTCAAGTTATTATTATTCTGATACATAAACAGAAATATATGCAATTTTTGCTTAAAGAGCTGTAGCTTTAGGAGCATGTTGCATCATTATGTATATCACTGCCTATTCTCTCCCTTTTCAGAGTAAATTTGCAAAATGTATAAGGGGGCAAATCTTTCTCAGTACTAACCCTGATCTGCATCGACCCTTCAGTTCCTCTAGAGCTATCCTGGCTGACTTACAATTAAAAAGAGCTTTGATGGCTTTAGGTATGAAGCCAGGGAAGAAAGTGCACAGCTGGGATGTTGGTATGGCTGGCTGCCACCAGCAACTCCTTTCAAGTGAAGTCAAAGTTTCGCTCTGGACTTCCTTAAAATGAGGGTTAGTACATCTAACAGGACGTAACAGAAAACTCATTTTTCTCCACAGCATACACAGGACCATAATTATTCTTCATCTGATTTTCCTAACTAACTGATAGTAAAACAATGGAGGAGGAGGAAATCAGTGAAATACACTCAGGCATTATGCTAAAGGGAAAGTCTGTCCTAATTTTCTGCCTTCCCTTTTATTCTGTACAAATACACATAGACAAGGTGACCTCATTTAGGAAAGGAGAAAGCCAGCCCTCTTGTTACTTCCCACTCCAGTTTTCCACATAAACTAAGAGTCTGTGTGTGCACTGCGGCACCCGGGTCAAGGGTCTGGACGCGGCGCGCAGTGGCGGCAGCATTGCAGCAAAGCTGCCGCGCTGGAGGGGAGGCAGCCCGCACGCACACCGAGCGGACGAAGAGGTCCTGCTGGTGGTGGAGGCATGGTTCCACAGTAAGGGCAGTATGTATTCCCCCAGACGTTAGTCCTGCACCGCCTGGATTATGGATGTCGCGCTGTGCCCACTCTGCTCTCACCTGAGCAAAATATGCAATGTCCCTGTGAGGCACATCTCAAAGGCAGTCTGATTTGGGGGTAAATTTTCTCATTTTTAACCTTTTTTTGGAAGAAGGAATACAGACCACAAGAATGTTATTTGGTCAACTCTATTACCAGATAGGTCTCCTGCTTTCACCGAAACACACACTGCACAAGCAGTTGACTCTTGCAAGCAGGTTAGTTAAAAAAATCATGAGATAATTAAAAATTGTACTGGTGAATTAAATAAAAAATTAGCTTATATAAAATGTCTTTTTATCTCCTGCTTTACACCCTAGTCATTATGAATATGCAGTTTTAGCAGAAATTTCCTCACGAAAGACATTGACAGTACAAAACATATATATTGTTCTGCAATAAGACATGTATCCCAGCTCTAAGTGCCACAAAAACACAAAAGATGCTGATGGGCAATGACTACTGTTCCTTTAATATGTGCAACATAAGCTAATTAATTTATCAAAAGGAAAATGGGTATGGTTATGTATTTCTGAAATGCATTTTATCATCTAAATTGTTGATGGAATTGAAGACAAGGCTAATAGAAAATGTAGCAGCTTGTATGAATACATTGGTAAAGACAGAGGATGCAGCTATAGAGTACATTAATGTATATAAAGTTCCAAGTCTACTGACGTGACTGTCAATAATTGTATTTTATAAAATACAATGGTTACAGTGTGGTAGTCGGCGTTTTTTCTGGGCTAAAATGCTGCTAAACAGAGCTTTAGTCAGATAAAATTTGAAATCACTACAACATAGTAGAAAATGTATTTTGAGATTTTAATGTTAAAACAAACAGATCATCATCATAATAATACATTTGTGTACTATGTACATATATTTTGTTATGTACATACATCTTATTGAGTATAAGAAATTTTAGAGTATGTAAAAATGTAGAAAATTCTTATCCTTAACAAGATTTCTTCAAGTACCTAAAATGAATGGGAAGACTTCAAGATGTATTTTAGCCTTTTCTCTTTAAATTTCTTATTGTTGTTTGTTCTTTACATCAAATTATCACTGAGCTTTCCATTAGACACCCAGTCCCAAGATAATAGTTTTTAATAAACCATTTGGTCAATAAATATGCTGTGTTACAGGAAAGAATAATCTACCACAAGCAACTATAAATCTAGAGAATAACAAAACAACTTTACTAGAAAAGACTCTGAGGAGAGAATATAAATCATTCAGGGAACACCTTTTTCAGAAAAAATTCAAGCGTAAGTGACAATTATTATTTTCTTAAATAAAAACATGCTAATGGGACTAAACCCACAACCATGATTATCTTCCCAGATACCTCCAGGACTGTCCCTAATGTTGCTGTGATTGCAATGTTTGAAAGATAAAGATGAAGGTGTGTCTGTATACATAAATACATATGTATATACATATTTTTATATACAGCTGCAAATACATATGTATATATACATATATATATGTATATATGAAAATTGAGTTTTGAGTGTAAGTTTTACTTATGAATGACTGCAGAATCATCAATTCTTTGAACTTCAAATCTATTTCCAAAACTTCCGCAGGTAAAGTTGCATCTCTTTAATGAAACAGCTGACCCAAGGTTCAAAGTAAGATCCAGCGCTGACTGGTTTTATTTGAAGAGCCTGGGCAGCGCTTTAATGTGAAATATAAGGAAGCCCCAGGGACAGTTTACCTGCACGGCTTACCCTCACACCATTGACTATTGACACTTCGGCTTATGGTTTTTGTGTATGTGCAAACCCCAGTGTGATTCTTCGTTCGGTGTTGACCAATGGTGTAAGAAGACAGCTTGCAGTGTCAGCACCACTCCTGTAGGCAGTTGGTCTGGAATGACCGAGAGTGAATTCAGAAGCAGATTTAGTATTGTGGAAGAAGCATAACCAATGTCAGAAGGTCAATCGCAGCCTTGAACAATTATTTACCACAGATAAAAGTGAAAAGAATAAGTGCTTGGTACAACAATGAAACGCCAGTTATGCAAAGATACTCTCTTTATGATGTACAGCTGAGATACCCTTTGAAGCACTGAACAAGGATGATACCAGTTCTTCTTTACAGTGAAATGTTACAGGGGTTATCTTGGTAAGAGAAATAGCTTGAAATACCATAAAAACAAAACAATTTTTGTCTTAAGCTATGCAAAATAACCAAGGGTTTTTGGTGGCAGGTGGGGTTGTTACTGGGGTTTTGGGCAGTGTTTTTCTGATTTGTATCCCCCTGCTTTTCAGTAGATGATGGGGGGGTGATGAGTGGGGATATTTTTTTCCTGATGGTGTTCAGCAGTTTCTTTGTGGTTTATTAATGTATTTACTTACTTAGGTGGAGATTTCTTGTGGGGTGGATTTTCTGTTTGTTTGTTTTTCCACAGCTTTTCTCCTTCCCTCCCCTATACAACACACAGAATTTTCTGTGGAACTCGTTCACTTATTTGTCTGATTTTATTTTTTTTCTGGTTTTTGCTTTTATTAAAAAATAAGAGTTCAGTTACTTTTTACGGCTTCTAGGGACTGTGACAATTAAGAGTTTTTGTTAGCTCTTTCCTTATGGGCGGGTCATGTTTAAAAAATGTCTGCACTCTTGGTCTGGACTGGTTAGGGAATACCAGTCTCCTGTCTGTCCGCAGCATCTGTCTGGACACCTCTTTAGCTGGTAAGTGGGAACATGACCGACTAAAACAATTAATAGACAGAGGGGCAGTTTGCTCAGCTGAGAACATGAAAGGGACCCAGAAATTGTGCTCCAGGCAGTGAAGGGAATAATTCAGGGAAAACTGGGTCTCTGCCCTCAATCTTCTGCATGCCAAACATTTGTCTTACAGCCATGCTTAATTGCTAGGAAATAAGAGTATAACTAGGGAGTACAACTTGCTTGTGAAAACCAAGGCAAAAAAGGGGTCAAATATTTGAGCCTTTTCCTTATTGACTTTCATTAGGTGGTCTCCTTTTCCTGGACTACTTTTTGCAATTACCATACCTGTAGAATCTCCTCTTTTTACCCTTCTTTACTAAGATGAGTCCTTCACTCATCTTAGCTTTGTCTGAATTTTGTACTGATTTTGTCCCTAAATACCCAAGTAATACTTTTATGCTACTCCCACTTCTTTTCATCTTCCTGATTCTATGTTTTGTATGCTTCCTTTTTGTGATTCAGTTCATCAGCCAACTCCTTGTTTGGCCAACCAGGCCATCTACTGAAATTCCCAGTCTTTTTATACAATGAAGTGGTTCATTCCTCATACCTCAATATAATTTATTTTAAAACAATCTATGTAAACCTCATGTAACATACAAAGGTATAAAATCCTAAAAGGAAAAAGAAACAGGGAGGATATTCAGCCTAGTTGGAAATCATTGTGTCAAGCCATCACTGTCAAGAGAGCTGGTGGAAAACGGCCACTCAACGACACTGCAAGTCTGTCCCAGGGAGCAGTGGAGGCTCTTCTGACTGATGGCTTCCTGGCCAACAGAGACTCCTCAGGTGCCTTAGCAGAAGTGATGAATACATTTCTTACATTTTAGATCTATGTTGTCTGTGAAAGCCAGTAAATAATTGTTTTATATTTTCTATGGCATTTTGAAGGTATTTCAAGTCCCTGGGGACTCAAATAGCACTAGAGGCCCCTATTTAGGAAACTGAATGGAGCCTGTAGAAGCTATTTTGGTGGGGTTTATAGGGTTCATTTTAAGGATCAGGTCAAGCAATTCCAGCTCAAAACATTATTTTGCTCAGAGTTCTTTCACACATGGCTAGGCTGACTGAATAGATCCAAGAGGGCAAAATGGTAGTGCTGTAGCAGGTTAAGAATGAACTTGAACTTCTATTTTTCTTGGTGCCCTAATCATTTGGTTATGAGGTCCCTCTCTGGCCTGAAAGTAATTCAAGATTTTTGTAAATGAAAGTTCCAGTTAGTGAGACTGAGAGAGACACATTCTTCAGCCACTTACTGAAGAAGACCACACCTTATAATCTTTGGCTTATCTCTCTTGTACTTCCAATGGATACCCCATTATCCATTTTTCTTCAATGGAAGTGGATCTTGGATCCAAAAGTGCATTTCTTTAGTGAAGTTTTGACAAAATGAGCTTCTTTCCCCTTCAACATACAAAAAGATTCTTAAGAATACAACTTTCCCATTGTAGAAATAGTATATAAAACCAAAAATATAAAAAAATCTATAAATATTTTGCCAGCTCAATCAGGGATCTGTATACTAAACCATGTGCTAAGGAGGAAGGGAAGGATAAAGGTCCTATATCCTTTCCCCTTTGCATATTTGTGCTGTGAATTCAGTGAAATTTAAATGAATTACAGTAAAAGTTTTATGTTAAGTGGGGAATCACCTAAATCATACACAATAGACTACATGCATCCTTAGAGTAATTCCAGCGATTCTAAAAGGGTTATTTTAAGGTTTAATTTACTCCAATACATGCAACAGCTCATAACCCTTTATGAAGATTATACTCACAAGTTTAAACAGTAGAATGCCCTGAATTTCTTAGGAGGCTACAAATGGTCCCTCAGTGCTCATTAGCAGACTATGGTTCCCCCTAGCATGGGTTTCTGAAGGAAGAGTATTATGGTTTAATTTGCACATAAGATTCTGAGCTATTCAGGATAAACTAATATTCAGCATTAATTTATATATTCAGTAAGACGTGAGGAAGAAGTGTTACTCGACAAGGAAAATAGGTAATAAAACAGTTTTTGTGTAAACAAAGAAAAAAATGCCATCACAGAAATGCTCTCCAAATTTGCAGAGATAGCTGCAACCCTCACTGCCTGAGAAAGTACAAGGCTGAGAGAATGACAGTACTGATGTTGCCAGTTCTGTGATACTGATTAGTCTTAAGGTTATTGTAAGAAATTGCTAAGGTGTCCCACACTCTCCTGGCTGTTAATGGGTTAGAATAAGAGTTGCTCATCTAAGACCTAAGTTACAAGAATAATTAAAAAGTTGAGCATGCTATCAGTGGGCAAGACACGAGAGCTCAAAGAAAATGCAGCAGGAACTTCCTAAATTATTTAAGAAATTGATAAAATTGGTTGGACCTGAGATTAGAGGGATTTCCAGAACCGGGTCACAAAACATGCAGATTCATGCTGCAGTGAGCACACCTGACACATCTGAATGCACAATCAGAGATGAGCTCAGGCAAGAGCTCTGCTCAGTGGTTCCATCAACTCATGCAACAGATAATTCATGCCAGTTACACGAGAGCGCAGTTTTTCACAATGTTTTCCTGTTCATACTTATTTCTTACCAAGTGACTCTTTTCATGTATTTCTTTTAGTATTATCAGAGCCAGCACTGTAAAAATCTAAAGGTTCTTGAGAACAAACTGTCTGTAATATAGAAGTATATCACAAGACAATTCCTTTAAAGGCAGCTAAACTGAATTCTAGCTGAGAAGTCTAGGACTTAGTTATTGTACTCCTCTTTCAGGGCCAGGCTGAAAGCACTTAAATTACATGGAGACTGCTCGTGAAAATAACTGCTTCCTGATATAAATATGGACCTTGCTATATGGCCCTTAAAGAAATGGGGGACATGTCTCTCGGGTGTTATTATTGAATTCTTTAAATAACAGTCAAGATGTGATAATTTGTTTAAGAAAATAAAAATTATAAATATTATGATAGTAAAAACTATGTATGTTTCACTACAATGTTTCAACTACCTTGGACCTGATGTAGAATGCAGAGCAGAAAGTTAGGTCCCTAGTCTTTCTGTTTGGCAAACAGAAAGAGTTTATCAGTTCAGAAAAGTCACTTAGAAACATATGTTGAGCAACCAGTCCAGGCAGAAATGCTACATACAAGGGTGTGTCTGAAATTCTTCCCTCAATCTTAGCCACCTTCTTACTGCAACTCCAATTTGAAATTGGAGCTCAGAGATCTGGACTATCTGTCAGAGACCTGAGAATGGCTAAGTGCTTTTTCTTTGCAATGTAAATGACGTATGTGTTAGCCACCTTTCCCACAGTTCCTAACTGAGGAGCTGTAACACTGTTTTAGCTATTTGGGTTTTCCTCTGTGACCTCTGCAGTAAATCTCAGCTTTGTTTGTTGTGGTCAATGTATTTGTGCCTTCATCTTCACAGTGAGCTTCTCTTGCTAAGGCATGTTAAACAAACTTTAAGATGACCCAAAGGTCCAGAATTCTATTGTGAAATTGTAGTGGACTTGTGATGAACTGGTCTTCAAAAAATGCATGTGTAATAGAAACTTAAAATAATTTTCTTTTTTTTTACTATTCTCATAATGTTCATTATTGGCATTTTCTTCCAGTAAAGGTCTGATATATAGAATGTTCCTCATAGATTATAATCTACATCAATACATTAGCAAAATGCACACAATTGTCCCTCAGGTTCAAAACCCACTCATCACCAAGGCAACTGATGGTCATAACTATATTTTCAAAATGTAAAATAATATTGTATGAAGCAATAAGAACAGAAATAACATCATGATTATTTTGAAATAGGTACCAAAATAAAATATTTCACTAAAAGAAACAAAACAAATCCGACGGTATGTTTTAGAAGATAGTTAAAAGAAACAAGAAAAAATCATAGCACAGATTGGTGGTGGTTAGTCAGGTACTTAAGTGTAGACCATCTCACAAATGACCGCTATATGAAAGACTCAAAATATATGAATAATTAATATGGACACAATGCTAACACAAAAATAGTGTTGCAATATTGTGGTCTTTTTTGTGGTTAGAAAAATCTTGCTTAATAAAACAACTTTGATTATGAATGAGAATAATGTATCTCTGGTAACAGCAGATTTACTGCATATAATAATTTCATATTATTATTTGAAACACTTTCTCATAATTATATTGCTGTGTACTTATTTTTTCACTTTTACGTACTGGTTATGAAATTCAGTCAACAAATGAACAGTAAGTTATTTTATTTAGACTATTTGTTGTAATGTTTAATTCATGGAATCACAGAATGGTTGGGATTGGAAGGGACCTCTGGAATTCGTCTGGTCCAAATCCCCTGCTCAAGCAGAGTCACATAAAGCCAGTTGCCCGCTATCTTTTCTCTAAGAAATGTACAGAAATGTACAATTTATAGCATACTGTTTTTCATTAATATTTTGGTGTTTCTAACTGTCGCTAAAGCTAGTCAAAAATGCACAAAGAAAATAATTTTATAATGAACAGAACTATACATCAAATAATTTATACTACAAATATTTATTATGGGTATTGAACTGTTCTAATTATGAATTGTTTCCTAGAAACTACAGTATGTACTGGAAAATGGAGTCACTGTATAAAAAAGGGGAAAAAGGATTCTTGCTCATGAGCTGGCAGGCCTCATTGAGAGGGCTTTAAACTAGAATTGGAGGGGGGAGGGGCTAAAACCGGGCTCACTAGAGTTGAACCTAGGGGTAGGTTCAACGTGCCAGAGTTGAAATCTACAGCCCGGCTCAGGTGCATCTACACCAATGCACGCAGCATGGGCACCAAGCAGGAGGAGCTGGAAGCCATTGTGCAGCGCCACAGCTATGACGTAGTTGCCATCACAGAAACATGGTGGGATGCTTCTCATGACTGGAGTGCTGCAATGGATGGCTAGAAGCTCTTCCGAAGGGATAGAATGGGAAGGAGAGGCGGTGGGGTGGCTCTGTATGTTAGGGAGTGTTTTGATTGCATAGAAATCGAAGATTGTGAAGACCAAGTAGAGTGCTTGTGGGTAAGGATAAGGGGGAAGGCCAATGAGGCAGACATCCTGCTGGGAGTCTGTTACAGGCCATCCAACCAGGATGAAGAGACGGATGAGACATTCTATAAGCAACTGGCGGAGGTCTCGCATTCGCTGGCCCTTGTTCTTGTGGGGGACTTCAACCTACCGGACATCTGCTGGAAGTATAACACGGCAGAGAGGAAACAGTCTAGGAGGTTCCTGGAGTGTGTGGAGGATAACTTCCTGATGCAGCTGGTGAGTGAGCCCACCAGGGGAGGTGCCTTGCGGACCTGCTGTTTACAAACAGAGAAGGACTGGTGAGGGATGTGGTGGTCGGAGGCCGTCTTGGGCTTAGCGACCATGACATGATAGAATTCTCAGTTGTGAGTGAAGTAAGGAGACGACTCAGCAAAACTGCTATCATGGACTTCCGGAGGGCAGACTTTGGCCTGTTCAGGTCACTGGTTGAGAGAGTCCCTTGGGAGACAGTCCTGAAGGACAAAGGGGTCCAGGAAGGCTGGACAGTCTTCAAGAAGGAAATCTTAAAGGCGCAGGAGCAGGCGGTCCCCATGTGCTGTAAGAAGAGCTGGCGGGGAAGGCGACCGGCCTGGCTGAACAGGGAGATTTTGCTGGGACTCAGGGAAAAGAGGAGAGTTTATCACCTCTGGAAGAAGGGGAAGGCAACTCATGAAGAGTACAAAGATCTCGTTAGGTCAAGCAGGGACAAAATTAGAAAGGCAAAAGCCCAGCTAGAGCTCAGTCTGGCCACAGTCGTAAAGGATAATAAAAAACGTTTTTACAAATATATTAACAACAAAAAGAGAGGCAAGGAGAATCTCCATCCCCTACTGGATATGGCGGGGAACATTGTCTCCAAGGACGAGGACAAGGCTGAGGTACTTAATGCCTTCTTCGCCTCAGTCTTTAATAGCCACTCCAGGTATCCACAGGATATTCAGCCCCCTGAGCTGGAAGACGGGGATGGAGAGCACAATGTACTCCTCATAATCCAGGAGGAAGCAGTCAAGGACATGCTAAGCCACCTGGACACCCACAAGTCTATGGGGCCTGATGGGATCCACCCAAGAGTACTGAGAGAGCTGGCGGAGGAGCTTGCCAAGCCACTCTCCATCGTTTATCAGCAGTCCTGGTTAACAGGGGAGGTCCCAGAAGACTGGAGGCTTGCCAATGTGACGCCCGTCTACAAGAAAGGCCGGAAGGAGGATCCTGGGAACTACAGGCCTGTCAGCCTGACCTCTGTTCCAGGGAAGATTATGGAGCAGTTGGTTTTGAGAGTGCTCACAGGGCATCTGCAGAACAGCCAAAGGATCAGGCCCAGCCAGCATGGGTTCATGAAAGGCAGGTCCTGCTTGACCAACCTGATCTCCTTCTATGACCAGGTGACCCGCCTAGTGGATGAGGGAAAGGCTGTGGACGTTGTCTACCTGGACTTTAGTAAAGCCTTTGACAGCGTCTCCCACAGCATTCTCCTGGAGAAACTGGTGGCTCGTGGCTTAGACAGGTTTACTCTTCGCTGGGTGAGGAACTGGCTGGATGGCCGAGCTCAGAGAGTTGTGGTGAATGGCGTTAAATCCGGCTGGCGGCCGGTCACGAGTGGTGTTCCCCAGGGCTCGGTTCTGGGACCAGTCTTGTTCAATATCTTTATAGATGATCTGGATGAGGGAATTGAGTGCTCCCTCAGTAAGTTTGCAGATGACACCAAGCTGGGTGGGAGTGTTGATCTGCTGGAGGGTAGGAGGGCTCTGCAGAGGGATCTGGACAGGCTGGATCGATGGGCAGAGGCCAACTGTATGAGGTTTAATAAGGCCAAGTGCAGGGTCCTGCACTTTGGCCACAACAACCCCATGCAATGCTACAGGCTTGGGGAGGAGTGGCTGGAGAGCAGCCCGGCGGAAAGGGACCTGGGGGTGCTGGTTGACAGCCGGCTGAATATGAGCCGGCAGTGTGCCCAGGTGGCCAAGAAGGCCAACAGCGTCCTGGCCTGTATCAGGAATAGTGTGGCCAGCAGGAGTAGGGAAGTGATTGTGCCCCTGTACTCGGCACTGGTGAGGCCGCACCTTGAATCCTGTGTTCAGTTTTGGGCCCCTCACTACAAGAAGGATGTTGAGGTGCTGGAGCGTGTCCAGAGAAGGGCAACGAAGCTGGTGAGGGGTCTGGAGCACATGTCTTATGAGGAGCGGCTGAGGGAACTGGGGTTGTTTAGTCTGGAGAAGAGGAGGCTGAGGGGAGACCTTATCGCTCTCTACAACTACCTGAAAGGGGGTTGTGGCGATGAGGGTGTTGGTCTCTTCTCCCAAGTAACTAGTGATAGGACGAGAGGAAATGGCCTCAAGTTGCGCCAGGGGAGGTTTAGATTGGATATTAGGAAAAATTTCTTCACTGAGAGGGTGGTCAGGCATTGGAACAGGCTGCCCAGGGAGGTGGAGTCGCCATCCCTGGAAGTGTTCAAAAAACGTGTGGATGTGGCGCTTCAGGACATGGTTTAGGGGACATGGTGGTTCTGGATTAATGGTTGGACTTGATGATCTTAAAGGTCCTTTCCAACCTAGTGATTCTGTGATTCTGTGATTCTGTGATTCTGTGATTCTGTGAAATAAAAGCATAGGGCACACCTTGCAGGAGGTATGAAAGATGTTTAGGGAATGGAATGACAAGGACTCTATCATGTTGATAACATTGAACTCAGTGAATATATATCTTCAGTGCAAACAGAAAACAATATCTCAGACAGGCATACATTTGCATTAATTTCAGAAATAGTCAGCTTAATAATGTAAAACATGGCCATTAAGCTGGCCTTTTCAGTGCCACATCAGGTTGCCAGTTTGAGGACTCCCAGGCATGCAGGGGTGCAAGCCTCTTCCCCAGCCTCATTGTCCTCCAACTGGACGAATGTGATGGCAAACCTTTCTTATACTGAGGTGAAATGAGTCTGAAGGTCTCATAATCTCAGTGCTTAATATTATTTTTATAATATTTGCAGTAATGCTTCCCTTATCTATTGGATTACAGCAATGAGGGACAGAAAAAGGAGACACAAATTGTATGGTCAAGCCCAGGAGCATACTCTAATTTATCTCTTTATTGATAACTGCTGGAGTACTGACTTTCTGAAATGTTGGTCATCTTATTCTACAGCATAGATAACGAATGTTAAGCTGATCAGAGTTGTAACATCAACTTCAGATGGTAAATCTGGAGTTATCAGAGAATGACAGCTCTTAACTATCATAAAAAGTCACTAAACCAGATGGCAAATGTGATAAAGTTTACTTTTTTAAGTGAATACTGCAGCTGTTATGAAATAATTCCACATTTTTTATTAGAGGGAAACACAGAAGTTAAATATAGCCATATAATTTTTCTTGTTATAAAATGGCCAGATTCATATTTAACCACTGAAACAACATCAATAATTTGGTTCCCATAACTGACGGCACTGTATTTTTTTAATATAGATGTAGTGCATAAAGATATTATTTCCTTGTAGCTTTGTGTATGTAATGATGAATTCAAAAGAAACATATTTGAAGGTTAAGAACAAACATTTCCTTTACAAAGACACTTCCCATTTTATTACAGATTTACTTTGTTGAAGTTATTTCTGAAATATAAATATGATTTTATTTTTAAATCTACGAAAAATTCTTACAAGTAAAAGTAAAACATTTATTTTGTCAATATAAATGATCCTAATGTGTGATTTTTCCTCAGTTCTAACTTTCTTTTCTAAAATAATTTTATAGTTGCATGTGTGTGTTATTTTTCTTAAGGTAATTAGGGATTAAATGTTTAGAATTATCATGATTTTTCAAAAAATATATTTTCTTTTCATATTTCATCATTTTAATAAAATATTTACTGACCACCATATGCAATGGTTAGATTTTCTTCATTCCATTTCCTTCTGTCCAACAGAAGATATATTTCTCAAGGACATGTGTGTAGTATAACAGCCTGATATATCTCATATTTGTCCTACTGATGCTCTGTTAAATCATGGGTTCTCAGCCAGAACCAAAAAGTTTTTTTGTATAGAAATAGTGAAAACACATGACAAAAATCACAGGTAAGCAATAAAACTTAGGAAAACCAGCTATATTAGAACGTCTCAGAAACTTCCAGATGTTTTGTGAAATGTTTAGAAGTTTGATAAGAAAAGACATGGTTTCAGGAGAAAATCATCTGTCACCATCCCTCACTCTTCCTTTTTGAAAAGGCAATAAAATTTGATTTATTATGAAAATAAAACTGTCTTATGAAAAAGAAACCAAAACAAAACAAAAAACACATAAAGAAAGAAATGAGAGACAGATTATGCTTTTCCAAGATGGTTCTTGTAAGTTTTTTTAAGATTTCTGTTCATGGCAAGGTAAAGGTATTCTTCTTATATGCATGACTAAATTTTAGCTTTCATTAGCATTTCATTTCATTAGCTTAATAATTCCTTTTAAAAGTTGTGTTGTTGTTGTTAGAATAGTTTCTGTTCTATTTATACATCCAGATATAGTATTTTATGAATGTACAAAGAATATAAAACATGACCATTAACACAAAATTTAGGGGAAGAAATATGAAGAGATTGAGGGAGTAGAGGAGCACACAATGATCTAGAATCTGAGTAGACTTAGTTGTTCCTGAAACACCAGTCTTTTCCTTTGTGTGGAATGTTCCCATCATCAGTCACCTTACCCCATAACACTTAGTTAAAAAATACAGAATACCCTTAAGCTTTGGAGACCGTGCTAATGCAACAGAACTGAGAGTGCGTAAGGTTCCCTGTCTACAACCCATGTCTCTCTCAACCAAAGGATTAACGTAAGAGTTGCTAGTGGCCCTTCACTGCCTGAATTTTCACTGGTACTGGGCAGAGGAATTCATCCTGGAGTTCAAGCTGCTCCTTTGCAAGGTCTGTGCTGTAGTTGTAGGTAATAAATGCTTGCAAGAAGAGAAATTATTCAATTTAGTAAAGTATGATGTAGCTAAATGAAACTGGAGCCATTCAGAAGAGGTAAAATTTAGGATGAATGTCAAGAAACGCTTCTGAAAAGGGAGCTTTCTTAAGCTGAGGGATTTGCTGTCCTAGCTGTCACAGTTTCTCCACACCATAAGCTCAGTTCCTCTCTGTATTATGTTTTTCCTATTTCATATAAAGATTGATTTACATAAGGTGCATTTATTAGTTCCAACTATTTGCTGGGATGACTACAGTAAGTTTTTGTTTCACATTTGACTTAGAATCATAGAATCATAGACTTACTCCTAACTCTTCACTGGAGCACTTTGTTGTTGTTAGTTATGTGATATTCATAGTTTTGCTAGCCTGATCCAACTGGCTAATGTTTTGAAAACATTATGATTAATATCAAGAATAATAAATACTAATATTCATAAATAATAAGAATGCAAAACATAAAGGAAGCCAATCAAACTCCACACCAGTTACCACTGTATGACATCACCGAGACAAGCAAATACTTGACTGATTCAAACGAAGAGGTCTGATAATGGAATCAAAACAGAAAACCCCACTTAATTTTTAACCAAGGATTGTTATTTCAAGATACCTCTGGAATGTCAATAGAATCAGATACACTAGTTGACCACAGCAACAATGAGGAGTCACTAAAGATGCTTATGTTGTAAATCATACTCAATAGCAGAAAACTTTATAATGAAAGAGGTCAAAAGCACTTTCAAGAAAACAAAAATCTTGCTATCTTCAAGTGTAAGTATATTCCACTATTTTTAATTTGAATATTTTCCATGCTAGTGCTTAGCAAAACATTTTCAGACAATTTTACAAGGAGAACTTACTGCTGCATATGCACAGCAGAACAGAAGAGTGGATGCACACAACTTGTTATTAATTTGCCAACCTACTACATGTGTACCAAGGATATGGAAACAGCTTTCTTCGGTCAGATGACATCTGTGAGCAACAATGCATTTGATGTGCTGAAAACCAGAAACGAAAAATCCTATGACTGATTGGCAAGTTTATTATATCAACTATTCATTCCTGAAAAAAAGACAGTGTATAACAATGTGCATAAACTACAAGATGACCTTTGATCTGATTCCATTTTCGTACTGATATAGAGGGAATAAGGAACAACAAAGAATTGCAAGGCAAATTATTTTATAAACATCTCTGTGACTATGTGGAAGAGACATCTCGCTATTCAGATATTATTTTTCAAGCCAGGGTACTGTTTTTCACTATCAAGGAATGTTCCAATAGAACTCTTTCTCCCATCTGCTTTTAATAATTTGTGACTCAGCATTAGTCATCCTTTGAAGAAAATAAAGTCTCAGATTCACCATTCAAACTGTTTTTTTTTTAAGATACCTCTATCTGCATGATTTTAAACTGTATGGAGGGTCAACTGAGACTCTCTCTGACAAAAAGTGTTAAGAACTTTTCAAATTATATCTGCATGCAGTTTAGATGAGACATAGGAGATTCTGTACCTGTCAGTGAGGACCAGACTGTGAGAATGAAAGGTCTGTATTTAACACAAGAGGAAGTCACTGAACTCTTCCTTTTTAAGAAAATGTTATTACCTTAGTACTTTAGTTCTATGAAAAACAGAGAAATTAAAACAAACCCACATGTATTTAGAAAATATAAAAGGCTCCTTCAACTTCTGATTTCCTCTAAACTCTTCTAAACATGCCCTTCCTGTCATGTGTTACCTGTAGCTAATACGGACTTTGAAAGTACTGTGACACTTTCCCATGTTGACCAGAAAACCTGTGATTCAACCCCACACCCAGAAACAGAGGTTGTCAGATTAAGTGTACTTAGGCAAAAAGAAGGAAGAACTATGAAGCCCCATTTAAGGTCTACACAATTTTTGGAACATGGTACACTTTTAACATATTTCAGATAAAGTATAAATCACATTTAAAACAGTACTAGAAAAAAGAATGACAGAAAAAAATGATGAAGGAAATCCAAGTTTTATATCAAGACCAAAGGCAAAACATCTATGTATAAAAAGAATGACATTTCCTAACAATATTGCCATGGACTGCATGATTAAAAAATTAGGTGTTATTGAAAAGCCACTTCCAGAAAATCTACAGGAACAAGCAGCAGCTCTTTCAATCCTTAGCAACTAGATTAATTTTCAAGCATAGTGTATGTTGTTACTTTTTAATTTAGGAAATGGAAATTCATTTAGGCGGCTTTGCTGAAGGGGTAAGTGTTCTTGTATTTTAACTTTGGTTCTTAAAAGTAGTATGTAGAGAGCTGAATGTAGGAACTGGGTTAATTTATCCCCTGTTCCTTGCTCTGTACTTATCACTGAGAGTAAGAATTCCAGCTTCTCTCACAGCTGCTTTTCTCACAAGTTGCTGATTCCTGCCACTAGCAAAGAAGAGACAGTTAGGTGTCACAGTATTCCTGTGAACACAAGACTAAGGACAAGATGACAAAGGCAAGGATGGAGCTGAAGTAGAGGAGGCTGCAAATAGAGATTTAAGAGTAGTGGGAATCCCGTCCTTAAGAAAGGATGAGTACTATTCAGAGCATATACAGGTCAGGATTTCTATTTTATTAGAAAGGAAGATCTGACAGTTGTATGGCCTGAAATCGTATGAGAGTTGGTAAACAGGGGATCAAACTATAACAACAATTGTAGTAAAATATGAGTATTAAAAATCAGTCTAAGAGTTCAATGTTTTAATTGTATAGAAATAAGGAATATGTTCTCATTTCTCCTGAAAAAAAAAAGAATAAGGTATTTTGTTTGATAGTGAGATCTGACACCTTTTTCTTTCTGAAGATAGACATGCTATTGACAGTTTAACTTCAACACTGAGTTGCAGACAGGTTGGGATTATCCTTGTTGATATTGGTATTACACATTCAAGGAGAAATGGAGGGGAAACAGCTATATTGTAGTTTCCATATGCATTCAAACTTTGTAAACTAAACATTCCCTTTAGTACCAGTGTCACTAAACACTATAACTGGTTAGAAAAAAGCAAAAACAAAACAAAAAACCCCCCACAAGACAAAGGAGAGTTTAGAGACATGAAGTTTTCGGGTAGCTGTTTTATTTGAACTACCAAGGTTAGGGTAGACTTATCCCAAATGTTGTACCTTTGTTGCATGGCAGTTGGACAGAACTGGTCACTTAGACTCCACTGTTGACCTACATAGCTGCTATCCTCTAAGTACTTGCTTATTTCTATACTGTGTTATTTAGTATCATATCCTTAATAGCTTTATTTAGAAATTTTTTTAGTCATGTTCTACAATGTCAAAAAATTCAAGGGAGTTAAATTAACACTTTTAACTTATATTTTTCACTAACAAATTATCAATGTATTCATCAGAGAGAGAGTAACACAGAATTAAAAAAAAAACTTCTCTAAATTAATTCCACCAAAACAGTGATAAAATATTTTGTATTTGATTAGAAGTCTGCTAGAGGCAATCCTGATACAGAACAGGATTCTGCAGCTGTCATCATTCTTTATATTTGTTGCAACTTGTGTTCTTCCAATTTTCTGACTATGAAGTTGTAAGAAATCAGCACTTTTGCCAAGGAATGATAAAGATCACATTTTGAAGTTATGCATTCACAGCTGAGCAGATATATATGCTTGATTATCATTTATGCCTACAATTTATGTAGCATGAATAAGATGCCTTAATGACCACATATACCCTCAAAAACATTGATGCCATCATGGATTTATATTTGTACATTCACACTTTGAAATATTCAGGTTTTATTTTTAAAAGTTTTAAGAAACAGAAACATAGAATCATAGAATCATAAAATCATAAAATCTTTGGGTTGGAAAGAACCTTTTAAGGCCATCTAGTCCAACCATCCTGCAGTGAGCAGGGACATCTTCAACTAGATCAAGTTGCTCAGAGCCCCATCCAACCTGACCTTAAATGTTTCCAGGGATGGGGCATCTACCACCTCTCTGGGCAACTTGTGCCAGTGCTTTACCACCCTCATGGTGAAAAATTTCTTCCTTAGATCTAGTCTAAATCTACCCTCTTTTAGTTTAAAACCACTCCCCCTTGTCCTATCACTACAGACCCTGCTAAAAAGTCTGTCCCCACCTTTCTTCTAAGCCCCCTTGAAGTACTGGAAAGCTGCAGTATGGTCTCCCCATAGCCTTCTCTTCTCCAGGCTGAACAACCCCAACTCTTGCAAGCTTTCTTCATAGGAGAAGTGTTCCAGCCCTCTGATCATTTTGGTGTCCCTCTTCTGGACATGCTCCAACAGTTCCATGTCTTTTCTGTGCTGGGGCTCTAGAGCACAGGAAAGTGTGAGGAAAGAGACCCCCAGTCTGGGTGGGGTCTCAAGAGAGTGGAGTAGAAGGGCAGAATCACCTCCCTCGATCTGCTGGCCACGCTTCTTTGGATACAGCCCAGGATACGGTTGGCCTTCTGGGCTGTGAGTGCACATTGCCAGCTCATGTCCAGCTTGCCATCCACCAGTACTCCCAAGTCCTTCTCAGCAGTACTGCTTTTGATCCCTTCATCCCACAGCCTGTACTCAACCGAGGTGCAGGACCCTACGCTTGGCCTTGCTGAACCTCATGAGTTTCACACGGGCCCATTCCTCAAGCTTGTCCAGGTCCTTCTGGATGGCATCCCATCCCTCAGGTGTGTCAACTGCACCACTCAGCTTGGTGTCATCTGCAAACTTGCTGAGGGTGTCATTGATCCCACTGTCTATGTCATTGATGAAGATATTAAAGAGTACTGGTCCCAATGCAGACCCCTGAGGGTCGGCACTCGTCACCGATCTCCATCTGGACATTGAGCTGTTGATCACTACCCTCTGGATGTGACCATCCAACCAATTCCTCATCCACTCAACAGTCCACCCATCAAATCCATCTCTCTCCAATTTAGAGAGAGGGATGTTGGGGGGGACCATGTCAAAGGCCTTACAGAATTCCAGATAGGCAACATCTGTAGCTCTTCTCTTTTCCACTGATGTGGTCACTCCATCACAGAAGGCCATGAGGTTGGTCAGGCAGGACCTGGCCTTGGTGAAGCCATGCTGGCTGTCTCTAATCACCTCCCTGTCCTCCATGTGCCTTAGCACAGCTTCTAGGAGGATCTGTTCCATGATCTTCCCAGGCACAGAGGTGAGGCTGACAGGTCAGTAGTTCCCAGGGTCCTCCTTCATACCCTTTCTAAAGATGGGTGCAATGTTTCCCTTTTTCCAGTCTCCAGGGACTTCACCTGACTGCCAGGACTTTTCAAATATCATGGAGAGTGGTCTGGCAACTACATCAGCCAATTTCCTCAGGACTCTGGGATTCATCTCATCTGGTCCCGTAGACTTGTGCCTATTCCGGTTCCTCAGGTGGTCTTGAACCTGATCTTGTCTTATAGTGGGAGGCACTTTGGAGTCTCCTGGATTGCCTACAGCTCCGCATGCTACTTTTCCAGCAGATGTCAGGGTGGTTGAAGTTCCCCAGCAGGATGTGAGCCTGTGAGCACGATGCCTCCTGTAACTGGAGTGAGAAGGCTTCATCAATAGAATCCCCTTGAACAGGTGGCCTGTAGTAGACACCAACCACAAGGTTCCTTTTGTTGCCTTGGTCCCTGATTCTTACCCATAAGCTTTCAACCTGCTCGTGGCTATTCCTCAGAGACAGCTCTTCACACTCTATCCATTTCTTGAAGTAGAGGGCAAGGCCTCTACCCTTCCTTCCTTGCCTGTCCCTTCTGAACAGCCTGTAGCCATCGATAGCTGCACTCCAGTCACGGGATTTGTCCCATGTTTCAGTAATGGCAACCAGGTCATAGCTTTCTAGCAGCACAGTGGCTTCAGCTCCTCCTGTTTATTGCCCATGCTGTGTGCATTGGTGCAGAGGCAATTCAGCTGGGCTGTTGGTCGTGTCACCCTCTTTGAAGGATCTCTTTAGTTCTTCTGAGGTCTTTCTCTGGTGCAAAGTGGACCAAACAAGCCTTACTTATAATGTTAAGGAGGCAGATTATTTTTATTATAATTACAAAATCTTAAGGTACTCTAGAGCACTTACCAGATTCCCATGGCTTGGTACTCAGCATTTTCTGGATGCAGTTCCTTTAAGATAATTTGAAAAGTGACACAGTAGGTATTTTGTTCAGGTTTTGGCCCAATGTGCATTTTATATATGCAATTGTTCTCACAAAACTATTATTATATTCTCAGAATTAATTTTTGTAGTCACAGTTTTGGTGGATACATTCAATGTAATAATCAAGCGTAAACCAGCTCTGTGGCATAACTGATTGACATAACTTTAAGAATATCACAAAAGTTGATATAAAAGATATTCTCAGTTAATCTGCAGTATTTGTTACAGTGTTAACATTTAAGACAGTTTATAATAAGAGTTGTAATCGTGTATATTGTACATGATAATTAAGTTCAAAGGTATAGAAATATAGAAGCATATATAATAAAACCATTTTAAAGGTATAGCGAATCATTTTATACGTTGTAGGAACATTTTAATGACTGAGTGAAAAGTATTGGTTCTTTCAAAAAAAGGATTTCATTCTTAAGCGTTTAAACTACAGTCAAACACTTGGAACAAAAAAAAAAATTTATAAAGAATGCATGTAATATGAGACTTTTAGTAGAATTCTGCCTAGAATCAGAAGCGTATATTAGATTTTATCAGTCAGTGGTGGTGTCAATAGATACTTTACCTTGACTATATATCAGATATGTCTACTGCAAAAACATTTTCTCAGTGTTGTAATTTTAAGGATTTACAAAGAGAGGTGTATTATTTATTTATTTTTTAAACTGAAGGGGGTTTAGTACATGTTAGTGTTTGGAGAAATGAATGCTTCATATCATAAAATAGAGCTAAGCATACTATGGATAGGTAAAGAATAAACTTTTTTGCATTTCTGGACATTTATTCTTTTTCCTCAGCCAAGCCTTGTGTTATAGTCTGGAACAGTTCAGGAGAAAATCTCAGTTTTGCACTGTCTGAGAATTTATGTCCTTAAGAAACATTATATAAAGCCTATGGTAAAGCTTTTTTTGACCTATATTCTAAATTCAAATTTGAATTAATCTACAGAAACAGAAAAGCAAATTCATCTGGACAGTCCTTACAATGTGGGCTTTTTTTTAATTTTAGAAGTCCTAACTACCATAGCTACTCTACAATTATGGACTGCCAGTAAATAGTTGGTGTCATGCGTTCATGGTAATTAAACTGATAAATACACTGATAAGCAACAATGTAACTTTTACCTCCAATTAACCTGCCCTTTCACCTATTAAATGTAATCACACTTTTACTTATAAGTTGAGTATAAACTGCACTATATTTTATAATCTTGTTAGTATTCATGCTTTGCTACTGAAATTTGATCAGCATATTAAAGTTGTTGGGTTTTTGTAGGTAGCTCACATCTGTTGTCAGAAATAATTAGATCAGGTGGCATATGACAGCACCTTTTCTGACAGATGCTTTAACATTGTAAGAATGCCCTAAGTGTCTCTTTGAATAATGCCAAGCTTTTCAGTTATGAGTTTATTTGCCTTGAGGTTTCGGAGTGGAAATTTTGGAGCAATCTGATGTTGCCCCAGCCAGGAGTATGTGTGACTTTCACTTCCAATGTTACAGGAAAAGAGAAACTCCTTTCAAGATGATTTTTAAACTTTTGTCTTAGAGATGTAGAAGGTAATGTTATCAAACTATCCCAGTATGGCTTCCTGTTAGCATATATAAACATATTCCTGTTAAAACACAGAAGACATTACATTATGCATTTAATTATACCTCAGACAATAAATTACACTTCACTCTGATGATTCCATTATTCAATTAAATGTGCTGACAAACTGTGAAAGAGATTCTTTTATGTCAGGATTTTCATCAGACAGCCATGAAATAATGCTGGCCTTTTGGAAACCATGGCATCTGCTATATATGTTCTTATTCCTCTGCTTGTGATCCAGAGAAAGCACATTTTAGTGAACTTACTGCTTATGTAAGCACTGTAAAATGCACTATAAAAGTATCTCTTCCATCATTTATCCACAATGTAAGTACTACACAGATAACAGCAATATGTGCTTTCCAGGTCTATTTTGGAAAGACATGCTCATCCTGCCTAGTCTATATGGTTTGGCATATAAGAATTGTAGTAATGACTTCAACCAATTCTCTGCAGTGTTTTATCCCTACAAACTATAGCGGAATCATGAGTGTTCACCAGATTGACAGTTCCTCCCATGCATCATCTAATCACTTGGAGGAGGAGTTCAAAGGTGGAAGATTCTGATCAATATAAAATGTAGAAAGAGTAGTAGTATTTGGAATCATAAAGAGGAGAATAATAATCTGAGAATAATACTTATGTTACTCCATTTTTCTCTGGCTTCTTTTTATCCTTATGTGAGACAGGAATAAACATGAGAGTGGGCATTTATTGCAGGTCAGAAGCATCCATCATGAATTGATATTCACAGTGACAACAATTTCCTGGTCTGGAAATGGGAGTAATTCTAGCTGCCCTTTAGCATTGCGTTATGTCACATTTGGTTACATATGTATGATAACACAGCCCAACATGACACCTCAGTGCAACATACTGGCTTAGTGTGAGGAGATAAAGTATAAATGGAAAGTGACTGTCTAGGAACGTCATGTATCATTCCCCAAACCAGAACCTGCAAAGAAGAAAAGGGACAGGTTTCAAACCTTATCAGAACAGGCAGAAAGATGGCCAAAACATTTGTAGGTACAATCCTGAATGTAAGAAATTAGTAGAAGGAACCTCATTGTTATTTTCCAGCAGCATGCAAGAGCACAAACATAGTGCAATAGAGTGCTGTTTATGCGTAAGTCACTAAAAAAATGAGAATGTCAGTGCATAATATTCCATATGTCATTCACCTAGTAAGGCCAAAAGAAGGTGAAAGAAGTGCAGTACAGTGTGTGCATACAGGGGTCACAGGATCAATATGCACTTAAGTATGCTAGGTCATGTAGTAGACTGTGTTATGACACTAGACTGCTGGCAGGGAATATGCTGTCTAGCTTCTCCTTTGAACGTAGAGTTGCATATTGAATGCTCAGTGACATGCCCAATGCCACTGATGGGCACCACTGCAACCTTTCCATAGCTGAGGACATATGCCAAGAAGCAGCAGCCCTAAGTATGAGAGACACTGTAGAACTGCTAAAAGAAGATAGAAAATACATAGCAAATAGACAAATGTGTGATTTTTCTACTTACAGAACAAGACTTGACAGGTCAGGGTACGTGCTTCTCCAAAAGTGTGCCAGCACTTTTTTAAGGAGAACGATAGGCAAGACCTGATTACAACAGGAGTATTTTATTATTATACCTTGTGGTGGCTGAAAATAGATGCAAAAGTTGTGTCATATCAAGTGACAGACTCTTATGCAGACAGAAAGCAAAATTAATTACCCTGTCTCTGCACTTCTCTTTTTTTATTATTTTGTCAACTATGCATTAAGGATCAATGTTTGAAACTATTATCAGAAACTATTTCAGTCCAATGAATTGCACTTTTTTTTCAGACCTGAAATATTGGAAACTTTCAGTACTTGGTTTAAGGTGACTGAATGATCCTCACAAAGACTTATTCATCTGGGTGTATGAGCTTTGTGTGGTTGCTAATCATTTTTCTATAATCAAAAAACAAGGTTGCTTGGTCAGTTTGAAAAGTTTACAATTAAAAAAAAAAGAGAAACAGAAAGAATCATTTGGGTATTTCAACTCATATTCAGTTCACAGTTTTGCTTATTACAACTACCAATTTTTCAAAATACTTTGTATTGATGTAGTCCTAACCTTCATTCAACTTAGCTTGGGGATATAGCCAGTTTCTCTTGCACAGAGCTAATTTTGACCAATAGCCTACATGCTCTTCCATTTCTTTCCATAAATATACTTTATTACAGCAGAATAATCGGGTCTGTATGTTAAAAAGCCTTATTTTACATTATTTTCCTTTTAAAAAGTATTCTGTAGCATATTCTCTTCATTGTTGTTCTGTAAAATCTTACTATCCCATATGCTGTCATTTTCACTCATGAAAAAAGCTATTTCATTTTTTCCTTTCAGAACCATAGTAGAAATCCAGTGTACTTCAGGATTATTTTTTTCCAAAGAAGTTTAAGTGATTCATTTACTAACTCTTGGAGTCAGATAAGTTGTGCAGAAGTACTTTATGCAGTCAGTATGATAAATTTCAGGATGTACTGGTAGAGGAATGTGAATAAAGGAAAAATTATTCACTGATATATTATCCTAAAACTTTAAAGAAACCATACATATTATACATACATATTCTCTTACCCACTCCAGAAAAAGAATAAATGATAAATAAATATTTCATGAGCAATTCATTCAAATAATTTATTTTAAAATTATCTATGCCCTTATCCAAATTCTGTTGAAATAATTGATCTCACTTCTGCCTGCTCAGTTCCATAATGAAATACACAAGAAGCTCTAGTATTTTAAAGAGTCATGCTCTCTTCATTTCTGTCAACTTTTAACCCAGTTTAAAGACAACCTTCAGACACTAAATATTCCCTTTGATTTTCGGTTTTCCCATACCTTCAGTTTTCCTGCACAAATTTTTTTACAGTTTAAAAATATTAGAATTACAAATGTATGACATAATTATTTTCTAAATTATTCTGATGATACTTTATACTTTTTATTTAACTGAATCAGTAGGCAATTAGATCACAATTGCCTATTTTGTGGCTAGTTTAGTAATTGATTTGTTGAACATAAATACATGAAAGTTTCTCTACTTTGCTTTTCCATAACTTTATAATTAAAGTTTCATCATGTAAAAAAATGTGGGAGGATTTTTTAAGTGTGCATGGATTCAAATAAGAAATGAAATAGATCTTCAACAGAGCACAATATTAAAAGACAGTAAAGTCCCATATAACCCAAATCCTGTGTACCTAAACCTTCATATAGGATGTAGGAGCCTGGAGTTAGTTTCCTCTCTGAGAGGAACTGGAGAATGTCTCCCATCTAGTTCAGTCACTCTTTAGATCCATCTATGTTATGACATTTGCATTGCCTACAAGTCATTCCAATTTACTTGCAGGTCTATAAAAGGAAAGTTTATATTACAAAGATCTGCAGCACCTAACTTTTACAACAGCCAGATTAGGCAGTAGCTTCCTTATGAAATACACAAGGAGTTTTAGGAATGGGAGCCACAAAAGCCACTGCACAGCTCAGTACGTTAAGCGAGGAACTACGAAAGTCTAAGAAAAATAACGTGTTTTCACACCCCTTTTTAATGACTTTTTGTTCGATTTAAATGATTCCTTTTTTATTCAATATCAAAGAAGGGTTAGTCATTTTTTAGGGAAGAGAAAGTTTAACTAACCAGCACTTCAAGTGTTAGGACATTGATTTAGGATGTAGGGCACCTCCTTTCAGTTCCTTACTCCACCCAAAGCAATTTAAGCTGCTTCTTTTTGCACAAACCAGGGTAGTATATGTATATTTATTCAACAGGCCAAAGACTGAGCATGCATTGTTTTAGCCTAGTCAACAGAGCATTTGTCTAAGAAAGGTAAATCTGAATCCCATTCCTGATTCCAAAGGCCTGTATTTTTATCTAAAGTATTTAATGGAGCAGGGTCAGATGTAGAAACAGAATACTCCCAAGTGGTTTTCTTAAATGTAGTCCAAAATCATGTTCATATACTCTGGTCCAATGAGTGTTGAACTGTTGCATGCAATGTGTAGCTATCTTCAGGAAGGTATTCAGAATACCTTAGAGTGCAGTAATAAAAGTATTCACAGAAGAGATGTGATTTCAAATCTTTGCAGACAGAAAAGGCAGTCATTCCCATTTTAACTCTCTCTCCTTGCCTTGCTCCTTAACATGAAGGTGTTGAAACACACATGATTAAAGAAAGAAGAGAGTTTGGATTTTTGTATCTTGATTATAGATAACCATTTCTCCTCAGCCCATCTTAAGTTATTTGCAGGGCAACTGTACTTTATATCTGAAGACAAACTCCCTGGGGTACTCAGGGCATGTAATTAAGTGTGACTGTTCTGAGCATGCAGCGTAACTGAGCAGCACATCTGCAGTAAGTCTAGTGCATTGACCTATTGTGCTGATGATAAGTCTCCTTTTAACTGGGAACTTCACCTCTTGCTTCAAGATGATGTTTTCCTCTCTGCTCTGTAGTGTGAGTCATCTATATCTACAAGAATGTCAGAGGCTGAGCCAAAGTCCTCCACTTGGCATTTTTTATTATCTATGTTAGTAGCTATCATTCAATATTATGTTTGCTGTTAGTTCCTTTATGTGACTGTCCCCAAACTTTTTATAAAGTGCTCTGTATCTAGCTTAAATACTTGCTGCATTGCTAAGTACGATGACACTTCTGTCTTTCTGTAGATTTAGCCCCAGGTGTTCCAGTCAATTTAAATATTTCATGTCATTTTCAACACACACAAAAATCCATGACTAATTTAAACCTCTCAGATTCCTATTTCATCAAAGTTGTAAATCAAATTTCATATGGAATACAATTGTTCTACTTATTTCACACTACTTTCATTATTGATTTTTTTCCACATTAACAATTTAGGTCATGAGAGTACTGGTGGAAGAGGTTGCTTAACACGTTCAAACCTTAATCAGTGTAAACTGCCTGGAAGGAAGCATGTGCCCTACAAGTATTGCTCAAGTTTACAGAAAGCCCTTGGTAAGAAACAAGAAGAATTGAGAGATTAATATGTCTGAAGATTTAGCATACATTCCTTTATTTTTTTCTCTTCAGAACATTTTCTAGATTTAATAAACATTTTAGTTCAGAAAATAGGGCAGGATTAATGGAAGCTTTTTTTTTATTGAACAAAATGCATATTTGTGTGGAAGTATGTTTACACATACAGATAAAAGTATACATACAGATAAATAAACCTATGCATAAGTTTTCAGGCTAGACTTTGGTCAGAAGTGGACAAGGCAATGTTTCTGATATTCCTTCAGAATGCAGAAGAACAAAGAACAAGGTTTTATACTCTCTAATTCAGAATCTCCATATTCCACAATCCATTTAAGTGAGTTTATCGTATCATTAGTTATTCTACTGGCAGTGTTTCTCCATATCAAAATGTTCTTTATATACATAAAAATTAATTAGAAAAGGTCTCTGAATCCTGATTTTTCATCTCTTAGGTGAGCTAAAGTCACTCGTTGTGATGTGGGAATTTTCCTGTACTTCTCTTCAAATGTTTAAAGGTTTAGCATGATGCCAAAATACCTTTGCACAGCATGACTGCGAAAAGATTGATCGCTCTTAAAAGTCATGCCCTAAATTCTTATTTTATAAATTTATACTTGAAATGATGTGCAATACATTTATAAGCAGAAATGTAGGCGCTTTTATCTGGTAAGTACCTCATCTCATTTTCAGTTTCACCTTGGAATCATTCAGCTTTGCAGTTCTCTCAGGTAACTTCCTCTCTTGATGACATTCTTTTTCAGATAAGAAGCTCTACATAAAAATTATTGAAAGATTACTATGGTAATTCCGTTGCCAGATTTATTTATTTTTTCCATTTCTCTGGGACCTCAGTAAAATATAATTTAACATTGTTCGATATGATATGAAGCACGACACCATGAGAAAAATGTCATGGTAATTTTACACTAAATTGCAATTTGTAAATTTTAACTGTTTGGTTAAAATAGAAAAAATATTCACATTTCTCTGATTGAACTAATAATTTTAGAATAGCTATGATTACTTATTCTGTACAGTAAAATAAATTTTTTGTTGGTTTTTTCCCTTATACTCAAATGTGTTGATTTTCATGGTATAATTTAGGAAAAAAAATAGAATCATTAAGGTGAGATTCATGGCTGGATACACTTTTTTAGATTTGTAGCTGAAACATTTTTAATATGTAATTCTTTCTTTTGGGGTACCAAAGCTATTTGTCATGGTGTAGAAAGTTACAGTGACTTTATCAACCCTCACATTCAGAATAAATCTCTTAGTTTCTCTAGACTTTTTTCTTCAGAGATGGTATAAATCAACATAGGTCCATTAAGTACAGTAGAATTAAACCAATTATATTAGTTGAAATTCTAACTAATATGCTGTAAGCAAGGAGTTTCATTTAAGTTTTCGGCTATCCACATTATATATTTTCCATAAGATTCCCTCTGTATTTCACAGTTAAATATCTAGAAGTAGGATTATGGCCCAAAATCTACGAAAGGGCCTTTTAGGTTTTGTAGGCCAAGTCATTCAGTTGTCCAAATGTTCAAGATAGCCACCTTAAGAAAATAATTCCTCCTATCTGATAGGTGAAAGACAGTGAAAGTGTGATTACAGCAAAAATAGCACTATTCCAGGTTAGTTACCCTCTTCGCTGGGTAAAGAAGTGGCTGGATGGCCAAGCCCAGAGAGTTGTGGTGAATGGCGTTAAATCCAGTTGGCAGCCGGTCACAAGCAGTGTTCCCCAAGGTTCAGTTTTGGGGCCGGTCTTGTTTAATAACTTTATCGATGACCTGGATGAGGGGATCGAGTGCTCCCTCAGTAAGTTTGCAGATGACACCAAGTTGGGTGGGAGTGTTGATCTGCTGGAGGGTAGAAGGGCTCTGCAGAGGGATCTGGACAGGCTGGATTGATGGGCAGAGGTCAAATGTAAGAAGTTTAGTAAGGCCAAGTGCCGGGTCCTGCGCTTCAGCCACAACAACCCCATCAATGCTACAGGCTTGGGGAGGAGTGGCTGGAGAGCTACCTGACAGAAAAGGACCTGGGGGTGCTGGTTGACAGCTGGCTGAATATGAGCCGGCAGTGTGCCCAGGTGGACGAGAAGGCCAACAGCGTCCTGGCCTGTATCAGAAATAGTGTGGCCAGCAGGAGTAGGGAAGTGATCATGCCCCTGTACTTGGCACTGGTGAGGCCGCACCTTGAATCCTGTGTTCAGTTTTGGGCCCCTCACTACAAGAAGGATGCTGAGGTGCTGGAGCATGTCCAGAGAAGGGCAACGAAGCTGGTGAGAGGTCTGGAGCACAAGTTTTATGAGGAGCGGCTGAGGGAACTGGGGTTGTTTAGTCTGGAGAAGAGGAGGCTGCGGGGAGACCTTATCGCTCTCTACAACTACCTGAAAGGGGGTTGAGGTGATGTGGGTGTTGGTTCCTTTTCCCAGGTAATTAGCCAGAACCAGAGCAAATGGCCTCAAGTTGCGACACGGGAAGTTTAGACTGGATATTAGGAAAAATTTCTTTCCTGAGAGAGTGGTCAAGTATTGGAGCAGGCTGCCCAGGGAGGTGGTGGAGTCACCGCCACTGGAAGTGTTCAAAAAACGACTGGATGTGGCGCTTCAAGACATGGTTTAGGAAACACGGTGGCGCTGGATTAATGGTTGGACTTGATGATCTTAAAAGTCTTTTCCAGCCTTATTGATTCTGTGTTTCTTTAGCTGAGGATAAAATTTCACAACAGTATTCTTCAATAAAATTACGTTAGGCCACAAGCTGATGTTCAGTCCTTTGCATCCACTAAGGATGGTATCATCTGAAAGGGAAAAAGGTATAATGAAGTTCACTTAAAGAATTCTTCCATGCCAAAATAGCAACTGAATTATTATATGTTAATTTTTCAGCTACAGCATTCAAATTTCTTTAAACCTTAAGCATAAGCATAATTTTCTACGCTAAAAAGATAGGATACAAGATTTCTTTTCAGAAAAAAAAGAATCAACAGGTTAGTAGCTGGATCCTATAGCTCCCTCAGCACCTTAAAATCATTTTTCTGAGATACAGAGACCTTTGACATGTTTAAATTATAGTATCATGGACATATTTTTTCATAAATTTTGTTCATGGTTTAATATTTCCACAATAAATAACTTTTCATTAAAAATGGTTCTTCAGAACATTTTCCTAAACAGGCAAGGATAACTACATCATAACCAAATGAAAACTCAGATAGATGTGCACAATGATGGGATACAAAAGTAGATATAAACTAAATATTCTCTTCTGACTTTTTCTCCTCATGCCTCCATGAGGGAAGTGCAAAAGGAATGAAACAAAGTTTTAGAAAAATGTGACAAGCACCTGTTTCATCCTCACAAGTTTTGATTATTAGTTACTAAATTTATGATGCTCTTTTGGGAACTGTTGTACATTCTGAGGCAGTAATTTATAGGTTCGGTTATACAGTAATGAAAAATGCTGTGTCCAAAATTTACTTCAATATGAAGCCTTTTTAAAGCCGAGATCTATTATACGGTGCGACCTCAGTCCAATTAACACTGAAAAGTGACTCCATTTTAATCAACATCTTCCATCTGTTGGTCAGACATGGTAAAATTTTATCTGTTAAGCAGATTCATACACTTTGCACCTGCTTTTGTTAAAAAATGAAGTCAAAAAATATTACACATTTCATAATAAGGCCAGAACATGGAGAAGAGCCAGAAAGACTGTCAAATAAGACAAACTTCATTATTTGTGTGAGAACTCAGATTGTGACCTCATTTTAACGTTGATTCAGATGCTTCAGTACATACAAAATCCACATTAGCACTCCCTCTCCAAAGTTCATTTGAAAATAACTTAATTACAGGAAATTAATTAGTACTAAAACATAGAAAACCAAGCTGCAGAGCAAAAATACCAAACTTATGTTAGCTGGAATTTACTGCCTGCCTAATTGTTGACCTGGAGGAACAGATCAGGGTCGAGTCTCCATCACATACAAATGAACAGCATTAAAAGGCATTACTCTCAGCCCTGAGGTTTGTAAAAATACACTCCAATTTCAGGCACTACAGATTCAACCTATACACTTATTTAGTTATGAATTGTCTTACTTTTCTATGCTTACTCAGTCTAGTTTGACACAGTTCATGGTTTAGGGCCCCTATATGTTACTGAGGAAAAAATGCCTATAAAATATGTCAATTACTTTAAAAATAGTTTCTCCTAGTGAAAAAAGCCCCTTTCCATTTGTGACTCAGTACCTGGGACAGAGACTTGTAAGAATCAACACGACTTCAGGCTTCCAGCAAGTAAGAGACTACTGTCAGGTCAGAAGCAAGTCATAATGGACATTTTCAAGCATCCCCACAATTGATGTCATAATAGAACAAGTTAATTTCAGCCTAGGGAGCCTCTCAGATGCATTAATATTCATAATCTTCCCCACAAGTTATCACATGGGGAAGCCAATGCAAGCAGCAGCAGCAACAACAGCAGCAGCAGTTGTTGCCATGTGCTGAGAAGAGTCCCCGGGGAGTGTCTGAGCGGGTTTCTGGCCCCCCAGCACCCTTAGGCTGTGTGTAAGGAGGGACCAGATAGCAGGCAATGGGTCTCATGAGAGGGGCAGGGGACAGCTGGGTGGTACCGGCAGTCCCTGTGGCCACTTCAAACCGCGGGAAGCCACATGTAAGCACCTCCTGGGGAGCACTGTGAGCAGGGAGAGCAAACAAGGAGCAGAGCCTGTGGGGAGAGTTTGTGCGGTGCAAGAAGGGCAGCGCTCTCTGCCAGTTGCCTGCTCTGCTCACCCACAGGCTTAGGCTACTGCCCCGACAGTCACCCCAGCTAGCTGTTAGCTGTGCAAACCTACCCAGCAGCTCTAGGTCTCCAGGGAATTAGAAGGGGTTATTAGGCAGTGCTTTGAGATCGTCAAAAGCATGGTAGTAAAGACCAGGTGAGGGCTGTGCTCTGCAGCAGCTGGGAACCATCTACCTAGCCAAGCTAGCCTGAGATAAATGTAGGTGGACACCCAGACAGAGCTTCCTATCAGGGAGCTGCTGTCCACATGTCCAAATGAAGATCCTGTGGTGTCCCTCAGGAGTCTGTATTGGGACCAGTACTGTTTAATATCCTTGTTAATGACATAGGCATTGCACCCTCAGCAAGTTTGTGGATGACACCAAGCTGAGTCGTGGAGTTGATCCTCTAGAGGGAGGGGATGCCATCCAGACATCCAGAGGGACCTTGACAAGCTTGAGGAGTGGGCCCATGTGAACCTCATGAAGCTCATCAAGATCCTGCACTTGGATCTGGGCAATCACCAGTATCAGTACAGACTGGGTGATGAGTGGATTGAGAGAAACACTGCAGAGAAGGACTTGGGGATATTGGTAGATGAAAAGTTAGATATGAGCTGGCACCATGCTTTTGCAGCCCAGAAAGCCAATCGTATCCTGGGCTACATCAAAAGCTACATCCAACTCTGAGGCCCCCAGCACAACAAAAACATGGACCTGTTAGAGCAAGTCCAGAGGAGGACCACAAAAATGATCAGAGGGGTGGAACACCTCTGCTATGGAGAAAGTCTGAAAGACTTGGGGTTGTTCAGCCTGAAGAAGTGAAGGCTCTGGAGAGACCTTTTTGTGGCCTTTCAATACTTCAAGGAAAGTATTATAAGAAAGATGGAGATAAACTTTTTACCACGGCCTGTAGTGATAGGAAAGGGGTAATGGTTTTAAACTAAAAGAAAGTAGATCTGGATTAGACTTAAGGAATAATTTTTTACGATGAGGGTGGTGAGACACTGGAACAAGTTTAACAGAGAAACTGTGAATACCTCATCTCTGGAAGTGTTCAAGGTCAGGTTGGATGGGGCTTTGAACAACCTGATCTAGTGAAATATTTCTCTGTCCACAGCAGTAGGGTTGGAACTAGATGATCTTTAAGGGTCCCTGCCAACACAAACTTTTCTATGATTCTATGAAATAACAGAGACATGGAAATATAATGAAATATTGAAAGAAAATGAAAGCTGCCATAAAACTGTCTTTTTATTTTCCACAACCCTTCATTGTCTGACATGCATTTACATTCTTCTGACATAAACTCATGAAAGATTTAAATTGACAAAAATAGAAAATGACAAATTTCTCCCCACCCCAAGTCAATGTAATCATTACAAAAAAGAGTATTAATGCAGTTTTATACCAGTAGATATGAATTCAGATTGAGACAAGTTATTTTCCTATATAACTTTGTGATGTTAACATGAAAATTTTACTATCTTAAAATAAATTAACTGTAACATTTTTCTTTACTGTGGGTATGTTTATTTTACTGTTTTCAGTCACTAAGTGAAGTTATCTGTAAGAAAAAAGGAAACAACAGAAAATAGTGAAGATTCAGGCTATTTATAGAATGCTTTAATAATCTTTGAAAATTGCTCAAATATCCTTTTGAATTTTTTTCTAAGCAAAACACTCATCATGTTTATATCAGCCATATAAATATTCAGAAAAAATCCATTACTTATCCCTTCATATAATTTGATTGTTTACTCATTAAGCTATGAATAATTCAAATATGCTTAACCTACTTATGTGTCTAAGAAAAAATGAGAAGAAAAATAAAACCTTATCTTTCCTTCCAGAGGTGGATTCATGGATCATTGTCAGTAGGGTTACTTCCACTTCCTTCTATTCATTTGCAGTGAGAATCTAAAAATAGTTACTAGAGGTTTCTGAGCCTTCTCAAGTCAAATGTACTGAAACATGATTATGACACCTGAATACAAGATACATCTCTATGATATGTTATTGCCAAGAAACAGAAGAATAGAATTAAGAATTGGTGGACTTCCTAATGAAAAACTGAACCCATGAAATTTACTGGTTTTGTTCCCAAAACTGTTAACAAATTTCGTGTGAATTCACTGTATACCTATGACAAGGGGAAAAATCAGCATAATACTGAAAAGAACCATTGGCAAAGGAGGTCATCCATGGTAGCTGCTACTATGGATGGCATTACATAAGTAAAAGAGTCTGCACTTCAAAACTTTCAAGTACATTCAGGAAATGAGTCTAAAATCTATGCTGCCAGAAATGAGTGTGACACTAATTCTTCCATTTTTGGCATAAGTTTTCTAGCCACTATGGGACAACGGTAGTTGAGTAAATCACACCTTTTATTTAGGCCTTTGTGGTCTAACCTCCCCTAGAGCCTTCTTCGAGCCTTCTTCCAGTCCTGTCCATAGCTCAGGAACGCATTTCAACTCAGTCTGGGGCCATCAGTCCCTGCAACTCCCAGAGCCCAACCCAAGGGGATCTACCAGCCCTCCCTCCAGCCTGATACACACTGCCAGCATTTGAGAGAGCTGCCTTGCCAGCTTAGGAGTTCGAGTGGAAAAAGGCTGCTGTGAATCACATGAAATTAATTAAACCTTAGTCTGGAGGTTATCTGAAGAACTGAGACAGATATTCAATTATTTGTTCAGACTGGATTTAGGCTTCTACAATAACAATAAATAGTTTTTAAGGGAATATATGGGCATGCCAGTTGGAAAACAAGTAGTTTAGAAAGCAAGGGCATTTAGCTTAATGATAATGAATTTAACTCACACAAGTATGCATCGTTTGGGGAAACAGCAATTCTGTAGATAGAGTTCATAATTTTCTGAGATGGAATAATTTCTTTCTTAGCAAGGAAAGCGAATAAGCAGTGGGATAAAATCACATTCCCTAGTTTCAAGGCTTTGAACACCAGCTTCATACCGCAATTGTTTTTAATTTTACTCTCAGTATCTTCCTGCTGCCATATAACATTACTTTAGACCAGTTCAAATATGTTGGTAAAGATGAATTGCTAATGGTGGATTTTTGTTTGTATTAGACTTGTTTCACATTATGTAATCCAGGAGCAGTAACATTGAGGTTAAAGTTTTTAGAAGAAAGAAAAAGTTAGCACAAAAGTTAATACAGTCCATCTTATGAAAATGTCTTGTGGACAACAATCAGAGGAGGAAAAAGTAAGTGTTATCTCATAGTTTGCTGAGTCAGCTTGGAAAAAAAATTACTGCAGTGTGTTAGGCTGATATAAAATCAGGTGGTGACTTGATCTGCCTAACATGAAAATATTCTGGTGTTTCGAGGACTCTATTCTGTTTGGGTTTTATGGGGTATCAGGAAATATGAAATTATGTTTTCTACTTACTTGAAACACATAAAAAGTACTACAGAGCAAACTTTCCATCATTTAGTCCTGTGACACTGTGAAGTTAAATAAGGCAAGGGCAGAACTATGACAGACCTTCATATCTCTGTTTTTTCATTGTAGAAGCTGAAACCTAATAATGAGTGTAAGTGACCAATAATATGTGAGGGGTGACAGCTGACATGTCAATTGGCAAATTCCTGGACCTGTTTCTTCCACTACAAATGCTGTCTGTTAAATGAATCCTTGAAGGACTAAGAATTGGCAACGGCCAGACTGTCCAAGTTATTCACAGCACAAACTTCATAATGGACAAAACAGGCCCAGGTACTTGCTGTGTTTGAGAGGTCAGCTCTCAATCTTACCATGAGTAAATGCCTGCTGTTCAGACATACTTTTCCAAGTCGAGGTTTTTATAAGGTACCCTTTTTGCATAGACTGTGTAGGCTTCATGTGCATATGTGTGTGGATGAACACTGTCGTGGTTTAGCCCCAGCCGGCAATTAAGCACCACGCAGCCGCTCACTCACTCCCCCTCCCACAGTGGGGCGGGGGAGAGAATTAGGAAAAAAACCTTGTGGGTTGAGATAAACACGGTTTAATAGGACAGAAAGAAAGAAGGAAACAACAATGATAATACCAACAAAGGAATGTACAAGAACAAGTGATGCCCAATACAGCGATTGCTCACCACCCCGTGATCGACAGCCCGTCCCTGAGCAGCGATTTCCGCCCCCTGGCTAACTCCAGTTTATGTACTGGGCATGACGTCGTATGGTATGGAATATCTCTTTGGCCAGTCTGAGTCAGCTGTCCTGGCTGTGTCCCCTCCCAGCTCCCCGTGCACCCCCAGCCTGCTCGTTGGCAGGCCAGCACGAGAAGCTGGACTGTCATTGACTGCTCAGCAGCAACCCAAAACATCAGCACATTATCAACAGTTTCTCATCCCAAATCCAAAACACAGTCTCACGCTAGCTTCTGTGAAAAAAACCAGCTCTATCCTGGCTGAAACCAGGACAAACGTGCATAAAGAATATATAGTGTACTCCTTGGTCCAAAGAAGCATAGCTGAAAACGCTACATAACCACAGTTGTGGTCTGGAAATACATAAGACATTTCTAAGCTTCTGACTTTGAAATGTCTATCCATTGTCATCAACTAAAAGAGCACATAGGGAAGTATGCTCATGTCTTGGGATGGGATGAACGCAGAAATTCTCAATTATTAAGCAGAAGGTGATTTAAATAGCCACTCTCTTTTGGTCTAATCCTGTAAATGGTTTTCTTTGCACCTTGAGTCTTACTTGCTAAGTACTGTAGAGGAAATGAAAGGCAGGTTTTCTCAGTGACTCTGAAAAACTATAGTTAGAATTATACAGGGAGGAATAGTTAGACATGCAAATATGACCAGGTTAATCAGCACTAATTTTTAGGGAATAACACAATGTTGCGTGCTCTATTGAAAACTGTATATTGTAAATGAGCAAGAGATCTTAAAGGATCACAGAATCATTAAGGTTGGAAAAGACCTTCAAGATCATCAAGTCCAACCATCAGCCCACCACTACCATGCCCAATAAACCATGTCCTGAAGTGCCATGTCCACATGTTTTTTGAACATTTCCAGTGATGGTGACTCCACCACCTCCCTGGGCAGCCTGTTCTAATGCTTGACCACTCTTTCAGTAAATAATTTTTTCTTAATATCTAATCTAAACATCCCCTGCTGCAGCTTGAGGCCATTTCCTCTTGTCCTATCACTAGTTACCTGGAAGAAGAGACCAACACCCACGTCGCCACAACCCCCTTTCAGGCAGTTGTAGAGAGCGATAAGGTCTCCCCTCAGCCTCCTCTTCTCCAGACTAAACAACCCCAGTTCCCTCAGCCGCTCCTCATAAGACTTGTGCTCCAGACCTCTCACCAGCTTCGTTGCCCTTCTCTGGACATGCTCCAGCACCTCAGCATCCTTCTTGTAGTGAGGGGCCCAAAACTGAACACAGGATTCGAGGTGCGGCCTCACCAGTGCCAAGTACAGGGGCACAATCACTTCCCTACTCCTGCTGGCCATGTTATTTCTGATATAGGCCAGGATGCTGTTGGCCTTCTTGGCCACCTGGGCACACTGCTGGCTCATGTTCAGCCGGCTGTCAACCAGCACCCCCAGGTCATTTCTGTCGAGCAGCTCTCCAGCCGCTCCTCCCTAAGTCTGTATTGTTGCATGGAGTTGTTGTGACTGAAGTGCAGAACTCGACACTAAGGGTACTTAAGAGAACTTTGGACGTTATGAGTATGAATCAAGTGTGAAAAAATGCAGTACCAGATAAAAATAGAAAAGTCATTATCAGGTGAAGATGAAAAATGTTATGGAAATCTCCCGGGGAAAAAAAAAAAAAAAAAAAGAAAATATCATTAGTATGGACATTTAAGCTAAGAGAAAAACTTACCCCGAGTATACTGCCATAAGAAATGCAGAGGCGAGAAAAATAAACAAATATATTCTTTCTTTGTCTTATTTTTTAAGAGCTATGTCCTACCACATTTTGGGGAACACCTTGTAATCCCAAAATCACAGAAAAGGAAGTCTTAAGTGTGTTTGAAAAACAAATCAGTTCTGTCAGGAACATCATAGATTTTCTCAGAATTGCCAGCCTAATAGATTACAACAGCACATTGAGTAGCACAGAAGAAAATTTACCTGGCACAAAGGTAAATTTTCATTACAACAGAGTTATTTGTTATGAAAAACAGTCTTCTCTACTGACAGATATGAAGTTACACTCTGTCCTAAATCCTAGAAGAAATACCTTTTTTATGTTATATTTCATCTTTCTTTCTGCTATTACTGTTTGTTTGTTATTTATCATAGCACCTATGGACCTTCATCATAATAGGTCTCTGACTTGCAGAGCACTATGAAAGCACAAAACATCAAAAGCTAATGTTCTATAGAACTAGTAGGTTTTCTAACTCATCTAAGCAAAAAGAGAAAAGCTCTCTTCCTCTTTGCACAGTAAGATAAGACATGAAAAGATGGCCCCACTTCTTTAGCTGTGCCTAAAACTTCCGTCCAAAACTGCTGAGCTTCAGCCTGGCTGTCCAGCCAAACCCCAGATCAGCCCACTTGCCACAGTCTACACTCATGTCTTCCACACCTGAAATCTCGTAACATCATTGATATAAAACATTAATAAGCTGTAGTGAACATGGGTCACTTTTTTTTATTAATTAAATATCTTTGTGCCTTTCACTTCTCTATATCTATTATAAACATGCTTACCATCTTCACACAACATCACTGTTTTCTTATTATAAAAACATATATCCAGTGTCTAAAATCTTTCTGTATTTTTCATGTACCACTGATAACTGTTATTGTCATCCAGAGGCACAATTCACTGGATGGCAGTTAACCAACAAAGCACTTGACCACACTGTCTGTCTGCCACATCTAGGACCCTAGGGGCATATTTAAAAGTCAGAAATGCCTATGATTTTTAGGTATTCCATCTTTGAGAGAGCAGTCACAAAGTGCCTGACAATAGTAGTAGCCAGCTAATCCAGTGTGTTGTTTTTGTAACAGAGTCACTGATTGTCTATGAATAGAATCTTTAGATGTGTGTATGTGTCCCCTAAAGATCATATATGCCTGTGCAAACTTGTGTATGGCAGTTTTATTCTGCCCTATATGTCTTCCACCCTTTCTAGTACATCTCCTCCTCCACTCCTTGACTTTCATATGTTTCCTTTCCACTCACAATTTTCACGCAAGGAAATCCACTCATTTTGCTGAATTAAAATTTACTTCACATTAATGTGAATAAAGCTTAAATTAATAATTTATCCTGAAGTATTTACTGACTTACAGCTAACAAATTTGCATTACAACTAACAGGTAAAGGTCAGTTTGCATGATTCACTGTTAACTTGTTTTCATTTAAAATAATTTACTTAGAATTTGTACAGCACTGGTTCCCTAAGGGAATATAGCAAAACTATGACCTACTGACAAGCAGAACCATTAAATTATAACAGAATTATTAATAAAAGATTCTTTCTGCAATTTGTTAAAAATCTTGGGAGATATTAGCAGTTTATTTATGTAAGCTATGGAAAGTACATCTGTAATATAATTGCATATAAATTAAAAATTTGCCTAGGGAGACTGTACAGTGGTCATAGTTTTAAAATGATTGGCAGATACATTAACATTGATTACCCCAGGAGAAAGATAATTAATTCCATGTTTTGTCCTTTTTTTTCCATTTCCAAGGACAATGTTAGTGTGTTCTTTTGTTTGTGATGCTTGACATTGTCATAAGTAGTTGACTACAAAATGCAGTCACTTACAATACTGGTCTTGTTAAGAGCTAATTGGGTTATTATGACTTTCTTTTAGCTTAGAAGACACAGAGCTAGAAAAAAAGAATGGGTAACAGCCTCAAGAAACAGAAGGACATTTGTTTCAAGAACATACAGAAAAGATATTTATTTCATCCAATCTTTTATTAGGATACAGGTGTTTCACTTCTGGATTGGAAAACCAGATACATTCTTTGATATGCTTTTTAAATTAGATGTCAGCATTCTTTGGTTTATTTATTGCAACATGAGCACTCATTAAAAAAACTTTGCCAGCAGATGATCTGACCTAGATGATCTGACTTAGATCATGTTGTAACCATCTGAAGGCTATCATTGATTTACAGGGTTTTGCATGACTGTCACATGGGAATCACAGGTGGCCAAAAGTAGCCAGAAATGGTAGCCCAAAACACTCTTTTATTTTCCATTAACAACAGAAACTGACATGTTTCCATCCTACTCACCCATTGGGTTACTTAGACATTTTCTTCCCTTTATTAAAATATATTATGTTTTTGTCAATAAAGTCATATTTGGGCATGTTATTAGATGTCACATTATATGACAATGACAGGTCATTCCCACCTCTACTGAAAAATCTATGTAGTGATTAACACTGACCATAGCAACACACAACAGGACACACTGCAGTGTAGCGGGAAGAGCAGGAAACTAACAGTTAGGAGTTCTGGCATCTGATTTCTTGGAACTGACACACCTTGAAATATTGCCTAAATCTTTTTCTTTCTTTTTCCTTTTCTGAAAAGTGATGTTAATTCCATCAATGGAGCAATACACTACATAGTAAGATTGTAATAAATTTTCTGAAAAAATTTCTCAGAAGTGTCAAAAATGTCAAACATGATAGACTTCAATTCTTCTTTTATCACATGCTTATAGAAATGAACATAAACTTGTTTTACAAAGTTCTGATTCAAAGTGTACTGCAAGCAATGAAAAATCTTTCATTCTAGCTCAGTAGTCTTTAACTATGCATATCTTGCCCCCTTTGTCATATAAACCCATTAGTGATAGATCCCAAACTTAATTCTAAAATAACTTAATAGCCAAAGTAATCTACTAACCATTAGAATAATAACTTGTCAAATCTAAATATTGGGAACAACCCATAAAAGATGGATTATCTAATAAACAGCTAATTAAACTTTAGTGGCTGTGAGACCTGGCTGGATGTAGCTATTCTTGTCTCATAATGTTAATGGACGTTATGAACAGAACTGTGCTAAATGTGAATAATTTTTTATGGAATTTAATTGGTGGCATGATCTAGCAATACTTGTCATATACAAGAGAGTTGTGAGCATATTTCAAGTTTTCTCTCTCCAGTACAACACATGCCAGAAGATTTTTTGTTTTTATTTGTCTCGCTGGAGCCATGAAAAAAAAGAAACCTTTTTTTTTTTTTTTTTTTTTTTTTTTTTTTTTACAGAGCTCAGCGATATGAATTTGTTCCCCAGCACAAATTCCTGTAGCTGGGAAGGCCTGTGGGAACACTTACACGAGCTGAGATCTGGTGGGACTTCACTCTAGGTTATTAGTTACTCACCTAAGAGTGTGTCATTGTGCAGAACTCTTCACCATCTAACATAGTTCATTAACTTCAAATTTAAACCACCTTCAAAAAATGATTTTGTGATGCATTACCTACTCTCTGTTTAATTCAATATCTTGTCTCTTTTAAGGGGAAATAGAAAACGTTCAGAAAAACATCCTCCCTCATCACCACCCAAAATCAGTAGGGCACTATGGCAAAATATGTCCCCATCTAACTTGGGTTTAATTCAAAGTCTGAAACAGGTATGATATTATGTGTTATAACTCTGGAAAGTCTCAATATCATTATAAGTTTTTAATATTCCTTTTAATCCTTCTCATTTCATGTCTCCCAATACCATCCAAGACAATGAGCTTCACAGTCTTAATATATTCACTGGAAAAATTCATATCCTCTTGTTTTCATGTTTTAGGTATGCAGAGACTTGTACTTTACTATTTTTAACGTCATTGAGGACTGACATTTTGAAAGAGGAACATTTTAAAGATGGTAAATAAACAATAAACTTATGCAAATAACTTTTTATGGAACTACAATGAAGATATTAATTTTCTGTCAATGGTGCACAGCTATCTGCAACAGGCAGCTTTATGTCTACAGTACAGACCTACAATAGACAGTATTTATAATATAATAATTCAGTACAGTAAATATTGCTTCCTTTGCTATCTGTCAAATAAATCTGTTTTGTTCTGTATCACTTAACTAGTACTCATACTAAGCAACAAAAAAAAGTTTATATTTCTCTAAATTTGTTCAAAAAATAGAGATAAAAATAGAGACTATCATTACATTAATTTCATAGTATGTGTTTAGAGGCCACATAGTCTTTTTTCATAGTTTTGAGTATCAAGCTATTACAGCAATTTTTACTATGTTGGACTCCTTAAATAAATGCATCACTGGAGAAGAGTAAATCTTGTTGATCAATGTAAAAAGAAGGGATGCGGTAAAAGCGGTTCAACAGAGGTAAAAGCAGAACAGTTTCTGTCATAATTCTTTGCACACTTAAAAAAAACACGTGTCTCCATTGAGAAGCATTTCTTCTCTTCCCTTGAATTTGGATATTTACTTTTACAACTTCACTCTTCGTTTTGATGATTGATGAAACTTCCAGCTGTATTAACCCAAAGAGGCTTTTAAGGCAAGACATTCCATCTTTAAAAGTATCTGACTTAAATTATTCATCTTTCCTTTCATATGTCTGTGTTTTATTCCAAAAGGTGAAGAAGTTTTATTCAGAGATACCTTACAAATCTTATCCTCCTTCACATGTCCTGCTAAAGAAAATGCAGCCTTGAGTACAGATTTGAGTCTTTTTCACAACAGGACTTCAGAGGATGGACAAGCTGGTAATACCCTTAGGAGTATTGACATCATAAAGACCATGAATAGCTGGCATTTGCTGCACAGTTTCTGCTAAACTTGGAAGGTAGACTTGGGTAGGTCACATCAGATTGAGAAGTGGTTAGACTTACGGAACTGCATAACAAAAATGAGAAGAAACCTTAACCTCTATTGTAGTAATTTTGAGCAGTTAGAGTGAACGACAGGTAGCTGTCCAGCACTGATCAACTTGACCTAGCTAGGTTCTCAGCCTGCTCATGTGTCATGGACACATGTTACCATCACTCTTTCAGGAAATTCTGCTGCACTTCTGAGTTGCAGAATTCAGATACTCTGTTTGTCTTTTTTTAAGCCTGTACAATTACAGACACTTTCATGTTTTAAATCCCTATCTACTTCCAGAATACTAGCATCTCTTTGATATATGCACTGAATTTGGTAAAGCAGAATGCATTTGTAAGGGAGCCTGGAAGCATAAATTAAATTAAAAAAACAAGCTAAATGTATATAAAGGGGGACAACTAAGCCTTTGGAAAGAACAAAGTTCTTTTAGAGACCAAGACTTTGAGAAAACTTTCAAGGTGGAAGATACAAAAACAGTTAGGAGGAGATTGATCTAATGTAGGCCAAAGGGATACAGGTGAGCTAATTATTTCAACTGAGCCTAAATTGATTTTCACATTTACTCTATTGCAATTACTATAAGCTACCATCTAGATTTTTCAGAGAGTACCAACTGAATACAGAAGTGAATTTCTACTATACCACCCTGTCTTCACTATTCCATTCATAAAATACAGACTAAATATTGAATCATAGAATCATTAAGGTTGGAAAAGACCTCTAAGATCATCAAGTTCAACTGTCAACCCAACACCATCATGTCCACTAACCCATGTTCTGAAATGTCACATCTACACATTTTTTGAACACCTCCAGTGATGGTGACTCCACCATTTCCAGGGGCAGCCTGTTCCAATGCTTGACTAACATTGTAGTCTTTATTTATAAAAGCATTACTAATAATTCATTAAACATTTCATATTTTTATCAGTTAAACCTCAGGCAGAAAATAATTACAGAAAACATCTTGTTTGGAGGCAATTTTCAATTTAAAATTCCACAGGAAATTAAAAATCATAGGTAGAGATTTTCAAAAGCTGAGAAGTGGAATCAACTATTATCCCACTATTCACAGAACAGCAGTGGTGGTGATCTGACCAAATCCTTCAACTGATTCTGTGAAATTCAACAAAAAGTCTTTGCTTTTTTAAAAAGTGAAACATACATTATACAAAACATATCTACTTCAAGAATCCTATGTCAGATATAGCGGAACCTGGAAGTTGTTAGTGTTAGGGGAAGTATCATATACCCTGATCCCATTCACATTCTTCCCTTAATATTTTCTTGCAGCACAGACAGAATATCAGGCAGACAGACCTTTTCTCTTATATTGTTATTGGTCTTCTTATGTTGCTATCATGAGATAAGTTTTTTCTGTCTTTACTTTTTGATCTGAAGTGCCATATTTTTAAACTGTATTTCTGCAAAGTTCTTTGGAACCGCTGTTACTGTAACATACAGTACACTAGAGTTTATGCTGATGTGGTGATTGTGACTGAAACCAGGTTGAAATGGAAAGAATAATGGAAAGACTTCACTAATCTTCATAAGCTTCTATTTAGACAGTGGTGGCTGTTATGACTGCAGTTTTACCTTTGAATTTGTGGAGTGGAAAAATTCTTTTGTCCCATCAACTTCCAACACAACTTAGACTCACAGTTCAAAATGGGACATAAGGAGAGATTCAGAGCCCCAGTTTTTGTAAATAAACCATATCATGGAAAGTTTAGTTACCTAATTCTGAAATAAATGAAGTAGAATGCCTATATACTACTAGTGAACTAATTCCAAAGAAGCCAGGTTTCTTCAGTAAGTTAGAGTACATCCCCACAGACTCTTCCATCAACCCAAAAAGTAGTAAAAGGACAGAAACAAACATCCAGAGATGGGCGAGATTTTCGAAATGAAATGCATGTTTCAATCAGTGAAGATTATACTAAGGTATCTAGCTATACAATATATTTTCAACAGGTGTTATTATTAAATCAAGGCATTCAGAAAGATATTCTATAGCTCTATAGTAGTTATGGGCTCCAGGAAAAAAACTATCATCAAAACTTTCTGTCTTGTGTTTTACAGAGTACTTTTTATAGATTATCAAAACAATCTTTTTAGGAGTTGTTGTTTAGGAATGTACTATCACTTGTGGTTATATTTAGGTAAAAGGATACTAAAAACCAAAATATGTATCCTTTAGCACAAACTAATACCAAGAGTCCTCACCTAATCTGTCACTTCATGAGAAAGGATGAAGGCTAATGCAATGCTAAGGAATCCTGAGGTACTTTATAATTGGAGCTGATAAGACCTCCTTAGTTCTGTTTGTTGTCTCAGACACATTATTATGATTAACATTTACTGTATTTTCCTGAAGCAAGAAGCTTATGTGACAAATCTGAAAAACTAAGTTGCATTCCTGAGTGAAGCTGAAGATTAAACAGTGAAGGTATGGCCACAGTGAAGGGTGAGCAGCAACTCTGCAAAGCAAGGACCCATGCAGTGCTCACAGAATAAGGCAACTGGTTACAATGCCAGTGATTAGAGGGAAAGATCCATCACCAGAAAAAATGGGTTGATGGGTTTTTTTGCTCATATTTATTTTCAGCAATGTATTTACTGTTCTGGATGTGCAATAATTATTATTTTGCCTAATTCTATAGCAAACAGGCTACAAAATGTAAAGATTTTTACATGGTCAGTTCATGGATTTTTAAGAATATGGGTTTTTAAAGTTTTGCTATACCTAATAACATAGTTACTTTAAATTAATTTTTAAAATTAAAGCTTAAAAAATTTTAACAAAAAGACTAAACGACAAATTAAGACTGCACAAAAATAGTCCAGAAAGCTGAGAAATCCATTGATACTAGTGAATGGTGTTTGAACGTTGACGCAAGAGTTAGGCACACCTATCAGCATTGATAAAGTATCCTGGAATAAACCGTTTAGAACTTTATAATAGCATTTTTAAAAGACTCTCAAACTCTTTTCCAAATACCTTCCACCATATGTTTGCTTCGTGTTACCTGTAAAGCTGAAGTAATTTATAAGTCTGCCACTTCTCTGTAAATTGATGTTATGAATGGATTAAATTTGCCTGATGCTGTGGTAAAAAGTCATTGAATTTTATGTTATCTATTTTCTGGATGAACACATCTGCCAAAATAGGTTGCTCCAATAAGTTAATATAGCTTTCAGGCAACCAACGGCTGCCATTGAACACTTTTAATTTTGAGATGGACTTCACTCAAAAATCAAGGCTACCGAAGAGGAAATGGGTTGTCATTTAAACGTTACTCTGCACACTTCTACATTCTCTGATAAGCATTTTTTAAAGTAGTCTATTAAGGGAGAAAAATTGGACACAGCCAAATGTATAAAATAAAAAGAGGAAAAAAATAACCTTATGTAATTCCACTGAAATCAGGTGGCTCCTGAGTGATGGTCTGCTCACCAATGTCCAATTAACCAGTCATGAAAAACATGCAACATCAGGAGCTGAGTAAAACCAGTTTCAGAGGTAACAGAGGACAAAGAACAAGTACACAGCATGTGTAAAACATTATATATAATGAATGCGGATGTGAATTTGGATGTACTGTGGACTTAAAAGACAATAAATAAAGTGTAAAGCATGTTAGCAAAAATGATGCCAAGCAGATCCTGGAGTGGTGAGAAAGAAACCATCAACACAACGTCATCGTCATTGCCATGAAGGATGTGGGATGCCAAAAGTCTGCCATAGCCCTCCCTCCCAGACTGCAACCACTGATCTTAAGTGCCAGAGAGGCAATTGAAGGGTGACTGTAACAGCAGGATGAATTCTAGACATCTTGAGCAGATATATCACCTTACCTGTATAAAATATATGTGTTAGCATAATGATAATTAATATTTTATTAGATTATTAAGACTTTACTTAGACTAACAGTAAATTCCTCCTTTGCATGCACAATGTGCTTTTTTTGGCCATAATAAGAATCTGACTGTAACACACCGGTTGGAATTGAGGCAATCCGTTCTGTAACTTGTGTTCAGCAAATTCATAATGTATTATTACAACACTTTGAACTGGAATGATAGCTATTTTGTGTGTGTCCACAAAATAATAATTATTTTCTGTGTGCGCCACAGAGCACCACATGGGAGCTAGAGAAGACCTGAGAGAGGTGCCTTGTATTATTCATGCACCACTCCACTTGCGGCAGAGGTAGCTCCAAGGAATGTGGACCCAGGTCATACTACAGTACTTGGCCTGGGGGCCAGGACTCATTCCCTGGATGAGTGTAGGGGTGATGTTCTACATTTAGAGATGTTCATGTCATCCAAGATGCCTATATTTGCATGGTAAGAAAACCTACTTTTTCATTTGCAGATTCAGATCTTTGTGAGTGAATCCGCTCTTTATCCTGTCTTTTGACTATTCCAATCTTAAGTTCTTGTGAGAACAGGCTGTACTGCAGTATCTTTGGCACTGCTGGATTTTGATATGGGTTGAGACCTCTGAACACTGCTGACATGTAAACAAATAACAACAAGGGAAATATGAGAGTTTGACTGAGCCTTTCCTCTAAAATGCCACATCATTCCTATCATTAGCTCCTTTTTGTCACTTCCTTGTTTTTGTTTTTCAAAGGATGCTGCTGAGAGTAGCAAATTTTGCAAATGGAAAATGACACTCATGAAATCAAATCAAGCAGGTAAAAATACAAATACCATGGCCACATATGAAAGTACAGAAACTGCAGTTCAAATGTATTTTTTGAACGCAGTCTTTTTATTGTAAATCAATAAAGTTATAAGGAGACTGGTACGGAATCTGAAAAAGAAAAACAAAACAGAAACAGGAATCAGACTTACGTGTTCTTACGCTGCTTGTCAACACCTATGAGGTTTTTGTTATAGGATTCAATTTTTTTTTTTTTAACCCTGACTTACAGACTAGAACATCTCTCATACGAGGAAAGGCTGAGAGACCTGGGGCTGTTTAATCTGGAGAAGGCTGAGAGGGGACCTTATCAATGTCAATAGATATCCGAAGGGTGGCTGTCAGGAGGATGGGGCCACTCTCTTTTCAGCAGTGCCCAGTGATAGGACGAGGGGCAATGGGCACAAACTGCAGCACAGGAAGTTCCACCTCAACATGAGGAAAAACTTCTTTACTGTGAGGGCAACGGAGCACTGGAACAGGCTGCCCAGAGAGGTTGTGGCATCTCCTTCTCTGGAGACCTTCAAAACCGGACTGGCTGCATTCCTCTGCAACCTGCCCTAGGTGACCCTGCCTTGGCAGTGTGGTTGGACCAGATGACCTTCAGAGGTCCCTTCCAATCCCTATCATTCTGTGATTCTGTGACTTTTCATAGACTGTAAAGTGTAATTTCTACAAACCCGAAGGACTTTGTCAGTGTTACTAAATACTTTTTCATGGTATTTTCATATCTTTTTTTTATTTGCTGTTTGAAAAGTCTTGTAAATCTAAACCTATTATTTCCCTCCTTGTGCATGCTGCATCTTATGCATTTTCATTTTATGTTATATCCATTACTGACTGGTTCTTGCTATTTTATGTAGCTCAATAATTTCCTATACACATAGAAAGTTATAGCACATGTATTGCATAGAATAATTCACTTTCCATTTAAATGAGATCCATCTAATGGTACTTTCCATTAACAGTTATGTTATGCCTATTAACTTTTAGATAAAAATATAAATTTGTTGGAAGTAACAGTTATAGGGGATATTCTGTCAAAACCAGCTGCTGCCTAGTTAGTTATCATACAGGACAAGTAACAATTTTCACCTTCTTTCAACTTTCTAAGCCTTTTTGATTTTGTCAATTGCTTGGTACACAGAGAATTACATTGTTATTATTACGCTCTTGTAATTGGTCCAACTCATTCTCACTTACAGTCAGACCTTGAAGGAAGGAAATAATTATAAATTATTCTTCAGTGAATTTCTCCATAACTATGCTTTAGCAGGGAGCTGGATTTACTTTCAGAGGCATGAGCTGCAGGCTTTAAAGCATATATAGAGGTTTCCTCCACACACTGGAGCTGCACTGTAAAAAAATCTATTTTACACAATTTTTATAAGGATCCCAGGGGAAAGATAAAGGACAAAGAAAAAGATAATACAATTGATTGGAGGAGTTCATATTTTCTAAAATATCTAGAGATATTTGCAAATATTGGTCAAGGAAGAGGCCCACTGTATAGCTTCTTAATTAACTGTTCAAAAGTTAGGAGGAGAACCAGAAAAATACCATTTCATTGAAATTAAGGCAAGATCTTGGGAGGAAGAGAATAATCATTTATGCTTAAAGTAGAACGTCAGCCCAAAATAGAAAGACATAGTGGAAGCAGGGAAGATTATGAGATAAAAATGGATAATTGTGCTAAAGTATACAAAAGAACATTTTATTGTACATTATAGGAATGAAGAGATGAAAAACTTCAGAAGTGGTAAGATGAAATATCCAAGAATCTATGAAGCAGTCAAAAAACAATTAAAATGTCCAGGAACTGTATACAAAGTATTAAATACACAATTAGTTTTTGAAGATAGAGAACCATGATATCTTTTGCTGTTGGAAAGTAAAAAATAGAATAAATTTAAGCATATTTTGACAGCACAGTAGTGTTTAGTGATGAGGGCTGCTTCCTCCAGCAGCTCTGGGTCTGGGAGCTGCTCCTGCCCAGCCACTGAAGACCAGCTTGGAGCAACTGGGGCACCTGGGGTCTCCATTCCAGGATGAGGGAAGCAATGGTTTCTTTTGTGTTTAAAGGTTCAACTGGTGGTGAGGTTGAGAGTGTATCTCAGATGCATACACACACACACAGAGGACACTGGTGGTGCCAGCTACACAGCCAGCCACTGAAAGAGTGCTGCCTTCAACAGCACCCACATACAGGACTGTCCTGGTTTCAGCCAGCATAGAGTTAATTTATTTTCTTCACAGAAGCTAGTGTGAGGTTGTGTTTTGGATTTAAGATAAGAAACTGTTGATAAGGTGCTGATGTTTTGAGTTCTTGCTAAGTAGTCAGGGACAGTCCAGCTTCTCATGCTGGCCTGCCAGCAAGCAGGCTGGGGGTGCATGGGGAGCTGGGAGGGGACACGGCCAGGACAGCTGACCCAGGCTGGCCAAAGGGATGATCCATACCATATGACATCATGCTCGGTATATAAAGCTGGGATGAAGAAGAAGGAAGTGTGTGGTGGGACATTCAGAGTGATGGCGTCTGTCTTTCCAAGAAACCATTACGCGTGATGGAGCCCTGCTTCCCTGGAGATGGCTGAACCCCTGCCTGCTCGTGGGGAGCGGTGAATGAACTCCTCGTTTTGCTTTGCTTGCGTGGGCGGCTTTTGCTTTACCTGTTAAACTGTCTTTATCTCAAACCATGAGTTTCCTCACTTTTACTCTTCCGATTCTCTCCCCTGCCCCACCATGGGGGAGTGAGCTAGCAGCTGCGTGGGGCTTAGTTGCCGGCTGGGGCTAAACCACAACAAGGACTGACTTAAAACACAACCACAGACAGCCTGTTCGCTTTGAATGGTCTGGACTGAAGGTCACTAGTGAAGGCACACACATGACAACCTCTAGATTCACACATTTATGGATCCTCCAAGTACCAGCATGACCCTTCTGCCTGTCCAATATACGTGCCCAGATCCTGGGTCGTTTTCCTGCCCCATGGGTCCCCTACTCATCGGCTGGTCCAGCCTGATGCTTGCTAGCAAACACACACGCACACACTCATCTCATAGGCAGCCCATAATCACAGGTCTCCCTGAAATACCTCTGCCTGGCCAATATCCCTGCTAGACCCTGGGCATCTTATTTTTCCCTGGTCCGTCTTCAGGTTTTTGAATGACATGAACACACACCCCAGCACAGACCAGGTTAGGGGAAGATACAGACACTCGCCCTCCTGCCAGCATCTGGCACACGGGCTGTGACCCATGGTCCTTCTCCAGCTGCCAGGGTAAAACCCCTCACCCTTGAAGAAACATGACAACTCTTATTAAGTTCTTTCCAAGTATTGGAGTCTTGGGGCCCTCTGACTTACCCTCAGAAAGTGGAGGAAAATCTGCAACTTTCAAATCTTTTAAATATAGCTGACTGTTAAGACCTGTTCAGCTACCACAAATTATCTTCACAACAGAAAACATGATGCACAATTTCCTTTTTCTCTGTGCTATAAGGTAGACAACAAGAAAGGAGTTAACAATCTTAATAGTGATGCTACTTAGAAAGTATCTGGGCCTCTTGCTTCCACAAATGTCACCTGAAATGGAAAGAAAATGACACACAAATTCAGCAACATGCTAAGGGTGAAACACCTTTTATTAAGCTGTCTACAGAATGAAACATCAATGAAACGTTTGACAAGGAAGAATATGTGTTAAGCAATCTTGCCTGACTGATTTTTAAGGCAGAATGGAAATTATATTTTCACAGACAGCTGATGGGAAAATGTTCTCATAAACAAAGAACAGGACATGCCATTTTTTTTTGTCCTCTTTTTACTCCTTCACTTCTTTCCATACTGTACAATTATCTTTCTAGAGAGGAATTCAACTTTGTTCTAATTTAAATGAAATGCTTACAAAATGTATATATATATTTTGTAGGACATCTACAGTAAGAGTAGTACAAAGATAGCTACTTAAGAGAAAACAGAACATAATTAGACCATGTAACAAGATGTAACTGGTTTGTGAAGACACAAATCATATGCCTAAAATTGCATCCCACGTGAAAAAAACTCATTCTTCTGATGATGCATCTATTTTTAGCCACCTTTCTAACAAGCACATTTTTCAATATTCAGAAAAAAGTGATGATGCTTTAATTAACTTATAGTCAAGTTTTAGAATTTATCATGGTGTAAGGACTTCACTAACATCTTCTTTTAATAATTTATGTCACTGATTTGATTCTGGTGCATTTTCCATTATTAATTCTTTGGGGGTTTTTGGCTGCAACTCTCCTGTCAGTCACGGAGTGCAGTAGGGCTAGTAAATGTTCTGGAAAATTGTCAAGGACTGCTGCATCCTATCTTTGATATTTCTTTACAACATTGTGGTGTGACTGTTGGAAATGTGACTTCTAAGTGAACCAGTTTCTTTTAGGATGCAGTTTGAGGTTCGCACCACAATAACATGCATGCAGGTGGGTGGTCAGTATGAGCAAATGGATTTAAAGGGGACAGAGGACATAAAAAAGCGGAAGCAATGCACTGGATACTATGCCATAGATAAAATATGATACAGTTGCAACTGCATTGACCCTCTTTTTCTGCACCCTTATTTATGATGCAGCCATACCAACAACTAAAATATGAAGGTTTTTCTTTTTTCCTACTTTAGACTCCCACCTTGATGTTATATCAAATTGTGGTCATTTTCCTTGAGTTTTGGAAGGTAGTTTTCTCTAAAATCAATATTCAGCCACAGTGAATGATTTTGTGAAGGTCAGTAGCTGTGAACACTAAACCCTGATACAAGTCAAAGCTATTTTAGCAGGATTCCATTTAACAATGGAGTCCATTTAACTATTTCAGTCTATTGTTATCTAGTCCATAGGCAATTTTATTCATGCTTTCCATAGGGCTGTTATCCCAAAGGCACTGTGTGGTAATACAAACCATGTGAACACAAATGCCCTCATGAAAATCAAGAGCAATTACCCATGACACACAGAAGGAAAAGCTCAGTGTATTTCTGTTTTTCATTAGATATAACACTCCAAATGTAAGAAGGGTATTAGTCAGAGTTTTTACTTTGTTAGAAAGAATCTATTCTGAAGTTACAAAACCATAGGAAATACATTTTCATTTATTTTGCTGTTCACAGGAATATGTTTTAATCTTTCAACAAGTTTTACAATGTGGCTTTTTAAATTAATTTAATATTTTGAATATGAAATAAAAGTTTTACATGTTTTCTTTAGTGTCTAAAACTACTTCCAGTGTCAATAAAGGTGTTCTATAAATAATAGTAAAGAGATGGAGATAACTGGATGGCAGCTAGGAGAAATAAGTACATGCTTTTGAGATTCATGCTTTTGAGATTCCTCATTAGTCTGTTTCACAAGTCTCACATATTTCTCCATTCTCATCAGGATATCAAAGTTGTCCAGAAGTTTATAGGAGCTGCAGGTACTGTGCCAAACAAATGGTGAATAATGCAAATACAAAGATGACAGCATTCTCCTGGATTTCACTGCTCCTTTCGTTTTTTTTTTCCCACCTTGTTTCTTATATAGTGAAATCCTTAAATTTGTGATTAAATATAAAAGTAGGAGAATTGCTGAATGAGTCTTTTGATGGTTAACATTTGTCTCACCAAATTTATTCTTCTAAAAAGCAAGTGTCTAATCTAAACTATACATTCCAAAGTTACTAGAAGGACATCTCCATGTGACATCTGCTTTTATGATGGTATGGATTCTTGCCTGAAGAGTCACATCTCTTTTTGATGACTATAGAAAGGATCTGTGTATATTTAGCTTAAAGTTAAGTGCCAGAATTTTACTTGGCTGATATAAACTCAACATGAATCTAAAAGAAAGCTTTCATTAACTAATGTAAATTATACTACCCATTTTAATCTGGGAAGAGAAGCATACATTTTATGATTGTTCTTTGCATCAGGATGAGACCTACACAACTTAAGTGGGGTCTGGGCATGCATTTTCTTTGTAAGGAGAACCACACAGAGTACAAAATCTTAGCACAGTACAATCATAAACAATGGCTTTATTGATTTGCCCTGTTTTAAGGCTTTAAATGGGAATGACAGTCATAGATGTCCAATGATAGTAATCAAAATATTTGTAATCCCATATAATAATTGTGCATTTTTCTGTTAGTCTCTGTTGTTTTTTCTGTTATCTCCTTTTCGTTTGTACCAGTTAAACACCTTTTAATATCCACTGAAACTTTATAGGGTTGGTGCCATATTAACATGTACAAAGATACAAAAAATACAGAAAAATATTTGTTAAACACAAATTAAATTGGATTATTTTAAGAAGGAACACAGAATTCAAATAGTTTTCAAGTATTTCTGTACTATGATAAAATGTAGATGTACGTATGGCCTTTAAAGCTCTGTTCTACCTTCAAAAACATAATATCAAACAATAAAGAAAAATAGAGAAAAACAATAATAGTAACAGTCATATCTTTCATATGTGTGCTAGAGATCAATACAATATTGAAGTTGCAGGTAAAGTCTTTTGTTCAAATTTGCTGGGAGCTTGTTCTACCAATAGTTTTTCTCATTAAAATGAAGAATAAGGAAGCCAAAACTGACCCTTTCCTGTTTTCTCGTATTTATCAAGTTAGAAGATGTAAAGACAAGTGAGCAGTTCATAATAGACTGCAATATTACTGCAATATTATTAGAAATTAAATAGTTTGTCAGTATTATAGCATGAAAAGAATGCCAAGATTCATGCATAGTATCAATTTTTTGTCAAATTTGAGGCTATATGAACTAATGTCTATATCCCATATTTGTTAGTAACTCATTCAACACTACATGTTTTCTTTTTTTCCTAGCTTTCTTTACAGACTTCTAAAAAGTTTTCACAATCAGTGTGCCTATTTGTCTGTTCTCTCAAATTACTTACTCACTTATCTATTCACAAGGCCAGATGGGGCAAAAGACGAAAACAAATTATTACAATGTTCTGGAAAAGGACCTGAGAAGGAAAGACTTCTAACCAAATACATTTGAAACTCTACACATTCTGTTTGCATCTATTCTATTATATGAAATTTTAATGTGGAATTTCAAGGTGAACACTACTTTTAATTCTTATGCTTAACGCTGACAACAGAAGTAGAATTCTAAGCTGAATTTTATTGAGCTGGGAACTAAGTATTGAACCTGCAGATTATGTTAACCTTTTGTATTGCAAAAATACCTTTCATCTTGTCTATCTATCTGATTTACAAGTTACGCAGTTGCTGTTCATGTTCTGCGAGCCTTAAGTGCGGCAATGTTTGGAGCAAAGAAAAGTTGTTGATGCTTAAGATTATGTCAGGTCAGGACAGGGCACGACTAACTTACAGGCATGTGATCCTTCCAACTCCGATCACCATCTTTCCAGTTGTCATCTCTGCTTATTGTAAAAAAACTTTTAAGAAAATCTACCAATGGTCTTTCAAAATTGTGTTACTAATTGAACATTAGTCCACACAGTAAGAAATGGGGTGCTTCTTTCAGTTCATTTTTTTGAGGTAGAAGGGGGCATATTTTTGCTTTTAATATATCCATATTCAGTATCAGTCTTTCATCTTTATTCATTTATATGTCCTTTTGAAGTCAGTCTGTTAAGGATTCTTTAGTTAGATGGTTTGTTTCAATATCACTGACCAGTAAATGACATGAAGACCAAAATGAAGTCAATATTTCACCAAAAGCAAGGAAACAGGATGAGTTATATTCTATCCACATCACATTCACAATAAAGAAGAAAAACATTATTTTTACAAGGACAATATAGAGAAAGGGAAAGCTGACTTCTTTGATGCAGCTGCAGTAATGGATAGAAAGTAGGTTAGAAGAGGACAGAAATATATGTTGCTTGATTAAAAATAAAATTGAGGGAAACCTAGCTAATATTCAGTGTACTGTGGGCTGCATGTTGGCATTTAGCCAAAGCTTTGGGTGAAGGATATCATCAAAGAAGGAGAAAAATATAGCTCAGAATCACAATTCTTTTCTGTTCCTAAATTGTGAGGGTAGAAAAATACCAATGAAGTCAAGAGAAAAGCAATTTTCTCATGGCAGCTCTACATTTGGTGCAGTATGTTTTCCACCTGAGCCCAAAAAGCAACAGTGGTGTCCAATATAAGGAAGACAGAAAGGGCAAACATTGACTCTGGTCTGCTCAACTTGCTGACAACATGAAAAGTAATTGCAGTAACACTGAGGATACCATGCACAAAGGGCTTTGTAGTAACATTTCAAAGGAGAATAGGAAAGCGGATGGAGAAATTGAACTTGCATAGCGTATACATTGTTAAGCAATGTAACCTCATTCTATCAGGGATTATAACCTTGAAACTTTGAAAAGATATTGGTGTAAATATATTTAAATTTCTATGTAAATATAGCAGTAAATGTCCTCTCCCCAGCCTTAAATACCACTACCACCTCATTCCCCGATTATGGAAAAGGAAGTCACCTAAAGCACATCGTCTTGTTACAAGACTTTATTCCTAATTCACAGCAGTACCACCATCTAGAAAAATCACAGCAGTCTAACATTCCTAATCACTAACTTTACTAGTGACAAAAGTCAGTTGAGGCTTGAGACTATGTATTTTAATTTCCCTTATGTTACATTGCTTGCTTCGTTCACAAAAAACTCTCAGGCACAAGTGCATTTGCAAGACTTTGGGGGCTGATACAATGCAAGACTGCATCACTAGACTCAAACTAGCTTTGAACATACTTGCATTAAAATAGGACAGTTATATTACTTATTGAACTTGTAAACAAGTAAAATAAATAAGCCATGACAGAACACTGCAAAAAGTGGTTTTGCTACTTCATTCAGTTAGCAGTGTAACTTCATTCAAAGCTATTGCTACAAAAACCCGTATTTTGCTTTTTAGAAGTACCTTGCTTCCTCTCATATTCTTTGGAACACCTTTTATTAATTTTTTCTGCTGTGTTGGATAAGCTTCTAGAATTCTGCGAAGTCTATATGAATAAAACATGAGTGAGAGCACGATAAACTCAAGACAATGTCAACATATTGTCGTGGTTTAACCCCAGCCGGCAGCTAAGCACCACATAGCCACTCACTCCCCCACACTGGGATGAGGAAGAGAATCAGAAGGTTAAAAGTGAGTAAACTTGTGGGTTGAGATAAAAACAGTTCAACAGGTAAAGCAAAAGTCATGTGCACAAGCAAAGCAAAACAAGGAATTCATTCACCACTTCCCATCGTCAGGCAGGTGTTCAGTCATCTCCAGGAAAGTGGGGTTCCATCGTGCATAACAATTACTTGGGAAGACAAATGCTATAATTCAAATGTCCCCCCTTCCTCCTTCTTCCCTACAGCTTTTACTCCTGGACATGTCATATGGTCTGGGATATTCCTTTCGTATTTGGAATCAGCTGTCCCAGCTGCGTCACCTCCAAACCTCTTGTGCACCCCCAGCCTACGTGCTAGTGGGGCAGTGTGAGGAGCAGAAAAGGCCTTGATGATGTGCAAGCTCTGTATAACAGTAATAAAATATCCCTGTGTTATCAACACTGTTTTCATCACAAATTGAAAATATAACACCATATAAGCTAGTACAACGAAAATTAACTCTATCCCAGCCCAAATGAATACACATACATAAGTGATTTTATATGACTACATGGAGATTGGCACATTTCTGGAATCACTGTCCAGAGGTTTTTGCAGTTGCGCTAGGATCAGTATTTTGGCTCACAGCTCAATTACTGTCAACAAGGACATGGTAAAAAAAGGGCCAGATCCTCAGCCCATGTAAACTGTATAGCACCATAGAAATCCAGTTATAATGGCTCTGAAAAGCAGATAGTGTAAGCATTAACTATCACCCTGCATTCTAGACAAACAATGTAAAATAAACAATAAACTTGACTTTAGAAAATTATAATATGCTAGACAATGAAAGAAATATAATCAGGTGAAATCTAGTAATGTAAAACATTCTATTCCAAGTAAAAGAAGTTTTTTGTGAGTTAAAAAAAAAAAAGGCAAATCAGACACACTACAAAGGGAACCATTAATATATGAAATCATATTAATACAAGAAAATACATGTCCAGAATCCTCATCTACTAATTTTAGACTGTATTTGTGAAATAAGGTCAAAGTTAATAAACGGAATACCACAGCTCTGAGGAAACCCCTCAAGCATTACACTTTCTCACTGGATCTGAACCAAACAGCTATCTGCTAATGGGAGTATTCCTTTTCTAGTCATGTTACTAGCCCCAGAAAGGTCTCTCCAGCTCTGTGGGCAGGTGCCCCCACTGAGGATCCCCACTTTCTGTTGGGTGTTTAGTTCAGAGAGAGACATAATCCCTTAAGAAATTCATCCTTTCCTGAGAAATTGTATCCCTAAGGAAATGCGGACAACTTGAAATAGTATTTAGTTTCTAGAAAAACTCCAGGATAAATGTAAGATGACCTTTTTATTCTCAAAATAGAAGTTTAGGAGAGGGAAAGAGATTTTTAAAAATAAATAATTATGCACCTTATAGCTATACCTGCTCTTACTTGAACTGACAGTAATCAGTTTCATTCTGGTAGCAAACTTTCAAAATCAGCTAATTCCCATGATGACTGACATAACCCATAGTCTCAAGTCCAGGCCTTCACACAAGAGCCATTCTTTAACTTGGCTTTCCATAAACAGAATCATAACTTACCTGCCCTCCTCTCAGTTTCTGTTATGGAAAAATACCACCTTAGGAGCTTTCTGCTTCTTTCCAACTGGAGAAAAATATTCTGCTCATTCAGTTGAGTTTGGAACTTCTGTGTTGTTTGCCACAGCTTCAGTATCCGCTATATACAGCTATATTTGAGAGCCCTGTCTGTTGTGTGGACTCAGCTAGGACTAATAGTTACTTAACTATAAACAAATTACTCACTAATAAGACTGAAACATGCTAACAGACTCAGTATTTGACCAGAGCTGGAAACAAACCATTTACGTACAATGAATAAAGATCTCTCTGCTTACTAGGAAGACAGTATCTATTTTTGGAGTGATGTGGGTGATATGTTATACACTGATTTTCATATGATCTTATGCAATCACAGAACAACATTTTCCTTTATGCAAACATAACAGCAATGCAAACGGTGCAGAAATTTCTACTTCAATAGAAACTATGCGTTACAACAGTTTGGGGTAAGAGTTGTTCAGAGTACATGAATAAAAGCTAGCTGAAATTTGAGAAATACTGCGACAAGGACTCTGAATCATAAACTTCTTAGCAGGTGACATACAGGTACCCAGTTCTTAACAAAGCAGTTCAGAAAGCGTCTTCCCACCTGGTTTTGTGCATCTGTAATGATAGCATCAAAATTTTTCACCATGCTTAGTGCCTTCAACCTTGTTAGTGTGAATTTCCAGGAGTACTGCCTGATGTCCAGGGAAAAACAAAACAAAACAAAACAAAACCAATCCCCAAAAGCCAGTATAGTGAGATAGCTGGAAGAGTAGGAGGCAAAAGCTCCAAAGACTTCTGTTACTGATGGTGTTACAGCGATACGAACATAGGTGGCATAAATAATCTCTTCACCAGGACCTACCTCCTGGGCCAGGTCTACAAACACCAGGTATTATGCAAAAGGTGGTTACTACCCTTCACTGATGTCCTCATCCACAGGAGTTAGTTTGGTATCAAAGTCTGAGAAGAAACTCTAGGTAGTGAAGCAGTTTCACATAGGTTTTAGTTAAGAAGAGAAGTGACTACGTCGATGAGAAAAGCAAGATTTCAGGTAATCCCAGTTTGGGAGTTTGGCTCAGACATCCTGCTTTGCCTCATTCCTTAAGATATGCATGTAATCTCCTTCTTCACTATGTAGAGGACTCGCATGTCTACTTCCATTCAGAGACTCTGGGTTAAACGCTTCTGTTTTGCTCAATTTGGTCAATTGTCTTAAAAGGTAGATGTCAGATTAATATGAAATAACCTTGGGATAAATGGACATTGCATATTATTCCATTGCTATTCTGACCACATCGTAAAACCTTCTTTATGTATGAAACTTTTATCCATTTCGTTATACCATACCCCTGTAATAATTTTCTGGAGGAGAACCCCAACAAGTCTCACTGAGTTCCCAAAGAGACAATATCCCCCACATAGAACAAATTGTACAACCAAGGCAGTTGGTTATCATTCCGTTCAGAGACATGAATAAACAGACGTCAGTCCCTCCCTCATGTTGCGCAAAATATGTAATTCTTGGCACTTACAATTAAGTGTCTCCAGTGTACCTTTAGACAGGAAAATATTCATCATGGAAATGACATATCATAAGTATGACACAATATCATTATACCTAAAAGCTGTAGAGAAAGGGCAGTCCTGTTCTAACATAGACACAGTAAGAGTAATTATCAAGTCAACTCCTTCATTAGCTATCCAGGGCTTCTTTAGTTATTGTCTCTCTTCTTTTTTGAAGAACACTATAATGCGACTCTCTGTCAGTCAGGTCATTGGACTGTAGTTATTATTTCTCAGAATACAAACAGTTACACTGCACTAATTTAATTATTTATACCCAAAAAAGTATATACATGGCAATGTAGGGAAAAAAAAAACAACCCAAAAACCACAAGCTAAGAAATCCTGAGTCCTCCACTTCCTATTCCAAAAGTGATACTTTACAGAATGTATTGTATTTTTCACAGTAGTACCTAGAAGCTGTGGTGTGTTTGGGTTTTTTTTTGTGTCAGATGCAAAAGGACCCAGGAGGGACAGTTTGTGCACATTTTTGTCAGAGTTAACTTATTGCCTGTTGCAGCATCAGAGTTCACATCTCTCCCTGCTCCATATATAAGGCCTCTTACTTATTGTGTGGCTAAGGAGATGCCACAGGGCTGCATATGTTGTATCTTCAAAGACCTTGCTTGCATCGGTATCCAAATAAAAAATACAAAAACAAAAATTAAAAAAAAAAATCTCCAAAAGGAGCATTGCACTTCTGCAGTTTTGTATGCTCCATGTGAAGTTGCCACAGCAAGGTAGTGAATTTTCAGGAAAGTTAATCGTACACCTTATCAAAAAAGACAGAGTCCCAAATAAGTTTAAAAGAGCTTTATCTGCTTAGCAAGAGGCAGACAGCAGTCTGAAAGAGCAGTCCACCTCTCTGAAGTAAGAATCATGGAGGAAGGATTGCTGCTAAATTAGATTCACAGTGAAAATTTTCTGTAATCTAGTGTATTTCTTACATCCCCTTCCAACCCATAGAAAAGGGAAATTTTGACAGAAAAAACAGGGAAGCAAATGAGATTTCTAGGGCTAAACCCAGTTCTGCCTAATATATTAATTTCTACATGGGAGGGTTATAACAAATGCTGATCTATCTTCCACCAGGCCTGAAACAACTAAGGTTTCTGATGACTATAACTTGAAGGCTTTCTATGACAGCTTTTGCCGTGCAGTGAGATAATTCCCAGTATCTAAAAAGGGGAACACTGTAAGAAATATGTGACACCCTTTAAGCTTACACAGGCTTTAGAAGGAAATCAGTAGGTGACATTGTGCTCTGGTCCCAGGCCCAGCAGTGGTTGTTGTTGAGCCATAAAGGAAAATATCACTTTTCTCCTCTATTTGACACAATATCACTAGTTTCCCTCACATCTTAATGAATCAGTCCAGGTAACAGTGTAAGAATGGAAGGGTGAATGTGCAGGAAGAATATTATTAAGAAACCTTGTGGAGATTAATGGTGTCCCAAAGAATAACCTTTATGAGTCTGCTTGTGGGGAGGCAGAGAGCAAAAGGTATGGAGTTATCCCGTTGTGTGAATTTCTTGTATTCAGTCGTAGTCACAGATACATGCTGTCGAATTCTGTTTTTACCTATATTAATAGCAAATCCAAATCCCTAAACAGGGAATTGAAAGACAGCTTTTCCTTGTGCAGAAACATACTGAAAAATCATGCTTGCCATAGAAGAATTGTAATGTTAGTGTGAGTTCAGCCAAATTTGAATAGATATTTCATGTCCAAGGGTTGAGGGAATTTTTATCATTAACTGAGAACACAGACTTTTCAGAAACAAGATTAATAACACAGTGAATATTAGGATCAAAAATGACCACAGCTTTATTAGGTGAATCATTTTTAAAGCTACAAAGCTAAAACTGAAAGAAATCCTAGGTATGATAGTGGTCTTATTTTTAGCATTTTAACGGTGCCATTCAGTCAACTCCTACAACTGCTTAAGATGAAAATGACTTCTCATTGGTTTCTTAGATAAATACATGCAAATTTCATAGCTCATTCTAGAATGTTAATCAATACATATTCTAAATATTCAAATTTATCATTTTCAGAACATGGGAATAAACGTTATTGTCTCATTGCCTCTATGTTAGAGTCCTTACGTAATAACTGAATGTTAAGAAATTGTTGAGTTTTCCCTTTTTCTCCTTCTTGCATAACAGCTGTGCTTTTTGCCTCACAAAAGCTTTGGAATTTCATTACAGCATGAAAACACCATAAATTCTCATGTACTGTGTTGTTTTAATATACTAACTACAACAGAAATTGAATAATACATATTAGTTTGAAAAATGCACAGCAAAATAATCTATTCAAATCATTATTTTATATGTTCAGCTAAAGCTAGATGAAAATAGAGGTTAGGGAAAAAATGCATTTTCCATCTAAGTTAAACATTCAAAGGATGAAATAATTGACAAAGATTCAGGTTGGGCACTGAGGAAAAGGCTTTATAGATAAGGACATTACAGTATTTTGTGATTCCACAAAAGCTCAAGTCTGAAAAGGATTAAATCTTTTCTCTTAAATTTACATATTCATTGAATAAGTGTTTCAATACACTGACTAAGTATTTCAAGTAATTTGAATTTAGCACTAAGATGTCGATAAATGGTATTTTTCATTTTCATTATAAAAGCCCATTTCTCTATTTCCTTCAATCTCTTGAAGAACTATTAATATCATTGTGGTTGAAATCATGTTAAAAACCTTAACATGGTGTGAAGTACACCTTTAGTCCAACACCTATTTTAATAGAAACCCCCTGTAATTTATAACCTTGAAAAACATCTAATAGCTATTACTTGGTTTCATCTCATATTTAGTTGTACTTTAATTGAATGTTTTTTTGGTGTACAATGAAATTAACATTATTCCTAGATACCAAATGTCGTGGCAAAGAAAATATAGTATCCTTTTACTATCATTTAGATGGAGTTGCTTTCTCTAAGGATTCAATAACAAGGTGCTTTAAAAAGTGATTGTTTTACTGAAATTGCATTGCTTGAAAGGTCACACTGCCATTTTGAAATGCTTAGGATGTAAAAATCAGATATTATTTTTCATTAAAGCACAGGTGTGAAATTGTCTGAATTCTAACATACATAGAGGAGAGAAATTTAGATTGGTACATTGCATAATAGTGTCATATTGAAATAAAAACAATCATTAAAATATGCCAACCTTATTTCTACTATATATAAACTCTTGCTTACAATGGAAATGTCTGTTAAATAGAAACACAGACTTACTAATGGAAATTCGTATTTTAAATAACAAAACCTTAACTGAAATATTTCTAGTTGCCCTTAAGTAATTTTTACTCTTAGAAGAAAATTTCTCAGAAACATCTCTCTGAATGACTAAGGGAGTAATGCCACTTATCTTCTACAAAAACAAGGTTTTACATAAGAAGATTTCTAAAAGAAATCTTATACAGATTCGATGAAGAAATTTGCACCTGTTTTGTGGACACCCAACAACCATTACTGATGCTGCCAAAGCCTATGAACTACTGTAGCTCTTTTGTCCTCTACATAACCTTGCGTACAGTAAGTTAACTAGCATTGCAGACTTACTTTGCCGAGGAGGTGGGTACTATAGAGGAAACAGTGCATGGGCAATGATCAACTGTGATGAAAAACTGAAATGGTGAAAAATACTTGCTTACAGCCTTCATGCTGTTTATTGCAGTGGGCAGGGTTATCCAGCTGCATGGACAGCCTTGTGATTTGCATGGCAGTATTGTCATTCAGTTACATTTTAAGGTTTAGAAAGATCCTTATTAAGTGATTAAACCAAGCCTATGGATATTTTAACTTTATTCAAAAAGTAGCTACAAATATTTAGTATGCTGTATTATCCGGAGGAGAAAGAGGGAGGAGGAGCAAGGAGACTCAACTGGAGGCAATGCCAGGGAACTGAGAAACATGAGTGGAGGAGGTTAGACAGACAGGCTGATCAAGTTTATATACAACCTCCAGCAGTAGATATTGCACAAATGTTGCACATCTTCCCATTGTTACCCAAAAACTCAGTCCACTGTACTCTGATATAATGAAAAGATAATTGTGAAGCCTGCATGACAGAAAAAGGATTTCCATTTAAAAAAAATAATGTTTTTTCTTTGAGCCTTCCTTAGATCAGAATGAAAATTAGACATAATTGAAGATTATTTGTTTTTGTTATACACCTTTTAAAGCTTCCAACTCCTTTTAAAATGTCCCATTTTGAATTTTTTCTTTAAGAAATTGAAAGTTCCTTGATTTTCAAAAAACATTTAGTGCAACGTGTGTGATGTGTGTTTGCATGTTAATAGTGAGAGCCTGGTAGCAAAGAGAGACAATGCTAGTACCTCTTGCCCTGTCTCTACTTTCCCTCACCACTTTTAAGATTATGAGACTCAGAAAGACCTGCTGCTAAAACAGCATCAGTCTGTTTTCCTACCAGCCCAACAGCCTGTGAAATCCTGCTGCCCAAAATCACCCTGGCTGGAACTTTGCAACACTCAGAGTCTCATTCACTTCTGTGGGCTCATAATATTGCATTTTACTGTGGTCCTGGGATCACAGCCTGTGTATGGGGAATACAGAGCTCATAGTTCATCTTCAGGAATTTGTTCCCAAACAAATTTCCAGTACTCAAGAAATTAAATAATTAATTGATTGTTGGAGATTCCTTCATACTTACTAATATATCAACTTTTGTAACAATAATATAAACAAGGACAATGATAATTGTGGCTTACTGTGTCTTTCTATATTATTAGCAGTTTCTGCAACATGAGAAATTAAGCATATTGTCAGTTTAAATTTTAGTGGTCTATTTTCAGTTAAAAAAAAAAAGTCTGGTTGGTATCTAAAGATAAATATCAAAACACACCTAGAGTAAAAACAATCTTTCTGAAAGCTATGTGCTAGACCTTAATGACCTTTTGGTTGGTGACTCCAAAACAAAAACAAAAACAAAAGCAAAAACAAAAACAAAAACAAAAGCAAAAACAAAAACAAAAAACCAAACCAAACCAAAAAAATCCAGGAGAATACAAGTTTTCTAGAGAAGGCGCCTGCAGATTACAGATAAAAAAGAAGCATGCAATCAATTATCTGCATTGTCGGGATTTTAACTTGTTGTACCTTTGCTAAAATATTATCCATGTTTAAATATGTTTTGATTTTTAAGGCACTTAGGCTTTTCTCACTCCTTTTTCATTACTGGTTTGTTACAACTATTTTCACAGTTAATGCTATTCTTCATGCTTCCCCTATTATAAATAATTTTCTGTCTTCTTAGCATATGTCAATAAAAATAGAAAACTGATGCATGAGTCTAGATTTTAGGGTGGCAAATGTCATACATGTATGTGGTTAATTCCAGCTATCGAGCAACTTTTCAGGAACATTATAACAAGGCAGAAATTAAAGAAATTATTCTAAAATTAAAATCAGCCACAGGCTAAATAAGGTTCAAGTATGGTAAAGTGTATTTTGCAGAGGATTTCACAATTAAAGACAGGAGCTACATCTGTAGAAGTAAGTTAAAAAGGACTAGGGCCCAGGCCCTACAGCTCACCTGGCCATCTTGTTATATTGTGGACTAAGTGCTGTGTCCTGGTTTTGGCCCAGGCCAAGGAGTATTTTCCCCAAAAATTTTGAGGCATCATCTGGGGCTTAGCATGAACCAGTGACTATTCCCCACCAGACCAGGCTCTCCCAGGGAATAACAGAGTTTAATAGGATAGACTTGACAAGACTATGCCAGCTGGCTTCAGGATAAAAGGATGGACCCTGGCACTCCTTAGTTTACAGGCATAAATGTAGTCACAGTGTTACAGTTGCCTCTGGGCTTCCTTTGTTTCTCTTCTGGTGTCACAAACCACCCCTAGACCTGGGAGAAGAAAGTCAATTGACTTAAAAATAATCAAATGTAGTTGAATCCTGTGTATATATCTTGATGTTTTGCATCTACTACTTCTTATCTATGTTTTGTTAATGTAACTTCTTTATATTTATTTATCCAAAGTAATTTATCACTTTTTCAACATCTGCTATTTTAACTTTCTTATCTATTTTCTTATTTTTTTCTTTCTCTTTTTCCTTTATTAATTTCTGAGTATACTTTATAATATTATTGGAGGATACATAGTGGATCATTAAAGCATATAAAAACACTAACTTTAAAAAGACAGTCTAACATACTGGTAAATTGAAATTTTTACAGTGCCAAAACCATAGTGTGCTTTACACACCTATTGTTCCTTATATATCCTGTGAAATTAGCCAGTTTTGGAGACTGAATGGTCAGTTGATTTTTTTTTATCAAGATCTCAAGAATGTTTTCCATTCCTCCCATAAATGCACTTTCCTTACTTTTATAAGTATCTGCATACATCATCTTCATCAAGTACCCATCATTCAGAATTCCTGTAATCATATCATTAATAGTTCTATATCATGGGAATTTGGAATAAAATATACACTACCTATATTGAATCCAGCAGTTCATTTTCTATACAAAGTTTTTAATATATGTGTAGTCTATGGCTTCTAGAGTGAAAAACTAGATTTGTCAGTTGGTTATATTTATTCAAAAAATAATTGAATAATCAGAGTAGAATGCTTTTAAGTACTGCATTTACACTTTGATATTTAATACCTAGAAAAGATAGAACTACAGGTTTGCCTAGGAAAGCAATTAAGACACTGCTAGGTATCTTTGAAGGAATATTCAGGAAGGCAAATAACTACTAATACTCAGTGTGACTGTTCCACCCTACATTGCAGCTTTTCAAGCATTTTAATTTTACAAAGTCTGGGGCCTAGAATAAGGATCCAGATTTCTGTGAAAATGACTATTATTCCACTATGTTTGGAGGACACACTCCAAATCTACATGACTGAAACTTAGAAGATAAGCAAGACTTACAAGTTATAATTTCTTATAACATCACAGTTTCTTTGATTTATTTCAGTATTTTGAGATTAATCTCTTTCTCCCATCTGGATGAAATTTTTTCTCCTACATTACTGAAAGCCAAGACAGTAAATACCCTACCTTGTCAGTGCTCACTTTGTCATTGGCTACTCCAATACTAAGCACAGTCTAGACAGTAATTTTCCATTACCTTCTTGCACAGCTCCCTGCTCCCTATGCTTCTGCCACTGAGGAAGGAGCAGAGGGAGGTGACACCTATGGCAGCTATTGCTACTCAACCATTAATGCTATAAACATCATTTTTCTAGATTTCTTGCTTGCCTTATTTAGAAAAGAAGGTATCTGGAAGTGTAGTCTTTTGCTTTTAATTATTCTTCCCCTATCTTGCCAGTTCGTTTCCACACGGACTTGTTTTCTCATACATCGCACGGTATTTCTAATACCACACACCTTGGTGGTTTTACAGCACGACAGTGTTGTACACTGCAACTCATTTCACCCACTATAAGCAAAATTATATGACACTTTTGTGCTGGTGTCACTCAAATGTGTGTGTTTTGTGGGCTGGTTCAAAGCTGTGAAAACTGGTAGAGGACAGTGAACATTGCAAAGTTGCAACTTGAGCAGATCATTCTGTTTATAATGTATGGAAGGGATCATGAAAACGGCTGCAGAGAGAATAAGTCAAGAGATTGAAAGTGAGTTACAAGAAGGACAAAATAAAATTAAATAACAGAGTGTGAAGAAAACTTGGTGGTCTGTAGTCCCATAACAAAATTCAATGCTGTAAGTATTTTAATTTCAGATTTATGTTTGAATATAAACTTAAAGTATCCCTTTTAAGATGCTGAATCATTTCTAATTAATGTTTTCTAGGTTCATTTGTACCACTAATTTCAGTAAGAAGTTGTCTGACAAAGAACTGCAGCATTGAGCCTCTGACCTTCATAGAATTATAATTAAATGAGCTCTTATTAGTCATAACTTTCATTCTATTTACAGTAAATCTACAGCAATAATTTGGCTTTTGTCCTGTAATATATAAACAACTAGTAAAACCAGTGCAATTTTTTCTTTCTTTTTTTTCTTTCTTTTTTTTTTTTTCTTTTTTTTTTTTTTTTGAGATGGTCTGAGGTGCAATATAGTAGACAAAGATCAGACTGCACCAGGATACTGGGAGCCTTGCAGAAGACCTTGTATTCAAGGAGTTAGTGACCTTGAACAGGCCACATATGCTCTATTGAATCTTGTACATTGGGCTTGAGAAACCTCTGTTATTTACATAATCTGCAATTATAATGTCTTTGGAAAGGTAAGCTGTATGTGGATGAAAGGGTGCCACGCAGTGATTCTGACCGGGAGATAACTGTATGCTGTGCTGCGTTGTGCTGTGCCCAGTGTGGCTTTCAGGCTGCCTTGTGCTGCACAAACCCTTGGCTGCAGGATGAGCTCAGCCAGCTGACTGTAACGGAGGACCCCAAAAGCAGCTCCCGCTTGGTACTGGTGTTTATGCCACCTGTGTTTTGACCTTGCCTTGGTAGCAGTGCAGCAAGAAGTTCTCATGTGAACATTGTTTTTGTTTGACAGTAGAGATTATTAATAGAGTGGTTTTCTTGTAGGAAAATCATGTAATAGCTCAAATAACCAAAAAGGAGGAACTTTTGTCCATGGGCAGGTTTGCCATGGGAAGGTCCATCTGGGATCCATCTGATGCTGCATGAAAACAGGGTTTCTAACATCTGAAGGGATGTAAAATTTACTTGGTATCTATATTACTCTTCTTATTCTACCTTATTACAAAAACTCTTTCATTAAGCCATTTGCTGGGCTTTTCTTATTCAGATCCAGAAAGAACCCTGCACCATCTCTCTCTCTCCTTTTCTCACCCCCTACCGTGGTGCGGAACAACTTTCAAATAAATAAAACCATATGTGAAAAAGATTTTGACATACTGGAAGTGATCTGAACTCGTATAGTATAAATGTTACTGTTACTGTTCTTTAGCTAACAAGGAGAGAGAGGAATAAAGATGTATTTAAATCAAGTATTTATGAGCTTCATGGCATGTTTTTTTATTTTCATTCAGCTACTTCTATACAGGATAAAATATTTGTCTGTCAGATATTCCCACTCAAATATTTTCAGTAAGTGAGTTTTCCCATACCTGCACTGATAGCTCTAGTACTCCTAAAATGAATTTTCTACTACATCTTTTACAACTTTCATTTCATATTTTCAATTTATGGGCATTAATAAAAATGTGTGTGTTAAATGAAACAGCAGCTCATTACAATAGAGGAGTAGACTACAGGTAGAACTTGAAGTGACAGGTAGTGAAAAAAGGAATACAATGCATAATAGAAATACGTTTCTGAACTGCCCAAAAGAATTGGAAATCAGATGTTTCCTCTTCAAAATAATGAAAAATATCCCCTAATTCCTTCACGTAATTACACAGTAGAACCTATAATACCATAATACATACATGACAAGGTCAATTAGTGGTAAGAGTCATGGGAAATAGGTTAACATCCTGAAGAAAGGGGTCTTTTTTCTCTCAGACTTATTAAATATTTTTCAGTTTGACAGTCAACAAAGCAGGAGATAACTTAACTCAGTAAGACTCAAATTTATACAAAGATTCACCATTTGGAAGCTCTGTCTCCAGTGAGATAAATTACTAACATTCAAAAAAAACCCTCAAGCCTTGATAATCAGATAAAAACTCAGCTGACGAGGTTTAGGCCGAGAACCTTAATAGTGGAAATAAACTGGGATGGCGATAGTCTTGCCAATGACACAAAATATCAGACAAGAAAATGGAGATCAAGTAAAACCTGATGCTATACTCCCTGAAAGATATTTGTGGCACTATGTCTAGAAACAGAAAGCTCTGGATATAACGAGATAGTGTCAAACAAGAAAAAAAAAAAAAGAAAAAGAAAAAGGAAAAGGCTGTCCCAACCTCCACCTACTACATGGAACATATCACAGAAAAAGTATGTTGTCATTTTTATTCCTATGAAATGCTGACAGGCTTGACAAGAGTGTTTCCTGAAAAAAAATATCAGTCAGATAGACAAGGCTGCATTAGTAAGGTTTAGACCTGGAACTAAGTTCTTTCTGACCTTCAGTGTGTCTCATTTACCACAGTATTTACAGCATGATATAGAAACATGCAAGTCCTTGAATAAATGGGGGACAAAGGAGGTCCTGTGGGCATTTCAGAGTTCTGAAATAGTGGCAGTGTGGAAAGCATTTGTTTTACTTGTCAATGCTTCAGTGTTATTGAATATTCTAACTTGTTACTAAGATTTAAATAACTAAAGGAGTACAGCATGTCAAAGTATCAACCCAGTAAAACAATTTTTATGTGTTATTTTAATTGAACATACTGAGTTATGGGTTTCTAAACAAAAATTCTCTTTATACAATGGCTAGATAAGGAAAAAACAGTTTGCATTGTCTAAAACAGTTTACATTTATTGATGAAAATGTATCACTACAGGCTCAATTTTGTACCTGTCAGAAACATTCATAGGAAAACCCAGAGAATTGGTTACAGGCTAGAAATTTGTGAGTACTTTCTTTGTTGTATCTCAAGAAAAACATTTTATCATTGTAAAATTCAATTTATGGATCACCACACTTTGTCAATAAATTACAGTTCTTGAATAGTAGCAATAAAGTCTCTAAAAATACACAGGATCTGTTGTTTTAGATGAATTATGTTTAAGCACACAGTTGAACCTGCCTGAGGACAGAGTTCTTAAATCCTGCCCTAGTCTTAATTTTAGTAAGTTGAAAACCATGAATATACTGGCTGCTGTGCATGACTCTACAAAATAGAGGGCCATTAATACCAGTTCAACCAGCAGCCTGAATGTACTTGCTACACAGAGACACTGCATTGCCGTCACCATTATGGCAGCTTCTGAATAATTTCTGCACTAACAGAAAATGGATGAAGATGAGATGTCTAAAACTCATCTATATAGAAGAAATATGATCTAAAACACAGCTGAGCTGAAAATTATCGGCTTTGTTTATATCCAACACCATGCTTCGTGCCAGGCTGTAAGCAAGCCCAAGCAAAGGAGTCTTTGAACATGCCCATCCCAAAGCACAGCTCACCGAGGCTCCGCAGCGGAGCGCTCTAGCCCAGTGCACGGATGGGTTTCCTGACCCAGCAGAACCTCAGCGGGAGGCGAGAGAGCTGAGAGGAGCCTGCAGTGCGCCCAGCAGCTGCTGACGAGACCTGGGTGGGGACAGGAACAATGGTGGCCAAGCTCCACACCCACATATAAAGGAAGCCCCTGGGGAGTGCTAGCGAACAGAGTGAGCAAACGGGGAATATTGCATCAGCAAGGGCGTGGTGTGGCGGTTCGTGCAGAATGGCGCTGGGTCTTTGCCAGCTCGACCAGGGAGCAATGGTATCACCCAGCAGAAAGCCATGGCCTCTCTAAGCTCTGCACAAACCATGACTGATGCAGTTTCCCAGGCAGAGCTCTGGTGGGAACACGCTGTCATGCTGCTGTCGGGCTGCAGGGTTGCCTGGTCTCATGCCAGTACCAGGTGGCAGGAGTGAGCACACCTGTGGGAGGTGCATGCAGGTAGAGGAACTCCTTCTCTTAGTGGCAGAGCGCTGGGAGCAGGTCAGTAGGTTGAGGGGTATCAGGGAGTGAGAGGGAGAGATAGGCTACTGGAATCACACACTACCTTCCCTGGGACAGGCCCGAAAGGCAGACAGGACACATGATATGGAAGATGCCCTACCTTCTCTCCACCTGGCTGAAGATGGTGACTCAAGGGATGGGGGGCAACGGTGACAAGTTCTCACCTGATGCAGCAGGCGCGTCTCCCCGAGACTACCCCACCTTCCCAGGTGCCTTTGCATAATAGGTATAAGGCTCTGCAAGTGGAAACTGAACACTGACAAGGACAATGGTTCATCTAGCCCGGAGGTGTTGCCGAGGTTAAGTCAGTCTACGCCTTTTGTCAAAACCACTTCTATAAAGAAAAAAAGGTGGGTCATTGTCATAGGAGACTCTCTCCTCAGGGAAACAGAAGGCCCAATATGCAGACCGGACCCATGTCTTAGGGAAGTCTGCTGCCTCCCTGGGGCCTGGGTTAAAGATGTAAAGAGAAAGTTTCAACCCTGGAATGGCCCTCAAGTTGCTGTGCATTATTAATTTTTCAGGTATGCAGAGATGAAGTTGCAACTAGAAATCCAAGGGCAACCAAGAGAGACTTCAAGGCCTTGGAACGACTGGTTAAGGGATCGGTAGCACTGTAGCGTTCTCTTCTATCCTTCGAGTTGCAGGGAACGATGAGGGAAGAAACAGGAAGAGCCAGCAGATCAATACCTGTCTCCGAGCCTGGTGTTGCCGACAGAATTTTGGGTTTTTTGATCATGGGTCAGTGTACATGACACCAGGTCTTCCGGTGACAGATGTCATGAAGGGGGCAAAGGACCTTTGCACAAGCATTGTCAGGGCTCATTGAAAGAGCTTTAAACTAGTTTGAAGGCGGAAAGGGATAAAACCAAGCTCGCTAGAGATTAAGCCTGGAGGTGGCACACCAATGTCTGAGAGATGGTGTGCTAGTAAGGTCCTTTGGTCTGTCATCTCAATGGACATAGGGGATGGAGAGTCATGCAAGAGCAAATATGCAAGGGTTATCGATGTGTTGGAAACCACGGAAGCACCTGAGAATAGTCTTGAGGAATTAGAGCTTCCCCCAAAAGGGGTGGGGGCAGGATCAATAGCAAAACTGAAGTGCATCTACACCAATGCACGCAGCACAGGCAACAAAGAGGAAGAGCTGGAAGCCACTGTACAGCAGGAAAACTATGATATAGTTGCCATCACAAAAACATGGTGGAATGACTCGCACAGCTGGAGTGTTGCAATGGATGTCTATAAACTCTTCAGAAGGGACAGGCAAGGAAGGAGAGGCGGTGGAGTAACTCTGTATGTTAGGGAGTGTTTTGATTGTCGAGCTTGACAATAGTGATGATAGGGGATTGAGTGTTTATGGGTAAGAAATGGGGAAAGTCTGTAAAGCAAATATCATGGTAGGAGTCTGTTATAGTCCACTCAACAAGGATGAAGAAGCAGGCAAAATATTCTATAAGCAGCTGGGAGAAGTCTCACAATCACTAGCCCCTGTTCCCATGGGGGACTGCAATTTACCAGACATCTGCTGGAATAAAATACAGTGGAGAGGAAACAACCCAAGAGGTTCCTGGACCGTGTGGAAGATAACTTCCTGACACAATTGGTGAGGCAGCCAGCTGGGGAAGGCACCCTGATGGACCTGTTATTTGAGAACAGGTCTTCTTTGTGGACTTGTGGGTGACGTGATGGTTGGAGGATGTCTTGGGCACACTGATCATGAAATGGCAGAGTTTTCTATTCTTGGAGAAATAAGGAACAGGGACAGCAGAACTGCCACCTTGGACTTCCAGAGGGCAGACTTTGGCCTGTTTAGGAGACTGGTTGACAGAATCCCTTAGGAGGTAGCTCTAAAGAGCAAAAGAGTCCAGGAAGGCTGGACATTCTTCAAGAAGGAACTCTTAAAGGTGCAGAGGCAGGCTGTCCCTATGTGCCAAAAGACCACTCTGCAGGCAAGGAGACCAGCCTGCTTGACCAGAGAGGTTTGGCTGGAACTCAGGAAAAAAAGGAGAGTTTATGACCTTTGGAAGAAGAAGCAGGCCAGTCAGGAGGACTATAGGGATGTTGTGAGGTTATGCAGGGAGGAAATTAGAAGGACCAAAGCCCAGCTAGAAGTTAATCTGGCTACAGTCATAAAAGACAATAAAAAATGTTTCTATAAATACATTAGCAACAAAATCAGGGTTAAGGAGAATCTCCATCCCTTCTTGGATGCAGGGGGAAACAGTGACAAAGTATAAGGAAAAGTGACTAGAAAGAGCTGCCCGGAAGAGAACTACCGAGGGGTGTTAGTCAACAGCTGGCTGAATATGGGCCGGCAGTGTGCTCAGGTGGCCAAGGAAGCCAACAGCATTTTGACCTGTATCAGGAATAGTGTGGCCAGCAGGAGTAGGGAAGTGATTGTGTCCCTGTATTTGGCACTGGTGAGGCTGCACCTCAAATACTGCATTCAGTTTTGGGCCCCCTATGACAAGAAAGATATTGAGTTGCTGGAGCGTGTCCAAAGAAGGGCAACGAAGCTGGTGAAGGGTCTGGAGCACAAGTCTTATGAGGAGCGGCTGAGGGAACTGGGTTTGTTTCACCTGGAGAAAAGGAGGCTGAAGGGAGACCTTGTTGCTCTCTACAACTACCTGAAAGGAGGTTGTGGTAAGGTTGGTGTTGGTCTCTTCTCCCAAGTAACAAGCAATAGGACAAGGGGAAATGTCCTCAAGTTGCGCCAGGGGAGGTTTAGATTGGATATTAGGAAAAATTTCTTCACTGAGAGAGTGGTCAAATATTGGAACAGGCTGCCCAGGGAAGTGGTTGAGTCACTGTCCCTGGAAGTATGTAAAAGATGTGTAGATGTGGACTTAGCAGTGCTAGGCTAATGGTTGGACCTGATGATTGTAAAGATCTTTTCCAACCTAAACAATTCTATGATTCTATGATACTATGATTCTGTGCTGGCTGCCAAAACGTTAACTCTTCTATGGTAGATGAGTCCATCCAAGTTTTTTTCCCAGAAGAACCCAATGTAGTATGCAGAAAGGTGTTATGAGATTTGCAGGCTCCTAGGCTTTTTATCTACCGGGGACAGTGTTGGAGGTGTATCAATGAGGATGTACATCTTGTGCCTTAACCCAGCAGCAGTGCTGTGCTCCACCGCACTGTCTGTTTGTAACCTAAGCACACAGACATCTTCAATCCCCTATACTCACAACAGGGAATGTTTCTCTCTCTTGTGTAAGGGTCAGGCTGTTGTAAGTGATGAAATGATTTGGCTCCAGTAAAAATAGTCCTGGTAAAGAAGAAATCAGAGTGACTGGAAAACAGTTTTATATTTTCTCCTCTGATACCCTGGACATACCACAGAGAAACATTGAAACTATATTTATATATAGGATTTTTTTCTTAAAAAGACTTTGAGATTTCTTTCATTCACACAGATCTCTGATAGAAACAGCAATTACGTGGGTTGTGCAAATGTCTCTGATTACCTGCAAATACAGCTTTTTAAAGTAAGATAATGGCAATGTAAGTAAATAACTACTGTAACCTGTCAAGAGATGACATTTCTTTGTTTATACAATAATGACTGACAAGAGCATTTATCTATTTGGCACAGTCATCTTAAATCAAAAGCTGGCAATAAACTTGTGAGTTTCCTATAAACTAAAGCTGAAGGTGAAAATGAGTTTATACATATTCATAATTTCCATCAGATTTCAGAATCCTGAAAAAAGGAGAGCTGAGACATTATTTTAAAAATCTTCAATTTGTACATCTCAGATTCTTCCTCTAAGTATGTATCATTCTCTTTCAAAATATAAATGCATTCTTTTTCAAAACACACATACATAAATACAAACTCATGTACTATTTGTCCGTTTTTTAAAGATCATGTTTTCTCCTGTTTTAAAATAGTTATATACATACATTATATAAACTAATAACCAAGTTAGAAATGACATAGCATTTTGTACAGTCTCCAACTATAAATTTGGTGTGTGGGCCATAGAAATCCAATTTAAAGGGTGTTTGCCAGCTAATAAGGCATATGAGTTACTATTTGAATTTCAGAACTACTTAAAACATGTCATTCCTTGGGTGAAAATGTTCATTGGTAAATTATGGTATAGAGGTCTTCTGGTTACAGAGATAAGGCATGGGTGAATACACAATTCATTTTAAGATGAAGTCACATTTTTAATCTTTGAATTTCACAGGTTCTACAGATTAATATTTCTTTTAAAGTTTTGCTAGTCTACTGAAGAATTTCTTTAGAAAAGCAAATCAAGGAACTTTCTTTGGAGCTTGTAGCAAACTTCCTGTATTTAAGAATACCTTTATAATCACTGAAAACCAGAGCTCAGATTTCTAGTTCCTGCATGACTATTTTGTGAAGTTGATTGTAGACTTATAAGATGGCAATTCCAAACATATATGCTACTTGTCAACCTCAAAAATGAAAATGTAGCATTTCTGAATCAAGAAGTATGCTGTATTTTCAAGGTCATATAAATTAAATTCTTACAATTGTGAAACATATATTACAGCCATTGAATATCTAGGAGATTAATAAAAGGTTAACTTGCTTTCCTGTTTTATTCTGGTTTTGAATACAGATACTTGCTATCTTTGTTGTCTTAGCTAGGTCTGTATTTTAGTGCTTTCCATGCTGGAACCAAGGTCGGCAACTATAGAAAGCTGCTACTGTGACAATTTCCACGTGCAAAGGAAATTTGCACATTTCCAGGAGCAAAGCAGTACAGAAATGTGATCTGTATGCATAAAAGTTGCTTGGTATATAAAAATAAACCAATGTTTCCTTTGTTTTTAAAGTATCCTATATTTATTCTAGAGGGATCTGCACATGCTTGGAAATGTTGCTAATTACACATTAAGGTTGAAAACATGGAAATTACCGGACTAGCTGGCGGTATATGTTTGCTAGATTTACAAGGGCATCCCATGAGTATAAATGTATTTTCTTTACGTTCTCTAATCTACAAAGTTTCATAGTTGTTTCTCATAATGTCTCTTTTTCGGTATTGGTCAATTTGCTAATCCATGGTCTCATTGTGCACAAACAAGGTTTTGTGGAGTACACAAAAAAAAGACTTTATTTTGTATGTGATTACGGAAACAAGTCAAACCATACATGGTAATCAGATATGTTTTAGTTCCCATAAATCAGTTGTTCATCATATTATCCCTCAATTATTCCACTTAAAGGCTTTAAAATTGGGTCCCCAAATACTAGACTCCCAATGGAGTTTGCTATGTACATATGAAAAAGGCTTGCTATTACATCTTCACCAGACTTTCTTTTCGTCTTGGCACTTGTCCAGCCTTAATAAATCTCTTTGTCTATTTCTCCTACAGGCGTTGAATGTTCTCTTTTTCCCTTTTTCAACAAACATGCATTGCCCAAATTAACACAGAAAGTAAATATTGTCTCTTTATAATGCCTTGGAATACCCCAGTCTTCTATCACATCTGTATATTTTTTAATGGTTAGGCTGGAAGGTAAGTTGAGAAAATGGCATGTGCAGGATTGCAGAAGAGTAATCCCAATTGAAATCAAATAGGTCACTCATAAGCTTAAGCAATACCTGCTTATCTACCTTCCCTAAGATATGTTTATATGTCTAAAGAAAATCACTGCAAACCCCCACTTATGTTTATATTTCAATGTATACAACACTCCTCACAAACTTCATTTGCTTCAGATATTTCTTATTTACCTAAATTGAGAGTGCACTGTATACCTGTGTGTTTGCTCAACAACTTGTTCCGTGGCATGCTAACCCTAAGCAGAACATTATATATATCTATATGATATTTAACCAAAATACTCAATTTAATTCAACACAAGTATGTGACAATCCATAGGCACTCCCCTCATTACTTACTAGAAAAAATCTCAACTGAAAAATATTTAAGATGATGAGAATAAATAGAAAGGAAGACCATTTACTGCAAAAACATTTATTTCATCCTTGCAGAAGGTTATTGATTAGTTATTACAGCTCAACCAAATTAGAGATATCAAAGTGAAGACTTGTGTTCCCTAGATCCTGCCTTTCTGATTAGATGTTTTGTGACTCTCTCGTCACTTCTAGTTAGGTCAACTTGCAGTTGACTACAGTACAACCACTTCAGGGAAGAATTTGATAGAAATACTAGGAGGAAGAGTATTCCTACCCACATTAGGAGCAGGAGTGCCAGATGATTACAGTATGACCACGTTAAATATCAGTGTTGTTGGGTTCTTTTCTGGTTTGTTTCTCAATTCCTTATAATAGCTTCTACAGATTAATTGAAAACACAGAACTCATGTCTCTTTTCCATTAAATGTTTTGCACTCGTAATTTTTTTTTTTTCACTTGCTTCCATCGTTACATCAGAGAGACAATCAAGATTGTAGGCTTTATTGAGTTGCAATATGCCAGCAGTTTGTCTAAACATGAAAGTAGCATCTCTAAAGAGATGGTTCTATCAGTTACAAAGTCTAGTTCTGCAAAAGCACAGAATAATGGCTAGAAAGAAAATGGGTACATTCAAGGTTATGAAGGCTATCTACTTTCCCAAGAGTTATAGAAAATTTGATGGCTACATTTCCTCTTTTTGTCTTTCCTGTATACTCAGCCTAATAAATATTGTCCTCTTCTCTCTGTTTACCACAGTAGTACTGTGAGGGAACAGCAATGCAGAGTAGCTTTATAATGTCAAGATATTAAAAGGAAACAGCTTAGTGTTTTCACTTGCACATCTATTAGGGCAGATATATTGCTATTCTAATTCTCAGTACTCAGCAACAGTCCCTGTGAAGTCATAAATGTAATTTTCCCTGTAAGACCTTTACAGATCCCTCAGATAACTGAGTAACAAAATGCAATGTGATCCAATAGTAAAATGGCAGAAATTGCTTTCCTAACCCTTTAACTTCATTTTTATCAGTAACCAAATAGTAAATTTGAAAATTTGAGAAGTATAGTAGCAAAATGAAACTACCTTTCCAAAGGTCAAAAGTAGGATTTAAACAGAGGAATTGCAACATCATGATATACCTCCAGAATTACAGGAACATGTCACTTCTCTTGGTAGACAAACAGACCTCTTGTGAATCATCTACTAGAAGGATTCAAAACCTAACATTCCAATAGGTCAGAAAAAGGGTGAGCAAAATGTTCACCTGTAACACCCTCTAGAAATGATGTGCAGCACCGTAATCCACTGTCCTTATTGCAGTGCCTATAAAAAAGGGTTGATTCTTAAGTCTAACTCCTAACTTGGGAAGATTAAAGGTATCCCATGTACAGGAGTGGTCTGAACCACATTTCTGTGGCCATTTCAGAATCTGGACCTATGTTTGTGATATGCTGAGCAGATGGGTGAGCCCTGGCTGTGGAAAAAGTACACATAGTTAGATATAACCAAAAGCTTAGAAAGCAAAAGAAGGTAAAATACCAGAATTACAGATAATTCAAGGACTACCCAGTTACTCCATGTATTGATTATTGCTGTACACTGAATATAACAACATTCAGAAAATCACAAGTATACTAAATGTTACTAGTAAGCTGTAACTAATAAAAGTTAGTCTTTTGACTAACTTTTCAAAAGATGGCCTAAAGGAATTATTTAAGCTCCACGAGATATGTGCTTCTCTGGGAGTTCAAAGTTCACCAATCACTCAATCGTCTGTATGTTGAAGTATCAGTTAAAAGTTGTAAATATTAAAACCTCTTTTATTGGTTCAGCTAAAGCTTATGAGCTTGGATTTAGGGCAACATCAAGGTAAGCTTCAGGCAGTATAGATGCTTACACCTTTTTATATTGCCATGTAACCATTCTGTCCAGTGTGTTAGAGGCATGATTTTTTACCAATTTAATGATATGCTACTTACAACACAGTTTGACGCCTCTATAAATATGTCACCTGTAGCTTTCTCTGTATAGTGAGTACAACCAAGTGAGAATGTCAACAGCTGTGTATAAACCGGAGTTTGTACGATAAAATGCAAACTGAGTTAACTTGTATAGAAATAACGTTCCCCACTGTGTAGACCCAATAAAGTCAAAAGCAGAGAGATATGCATGCATGTATATGTCCTGGTTGTGGGCTATGTAACTGTTTTAAAAATACTTCTTTTGTAATTTTCTGAAAATTTTCAGAAATTATGAAAACATTTGTATTTATGAAGCACTGCTCCAGGGTGCTAGATACATTATTATCAGCCCAAATTTTATTCACCATACTCATTATTATTTGAAATAAATATACTCATTAAGTTTTCATAAATTCTGACTTCTGCCTGTTGTTTTTCTGATCCTGGCTTTTTTTATCCCACCAGCTTTGAAAGGTGCATTTGATTTCTTCTTCAGAAGATGAAGATTTTCAAGTATTTTCATAGCATATTCCCTGATCAGAGACTAGCTCCAGCTGAAATGTATGTGTTTATTTACCCAGTCAGGTTCTTATTATATCTGTGTGAAAATTGACAGAGCCACTCAACACAGAAGCTGCAGCTGCCACAATATCAAATGTGAAGAATGAACAAAAGATGCACATTTGGTTTCTTTTGCCAATGAACAAGAATACAGAGGTGATCCAAAGCATTCACAGCAATCATTATGGCATTAGATAACAACTAGGTAACAAGCTGTGGAACAATGAACAATTAAAGTTTGTGTATCAGCTCCATGTACAGGCAAAGATATAATGATAAGCACAAGAATAACGTAGACTCAGTTTAAAATCTACCACACAGTAAAAATATCAAATGTGTGCATGGTACAGTGGTGGGTTCCAGAAAACCTCATTAATTTTACTAATTTTCAACTAATTTAGGCACCCTTTATTACATGTATTACACTTTGCTAATCACCTTTATATTTAACATGGGCTATTCACAAAGGGCTGGTTAGTATTTCATGGGCACAGCAGGATTAAGAGCAAAGCAGTCCACAGAAGAGATAGAACTATTTACTAGCTTATAAGAAGAGGGACATGACTGCAGGTTTTCTTTTGGACATAATGTAGTCATACAAAGTCAGTTCATCTGACTACAAGGTGGTTTAACAGTAAATTAGTAAAAAATTCAAATTGTTCTTGGAATCTTTGATCTTTCTCTTATTTTGGCAGTTAACTAAACCAATACAAACAAGTGTTGAAATTTGTGGCAATATACTACCTTTTTGCCTTCAGGAGAATCTGACAAAAGCTGCTGTAAAATCATCTAGGGGCTTTCCTTTTTATAGTTGTATTATTTTATTTTGGGCTCTGATAATACATTGATATACCTCTGATACAACACTATGTAGATTTTTATATAGAGTGGTATTTCCACCACTTGTGTTAATTTTATTTTTATTCAATTTAGAGAAGGGTAGTTAATGGAATTACTTGGTATTACTCTGGCCTATTCTGCCACAAAAACAGAGGCCACAAGAAGATGGAGACTAAACTGGTTCAAAGCTATTTCTGTGCTGCCCCATTAGTGGTCCTCACCTATGCTCTTTATGTTAGGAAAGAGATAGAAACTGCAACTAAACCAGAAAAATAATAACTACTGAACATTAGTTTTCACAGTCTCTGTAAGCAATGCAGCAATATTGCAAAAATACTGTTTGTATCTAATTGCCTTGCTGCCTGAAGTTGCCTCATTTCTGCACAGCATTTCATGTGGATCTTCAAAGGCCTGTTTTGAAGCAAATTTTGTCTTTTTTTCCTGGTTTAGGAAATAGCTTGGTCTGACTTTTGACTGACAATATAGCTGAAGATTTCACATTGACTGAATTCCCTACAACATTTAAAGGAAATCTGAGAAGTCTCAAGTCAACAGGAAATCACAACTCTTTAAAATCATAAGGGAGGTTTTGGAGGAATTTTTAGAAACTTATACAGTGTCTCTGTGGAACAGTGACATAAACGATCTTGTACAAACCTTTAAGCTGTAGAAAGTTTTCTCCAGCAAGTCTAAATGTGAATATAGGGGGAAAGGAAATATTTTTGAAGCTGCAATAAATCTGTCGGATTTTAGAAACTGGCAAGTGTCAGACATGGTCAATATTTGAATGAGTTCCTTGAAAGAATATGTAGATGTTTTGGGGAAGTGCTTTCTAAAATTCAATAAGTGATTTTCTTTTTCTGACATAGGATTAAATCAAATCACTTGTTCTCTGGGATTCTACACCATACCTGGGATGCAATTAGACAGTAAGGGTGACATTCATCTCACCTGCTTTAACATCTATGGTACAGATGCCTTCAACAGTATCAGGCTCAGTAAAGCACCAGAGGCTTCCTTAATAGATAATATGGAAAAATAAATACTTTTAGTATGGGGTTCCTCTAGTATATTTTAGATACATTAGGACCAGCTTACTCATTCTCTTGTATATTGACTAAGTGTATTGATTTTAAGTTCTAAAGAAACTTTTGATAAGGTCAGGAATGCTGAATTTCAGAGTCCTGACCAGCTTCTCAAATGCAGCTTTATATGGTAGAGATATTCTTTGTTTCTTTATCACGTTCAGTGATGCCACTTAATAGCCATTACCAGTTTTCATGTAAACTCCCATTCAAACTCATTAAAATAAAATTTTCCTTTTACATCTTAGTTAATTGGATACTTATAAATAAAAACTCAGATGTAATTATTACAGAACATTCATCTCTCTGCTCATCAGTTTGTTCTACTTTCATTTCTTCAGTTTGTGAGCAGGAGGGATAGTCACACATATCAAGTACTTCAGGTTACCTCCGACCTGTTATTGGAGAACAAATAACAACACCTGAAGCCTGAACCTTCCAAGCTTTGACTATGCTACAGTTTTTTGATGGAAGAATTGAAACTTTACCCTTGGAAGTCCTATGTTTGCTTCAACTACATCTATCCCATCTTTCTATATGCACTTTTAATTTTAATTTGGGGTTTTGTTTTGTTTATCCTTTTTGGTTTTGGTTTTTTTTTTTTTCAGAAAAGAGAGATGACATCTGGGAATCTTGGACCTGCTTCTCTGTTTTTTTTTTTTCTTAAGAAATTCAGAAACACCTAGTTCTTTGCATCTTAATCCAAAGACTTTGGGAGAACAATTTGGAACTGTAAAAATTGTTATGAGAAAACTTACTAACCTTAATTTCTCTATTATTGTAGTACCTGAGATATGGATGATTTTCCAAATTACAGCACATATCTTCAGCTATCTTTGTATACATAAGTGTATAAAATTTATGGGCCTGGTATTCTTTTCATTTGTGACCAACATGTAATTAGGCACTTCGTTTCTTTTACAGTGTTACTTCTGATTTCCATCAAAACTTGGTTTTGCAAAAGAGGAAGAGAAATAATAGATAAGAAAAACTCTAAAGTATTCAGGTCACATAGTCATATAAATACTCCCTCTCTACAGCTATCCTGTATGAGGTTGAACAGAGAGTCATAGTTCTGCATTGAAGTGCTTTCACAAAATCCTTAAACATTCTATGTTTTTCCAAGTAGAAATACATAACATTTTTTTCTTTTTTTTTTCTTTTTCCTGCACAATACTGATTCATGGGTACGAAAAGAAGGGTTTTCTCATAACCAAAAAGGAAAATGGAATGCAGAAGCTGAAAAAGCTGCTCTTTGGCAAAGTTGAACAGAGCAGATGGGAAGTATTTCATCTAAGATAATTAATGTTATACTGGACGCTGTTACCTACTTAAATCAGTGATACTATAAAGAATGTAAGATGGGTCAAAAGCACTAAAGAATAAGCAAGACTGTTCACACTTGAGTTTTGAGGATATAAGAAAGTTCACATACTGATTGTGGGTTACTCTCAGGCAGGTATGGCTGTTGAGATAAATAGCATGGCCAAAACCTTAATCTTCAGGCCTTATGTTCCTCTTCAGAAGTGTGATCAACTTAAACATAAGGCAGACATAAACTTCTGCATAACAAAGAACTACCTTAATTCCTGGCTAGACATTGTGTAAAGAGATGAAATTAACCACAATAAAACCAATGTTCATAAATCTGTGGGAGACACAAAGAAGAGTCAACCAAGCATTATTTCCATCACTTCTCTGAAAGTCACAGAATCACAGAATCACAGAATCGCTAAGGTTGGAAAGGACCTTCAAGATCATCAAGTCCAACCACTAATCCAGTGCCTCCGTGTTGCCTAAACCATGTCTTGAAGCGCCACATCCACACGTTTTTTGAACGCTTCCAGAGACAATGACTCCACCACCTCCCTGGGCAGCCTGTTCCAATGCCTGACCACCCTCTCAGTGAAGAAATTTTTCCTAATATCCAATCTAAACCTCCCCTGGTGCAACTTGAGGACATTTCCTCTCATCTTATCGCTGGTTACTTGGGAAAAGAGACCAGCGCCCTCGTCGCCACAACCCCCTTTCAGGTAGTTGTAGAGAGCTCCCCTCAACCTCCTCTTCTCCAGACTAAACAACCCCAGTTCCCTCAGCCGCTCCTCATAAGACTTGTGCTCCAGACCCCTCACCAGCTTTGTTGCCCTTCTTTGGACACGCTCCAGCACCTCAGCATCTTTCTTGCAGTGAGGGGCCCAAAACTGAACACAAGATTCGAGGTGCGGCCTCACCAGTGCCGACTACAGGGGCACAATCACTTCCCTACTCCTGCTGGCCACACTATTTCTGATACAGGCCAGGACGCTGTTGGCCTTCTTGCCCACCTGGGCACACTGCCGGCTCATATTCAGCCAGCTGTCAACCAGCACCCCCAGGTCCCTTTCTGCTGGGCAGCTCTCCAGCTGCTCCTCCCCAAGCCTGTAGCGTTGCATGGGGTTGTTGTGGCCGAAGTGCAGGACTCGGCACTTGGCCTTATTAAACCTCATACAGTTGATCTTGGCCCATCGATCCAGAAGGTCCAGATCCCTCTGCAGAGCCCTCCTACCCTCCAGCAGATCAGCACTCCCACCCAACTTGGTGTCATCTGCAAACTTACTGAGGGAGCACTCCATTCCCTCATCCAGATCTTCTATAAAGATATTGAACAAGACTGGCCCCAGAACTGAGCCCTGGGGAACACCGCTTGTGACCGTCCGCCAGCCGGATCTAACACCCTTCACCACAACTCTCTGGTCTCGGCCATCCAGCCAGTTCCTCACCCAGCGAAGAGTAAACCTGACTAAGCCACGAGCCGCCAGTTTCTCCAGGAGAATGTTGTTGGAGACGCTGTCAAAGGCTTTACTAAAGTCCAGGTAGACAACATCCACAGCCTTTCCCTCATCCACTAGGTGGGTCACCTGGTCATAGAAGGAGATCAGGTTGGTCAAGCAGGACCTGCCTTTCATGAACCCATGCTGGCTGGGCCTGATCCCTTGGCTGTCCTGCAGATGCCCTGTGAGCACTCTCAAGACCAATCGCTCCATGATCTAAAGAAAATTTGTATGTAAATGCTGTTACAAGGGAGTTCTGAACAGACTTGAGAGCAGTTGCTGTCTGGACAGATGGTGCTCTACACACAACTTTCCCTGGCAGACTGAATGAAATTCCTGATGAAGTTGATGTTACTCCCTCGTCCTTACATATGGCAGATGCAATGGTCAATAGCACTACCCAGAATAGTGGTTAACCAGTGCTGCCTGTGGACTGTCACTCTGTGAGAGGCTTGTGACTCACCTCATCAGGTAGTCCCCACTCCGTGTCTTACAGCTGTTCCCTGCACAGAAGAATGATGCATGCAATGTGCCCCTGCTCTAAGCAGTGTGAACCTGTGAATGTGCTTCTGTGTGTAGCTATATGACTGTGAATCGGCATCTGCAAGGCACTTGGGTTTCTCCTGTGCTCTCTGTCCCTTCTGTTGTCCCACCTTTTCCTAAGAATAGTTTTGCATAAGATTCCTTGCCAGCAGCAGATCAAATACTTACATCAGCAGTTGGAGAAAGGACAAGAAATGACTGGGTCCAAATGAGCCTTTTTGTAAACATTCTTTAGGTATGCTGTTCCTGAAGAACGAGTGGATTTAGCCCTCTACACTTAGTGGGGAAATCGCAAAGTCACTGATGGGATTATTTATACATTTAGGGTCTAATATTGTAACAATATACAGCTATTCAAAGGGTTTGTTCCTGTGTATGGGCTAAGTGGTGTTCAGTTCTCAGTTACAAAATTAAAACACTATGTCCAGAGATTCATCTCCTAGTAAATAACTTTATATTAGCCAATGTTCATAGTATTTTTCTCAGAAGAATTTACTTAGGATTAGCTAAACAGGTTGGGCAGAAGGAAAATATCACTCAGATAATAGGTAGCTATATTCCAACTCCTCTAGGAAACTCCTCAGGTACATCTTGGTCTGGGAATATCAGTATTAATCCAATTCTTACTTTGCTAGAACTGACCAAGAAAAAAGGGAAAAGCACTAGACCCATTATAAAGATTCCATTTTCTGTATACACTGAAAGTATGGTAATTATGATAATTTCTTAATTGTTAATCATTTGAAAATATTCATCCGAGAAACATTTTTTCTCTATCTAAGCTTGTACAGTTTGATGTAAAGTGGGAGAACCTTATTAGTAGTAAATACTGGCTGTCAAGGTCTGAACCATTCTCAGTGGTATTATCACTGACTAATAAGTATAAATAACCATTCGTTCCAGGTGCTGTAGGAAAATGTCTCTTGTTCCTACTATCCCTCTTACATGGATAAGAGTGAGTCTCTGGAGCAAGTGGGTCTTCTGGAGCAAGTGCAGTAGGTCACAACAAATCATCCTATGGTCAAGAGCTGGCTTGCAAAATGTCAACAGGTATATACAGTTGAATTTCCTGCTTTTATTTCCATTTTTCAGCTCTTTATTTGGACCATTCTAGACCATTCTTTATATTATATATTACTTTCTTCTGATTTTGGAAATATACTTTGATATAAAGAGATATTTCCTAAATCCTGTCTCTGAAGATATTTGAAGGACATCCTCTTTACATAACTCTTTTCTTAATAAGAAACATTTGATATATTTCTCATTTGCATATAGTTCTCCTGGTACACAAGTCTGTCATTCCAGAGCTGAAAAACAACTGCTGCTAATTCTGGAGCTGAAAAACAACTGCTGTTACTTTTTTAATATGTACTATAAAAATCAGACAATTATTGCCAAGAAATATTCTAAGTTAACTTCAGTCACTTGCCATTACCTCTTTCAGATCATGACGTAATTCAGTTTATCAGTTTGCTGCTTTTCTAGATATCACACTTGAGTTCCATTGCCAATAGTTAAACACTCAGCTCTGATAACCATCCTTACCCTATTTTTCTGTCTTTCACCCTTAGTTGATTTGATTGACATTGATTTATCTGTGGAAGATGATGAGAGTGCAGAGAGAGGCTATAAGAATACGTAAGCAAAAAAATTTACATAGAGTGTTCAGTTTTTACAGACAAAGCAGCTGGGATCTTTCTAACAGTGGTCTGCATTGAAAAGCCAGAGGCCAAAAGGTCAATATCTCCTCTATCTGATGATCCTGATAGACCTGTTCCTGCCTCTGTTCTTTAAACCTTATAAACAGTGCTTGTGTATTTAGATTGGGTGTACTTCTCAGATCTCTGTTAAAAATCCCATACTCTCCACCTCCCCCCTCACCGTTGTGTTGATTCTTACAGAAAAAATTGCTTTGCTGCTTGTTGAATTGCTAACTGTCACACTTGTCATGAGTGTGATGGATGGCTGAGTATGGCTGTACTAAAATTACTGTGTTTTCATATACTGAAAGAGGTAAAGAAACCATATTGCCCAATGGGTCATTGAGAGCATGAACAGATACATTTTATTTTACATCTCTCTCGGTGCATTTTGTACTGTGATACTTTCATGGATATGAAATCTCCAGCCTCCATAAAGTGCCCAGTCTAGTTGTATTCAGCTGCTTTCCACTGCAGCAATCCAGTTGCAGCCTGTTCATTTTCGTTGCTGCGGCACCAGGATGACTAAGGATGTGCTTTTCCTTTAGCTAGTTTTCAGCATGCCTAGATGTACTTAGAGACAGAATAAACCCTCTGCCATGAAACACGGAAGGATTTTTTTCTGTACTGAAATAATAATAAAGAACAACTATACAGAATGAGCACCAAATGCATGCTGGGTGATTATTGATTGAATATTTTGTATGAGAAATGTGTCAGGTGCTGAGAAATCAAGCCAAACACACTGGTCTCCTAAAACACCTCTTATGTGGAAATCTTCTGAAAAATACTGTAGAATGTTTTCTTTTCAGTGTTTTTTTGGTGAAAAAATTGTATCAGCCAGTCTCTGCAACAGACCTATACAAACAATTTACAGGCTAGTCTTTTAAACTGAACATAAGGAAACCATCTTCACTCTAGTAATAGATTAATGTTATTTACCCATCTCTCTCCTCCATATCTTTCTTTTTCAACAGATAATACATACAAATAAGCCAGGAAAATAAGTAGAAAGGAAGGAAAAAAGAACTCTTCAGTCCAGATCTTCTCATTCTCATCACCCCATTTAACACCCATTTCCCAGTCATACCTAAGTCTTTCATTTAGCAGAATCTTCTGCAAACTATGGTGTATCCCACAGTACTGTAAACTGATTGTAACAGAGGAGTAACAGTGTCCAGGTTGCTGAAGTAGGGTAGGTAATCTCATTAGGAAGGCTCAGAGATGACTTATCTTGTTGCTATCTAAGGCAATTTTTAATGTCAGAAACACAAAAGACAGATTATTTAGAAGTAAATGAGCTCAGTGCAAACTACACACCAACAATCTGATAACTCTACTGGATTTCTTAAAATATCTTGTATGCCTAGGAGTCACTAAAGTCTGCATAGCAGCAGTATAAGTCACTCTGCTTTTCAGAAGGTGCTTGGTATATCAAATTGTTAAAACACTAAATAAAAGCTATTTTGGTCCTCAGAGACATCATGTGTCGCCTGTAAATGAATGCAAAATGACCTACCAACACTGTTGTTAAATACAGTTATATAACGAGATCCCTCTTGCATCCTCAATTATTCATTTCAGATCTTATTGCAATTTTCTTTTGACAGGCAAGAAAAAAATTACAGGCTGGAGAAGAAACAAATACAAACTGAATAATATTCATCAAAAGAGAAATTTGACAAATGTTGGTTTTTCATTAATTTGAGAAACATTTATGAGGCATGCAGATTGGCTGTGAACATACTTAGCATTCATAAGCATTTTCTGAATGCTCTGGTTGTGTTATACAGAGGTGACAGATTGTTTACATTGGCTGTTCAGTTCAACCGATCTTATGGTATTTCTGTTCCTTTACTGCCTGACAAATTTATTAACAGGAGAATAGTGAGTGAAAAAATAGCAAATAATACACTAATAAAATATCTGGATTCACAAAATATCTACTGAAAGCATAATGAGCCTTAGCTCAGTTACCCAGTATTCACAAAATATAATACCTAGCCCTTTGAATAAAAAAAAAATATAATTCCAACAATATCCTCTCATCACTGAATCACTTTGACATTTAAGCAGATCTTATGACTCAGCAAAATACAGAGTTTAACACCCTATACAGAAAATCTAGATTCATAATGTGTATTCACATTATGAATGTGACTGTACATATCCTAACCCATTTTTGCATTAACCGTGCTAGCTTCTTGAATGTTCTGGTTCTCCAAAGAGGCAGACTTTGGATAAATATTTTGCTCAACAACATTCTGTATTGTATAAAACAAATAGGAGCAAACACTAAATTAGCTTGGAGGTTATTTTCCTCAGAACTGAATAAAAAGACTGCACTGAGAGAGAGTAACAACATTCCTGGAACAAAGTGGACATTTTAGGGACTTCAATATGACGCATGTTATTTATCCTCAATTCTCTTCTGTAGCATCTTGTCAATGGCTGAAAATAAAGGCAAGCATAGCTACTGAACCTCTACATGAATCCTGAAAAGCTGGTAGTGCTGCAAAAGAATTAGAAATTCTTTCAAAAGAATAACAGAAACAAATCACACACAAAAGTTTTCACACAGTTAAGAGAGATACAGAAAGTACAAAATGTCAGAGGTTCTGCACAAGAGAGTGATTTACTCAATGTCAGTCTAGCCAAACCTCTACATCGCCAGCTGGCATAAGTACAAGGAAATATTGTCTGTGTGGCAATTTTCTTTTTCTTTGTTTCTTCTTACTTTGGAAACACCTTCTGTACGGTTTGCATTTTATACATAGGAATGACAGTTAGAAATAAGAGTAGACGTGTTGGGACTTTGTCCTTAAAGCTTTCTGTAATGAAGTCTAGGTTAAGTATACATGACACTCTGTACTGATTTCCTAATTGGCAAACCTGCTCCTGCAGCTCAATTTGCATAAGAAGAGGCAGAATGATATATTTTTCCTTGAAGAATCTTGTGCCAAAACAGATACACCAATTATCTTGTACGAAATTTTAGGTCTTCATGAAATTGCATGAGGCTATAAAGAAACAGCTGAAGTTATGTTCCCCAATTTTGCTTCCACAGAATTATCAACCTCTTTGCTTCAAGGAACAATTATTATTAGAATACTTTCTTACCCATTTGTACCAATCACTTTTCTTCATATTCCCCGTGTCTAGATATAAATATTATAATTGCAAACCACAGTCTTTGATGTTGTAACAATTGTTATTTTGTCTGCTCCAAGTAAGAGGGCAGGCTTGCTGCACTTCTCTCCCAGTTCCAGAGGTTACTGTGTCTATAGCCAGTAATCCTTCCCCTCACTGCTTTAGTGCTCTGTTTCAGTATGAAATTGCTGAATTGCTAATCTGTTTTCTAAGACTCTACTGATTGTTCCATTTCAGCAAAATGGGCTTAAGTCAAATACAAAATGTTGTCTACCCGGACTTTACTAAAGTTGCCTCCCACAGCATTCTCCTGGAGAAACTGGCGGCTTGTGACTTAGACAGGTTTACTCTTCGCTGGGTGAGGAACTGGCTGGATGGCTGAGCCCAGAAGAGCTGTGGTGAATGGAGTTAAATCCAGCTGGTGGCCGGTCACAAGCGGTGTTTCCCAGGGATCAGTTTTGGGGACAGTCTTGTTCTATATCTTTATTGATGATCTGGGTGAGGGAATCGAGTGCTTCCTCAGGAAGTTTGCAGATGACACCAAGTTGGGTGGGAGTGCTGATCTGCTGGAGGGTAGGAAGGCTCTGCAGATGGATCTGGACCTGCTGGATTGATGGGCCGAGGTCAACTGTATGAGGTTTAATAAGGCCAAATGCCGGTTCCTGCACTTGGGTCACAACAACCCGGTGCAACGCTACAGGCTTGGGGAAGAGTGTCTGGAGAGCTGCTTGGCGGAAAGGGACCTGTGGGTGCTGGTTGGCAGCCGGCTGAACATGAACCGGCCATGTGCCCAGGTGGGCAAGAAGGCCAACAGCGTCCTGGCCTGTATCAGGAATAGTGTGGCCAGCAGGAGCAGGGAAGTGATCGTGCCCCTGTACTCGGCACTGGTGAGGCCGCACCTTGAATACTGTGTTCAGTTTTGGGCCCCTCACTACAAGAAGGACATTGAGGTGCTGGAGCGTGTCCAGAGAAGGGCAACGAAGCTGGTGAGGGGTCTGGAGCACAAGTCTTATGAGGAGCGGCTGAGGGATCTGGGGTTGTTTAGTCTGGAGAAGAGGAGGCTGAGGGGAGACCTTATCGCTCTCTATAACTCTACATGCCCTGAATTTGATGAAGCCTGTCCAAATGTATGATTTGGTAACATGGCTAAGCTCTGAGAACCAAAAGTGTGAGGTTCACTCTGTGTGTCTAGGGTGCAGTTGTTACGTGGCTGTGTGATGTATCATAAAACTTCTAAGTCATAAGGCATCTACAGAAAATTTTATTTTAGAGAAACGATTTTTTTTTTCTTATGGTTTTACTTTGTATCTTTAGGGCCACATCTCTTTTCCAACCTGCTCCTCTTAACAAATAAACTTGATAAAGGTTCGAATATGCCCAGAGATGTCACATACACAACATGGAGAATTGCTCAAACAGGCAGTTGTCTGTGAAACAGAAAGAAGAATCAATGTTTTTGAAATAAACAAATCCATCCAGTCCAAATCTCTAGCAACAGGTAGACAGATCTTTTTGGCAGATCTAAATCTGAAAGTTTAAAAAAAACCCAAAATCTAAGGAAATTTAAAAAATAAAACAAAACAAAAACCCCTCAGTTTTGCTTTACAACGACTGTAAGTGATTGTATCTGTTATCCAAGAGTCCCAATACCAATAATCCAATAATAAGGTTGTGGCTTGAATATGGGGAATTCTGACTACTGTAAAGAACAGTAAAAAGTCCTGAACTTTCTCAGGAAAACAGCGGTCAGATTAGTAGGAAGCTTTAGTTTGTTTACAATGGAGTTTAACACTTGTATAAGCAGATTCTCCTGTGCCAACTCCCCTTGGAAAGTGGCACTTCATGCCTGCATGTAAGGTAATAAATGCTCCATTTGAAGAGGATTATCTCCTCCCTCTCCTCTTCTGCTTTGCCTGAACAAAGCGGGAGGTGGAGAGAAGGAGAGGGAGCTAATCCGTTTAGCATGCAACACTTCACACCTTCCAGGTAAGCAATAAATGCTGAATTCCAGGGGGATTAGCATGGTAGTTCTTGTCTGGAGTGGAATAAAATATTTTCAGACACTGGACCAAGCCCTTGGGACTGAAGTCCATCTACAGTTCTGCCATTTAATTATTTCTTATATACCTGCTGCATTTGTATGTTTTCTGAGTAAGTCAATACAAATGTAGAATGGAAATAACAAAAGATGAGTTTCTGGGCTTGTGTGTGAGTCTTGAGAAATACTAAGCATGTTGATAGGAACCAGTGATAATGAAATAACATTTTATGATTTAAAGATATACATTCCATGAGAGGAAAGCAAGAGGCAGAGGAATCTTCATGAAGCCCATATCCCATAAAATGAATGGTCTCTGAACTGAAGATATCTTGGAAAAAGTTCAAGCTAGTCAGTGTGTTACTATCTTCACACTGCAACTCAGCAACCTGTGACAAGATCTATCTGCAACTGACTCTTACAGTCATGTTTGCTTTTTTTGATCTTCCCATTGTATTTTATTACATAGAATATAATATAATATTTTTTACATTTTACATATTATAAAACCATATATATATTTTGGTATTATATTTTAGTCGTTCTGTCCAGAATTGCTTTTTGGGGAATTGCAGAAGTGGATCTTATCTGAAAAAAAGGCAGGAGGAGGCAGGCAGGGAGGGAAAGAGATTCTGGAAGCTCCAAACAATGGGAGGAACATGGTATCTTATTCTCTACTCTTCTTTATTCAGATTTTTTGTTACCTTGTTCCAGGTAGTTGAAGATAACATTAGAGGTAGCTTATATTACCCATGCTTCTCTCCATGTCTGTCTGTGCTGCTTGAACACAGACATCGGGTAAATGTCAGGCAGGAAACCACAGGGCATCTCAAGTGTTGCCTGTGTTCACCTACTTGAATCATGCTCTATGTAGTAGGTTTCAGATTGAATCTCTGTTTTTCCCCAGGCTTCTAGTATGTGCAAATGAAGAACACATCCCTTCTCTTCAAGACAGCCACTGCTAAAACAGGAAATCTATTAACTTTCATCTGCCCAGAGTGGTTTTCCCCTCCTTAGTCAGAGATGCAGTGTGAAAACCCACATCATCCTCAGGCTTGGAGACAGTCTCAGACATGGGACAGCTGAGAGAGGTCTCAGGTAGCTTCTGTATTGATGTCTTGAATACAAAGCTACCTCAGGAGCTCACAAATTTGAAGTGACTAGTTATTACTCTTAGAATGATGGAATGATAGAATCACAGAACGAGTTATGTTGGAAGGGACCTTTAAAGGTCATCTAGTCCAAACCCCCTGCAATGAGCAGGGACATCTTCAATTAGATCAGGTTGCTCAGAGCCCCATCAAACCTCACTTTGAATGTTTCCAGGGATGGGGCACCTACCACCTCTCTGGGCAACTTGTTACAGTGTTTCACCACACTCATCATAAAAAATTTCTTCCTTATATCTAGTCTGAGTCTACACACTTTTAGTTTAAAACCATTACCTTTTGTCCTATAGCTACAGTTCCTACTAAAAAGTCAGTCCCCATCTTTCTTACAAGCCCCCCTTTAAGTACTAAAAGGCCACAATACAGTCTCCTTGGAGCCTTTTCTTCTCCAGGCTAAACAACCCCAACTCTCTCAGCTCTCTCTCTTACCCTTTGGAGATAGCCAAACAGTTGTTTCTGTCCAGACATCGTAAAGTCCCATGCCTTTGTTGCACTCTTGAAGTTCAGTAAAGCTAAGTTCTTAAAAGGTGAACTATGTAAAGGAATTTTTCATATAATTTTGTAAAGGGGGAGGAGGGAACATGAATGAGACCTTTTTTCATGAAACTCCAGACACAGTATGCTGAAGCCCAACTTCAAAATAATCAGTTTGGGCTTTCTTTTTTTCATTTTAGCTTCACCTTTTACAAGATTAGAAAAGAGAGATGTACAATAAAGACAGAATAGTTAATAGCAAAATCTTTTGTTGTTGTCCTTAACTCCCACCTTTTTATTAGCTACAGACGGGAGTTATACCCTGTTAGCTAGCATGCTTACTATTAGAGGAGTATTTCAGCAGGGTTTATCACTATGTAAAGTACAACTACCCTTAACTTTACTGAATGTTAGATGCTGGCTCACTTGAGCAACAATAAACAAGTGACAGTTTTATGATGGCATCACAGCTGCAGGAATATATGGAGGACCATACATCCCTTCAAGTTTCTAATAACCTTGTCATACTGACTATGCAGTCTTTTACCTAACTTGTGAGAAGTGGCATTATTTATAATTGATATATATGTATTTTTAATTCTGTAATACTTAATGGACGGGGCATAATTCTACCTGCTATTGCAGAATTAGTGAAGATAAAAGTATCATAAAATAATATATTGTTGCTCTGATTTCCCTACTCACTATCATTCTGTGTGGGAGACAGAAAGCATCCCAGCGGCCAATTCAAATACTGTTGTCAACTACTAATTTTTTGTTTTACTTTAGAAAAGAAAATAAAACAAGCCAAACAGTAGGTAACCTAATATATAAATTTTAAATATAAATACCCTAAGAAAAATTTTGATGCTACTTGTCCTGTTTCTTGCCTTCCAAAAAAGCTCAGGGAAGTCTAGGTAGAAGAACATCATGTTTCCAAAGCCCATTACATAGGTAAACGTGCCCAGAATTCATGGTTAACTGCTGGTGCTGTGTTCTCACTGTACAGGATATGAATAGAAAGATAATCAAGAAACAAACTCAGAAAATACAAAATGTCCTGTGAGAGCCAGAGGAGAGCAGGAACACACAAAGTTTGTGTTTCCTTTGTTTTTGTTGGTCTCATTTTGTTTTCTAAATTCAATGTTAGGGAGGAGATACACAACATGGATTGCTGTTTGTAATAATCACCGTAAAAGAAAGTGAATGAAAAGGAAGGTAGCTATTACACTGTCAAGTTTGTAACTTTCTGAAAAGTGGGAATGGGTGAAAGTATAACATCTAGGCAGTATGATAAAAATTACAGATAAAGACAAGTTTCTACTGGCTCCTTTGGCTAAAATGGAATTTTAAGGAAGCAAGATTGCATAGGGGTATTTGATCATGAAAGGAATGTGGGCAGATAGTTTAAGATAATATTTTAAACTATACGCTAGAAGATCCAGAAAAGTGTGATGGAAACTTAAGTAACACCAGTAAATAAAACGTTACACCACAGAAGATGTATGACCACAGCACAGCCAGATGGTAAGACATCAGGATGTTACAAAATGGCAGTGTGGAGGGAGAAGAAATGGTTTATGATAGCTTGTATGTATTCTAAGTGTCTTTCAGAGAAGAATCATTAATGATAAATCTATAATAAAGACCTTCAAGCACTGCATGAGGTCTTAAAGAGGTCCCCAAAACTGAAGACTTCTAAAATTTATCTGTCTGTTTCTCAATAACATTGATAAAATAGCTGTCCTACATGCTGCCAGATGCGATAACAAAATAAATTCCATTGTTAATACTCATTAAGTATAAATTGAGTTGTTTATTAGTGAGACTTGATAAAATAAAAGTCCAGTCAAGGTGTCATATAAAAAGCTGGAAGGCATTTTGGAGCCAAATTCCTCCAACTCAGAGGATGTGACAGAAGTTCCCCTTAAGTACAAGGCTCAATTAATTGATTTTTTTTTTTAAATGAAACTAAACATTTCCCAGTGGCAGTATCATCAGACTCATGTACTTAGAAATGCAAGAACATGTGGGTGGAATTTAGAATGTAGTAAGCGCCTAATGCACAAGCCACTGTTGCAGACAGTTATAAATGATAATTACAATTATAATTAAATCCCCCCAACAATACTAAAAGAAACCAACCTCCCGCCCCAAAATAAACAACAAAAGAAGAAAATACATTTTAAGATCTAGATGATAAAAAAAAAGTGAACAAATTACAAAGAGAAACAAATTTGGGATAATAATTGCTTTTATTCCTTTGCCAAACTTTTAATTAGTTTATTTTCTTTAGTGCCTCTCAGGCTGTTGTCATATCTTTATTTCTCCTGTTATTGAAAGATTCTATAATAAAATTCCCTACTGTGACTAAATGGCAGAAGTCACAAAGTTTTGATAATTTTCTGTCTGCCAAAAGGTTTATGTTAAACTGTATTACATCTTGTTATCTCACCAAAAAAAAAAAAAAATCTGGGACTTCTATTTTGAAGAGCTTTAGAAATAGCATAGAAATTATAAATGGGAAATACATATACCTATAAATAATAGAAATGCTTATAATAGGACATATATACTCACATTTATGCATGCATGCATGCACACATATGTTCATATACATGCACACAAGCACACACATTTAGTCATTTCTAATGACTAAGGGCTATTTTTCCGTTACAGTGTTTACCGTGACTTTGTCCAATCTAAGTTTAAACAACTCAAGTCAGGTGTCTCCTGCTTTTTACCTTGGGAGACTAGTGTCCACATAGATCAGTGAGATTTTTTAAAAAATCTTTTCCATAGTTATAGATTAGTAATTCCATATATAGGAAGGACATTGTATTTGGAAATGCTACCCTTGGTCTATATTTGTGAATTAGTTGTTATTATGTAGGGTACATTTGCAGAGATTAATTACTATCTTTTGTGGTGGAAGGTGGTGGAGATTTCTGCAGTTCATGTCAATCATTCATTGCCAGGGTAAGTAGTCTCCTGTCCCAGTGCAAAGCGAGTCTTATTTGTTGAATGTGACCTTGCAATGTTTGCTTGTGAAGAGCACAGTGAAACATGCCCATAATAGGCCACTTTTTGACTTAATTTTATGCCATTACTTTCTAGTTTTAGCCTCACCACCATAGGAAATACATCCTTTCACATAATTATCTTTTCTTCCTCTTTATTCAATCAAAGTCTTAAAGTGATAAAATGGTACATTATATGTCCTTGCATTCACATACTGTTAATTCTCCATGACAAAAACAAATCACTAACAGAATTTTTTGATGTATTGTCTCAGCACAAAGTTGATATTATTATTATTGCATATTAACTTCAATGAATATAATGCACCTGTGTAGAGAAGTATTGAGTTATACACTGGGAAAGAAAAAGACCTGCTTTTCTAATCTAGTAGTCCAGCATAATTAGTAAGATAACTAACAGAGGTGCTTACCAAAACCTTTGTGGTCTCGAAGCATTTTTGGAGCCAGGTTAAAGTCTGAGTGTAAGATAGGTAAGAATGCCTGAAGGGAATTTAACCCATATTTTGAGGCTGTTAATACAGACCAGAGAAATGAAAACACAACTAGGAAAAATACAGTGGGATTTGGAACATAATATCTGTGGGGAGAAGGGGCAAAGCTGCCAAGAAAAGAAGATTTAATTAGAAGTGGAGAATACATTGAATTAAAAAGAAATCAGCCTAGTTACTGGAAAAAATGTCAAATCCCATGGAATAAAAAAGCAGAATTAGAGCAAGAGAAAAAAACAAGAAAAGAAGGACTAACAAGATTAGAGGACTAATGAGATTAGAGATTGAGGTGTTGAGAATACAGGAAAAAAAAAAAAATTACCTCAAGATGGGTGGAAAAGAGTTCCAGTGGTGAAGGGAACAAGGTGCTGAGAAGGTGAGATGGGCAGGGAAGCAAAGCGAGGCAGGGCTGCTGGTGGCAGCGAGGCAGGGAGAGGAGGTGGCACAGGAGGAATGCTGGCTGCTGCCTGGTGGGTAGGAGAGAAATCTAAGTGTGTTCTCAACAGAGACAACCAAGAGTATGACACTGTTGGTGAGTACGGAAAGTAAAGAATTTGGCCAAACAGAATGAATTATGGAAGTAAAAGGGAAGCAATATGCTTTGGATGGCCATCAGCAGAGAGCATAAGTCATCAGGGAGGGGAGTGGAAGGTGGTAGTATAGTGAGCAGGACACTTGAAAGGTGAGGAGGGAGAATTATTGTGTGCTTTGGTATCAGTTCTCAATATTTGCCCATGTCTTTATCTTTTACCCAACAAAATGATTTTGTTGTCCTTCATATTCAAAAGGCAATTTTTCCCAGGTTCTGCTGCCTCTTGGAAATCCTGAAGAGCCTCAGAGACAGAAATCTTGTGATTTTATATGACTAGGAAAGATGATCAACAAGATCATCTACTATAGTAGAAGCTTTGTGCTAGCATCATTTAAATGCGTGTGATTTGTATATACTTTATATATTTGTATATACTCTATACCTCTCTGTTCTACTTTGTTTTCTAGTGAGCACATCCTTGTCATGTGATCTTGCTATTAAATACTGTTATAAATATGCAGCACTGTTTCTTAGAATATTTATATGATGACACAGGATTGTTGCAATTATGCTCTTCACCTTCTCAAATGATTTATTATCTTAGCAGGAGGGAATGGCACTTAAAGTAACATTTAAACAGAAAAAATACATCTAAATTTCCACTTCACATGTAAGACAAAATAATCACTCAAAACATAAAATCTGAAATAAAAATTCAAGGCAAAGAGAGTCTAGATACAGCCATAGATTGGTTTTGTTTACGTGAAAATTCAAACAACTTTCTCTGGTTCTTGAAATAGAGTAATATTAAAAACAAGTTTAGACTGAATGGAAACATTCTGTGTAAACATTTGAGTATTCCTTATATTGTGGCAATGTTTTCAAGTAGTTTCGTTTTCATTGTTATGACAGTGAATACAGACGAAATGAGTGTTATGCAAAACCTCTCCCTTTCTGAATTCTTCCAATAACTTTGATGTGTTTAAGAGTATTTACTATTTGCAAAAGTTCTCAAGATGCCAGCAATAGAGAATAATTGTTTTGCAATTTCATCAAAACAATGTTGTTTATAATTTTTTAAAGAAAACTAATAATTTTGAAAAGGATTCAAGCTGAGAGTCGTCAAATATCTTACACATCTTTTTCAATTTTTGGCATGGATAAAAATCATAGTTTTACAGTGATACATTCTGCCTGTAAGTAACTAGGAAGCTTGCAGTTATGCAGCTAAATGTTCATTTTCATGTTTCTTTCTTTTTAGAAGAAATTAAACACTAGTGCTGAAAGTAACATCTTGCTTAGTGCAAGACAAATAAGCCTATGAAATTATATTTTGCTTTACTGTTTGTAAGTCTGTATTATCTGGGAAATTTTGTGGGGGTAGTTAATTTTGTTTATACATCAGTGCATTAGATGTCTGTCCTGGTTTCAGCCAGGATAGAGTTAATTTATTTTCTTCACAGAAGCTAGTGTGAGGCTGTGTTTTGGATTTGGGATGAGAAAATGTTGATAATGTGCTGATGTTTTGGGTTGTTGCTGAGCAGTCAAGGACAGTCCAGCTTCTTGTGCTGGCCTGCAGCGAGCGGGCTGGGGGTACACGGGGAGCTGGGAGGAGACACAGCCAGGACAGCTGGCCCAGGCTGGCCAAAGGGATATTCCCTACCATATAACGTCATGCTCAGTATATAAAGCTGGGACAAAGAAGAAGGAAGGGGTGGAGGGACATTCGGAGTTATGGCGTCTGTCTTCCCAAGAAACCATTACGCGTGATGGAGCCCTGCTGAAGGGAGGATGGCTGAACCCCTGCCTGCCCATGGGGAGCAGTGAATGGATTCCTTGTTTTGCTCTGCTTGCGTGCGTGGCTTTTGCTTCACCTATTAAACTGTCTTTATCTCAAACCATGAATTTTTTTTACTTTTACTGTTCCAATTCTCTCTCCTGTCCCACCGTGGGGGAGTGAGCGAGTGGCTGTGTGGGGCTTAGTTGCCTGCTGGGGCTAAACCACGACAATGTTAGTTTTGTTGACCTCATGAGCTTCAATTTGCATGAAATAACAGACCTGACTGGCATGTTACTACATGCAACACACTTGGACACCTTTTCAGTTTTGCACAGAATTGTCAATGTTACCCTTGGAGTTCAACTGGATTCAGTATTCTTCCATGTTATTCAAGTACTGTACGAAATTGTTTTGCAAGCTGTCAGAACAATACAGACAGATTTCTTCATTTAATCACAAGTACTGCATTTCTCTTCTATTCAACTGAAACAAAAGGAAGGATGGAAGGAAGGAAGGAAGGAAGGAAGGAAGGAAGGAAGGAAGGAAGGAAGGAAGGAAGGAAGGAAGGAAGGAAGGAAGGAAGGAAGGAAGGAAGGAAGGAAGGAAGGAAGGAAGGAAGGAAGGAAGGAAGGAAGGAAGGAAGGAAGGAAGGAAGGAAGGAAGGAAGGAAGGAAGGAAGGAAGGAAGGAAGGAAGGAAGGAAGGAAGGAAGGGTGGGTCGTGGTTTAGCCCCAGCTGGCAGCTAAGCTCCACGCAGCCGCTCGCTCACTCCCCCACGGTGGGACGGGGGAGAGAATCGGAAGAGTAAAAGTGAGGAAACTCATGGTTTGAGATAAAGACAGTTTAATAAGTAAAGCAAAAGCCGCGCACGCAAGCAAAGCAAAGCAAAACAAGGAATTTGTTCACCACTCCCCATGGGCAGGCAGGTGTTCAGCCATCTCCAGGGAAGCAGGGCTCCATCACGCGTAATGGTTTCTTGGGAAGACAGACGCCATAACTCCGAATGTCCCTCCACCCCTTCCTTCTTCTTTGTCCCAGCTTTATATACTGAGCATGACGTTATATGGTATGGAATATCTCTTTGGCCAGCCTGGGTCAGCTGTCCCAGCTGTGTCCCCTCCCTGCTTCCCGAGCACCCCCAGCCTGCTCGCTGCAGGCCAGCACGAGAAGCTGGACTGTCCTTGACTACTTAGCAACAACTCAAAACATCAGCACCTTATCAACATTTTCTTATCCCAAATCCAAAACATAGCCTCACGCTAGCTTCTATGAAGAAAATTAACTCTACCCTGGCTGAAACCAGGACAGGAAGGAAGGAAGGAAGGAAGGAAGGAATAATCCCCAAGCATCATTCAACTCGTCCACTGCCTAGCCAAAAGCAGCACTTATGTGTAGAATAGCTTGAAGCCCTAATGTGATAATAATATAAAATGAAGCAGTAGCTTAAATACTTACTCTGTAACATGACTTTCAGTGAAAGTCACTGACTATCATATTATGTGAACTCCATCTTGGAATCCCTTGGACTTCTGTAGTGTTTTGGAGTACCTAAAAGACCGTGCCAACAAAAGATTTACCTCCATCTGAAAGCAACCAGAAGACTGCAGCTGAAGTACCTGCTATGGCAAAATGCATTTTTTTGGCATCTTGTTTTAATAGCTACAAATTATTTTATTCTGCATTAAAGCTACAATAGTCTTTTGCTTAATATGATGAATCTAATTCAGAAGGTGTCAGTGAAAACCTTCTAGCTCTATGCTTCAGGTAGAGATGTTAGGTACTTCATCACCTTTGAGTAGCACCATAGGCAGCTATGCTTCCCTTGAGTGGACCCCTGCTTATCTGCATTTTTTTGTCTTGATATTTAAAGTCCATTATGGGATTAACCCACCTACCAGATCAATCAATTTCCCTTCATGTCATTATTTTCCATTATAGAGATATATCCATGATATTGGAACAATAAAACTGTCACTAACTAGAAGACTTCTTGCAGACAGAAATTAACTGGGCTTGAACTACTGGATTTACTAAGAAATAACCACAGGTTCCAGTGTCCAGAAAAGGAAAAAAAAAAGAAAAAAGGTCATAACTCATCTTCCCAGTTATTTTCCTTTCTGAGTAATGTTTTGTGAAGGAATCAAATATCTCCCTATGTTTAAAGTGCAAATAATCATTTAAAAGCCTCTATTACTGCTATACAGAATCTGTCTTTGAGTGCCATACTCTGCTTGTGGTGGAGTGATAAGAGATTCATCACAGACAGCCCACATTAGTGCTCTGATTAAAAGCCTCCCTTTTGTCTCAATTTTCAGGACTTTTTCTCCACAATAAACTGCTATTCTAAGAAATAGTCCTCTGCTGCAATCCCCTTTAGAATTGTAAGAGCTGTGTAATGCCATCCATCAGCCAATTGTCTGAGTAAAGTAAAATCTGTAACAATAGTCATTAGTAGATGATGTAGAGTCCCTTTCTCCTCTCACTTTTGAAACTTGAATTTCTTTGAAAGCCATTGTTTGTTGTGCTTTATGTTGGGACTAGGGGAACGTGTTTAGCTGGATTATTGCAAATCACCGTTTTCAAAGCCGAACCTGAAAACAATGTATGTCCTTCTGATGATACAGAGTGTTTGTGTCTGCCTTCTCTTCTTTCAGCCTCGCAGCATTCACCCTGTCTCAATTGCTGGTGTAAAAAGTTCAGTCTGCGGCGTACTGAATGTAACAGTTTAATGAGAGTTTCTGTGTTAGGTAAAGAGTCGTTCAATGGGTATAAATAAAGAAAAGCAATGTCCTAGGTCCCTTACCTAACACAGAAATTCTAGAGATATTATATTAATATATATCCATTGTATATATTAATTATATACAATATATATATAATTACATATATTAATTATAATACACAGTATAGATATACTTGGCAATCTGCAGATGGCAAGGACCTAGTTGTTGCACTACAAATTACAGCCTAGGCTACCTGTATTCTCCATGAGTTGTTGGGTCTATATTTTAACAGCCAGTCCACAGAAATGGGGTCCAGAGCAAACATGGCATGCAATTTATCTGGACCACAGAAACACACCTTATGTATGAAGCCAAGAATTCATTGTTGGTCCAGTTAAGGTTTTGATGACCTAATCAATGCATTATTATTAGCATAGTTTCACTGACAATAACACCCATAATCTAAATTATCCAATTATTACAACTCATTCCCTATAATGATAAAAACTAATACATGCAAATTTCACTGTTTCACTGTTCCTTGGAGTCCTAAAGTTGTCCTCCCAAGGCCATGTTTCCTATTGTAGGGAGAGGTGAGGCATGAATTATAGCATCCAAACATCTTTGCTGGGAGAAGTGTACTGTTGATGTTGAAAGGAGAGGCACGTTGCTGGGGAGTGGTGCAGGGAGAAACAAGAGGTGGAGCTGTACCAAGGCATTTAGAGAGGGAAAAAACTGGTTCATGTGAGAAAGAAAGGTGCTTAATGCCAGAGGGTAAATGCAAGACTTTGTCATGCTACTATTCTCTGCCTTGGTCAGTATCTGAAGGCTACCTTGCATGAAGAAACAATTGAGTTTTGTTTCATTATTCTGTCCCTGGTTGGGAACTCTCTTTTCCTGTTTTATCTGCAGTTAGATTCACCACTGTCAAACTGGGGGCATGATTTATGAACTGAAGAATTTGTCAGAAAGTGATGAGAACTGTTGAGTGAATTTCCTGGAAGTGAGTGACTGCAGTGCTGCCATGAACTCCTGTGACCCTATATAAGAAGAATCAACAGAGGGGATTGTTGTGGAGAATAAGAGCAGGCTTGTCTCACCAGCATCAGACCACATTAAGCACGAGTCCAGTTCTGCCATAATTATTGTTCATAGAATTCTACAGCGCATCTGAATTCAGACCATATCTAGATGCTCTAAGTACTGTGCCGGAAGAGTGGAGATCATGAGTCATACATGGAAGTTTATTGGTATCTAGGTCACATGGAAAGTATTGTGCAGTGAGGTTATAGTTGATGCTAAAACGTTATCGTAGTTCCAGTAGTGACCCAATTTTTTTAGTCCCTCATTGTTCTGTAAGAAATGCCTCGCTGGGCAAATGTTGTTTATTAAACAAAGCACATGTTTCTCATGTTTGGAAGCTTGGCAGCTTCATTCTGCTAAGGATGGGGTGGATGACTATGTTGAAAGAAGGGACAGTCTAAGAACTGTTTCCGGAGTATTCTTTCCACTCTTGACCCTTGTATGCCAGCAGAGACCGTCCACTGTTACAAGTTTTAAACAGCCTCATGTGTCTGGAAGACGTATGGCATTTGACACCTCTGTCTTTCCCTTTACTTCTTCCAGCAACACAAGCATCTATTTGATAGTCTGTTAGATAACCATTTACACAGCCACCACGCATGTGCTGTAGACAGCATCTGGGCAGAAAGTCTCAGTGGTGCCTCTAGACCTCGCAGGGAGACAGAGACAATGTGGCAAACCAGTGACCGTGTGGTCTGGGCTTTAGTGGACACTGCTTACCCTCAACCACAGACTTTTAGAAACTGCCTGGCCATCAAGAGCCTAGCAATACAGGGAAGTGTGGCAAAAGTAATTTCTGATCCAAGGCCTGCAATAAACCACCTTCAGCTTTTTCCATTTGAATCAATACTAGGTTACTAGATTTTCCTAAATACTAAATAACAATTTGCGTGTTCTTTGCAAATGCTCAAAAAGGACATGAGTTCTCTCACATTGCCCATATAAATAACTATATATGTGTAAGCCTCTAAAAAACCTGATATGACAGATGTGGATTTAACCAGGGAATTATAAGGTTGTTTCAGATATTACCAGCCATGGTATTTCACAGTAACCTGCCAGCATGACATGACTGCTGAAGAAAGTGCATGGTTTCCTAGATAGCTTTGAAAGACTCCAGGCAAATAAAATAGAGTGAGGTCTGGAAGGGTTATGTCCATATTACCAACCTTTATACAGGTTTTATATATATATATATATATACACATATTATCCATGCAAGTGTAGAACTGGAGCATTATTAAGTCTCTTCACTACATGCAAATTTCTCCATTCAAGAAGACAGCTGGAAAGCACCAATGCAAAATCCAAATGTGCCCAAACATGTAGAGGGTATTGATGGTGAGGTGGAGGCAAAGGGACAAGATGCAAGTGCAGAATTGGAAGGAGAATACATGATAATGTAAATATACTCTGCGCGAATGCAGTTTCCTTCCAACTGACAGTAAAGGAACATGTTCCTTTACTTAAAAAGTCACCAGGAGGACTGCCATTTCATTTCATTTCATTGTGATATGGACAACAGGAATTTTTTCAATGGTTTGTGATCCTTTTCAGGCTGTCTAATTTCAGTATCTGGTTGCTGGTGAGATCAGAGGAGTGAATCTAGGATGTACAGAGTGCTCAGAAAAGACTGCATAAAGCACTTCTCACTTCTGAGGTTTCCTTTCTCTTCACTCACTCTGTCGGAAGGGTTATGACTATAAATTGCATCAGTTAAAGTTTTGGCTACACTAAGCTCATATTATTCCTTCTTACAGCAACTGTTCCATGAAATTATCTAAAGGTGAAATAATTTTGTAAGTTGTCTCCATGTTTAAAGCCAATTTTGGTGTTTGTTACTTGACGTTTTTAGGGGCCTTTCACATTCCTTTGTTGCCACAGGAGCCACTGACTGAACAGAGGCTGGATTCACCCCCACTTCCCACAATTTTTAGGTACAGAAATCATGGCAAAGGTCTTTTGCTGTAAGAAACTACCCAGGGTTAAAGTTGTGTTCTAGTCGAGTTGCAGCGCCACTTCCTTCAGAAAAGCATGCCAAGTCTGAGAAAAGCTGGAAAAGAACACAGATCTAAGTAGGTGATAGCCTTGCTGAAGAAAACACTAATTAAAATGTTTGACATTTCTTCTTAGAGGTATTTTAAGTGCCCATAAAGTCAATGCTGAGAGTCAAACTGTGTTTCTAAGGCAGAGCAGTGATTAAGTTCTGCCTTTTGTGTGTGGCCTACATCAGTGGTCCTTATCCACATTTGCATGGAAGGTGGCTGATTACAGAGTTGGTCCCTCTGCTCCCTGAGAGGCCAGTCAAACCAGATCCCACTGAGGCTTACCCACTGGTGACACTTCCATATTTCTGTAGCAAAATGTAGGCTGTTTGCAGCTCTGCAGGGGGAAAAAAAAAATCTTACAGATCTCTTGCACTGAAAAGTCCAGACTAACAGAGAACCAGCTGATAATTTTGTAGGCTTCTAACCTATTGTACCCTCCCTGAACCCTGTAAGGTGTAATAAAGCAGGAAGCAAACTTGCCTAGGAGGCAGAAAACAAAAAGTTGGGTTAATGTTAGATTTTCATCAAGGCAAAAAGTTACCAAAAGTATGTTAATAAGTTCTTCAAAAAAGGACTTGTTTTATAAATTTATTAATTATCTTAAAAGGGAAGCGATTAGAGAAACAGAGACACTTGCAGAGCAATAAATGTGGCTTAGATTAGTCTGAAACCAGGGTCAACCAGGGAATATTAGAGATCTACATAAGAGATGTGCAAAGACAACAGGATAACAATGAGATTTAGTATCAATGAATTCTAAGTATCTCTCACCACAGAGGGAAAAATAAAGGGCTTGTGTGCTTTAGAAAGTGGTATTATCTGTCACTTTTCAAAAGAGATCTGGGAAAATGCAAAGTTGTGTTAAGAATGAAGTATTACCATGCCATCAGAAATTAACAGCACTGCCTCATTTGCATTGCGATTGTGCACTGGGTACTCATCAGAAATATGTCTGTATGAAATAAATGGTTCTGAGAAGGGTGACAAGGCCATGACAAAACTTTCCTATAAGTGGTTATAACAAGTCTGGCTTTTTTTTTTTCCCCCTTTAGAAAATAAAAGAGTACCTGAAAAGTGTTTAAAGCACTGTAATAAATACTATAGTAAGATATGGACCAGTTAGCTCAGGAGCATCAATTCTTGCATTTTCTGAAGAAAGCTCCGTCTCTTTTATTTCTCATACCCGTGCCCATATCCCTTGTTCTGCTGTGTCCTAGAGGCTATTCCAGGCTCCACGAGTCACATATCTTAAAAGCAATGCAATTTCAATTTTTCTCTTCACAATTTTATTGAGCAAGTCAAACACCTCACACAATTCAACTGAACAGTGAAATGTATTGTTATGAAGAGGAGCTAAGATAAAGAGTTTAGACTTGAAGGAGACCAGATAAAATCAGTATTTAAAGTTGCCATTAATAATAATAGTAATAGTAATAGTAGTAGTAGTATTAGTAGTAGTAATAATAAGGTGTAAATCAGGATCTGTAGAGTATCCAGATGAAATCTGTCAGTAGATGCACGTATGATTCAGTAGTCTTCCTTCTTATTTGAACACTTATGCTATTGTTGATCCCACCAGATGCAGGTTTATGCTGTTGTCCTTAGTGCTGACAAGTTATAGGACTAATGTGAATTCAAAACTTATTTCAAGTGGCACTGCTATATTTTTGTCTTTTGTTTTACCTATCTTCATTCTTCTCTACCAATGAGATATTTCAGGAAAATGGAAAACACTGAAATAATGAGTGAAAAACATCCAGTTTCCTGGTGTCAAAGTAATTTTTTACAACTAGGCAAAGTCAAGGCACATAGTCATACTCATGGGTGAAAAATATTGTAGATATTGTGTGAAAATTTCATCTTATAAGATTCCCAACAAGCCTGTCATTAAAATTACCAGAATTTCTCATCATAATTCATTTTTGTTATGAGAAAGTTCAGAAAAAAATCTTAATTAACCTGTTTCCTTGGGACTGTAACTCATTTTGATTTGTGAGCTGGACAGTATCTTCACACCAATGACCGATACGAGTTTTAGTTGTTTCTCCACTAAGAAACAGGATAGACTGTGTCTCTCAGGTTTACATCACAGACTAATTCCACATTTGCAAACCTCAAAGGTAACCTGGCTTACTGTAGACACACAGGACTGCACTTCAGGACACAGCTGAAAGGACAGAAAAAAGGTAGGACCCTTCTCAGCAGAGACATATTTTACCTAGTGTTACAACAGCAGAAAGTTTCTGGCACCCTTAGCTGCCTTCCCCCAGACTGGTAAGATTGATGTGTATGTATAGACAGAGTTCATCAGAGTGCAGCAAAAAGTCCACTTTGGGGTTGAAAGGGGGCCACCTACTAATACCTACCAACACCATGGCTATTTATTTATAGGCTTCTCACTTAAAACTTTAGAATATGAAAACCTAAAACTAAGGTAAAAATACTTATGAGATAAAAAATTTTATATTTTATAGAATGGAAGGGCAAACCAAGGATGGCTTTGTGCTACTGCAAGCAAATCTTAGATTGAAAAAATATATATATTTTGGTTGGTAGTTTTCAGTGACTTTGTTGATATATACAGTAATTGTTTCTTATTTGTTCATTTTAGCATTTTGTTTGGTAAACTTGCAAAGGTATAAAATTGGCTGTATTTTTGTTTTGCTTATGCAAAAGCCAAGAACTTTTCTCATTAACATTATCTTTTGCTTCAGCTTCTCATTTTATTTTAACTCCCACAGTAACTAAGCTTGTTAGAGAGTTTCAGCCAAACCATCCAGATGCTCCTAACTCCCATAACATTTTGTAAAGTCCTCTTGTGGAGCCTTGAACAATGGGCTGTATTCCAATACAACTAAACTGAACCTGAAACACCAAACAGATGATAAACAGAAGACAGACAGAGGAAGGAAGGGAATATTTGGCACTTGAGAAATGAAAATCCACGTGCTTATTGCTCACATTTTTGTTTCTACTACTGGCAACCAAATGTTGGTTTGATTACATGAGAATTTTTAAGCAATATTTAATTCTGTGAACTGATATGGCTAAGGAAGAATTTTTTAGCCTACAGTTCATGATATTCAAATATTTTTGGAAAAAATCCTAATTTTCAACAGGAGTCTGGAAAAAGCATTTTTCCTTAGGAAGGTGAAATAGGAATTGCCCTTAATACAGGAGAGTTACCTACCCACCAGTGGGCCCAGATATGTCCCAACCCATCTGCAGCAAGTGCAGAGTATCATTTTCATCCGTGAAGTGGAAGAAGTTGGAGAGGGAGTGCAGCTGAAAAGCCAAGAAGCACAGTAACAGGTCAGGGAGAGTCCTATCTCCGGTGAACCAGAGTTGGATGGGAACTTTGCAGATGTGTGTTGTACCAGATGTACATTTTGATGACCACCTATTGATCAAATTGAGGAAATGCAGTGAAACTGTTAAAGATAATATGCTAAATAGGTAGATACATAAGGTCTGGGTGCCAAATTCGTTTTTTCTGTTTCACTCTCACCCACTAAGGTGCATGGGAAGTGCTGTCATCTGCAATTAGATTTATATTTTAATACTTTGATTGGCTTGTGTGGCTGGATGTGCCAGCATCCTAGGATTTACATCTAATATGATTTAATGTTGATTTAAATGGTTTCATAATGAAATGGAAGGGAAAGTGTACATAGTTAGGTTCAGCTTTCTGAGGATGTTAAAACAAGATGCTAAGTACCATTGTTGAATACCTTATTCATTATACATGAAATGCAATGTAACCGTGTAGCCCCCCACACAATATTGCCATTGCAAGTAACAGGCCATCAGCGCTGTATGAAGTTGCGAAGGCATCAGGATTGAAGTTTGTCAGGCTTGCTCTCTCTGAAATTTTCTTGACCTGTAACTTGATTTAGCTGTGACAGTAATTTCTCTAATTGGTCAGGTGTCTATGGCTAATTTGTTTTACTTTTGTTTACCTCTGTGTGGTACAACACTAGTTTTTGATATCTAACAGGAACTAGCAGTTATTATAGGCAGAATGAGGTATTTATGACTCTTAACACAATGACAGTGTAGAGAAATGCAGACCTGGTGGGAGACCAGAGGCCATGAGAAGCAGAGATTTAGAATGTGGTGCAGAGGACTACAGGCATGGGGTGACAAGTGATGGGGTCCCAGTTTGGAATGCAGATGCCACAGCTATAAACAACTCACCTGCAGTGAGTTAGAGAAATGCCAGCCTGCAACTGGACAAAAGTGATTTTAGGGGTAGCAAAGAAAGGAAAGAAATATCTCACATAAGTAAAAAGTAACACATACAGCAAATTAGGATGTTACCTGGGGCTGCAGACCAGTAAAAGGTGTAAAAGGGTGCTAACAAGCATGGAAAAATGACACCAAGTAGATTGTAGAATGAGGAAGAATCAACACGAACATCATATTCCTTCCAGTGAGGTATGCCAGGTGCTGACACCCCTGTCACCACACCACAGCCAATGTCCCTGAAGCCAGAGACCTTAGGAGCCAGGGCAGCCTGGAAAGGCTGGGAAAGGAGCTAGCAACTAAGTGTGTGTAAAAGAATTTTAACTGCATTCTTCTTCTTTTTCTGTAACAATTATATCTGAACTAATAATGATTAGATATTAAGATTGCAGTAATATTAATAATAAATTATTGGTTTTACTTACATATAAGTTGTGCTTCCTCTTCACCCATAAACAAGGCTTTGCATGTAACAGTGTTAATATATTACTTTATATCACAAATTCTGAAAAAAAAATCCAATCATTACATAGACAGGAAAATACATAACTGCTAAATCTAAAACAAATGAAAAAGCAAACGACTTTGAGAAGAAGCACAAGAAATACGCAACTGTTCCATACTTATCATCCATCCTACAGTATGTATAAAAGATTTACTTGAATGAATAACTGCCTCTTATCCATTCCAAGTTCATCTGCTCACACATTTCTTTCCCTCAGTACACTGTACCTGTTAAAGATTTGTTTAGCTCTTAAAGGACCAGATGTGGAAATGCTAAAATATTTGTTTACACATACACTCCAGTTCTCAGGAAAACTCATTTTAATACTTAATATTTTGGCTCTTTCTGTAAAACTGTCTGTGTTTTCCTGTAAAGTTTATTATGTTCAAATATTTGAATATGAGGAAGTTTGTGTACAAAATAGACATTGAAAATAAAGATGAAAAAATTCACATATGTCCCCCTAAAAATTATCTCAACCAAGCAGTAAATAAGACTAAATGGAAGGAAGAAACTTCTTCAGTCTCTTTCAACTAATTCTATGTTGCACAACATGAGAAAAAGGATATATTTGCTTTTGTGCCTGTATAGGGTGCAAGTACAATTCTAAAATGTCAGCACTGTAAAAAACCACCCAAACCCCCAAAATCAGAAATTAATGAGGGATAAAAGTTAATGAAATTTAGTTGATGCTATTTAAATAGATCATAACTCTATCAAAAGTGTTATACTAAGTTGGGTATATTTAGACAGGATTAATTGATTAAAGTAACTTACTTGCAACAAAGTAGCCTTTAATAAAATACAGTAGCTTCAGGTCTCAGATTGAAAGAAGAGTTCCAAATTTCCTTTTCTCTTTCAAACCCTGTAAAAGAAAATGAAAATAAAATAAGAGCCTTCAATTTAAGACAGAGATTTGTATCCTAAATAGATTTTATTTTGGGAATTCAGAATGCCACCATTATCATAGTCTGGCAAATTTTACCTATTTTTTATTAATTTGTTTTCACAATATACCGAGGGGACTAGTTTTAGGGGGGGGAGATCAAACAGAAGGTGAATGCTCTTTGAGAAATGCGGATAGGCCTGAAGACCTGGATTCATACCACATGCTTTGAATACTTGAACTGAGACAAGGAAGTGAGGAGACCCAGGGGGTTTTTTACACTCTAGTTAATTATGGTAGTTATCATAAACATACTGTAACCTTGTAGCCCTGTAGTGCAGTATTGCCATGACTAGTAACGGGTCACAGTCAATAGTGCAATACTGGGTTTGCAAGGCCTCAGGACCAGTTGGGTTTGCTCCTGAACTGCTCTTGATCTGCTTACAGATGTACTTGGTTTAGCTCTGGCAGCTACATTTCTAGTTGGCAAGGTGGCTATGGTTATCGTTTTCATTTTCTTTTCCTACGTATGGTACCACCATGGTTTTAAGACTCCAGAATAACCTAGTGACCATAGGGCAAACAGAGGAAGGGTAAACAGCTAACACCAGAAAGAGGGGTAGAAACTAAGTGTGCATAACAAATTGAACCATACTGTTATTATTGTTATTATTGTTTATTATTGAAACTGTTCTGCATGGACATATTCTTTCTTTTTCTCTAATAACAATTCTTCAGTTAGACTGTTAATTTTTCAATAATACTAGCAATAATTCCTGTTTCCCCATTGTCCATAAATAAGACTCTGAACATAACAGTAATAATATAGTATAGTAAAACCATTAACAGATTAATTTACTGCATGTACTTTGAAAATGAAATATGATGGATAAAGATGTGCTCCACATACTTCTGGAGCGTACGAGATGGAATGCTATTTTCCATGTTATATCGGGTCAGTAGTAAGGATTATATAAGATAATGCTATAGAAAGTCAAATTTGCATCCAGCCATCATGGTTTAATTTAGAACTATAAACACAGACTCATCCTGAAATTAAGAATTTGTGTCTCAAACTTAGAAAAGTTAAGGGCTATAGTTACTAAAGTCAACTGGACTTAAGAGCTCAGGTGGAGACCTGTCTTCTGACTTTTTTGTGAGTGAAAGATACGTGTATATGCATAAGGGGAGAAAATGCATAGAAGGCTACAGTCTATAAACCCCTCAAGAAATTAAAAATTACTGGCAGGAGCTGTAGCAGGTAGAGTGTTTTAAAGAACTAGTCATTGAAAAAAGACATCTATATCAGGAAGCATGGAAAAGAGATCAGAAATGTTAGCCGTAAACCTATGGTAGGGCACAGGAGAAAATTAAATCTCAAAGCTTCTTCACCCATATGAATAAAGAGAAAAAGGAAAGAAGATAGGTTGGTATAGTGAATATGGGATCATGACTAAAGATAAACTAAACGTGACTAATACTGGACAAATACTTTGTTTTAGGAAAGGAGGTTGAGTACGGTGGTAAACATATGACAGCAGTTGTTAGACTGCTCAAAAGGCAAAGTGAAATTAAAACTTCCAGTACTTAATATACTCTAGCTAGATACTAGGTAACCACAGTCTCTGAAGTCATTCAACCTGAAAGTTTGACATTAATATTTTCCTTGTCTATTGCAATGATATTACTCTATTGGACAATATTTAGCAGAGTACCTCTAAGAAACGAGAAGAGAAAAAGTGATCCAGGCAACTATCAAACTAACTATTCATCAATAGAATTACAGATTTAAAAGAATATTTTAAAACAAAACCTAATTAAATGCATGCAGGTAAATGAAAATATAATCCAACAATGGATTAGTGATGGTATGTCATGCTAGCCTAATCTTACAGCTTTATTTGTTAAAATTACCTGATTTATAGAAAAAAAAAACCCTCTGAATTTTCGGGGATTTCAAAAGAACAAGTGACACAGGATTTGTTAAGGTCAGCCACATGAGACAGTAGAAGACATGCAGAGAGAAAGGTCTCTAAAAGAGTGTTAAAAAGGAGATTATCAGCCTAGATGAAGAATTGTGGCAGAGTTCCTCAAGGACTAGTCCAGCAAAGGATCTTTAATGTTTTTATTAATGAATTTGGCACAAAATAAAGTCTTGATGAAAATTGTTTATGACACAAAGTTAAAAGGAAAGTAAATATAAAGGAGAATTGGCATATCATGCAGAAAGTATATGATGATCCTGAGGACTATAATAATAGAAATGTGATGGAATTTAACTGAAGCATGAAGAGAGACTAATAATAAGATTTTCCACCATTAATCAGAAATTTATCAATTGGCAATGACTTTGAAATAGAGAAGTCTGTTTTTCAATAAAATTAAGAATATGATGTGCTTATGAAAAAGTAGAAGTGATTTTAGGTGTTTTATGTGGGTAACTGTGTGCTATTGGACAAAACACTGTTTAAAGAGTTTGGTCTACAATATCTTGTACAGTCTTGGTCACCTATGTTAAATAAAAAGAACTGAAATGGAAGTAGTTGCAAAATAAAACAGGCAAATAACCCAGGTAAAGAATAGGCTTTGAGAGAAGCACTAAACAAACTTCTGCACTAAACAAACCAAAGTCCTAGGCTATAACTGGACTGGAGAAATATTAAAGAGAGGAGGAAAAAAGCATTTAAATAAAATGAGTATATGCTGGCCAGGAATAGAAATTTTACATGTTGGACATTTTTTTAAGCATCAAGGAAACAAGGTCCTGGACTAGCTTTCTGTGAGGAGTAATTCTTCTGAAGATCTGGTTAGTTTAAGGGAGAATGTAATATTTTATTAAAGTGATTTTCTGGTGTTACTTCCTGCAATCATATATTGAATGACCTGCTATGTTATTTTCATTTGTAGCTTTTTCAGGTTTTCCTGTTTGTAGCATTAAAAGGAAACTTGGTGTGAAAGAAGAATTTGGCCTCCCCTCACCCAAAATACAGGGTTCATTAGTAGTGTTAGATACATATTAGCATTATTAAGAATAATTTGTGTTTTATCTCCATATTTTCCACATTCATTACAGGTTCAAACCCGTAATCTTTGCACTGTGGTTGAACTCAGACTAGGATCAATTCCTTATAAGTATCTTATGCGGGAATTTTTCCTTCTTTAAATTATGTTTCCAGAAAGTGTTTGGAATATCTCTTAGTACTGTTGCTCACCTTGCATGCACAATTAGTCAGCTCAGTACTTTCTTATTATAGTGAAGAAGAATAATGTGAAAGTTAATGGATGATTAAGGAACATTCTCAGACCTAATAACCTTGATTTAACGTGTCCTTGAGAGCTGCAATTTGCTTTAGCCTGCAAGTTGTACTCCTCTGTTAACTATACCTTCTTTCTCATGCTTATGGAGTCATAAAACTGCTTCCTTCTTATTAGTCTATCAACAGACTTTGAGGGTTAATGTTAATAAAATCCTTGTAGAGATTCACTGTCAGATATCATATAAAGCTTGATATAAACTTTTTCTTTCTGCACCTCTCAAGCTCTAAAGTCAACATACCTATCACCTTCTAAGTAAGTTTGCTCATTTTAAATTCTTTGTCTTGGTTTCAAGAGAACTGCTGCTATCAGGAAGACTCATCTTACTCTATCTCAAAACGATCTCCCAGTTCTCTGTCAGAAAAAACAGACACTGCTATGAATACTAAGACCTGTTAATGTTCCCATTAAAATTGAGGTAAGCTACCAGCAGTTTGAAAGTGTGATCAGTCAAGGCCTATGCAGAAGAAAAGACCTTGTTCTCAGAGCTGTTAAAATGTCCTGGTCAGGACATCAGTATAGTAACCTCTTGAAAATTTTTTTGCTTCACTGCAATTAATAGACTTTTTTCAATTTCTGTCAAACAAGGACCTAGATTAGGTTAGTGGTGGTGGTTTGTTGTTGTTGCTGTTATTATTAATAATTGTTTTAGACATTTAGGATACTGGAAATAAATATTTAACAGAAGTTTAATTCATAAAAGGCAAGATTGTTTAACTTCACTTCCATTACTTTTCACTTTTCTGAACATTTAAATTGAGTAGCTCTTTGATGAGGCATTGCTAGTTTTCTCTTGGAAAAACTTTCTCTGTCTCATAGAATTTTCTTAAGTAGTTGTGCTCTTGAACAAATCCAAAGGCCACTTTAAGGGCAGGCAAATTAAAGATTTAGGGTATGTCAGCTTTGATTCCACTGGCAGCAAAGGAAACTGAAGGCACAAAATATATACAAACTTCAAGATTCCTTTCCTCTGTCATACCAGGTTCTGTTTGCAGGAATTAAGATCATTTAGTGTTTTCTGTCTGTGCTGGTAGCCCAGGTGAACCTAAGCCTCACCCTTCTCAAATCACTTGAAAAGTCCTTTCCCAGAAGAATCTTAACTTAGCATTTGTACCTAACACCTGCTGCTGCAGGACTGCAGGAATCAATCTCGTTGTGCCTTCCAGGCTCAACTCTAACTATAGGACTACATAAAAATTGTCTGTGGAAGGGCAGGAAGCCAAAATATTTTGTGACATGTGCTGCTGACTTCTTATCTTTAAGACCTGCATAATGCAAGGGTGAATGATTTAAAGCTTAACTTAAGAGATGTGAATGTAAACCTATTCGATTTTTATCCACTCCACATACAGTTTCTCGCTGTTTCCTGTTGCCTTCCAGTTGCTGAGTGAATTTTGTGGTTTGGGGAGTGGCATTAGACTATGGAATTCCAAACCTGAAATTTAGGTGTAGCTTGGAAAATATTGGCCCAATTAGCTTTAAAAAAAAGCGCTACATCTGTTAACTGTTTTTTTTACTGCTATCCTGATTTTTACTGAAATAGAAGGTCTACAGTTGGAAAAGTACTGTAAAGGCTGTTCCTTTCTTCTATTCTTTTCTTTGTATGATCATTCTCTAATCTATTTTTTTTCTGAACCTTTCAACCTGACTTACATTTTTGTCTTGTTCTTATTGATTTCATCATGTATTATCTAAGCTGCTGAGTTACTGCATTTAGAATGGACTATGGTTTGGCTCTAATTGATTTATTTCATGTAAAATATGTTGGATAACAGATCAATTTTTAATTTGCTGTGTAAGATTCAGATCACATCTTCAAAACACTTTTACTTACTTATACAAAGACATGTACTGCCTCAAAACAGAGAAACAAAAAAAAAAAAGAGATTGACAAGGAAATTAATGAGATCAACATGGAAATTTTTAAAATTTCTCTTACAGCTTGATGGTAAGTAGGGATGGGTAAACTAGCATGAGTAAGAAAGACTAAGACTTTATGCAACATACAGCAGCAAAAGTGCATTTTTGAGGGGAACAGTTATTTTAATTATACCTAAGAACTATTCCCCATCTGTTCTTACAGAAAAAACATAAAATTCTGAGTCTAGAGAAGCTATTTGAAGAAGTCTCAATATCTTCCAAAGAACAAGATTTCATCCAGACAGTCACAGGATCTTCATCCAGATAGGCAGACACATGTAAACCCATTCAAGTCAATGCAGAGCACTGAGCTAAGCAGTCTGCTTCTCTATAGGCTTAGATCACAGGCACTTACATCAACTAAAATGTAGGTTAAGAACATAGTCACACTACGCTGTTTCTGTAATCAGTAAAGTAAGAAAAGGAGAGAGACATGTCTTCAGAGAATAATTCATATTTTTTCCTGTGGAGTATCTATCTCTTTCCATTGACTACAGCAGAAATTGAAAATAACTATTTTATTGATATAAGATAGATACTTCAGTTAGGTACCTAAATATAGAATAAAATATACTTTCTGACTACAGATCACGTGTTCCCATTTCACTTCATCTGTGTTAGGATACTACAAAGATCTCTCTAATCAGATTTCTCAGCCTAAGTGCTCTTAACCTGTCCAGGAAGTAAGACCCTGTGTCCCCATGTAACTAAAAAAAAAATTAAATTTTTCAAGGGACCTCAGCTTGAACTCTGAAAGGCATTCAAAAATCTTTATGATCTTAACGGAGATCTGTACTCATGGATAATATAATGGAAAGATACTGAACATATTGCTTCATTTTACATCAACTGGCACAAGTTAAAACAACAACTGGGTTTTCATTTCTGGGATTTTGGTACAACTGCTGCCTGGAATAAATATCAAATTAGTCATGGCAGATGGTCTTTGCCTATCTCCTGGTGGGTGGATTTCTCCCTCATATATTTTCCAGAAAAATAACTGTAGAAAAGAAACAGGTCATAATAACCCACAGTTGTCAAGTGGGAGCAAAATACCTGCTACACTCCACTCCAGGTGGCTGTGCTTCGGTGGCGTCACATTGGTGAAATTGTGCCATATTTGTAAAGCACTGCGAGAGTCGGGAACAAAAGGCACTAATAAATGTCAGATTTCTATATACTTAGTCATAGCAGTAAAATATTCCTTGTGGGCTGGTAGTAACCATTGCATTTCATTCTGGTTTCCTATTTTAAAATTAATGCTCCTTTATTGGGCAGGCTAACTATAACACTGGTGTTCTATAATTCTAGAAAGCAGAAACGGGTTATGTGAGGAACTGGATCCATAGTAACAGCACAGACTGGAAAAGAAAAACAAGTGATTCCTCAACAAAATGAGCAGGATTCATCTCTGGCATTCAGTATGCATTCATCACCTAAATTTAATTATGGATTTTTTTCAGAAAGTCCTTACTCACACAAATAACTTCTGCTTTTGTGTTCAAAATAAATGATTGCTCATTTCAAAGACAAAATGTGTCAATAATAGATTATATCATTGGGTAATGTGTTTAGCAAAACATACTCAGACTTCGCATAGTATGTTGCCACAGTTCAGATTATTTGTCACAAACATTTGTTTCCAGTTTGGCTTGAGGAGAACATGCTAATTTGGATAAATTTCTACCACTGAGATTTAAACAAATCCCTACAACAGATTACTGGCCTGGTATTTGTGAGTTAGTCATGCACTTTTTGTTGCAAAGGCATCATTGGCCTTTAAATATATAAACAGATGCAAAATAGCCATAGTGATTTAAGAACTTGTCAAATGGTTTATTCAGCAGAAGTGTTTGTATGTGATCTGACATGTTAGTTGTCTTCCACCATTTCAGTATTTTCCCTAAATAGGCTGTGAGAAGACAGAATAGTTTATATCCTTTAATTTTGGGTAAAATTAATAAAAAAAAGATAATACAGTTTAAAGAGGACAAGTGCAAAGCAAGAAGGACTAATGAGCTGCACAGATAAAAGACAGAGAATGACTAAACAGCAGCGCAGGCAGAAAGAATGTGGGATTCATCAGAGAATGCAAATAAACATGAGATGGTAATTCCTGTTTTTAATTTTGATTCAGACATCATCATGGATAATTGTGAAGATGAGAGAAAAGGATGACTCAAGCCCAAACATTATTTATTACTTGATGAAAAAAATGTCTAACAGAGATCAGCAGCATCAGACAGGTCTGTCCTCCCAGAGGACTTCTAAGCCCTGGAAGTCCAGGAGTGCTTTCTGCAGCTGACACCAAGACACCACAGCTGTATAAATACATTGTACTGATTCAACGAGAAATGCCAACACTTTTCCCCAACACTTCTGCCATTCAGATTTTCAACCGTGAAATAAAAGGAAGCATTTTGATCGGGTGTTACTCTCTGACATAATTTCCCTCTTGCTTATTATGTGGCACATTGCCTGGAAGCAGTAACAGTTTTTGAGATATCATATACTGTATTTGCTATATCAGGATGGCTCACCTGCATAACTGTAGGAGGTGGAAAAATCAATGTGTGCCCAAACTATATGCTTACGCTTAGGGGCAGGACTGACCTAACTGACTTCAGCTGCCTGCAAGTAATCTAAGCATGTATCTTAGATATAATTTAAGCAAGTAATCTAAGATAATCATCATCAACAGTCAATGAAAAAGAGAAAATTTCCACAGGGACATTCATTCTGTCTGGTTGTACAAGGTACAAAAATAATTTGCGGAACAAAGTTGGGTAAAGCAGATTAAATTCTTACTGGAGGTGCTTATAGCTCTTCCTCTTCAGTTGGGAGACCCTAGATGACCAGTTCAGAAACCTGCATTTTAGATAAATAAAGCTAGTTGAGATGAATACCGTTCATACTTGTAATATAAGAATAAGACAACAGAGACATAAACACTAAACCGGTCTACACATTGCTGGGTGTCTGTGGACTTATTCTAAGGTCCTGAAAGATAAACAAGCGAATCTACTGTCTGTTTGCTTACATTTCTATAAGGTGCTGTAACACAAATTTTAATTTTGCATCTATAGGCATCTGTTTAGAAGATGACATACTGCTGTGTGACTATTTCTGTTTTATTGGATCTACTTCATATAAGGTAGATGAAACTTCTTCATTAATAGGACATGATTGTGGGCACCAAACAGGAGGAGCTGGAAGCCATTGTGCAGTGCGACAGCTATGACGTAGTTGCCATCACAGAAACATGGTGGGATGCTTCTCATGACTGGAGTGCTGCAATGGATGGCTATAAGCTCTTCCGAAGGGATAGGCAGGGAAGGAGAGGCGGTGGGGTGGCTCTGTATGTTAGGGAGTGTTTTGATTGCATAGAAATCGAAGATTGTGAAGACCAAGTAGAGTGCTTGTGGGTAAGGATGAGGGGGAAGGCCAATGAGGCAGACATCCTGCTGGGAGTCTGTTACAGGCCACCCAACCAGGATGAAGAGACGGATGAGACATTCTATAAGCGACTGGCGGAGGTCTCGCAATCGCTGGCCCTTGTTCTTGTGGGGGACTTCAACCTACCGGACATCTGCTGGAAGTATAACACGGCAGAGAGGAAACAGTCTAGGAGGTTCCTGGAGTGTGTGGAGGATAACTTCCTGATGCAGTTGGTGAGTGAGCCCACCAGGGGAGGTGCCTTGCTGGACCTGCTGTTTACAAACAGAGAAGGACTGGTGGGAGATGTGGTGGTCGGAGGCCGTCTTGGGCTTAGCGACCATGACATGATAGAATTCTCGATTGTGAGGGAAGTAAGGAGAGGGGTCAGCAAAACTGCTATCATGGACTTCCGGAGGGCAGACTTTGGCCTGTTCAGGTCACTGGTTGAGAGAGTCCCTTGGGAAACAGTCCTGAAGGACAAAGGGGTCGAGGAAGGCTGGACAGTCTTCAAGAAGGAAATCTTAAAGGCGCAGGAGCAGGCGGTCCCCATGTGCCGTAAGAAGAGCTGGCGGGGAAGGCGACCGGCCTGGCTGAACAGGGAGATTTTGCTGGGACTCAGGGAAAAGAGGAGAGTTTATCACCTCTGGAAGAAGGGGAAGGCAACTCATGAAGAGTACAAGGATCTCGTTAGGTCAAGCAGGGACAAAATTAGAAAGGCAAAAGCCCAGCTAGAGCTCAGTCTGGCCACAGTCATAAAGGATAATAAAAAATGTTTTTACAAATATATTAACAACAAAAAGAGAGGCAAGGAGAATCTCCATCCCCTACTGGATATGGCGGGGAACATTGTCTCCAAGGACGAGGACAAGGCTGAGGTACTTAATGCCTTCTTCGCCTCAGTCTTTAATAGCCAGTCCAGGTATCCACAGGATATTCAGCCCCCTGAGCTGGAAGACGGGGATGGAGAGCACAAGGTACTCCTCATAATCCAGGAGGAAGCAGTCAAGGACATGCTAAGCCACCTGGACACCCACAAGTCTATGGGGCCTGATGGGATCCACCCAAGAGTACTGAGAGAGCTGGTGGAGGATCTTGCCAAGCCACTCTCCATCGTTTATCAGCAGTCCTGGTTAACAGGGGAGGTCCCAGAAGACTGGAGGCTTGCCAATGTGACGCCCGTCTACAAGAAAGGCCGGAAGGAGGATCCTGGGAACTACAGGCCTGTCAGCCTGACCTCTGTACCAGGGAAGATTATGGAGCGGTTGGTTTTGAGAGTGCTCACAGGGCATCTGCAGAACAGCCAAAGGATCAGGCCCAGCCAGCATGGGTTCATGAAAGGCAGGTCCTGCTTGACCAACCTGATCTCCTTCTATGACCAGGTGACCCGCCTAGTGGATGAGGGAAAGGCAGTGGACGTTGTCTACCTGGACTTTAGTAAAGCCTTTGGCAGCGTCTCCAACAACATTCTCCTGGAGAAACTGGCGGCTCGTGGCTTAGACGGGTTTACTCTTCGCTGGGTGAGGAACTGGCTGGATGGCCGAGCCCAGAGAGTTGTGGTGAATGGCGTTAAATCCGGCTGGCGGCCGGTCACGAGTGGTGTTCCCCAGGGCTCGGTTCTGGGACCAGTCTTGTTCAATATCTTTATAGATGATCTGGATGAGGGGATCGAGTGCTCCCTCAGTAAGTTTGCAGATGACACCAAGCTGAGTGGGAGTGTTGATCTGCTGGAGGGTAGGAGGGCTCTGCAGAGGGATCTGGACAGGCTGGATTGATGGGCAGAGGCCAACTGTATGAGGTTTAATAAGGCCAAGTGCAGGGTCCTGCACTTTGGCCACAACAACCCCATGCAATGCTACAGGCTTGGGGAGGAGTGGCTGGAGAGCAGCCCGGCGGAAAGGGACCTGGGGGTGCTGGTTGACAGCCGGCTGAACATGAGCCGGCAGTGTGCCCAGGTGGCCAAGAAGGCCAACAGCGTCCTGGCCTGTATCAGGAATAGTGTGGCCAGCAGGAGTAGGGAAGTGATTGTGCCCCTGTACTTGGCACTGGTGAGGCCGCACCTTGAATACTGTGTTCAGTTTTGGGCCCCTCACTACAAGAAGGATGTTGAGGTGCTGGAGCGTGTCCAGAGAAGGGCAACGAAGCTGGTGAGGGGTCTGGAGCACAAGTCTTATGAGGAGCGGCTGAGGGAACTGGGGTTGTTTAGTCTGGAGAAGAGGAGGCTGAGGGGAGACCTTATCGCTCTCTACAACTACCTGAAAGGGGGTTGTGGCGATGAGGGTGTTGGTCTCTTCTCCCAAGTAACTAATGATAGGACAAGAGGAAATGGCCTCAAGTTGCGCCAGGGGAGGTTTAGATTGGATATTAGGAAAAATTTCTTCACTGAGAGGGTGGTCAGGCATTGGAACAGGCTGCCCAGGGAGGTGGTGGAGTCGCCATCCCTGGAAGTGTTCAAAAAACGTGTGGATGTGGTGCTTCAGGACATGGTTTAGGGGACATGGTGGTTCTGGATTAATGGTTGGACTTGATGATCTTAAAGGTCCTTTCCAACCTAGTGATTCTGTGATTCTGTGATTCTGTGAACTACAGTAAGCAATGCTGCTACAGATTCATGCTAAATGCCTGAGGCTTCATCCACATGAAGAAAAAGAACACCCCCTCCCCTCACCAAAGGTACAAAGAATAACTATTAGTATTTTTGTAATTCAATTGAATTTAACATCACAAATATACTTGATTCAGAAATAAGTGTGTGTATAGAAATAATGTCTTCAAATAGCTCTTATGTTTTAAACTCACTTGGCAATCTTTCCATAATTATTTCCCAGAGGAAAAGATCCCCAAATGTTTGCACTGTTTTTGTCAAAACTACAGTAACATTTCATGGTATGTCCTACAGTTCTGGTTCACTAGTTGACCATCCTGGTTGGAGACCATTGTATTTCCTACACTGCAGTGGTAGGAAATGGTGGACATCAGTACCTGAAGCTCACATGAAGTTTGGATGCAGCCAGTCTTCATTCAGAGGAAATCTCCTGTATATGACTGTCAAGATGTAATCTCTCAAACCTAAATTTTGTTGCATATAATAGCTTTCATCTGAAATCTTCAAACTATACTTACCTCCCCAGAAGGAAGTGGCTTTTTCTTTGAAAAAATAAATCTAGAATTTTTCAAATATTTTGAAACCACAAGATACATAAAAGACAACAATAAAATTTTCTAGAGATGTCTTACAAACAGAGGGAAAACAAAGAAAAACATAGATTCAATGCTTTAAGGAGGAGAGAAAAATAATCAGTGGTAAACTGAAGGCTGAAGTATCTCCTTTACTTCTGTTTTCACAAACGGTTAACAATGAACAGGTATATAAATGCTAGTTTCAGTGAGGAGGATAAGCATGTACACCAGAATAGAACAGGAGTAGGTTAAACAGCATTTAGATAAGATAGATATACTGAAGTCAGTAGGGTCTGATGAAAATCATATTGGGATACTTAAAGAACTAGCCAAGGGAAGAAACATTAACAATTATCTTTGAGATTTCAAAGGTGACAGGGGAGACCCCAGAGGACTGGAGAAGGGCAATCGTACTATCTAACTCTATAGTGGAAGAATGGAGATTTTTGAAGGGATAATGTCAGCTGGCTACCTTTGGTCTCACCGGACATTTTGAGGAAAAAACTTTTTAAATTATCAATTTATAAGCACCCAGAAGATGGTAAGGTAACTAAAAATACAAACAATGTGTATTTATCAAGAAACCTCCTGCTAAAGCAGACTACCACCTTTTCCTAAAACAGCTCATACAGCAGATAAGGAGAAAAACTACATTTTCTTTTCAGGAAGTCCTTTGAATACCCTGACGCTGTCATAGCATTTGACTAAGAAAATGTAGTTTAGATGAATTCACGGTAAAATGGGAATGTGTTGCTTGAAACATTGCTCTCCAACACCAGCTAACTATGCTTTACTATATGCCTGCAGGGATATTTAAACTGTGGCTCCAAAGAACATGCCTTAGGTTTGATTCTGGCTATTTTCTCAACTCAGTATTTTCATTTAGAATGTGAGCAATGCACAAGCAAGTTTCTTGTAACTTGTGGCTTAAAACCTGAAAGAGCATGAATTTCTCTGGTAAATGGTGTAGGTGAACAGAACGAGCAGCCCAGCACTGCCTTGGAAGGTGTCCCTGTCTGGAGCCTCAGACCCACCTACTGCTGAGCAAGGGTGGCAGACAGAATAAGCCAGACCTCGCAGCCAGAAATTGCTTTGAGACTTTTTTTAAAGTTCTCTTTTTTTTACAAGTTTGGCATTGCTATGCTATTGTTACTTTTGCATGATAATAACTGGAAGGGAATTTTGTTGAATGTGCCAGGGGAATTGTAATTGGACTTTGCAGTAATAAGGAGTAAAACAAAAGGAAAGGAAAAGAGCTAAGTTGTTACAGAAGTAGAATTCAAATGGAGGTGATGTAGAGATGCATATGTGATGATGAAGAGTAAACTAAGTTAGGTACTTCACTGGGGGCTTTTCTGCCCAACACCAAACCAGTACTTCAGTGGAGATGACTGCACAGCCCAAAAGAAAAAGAACTGAATCTGCCAAAGTTGAGCTCTTCTAAATTGGTTGATGACCTGTGTCTAATGCAGTTACATTAATGCCCTTCAGGTAAGGTAATGGCTATTCAGAATGATACAAAAAGGATGATATTAGGGGTTTTGATTAAAAAAAAGGTTCAAGAGACAGTGCTTTCACTTCGTACTGTTTTATTAACCTGTTTTTCCTAAGGTTATATTCCATTTTCATTCCTTTCCCTTTCCCTCCTCCCTACACACATATGCTATGAAATAACATTCTGTTTGGTTTCAGTCTCTAGGTTCATTGATTATGAGTACATCAGTATCTTTTATGAGATACTTATTAAATATCTCTTAAATAGATCATTTATATATGATAGATATATTATACGTTAATTTTTTCATGTGATTTAATCAGGGTATATAATTTAACTCCTCAAGCTTCCAGATAGGAATTAGCAGTCTTATTTGTATTTTGCTTCAGGAGGAACTGCTAGATATTTAACCACACTCCAACTGTACCTGACAGAAAGGTAACACGTCTTGCAGAAAATTTTGAGATGGAAATTATTGCAAGCACTGCTGAAGACCTACACAGAAATGAAAATGGCTTCAAAAGCATACACAGTCCAATAATCACTAAAATTTTATAAAATAAAAGGCAAACCTAGACTTAGGAAAGAGAAATCCACTAGCTGACACAAAATGAAGATTACTAGCTGTGTAGCAAGTATGGCTGGTATGGCAGGAAAGAATCTGACACTAGAGCAGATCGTGAAGTGATTAGGACACAGTAAAAAACCCACATATGTCCTTGTACACTCTAATGCCACTATGTTGAATGTGAAATACAGGTATTTCTGCTTAGTAATGAAACAACCTGAGCTGGCATCTTGGATTCACAGACAACTGTCCATTAAAGAAGATGCAGAAAAAATGGAAGGAATCTTGAAGTCAGCAACAGGAATGATATCTTAAAGGTTGTCCACTTTGCCAACGTGGAGAAAATAAGGTTAATTTTCTTCTATGTTTTCAATCAGATGTTAAAAGAAATCTTCTAAACAAAGGTTCAATAAATGTTGGGAGAGATGTTATGCATTCTCTCCTCTGGCAGTTCTAAGAACAGTTTACTCAGCACAGAGCTTTTAAAATATTACTCTCTAGTGATTAATGATAAACTTCCTTTTCCTAGTTTTCCTTCTGTATCTCTGTCAACGTACATTGCTAAAACATGTCTTTAGGCAAAGACTGGGCACAAATGATCTAGGCAAAGCTCGGAAGGAATCTGGACTAAGTGATCACCTGTGATCTTATTTTCTCTCATTTTATTCTAGGTCACAACACAATGATCATTAGAAAGTATGACTGCTCAGTCTTCTATGACAGCTGCAAACACTTTATATTCTTTGAAATACTGGAAAACTTAACATTTATAGTAGGTTCTTGTGAGTTTGAATAAAGATAAATCAGGCTTTTCTTTTCCTAGGTATACATTACGTTTCCTTCTCCCCTAATTCTATCAGCCTATTTCGCAAAAAGTTCATGAGGACTCATAGTAATGATGTTTTAAATAGTCCTAAAAAGTGTAAAGTATGAAACCTCTCTAAAGAGGTTATAATACCTAAGATACATATTTCCATTTCATTTAGTGAATATTAAGTAAACTGCATCAGTTTATTTCATTAACTGAATATTTTAATAATATTTTCACTAAATATTTATATTAAAAATCACACATTGAAAATGAAACATATATACCTTGATAGTCAAGATGGTTTCCAGGCTCATAACAACGTTTTCTAATAATCATAGAGCTCATTTCCTGTAACTTAGAAATCCTATTATGTGTAGAGGTCTTAACTCTGACCTTACATTCAGTTTTATTCAGGGTGTCTTTTTCTTTTGATGTGATTTTTTTTTCTTAATGAATATTTAGACACTGCATTGACTACACAATATCAAATGTGATTAAACTTCCCCCTTTTTTAAAGTATTGTCAAATGTGCTGTGGGTAAGACAGCACAAATGTGATAAGAAAATTAATAACCATGAGTCAGATCATAAATTTAAAAAGATGATAATATTTAGCTAGTTACTGGGAAAATCTGTTACTTGAGAAGAAAACAGCTTTAGCTACATTATACTTTTTAAAAGTTTACTGTTTCTTGAATATAAGTTAAAAGACCGTGCTCAGTAAAATATTGAATTGCCATAGATCGGGTTAAACCATATTAAATGAATAGCTTACATAATTTAGTATTCATCATTTCATAAGAATTGACCATTTATACACTACATAATTATACAATTGCCAGTCAAAATATGTGAATAATTTTTCTATGATCAAATCTGTCAGTATTTGACAATCATTTCTTCCAGTTTATATTGAGTATTTTCTTGTTATTACTGGCAGTCATTTGGGATTCGGGATGGATTTAGCTTCTTTTATAAATTCATTTTTGTGCATGTAGTATATAAATATGTGTATATACAGATATAGATAGGAGATATATAGACATCTGCATTTATCCATAATAAGTTTAATCCTCTGATCTTTGATCTTCTCTAAGCTGGAAACTTAAATATCACACAATATATGGTATTGTTTCTCCTCTGTTGATTCTGATACTTTAATAAAATGTGCTTAATGCCTCCAAAGGCATTTTCAGTTTCACTGTGATGCAAAGACTTCAATTTAAGCTATTTTATTATTAACTTACTCTACCACTGGTATGAATGTTTACATTCTTTCACAGCATATGTAAATGTATTTTGAATATTTAACTTAACTTATGATTTAAAGACAAGTTTTTCCATTGCTCAAAAATATTTTACAGGATCTAAACAGAAATCTAATCCTGCATCACTTGTCTCAATTAGATAAATGATTGGAACTTCCATTAATTTCAAACTGTATTCCGAGAAACGTTTAGATTTTATATCTGGCTAATTTTGGCACACATAGATAGGTGTGTATTAGCTGTTCAATTTGAATTTGTCTGTCAGTTCCTTGGGGCAAGAACAGTCTTTTGTTTCCAAAGTAGTAAATGCATCTGTTGATAAACCACAGAAGTCATCCACATACGAGTTGACCTCCTGTCCACATATATTTTAAAATTGCTTTTAGAGGGTATTTGACTCTTCTACGTAGTTGCCCTTCACAAAGATGTGGCTTTTCCTTGTAAATTGTCAGTTTAATTTAACATGTTTTTAATTATAAATTAGTGATTTCTGTCCAAAATACTGAATAACCCTTACGGTAATATTTTATTAATAGTAGAGGTAAGCAAACACTTAAATGCTTTAGAGTTTGAGATTCATAGCTAACATTTTCTAATGTTCAAGTACAGTTAGATAGGGTAGTGGGTATAAAATGACAGTTTAGTCAAAGGTATAGATATTTGAAGCCACTAACCCTGAAGACATTAACAGTAGTTCTGAGGCAGTTTCTGTCTGCTGCACAGCTGTGTAAAAATAGCAAAGATAATAATATTAGTATGTAGGGAATAAACACAGACAGCAAATGACAGGCAGTATAACTCACTGTGTTGCATGAGGGGAAAAAAATCATACTGTGAACCGTAATAATAATCACAAAACTTGAAATATTTCAAAACAACTGTCAGTCATTGTGCAAGAAGGCTATATGACTCCAGGGTGTAGGGTTAATGTAGACTGGGGCAAGAATTCGTAAACAAACAATACTAGTCATCTATTCAAGATATTTACTACTTCTTTAACATCTTATAGTTTTCCATATCATTAGACTAATTTTAAACAATTCTTTTTTTTTTTTTTTTTTTTTTTGAGAACAAAGCTCTCAGGCTTTCTCTTGCAATATTACAATGTTCATCAGGGATTCAAAGCAACATTCAATTTTTATAATTTCCACATAATTTTGTCTTTTCATATGAGAGACATTGTCCAGCGGGCTTATAAGGAAGATGGGGACAAACATTTTAGCATGGCCTATAGCGACAGGGAAGGGCAATGGTTTTTGTCATGGTTTAACCCCAGCCGGCAACTAAGCCCCACGCAGCCGCTCACTCACTCCCCCACGGTGGGACGGGGGAGAGAATCGGAAGAGTAAAAGTGAGGAAACTCATGGTTTGAGATAAAGACAGTTTAATAAGTAAAGCAAAAACTGCGCATGCAAGCAAAGCAAGACAAAGAATTCATTCACCACTCCCCATGGGCAGGCAGGTGTTCAGCCATCTCCAGGGAAACAGGGCTCTGTCACTCATAATGGTTTCTTGGGAAGACAGACGCCATCACTCCGAACATCCCTCCACCCCTTCCTTCTTCTTTGTCCCAGCTTTATATACTGAGCATGACGTTATATGGTATGGAATATCTCTTTGGCCAGCCCGGGTCAGCTGTCCCAGCTGTGTCCTCTCCCAGCTCCCCGTGCACCCCCAGCCCGCTCGCTGGCAGGCCAGCACGAGGAGCTGGACTGTCCTTGACTACTTAGCAACAACTCAAAACATCAGCACCTTATCAACATTTTCTCATCCCAAATCCAAAACATAGTCTCACGCTAGCTTCTATGAAGAAAATTAACTCTACCCTGGCTGAAACCAGGACAGTTTTAAACTAAAAGAGGGTAGATTTAGACTAGATATAAGGAAGAAATTTTTCCCAATGAGGGTGGTGCAACACTGCAACAGGTTGCCCAGAGAGGTGGTAGATGCCCCATCCCTGGAAACACTGGAGGTCAGTTGGACAGGACTCTGAGCAACCTGATGTATTTGAAGATGTCCCTGCTCTTTGCAGGGTGGTTGGACTAGATGACCTTTAAAGGTCCCTTCCAACCCAAGGTTTTGTGTTTCTATGATTCTATGAATATTCTACACTAATATTTTTATCTTCTTTCCTGCAGTCATTTATCTTTTTAGTTTTATGAACTATCCTGGCAGAACCCTATAACTTTTGGTTTTGATATGGATCAAAGGTGAAGAAAAGCCTACTTAATAAATTAAATTTTGAGTATTGAGTATCATACTGTATACACAAGTTCAAAGTCACAGTAATAATTAATAGTAGTGCAGAAAAATGTCAAAAGTATCATTCAGTTGAATGAATATTTAATTCATCTTTTTCTAACCTAGTTAATGCTTACACAGGCACACATAGTCATAAACTCACATTCTGTTGCAAGATACCTCTTCTTTGTGTTTCCTGAATGAAATTTTTCATGGCATGAAGATCTTCAAGATATACTTAAGTAGTTATACTTAAGTAGTTTACCACAAATCCCACTTTCTCCTCAGTTTATTGCAGATCAAGGTATCTTTCATCATCTTTGTCCCAAGAAAGCTAGGTAAAAGGAAACCCTGCCATTCTTCATGGCTGGTTTCTTCAGCTTTGTACACTGACTTAATAATAGCCTTTTCCAGATTTCCCTAAGCATGAGTTACAAAATTTCCAAGGCCTTCAGAATGATCCTAGCCTGCTATTTTTCACTTGTCCCTATTTTACTCATATGTGGACAAGATATATGGTTTTCAAGCTTGACTGACTAGGGTTTTCCCGACCGCTGTCCAAAATCTCATCATTCATGAGATTTTTGATCCAACAAAATGTTGAAGTGCAAGCTCATTATTAACTAAGCATACTGGTTTATTTATGGGATCCACCCCAGCAGTTAACTGCTGCTGACTGTAGTATTACTTTTCTGAAATTCTGATTTGTATCCATGTCTTTTAAAAGCCAGGGGAAAAAAATCAGATTTCAGAACATGCCCTGCTGTTAGTTTTAGCCTGGTAAGACCTTACAAGCATTCAGTTGATGCAAAATGCTGATATTTATGACACAAAACAATTCCCTGTTTTTCACTTAGCTATATGACATAAAGTGCTGCAACTTCTCAACAGGCCTGAATGAGCAAGAGGAGCTAATCAGGGCTCCTGTCCTTCTGTCCTCACAAAGCCACACTTTCACTGGTATAGCAGCTGGGTGACTCCAGAAAGGAAAAATTTATAAGCAATAGTTTTGTTTTACTTGACTATATTTTTAAGTATTGCAACAAGTAAAAAAAATGCAGTATGGCATGATTAAAAAAAAACCAACCAAACAACAAAAACTAAAACACCACCAAAACTGAAAACTCTGAATAATTTATAAGGGAAAATATATTATGAACTTTATTGATATTATTCTTTAATTATTACTCAATTAGCTTTAATTTCAACTGGAAATATTTTAGTGGTTTACAAAGAGAGATTTATGGACACCTCAAGTGGAATCAGACAACTTTTTACCAATGTGCCCGTGAGGCCTTTGAAGATATTGCTTTGATCAACAAAGCTTTTTAGGAAGTATATTTTTGCCTTGTGTGTTTGAAAAGGGCTTACATACTGGGTGAAAGTTGCTATGGGTTGTAAGTCTAAATGATGCTGGTTGCTGAGTCCCAGCTGTTTACACTTTTTTACATTTTGTATTATACCTGTTTCTTCAGATTGCTTTCTGCTTATTCTGATCAGCTAAATCAATACAGAAATGTCAGCTCTGTGTGCTCCAGCTGGCTCAGTCCCATCAGTGTTCAACGCTAAACAAAAAGAAGGCCTGTCTTTAAGAAGCTACCGGTTTAATTCTAAGCCAAACTTATTCTCATAAATTTGAAGCCACAGATACTTGTTATTCTGGTTGCTATAGCAGATGAACAATGAAACCCACTTTTTTGCCTGATCCTGGGCTTGTTTTTTTTTTCTTTTCTCTCACCTGAAAGAATTAGAAAAAATATAGTATGATAAGTTAGACTATTTTGCCATGTGGTTACATTTTACTGGCATTTGAAAATTCAAAATGATACAATGTTTAGCTGATCTTTTCCATGTGACAGCTTCCATTTCATGTTCCTAAGTCCGCTGTTAATTCCGTTACCTTTGTGCTCTATACTCTGTAGTAGCCAGGAGGTAGAATTTATTACGGTATTCCATGATTCAAACAGATGAAAATAACAATTATCACAACTGTGAGAACACTTTCAGCTACCTGCTGCCTTCTGCTTGGTAAACTGCATATGCAATCAGCCTCTTTTTGATTTCAATTTTAGGCACCAGACAGACACTTAAGTACTCAAATAACCAGGTAATTTCCCTCAAACAGGTGCAGAAAATAAACTGTACCCCAAACTATTGGTGGCCACAATTTTGGGGGGAAAAAAACAAAAAGAGAGAAGGCAATTTTAGAATATTTGTCTGGTGCCACATGTGCATGAATATTCAGAACCAAGGACAATACGTCCCTTATCCTTTGTTTATGATTACAGTTGATAAGCAGGCATTTCAGCTACAGCACAAATATTCTGGTGACACCTATCTTCTGAATTTGAAAATAAATTTACATTTTTAAAAATCATGTTTAGTCAGTGAGCCGTTTGCTATCAGAAGAAAATGTTTCATTGGTTAAATTGCTTGAAATAAAGAGCTCAAGCACCTGAATTGTTAGCATCAACAAACTTTTCAAGCTGTTTCAATTTATTTTTCTTTTGTTTTTCTTTACTTTTTTTTACTTATTTGCCTTCATTTAACAGAAATATTTTATATCACCCTGGAATATGGGAAGGAAGTGTGTCGATTATGAAATATTCTGCAAGTGGGAAGTTCCATGCAAACAAGTGGAATGTAAAGAGGAATACACATTGTAAACATGCATTGAAATAAACTAGTCCATAAGACACTGTTATTTCAAATATAAACACAATTTTGGCTGGAGCGAGACTTCTAAGGGTTATTATGGGTGTATATGCCTTGGTCTCTAACTCTTCTTTTTACTCCCTTGAAACAAAATGGAACTTTCAAGTAAGTGTATGTTGTGTGCATCGCATGCAAAAAACCTGTGTGTTGTATGTACAAAAAGCAAGGATGTAACACAATAGTTAAAGCTTTTTCAGGTGAACTTCAAATAGCAAGAATATGAAGGTGAAACAGTAAGTGGAAACTTCAGGACACTGTAGCTTTTAAGGTTTTTTTTAGAAATCTAGAGGACAGACTGTCATCTTCAGTGTTTTTGTTTTCCCTTGCAGATAGTGTAGCATATCGGTCTAGACTCAATCCTGCTGCAGTACATTTCAGTCTGGCTATATATAGGATACATTTGTTTTGCTGTCTGTTTCTACTCCTACCCAGTAATGCAGCACATAAAAACAACAAAGCTTTATTTCTCAAACAGAAAAAAAATCTCTTTTATCATTTCTCTCTGAAGCGTACACACATAATAGCCATCTCAGTAGGACGGAAAAACATTGGGAACGACAATAAAGGAAAACAAAATCAGAAGTCTGCAATAGCTTATGTGACTAGATCAAATTGGTTTGCTTTTGGCTTCTTTTTTTGTTTTTGTTTTTGTTTGCAATCATTGCTTTTCAACAAACTCTATGTACCAATGTTTGTATAAGGTTATTTTTTTGTAGATTTCAAACACTGCTGTACCTGAATGACTTGCTGCAAAACACACCAAAGTAATTGTTTGTACTTCCAGAATGACACTTCTTTTTTATTCCTTGTACAATTCCTTTTCAGCGCAATGATATGACAGTGTTGACCAGAGCTCTCTCCTAGTATCTTTTGAATATGAAACATCTCAGAATGAATGCTTCATCATGTACATGTACAGTGCATAATTTTCTAGCAGAGCTACATCCCGGGGGAGACACTGCCTGTAGAGCCTGTTCGAACTAAATTGGATCCTGCTTGAGAGGAATTCTTATCTCACTGTTAAGTATAATGTGGAGTCATTTCTTTTTAAGAGATGTTCTTGGAAAGGCTGTGTATCTCTCCACAACCAAAGTTTTTGCCCTGCAGGCAGAGCACAGGTGTATAGAGCAGAAGGGAAGGCCACAGAAGAGGCCTGCCTTGGCACCCATGAGGTGAGTGGAGGCTGAAAGCCATGCAAAGGTGCCTACCAACCTCCCACGCCAAATTTTGCAAGGCAGCACTCCAGGACTACAGTAGAGTTGAGTTTATAATAACCCGTTTGCCACACACTCACACTGACACACAAATCCCTCTTGTTAAGAAGACCTTGCAAGTTTCTCAACATACCCGCTAAAAGAAGGTTTTCTGCAAACAATATCCTTTGTGTCTCTATTTTGGGGCAGGCCATCTGACTAGGTACAGCAACCTTTGGCAGAAAATTAACTCTGCTTTTTATCTTTGTTTGACAAAACCTCCACACAAATGCAAATGAAGCTTTATTCAAACTTGAAAATTTAGCACATCAATGTCCAGACCAAGAGAAATCTGTGGACATAAGACTGTTAAACATAAGGTGTGTTTTATTTGCTTTGAAGATGCTAAGTTATGTTTTAAAACTAGAATAGTGATTCTAAAAATGTAGAATATGTCTCTCTTCAAGGTCTTTTCATAGACATTTTTCACAATGTTTCTGGATGACAAAGGTGAATCCACATATGCTGTTCTTGTCAGACAGCTATCAGTGCCCAATTAAGTTATTTTTCAGTATGTCCAGGTGTGTTTCCATTATAATTTCATCTTCTTTATAACTATGCTGTAAGAATATATATATATTTCTTTCCATCTTTCCCTACTACATATGAACATATACATGTTAATGTATATATATATCTATATATGTGTATGTTTAACATATATTTTTTATATATATCTTATATACACTATAATCACATATCTGTGATTCTGTTTCATCTTGAGGACACTCACAGGGCATGTGAAGGACAACCAAGGGATCAGGCCCAGCCAGCATGGGTTCATGAAAGGCAGGTCCTGCTTGACCAACCTGATCTCCTTCTATGACCAGGTGACCCACCTAGTGGATGAGGGAAAGGCTGTGGACGTTGTCTACCTGGACTTTAGTAAAACCTTTGACAGCGTCTCCCACAGCATTCTCCTGGAGAAATTGGCGGCTCGTGGCTTAGACAGGTTTACTCTTTGCTGGGTGAGGAACTGGCTGGATGGCCGAGCCCAGAGAGTTGTGGTGAAGGGCGTTAAATCCGGCTGGTGGCCGGTCACAAGCAGTGTTCCCCAGGGCTCGGTTCTGGGGCTGATCTTGTTCAATATCTTTATCGATGAGCTGGATGAGGAGATCGAGTGCTCCCTCAGTAAGTTTGCAGACGACACCAAGTTGAGTGGGAATGTTGATCTGCTGGAGGGTAGGAGAGCTCTGCAGAGGGATCTGGACAGGCTGGATCAATGGGCTGAGGTCAACTGTATGAAGTTTAGTAACACCAAGTGCCAGGACCAGCACTTTGGTCACAACAACCCAAGGGTTTGAGGGGCCCAAAACTGAACACAGTATTCAAGCTGCAGCCTCACCAGTGCCGAGTACAGGGGCACAATCACTTCCCTACTCCTGCTGGCCACATTATTCCTGATACAGGCCAGGACGCTGTTGGCCTTCTTGGCCACCTGGGAATGCTGCTGGGACATGTTCATCCAGCTGTCAACCAGCACCCCCAGGTCCCTTTCCGCCGGGCAGCTCTCCAGCCACTCCTCCCCAAGCCTGTAGCGTTACATGGGGTTGTTGTGGCCGAAGTGCAGGACCCGGCACTTGGCCTTATTAAACCTCATACAGTTGACCTCTGCCCTCTCTACAACTCCATGAAAGGGGGTTGTGGTGGCGTGGATGTTGGTCTCTTCTCCCAAATAACTAGTGATAGAATGAGAGGAAATGGCCTCAAGTTGCGTCAGGGGAGGTTTAGACTGGATATTAGGAAAAATTTCTTTGCTGGGAGTGGTGAAGCATTTCAACAGGCTGCCCAGGGAGGTGGTGGGGTCACCATCACTGGAGGAGTTCAAAACCTGTGTGTATGTGGTACAGGATGTGGTTTTGTGGGCATGGTTGTGTTGGGTTGGTGGTTGGACTTGATGATCTTAAAGTTCTTTTTCAACCTTAACAATCCTGTGATTCTGTATTTTTTTTTTTCCTGTGTATTTATAGCCTAATTGGATGAAGTTTTGACAGTGTTCTCTAATGAATCAGAACATCATCCTTATTTTCAGCTGGTGGTGCTCCTTTTGTGCAATTCTTGCCTTTCTATAATACCATAATGACTTGACATTCTCTGCTTTCTGTCTGTAATTTGCTTAATCTTTGCTTGTTTGCAGTTCTGCTGTGCTACTATATATCAATCTACTCTTTTGTTCATGTCCTGCATTTCCTTAGCCTTCTTTTCTGTCCTTGCCTTTCTCTATTTTTATCTTTCTCTTTAATCCATTTCATGTTTCCTTTGGAGATTTTCAAAATGTTACACTGAATTACCAGAAAATCCCTACAGGATTTTATTTTCTCACAACATCTTGGGAAACAGTGTTCATGCTGAATTCATGTCACTTGAGAATTTCTGGCTAAATATACAAGATGTTGAAGGACTGAATGTGGAGCAATTGATGGTAATAGCTAATTTTAATCAGATTCTGTCAGATATTGTCTCATTGTACAGTAATGGATAAGAGAAGAACCCTTGGCATGAAATCCTCAACACCTTTCAGGTAAATGGGGAAAGGATGGTTGCAATTAGCTCACGTATCTAACTGACTAAGACTGACATGAAGAGATCTTCTGGGTTTTTTTGCGCGAATTCCTTTGGAAGCTTAATCTCCCTATGTTAATTCCAACAGAAAATTCAAAAGGGTGACATTTTAACAGGCAACCTCACTGACAGACTGATTGTGCACTGGTCCATCAGGAATACAAGTAACATCACTTTGAATTACATGCAGAGGGTGGCCAGGTGAAAGTTCTTCAATTTTTCAATGACAGCTTGTTTTGTTTCTTCTGAGCTCTAGTGTTTCATCTCAGAGTGTTATGGTTCATGGTGTAGCTAAAGGTTGCTCCTCAGAAAATACCTAGAAAGATATATACATATAAAAATATGCATTTATGTGTGTAAGAAATTAAAAGTTTAATTTTCTTTTGGAGACAACCTGTGATTTGATTTACAAATACTGCAGAAAATAGGAGGAAATAGTCTGACAGACGAGTAATTCAGAGATAAGGGACTCTATGATTTTGTATATTACCATGGAAAAAAAACGTAATTTTCTTTATTCATTCTCCCAAAAATATATGTCTACCTAGTATCTTCAAATGTTTGAAATCTCAAATCAACTATCTCATTATGTCAAAGAAGTCTCAGGAATTCTAGTGAGAAACATTTTTCTTACTTGAAAGGGAAATTGGCAAGCACATAAAATATAATCATCAGGTTGAATATGCAGAACATGGTCTGTTCAGCTGCTAAAGGTAATGGGAAATCAAAGGCACTTATTAATCAGAAACAATACTGTACACAAGTACTAATGTGTGGCTTTCATGTCAAATGTGAACAGCTTACATGTTGAAAGAAGTTATTCTGGTAACCAGGAAAAAGATGGGACTGATGTCAAATTATAGAGAGGAACTTGTCTCAGATCATTTAATAAATCAAAATTCTTGTAAATCTGCAGAGAAGTGGGAGTACCCCTATAGTTTGGAATGGAAGACCTTGACAAGAATCAACCAAGATGTTAATGTTCTTTCTTTTTCTCAGTTTGTTCCAGGAAGGCAGGCAATTGTCACTTAGTCTTTTTTCATTTGTCTTCTTCTGCTTTGTAACAGTCAGGAAAGACATACTACTTTATGATTCTGACTCCACACTATACTTTTATCTTCCAAATTTGGTGATGCTGTTGAGCCACGTGACTGGATCCTACAGGTGGAAGAAAGAATGACTGATAAAGCTCACTCACTTGAGCAACTCTTACAAGTTTCTTGTTTCAGCATATAATTCAAGCATTTTCCTCGATCTCCTAAAATGCTGAGCTCATCTGTAGTTCGGTATCTAAAAGGGACTTTTATTCTGTAGCAATCCTAGTAAACTGCCTGGAGGGATTTTAATTTCTACACAACATGCGAGCATTTTAAATTATACTTTGCAGGGTCTGATTGCCTTTTTTTACTGGGATCATAAAGAACCAGAACAACACAAGTCAGTCTCCTTTCTTACGCATAGATATAAAAAAATGGTTCTTCTTCAGTTAGTTACTATTATGTCTGAGTGGCAGACTTACAAAAACTACTTTTTGCTGGATCTGTGCTAGTTCTTTTGGAACTCCAGGATGCTGTGGCTGTGAATCCACTGATCTCAGTGCATAAAAGATACCTGAAATTACATTCTCTTGTCTCATTGCTTTGCACATATCTGCTTCAGTAAAAAACTTCTAGAACAAACAGGAGGTCTCTGTCGCACAGATACTTGCTTGGTCCTCTTCTGTCTTACACCAGTTTTTCTGGCCTACCTTGTAAACCTGAAAACTTTAGGTGAATGATTGAGCTTAATGTACTCAGTGCCTAGATAAATAGAATCATAGAATCACAGAATGGTTTGGGTTGGAAGGAACCTTTAAAGGCTTCAATCCCTCTGCCATGGGCAAGGACTCTTCCCACTAGATCAGGTTGCTCAAAGCCCCAGCCAGCCTGGCCTTGAACACTTCCAGCGATAGGGCATCCACAACTTCACTGCACGACCTGTTCCAATGTTTCACCATCCTCATTGTGAAAACTTTCTTCCTTATATCTAATTTATATCTACCCTCTTTCAATTTAAAGCCATTACTCCTTGCCTGTCACTACATGCCCTTGTAAAAAGTCCCTCTCCAACTTTCTTGTAGGCCCCCTTCAGGTACTGGAAGGCTGCAATAAGGTCTCCCTGGAGCCTTCTCTTCTCCAGGCTGAACAACCCCAACGCTCTCAGCCTGTTCTCACAGGACAGGTGTTTCGGCCCTCTGATCATCTTTGTGGCTCTCCTCTGGACTCGCTGCAACAGGTCCATTTCCTTCTTATGTTGGAAACCCCAGAGCTGAATGAAGTACTCCAGCTGAGGTCTCAGGAGAACAGAATAAAAGGGGAGAATCACCTCCCTCAACCTGCTGGTAAACATTTCTTTTGATGTAGCCCAGGATACTGTCAACTTTCTGGGCTGCAAGAGCACATTGCCAGGTCATGTTGAGCTTCTCAACAACATTTTAAAAATAAATAAAATAAATAAAAATATTTATAAATGTAGATATCTTTTCTAGCACCATGGAATGAAACATGGCAGTAAAATGAAACACTTGGAAGCTGAGGCAAGATCAGACAGCTTCATGCACCCTCCCACTAATGTAGAAGATAAGTTAGAGGTGAATGCAGTTTATTTGCTATTCTTGTGGCCAACAACCTTGCAGTTTTATTTAACTTGATTATGTTAGAGTACCTTGTTGTGCATCACTACATGACAATAAAGATATTCAATTAATTATTTAAACACTTCCCCAACTCTGCACAAGGGAGTCTTGGCACTTCTTTTTGTAAAGAGTTCTGAGTCTGCCAGGAAAACTGATATTCCAATCACACAGGGGAAAAATGTGTTATAAATTTTTCCCAGTCCAGGTGAATGAATGCTTCCAGAAAAAAAAAATATTGCTAAGAAAAGCAGAAAAACTATGTGGAATGTGCAAGATGTCCCTCCAATCACAGAACCATAGAATCTTTGGGTTGTAAGGGACCTTTTAAGGTCATCTAGTCCAACCTCCCTGCATTAAGCAGGAACATTTTCAACTAGATCAAGATACTCAGAGCCCTGTCCAACCTGACCTCCAATGTTTCCAGGGACGGGGCATCTACCACCTCTCTAGGCAACTTGTTCCAGTGTTTCACCACCCTCATTGTGAAAAATTTCTTAGATCTAGCCTAAATCTACCCTCTTTTAGTTTAAAACCAGAATCACAGAATCACAGAATCATGAACGTTGGAAGAGACCTTCAAGATCATGAAGTCCAACCATCAACCCAACACCACCATGTCCACTAAACCACGTCCCAAAGTGCCACGTATACAAGTTTTCTGAACATCTCCAAGTGATGGTGACTCCACCACTTGAGCAGCCTGTTCCAATGTTTGATTGCCCTCTCAGTAAAGAAATTTTTCCTAATATCCAGTCTAAACCTCCCCTGGCGCAACTTGAGGACATTTCCTCTCGTTCTATCGCTAGTTACTTGGGAGAAGAGACCAACATCCACATCACCACAACCTCCTTTCACAGAGTTGTAGAGAATGATAAGGTCTCCCCTCAGCCTCCTCTTCTCCAGACTGAACAACCCCAGTTCCCTCAGCCGCTCCTCATAAGACTTGTGCTCCAGACTCCTCACCAGCTTCGTTGCCCTTTTTTGGAAATGCTCGAGCACCTCTATGTTCTTCTTGTAGTGAGGGGCCCAAAACTGAACACAGGACTCAATGTGCGGACTCACCAGTGCTGAGTACAGGGGTACAATCACTTCCCTACTCCTGCTGGCCACACTTTTTTCTGATACAGGCCAGGATGCTGCTGGCCTTCTTGGCCACCTGGGCACACTGCTGGATCATGTTCAGCCGGCTGTCAACCAGCACTCCCAGATCCTTTTCTGCTGGGCAGCTCTCCAGCCACTCCTCCCCAAGCCTATAGCGTTGCATGGGGTTGTTTTGACCGATGTGCAGGAACCAGCACTTGGCCTTGTTAAACCTCATAAAGTTGATCTTGGCCCATCAATCCAGCCTGTCCAGATCCCTCTGCAGAACCTTCCTACCCTCGAGGAGATTAACACTCCCACCCAAAGTCTTGGTGAGATAACAGATGCACTGTGATATATCAGGCACAGTGGGAAGACGGGTGGTCAGAAAGCACACTGTTTGGAAGAGATTAATTTTAAGGTGAAGATGGCAATGTAGCCTTAGGAGAACCCCATGATTAAGTAGAAAGTACCTTTAAATTGCTAGCATTGGGAAAACATTTCTGTGATTTGCTCTATGCTTCTTTTCTAAAATGAGCAAAAAGTCTAATTCCTGCAAGTTTGTCCAACTCACACTGAAGCCCAATGGGAATTTTTCATGTTTATAAAAGAGTAAAAATCTTTCCACTGGCGAAAGTTAACCCATGTTTAATAGCATACAGAGATTTATTTTGAATTATAGCACTTAGAACAACCGGTAAACACTAGTGTAATGAATAGTCAATAAGTGTCATTCACTGAGCTCCCATGGTATGGTGCTTCTCGAATACCCTTTTTCTTACATCTAAGCATTGATTCATTTCACTGACAAGTAAGGTGACAAAGAAAGTTATGTGCATGTATTCTTCAGTTTTATTATAGTTTTTCTTAGCACTAACAATCTAGTTCAAATTTTCATTATAACTTCTCTTTTTGTATTCTATTAAGCTTATGAAATTGACTTTGTGTCTGAAACTTCCTAACCTGCTTCAGTCTAGAGGTGCATTTTTTGAAAAAAGTTTCATAAAATTCATTGGGATTTTTGTGAGTAATAGAAGAATAAAAATGAATAATGATTAGCATGTTAAAATACTAATGAGCAGTAATAACTGAAAACCAACTGAGGTGAAAAAGGGTTTATACATTTTGCATACAAAACGTTATTACATTTACTGAAGTTACCTGAGCTAAGTTATAGGTTTGTTCTCATATAAGCAATATGTGAGATTTGGAGGAAAAATTGCATCTATCTTAAAGCTATTAAAAAACTCTTGAGAAGATGCTTTCAAATAGTTTCTAAAGGCTGTAGGCTATCCAAGAATAACAGCAGTGTCGTGGTTCAGCCCCAGCCAGCAACTACGCACCACGCAGCTGCTCACTCACTCCCCCACGGTGGAACGGGAGAATCAGAAAAGTGAGGAAACTCATGGTTTCAGATAAAGACAATTTAATAGGTAAAGCAAAAGCCGCGCACACAAGCAGAGCAAAACAAGGAATTCATTCACCACTCCCCATGGGCAGGCAGGTGTTCAGCCATCTCCAGGGAAGCAGGGCTCCATCACGCCTAATGGTTTCTTGGGACGACAGACACCATCACTCTGAACATCCCTCCACCCCTTCCATCTTCTTCATCCCAGCTTTATATACCAAGCATGTCGTTGTATGGTATGGAATATCCCTTTGGCCAGCCTGGGTCAGCTGTCCTGGCCGTGTCCCCTCCCAGCTCCCTGTGCACCCCCAGCCTTCTTGCTGGCAGGCCAGCACGAGGAGCTGGACTGTCCTTGACTACTTAGCAACAGCTCAAAACATCAGCACATTATCAACACTTTCTCATCCCAAATCCAAAACACAGCCTCACACTAGCTTCTCTGACGGAAATTAATTCTATGCTGGCTGAAGCCAGGACAAGCAGTTAAAGGGATGAAAATTAGAAGGGTCTTGCAGCTTCTTTTGACTCTAAGCCAAGCAGATTGAAAACATCATTCTCATAACAGATCTGAGGAGGTACTTCATTGCAAATACTTTGCTTGCATGTACACTGTGTGTATGCAAGTCAACATTAAGACTCCAGCCTGAGATGACATTCAGAGAAGAACTGGATATGGGGGATTCTCAACAAGGACAAAAACTGCCCTTTTTAGGTGAAGGGCACAGCATTGTTGGCACAGCCATCTCATGATCAGCTGACTTTGTGGCAACGTCATGTGGTTACCCCATCCGTCCTGATAACTGTAGTACTAAGGTAATTTAATTTGTAGGTAACTGAATTTCATCTGGCTGCCTAATGTGGACTGTTACTACATCCACACTCCAGCAGGAAATGTAAGTGTGGGGACCAGGGTTAACAAACAGTCTGGATGTGCTCCAGCTCCAGTGCCTTACTACTTGCCACCTGTGTAGTCAGAGATTAAAATATTCTGGTGGTAAGCTACAGCTACCTGTAGGTAGTTTTATACATGGGAAAGCACTGTGCACTCTGACCTTAGCCAAAGTCTACCAAATGGATGGATGAGATCCCATACATTCATATATGCAATTCATCTGAGAAATGCAGGCACCTATTGCTGGCAGTCATCTACACTGAGAGAGTCATCCTACGTTCCCTTCATAGCTAGAGAGAAATAGCCACTTTCAGGATACAATGACTTGCACCCTAAGGTGGATGTCTAAAAGCGGTCTGATGAGTCACTCTTCAGAAATGTTCAATCCTCTCCACCAACTCTGAAAGGAGCTCAGCTTGGTTATAAAACTCTGCATTGTAAACCTCTAAAGTTAAGGACAATGTATCCTACCTCTGGTGTCCAATTTATTATGGTCTTTATTTATGGGAAACGGTAATATTACAGGATATTATGGAATGCTACTTAAGGGATTTTTTTTTATATTATTGTACATATTTTATGTATATCTTTCAGCAGAGAACAAGTCTATCATTACTTTTAACAAAAACATGTCAGGCCTTTTCCCATCAGCAGCAAAGAGCAAAAGCCTTTAAAAATGCCTCATAGTTGCTAGCTAGTATATTCAAAACAGGTGAGAGCCTGCTTGGAGATATAAGCCACAGCTATAAGTTATAGTAATTTTTAGTTCTATAAAGTAACATAAAACCAATTTTACTTTCATATTATCTTTTCCTCAGCTAGATGTATTCCAAGTTTTTGGCTTACACATAGAAGCCAAAAAAGAAACTGAGGTTAAGAGCAAATATATTATGCATGACTTAATTGAAAGGTCACAAAAGTATTCTGAGCTCTCTTGTCTAAAGTAAACTTACATTCACTAATATTTATACTTTGACTCTTGACATATGAGAAATTTCCTGGCAGACAGTTCTGCTTGCATAGAGACGGGACTATTGTCACAGGAATCAGAATAGAAGGTTAGAATTAGTTTTCTGCATAAACTTTCTCTTCAGGAATAAAAAGTTTGGGGTTTATTTTAAGTCTGTAGCAACGGAGAGGTTAGTGATTCAAATGCCAAAAAGAGAAAGCCTCAAGAGAAGGCCTAAGATTTTTTTTTTTAAATTTTAATTAATTTTCCTCAGAAAGAACAAATCACAAAGCAAAACAGATGAGAAATCTGGCTTATTCTGCAAGAATAAAATCTCCTTTTATAAAACCAGGAATCTCTTTATTGTATTCAAAGCTTGTCTATAACGGTGACCTGAATCTGAGACAATTTTCTACTACTATATCAAGTGCAATGTTAGACCCAGTGACTGCACCCTTGTCTTTTAAAACAAAACCAAACACTGGGAGGTTTGGAACAAGATGCAGACCGCTGAGGAGTTTCCATCCCTGAAGATGACTTTTTAGATGGCACAGTTACAGATTAAGAGTGGAATACACAGTAGTCAGTTACCATACCTGGTCTACTAGGGTGGCAAATGTTTCTCTTCTACTTTTCATTTTCCATAAATCTAGATTCCATTTTTTAAGAAGGGAATGTCAATAATGAAAATTACATTGAAAGTTGGTTTTTTTAAATTCCTCCAACTTTAAAAAAAATCTTTTTCTGGTTAGCTCTAAAGTAAGATGACTTAACAGAGAAGGAAGCTGAGATTTTCTGACTCCCAGTGACTGTATCAGAGTTTCCACAACTAAACAATGTCTTTAAAAGTCTCATTGGTTTTATAGCTTAGGAACATGTTTCTGTTTTCTGAGCAGTTCTCCTTGTAAAAAATAAGTCAAATATTTCCCCTTTAACTCTAATAAAAATGACGTTAACTGATGAAATACACTGAAATATGTCCGGTCTCTGAATTCAAAATGTAACTCATAATAACAGTAAATTGCTGCAGTTACTATACACATAGGTTACTTTAAGATATCTCCATAAACTTATTCAGAGCTGACTAATATTCTATTATGATATGCCCTAAAAGGAAAGCTGTTCACAAATTCTCATAAATTCAGTACATTTCACTTTTAAATATTTGAAGTAACATTAATGTCCCTTTTGCAGAAAACACTCTTTCTCCATTTATTCTTGATATCTTTTGCAACTTCATTCCAGATGCACATGTTTCCCAAATGTTAGGAAATACAGTTAAACTCATGGCAAAGCTTTCAATAATCCTCACTAATATAATTCTATGTACTGCGTGATGTCATGATGTTAATAAAACCTGTTTTAAGGTTTGGCCAACATCATGACTTGTGGGTCATGACTTTGACATTGACATCCTTTTGAACATGGATCTCACAGTGTCTTCGTGGAGACAGTAGGATGCATTTACAAAAGTCTCTGTGAGGTGCAGAGTCTATGTGTTTTGAAATAGGGATGGGCGGGTAACATAAGGATGAGAAAATAGATCCCAAGGAATCCATACTTTGAAGAGTTGTCAAGAGCAGCTGTTGAAATTGGGAGTGAAAATAAAAGTGCTTTCTAGGAATCTCTACATCTTGTGGAAGATTTTTATTTTGTTTATAAAATATTGGAGTGAGCTGGGGAAAGATATTGCATATCTTCTTCTCTTTTAGTGATGATCCACAAGACTTTTCACAGTCTGTCTGTTCTTCAGTGCCTTTTCTCATATAATTTTTTAAGGCTTTCCAAAACAAGACAATTAGGAAATAAACCCACAGTTTTGTGTGGCTGAAATTAATAAATGATAGCATAGGGAAATTTATACATCATTAATCAGCAGAGATTCTGTTACTCTTTTGGACAAAAGGGAAGAAATACAAGAAAAATTAGAAGAAAAGTCTTTTATTAATACATTATTATTACATAGGTGAAATTACAGGCAAGCTTTAGATACACAGTTCCTAAACTGGACACTTATCAATTGTTCCTACATTATCTTTAATGGCATAAACAGAAGTGTGTTCAGTGAAAGACTCTATTATTTGCGTGTTAAAAGGACTGCTGGAATAAAATAAGCTGTTCACTATAGCTGATTTATTTCTTACTGAAATAGGAAATACGGTTTTTGAATGGTTGTCTGATTTCAAAAGAGCATGCAATTATTTTAGATAATGAGAGTCCATAGAGAGTGTAGTAGCACAGTCTAACCAAACACGACAATGTGCTGTTGATTTTTGACCTTCTAATGTTCCAGACTGTCAGAAATTTTCAAAGTGACCTTTTATGCTGCAATATATTTGCCATTTTTTGTCAGCCTCGGATTTTCCTGGCTTTGCGAGTCTGCACAACTGCTGCTAATGTAAGCTTTTCACCTGAGCAAATGGTTTATACACGTGACTGCACACACAGACACAAACACACACACACAGAGTAGCAATGCTTTACTAGCAATCAGAAAATGAGATCTGTGCTGTGCTACAGGTTGCATCTCCCTGCTCCTCTTCCTCATTCAAAAACTCACTGTTTTTTTTTAATAAAAAGTTTTCGGTATTTTAAAAATATTTTGCAAGGAATTGAAGAATGTTTTTCAGACAAAAAGGGAAAACATACCTCTAATTTCAGAAAGAATGACAACTATTATTTCCCTACTATATTTTTTTTTCTTTTGTGCTTAAAAGGAAAGTATTTTCTTTCCAAAGTTAATAAAATCTAGTGGTAAATGTACAGTACTCTCTAAAACTGTGTATTATTTACCTTGACTTCTTCACTATACACATAAAAAATTCAGCCTTTCAGCTTCTGGCCTCTAGAGACTTTTCAGTCATTAATGAATTGCTTTCAGAGGCCTATCACTTTAATTCCGTGAGGCAAAAGGCGTTGGAGGAGTATGAGATACAGAATTTAAATCAGGCCTCTGACAGATTTGTGAGGGCAGTTTAAAATTGAGTGGTGGGACTCTTGCCACCCCCAGCCCCTCTGATAGAGACCAGCTTCCCCAGTCCACTCCTGGGAGAGGTGGTTAATCCACTCGTGAACCAGGATGAAAGGAACTGGCCATACAGGAGGATCAGAAGCCCCTGCAACCTACCTGTTGGAGGGGCAGGCAGACAACAGGGGTGAGTAACTTGGATTTTAATCTTCCTCTAGAAAACTAATGGTCAGACCATTTTGCAGAGCCAAACAAGAACAATGAGCAATATTTGCTTTTATGTGGGCAGTTACATAGGAAAACTCCACCGCTATGAGAAACCAGGTGACTTCCACAGTACTAAAGAAGAAATTTTACTTTCCTAGATATCAGTCAATTGTATTTCACATAAGTGACATTCTGGAAAACCTCACTCCTTCACTGTAAAATATATCAATAACTAAGAGACTACTCAGAAGACCGAAATAAGTTTATTAGTGCTAATAGGCCAAGACTTTCCCTGGAAGAAGAGAATCTAAAAAAGAAAGGTATATCTTATTCACCGTGTTTCAAATTTATTAATTCACAGACCAAGATGTAGGCAACTTTAGTGGGTTTTGATTCCAAATTCATAGAAGATCATATTGTAGACATGGCACTTCAGGACATGGTTTAGTGTGCGTGGTGGTGTTGGGTTGACAGCTGGACTTGATGTTCTTAAAGGCCTTTTCCAACCTTAAAGATTCTATGATTCTGTGATTATTTTGTTATGTAAGAGGCTAGAAGCTTACTGTAACCCTTTCTCCCTGTAACCTTTCCCCCTCCACAGAGGTTTAGCTGCCTGGGACCAAGGGTTCAAAGCCCAAAATTATATAGCCCAGTTGCATAACTTTGACTTGGACTGTTGAGAAAATTGCAAAATTGTGAGAAGTATGAGGTTTAATAAGGCCAAGTGCTGGGTCCTGCACTTTGGCCACAACAACCCCATGCAACGCTACAGGCTTGGGGAGGAGTGGCTGGAGAGCTGCCTGGCAGAAAAGGACCTGGGGGTGCTGGCCAACAGCCATCTGAACATGAGCCGGCAGTGTGCCCAGGTGGCCAAGAAGACCTACAGCATCCTGGCCTGTACCAGAAATAGTGTGGCCAGCAGGAGTAGGGAAGTGATTGTGTCCCTGTACTCTCTAATCCATTCCCATAACAATGAATTAGGTGATATTAAAAGGTTGAAATATAATATCTCACCTAATCTCAGGACCTCTTGAATGAAAACAGCATTCTGGGATCAGTAAGCAATGAGCAGCTACATCCAGGAAACTGATCAGCTAATGCAGTTGCTTTTAAGAGTGTGTCCTCCAGCTTGGGATAAAGCCACACTTTAATCAGTATACAAAAATAAAATCTATTAGTCTTGTGATGTTATGGCTGGGTTGATTCCTGAAATGATTTTCTTAAACTTATATACATCTTTAAAAAAGGATGCTTGGATATATTTGCCAGGTTTAAATGATTAGGCCCAAAAGTCAGAACAAAAAATTAAACTGTCTACCCACTAAACTGCTTTAGCATTATCACAAGCAGAATAAACAAAGCCCAGATCATTTAGTTGAGCACTGGGAGGCAACCATATCTAGAATCTATGGCCTCCTGTGCGTGTACAACATTAGGCTTAAGAACTCAGACAGCAAAAGAATATTTGTTTCTATGATAAAAGGTGATGATCCAAGTGCCAGAAAACATCCTTCTCTTTGAATACCGAGTGTAAAATGTCCTGGGAACAATGTTCACCTCCCATCAGGCACAAATCCATGTTATAACACTTGATCAAAAAAAATTGTTAAATACTTCTTCACAGAACTTGAAGTCAGAACAGGAAACCGTCATACCATTTTTTCAGCAGCCTGGTGGTTCTTTAAGTGGTTTAACAAGCTTTTTCTATAAGTTACAGCTCTCTATGCACTTCAAAGCTCCACAAGAATCTGATCCTGTTGACTTTAACATAAATTCTTCTAACTAGCAAGTCCACTTTTTAGTCTTTCTAAACATATACAGATTTATCAACAATGTCTGATATAGGGAGACTTCTAAAAAACATAGCTCTGGCTTTTCTAAAGCCTTTCTAATAGCTGGAAAATCCTAGAAACTGAAATATTTGACTTGTCATAGTTTTGTGCTACAGCAGGATGTCCTTGGATATTGAATTCTTAAATGCTGGGGTGGTGGCAAGAGGGAACAAAATCTCTTGGAAATTGTCAATCATTGTAGGCTTAATTTTCATACTTGGCTTTTTTTTCTGGATTTATGTCATTTAATAAACAAGTAAACTAAACTGGCCAGTGAGAATATGCAAGAAAAAATTATAGTAGTCTCCAATGTCTTGGAAAAATGTCAGAGTTAACTTGCCGGGTTTACCTCTAACTTTGAAAATAATTATCCTATAGTCTGGGGACACTTCAGCTCCATATTGAGGACTAACTGAAGTGAAGGTGAAGAGAAAGGTAAGAAGAATCTGGTATGGTAATAAGGCCTGAACTTTACCTTTTCCAGGAGCTACTAAGCATATGCTAAAATAATTTGTAGAGTACATATATAGAGAATTCAAGCATCAGTGTGCAGTGGAACATGATACTCAGGGAAGCAATGAAGCCAGGAATTGGTGAACAGTAGCATCCTCAATAAGGCAACAGAGAAAAACACCAATGAGCAAATGGAAATGAGAATTGAAAGCAAGAAGAACACATTTTGTGTCAGAAAATTTCTTGTCTATTGAGCATAACAGGAGTTATACAGTGAACTTTTTTTGAACCAAAATTTCACACCACAGTAGGAAAAGAACAGCGATCACAAAGAACAAGGAAGCGCATGAGTCGAAAGGAAAACAACAAAGCATATGTAACTCCCTTGGCTACTCAGGTCCTTCTGCACCGTGTGGAAGGACCTATAACATCTGTTCTGCACTGCGCAAATGCAGTCACCGGATTAAATTGAAGATGTGGAATATCTTTTATAGTTCTTAATATTTTCCTGAAAATTTCCTCATAATATTGTCAAAGAAAATTGTAATAATTGATGGTGGTTTTGCATGAAATAATTCCCCCCATCAGAAGGAGTAAAAAGTGGTTGTCTCAAAAGCTTACAGAAAAATATTGGTTTTGAATACAAAATTTTCACATAAACCTTAATGACTCAAAAGTGTTATTCTTTTTCTTAAGTTCTAACAGGAGCTATGTTTGAAGACAATTAACCTTTTTAAAAAAAGAGTAAAATGCGTAATTTAAACCTCGCTGTATAATAATGTATGTTTAATGAATACAAATCTTTGACGTGGGGGACTAAGCCTACCTGTTTATTGCAAACTCTACTATAGCTTTAGTCTATCACCTACTGTCCTCTAGATGACTGAAGTCACCCATTCTATGAAATGTGACTTTTTAACTGAAATGTTAATGATATAGTAGTTTAAAATGTATTAATTAAAATAATGTTCTGATTTTTAATTATAATCTGAAGGCTCTTTGATCATTGGATGTAATTTACTGCCCTAGATGTGTTTTATACCTGCAGTCATGAACATTTGTTGATGCTATATTTTATATGAAACATAGTTCTTAAACTTATTTTTATGCAGCAATTTTAATCCTTGTGATTTTGTCTTCACTTTCTTTCTCATGTAAATTCTGTTTTAAAACTTTGTGGCATAGCAGCTGGGTTTCCCACCCAGCTTCAACTTCCTCTGCTTTCTAATAAAACCATCGTGACCTGTTTCATTGGATAAAAGGATTCTCCCCACTGGAACTAAATCTCCATTCTTAGGGTTATTGTCCCCTGTATGTCCTGTAGTCACATTCACTCAATATGGACCAAGACTGTTGTAAATTTGAGTGCAAGTTCTCAACTGGAAAAAATTAATTTCACAGAAATCTTAATTTTTTACACCAACATCTCTTTTACTTGCAAACCCTTTGTCTATCTTTGTTTCAGTTTTCTCAGTTCTTTTTACACTTTCTTTATCACAGCAGTATTTTATTTATGTAGAATAGCTAAGCAAATAAATTGTAAAAAAAGAAAAGACCTCACTATGCAAGACAAGAATCCAAAGGTACAGGACTTTTTACAATAAGAAATGTCTTTTGATTGAAAAATAACTCGTATGTGATGTTGCTAGTTTTCTTTCTTTTTTTATTTAGGCCATGTTTTAACTGTTGTAAATATAAGATAAAGAACATTGCCTATAGTTTACAGAAATTAATGTTTTGTGATAAGCAATAAGAAAATGGAATTTCTGTTAAGTCAAAAGTCCTGATATCCAAAATATTTTCTGAGTGAACTTCTAAAATTTCCTATGGAGAAAAAAATTCCAAAATGTTTCTACTTAGAAGCAATGAAACAGCTTGAGATTTTCTTTCAGAATGTATGATTGGGATAGTATAAGATTAATCCATTCTCCTCTCTGTCAAATAATGAAGTAAATGTAAATACAGTAATGCAACTACAGAGAAAAAATTAGAGGGTTTTTTTATTATGTCCTTTGCTTAAGTTCATAAATGATAGAAAAGTCAGATTAAGAAAACTATTACCAAACACAACCATTCATCAACGAAGAAGGGACACAGTACAATTAATGTACTGTAAATACCCATGCTTGGTCAAAATATCTTATCTGAAAACATTTTCACACAGATCTTTTCGTACTGTTCCACATTTTCTTTTTTAAATTATTTGTATCAAAGGTTTGGCATATAACTAAAAGCGAGTTAGTCTTGATGAGGATTGCTGTTGGAAATGCATGTCATATTCTTCAGCAAATATTCCAGTTGTAAAAAAAAAATGTTTTATAATTTTCGCATCTCTTCAGAAGATAAGAGAATGTCATGACTATTACAGTTAGTATGAAACTCACGAGTAGCTAATTCCAGTTTCATCCACCTCACATGTGTAAAATGATAAAAATTTTGTATAATAATAAATTTTTAAATGCAAGATGAAGCTCTTGGGCATAGTGATAGATAGTTTTTTTAATTTTCATGCAATAAATATAATTGTATTTTCTGTGAAGGAATTAATGGACAAGTGATAGTGTATAAGTGATTTAAGTCTGTAGACTCATTAATTATTGTTTATAAACTTCTTTCTGTATACTGTAGCATTGTCATTGCTACAGATCGTGATGATACCTAATTGTATCAAAACACTTCATGAGATTTTTCTTAATATTTTTTATTCAGAAGTATTGATCATACAGGTTGCTAAAACAGAGCTACAGTTAGGCACTCTTTTCCCCCATTCTTTCAGCTTTTAAGGTATTAATTATTGCCATTTTTAAGCTATCTAAAACCTTATATTTTGACTGGAAAAAAATTATGTTGAATTATAAACCACAGGGCTGAAAATTCATCATGTTGTTTTCTGAAAATCAAAGCCCCAGGAGTCTCTGCTGTTCATCTTTGTGCCTAGGAAACAGCCAGCTGTAGAATTACAATTTGGAGGAGGAAAAAGAGAAGAAAAGTAAAAAGCAAAGGTGCTCAGTAAGGTAAGACTATTGGATACAATCACAGAGTGAGAGGCTGGGAGGACCTCTGGGGAAACCTGGTTCATCCCCTAGCTAAAGGTGGGACCAGCGTTCCATAAGCCATTTCTGACAGGAGTTAATCAAAGTTGTTCCTAAAAATTTCTCTTTCCACATTTCCTAGCATTCATAGTATTCCACTCCAGAAAGTTTTCCTGGTGTCTGCTATAAACCCCACTTGGTACAGATGAAGCCCTTTACTTTCATAACTGGATTTTCCCTTTCCCCACACAGCTCTTTTTTACATAGTTGAAACCGTAGTCACCAGGCTCTCCTCCCTAATTACAACTTCTTCAGCCTGCTTTATAGGTTAGATCAATGCTGATTCTTCTTGTTGTTGTCTTAAGGCTCTCTCACTATTCCCTTCCTTACTTAGAGCATAGCACCAAAATCTGAACAAAGTATTCTAACTAAAGCCTTACCAATAATGCCTTGAGGAGAAAGAATGACTGACACATTGACAATACCCCTATGCCTGTTTACCGCAGTGTAAAACTACTCAGTCATGATAAGTTCATCTCCAGACCTGTTTTTGCAGTTTGTTTCCCAGATGTATAGTTCCCATTCTATATTTTTGGACCTGATTGTCCCTACCTGTAGGTAAAAGCCTGGGATTTCTCCTGAGTGAATTGCATTTATTTTCCTAAACTTCTCCAGTTTCTCAAGATCATTTTGTCTTTGAATTTTCTCCTCAAGCATATTTGTAGTTCTTCCCAGCTTGATGCCAGCTCATATTTAAGAAGTAATATTTTCTTCTTTTTTTTTAAACATATATTTTGCTTATACACATAATACTCTGTATCAGCTGCACATTTATCTCAATTATGTATAGGATTCCAATTAATATTTAATGCATTAGGAATCAAATCAAGCATTTGGCCTGTCATGACAAAAAGAATGCAGCTGGAAAGTAATAAAGTGTACATTATGTTCTAGTGCCTTATCCAGCAAAATTTAAATGAAACTGTTTGTATGAGTAAGGACTACCTAAACAAGGAGTCTGCCAAATCAGGACCTCGTTTTGCCTGTCTGTCAATTTAAAATTCCTCAAAATGCTTTTATCCACATTTCAGAGGGCAGAGGCAAGATATTGCATACATTGGGTTTTTTGATATATTGCTTTCCCAAGATTTTTCCATTTTATTTAGGATTAAATCATCCATGCATTTCAAAACACAGAGCATACAAAGTATCAGAATGTTTCAGCTGTAACAAAGGAAAGAAAAGTTATGTATGTTTATGGATTAGCATTGATTTCTAAATTAGTAAGAATCTGGCACTGAACATGCAATATTGAGAGAAAAGAATCATTCTTTATCATATATCTGCTATACATAGAAGGAATTATTTCATTCTTTCTCCTCAGCTACAGGACTAGCATGCATTGCCAGATAAGAACTCCTTGCAATATTTGCAAATTAGGACATGAATAATTGAAAGTGTTTGAAGTGACTCTGTTCACTTGGGAAATGGTATAGAACTTATTCAATCATTTGCAGTGAAATGTAACTATATTTCCTTCATGTGCTGCATAAATATTTGATTAACCACTGTGCAAAGCATTAGTAAAGCATCTGCTCAGCATGAGACTGAAACCTGGTCAACACCAGCAAATAGAAGGAAGAAAGTCCACCTGAAATGTCAAATGCAAGTTTGAAAATTTCAGTCTTTGATATTCTGATCTATTGAGTTGAAAAGAATAAGGAAATAAGAATTTAAGATGATGGAAATGAAACAAAAAGGTGTAGGTATTTAGATTCGTGTGTTATGGTGATCTGTGAATTCTGGTGTTTTGTTAATTTGGAATTTGTATTTCCTTGTCAGCTTCCTGAATCAGCAGATTACAAGCAAAAAAAGAAAAAAAAATTACTTTCTGAAGAAATATGTTCCCCACTTGGTAAGGTATGATTTGTAATTAAAGTTCCATAGATAACTTGTCATTGATTAGATGGTTGCATAGCTTGACCAAACGATTTCTGCAAACTGATACCCATGCCCTGTTTTGTTTGTAGAGGAGTCATGGGTAGTCCCTATTAACAGATATTGTTCATAACAGCCTTTAAGAAGTAGTGATTTCATGGGCACTAAGGAAAAAAAATCATCAAACATTTCAACATTTCTAATACTGAAGTAAAAACTTCAATTTTCTGAAAAACTTCAGAAATGTTTGATGGCAGCTTTTTCAGCTTGATTTCTAGAAATAAGAAACACTAAGAACCATTTTGAAAAACATGCATCAATGTTATCTGTGAAAAGAAAGGATAGTGCCAGGAACTGAAATGGAAAAAAACAACAAAACTATTTCTTAGAGATTTTCACCCCAGTATTACAGACTAAAGATTCTGAGAGGTGAAGTGACTCTAGAAAATCAGGAAAGTCTGAAAAACCAAAGCAATGTTGTGAGCATATTGAGAGTTCCTGATGATCGTTGCTACAGGTTCGAGAGTCCTATCATCTCCATGCCATTCCAGCATAAAGCTAGGAGAGTAAGTTCCTATATTTGTCAAAATGGAGCTCCTGAACCTGTAGATACAGGACAACAAAGAGGAGAAATTATCTGCTAAAAGTAATTCCTTAAGAAACAGACAATATTCACATCAGTGCCACTAGGATTTTGACCATTAACAGATACAGTGAGATTATGACACTATAGATGTGCCTGTGGGACATCATATATTAAGACATTGCTTTTTATTGTTCTCTTTTATTGCTCTCTCCAGTTCAAATCAATCTGTAAGACTCATATAAAAGATATCTTTAAATGTCTTTGCTTCCCTATATTAAACTGAAAATTCAAAAAAAGGCAATTTTGCCTAATACAAACTATGCTCATTGTCATATGAATTTTCACCTCTTTGTGAAATTGGCAAAGTAAAAAGCTCATCGCTTTTCAATATTTATCTTTATTCTGTCATGTTATTTTTGAGTTATATTCACTGAATTGATGTAATGGAGCATAATCCAATTAAAAGCATTGTTTCATATATTTTGTTATATTGCCAAAAAAAAAAATTTATGAAACAAATTAACCCAGCTGAATTACCTCATTTGTTTTAAGAAGAGGTTATATGTTTGAAAATGGTCTTCTGTTTAATTTACTACACTGAATATTTGACTCATGAATTAAAGCACAGTAAAGGAAGAAAAAAAATCAAAGCGTGAAAGAAGACTGAATTATCTTCACAAGTTTTTTCTCCAGTGTTTACAGAGTCCCAGGTAATAGCTGAGAATGAAGAATTATTGCTGAAGCATGAAAACTTTCCATTTGGTTTTTGCTTACCTAAAGTGAAGCTATTCAGTAGGTCTATTCCAATTGTATTTTGTGTTTATTTTTGTTCTCCCAAATGGTCCTAGTGCTTTTGTATAATGTACAATTGCAGCTGTAACTTGACGTAATATGAATAAATGATGAAATATCTCAGATGGTAAAAATTTAAAGCCCTTTATACTATTTTCAACTTAGGAAATCTCTCTTGATTTATAGTGTGATATTCTGACTAAATATCATTTATGGGATTTATTGAAGAAGAAATTAATTTCTACAGCTTCTAGCCCATGAAACCTTCATGAGAACAATGAATGATATAATGAAAGAGGAAAAAAAAAATTTAAAAACCTCTTTTTGGCAGTCAGCAGCTAAGGAACACAGTAGTACAGATTCTGCACCATAGCCTCCTTAACTGGATGTCTTTTGGTTTCCACAAAATATAATACTAAGTATGACATATTCAACAACTTCCAGACACACCCAGAGATGTATCTGCACACACTTGCTCTAAGGAAGTTGAAGGAATTTCCTATACCCTCTGAACTTAGGCTGTTATTGTACCTGACATTAAAATAGCTGGTCTTGCACTGTTTTCTCTTGAATATCTCTTCTCAGCTGTATCCAGTTTGTCTCAACCATTGTATGGCATCTTCCCATGTTCCCCAGGAAATGGGAAATGGAAAAAAAGAAGTAACAACAAAAAAACCCACCTAAATCTCCTGCCTATCTCACTGTATTTTAATGATTTAAAGTGAATGTAAGCTTTGTTATTTTTATAAAGATCCTGAGCACTTGTTTACTTTTCTTCTTCGGTATATTTCATTGCAGTGAAAGAGACACTTTCACAAGAGACACTTTCAAAGACAAACAGAATATTTCAAAAGTTGTTGTCTAGAATAAAATACAGTTTTATCCACTGCAAAATGAAAAATAAAATAGAAATAATGCAAATACAACTTTTTTGAAACACAAAAATAATGAAATGGAACCAAAACTGTATTAAGATAAAGTTATTTTAAATGCAGTATTTTGAAGAAATTAACTCCATGTAACACTACAGGCTTGGAGAGGAGTGGCTGGAGAGCTGCCCGGCAGAAAGGGACCTGGGGGTACTGGTTGACAGCCGGCTGAACATGATCCAACCATGTGCCCAGGTGGCCAAGAAGGCCAACAGCATCCTGGCCTGTATCAGAAATAGTGTGGCCAGCAGGAGTGGCGAAGGGATCGTGCCCCTGTACTCGGCACTGGTGAGGCCGCACATTGAATCCTGTGTTCAGTTTTGGGCCCCTCACTGCAAGAAGGACATTGAGGTGCTGGAGCGTGTCCAGAGAAGGGCAACGAAGCTGGTGAGGGGTCTGGAGCAGAAGTCTTATGAGGAGCGGCTGAGGGAACTGGGGTTGTTCAGTCTGGAGAAGAGGAGGCTGAGGGGAGACCTTATCACTCCCTACAACTACCTGAAAGAGATTTGTGGTGAGGTGGGTGTTGGTCTCTTCTCCCAAATAACTAGCGATAGGACGAGAGGAAATGGCCTCAAGTTGCAACAGAGGAAGTTTCGACTGCATATTAGGAAAAATTTCTTTACAGGGAGAGTGGTGAAACATCGGAACAGGTTGCCCAGGGAGGTGGTGGAGTCACCATCACTGAAGGTGTTAAAAAAATGTGTAGACGTGACACTTCAGGACATGGTTTTGTGGGCATGGTGGTGTTGGGTTGATGGTTGGACTTGATGATCTTAAATATCTTTTCCAACTTAATGATTCCATGATTCTGTGAAGATGAACCTGCAGTGGTTTTAAATGCAGTCATTTCATAATCTGTTTTGACAGGGTTTCTTAGATCAACATTACGTTTCAATTTTCTGGTAAAATTTTAAGATCTTATCACCCAAAATACATTTTAAAGTACTCCTATATGATAGTTCAAAATTTCTACTTTTATTACAAAATGATATAAAAAAATTCTCTGACATTTTTAATTGAAGGAATATTCTGAATTTGAACTAGCTTATCTGGTATATAAAACCATGTGGTATTTTGGCTGCATAATTTAATTCACTGGTTCATTTAATAATATTTATATTCTCTTGCTTTTATTTCTAGCTGTTCCTTTTATTTCAGTTTCTTTCAGTATATTATTTTCTGCATCTTCTCTTCTATGCATTTCAAATCTTCCTGATCATGTTCTCACTTGTGACAATCCTTCTTCATTTCCTGTCCAATGGCATCATGATACTAAAAATTAAGGTTCCCAGCATGTGAGAGACTGAACCATGGGGCAAACCATGGGGCATTTGTCTCAAAGATCGTTTGCCTGGGCGAAAATTCCTTAAGCTGGCGATGGGAGTGGCTGCAGGGCCACAGAGACCTCCGACTGGTGCTACAAGGCCCAATCATGCACCATTGCATCATGCGATAGCCACGTCGGGTGAGAAGTGGGGCTGGAGTTGTGTGAAGCATATGCGCATGTGCAGATGGGCAAGTACATGTTGTTGTCATGGAAATGGCAGCCCGTGAATGAGAACAAAAGGGATTGCCAAGACAAGCCCTTGTGCGCGTGCTGCCGCCGTGGCGATCACCCTCCACCGAAACATCGAGAAGCTTGGACCCCAGGACGCCACAGATCCATGGTGGTGACTTTCCTTGCAAGTCTATCCCGAATGCTTGCTTGATTTCTGCCTTTTTATTCCATTCTGTCCTATCGCTATGAATGTCATACTTTTAATTACCGCTACTAATTTTTTTATTTTATTTTTGATAATAAAATATGGTTTGGGTATATGGCATTTGACCTCGTTTATGTCTTAATCTTGCTCTTGGGATCATATCGAAACCTCCCCTGACATTGGATCGGGACACAGCGTAACAAATTTAGAGTCCATATTGGAGAATAAAACTGCCAGTGGTCCATAAGCACCAATGCTGCATGTGTCTGGGAAATGTGAATTGGCAGGTAAAGAATGCTGCAAGCAAAACTATGATGCTTATGGGCACCAAGTTCCTGAACAGTTATAGGGAAGCATGTGTGAGTTGCCTGGTAGCAGGTAAGCATTGCTAGAAAAGTGTCTGAGCCTTTTTGTGAATTTCCCTGCCTGTGTCATCCTTCCCTTCCCTCCGCAGGTTCTCCCTGCTCCTATGGTTGAGGCTTTCTGGTCAACTGCTCCCCAGGCTCTCACTTCTTTCCTTTTATCTTAAGCCATTATCTACTGCACTCTACCTAAGATTGTGTAATGCACCCAGTAGGTATTTTGTAATTGCTCTCCTTAGAAAACACCTCTTCCCCCTTGGTGCATAGACTTCGAAACTCTCATTTCACTCATTTCCATTCCTAGCACCTCAGGTGGTCTTGATGTAGCTTTCTCACCTGTTGATACATCATTCACCATCTTCTTTAACTTCACCTCACTTTGCCATGCTACTTTACCTATATGTCAGGACTGCAGCTGACCTGAGTGCATTTCTGCTCTCCTTTGCTACTTGTTCTTCTGATCCACATTCTAATAATAATGTAACAAACTTTACAGATGTATTGGAAAAAACATAAATAAATAAGCAATATTCACTCTACCTCAAATAGAGGCTCCTCAAGACATAAGAGAATAAATCCTATCCTTGTGAAACCACCTAAAGAAGCCATATTTAATATTATATTTTGCAATGATAAGTTTTCTATAATATTTACAGAAGAAGATTAAATATCCACCCAAAACCCCTCAATTACAATATAGCAAGTACAGCACTTGTAAAAGTATTACCAGAATGTGGAACATTGTACAGATGCAAAAACAAGAGCTCAAAGCCAGTATTTTTTGTATGTGTACTATAAAAAGTACCATATCTAATGATTCAATCCTCTGCTGTGCAGAGTGCCTCCTGGAGGGTGCCAAGTGCCTTCAGCTCCTAAGTCTTTCTGTTGCTCTCCAGAAACATTGGAAAATTGAGCTATAAAACAGCAAGGTGCTTCTTTACAAAATAATGTTTTCCATCTGACTTGAAGAGAACTCTTTCAAAGAAGGAATGAAAGCTACTGCTGAGACATTCTTGACAGAAAAGCAAGTGGCCAGTTGTTATGTTTTTGTGATAACAATTCATCAAATCTTGATAATCAAAAATCATGGAAAAGGAAATGGAAGGGAAAAATACATGGCAGCTAAATGGAGCTTTGAACAAACCCCAGATTTCGTGAAGTTTGACAAGATGTGAAAGTTTGATATTCCCAGATATTTTTGGTTTTAATAACGTTAAAAAGATTTTTAGCTATACTAAATGCATTACATATAGCAAGTCTGTTACAAATTTCAACAATTTTGAAGTAGAACACCCATAATTTTTGTCCAGTGTGATTTTTTATTATCCTCGATAATTTCTTATTATCCAGTATATTACTTATCTCTCTAGCATAACCCAAAGTGGAGATCATACTACAATATGATTTTAAGGAAGGATGTGATCCAAGGCAGATGATACAATACCAAGAGAGAACTCACTGTTAGGTGCAGTTATATTCCAACTATCAAAAAAAAAAAAGTTTTGTCCTTACCTGACAGGCATCTAATTCTGCATAAACAGAACATCTACAAGAAAAAATTTCTATTTTCCTTAGGAGTATTCATCCTCTTTCTTCTCATATAGAGGTTACCAAAACATTGCTGAGTAGTACACAACATTTGTAAGCACCCTCTTTTCCCAGAGCCCTTTCTGGCCAGCAGGCTATATTCTGTATTAAACTTCAGTCATTTGTCTAGACTCAACTTTCTTGTATATAACTTTTCTAAATGGTCGCCAGAAGGTATTTTTTCAGTTTCAGCAGGAGCCTGAAAATCCTGAGAAACTAGTGGCATGATAAGCATAAATCCTGAGCTAACAAGAATTTATGTATTAATAAGGTGGCTCATATTTTAACAAACTTTTACTTAAAACATATACAGTTTTAGATAAGAAGAAGAGTATGATGCTGAATGTTTTTCATTCTCACAGAGGTGAAGGCACAAGGGGATGTTTTAGCAACTGACACAAGATTTCATGTTATTGTTCCATATTTGGGCAATAAAAATGTTCACATTTTATGTTTTTACTGAATGAAACACAGGCCTGTTTTTTCACACACATTTTTCACAGTGAATGTGGGCATTAGTTTAAATGGAAGCTTCTTACTAATATATCCAATGTATAACCAGATTCTTAGAAAGTACACATATTGGAGATTTAGTATTTTAAACCTCTCAATCTTTAGTTCACAAGCAATTGAAATTAAATAATAGTTCACTTAAGAGTCACAGGAACAACTCATAATAAAAGACTTTTAATATATTATTGGCTAAGATAATTTTTTCTGTCAAAAATCAGAAAATATAACACCCACAGCTGCTGTCTCCAGCAGTGCTTTGGGAATGTTTAGCTTGATAAATTATATCACACTCTTTATTAGAGTTGAAAATAGCAAAACCATTATCATACAATAACAAGTTAGCTTTGAAGATAAATCGTTCCTAATGATTTTCCAATATATGTCACTTCTATGTTTCTAATAGAGAAAAATAACATGCTAATATACGTGCTAGATTTTTGTTTTGCACTTGTAATTAACATGATAAAGTAGTATGTAATATACCATGATTGTCTAAGGACTTATAGATCAAAAATTATTCTAGAGGTACTTGTTGAGTGCTGATAGCTACTGACTGAGTAATTTATAATCTAAGGATTTTTCAGAAGTTATGTCTAAAAAAGAAAATATGAATTAAACATAGTACATACTACTAAATATCATGATTTGAGAGTTCTCTTTCTCATTTAACCAAAGACAGATCTTATGTGTTTCTCTTCATTCAAACAAAGCTTTGGATTATGAAAAGAGAAATTTGAATAAGGGACTTGAAAGCAATACAGCAAAGACATAAAACGATGAAGCGAGCATCACAAGCCAAAATATACTCATAGGAATTCCATTTTTTATTGATAGATGTGTTGTCTCTGTAGAAAGAATGACTAGGATTGTTCAGCCTAAGATGAAGGTGGTGGAAAGAAGGTATGATAGAGATAAAAAAAATCAGTCACTTTCATTTCTGGCCCAGGGTCTTTCTGAGCCACACATCACAGGAGGCTTAGAGAAAATTCTGGGGGAAAAAATTACTCTTTGCCATCTGATCTTCTCTGAGAATTTCCTGCTGGCCACTGGCCACTATCAGAGACTGAGGTTGACCATCTGACCCATATGTGCAGTCTTTTATAGATGCTTATTTAAAGACATACAAGCATCAGTATATTGTGTATTAAAAATCACAGCATAAATATAACCTCTAAGTTATGAATCTCAGCTGTGGAGGAATAATACAGGAAAAGAAGCAATGTATCATATAACTCTAATCCTGCATGTGTAGTGAATTGTCCAATAATTTTTTTTTACTCTTATCCTCAGGTCCATCTTAACATTTTATTTCCAAAACGCTTTATAACCAATAGTCTATGAATTTTAAAATGTCTAGTTTTCCTCTGATGAATCTCTGAAAAATAAATATGTAACATTATTTACTACAAATTCATCATTCATTATGTTGTATTCATACCCATCTCCTTCATGGTGATTGGATGAAATAAAATATTGGATCTATCATATCCCAAAATCATCTACTCATACCCAGCAACAACAGACAGGTGTAAAGAGTTATTACTGATGGCACACAGTATTGTGTAAAATTATCTAACAAGACTGGTATTGCTCATAATGACTCGAGATTACTTATCATCGTCTGACAGGCTGAGGGTTGACCAAGTAAGAGCAAAAAGGTAAGAAATTTAGTGCGGTTTTTCTTATAAGTTCAGTTATTGATACATATAATATACATATATATTACCTCATGTAAGCAACAAATCCAAGAAATCACCACTGAACATCATTGGTGAAGCTTCCCTCCTCAAGAAAAACTAATTATTTCTTCTTAACTGGTTCAAGAAAGATGTTTCCTGGCATCTTGAAAAGACTCTAATGCACTGTGTCACCAGTTCCAAATGATCAGGGAAACTACATAAGAACAACTGGTATTACGGTATTATTATCAGACCTCCTTCCTTCCTGTGTTTCAGATTTTTTTTTAAATTAATTAATGAAATGGCAGATTGTAGAGTATGTAGAGAAATCATTTTCTTATGCCAAAATCTGTTTTGAAAGGAGGCAGTAAAAGTTCTATGTTGTGTTATATCTGACAATATTATAACATCCGGAAGAATGTTTTGCAAATGAAGTTAAAAAATAAGAGTAATTTGTTACCACAGCAGGCAGACATACTTCTTATTCAAAGCTTTAGAATTCCTGGTAAATGGGTGTTCTACAAAAAGAAGAAAATAGAAGCAATCAGAGAAAGGTGAGCTTGAAATGTGTGTGGTTTTCTTTTTCAGTCATCTGTGTTTAAAGTCAAACTCCATGAAGTGCTTTGGTCTTGAAATCAGCATGACTTGTGGGGCAGTGAGGGTAAAATAAAGATAAAAATAGTGTGCTCCTAGAAATGACTGAAACAATATAGTAGATTTCACTATTAAGAAGTTTGTCTCAATATTCAGACAAAATTTTCATATCCTTAGTTTCATCCTGTTACTCCCATTAAGTGTTCAATTTCTGTAACTGCAGATTATATTGCTGGTGATAAAATTATTCATCCCTATAAAAATGTATTCCCAATATTTGTCTTCAGAAAGTAATAGTGGATGGTCAAATATTGTTTTAAGATTATAATTATTAGTCATTTTGTGGGCCATTATTAGTCATTAGCTTGTGGGTATGAAAGTTGACATCTTTTTTCTAAAAAAGAATTTTGTATTTCTTTTTATGGGGTTAATCTTCAATTACATCAGTCACCTTTGACAGCATTTTGTAATGAACTGTATTTTTGGTAGAGAAAGTAAAAGGGTGAAAATATTAGAAAGAAATAATTGAATGAGTCCATGCTGTTAATAAATTATTAATCAGTGACTTTCTGATATAAATCTCCACAATGGTGCTTTTGTTGAATAAAGAGCAACTTTGCCTTTTATTACTTTAGATCTATAAATCTAGTGATGCTGTCTCTATAGTTAGCATAAATCTTTCCTAATGAAGATGGCGAAGTGTCAAGTGATAAGCTCATTTTGCTTCAACAGTCACCTACTAGCCATTTTCCTTGTAAGCTATTGCCAGTATTCATGGTGGTGCAACACATCAACACTGAGGACAATTAAGATGAATGTCCTTCATCTGGTCAAGGCATTCTCTGTCAGCGCAGATTAAGGCTCACTTGCAAAGCTGAGCAAAGAAAGATGATGCAGCTTTTTTGCACAGCTGAAACCCATGAAACATGCCCATCTCCACCCTCTGACAGCCATCTCCTCTTAGGACATAAGTCTACCCCATTCCTAACATTGTATTTGAAGCAAAGGTTCTGGTTTCTATTTCTAGTATTATCTTCTCATTGCCATTATGCCCTTGACTAATGCAGACATGCTGCATTTTTCAGATCATTAATTATTGTGAGATTTAATATATTTGGTTGCACAACAGTTACACATTGCAGAAATTATGATTTCTCCTTTTTATAGAACATCTCTAGGTTGGAAGCATTTTATGGAATATACAACTAATAGATCATAAAGTTAAGTGCTGTAACTTCAGGCACTTAAATTCCTAATTGTATCCCAAAACCTCATGCTAAATCTTAAAGTAACTAAAGTCCATTGGGATGTAAATTTCCAACATTATAGAATCAAAAAGTCATAGAATAATTTGGGTCAGAACAGACCTTTAAAGGCCATCATCCTGGTTTCAGCTGGGATAGAGCTGTTTTTTCTTCCTGATGGTTGGTATAGTGCTGTGCTTTGGATTTGGTATGAGAATAATAATGACAGTATACCGATGTTTTTGGTTGTTGCTAAGTAGTTGTAGTGCTGATACTAAGTCAAGGACTTTTCAGCTTCTTATGTGCTGCCAGCGGGGAGGTGCACAGCTGGGAGGGGACACAGCCAGGACACCTGACCCAGGCTGGTCAAAGGGATATTCCTCAACAAATGATGTCATGCTCAGTATATAAACTGGAGTTGGCTGAGGGACAGTAATAGCTGCTCGGGGACAGGCTATCCATCACCAGGTGGTGAGCAACAGTTGAACTGTGCATCACTTGTTTTTGATTATACCTTTATCAATAATATTATTCTTATTGATATTATTGTTATTTCATCTTATTTTGCTGTCCTCCTAAACTGTTGTGATCTCAACCCACAAATTTTTTTTTGATTCTCTACCCCATCCCACCTGGGGTGAGAGGCGAGCGAGGTGTTGCATGGTGCTCTGGTGCTGGATGGTGCTAAACCACAACAGTCAAGTACAACCCCCCTGCAGTGAGCAGGGACATCTTCAGCCAGATCAGGTTCTGCAGAGCCCCATCCAACCTGACCTTCAATGTTTCCAGGGTTGAGGCACCTATCACCTCTCTGGGCAACCTCTGCCAGTGCTTGACCACTGTCATGCTGAAAAACCTCTTCCTTGCATTTAGTCTAAATCAACCCTCTTTTAGTTTAAAACCATTACCCCTTGTCCTATCACAACAGGACCTGTTAAAAAGTCTGTCCCCATCTTTATTCTAAGCCCCCTTCAAATACTGAAAGCCTGCAATAGGGTCTCCTCAGAGCCTTCTCTTCTCCAGGATGAACAACCCCAACTCTCTCAGCCTGTCCTCATAGGAAAGGTGCCCCATCCCTCTGATCATGTTGATGGCCCTCCTCTGGACCTGCTCCAACAGGTCCATGTCTTTCCTGTGCTGAGGGCTCCAGAGCTGGATGCAGGACTCCAGGTGGGGTCTCCCCAGAGCAGAGTAGAGGGGCAGAATCACCTCCCTCAACCTGCTGTCCATGCTTCTTTGGATGCAGCCCAGGAAATGGTTGGCCTGCTGGGCTGTGAGTGAGTGCACATTGTCGGCTCATGGCCAGCTTGTCATCCACCAGTACCCCCAACTTCTTCTTGGCAGGGCTGCTCTCAATTCATTCTCCGCCCAGCCTGTATTTGTGCTTGGGATTGCCCCGACCCAGGTGCAGGACCCTGCACTTGGCCTTGCTGAACCTCATGAGGTTCACATGAGCCCATTCCTTGACCTTGTCCAGGTGCCTCTGGATGTCATCCTGTCCCTCACGCATGTGAATGACACTATTCATCTTGGTGTCATCTGCGAACGTGGTGAGCATACCCTTGATCCCACTACGTTGTTGATGTAGATCTGAAAGATTACTGGTACCGATACGGACCCCTGAGGGATACCTCTCATCACCAGGCTCCATCTAGACATTGAGCCATTGACCACTACCTTCTGGATATGACCATCCAACCAGTTCCTCATCTACCCAACAGTCCACCCATCAAATCCATTTCTCTCCAATTTAGAGAGAAGGATGTTGTGGGACACCATGTCAAAGGCCTTCCTCAGAGGAAGTCCAGATAGATGACAATCAGTAGCTCTTCCCTTGTCCACTGATATGGTCACTCCATCACAGAAGGCCACTAGGTTGGTCAGGCAGGTCTTGCCCATGGTGAAGCCATGCTGGCTGTCTGAAATCACCTCCCTGTCCTCCATGTGCCTTAGCATAGTTTCTAGGAGGATCTGTTCCATGATCTTCCCAGGCACAGAGGTGAAGCTGATAGGTCTGTAGTTCCCAGGGTCCTCCTTGCTACTTTTTTAAGAATGGGTGCAATGTTTCCCTTTTTCCAGTCTCCAGGGCCTTCACCTGACTGCCAGGACTTTGCAAATATCATGGATAGTGACTTGGTAACTACATCAGTCAATTCCCTCAGGGCTCTGCGGTGCATCTTGTCAGGTCCCATAGACTTGTGCATGTTCAGGTTCCTCAGGTGGTCTCTTAGTAGACATGGTAGACATTGTGGTGTCGGGTTGATGTACTTGGTGATCTTAAAGGTCTTTTCCAACCTTAATGATTCTGTGACTTCTGTGATTCTGTGAACCTGATCTTCTCTTACAGTGGGAGGGACTTTGCTCCTCCAGTCCTCGTCTTGCAGGCCATCCCCTTGAGAGGTGTGGGAAGAGACATTGCCAGTGAAGACTGAGACAAACAAGTCATTTAGTACTTCAGCCTTCTCCTCATCCATTGTTACCAGTCTGCCAGTCTTGCTCATTAAGGAGTCGTACGCTTTCTTTGACCTTCCTTTTCTGGCTGACATACCTATAGAAGCCTTTCTTATTATTCTTTATGTCCCTTGCCAAGTTCAGCTCCAGCCTCACCTTGGCCCTCCTGACCTCATCCCTACACAACCAGGCTGTGTCCCTGTACCTGTCCCTGCTTCCACTGCCTGTGTCTTTCCTCCTTGCCCAGGTTTGACCAGCAGGTCTCTTTCCTTAGGTGCCTAAAGACCATCTGGTCATGTCTAAAATTTTTTAACAGCTGCCTGCTTTGAGTACTTTGGTGAGAGAAGTATGCTAAGCGCTTTTCTAGAGTTTAAGCAAAACATTCAAGAACACTTTTTAGACTAGGTCACACAGAGAGCAAAATTAAACAATTTATGATATTGCCTGGAAAGTCTTTCAGCTAAAAAGTAAACAGACAATGTTTTCAGGATACAGGAGATCTTGTTATTTTCTATTCTCCCTCTGTGGAGCCTTAGACTTGATTTTTAATTTAGAGACTCCAAATACTAAGTACTTTTAGCTGCTAGTAATTGCTGATAATTGGGATGTTCCCATTCACCTTTGTCTGTTGAAGTTATTCCACTTAAGCAGAGTAATGAAATACTGACTCAGCCAAAGACCATGAGAAACTGATTATGTAACTGGTCGGTTCACATGCAGAGGTGGAGGGACACATAGCTTTCCTTTTCCAACATAAATTAGTAAAATATTAGTGGAAGAAGGAATTGGAACACTGATTCTTTCCTTAAGGATGAGTGCCCTAACATGAGCAATAAAATCAACCTCTTTGGGAGATAGATACTTATTTTCTTCTGCAAACTGGAACAATATCAAGAAGATACATTGAGGGTCCCTCAGCTCATCTTCCTGATAGAGCCTAATGATTAAAACACTGGGAGATATGGCTTCCAGCCTGCTTGGAGGGATGAAACATTTAACACAGGTCTCCCTGAACTGCAAGGAATGACATTAGGTATTTAACTACAAATTTGTATTTAGACCTAGAGTGGAGGTGGTACTGACGCTGTAGGGAAATGAAACATTTATTCCCTCGTCCTCAGCATCATAAACAATCCTTTAACCAGAATGGTCAATGTTGTGAACTTAACAAAAGGCTATGAAACCCTTCTTTCTTCTTGTCCTGGTTTCAGCCAGGATAGAGCTGGTTTTCTTCACAGAAGCTAGTGTGAGATTATGCTTTGGATTTGGGATGAGAAACTGTTGATTATGTGCCGATGTTTTGGGTTGTTGCTAAGCAGTCAATGACAGTCCAGCTTCTCATGCTGGCCTGCCAGAAAGGAGGCTGGGGGTGCACGGGAAGCTGGGAGGGGACACAGCCAGGACAGGTGACCCAGACTGGCCAAAGAGATATTCCCTACCGTATGACGTCATGCCCAGTACATAAACTGGAGTTAGCCGGGGGGCGGAAATCACTGCTCGGGGACGGGCTGTCGATCACTGACTGGGTGGTGAGCAATCGCTGTATTGGGCATCACTTGTTCTTGTACATTCCTTTGTTGGTATTACCATTGTTGTTTCTTTCTCTCTTTCTGTCCTATTAAACTGTGTTTATCTCAACCCACGAGGTTTTTTTCTAATTCTCTCCCCCATCCCACTGCGGGAGGGGGAGTGATTGAGCAGCTGCGTAGTGCTTAGTTGCCAGCTGGGGCTAAACCACGACACTTCTCTTTGTAGGTAATCAGTTCAAAATAAAATTTGCTTTTTAGACTTGGTGATAAGATGTTTGTGCAAGTTCATAGACCCATTAAAAGATCAGGTACTCATGGTCTACTCTGATGACTCTTGTGTTACTGTCCTTATGTCAAGGCTATCTTTCTTTTTGTCCTCTCTAAGAAAAAGGATGGAAGTTACACAGATATGACAGTCTAAGTAGAAAACTTCTGGAAATTGTAAGGAAAAAACGTTGAGTTCTTGATCCATTATTATTTGATTTTGAATAAAACAAAGCAATTTTATTCTAACACAGCATATGTTAATATATTTTTAGCAGTATGAAACTGAAATCCACCTAAAATTATCTTTACTAGTGCCGACTAAGTGGGTGAGGAAAAGAGAGAATGTAGTGCCAATGTTTTCTTGAACAGTGTACTACTCAATTTATATTATGACTCAGTTCTTTCATTTAGAAAGGAAGCTACTGTCTCTTGGTAAAGAAAGTGTTAGGAAACCTCTCTTTTATATTTCTTGTATTTCTCTCGTTGGTTTGACAAGATGATAGGCTATTTCCTTTCAGTAGCCAGGAGTAACGCAAGGCATCTTTTTATTTGTCTTTTATATACAAACTACTTTCCCTCTGTCTAAAAGCTACCTCTTTAATTTGCCTAGGACACAAATGTACAGCCACTTGAAGAAGTCTGCTTCATTGGTCTGAAGAGTCATGGATTTAAGACAAAGGTTTTTAAGTTACATTTCCTTGCTTTCCTTAATTCATTCTGGACTTCAAAACTATCTTGGCAAGCTTTAACTAAATACACCAATTATTGCAAAATAACCAGTCCTGGGTTAGCTAGTCTGAGATTGGGTATTATCTTGAAATATTAGGTACTAATAATAGTTACTTGTATCAGAAAACTTAATGATCATGAAGTTATAGAAATTAATAGGTAGGTTTATTGCAAAGAGTAGTCTGGGGATGGAGAAAAAAACAAGGAACAGCTATTTTCAAAATATTCTTGTCCCTTGCCTTTACTTCCCCCATCCCTCCCATCTACAAGCCCATTTTTTTCCCCAACTACGAGCACATTGCACAACATACATTTTATATGTCAGCAATGAACTTCTAGGAAGTACACAACTCTTCGATAACCCGAACAGGACTTTTAAAGTATTTTATCTGTGTTCCCTTAGACCATATTATTTTTAAAACCAGTTATCAAAATGTCAGGTTTTTTAAACAAACAATAATTTTGGTAAGATTTGTATCTAAATAATATAGAATCCTCCTCTACAGAAGAAATATTCTGTAGGCTAAAGATAGTTTTCTTTTTGACTGAGCTTGTCAGTTTTCTTTAATTTTGGATTTAAATACAATAATGCAAAGTACATCAGACCTGCTGTACTTCAAGATTAGGTCGACACTAAAATTAGTTGAAAGTCTCCTTTAAGGCAAAGGTAAACACGGTTCAAAAATATTTTTAAATAGTCATAATGGTGTATATTTTTAAGATTGATTATTTCATGGCTCAAATAACAAGAGTAATAGGCTGACAAAGGTAAAAAATCAAATATGTAAATAGGACTACGATCATCAGTAAAATAGGAGTGTGATGAAGAATAGAGCCTGTAAATGTTATTGAACTGATGATCTCAATTAATCAGTGTTATTTGAAATACAAAGAATATAGCTCAAAGAAAAAGCTGTACTATACCTAAATATTGTGATCTCTCCCTGTACAATTTTCTATTGTGTATTATAATTCAGAATATTCTTCTTTGGTCAGCTTCTGGACCTCTGAGTCTGCATTGAAATTATGTGCTGATGTAAGAGATATGAGATTTTGGATGAAGGCAAGTATTTGGGGGAAATGAAATATGGTACCTGTACCAACTGTAATCAGAATGTTTGACTACCTTACTTCAGGTAAGATTTGTTGCCTACTTTCATGCTTGAATCTTGTTTTATCCCCTTTATCTAATGTTAAATTTGTTTCAGAAAAGGAAGAAGAAAAGAAATATCGCCAAATATTGTCATGGTATAGTTCTCTCAAAATTCAGAATTTTTGTTCTATTGGTATTTTGAAATATAATGATGGTCCAAATCAGCATACATGTGTATACTCTCCTAAATATTTGAAATTTATCTCTAAATATTTTTAAAAGAAGTCATTCAGATTAACAGAAGTATTTGGTTTCAAGTTTTTAAAAAAGTCATTAATAATATATTAAGTATAGAGAGGAATAGTTATTTTGAAGAAAAAAATATTGAAGAACAAAATTTATCTCTCAGTTGAATTTCTACAGAGTTGTCATATTCTTACGTAATGTTTTGTTTTTTATGAACGTGCTCCAGATATTTGGCCTAAAACATTTATAGTAAATCTTTAAAAATTTAGTGTCTCTTTCAAACCCCAGTTCTTCAAACATCGTGATCAGATGCAAAATTGAGCTATGGAAGTGAGGAATGTCAAATTCTTACTGTTGTGAAATTAACTTTAATCACGTAATCAAATTTCACACTGAAGGCCAAAAACCAGAAGACAAATACATGAGTCTCATTTATGATTTGGATCTTTTTAGGCCTCATCCCTTTTTAAATGATGGGGTCAGAAACAATGCACAAGAAAACTGTTCCCAAGCAATACGAAGTATACTCAGCAGGTGCTCCATCTACAAGCAGGGAGAAACTCTCACAGCAAGCTTGGTGGGAAGATACAAGTGGAGTTTTAGCTGGGAGAAAGGAGCAAACACATCTCCCGTTGAGTTCATTGAGTGAAGTGTGGTGTGTGAAAGTTGTCCTCGTTAATTTAATCTGCAGAGCCCTTACTTTGGGAAGCTGCAAGAGGAAAGGTGAGTCGTAAAAATGTTTAACGTCATTTGAGTTTGGACCTGCCTGATGTAAAGAAGCTGAAATTTTGTGAGTTGCAGGAAGTGCGTTTGGACATACAGTTTATATCCATGATTAATTTCTTATACAAGAATCCTTAACGTTGCCTTGAACTTGAGATGAGGATTCTTTTAGAGTTGTATATGTTGAATTTGAAAATAATTCAGTTTGAAACGAAATAAATACTCAATATTATAGGTCTGCTGCTTTCAGAACAAACCATTAGCAATGAAACTGAACCTGAATGGTGACTAATTCAACTGATCTGTTTTCTAGATGTATCAGCTAAATGTAGATATTATAGCTTAAAATTGTTTAAAATTATATTCTTCCTATGGCAATGCTCTTTACATCTGTATTTATTACCTGTAACAACTTTAAACTTGCAGTTACTTTTTTTTCTTTTATATAAAAAAAATAATAAACAGCAAAAAAACCTCTGAGTTTAAAAAGCATTTTAAAACACTTTACAGAATGACAGTGTGAGGTACTTAAAGCATCAGAAGAATCTGCAGGGTGTAAATTGTCCTTGAAAGACACAAAGGCAGCTTAAAGGGGAATTTATAATCTCTCTCTTGGGTTTGACAATATTAATTTGTCTCAACCATTTTAGAAGTGCCCTGGCCACAGTGACACTTTCCTAGGTGCATTCCAATAAGGTGATACTGTCTCATTAAATGAGATGGCATTCAGCAGGGAACAAGACAATAACTCAAAAGCAATTGACATGGAATATAGGTGATCTGATATTAATAAATGACAGTTGCATGTAGTTTATGAGATCAGAATAATTATTCTGTAAACAAACCACAACACATTGTGTGTAGAGGTAGTGCCATATTTCAAACTGATATATAGAACTGTACATCATTATTTCTTAGCTAGGCTAGTGTTTTTCCACTGTCTATGAACTGCTGAGAGGTCATGTCAGTCACTGAATTTCCAATGTTATGGGAATTATGGCATCATTCTTACATGTAGGCAAGTATTATAATCCTTCTTTCTCTTTGGATTGGAGAGAGATTGATTTGACAGGTGGGCTGTTCAGTGGATGGTCGCATCCAGAGGGTAGTGCTCAACAGTTCAATGTCCAGACGGAGATCGATGATGAGTAGTGTCCCTCAGGGGGCCATATCAGGACCAGTAATCTTTCATATCTTTGTCAATGACATCGTGGAACCAAGGGTATGCTCACCAAGTTCGCAGATGACACCAAGATGAATGGTGCCATTCACATGCCTGAGGGATGGGACAGCGTCCAGAGGCACCTGGACAAGGTCGAGGAATGGGCTCATGTGAACCTCGTGAGGTTCAGCAAGGCCAAGTGCAGGGTCCTGCACCTGGGTCGGGGCAATCCCAAGCACAAATACAGGCTGGGTGGAGAATGGATTGAGAACAGCCCTGCCAAGAAGAAGTTGGGGGTACTGGTGGATGACAAGCTGGCCATGAGCCGACAATGTGCACTCACTCATAGCCCAGCAGGCCAACTAGGTCCTGGGCTGCATCCAGAGCAGCGCGGCCAGCAGGTCGAGGGAGGTGATTCTGCCCCTCTACTCTGCTCTGGGGAGACCCCACCTGGAGTCCTGCATCCAGCTCTGGAGCCCTCAGCACAGGAAAGACATGGACCTGTTGGAGCAGGTCCAGAGGAGGGCCACCAACATGATCAGAGGGATGGGGCACCTTTCCTATGAGGACAGGCTGAGAGAGTTGGGGTTGTTCATCCTGGAGAAGAGAAGGCTCTGAGGAGACCCTATTGCAGGCTTTCAGTATTTGAAGGGGGCTTAGAATAAAGATGGGGACAGACTTTTTAACAGGTCCTGTTGTGATAGGACAAGGGGTAATGGTTTTAAACTAAAAGAGGGTTGATTTAGACTAAATGCAAGGAAGACGTTTTTCAGCATGACAGTGGTCAAGCACTGGCAGAGGTCGCCCAGAGACGTGATAGGTGCCTCAACCCTGGAAACATTGAAGGTCAGGTTGGATGGGGCTCTGCAGAACCTGATCTGGCTGAAGATGTCCTTGCTCATTGCAGGGGGTTTGGACTAGATGACCTTTAAAGGTCCCTTCCAACACAAACTCTTCTATGATTCTATGATTCTACAATTACCAGGCTGGCTATTGTCATATTCCTAAAAACAATCATTTTAGGAAGTACTGCCATTATTTTCAAAATCTATATATCACTCAGATCTTGGCAGCAATCAGATTTAATTCTTTCCTTGGAATGCTGGAGGAGAATGATATGTAGATAGGCTGAGGGCTTGAGATATTAAGCAGAAAGATCAAGAAAATGCAATTTGTTATCCCTCCACATAGTAGAAAGAACCAACAGCCACACTTTGCATCAAAGTGAAAGGAGGGCTGAGTAGAGTAATTTGGTGAAAGTTATCTTTGCCCAGCAGTAAGGAGAGTAGCTGCCACATACTGAGAATATTTTTTCTTTTGTTAGCTGCTATAATGGCGGTGTACAACTCTTCATTTATTAGGGCTTTCTCAAGGCCATTGCTTGCAGGGTCATTTCAGTCCTAGGATAACTGACACCATTTGATTCCACAGAAATTCATTCATTAGAAAATATTCAAGCTACATAGTACATAGGTACATGGGTACATAGACAATCCATGTATTTCTTTTAGGAACCCAAGAGTGCTTTCATTGAACTGGTTCACGACCAATATAATTCTAGGAAGATTTTTGTACTTACTATGCCACTTTTACTCTAGCATTAAATTGACAGGTTCAGTGGCAGTAATTCTAACTTACAGTGTGGTACTGCAAGGAAGAAGAGAATTACTCCCAGCTAGATGAAAGTAGTTTTAGAACAGTATTTGAGACAGTAATTATTTTAAATGTTTTAAATTACTAAGGTAATTCAAGGACAAAACTTTTTTTCTGATTTTCTACATTATATTCTATTGAACATGGACAGGTATTAAAGAGTGCATGAAGTTCTTTATGTATTGTTGAACTGGACCTGTCCTCTCCAAGAGCTGCAAAGCATCCTTTGTGCTAGATTACTGGTTCCCATCATCTCGGGTAGCAGAAAGCTTTGCATGCACTGTGCTTATAAAATGCCAAACACATATAAATTATCATAATGATATATTTCATTGGGTCCATTGTGACCAAATATATTAAGATTTATTTTACTGGGAGAAGTTGACAATGGCAAATGATAGTGAATGACAGTAAATTGACTAGAACACTATTAGAATCTTTCTACCAATGTCAAGGTGGTTCATTCTATTTCAGGTACAGATTCTGGGTAGCAGTTCATTCAGGGAATAAAAGAATTTGTTTCTCCTGTATAGTTGCAGGAAGTTCAGGACACCTGCAGCAGGCAGAAGTATAGACATGGAGTTCAGAGATATGTCCTTACTCCACTTGAAAAGAACAAACCAGTATCAACTACCATTTTGGTCTCTCTCTTCCCCAGTCCCTTCTTTTCAAATGCTCCTACTTGAAAACTGCCAGTGATCTGAATTATGGTAGTACACTCTGTGAAGAAAGAATTTCTTTTAGGAAATCAAAATCACTTTGGCACTTCTGGGTCAAAAGCCAACTGTTATATTCCATTGAAAAAGTTATAAGAAGCTCACACACTACTTAGAATATTGGTGCTATCAGTGTCAGAGACCTCTCACCAAGAAGCCAGATTCACTTTGCACTAACCTGAAATTCCAAACAATTTCGGTCTTTGTGGTATAAACACAATTTATTTATGTGTGAGGCATGAATAAATTTTAAAATTTAAGGGAAAATATGATTTTTTATAACGCCATATGCCATGGTAACTCCTATTTTTACATTAATAGCTGTGATTAAATGAAATCCCTCCTTTCAAAACAAATTTGTTTCAGTTTCCAGATTTTTCTGAGAATGCTTTATATACTTTCAGAAAGTTGTTCCTTCTTTATAGTTTGAATATATTTTTTATCTCAATAGGATGCATCCATGATGACTACTGAAGCAGCTGGCCAATGTCTCAATTAGCTTTGAAAGTTCATGGCAGTTGAAGGAGATTTCTGGTAACTCAAAGACTTCTATGGTCAAGAAGGGCAAGAAAGAACATCCAGGGTGTCCTGGTTTCAGCCAGAATAGAGCTAGTTTTCTTCACAGAAGCTAGTGTGAGACTGTGTTTTGGATTTGGGATGAGAAACTGTTGATAATGTGCTGATGTTTTGGGTTGTTGCTGAGCAGTCAAGGACAGTCCAGCTTCTTGTGCTGGCCTGCAGCGAGCAGGCTGGGGCTGCACGGGGAGTTGGGAGGGGACACAGCCGGGACAGCTGACCCAGACTGGCCAAAGAGATATTCCCTACCATACGACGTCATGCCCAGTACATAAACTGGAGTTGGCCGGGGGGCAGAAATCGCTGCTCGGGGACGGGCTGTCAATCACTGGGTGGTGAGCAATGTCTGTATTGTGCATCGCTTGTTCTTGTACGTTCCTTTGTTGGTATTATCATTGTTGTTTCCTTCTTTCTTTCTGTCCTATTAAACGGTGTTTATCTCAACCCACGAGGTTTTTTTCCCAATTTTCTCTCCTGTCCCACTGTGGGAGGGGGACTGAGCGAGCGGCTGCGTGGTGCTTAGTTGCCGGCTGGGGCTAAACCACGACAGTCCTTTTTGGCGCCCAACGTGGGGCTCGAGGCTTGAGATAATAATGGTTGCATGTCACAATATCAGTTTATTTGATTTGCATCATGCTCTCGTCTTTGCTGTACATGTTAAGGATCGGTGTTGGTTTCTGCGGGCTGCTGTACTCTGCAATGATTAGTAATGTCTCGCCTGTGAGTTTTGTTTTTAGAGCACTGACCTTGAGCTTAATGTGGTATCATCTGAGCTCTGTACTAAAGCCGTTACTGTATTTTGGCTACTGTCTTGTGGAGACGATTAGCAATTCTACTTCTGCCTCTGAAAGGTTTTTTATGGAGGAAATGCAGAGTGGTACCTTTGCTACCCTCTATCATAACGTTTCCTCCTTCATCACAATAATTTTTCAGTATTTTGAACACCCTTGGCTGGTTAAAATACCTCTATTGCTACTTCTGGGGAACATTGTTTTGGTTTTGTCTAAGGTTGGCAAGCAATTTAAGAATATCACCCGGAGATCTGCACCAAGGCTGGATAGTTATGAATGGCAGGGCGTGTGGAACAGCATGGGCAAATGCCGGGGGCGGTGGGCACCTCCGGTGTTTTGGAACTTCACTCCCGAACAAGTGCAGGATCCTGATAAACTAGCAGAATATTTGGAAGAAGTATGCTGTCAGCCTGGCAGCTCCAAGGAGACACAAATCATTGCCATGTGCTGGGGCCTGGCCCATGCCTACCGAACCCTATTTAACACTGTGCAAAGGGGAGAGGGGCTCTCTGGGTCTGATGGCAATGTGGCAGGCACTGTGACTACTCCAACGTCTGTAGCAGGCACTGTCACTACTCCAACCCCCACGGCGGGCACTGTAGCTACTCAGACTGTTGCAGCTGAACCAGAGGACCAGCCCATCCCAGTATCAGTTGCCCCTGTACAAAAGAAGAAATCTTGGAAGCGGAAGTCAGCTCGTTTAGTAAGGGAGGAGGAAGATTCTGCTAAGAAGGAGCCAGAGGAAGCGAGTGAGGAGGCAGAGTGCTCTGAAGCAGGGCCATCACAAGCACGGAAGAGGGAAGAGAGCGAGTCATCGCTTGAAGAGGAGGAAGAGGAAGAACTCATAAAAGAGACAGTAACTACCCGATCTCTATCCCTGAGTGAATTGCGAGATATGCGAAAGGATTTCAGCCGTCGTCCAGGTGAGCACATTGTCACCTGGCTGCTCCGATGCTGGGATAATGGGGCCAGTAGCCTGGAATTAGAGGGTAGGGAAGCCAAGCAGCTGGGATCCCTTTCTAGGGAAGGGGGCATTGACAAAGCAATTGGAAAAGGTGCACAAGTCCTCAGCCTCTGGAGACGACTCCTGTCGGGTGTGAAGGAAAGGTATCCCTTCAAGGAAGATGTTCTGTGTCACCCAGGCAAGTGGACCACCATGGAGAAAGGTATCCAGTACCTGAGGGAGCTAGCTGTGCTGGAGGTGATTTATGGTGACTTGGACAATGGACAATCATCCAAAGATCCAGATGAAGTCAATTGCACGCAAACTATGTGGCGGAAGTTTGTACGGAGTGCACCATCATCATATGCCAACTCATTAGCAGTAATGGCCTGGAAGGACGGAGAGAGACCAACGGTGGATGAATTGGCTGGCCAACTCCGGCAATACGAAGAAAGTCTCTCTTCCTCCCTACGGGCCTGCGTCTCTGCTATACAGAAACTGTCCTGGGAGTTCCGGCAATTCAAAGAGGATATGCCTTACCCTCCACCCATATGGACCAGTGTCTCAGCCATTAGGAGTAAGCGCTCTTCTGTTCAAGAGAGAAGATATAGAGGATACACACTACGAGCCACCCTGTGGTTTCAATTGCGTGACTACGGAGAGGACATGAGGAGGTGGGATGGAAAACCTACCTCGATCCTAGAGGCACGAGTACGCGAGCTGCAAGGAAAAACAATTACAAAAGGAGGTTCAGGTTCCTCAAGAAAAATCGTCGCTCCACTTTCCAGTGGGCAGCTTCCCAGAAAGAATACAAGAGCTGATCTCACCTCTGATCCTCTTGAAGGGACTTCTGATTCCTATTTACAAGAAGCGGGTAACGAGTACTATGACCAGGACTAGAGGGGTCCTGCCTCCAGCCAGGCAGAGGAGAGGGACAACCGAGTTTATTGGACTGTGTGGATTAGATGGCCTGGCACATCAGACCCACAGGAATATAAGGCTTTAGTGGACACCGGTGCACAATGTACCCTGATGCCATCAAGCCATATAGGGGCAGAACCCATCTGTATTTCCAGAGTGACAGGGGGATCCCAGCAGCTGACTGTGCTGGAGGCCGAAGTGAGCCTAACTGGAAATGAGTGGCAGAAGCACCCCATTGTGACTGGCCCAGAGGCTCTGTGCATCCTGGGCATAGACTACCTTAGCAGAGGGTATTTCAAGGGCCCAAAAGGGTACCGGTGGGCTTTTGGTATAGCTGCCTTGGAGACGGAAGAAATTAAACAGCTGTCCACCTTGCCTGGTCTCTCAGAGGACCCTTCTGTGGTGGGGTTGCTCAGGGTCAAAGAACAACAGGTGCCGATCGCTACCACAACAGTGCACCGGCGGCAATATCGCACCAACAGAGACTCCCTGATCCCCATCCATGAGCTGATTCGTCATCTGGAGAGCCAAGGAGTGATCAGCAAGACTTGCTCACCCTTTAACAGCCCCATATGGCCAGTGCGAAAGTCTAATGGAGAGTGGAGACTGACAGTAGACTATCGTGGCCTGAATGAAGTCACGCCGCCACTGAGCGCTGCCAGACATGCTGGAACTTCAATATGAACTGGAGTCAAAGGCAGCCAAGTGGTACGCCACCATTGATATTGCTAACGCGTTTTTCTGGATCCTTTTGGCGGCAGAGTGCAGGCCACAGTTTGCTTTCACTTGGAGGGGTGTCCAATACACCTGGAATCGACTTCCCCAGGGGTGGAAACACAGCCCTACCATTTGCCATGGGCTGATACAAACTGCACTGGAACAGGGTGAAGCTCCAGAGCATCTGCAATACATTGATGACATCATCGTATGGGGCAACACAGCAGAAGAAGTTTTCGAGAAAGGGAAGAAAATAATTCAAGTCCTTCTGAAAGCTGGTTTTGCTATAAAACAAAGTAAGGTCAAGGGACCTGCACAAGAGATCCAGTTTTTAGGAATAAAATGGCAAGATGGACGTCGACAGATCCCAAAGGATGTGATCAACAAAATAACAGCTATGTCTCCACCAACTAGCAAAAAAGAAACACAAGCATTTCTGGGCGTTGTGGGTTTCTGGAGAATGCATATTCCAAATTACAGTCTGATTGTAAGCCCTCTTTATCAAGTGACCCAGAAGAAGAACGATTTTAAATGGGGCCCTGAGCAACGACAAGCCTTCGAACAAATCAAACAGGAGATAGTTCATGCCGTAGCCCTCGGGCCAGTCCGGGCAGGACAAGATGTTAAAAATGTGCTCTACACGGCAGCCGGGGAGAATGGCCCTACCTGGAGTCTCTGGCAGAAGGCACCAGGAGGGACTCGAGGTCGACCTCTAGGGTTTTGGAGTCGAGGATATAGGGGATCTGAGTCACGCTATACTCCAACTGAAAAGGAGATATTGGCAGCATATGAAGGAGTTCGAGCTGCCTCAGAAGTGGTTGGTACTGAAGCACAGCTCTTCCTGGCACCCCGACTGCCAGTGCTGGGCTGGATGTTCAAAGGGAGGGTCCCCTCTACACATCATGCAACTGATGCTACATGGAGTAAGTGGGTCGCGCTTATTACACAGCAGGCTCGAATAGGAAACCTTAATCGCCTGGGAATCTTGGAAGTGATCATGGACTGGCCAGAAGGCAAAGATTTTGGAATATCACCGGAAGAGGAGGTGGCGCGTGCTGAAGAGGCTCCACCATATAATGAACTGCCAGAGAATGAAAGGCAATATGCCCTGTTTACTGATGGGTCCTGTCGTATTGTAGGCAAACATCAAAGGTGGAAAGCTGCTGTATGGAGCCCTATACGACGAGTTGCAGAAGTTGCTGAAGGACAAGGTGAATCAAGTCAGTTTGCGGAGGTGAAAGCCATCCAGCTGGCTTTAGATATTGCTGAACGAGAAAAGTGGCCAATACTCTATCTTTATACTGACTCATGGATGGTGGCAAATGCTCTATGGGGGTGGCTACAGCAATGGAAGCAGAGCAACTGGCAACGCAGAGGCAAGCCCATCTGGGCTGCTGAATTGTGGCAAGATATTGCTGCCCGACTAGAGAATCTAGTCATAAAAGTACGCCATGTAGATGCTCACGTACCCAAGAGTCGGGCCAAAGAAGAACATCAAAACAACCATCAGGTGGATCAGGCTGCTAAGATTGCAGTGGCTCAGGTGGATCTGGACTGGCAACATAAGGGTGAATTATTTATAGCTCGGTGGGCCCATGACACCTCAGGCCATCAGGGAAGAGATGCAACATATAGATGGGCTCGGGATCGAGGGGTGGACCTGACCATGGACGCTATTGCACAGGTTATCCATGAATGTGAGACGTGTGCTGCGATCAAACAAGCCAAGCGGTTAAAGCCCCTCTGGTATGAAGGACGATGGTTGAAATATAAATATGGGGAGGCCTGGCAGATTGACTATATCACACTTCCACAAACTCGCCAAGGCAAGCGCTATGTGCTTACCATGGTGGAAGCAACCACCGGATGGCTGGAAACATACCCTGTGCCCCATGCCACCGCCCGGAACACTATCCTGGGCCTTGAAAAGCAAGTCTTATGGCGACATGGCACACCCGAAAGAATTGAGTCAGACAATGGGTCTCATTTCCGAAACAACCTCATAGACACCTGGGCCAAAGAGCACGGCATTGAGTGGGTGTATCACATCCCCTATCATGCACCAGCTTCCGGAAAAATTGAACGATACAACGGACTGTTAAAGACTACACTGAGAGCAATGGGTGACGGGACATTCAAACATTGGGATAAACATTTAGCCAAAGCCACCTGGTTAGTCAACACTAGGGGATCTACTAATAGAGCCGGCCCTGCCCAATCAAAACTTTTACGTACTGTAGAAGGGGATAAAGTCCCTGTGGTGCATGTGAGAAACATGCTGGGGAAGACAGTCTGGGTTACTCCTGCCTCAGGCAAAGGCAAACCCGTTCGTGGGATTGCCTTTGCCCAGGGACCTGGGTGCACTTGGTGGGTAATGCGGAAGGATGGGGAAGTCTGATGTGTACCTCAAGGAGACTTGATTTTGGGTGAAAACAGTCAATGATTTGAATTGTATTATGTTAATTGTTCAGTATGACATTACTACTGTGGCTGCTATCTACCATATCAATGGTATTACAATAAGAATCACCCAAACTGATGAAGAATGAGCTTCACTGAAACCAAGCAACGTGCAGCAGTGATGGAACCAGAACTGGCTTCAGCAGCTTGCGCCCAACAAATCCCTCGAGATCGACATCTTCGACCTGCAGATCATGGACATGGATCGTGCCAGATGACAATCCAACACCACATACCATCTCCCCTGCCCTGAGAAACTGATATGATGGGTGAAGCCCGGAGTCACGGACTGACTGAACTCCACAGACATTTTAAAGTGATAGCCCATGGACTAAGAAAGTGATATCTGTGTGTATATATTAAAGGACAGGAAGAGTAATAATGAATAATTGGAATGTATTGAAAAGTATAGGACCTGGGCATGACGTAAATGGTATGGAATAAGGGGTGGATACTGTCCTGGTTTCAGCCAGGATAGAGCTGGTTTTCCTCACAGAAGCTAGTGTGAGACTGTGTTTTGGATTTGGGATGAGAAACTGTTGATAATGTGCTGATGTTTTGGGTTGTTGCTGAGCAGTCAAGGACAGTCCAGCTTCTTGTGCTGACCTGCCAGCGAGCAGGCTGGGTGTGTACGGGAAGCTGGGAGGGGACACAGCCGGGACAGCTGACCCAGACTGGCCAAAGAGATATTCCCTACCATACGATGTCATGCCCAGTACATAAACTGGAGTTGGCCGGGGGGCGGAAATCGCTGCTCAGGGACGGGCTGTCAATCACGGGGTGGTGAGCAATCTCTGTATTGTGCATCACTTGTTCTTGTACATTCCTTTGTTGGTATTACCATTGTTGTTTCCTTCTTTCTTTCTGTCCTATTAAACCGTGTTTATCTCAACCCACGAGGTTTTTTTTCCCAATTCTCTCTCCCGTCCTACTGCGGGAGGGGGACTGAGCGAGCGGCTGCGTGGTGCTTAGTTGCCGGCTGGGGCTAAACCACAACACAGGGAAATACAGGCTGGTCAGCCTCACCTTGATCTCTTGGAAGCTGATGGGGCAAATAATTCTGGAAGCCATTTCCAAATCTATTAAGAAGGTTTGGTCACCAAGTCACCAAGAGGGTGACTGCAAGTAGTCTGCATGGATTGATTGGGAAGTCAGGCCTGCCCAACCTGATAGGTCAGTCACCGCTGGTGTACCCCAGGGGATCATATCGGGCCAAGTACTGTTTAACATCTTCATTAATGACCTGGACAGTGGGACAGACTACACTCTCAGCAAGTGTGATGATACAAACTTGAGAGGAGTGGCTAATAGACCAAATGGTTGTGCTGCCATTCAGAGAGACTTCAACAGACTGGAGAAATGGGCTAATAGGAATCTGATGAAGGTCAACAAAGCAAAAGGCCAAGTACTGCACCTGAGTAGGAACAGCCTTGTGCATCAGTACACACAGTAGAGGACACCCAGCTGGAAAACAGCTTTACAGAAAAGGACCTGGGAGTCCTTGTGGACAGCAAGCTGGCCAGAAGCCAGCAATATGCCCTCGCAGAAAAGCAGGCCTGCTGGGCTGCATTAGGAAGAGTGTCACCAGCAGGTTGAGGGAGATGGCCCTTCCCCTTTACTCAGCACCAGTAAGGCATATCTGCAGTGCTGGGTGCAACTCTGGGGAACCCAGTATAAGAGTCACAGACATACTGGAACAAGTTCAGTGACAATTAGTGGCTTGGAGCGTCTGACATACAAAGAGCAGCTGAGAGAGATTGTGTTGTTCAACCTGGAGAAGTGAATGCTCAAGGAGATCCTATCCATCTATATAAACACCTGGTGGGAGACTAAAGAAGATGGAGCCAGACTCCTCACAGTGATGCCCAGTGAGACAACAGGCACAAACTGAAACAGGAACAATGGTTAGGGAAACAAGATTTAATTATGTTTGCAAAATCCAGTGAACTTTAATACAGCCAGAAACACTCACATGGAAACACCAAAGAGCTGCTGCAAAATAGCACCATTTATGTTTGTGTATTTCAGACCGTGCCCACCTGCAGTATAGCTAGGATGGGAGATGAAAATCCCTGCAGTAGTTTGTTTATGTCAAGCAGATCTCTTGCTGTACCTTGTGGATAGCAGCAGGTGGGAGAGTGCAGAGTCTTTGGTCCAGGAGAGGACGGCTGTATTGTAAGTCAGTTAAGGCAAGAGTTTCAGCCTATGCACATTCCCTGTGAGCACAAGCCCCCCAGGAAAATGAGCAGATTAGATTAAAGCTGGCAGCCATAGGCAAGGAGCTGGTGTATGAAGCAGTAAGAGATCCCCTTTCTCACAACAACAAAAAAAACCAAAACAGAGTCGAGGAGAGAAAGATAAACTTAGACAAATAAATCACTACATAACCCTTCCCCAAAGCATACAGCTTGGCTAAAATCACAGCGAGATTGTGTTGCTCCTAAGAAAGCATAGTTACAACCAATGGTCAGGCTGTTCGGAAAGGGTTGAAGGGACAGTGCTACAGACACACACTTTTCAAAATGAAGCAGGAAGCACTGATTAAAAGATCTCTACAGAAAGGTAGTAGTTAAACTTACAAACAAGTAATTCTGAAAAGTTGAGCTTTAAATGCAAAGGCTTATATCTTTTTGTGTGCTTTTTTCAGTTTATTCAAACATCAGTGCCTTGGTGGTTTGGAGATCTTTTAAATGACCCACACAGTCTGTAAATGTCACATTAGTACATTTATGCCACAGGTGATTGTTGTGGTTCAAGCTGAAATACATCTCTCCAGAAACCCTCCAGCTTTAACTCTTTTATTTTTACTAGTCTATTACCCAAAATAATTTTACCACTCTCTTGTGAGCACAAGAAATTGAAAACAATATGCATGCTTTATTTGGCAAGTAAATTGTCATAAACTACAGAACAATTCTGAGCAATGTGATAAATCAATAGATAATGGGTTTCTGTATTTATTAAAGCAATAAAATAGACTAACAGATTTGTCTCTAAATGGCCACCTAATTTGATGAAATGGAATACAACTGTCCTGTTCATAATATCACAACTAAACAAAGATAAACACACCTAATTCACAAATTGTCTGTGAATGCTGGGGATGACAGAACCCCAAATGTTTCAGATGTCTGTTTCCAGGGCTAGAAGCCAAAACTGTTTTTAAAAACGCCCACGGCTTTAAGTCTTGAATTTGCATGTTTATTGCCCTGAGTTAATCTGGGAACTCATCTGAATTTTCTGCTAATGAGCAAGAGGACTGTATTTTGGCTGTTTTGGGGCAACAAGGAACATTAACATTTCTGACCTCCTGAACTTTCTGCCTTTCTGGAAAAAAAAAGAGACACTACTGAGGCACGACCACTGAATTCCAGCATATGTTATCTTCAATTTGACCCCTGCTGGCTGATAAAGAATGGCAGACAACTCCTGCCTCCACAAATAACTGTACATAACAGAGTCAGAAATATGTTTGTGATCAGGGACTGTTAAATTTTAGCGAGTCATGCAAGCATTAACAGCTGTGCATGCACTTTTAGTGCACCCATCTCTCAGGCTTCCTCTATTCCCTTTCCCTCAGTTGCTCAAACATCACTTGACTAGAGTTCATTTTTAGAGAATAAGAAGAACTTGAAAGACATAAAGGACAGACAGGAGGCCAGATGGGGCAGGATGCCCAGAAACAGAGTCAAAATATTACAGGGTATTTCATCACTGGTGAGAACACTTTATTATTGAAGAAAGTGTATGTAAATACTGGATTGATTTTCTGATAATACAGAACAGACTTGGCTTTGGCCTCATTAAAAAAGAGAAAAGTATCTTAAAAATTACTGTGGAACAGTTGATGTTTGTTATCTGACAGCACAAAAAAAAGTTTAAAAATGCCTGTGGGACTGGGTGGCATCTTTAGGTACAATGATAAGATATTTGTTTAGACAAGCTTCTCAGAAACCAGTTTTTTGCAAAGTATTTCCCATGTATTAGTGATGCCAAAATAAAACATTCTGCTCATGGTCTCTTCTATTTCAGTCCACAGGAAGTGTTTCCATTTTAAGCAGGGTGAATATATTTCTTGAAGACTCTGAATCATTTGGACAGCATGTAGAAAGTAGATTGGTTGATAAACTGAAAAAAAACATGAAAGAACATTGAAGTATATGGAGGAATTTTCTTCAGGTGTTATACAATGGAAATAAATGTTCCAAAAAAAAAGACTGTTTCTTTAAGCTCACCACACATCAGCATTAACCATTAGATACAACAAAATGGTTTTTAACATTGTCTGTTTATTCTCTGTGTATAAGGAATGACTCCATCTCAGGTATCTGTAGTCACTGCCTCTTTAACAGAAGTCATGGTATAAAAAGAGGCTATGGCTGTAACATCATGAGTTATCCAGGGAGAAAAGAGTGCCGGCACAAGAAAATAACATAAGATAGCCATGCCCTCAGCTGAAGGATCCATTTGTTCTATTTTCTCACCTCTGACAGTGCCCTACCTCTGACAGCGAACACCTGGAAAAGAGGTTAAAGACAGGATAAGTGTGCAGTGACATGGGATTTGATACAATGACAGTGGTCACAGAGGTGTTAGCTGGCTAGAAGATGATAAGGAAGGCTGAAATACATTAGATGGCACTTAGACACCACTGTCTTCTATTTATGCAGTACTAGTATCCTCAAAATCCTTATTCTCCTTTTGCGTAAGCTCTGCCATGAAGACCCATGGGCCATTTAGGCTTGAAGTGCTACAGGCAGTGTTAACAAACTAGTCTTATGACTATGAAATTTTACTCCACTAAACCAATCTGCATTTGCTTGAAAGAAGAGTAAACAGGAATTCAAACCAGATACTGTAAAATTGCATACTTTCCCAGTCTACGGATGCTATTACTTTATTTTCTCTGTAATTAATTTCTTGAAAAAAAAAAGAAAAAAATGTTCCTATTTGGTTGTTTTGAGGTATTTTTTCCTGTGAATGAATAATTTTGCTGAGTCTCATCTTTGTTGCCATAGCTGAGCTCACCAGAACACACTGAACTGATACTTCCCTAAATGAGACTGTCTGCATTATCAGCAGTAGTATCTTAAACTGAGACACCCTAAGCTGCGTGGGTCCATAACTAAATGTCTTGCCACAAGAGGCTTTCATTAGTATTCTATATTTGAAAAGCTCTTAATGAGGCTGCTTCAGCAGAAAGTGTCCTTAAAATTGTATCCTTGACAAGTATCTTCTTAATGTAAATCACTTTAGAAGAGAGAATGAAAAGAAATGTCTAAAATGACAAGGATGAAAATTATGTACCAAGCATGTTCCAAATCATGTAAAATAATTAATGATTACATAGCATTTATGACCAACATTAAGTCTTCAGCTTAGTCATTAAAGACACCATTTCCGATTAAAAAGAATGCAGTTTCAGCCCAGTAGATCCAGTAGTACTATTGAAACATAGGCATGAAGTTTCTACCTTAGATGCTTTTGAACACTAAATGACTTCTTCCATTGCATGAGTTAGAAAAGTGTCATTTCCTTCATGCATCAGAACACCTGCCTTCCAAACAATTTGTCTTAAGAATTTAAACAGTATGAACGGAAAAGTTTGTTATAGTCAACAAAGTTATTTATGGAGAAAAAGAGTTAGTATTAAAACATGTTGAATTTTACAGTGTTTGTGGTTTGCATTTTACTGTCTAGGTTTGTAATAACCTATTCAACACACAAGAGAAGCATTTAAACTTAAGGAACCGAAGCAAGAATATAAACCACAACTGCAATACAAGTTTAAAATGTCCTTTCAAAGACAAGAAGGAAAATATTATGGTTTGAACGGAATATACAGAAATGTATAATGCATGAACACCATAATAAATGTCTGGAAAGGGAATATATGAATTAGATTTCTCTGAAGATGATGCATTTACAGTGTCATTACTGAGCTTAGCTGCTTAAATGGGCACTGAGGTGATGCCGAGATCTGTAATTCATTTTGTGGTTTTAGGCACCTCAATTTAAGTTTACCATGTATGAAGATAAAATTTTATGTTTCTATGCCAATAAAGTTCATCTGGAATGAATCCTTGATTGACAGTAGGCAGTGATCTACCACCAATCCCTATAGCTTTCCATTGAGCACAAGAGGTCTCAATTCCCAGGTATAAGAAATGAGGAGAGGAAGGCAAGAGGCTGGCATGCCTGAAACAAGACCTGCTGGTCACGCTAAAGGGCAAGAAGGAAATGCACAGGCAGTGGCAGCAGGGAGAGGTATCCCGGGATGAGTACAGGGATGCTGCCCGGTTGTGTAGGGATGAGGTCAGGAGGGCCAAGGCATGGCTGAAGCTGAACTTGGCAAGGGATGCAAAAAATAATAAAGAGGGCTTCTACAGGTATGTCAGCCAGAAAAGGAAGGTCAAAGAAAGCATACGATCCCTTGATGAGCAAGACAGGCAGACTGGTAATAACAGATGAGGAGAAGGCTGAGGTACTCAGTGACTTCTTTGATGCAGTCTTCACTGGCAGTGTCTCTTCCCACACCTCTTGGGGGATGGCCTGCAAGATGAGGACTGGAGGAGCAAAGTTCCTCCCACTGTAAAAGAAGACCAGGTTCAAGACCACCTGAGGAATCGGAATAGGCACAAGTCTATGGTACCTGACGAGATTCATCCCAGAGCCCTGAGGGAATTGACTGATGTAGTTGCCAAGTCACTATCCATGATATTTGCAAAGTCCTGGCAGTCAGGTGAAGGCCCTGGAGACTGGAAAAAGGGAAACATTGTACCCATTCTTAAAAAAAAGTAACAAGGAGGACCCTGGGAACTACAGACCTATCAACTTCACATCTGTGTTTGGGAAGATCATGGTACAGATCCTCCTAGAAGCTATGCTAAGGCACATGGAGGACAGGGAGGTGATTTGAGACAGCCAGCATGGCTTCACCAAGTCCCGTCTGACCAACCTAGTGGCCTTCTGTGATGGAGTGACCATATCAGTGGACAAGGGAAGAGCTACTGATTGTCATCTATCTGGACTTCCTCTGAGGAAGGACTTTGACATGGTGTCCCACAACATCCTTCTCTCTAAATTGGAGAGATATGGATTTGATGGGTGGACTGTTGGATAGATGAGGAATGGTTAGATGGTCACATCCAAAAGGTAGTGGTCAATTGCTCTATGTCCAGATCGAGCCTGGTGATGAGTGGTATCCCTCAGGGGTCCATACTGGGACCAGTACTCTTTAATATCTTCATCAATGACATAGACAGTGGGATCAAGGATATGCTCAGCAAGTTTACAGATGACATCAAGCTGAGTGGTGCAGTTGACATGCCTGAGGGATGGGATGCCATCCAGAGGCACCTGGACAAGGTCGAGAAATGGGCCTGTGTGAACCTTATGAGGTTCAGCAAGGCCAAGTGCAGGGTCCTGCAACTGGGTTGAGTACAGGCTGGTGGATGAAGGGATCGAGAGCAGCTGGTCATGAGCTGACAATGTGCACTCACTTACAGCCCAGCAGGCCAGCCGTTTTCTGGGCTGCATCCAAAGAAGTGCGGCCAGCAGGTCAAGGGAGGTGATTCTGCCCCTCTGCTCCGCTCTGGGGAGACCCCACCTGGAGTACTGCATCCGGCTCTGGAGCCCTCAGCACGGGAAAGACAGGGACCTGTTGGAGCAGGTCCAGAGGAAGGCCCCTAAAACAATCAAAGGAATGGAACACCTCTCCTATGAGGACAAGATGAGAGAGTTGGTGTTGTTCAGCCTGGAGGAGAGAAGGCCCTGGGGAGACCTTATTGCAGCCTTCCAGTACTTAAAGGGGACCTAGAGTAAAGATGGGGACAGACTTTTTAGCAGGGCCTGTTGTGATAGGAGAAGGGGTAATGGTTTTAAACTAAAAGAGGGTAGATTTAGACTAGATGCAAGAAAGACGTTTTTCACCATGACGATGGTGAAACACTGGCAGAGGTTGCCCAGAGAGGTGGTAGATATCCCATCCCTGGAAACGTTCCAGGTCAGGTTGGACAGGGCTCTGAGCAGCCTGATCTAGTTGAAGATGTCCCTGCTCATTGCAGGGTGGTTGGACTAGATGACCTTTAAAGGTCCCTTCCAACCCAAAAACTTGTAAGATTCTATGATTCTCTTTAAAGTATTATTCTAGGAAACAACAACTTTAATTCCATCCAGAACACTTGATAAATCCCTACTAGTGGCTACTCTGCAGGAGAAGTTAACCAATGCATTATTTACCCATATTTATTCTTACTTTTCTATGCAGCTTTTGGACAGATAATTTCCTGATTTGTGGACAAATTTACTCCCTTGTAGGGATACAGTGATTGCAGACATTCAGTAAACAGGCTTTCACTTTGTGTTAGAAGTTGCTCTAAAGGAGCAATGGCAATGTTCAGTGTGAGGCCAGGCACACGAATGAGGCTAACACTGCACTCCAATAACTTCTCTTTAATTTCAGGATCTTCCTTCAGAAAGAGTGAGCACTTTTTGTATGCTTTGAGACTGGAAACCTGGTTTCAACATTGGGTTGGGACTAGGTTCATTGCCAAGCAACAAGCAAATAAAATGCTCTATGGAAGAGGTCATTCTTACAGGTGAAGGGAAGGGAAAGATAAACCTATGATTTGTCATGCAAGCCAAAAGGTTTTTCTAGAGCTGTAGCAAACAGCTCACCAATGCTCTAAATAATATTGCTTGGTTTTAATGAGAGAAAAAGAACAGAAGGCAGTAATATAACTTTATTTCACTTTCATTACAATTATGTTGCAAGTGGTGTTTCTGTCAATTCCATAATATACCTCAGTTAGTAATTCAGTGGAGAATAAAAAAGAAACAAAACTAGGAATTTTATGGAATCACCAAATAATGAATGTGACCCATTTTTTTATGCAAGAAAAAACTGTTCTAATTCCATCAAAAAAATGGGGAACAAAGCACATTAGTTGTCCTGTTCCTTTTGCAGGACTGTGTAAATTTCTCAGAAACAAAAAGAAGTGCCATTTATGCGTCTTTATTTGGTGAGATTCCTTCTTTTCCCAAAGCTTGTGCTCTTGTAATACCATTTGCAATTATTGCAAGAGGACACACATGTTTACACATGTATAAACATGTTTGTTTATTTCTGAATATGCCTGAAGCATAAATATTTCTTTTTAAGCAATACACCGGGAAAAGAAACCAATAGGCAATAAAAATAGCTTGGATTTTAATGTAATTTTGTTCTTATTTCTCTGATATCAATATGCATATATTTTCAATTTACAGTTGGCAATTGGAAGGATGTAAAAGCTATTTGAAAACCAGCAGGAAGCAGAATTATGAAATGAAGAATAGGGCAATGGTAAATAATATGTTTCATTCTGTAATACAATATATGCTGACAATTCAATTTTATGTACATATTTTAAGATGGTTTCTGTGGTATAAACAATTATCCCAGAAGGATTTAGAGATTTATTAACTGCAAAATACTTCAAGAAAACTAATAGTATGAAGATGTTGGAGCAGATTATACTACTTGTAGGTGGAATGTGCTCAACAGTCTTAAAAAAGGTTAAGGCATATATGAACACTTGGCAGAAAATTTGATGTTGTTTTCAGCTAGCAGTAACAGAGATGAAGAGCAGGATATGAAGTATGGTGTTTTGTTAGCATTTTAGGCCATCAATAGGCTTGCAGCATCATCCAGCCCCAGAGTACTCTGGTCTTTGACAATTTTGATTTAACGATTAATTTCCAGTTGAAGGAAAATCTCACCCAATAAAGGTATAGGCAAGATACATGTATACCTAGGGCTCCTGGTACATTATAGTATATCGAGCTCAAACCTTTAGTTTAAAAGAAAAAATATTACATTACAGATTCTGAAATAAAGTATGAAAATTCAACCCAACTGTATCTTGTGCCACAATATCTGTCTGAATTTTCAGACAGTATAATTACTGCTGAAAGATATCAGCAGCACCATCTGTTTCTCATAAGGTACCACTGCAAAGGTTCAAGGCTTCGAGAGACTCCTCAGTGGTCACAGTAACAACACATGCCTGACTATGGAAGAATGTCTGAAAGAGTATTGCAAATCCACTTGACTTTATTTAATAGCTTTAAGTACAGGGAGGCCTTGCTGACATTCATGTCTCTCTGAGGAGCCCTTAATGATACTTAAAATAGGAAGGTGAGGACATTTATACTGTTGTTCTCCACCTCTCAGCAAAGGGTGAGAGGGGGAGGTAGCTACCACATGTCCAAGCTGAGAGTATGAACCTCAGCAGAAACCCACACAGTGCCATGTTTATGGTCAAAGACTGCACTATATTCATCGCCTCTCCTGAATCCTTTCCAAAAGAAACTCTGGAGACATTCATAGAGAATAAAAAATAAAAGAGAAGTAAAAAAAAGGTAAAAGAGAAGCTGATGGGTCAGGCATCTCTAGCCCCTCTAATCCCTACTGCCTCTCTGCTGTCCCTCAACACTACGTATTCAACAGCATTTACCGTCACTAAATTATTTAAATGAGCAAATGGTTGCCTTTTGCTTTGTTTCATATAGATGAAGTTGCCACAGACAGATTGCCAGTGTAAGTCCATTGGTACTACAGTCATCTCAGTAGCAGAGATTGTTAAAGTCATTAAAAAAATGCATTCATAACCCTGATACTCAAGATTACTTTCAATTCTGAATACATGGACAATGTAGTATGTATGATAGTGTATTTTGTGAGTCAACACAAGTGCTCCTTTGCTTTTCAAGTTTCAGAGTTGTCAATGGACAGAGACACCAGTAAAGGGTCACTGTCTGAAAACTGCCTACAGTTTTTAGTGAGTTTTGCTGAGGTTCAGTCCATAAGGAAGAGGCAAAGTGCAAGTTCTGAACCATAGGAGAATTTGGCAGTACAACTGGGTCAGACCAATTGATAGCACAGCAGCTATGCAAGAAGTCTCTTACTCTCAGCATATGAATCAAGAAAGCCAGTTAATCTACCAAGTACTTTATATGACAACTTTGAAAGCTTAAAAAAATTGTAAATCTTTCTTTCTCTGTAAAGACTGCCAAGTCTGCCTCTTTGCTGCTGAAGCAAGTGTAGGCTGTGCAGTTAAAGTTTGGTATTTTTTTTACGAGATCTAGAAAAGGATCTGGAAAAAAAAATCCAATGCTTTATTTGGGACAGATTTAAGTATTTCAGGTATAAATTAAAGAAATGAAAATTTGTTACCAGCACATAAGACATAGATGTCTGGAAAGCCATTTCAGGGACTCTGAACCCTAGGCTCCATTTTCTAGTCTCATAGTTGATGTTCTAAGAGAAACACAAGCCCGTGTAACATTCATATCCATGACTGTGCAAACAAGCACTGATTAATATATAGAAAACTGAACAGAATGCATGCTAAGCCTTTCATTAGCTTCTCTGTTCCTTTATGCCCATGAGAGTTCAGTTCTCTAAAGACATACTATCTAGTTTCTTAGGAGATGGAGTTAAGTGATAGGATCCATTTGTCTTAACAACGATGACTAGAGCCATTGGGTGCATGCAGAATATCTGCAAGGGGCTGACAGCTAGGAGCTGGTCTTAGGGAGTTCTGTACCTCTGGTGTGGTAGCTGAAGGCCAACAACACCTGCAATTATATTATATACATATATTTAAAACATTGACACCCTGCCTCTTGACCAACATCAACATGTAGGCAGGATGCCACCCATATAATCCAAAATTATATGTAGGGCATACTACTGTCATGTAAGGTATGATTCTCTCACACCACACTACCACTGTTGGAGCCAAGGGTTGGCGCGACTCTTACCTGCATTCAAAAGACATTTGAGCAATTGGCTGTGGCTGTCACATGACCCGGACATTAAGGGTCCCTGACAATCCATCAGATCCATGGCATCACTTCCGATCCTGTGTTTGCTATTAGTGATCAGGTGAGTCTGTATTGCTCCTCATCTTTCTCACTGCCTTAATAAAGTTTGACTTATAATGTGTTGTCAGACTACATTACCATTCAAACCATATCGCCCTACCTATGGAATTGCTCATGAACCCACACACGACCTGAATATGATGAATATTCTTCTGGTATGACCAAACAAGAATCTAAGGCTCAACCCGACTGTGCAACTGGTCATGTGGGGAGAACTGTCAAGAGGGGTTGTTTTTCCCATCAGAATTTTCATTTAAGAAGAGTATGACTACAACCAACTTCTTTATCTGCCTGATAGCTGCAGGAATTTTGACCAGCTCTACAGGCTTAAGCACCCAAGCCACAATCCTCAGAACAGGATCTTTACATCCCTCAGTTTGCTACCTTAACTTTGTTCCTTACCGCTACATGTTACAGGGAGATTTTTTTTAAACGTTTTCTATATCCACCTTCACAAAGTCTTAGCTGGCTATTCCCTCCCTTCATGGGCTGTGACCATTCACTGATTTATAATGACAGAACAGGAATTACCCTCTGAATTACTTCCTAAATAAGATTCCGTCCTCTGACTACAGAAGAAATCTAAGGAAACGAGCCAGTGAATTCATTCTTAAAGATCAACCAAATCTGGAAACATATGGGCCTAGAAATTTTGCCTCCACAAATATCATAAGACCCCTGAACTATTAACTTCCTGGAGTTTACTTTAGATGTAACAGTAAGTTACTTGACCAAAACCTTTCTTCTGTTTCAAAAATACACACATTGTCTTTTTGTCTCTGCTTTCTAATTTAATGTGTGCCCCCATGCCTCAAGCCGAGTTTAGCAATAGCATAAGTTCAGGTTTGAAGCCTCTGTGAGTTTCCAGACAATCTGAAGCAGAAAGTGCTCCAGAATTCATGGGATATTAATCTCATAAGACGACATCGCAATATTAAAGTTTCTTAGTTTTTTTCCCTAGACTCCTGAGAACTGCAGTGTTACTGTATGAACTTCCAGAGTACTAAAAAGTCACAGCTGTAACTGAATTTTATTAAGAAGTTTTATATTTGCAAAATGAGTAATTCTTGTAAGTGCCATATTTTCATGTGACTAACCTACAGGTTATCTGTCAAAAAAAATTTAATTTGGCAGTACTGAATGTTATACACACGGATGGGTAATACAAGGCAACTTTTATTGAACAGAGCATTTTCTCTGACATAAAGCAAAGTTCATTTCTCTCTCCTTCCCTGTCACAGGCCAGAGTCCCTTGCCTCTCTGCAATACAAGTGAAGCTAATGGCAATGGACACTTTTTCACTCAGTGTGGGTATTTGAGAATATGGTTCATCAGTGCTCTTTTCAAGGACCACTACTTGTAAACGGGTGAGCCTACATGATGGATGGATTCTGTGTGTGAAAATATGGTTTAGACTTAACACTTTATTTCTGATATTTCCTGAATAATACTCTACTCTTTAGTGAATCAGTCCCTAAGTTTCAGAAGATCTAGCCTGTTTCGTTGTCAGAAATGGTCTATATCAATTCAATTCAGTTTAGACAGTTCCTTTCCCAAGATGATTAAAATCTAAAATGCAGGCACATGAAATGCAGGGCAAAGTGGCTGAAAGTGATCAGGATAGCATACTTTGTTGCTAATATTTATGTTGGAATCTAGACAAATATTCAGCTCATTTGGGTGCGTGAATCATATAAATGTCTTCACATTTAGCATTTCAGTATCTGGGTCATCACTAATAAGCCCGCAGCCTCTCAGATGACCTAAACATCATCAGTCCTTTTCTTCATTTTAAAATGTATTTTAAACCATAGCTTTTCTCCCTGTATTCTCCCTCTTATTCTGCTTACAAAAACTTGGGCTATATGTGCTGGTTTTGGCTGCCAGCACACTATATTTATGCAAACTCATTTTTGTTGCCTGAAATATAGTGATTCTGAGTTTTCTTTTGGCATTTTGGAGTGCAAATTTTCTTAGAATTAATTACTTTAATTCAGTCACTATAATCAAATTCAACTGACTATCATAATTTATTTTAAGGATTATTCTGGTTAATGTATTCCTTACCACAGCAAGTAACCCTAGTGGATAGGGCTTAAAAGTTTCAAATGTCAGAAGACTTTTAAATGTTCTAATATGCTCCTTTGAAAGTTCGACAACAATCCACAAATTCCCTCTGCTGATATTCAGTCTTCTAAATGCCAGAGAGGGAATTTTTGTTAAGATTCTCCAAATGTTTTGCCACAGAATTGCCTAATTAACTATCAGATTGTTGCTCAGATACTTTCCCACTAGAAAATTTTTTATTTAAATAAAATGAATAAACATCTTATGTTTGTCCTTCAGTTCTATTTTTAAATGTCTACTAAGATTTCTCTTTAAAGGGAAATATTATTGGAGAAGGATTCTCCAATGAATCACTTCAGAGACAAAAAAACCCAACATTATATTGCAACCTTTGTTTTAATTATACCTAATATGAGTAATTTTCAAATACTCTGTATAGGGCAAAGTGACAGTCAATAGCTAGGAAGATAATATTACTACATTTAGAAGGACAGAACACTTTGAGAAAATAACTGTCAGATAAAAATTCTTAACAGGTAAAGCTAGAAATCGTATTTTAGTCTAACTATATGGTATTAAACCTCCTTAACAAATTCACATGCAAACAAAACAATTCAAATCTGTATTTGAATCTCTGCACCTTTAGGAACAGTTGAGCTTGCTTTTCTAGACATTTAGAAAAATTATTCCACATATCGGCAAATTCTCATATGTGGAAGCACTGAACAGGAGACATTTACTGCAGCTCTATACAGTAACTCTAGAGTTACTGTTCCAATGTCTACCTTTTGAAGACTCAAGATTCTTCTAAAATAAAAATGGTATAAAGACTCACATCAGCCAGTTGAATGCCCAGGTAAATAATTTTGGGGAAATGAGGTCCAAAATGTGTCATTTATATAAAGGACACCAGAACAGTGGAGAATATTATAAATAAATCCTTGCCTGTATATATTGAAGGCAACCTTAACTCTCTTTGCCCTACAAAGCATAACAGGGAAGATTAGGGACAAAGGCCTTTCCAAAAATTCCTTTCAGTTTCAGACACATAAATGACTGCAAAACATGCTGGACAGACTCTCTTCTGTCAACAATCAGAGAAAGCTAGAGTGGAAAAACTAAGATGTGCTGGGAGAAGTGAGCACAAGCTAGACAACCTGTCAGAGTTCAGTCTATTACCTTTAAGATTTGTATGTCTCTTCAAATATGTTCAAGAACCTAGAATTCCTGCAATCCAGCAGTGTCCTGCTGCCAGTAAACACTTCTGAAACCCTTTATTCCACCGCTCTCGTCTGCTGTCTGGTCTCCCATGAAGGTAGCAAACCCCTAAAGAGATTAACTCTACATAATGTATTCCTGTAGTTGAACTCTGTAAAGGATTATTATTATTATGCCAAATACATATATTTTAAAATTTTGTTTAAAAATCCCAACCTCAGAAATTGTATACTTTAACCTACTTTTTTGAAAAAGCATTACTGTTATAAAGTCAGATAGATGCTCATCAGGCATTCATCAATCAAGCAATTCCAAATTCAGTAGAGGTGAATATTTTGAGAGTCATTATCCTCTTTTCTGGCAAAATTTACTCCTCACATGACAGAATACTATGATTTCTAGTAAATTCTTAATAAACAACCTAGAACTTGCAGGCAGTGTGAGATGGGACAGCATGCTTGTCTTCAAAGGAATAGCATCTTCAAGTCATGTATAGTGAATGAGTGATGCTTCTATCTGGCCATAATCTCAAACTGAGCCTTTTTGTACACAGTGTACACCATTCCAGACTAGTAGATAATGCTACTTTTTCTTGTCTTTGTTGGAAAATTTTTTTGGAGATACTACTTTCACAAATTCCACAGTAAGTCCCAAAGGCCTGTGAGCTGTCTGCTGAGAATTTGCACGTTTTTGTATTGGTGCAAAAATACAGGATTTATATATACTCCTTTTGGACACTTTATTATAAGTTTATAGCAAGATGTAAGTCAGTTTGTACCCCTCTGGATGGCTGTAACTACTACAGTGAAAGCTTTAGGATGTAGTTAGATAAATCATGGAATTCACATTTAAGACCAATGCAAAACAATGTCATATAATTTAAAATTTCTGAATACTATTTATTTTAATATCACTTTCACTGAAGTATCCTCCATATTTTCAGCTCATGCTGTGTCAAGACCACACAAAAATGAGTCAAGGTTGTCCCTGAAAAGTTGGTCAGACATCCAAGATCCTGATTGATTTTTCATATCATATAAAACTCTTTTCTGAGGTGAGAACTTGGAATATTAAAAAAAAAAAAGCCTTGAAATATAGCAAGTAACTGAGAATAAGAGAGGAACTGAATTAATATTTGTAAGCCCTAAACCATGGTGAAAATAAATAGTGGGTAATTGTTTTTCAGCTCATTTTCTCAGGGACAAGTGGTTTAGGTGACCAAGTGCTGATTTCCACTTGCATTTTCCTCTTGATTTCTTTGGTAACTCTACTAGTCTCCATATAGCTCAACAGAGGAACAGAGGTTTCAAAAAATGTTCAGAAATATGTTCCTACAAGTTTCACCACTTCTGGTAATACAGAGCACTCTGTAGCACAGACAAGGCTGTAGGGCAAGTTCCCATTTGTTTAGGCAACAAAGAATCTACACCAGTGTGCTGTTTTTTTCTGGGACACAGTTAATTTTCTTCATAGTAGCTAGTATGAGGCTATGTTTTGGATTTGTGCTGAAAACAGTGTTGATAACACAGAGATGTTTTAGTTATTGCTGAGCAGTGCTTACACATAGCCAAGGCCTTTTCTGCTTCTCACACCACCCCACCAGCGAGTAGGCTGGGGTGCACAAGAAGCTGTGAGGGCACACAGCTGGGACAGCTGACCCCAACTGACCAAAGGAATATTCCATACCATATGACATCATGCTCAGGAATATAAAGTTGGGGAAGAAGAAGGAAGCTGGAGACATTCGGAATGATGACGTTTGTCTTCCCAAGCAACCTTTACATGTGGTGGAGCCCTGCTTCCCTGGAAATGGCTGAATACCTGCCTGCCCATGGGAAGCAGTGAATGAATTCCTTGTTTTGTTTTGCTTGTGTGCACAGCTTTTTCTTTCCCTATTAAACCATCTTTCTCTCAATCCACAAGTTTTGTTACTTTTACCCTTCCCATTCTCTGCCCCATCACACTGTGGGAGAGTTAGCAAGCAGCTGTGTGGTGCTCAGTTGGTGGCTGGTGTTAAACCATGACAACCAGGTAGAGCTCTTCTCCCAAATGTAGCAATAGTTTCAATACGCACATGTAGGAAATGAAGTGTCTGTGTTTCTGCCACTCCCTGTCTTATTAACACCCCTCTTGTAGAGCAAAGTCAGACAAATTAAATGGAAGGAATCAGTGGAGATCTTTTAACCCCCAGATCCCAGATCTATATCAAATATGGAGAAGAAAAGGAAAAGAAAGAAGCTACTCAGGAAGAGAATCATAATTACCTTCCCTACAGCATTCTTGTAAGGATAACTGAGGTATGAAGATAGTATGGGAAAACTATACCAAGATAGTATGTGGTGTTCCCTGCTGAATCTGTACTGTAGATGTAGGCGAAATAAGCCACATGTGAATCAATCTGCTGATCCCCCACCAGAGGAACAACTTCATGAAAGTTTGGTCCATATCCCAGTTGATTCCTAACCAAGGAAAAAATAGTCTGCTGCTGACTGACCCTGTGCTAAACATCATTTATCTAGAATGAAAAATCTGTCCCAGTGAATCCAGAAGAGATTTAAATAGTCATTATTTTACTCTCTGAGGCAGATCACATTTTGACTTGTAGAACATTTCCTATCAAAGCTGGGTTTTTTTTATTTTAGTATTAAATACTTTATTTAACACTTGTAAAAAATATTGTTTCAGATTTGATATTAATTTTTAGATTTTACATTAAGGATATTGAATACTAATGTGTCAATTAGCATATGCAGTAAATGATAAATCATTAGTTTGGCATATCACTGAAATCTGTAACAACATATTGAAAACATAACTAAAGCATTTCTACAACATTTGATTAAAATTAATTCTGAGTCCACTAACAGTATAATAACATTTAGTGTCAATCATTTTAAAAGTATTCTGTGTCATAGGGGAAGAAAGCTATTATCAAGTCTAGGAATTAGGGGAAGTGTCAAGCAAAAAAATAGCCTGTCATACTGCTGCTAATACTGATTAAGATCTAAGGTGCTTTCTCCTTTCATATACAACTGAACAGCAGATAGGATCTGAAGTGTGTGCATTTGGGACCAATGAATGCTGCAGTCTTTAATGCCAAGGGATCATGTAATTCTATGCTGTAATTTTATACTTTCATTTGGCCCCATCCTTTTTCTTATCTCTCTATTATATTGGCATGTATCCTTTTGTTTCTTCACTCTAATAAGTTGTGGTTTAACCCCAGCCAGTAACTAAGTACCATGCAGCCTCTCGCTCACTCCTCCATGGTGGGACAGGGGAGAGAATTGGAAGAGCAAAAGCAAGAAAACTCATGGTTTGAGATAAAGACAGTTTAACAGGTAAAGCAAAAGCCACACACACAAGCAAAACAAAACAAGGAATCCATTCACTGCTCCCCATGGGCAGGCAGGTGTTCAGCCATCTCCAGGGAAGCAGGGCTCCATCACGCGTAATGTTTTCTTGGGAAGACAGACACCATAACTCTGAACGTCCCTCCACCCCTTCCTTCTTCTTCGTCCCAGATTTATATACTGAGCATGATGTCATATGGCATGGAATATCTCTTTGGTCAGCCTGGGTCAGCTGTCCCGGCAGTGTCCCCTCCCAGCTTCCTGTGCACCCCCAGCCTTCTCACTGGCAGGTCATCATGAAAAGCTGGACAGTCCTTGACTGCTTAACAACAACCTAAAACATCAGTACCTTATCAACATTTTCTTGTCCCAAATCCAAAACATAGTCCCACACTAGCTTCTATGAAGAAAAATAACTCTATCCCAGCTGAAATTAGGACATAAGTTCATAGAATTAGTCCTTTTGCCTTATGTTACATGTTTAAGGAAGTTCACATAATCATCACAGAATCACAGACTGATTAAAGTTGGAAAAGACCTCTAAGATCATCAGGTCTAACCATCAACCCAACACCACCTTGTCCACTAAAACATGTCCTGAAGTGCCACACTTAAAAAAAACAAATATGTAGACGTGGTACTTCAGGATATGGTTTAGTGGGCATGGTGCTGTTGGGTTGATGATTGGACTTGATGATCTTAAAGGTCTTTCCAAACTTAATGATTCTGTGATCTACATGTTTTTTGAACACTTCCAGTGATGGTGACTCCACTACCTCCCTGGGAAGCCTGTTCCAATGCTTGACTACTCAGTAAAGAAATTTTTCCTAATATCCAAACTAAACCTCCCCTGGGGCAACTTGAGGCCATTTCCTCTCATCCTATCACTAGTTACTTGGGAGAAGAGACCAACACCCACCTTGCCACAACCCCCTTTCAGGTAGTTGGGTAGTTTGTAGAGAGCAATAAGGTCTCCCCTCAGCCTCCCCTTCTCCAGACTGAACAACCCCAGTTCCTTCAGCCGCTCCTCATAAGACTTGTGTTCCAGACCCCTCACCAGCTTCGTTGTCCTTCTCTGGACACGCTCCAGCAACTCAACGTCCTTGTAGTGAGCAACCCAAAACTGAACACAGTATTGAAGGTGCAGCCTCACCAGTGCCAAGTACAGGGACACCGACGTACCTATAGAAGCTTTTCTTGTTGCCTTCAACCTCCCTGGCCAGATTTAATTCTATCAGGGCTTTAACTTTCCTAACCTGCTCCCCGGGTTCTTGGACAATTTCTCTGTATTCCTCCCAGGCTACCTGTCCTTGCTTCCACCCTCTGTAGGTTTCCTTCTGGTGTTTGAGTTGGTCCAGTCTCCTAATGACACAGATATCTCAGCCTGTGGTATGCCTTGAAAACCAGTCTCATTTCCACTTTACTAACACCTCATCAAGCACCAAGGCATTGTTATCCCTAACATCTTCCATCTACTGTTCCTTTCTTCCTTGCCTGTGCTGAATCTGAAACAGTTTCCTTACATTCTAATGCTTCTCCCTTTGCCATGACATCTGTGTTGCAGCACTGTCTGGCTGCTGGGACAATAAAAGGCTGAGTTTCAGCATGCCAGAGTACTGGCCGCCTGCCAAAACAATCTCAAATGCATTTTTAAATTATCTTTGGATATTTCTTGTGAGGTTTTTGAAGACAATGAGCAATTACTGAAACAAATTTCTGTGAATTTTGTGAGGAATAAAGTTGTTCTATGGTTCCTACTCATCTATCAAAACTCAGCCTTGATAGAATTATGTAATATTTATTCCCCATACACCATTCCTCTATCTCTCCTGTATGCCTTATCCAAGAACCATTAAAAAGAAAACATCTTTAGAGATTTTTCTGGTTTACTTACATTGGCTTCATTCTTATTACTTAATATCAAATGGTATTTTGTTAAAGAGGAACATAAAAATATAACCACTTTTTAAATTGATTCTTTATTGCTGCTAGATAGATTATAATAAGGCACTATAAATTGTACCAGACAAATGTAACAGAGCATAACTCAAATAGCAAAAATGCATTTTAACCTCTTATTATAAATCATGGAATCTATCATAGAAAGTGGGAGAATATGAAGTTATTGACTGTTTAAAGTATTACTGATATACAGGATCTTTGCCAGTTAAGTAGTCAGAAAATTTCGGGGATGTATTCATAGAATCATAGAATCATAGAAGAATTTGGGTTGGAAGGGATCTTTAAAGGTCATCTAGTCCAAACCCCCTGCAGTGAGCAAGGACATCTTCAGCCAGATCAGGTTGCTCAGAGCCCTGTTGAACCTGATCTTGAAGGTTTCCAGGGATGGGGCATCTACTACCTCTCTGGGCAACTTGTGCCAGTGTTTCACCAACCTCACGGTGAAAAAAGTCTTCCTTAAATCAGGTCTGAATCTACTCTCTTGTAGTTTAAAACCATTACCCCATGTCCTATCACAACAGGACAGCTAAAAAGTCTGTCCCCATCTTTCTTAGAAAGCCCCCTTTAAATACTGAAATGCTGCAATGAGGTCTTCCCGGAGCCTCCTCTTCTCCAGGCTGAACAAACCCAACTCTCTCAGCCTGTCCTCGTAGGAGAGGTGCTCCATCCCTCTGATCATTTTTGTGGTCCTCCTCTGGACCTGCTCCTCTGGACCTGCTCCAACAGGTCCATGTCTTTCCTGTGCTGAGGGCTCCAGAGCTGGATGCAGGACTCCAGGTGGGGTCTCCCCAGAGCAGAGTGGAGGGGCAGAATCACCTCCCTCCACTTGCTGGCCATCCTGCTCTGGATGCAGCCCAGGAAATGGTTGGCCTGCTGGGCTGTGAGTGAGTACAGGTTGCCAGCTCATGGCCAGCTTGTCATCCACCAATACCCCCAACTTCTTCTTGGCAGGGCTGCTCTCAATCCATTCTCCGCCCAGCCTGTATTTGTGCTTGGGATTGCCCCGACCCAGGTGCAGGACCCTGCACTTGGCCTTGCTGAACATCATGAGGTTCACAACAGGCCCATTCCTCGACCTTGTCCAGGTGCCTCTGGATGCTGTCCCGTCCCTCAGGCACGTGAATGGCACCATTCATCTTGGTGTCACCTGCAAACTTGGTGAGTGTTCCCTTGATCCCACTATGTCATTGACAAAGATATGAAAGATTACTGGTCCCAATATGGCCCCCTGAGGGACACTACTCATCATCGATCTCCATCTGGACATTGAGCTGTTGACAACTACCCTCTGGATGTGACCATCCAACTAATTCCTCATCCACTGAATAGTCCACCCATCAAATCTGTCTCTCTCCAATTTAGAGAGAAGGTTGTTGTGGGACACCATGTCAAGATAGACGACATCAGTAGCTCTTCCTTTGTCCACTAATGCGGTCACTCCATCACAGAAGGCCACTAGGTTGGTCAGGCAGGACTTGGTGAAGTCATGCTGGCTGTCTCAAATCACCTCCCTGTCCTCCATGTGCCTTAGCATAACTTCTAGGAGGGTCTGTTCCATGATCTTCCCAAACACAGATGTGAAGCTGGTAGGTCAGTAGTTCCCAGGGTCCTCCTTGCTACCTTTTTTAAGAATGGGTGCAATGTTTCCCTTTTTCCAATCTCCAGGGCCTTCACCTGACTGCCAGGACTTTGCAAATATCATGGATAGTGACTTGGCAACTACATCAGTCAATTCCCTCAGGGCTCTGGGATGAATCTCGTCAGGTCCCATAGACTTGTGCATGTTCAGGTTCCTCAACCTGGTCTCAAAACTTATTTTGTCTTACAGTGGGAGGGACTTTGCTCCTCCAGTCCCTGACTTGCAATCCAGCCCCTCGAGAGGTGTGGGAAGAGACACTGCCAGTGAAGACTGAGGCAAAGAAGTCGTTGAGTACCTCAGTTTTCTCCTCATCCATTGTTACCAGTCTTCCAGTCTTGCTCATCAAGGGATTGCATGCTCTCTTTGACCTCTCTTTTCTGGCTGACATACCTGTAGAAGCCCTTATTATTGTTCTCTGCATCTCTTGCCAAGTTCAGCTTCAGCCATGCCTTGGCCCTCCTGACCTCATCCCTACACAACTGGGCAGCGTCCCTGTACTCGTCCCAGGATACCTGTCCCGCTTCCACTGTATTGTTAACATTTCTTTTTTGTTCTTTGCATTTTAGCGTCTTACACTACATATTCATCTGAAATAAATTAATTCTGTTCCTTTATACTCTTTCTCTTTTAATCTCTAGTTGAGGCCTACTCACTTTCAGGATCCGTTTTATGTCATTATGTCAGGGATTGGGGTTTTTTTTTTCACTATATCATGAGTTTTAACTTTTTTTATTGGGAGCTTTTGGTGGTGTTTTTGTTGTTGTTTTGTGTGTGTGTATGCATGTGTGAGAGAATTTTCGAGATAAGTATGACATTTCTTATCATAACGAAATGGCATATACAAGACTAGACATACAACAGAAACATACCTCACAATGAACGAATGCAGTTCTTGTATTAGTAATGATGTTCTGTCTGCAACACTTTCTTCTCTCTGGAAATTGAGATTCTAGAGATAAACTTTTAAGAGAAATTTTTGAAGGAGATAGGGTAATGTTATAGTGAGAACATTTGTAACCCTGTTCATCTTCACCCCTGCCCTTCATCAATCATAATATTTTCACTGTTACATTTAACTGCTCCAGATTAAGTTCTATTTATAAAGTCAAACCGGTTTTGTCTTTTTTATTTTTCTTCACCTACAGAGGCAAAACAGTAGGAGAGAGAAAGGTAAAGTGCAGGGATTAAAGTATTCTTCATTATACAGAATCTTTGAATGATTGGGTAAACATTGATTTTCATTTATCTGACATTATGAAGAAAACTGGGTGAATGTCTTCAACAAACAGCAAAGTCCTCCAAATGGTGTTTTATAATAAACTAAATCATTTAGTCAAATTACATTTGTAAATTCTTTTTTGGCTATGATAAATCTAAGGAAAGGTTTTGAAAAGAACTAGTTTAGTATTTTTTAACTTAATGTTCTATTTCTTGGATTATTTAATTTAAAAGTGAATTTTATCTTCTGGAATATAAATTTTGGAATTTTGCTTTTTACTTATAGAAGTAAAAGAAATAAGATTTTTGAAATGGCTAAAACATGAAATTAGTATTTTATTTCTATAAAATATTTTAGCATGACTTCAAACTAATGTATACTTCAGGTTGACCGGACACAAATTTATTTTCTTGATACTCCATTTTGGCACAAAAATAGAAGACATATTCTTCACCCAGAAATAACCCTTTTGAAACTATAAACATTTTATAAATGTTTGCAACTTTATGGAATGTATTTTTCTATTTTAATTTGTTTTTATTTTAAGATGAATCTCGAGATGCTAAAGAAAGCACTATTAAATATGGGCATATGTGGATGATATCGAGAGGTTGTTTTGGGAACAAAACAAAAACTTTTATGACAGTATCTGCAAACCTTAAGGGATAAAGATTTTTGTCCTCCCCCCATCAATCTCTTCAGGGTTACAGTAAGAACAAGAAAAAGAGACAAACAGATAGAAAGAGTCTTCAGATTGCAGGAACAGAAGTTTTATCAGAAGGCTTCCTAAGAGATTGAACCACTAGAAGTACTGAAAATGAGTTCACATCCAAACCTAAGTGCATAAATCCTTCTGCAATCCTTATCAAAAGGGTTAGTGTCATACATAATTCACTTCAACAACTTCAACCATTCCTAATTTTTAGATTTCTACAGACTTTCAGATTAAATTGAAACTTTTTATTTATAAAACATGGAATGATCTTAATACTTTTATTAATTCTATCACATTTTAAAACAGACCTTTTAAAGATGTTAATTTTAGTATGATTCAATCTCCTTCTTAATGGTTAAAGTTCAAGTTTGTTCAAGTCCCTGATGTTCTCTTCATATTTTACATTAGAATAAGAGAAACTGTTCATTGTGATTCCCACACATACAATTTGATGTTACCAAGGTTACTTCTAGTGCTAAATCATTGATCTCAGCAGTCTTGGTTGTTCCTTTTTTAGTAGACTAATATTTATCATGGACAAATATCTATTATTTAAAAGTTTGCTCCTATGTACTTATTCCCATTGACATTTATCCCCACATTCTTTTCTCCTTCTTTATTCTCTCCTTCCTTCCTTCCTCTCCCACAGTATTTCAATGGTGTTGAAATATTCAGAAACAAAAGAAATGTTCATAAAGTTCCCGAGGTTTAATGCTTTTTAAAAAAACTTGTGATCTTAAACAATAACTGCTGTCCAAAGGAGGTCAGGTGAACAAATTCCATTGAAATTCAATCAAATTGGGCGCTTTATTCTCCTTCTTTAAAAACTCAAGTGTTATTTAGTAGGAATTCCAAATCTTGATGAATTAAAATACATATAATTTTTGCATCAGTTGGTAGCTTCAATAATTAATATTATAAAGGAGATTTCTGATAATGCATTTTCACAAGTCCAATAAAAAAAGATATGTCATTCAAATTATTATATATTTTCATTATATTTTTGTTGCTCGGCTCATATTTTAAAAAGCCAGCAACACACTTTGCCCCAAAATGTTCTTTTAAAAGCATGTCATATTCTGCTTATGTTGAGATGATGCAATTTACATTTAGAACATCCTAATGTTATCTATTCATCAAGTTCTCCACTGAGTGAATTGTCTCTGCATTGAATCTTAGTCATTTTGCAACACACAATACCAGAATATTAGTTCTGGAAACCTGAAAAAGAAAATAAAAACCAAACCAACCAAACTCAAGCTCCCATATTATTTTAAAAAGATCTTTCTCTATGTGTTTGTTTCTCTTAATCTGTAGGAAAAGTTATACCATTCTTCTTGCCTGGAGGTACACTCTGAGCCTGTTAGAAGAGCTGGCCCTGAGTGTGTTTACTATTTTCACTGGATTTCACACTGAAATAGAGAAGGCTTTCAGAGGTGGTCAGCCTCATGTCTGAACCTGTAACAAATGTAGAGAAGTTATACAGAGCTTAGAGAAGAAGGAAGAAAGCCTGGATCAAGATCTAAAAATACAATTTCAGTCCATCTGAAGCATGTGAAGCAAGTATGTCAGAGGTGTGAAGATCACTCGGGCTTAGCATGAAAGCCCACCAGGCAAGAGCTTGACTAGGGGAAGGATCACTCAGAAGCAGGAAGGTGGGCGAGGGCTGAGAACTGACACAAATAGAAGCTATAAAGTGAATCTTAAATGTCAGATGTATTTAAAAGTAAAAAATCAGTTAGGAATTCCTACTTATCTCTCCCTAGTCGATAAAAGCACAGAGGTAAGAAGCTAATACATAGAATACAGTATGTAGTGTGTAATGGAGAGTGTTGGATTCTATAATGAACCACAGTGGCATGGTTTAACCCCAGCCGGCAACTAAGCATCATGCAGCTGTTCCCCTCCCCAAAACAGGATGGGGAGAAAAATCAGAAAACAAAAAGGTAGAACTTGTGGGTTGAGATAAAGACAGCTTAATAGAACAGCAAGAGAAAAAGGAAAAAAAAAAAAGGATAAAAGAATACAGAAAACAAGTGATGTACAATACAATTGCTCACCTGACTGATGCCCAGCCAGTCCCTGAGCTGTGGTGCCCCCAGCCAACTCCCACCAGTTCATATATGTCATATGGTATGGAATATCCCTTTGGCCAGTCTGGGTCAGCTGTCCTGGGTATGCCCCCTCCCAGCATCTTGTTGGCAGAACACAAGAAGTTGAAAAGTCCTTGACTAGTGTAAGCACTACTTAGCAACAACTAAAACAGCAATGTGTTATCAACACTATTCTCCTGTTAAGTCCAAAACACAGCACTACACCAGCTACCAGGAAGAAAATTAACTCTATTCCAGCTGAAACCTTGACACAGGCATGTTAGTGGAAGGCATGTTCATTGTACAAAACAAAACAGAAGTAAAAGCATTCCAGAGTACATTGCTCCACTGTCAAGATGCCCCTGTGAGCATCCTAATAATTGTCAAAATAGTTTTGACAGTTATTGGGCCACGTTATTAATCCAGAGTTATAAGACTTATCAGAACAAAGAATGTGTACATTGTCACAAGGAACAGGCTATTCTGTGTTCTTTGAAGGAAGGACATCACTAGGAGATGGATCAGGCTGCCCAGGGAGGTGGTGGAGTCTCCATCACTGGAAGTATTCAAAAAACATGTAGATGTGGTACTTCAGGATATGGTTTAGTGGCCATGATGGTATTGGGTTTGAGGTTGGACTTGATGATCTTAAAGGTCTTTTCCAATCTTAATGATTCTGTGATTCTGAGATGGACTGAATATATACTTTAGACAATCATCCACTTTAAAGATGGACTGAGGACTACAGACCCTTCTCAGCAAGTACAGGAACAGAAACATCTTGCTGAAAGACATTCCAAAAGAGCTATATTACCTGTGGAAGAAAGAAGCATGAACGATGAAGCTAAGACTACACTAGCTCATTGGAGGTGATTTTTTTATCAGGCAATGTATAGGGCTATTTGAAAACATCTGGAAGGAAGAAAAGGTGCAAGTAAAGCATAAAAAGTCAATCCTAAATATACAACATGCATAGTAAGAAAGAATACTAACTTTTTAAGCAAACAGTTTATTTTGGTTTTCTCTCCTTTGTTTTAGGTTTGTTGTTGTTGAACAGAACGGCTTCTGCAAAGAAATATGTATGAGACAAATTATTGTCATGACAGAGAAATAAATGGGTGGCAGAGTGATGATACACCATATGATGTCAGACAAACAAACGGAGAGCAATAGCATATTGTTTTATTAATGACTATAAAAACAAAACATGTAATTTGAGTCAATATTTGTTCTGCAGCAAATTGTCATATGCCTTAATCATCCTACATTTCCAGCACAGAGTCCTGAAGTGAGATTCATCACGGCATTGTAGCCATCAGCATCTGAGCGGACATCCTTAGCCTTCCTTTCTAGTTGGTGAAGAAGCATAAGTATTTCAACAGAATGAGTCTATTGATTTATTCTAAAGTCTACATTAGGATGAGATGAAATCCTAAAGCTGCCTATTTCGTTTGACAATAAAGGTAGTATAAAATTGTCTAACTTTACTATAAGCTTATCTAAGTCTTTAAAGTGTTTGAACTTACATGAAGCTCACCTTTCAGTTTTGCACAACATCTTTTGTACCCTTCCAGTGAACAGTACTATAACCATTTGACAATGCACTTTGGTGCACACTTTAAACTCTGTTATTCTTGTATTTGAAAGTTTCTGTTTTAATAAATATTTTTATTAATCAGTTATTCACAGAGATGCATGGCTGAAGTTATTAAGCTTTACAGTAATACAAAGGAATGTATATGAACTGATATCTCTCTTTTTGTGTACATAGCATACTACTTGTAGAGAAAATTGGCTATCTATATGTGGAAGGGAACATATGCTTACATATCCATTTCCATTACCTATTATCCACTTTATCTGTAAAAATTGACTCTGGCTTATATGGAAGTGGGTGCATTAATTGAAGCATAAAAATTCACCCTCAGAGACTGCTACTAGAATTTAAATCCACTTACAATATATTTATCAGAACTGATTTAAAATTATACTTTCACATCCTTTCACTTTCTTTAGGTTTTAGTTGTTCATGTGAATGGTGGCTTGAAGCTGTGATTGATTACTTATATAGACTAATCCCTTAAAGAACTATAAAATAGGGAGAGGGCATTGCAATTACATGGTTTCAACTGCAGGTATTAGTATTCAAGAAGAGTGATTTTTTTCAAGGGAAGATCAAGCCTCACAACCATGAATTAGGAGTCTTTCTCAACACAACTGCCACAGTAACTGTCAGTACCTGTCTTGAAAACCACAACAGCTTTAAAATACCCTAGCTGTAATTGTGAAATGGTTAGCTGGCTGTCAGTTGTTCTGTGGCTATATCTAGATTTACTTCCATATGATGTTTATTTTGTATTAAAAAAGCATTAAAAGTCTTGACAGTTATAAGGTACAAATTTACTTACTTCCATTCATTTTTTAACTGTCTGAGGCAAAAACCAATTTCTTTCAACGTGTTTGAATAATACTTTTTAAAGAGGACCTAGATCACCCTTGGAAATATTTTATATTATCTCCACAGAAATTATATGCAACTATATTGTTACCATTGTATTTTATTTCCTGGGACCCTTGGACATGTTATGGGTAGCATGCATACGACCTGAAAGTTTATAACATGGAATGTAAACAGAATTTCATCCCAGGGTGAAGGAGGCTTTGCCTGGACTGATGCAGGAAAAGAACTTCTTTTTTAAGGGTCCTCATGACTTCTTGTTTCCTGACCCCACCAAAAGGCTGGAGACGTACAAACGGTACTGCTTGAAAAGGAGGGCAGACCTGAAATTTTTACAAAAGTCTTTCATCAGAGCCCTGTCTAATAGCCCAGGTTAACACTGCAACTATATTGTTACCAATGTTATATATAACTATAGAACTCTATATAGCTATATTGTTAATGAACCTGCAGGGAAATTTGACACAATCCTGGTTTGTTCCAGGTACAGATCTGATCCCAGAGCCTGGTTACAGCAACGAGAATTTCTGGAAATGCTCTCTGGATCCCAGCAGAAGCAGTTGCACCCCCAGCAACACTGGCAAGCATCCAGATGGCAAGTGAGGGCAATTCTCCTGTTGGGGAATTTTTCTTTCCTTCCTAAATGTCCCTTGACTGAAGTCTGGTTTCTACCCTGGCCAATATTTAAGCCAGCCTCAGCTTCCCATTTTAGCCAGAACAATGCAGCCAGGAGGAAAACGGAGAGATTGCCTGGAAAACAACTCTGGCTTTGTTCGTATTGCTCACAATCTTTGAACATTAGGCACACTAATTAATAATGCTTTGCACTAATATAGCTCATTTGATTAAAAGTTCTGAAAATAATTTATGTGTATGGATTGATGCAACAACATGCTAGATCCTCAATATAGGCAAGCATTACATCTGTAAAACAATACAGGAACAGTAGTGGTGGTAGTCTTCTGTTACTTGCAGAATAAAATCTGACCACCAGAAAAAATGTTTTACTATAGTTTTATCATTTTTTAACACCAATAAGATTGCAATTCATAGGTGTAAATTGAAATCACAATGTTATGATTGTAGGGCAAATCTTTTTTGCCCCTAAAATTAATGTGAGCACAAGGAATAAATACATGATTCTGACAGTGCAGTGGTGATTATGAGAAAGTATGGTGTTAAAGCAAATGTCCTGACTTTTTGACATTCCAAGATAGTAGAATGGAACAATAAATATTTCAAGCTTTTTCTTCATTGAAAAATTGCATACATACATACATACACACATACATACATACATGGGTATGTATACATATAGGTACATGTACATATTAGTTCCACTAAGAATGAATTTTTCTCCTTAATTTTTCTGGCTTATCCAGTATCCTAGAAATCTTTTCGTCTGCAGTCCTCTGAGAACTTTGAAAAAGTGTGAGAAACAGTGACTACCTAAATAAACATCCTCTTTTGTGACAGCGTACTGGTTTTGCAAGCCTGAGGTCTTAGGCTTACAGAAGAGCTCCATCCCTATCCACCTGCAGAGGTATGCATTGCAAACAGCATGTCAGCTGGAAAATGCAGAGTGAGAGCAGCCTCTTTGATTTAAGCACAGGACAGGCAGATACAGATAGAGAGTGCACATACAGAGAGATGTTCAGTATGCTGGTGTTCCCTAAAACTATGACCATTTCCACATCTCCATGTAAATACAGCTCCAGAAGCTGTCCAAAGGCACCTGCCCAGGACAGTGTAAGAGCTGGCTGAAGTAGGGAACTGAGGGAAGAGATTCCTTCCAGTAATCAGAATTATCCCAGAAAGGTCCGTTGTACGACTACTCAAAAAACAGAATATGAGAGAGGAACAACAATACATTCTCTAATAAATCTGTAAAGGCTTAGAAGTCATAACAGAAAAGTAAGGCCAAAATCATCTTCAAGCACATGAGTGGAAAAACGCAAACATGAGGCATGATCATCTGTTCACTCTTTGCTTACACAGACAAACCTTTAAAAATCTTGGGAAAGTCAAGGGCACAAATTTGTGACCTTATAAAGTTTATCTGAAGTCAGTAAAGAATCTCAAAGGAAGAGAACTCTACTTATACAAGGGGTTTTATTCTGAGCTTACAAAGCCTTTTTGCCCTCAGCATGGTCTCCGAACAAGTGAATGTCCCATACTGTATCTATCAGCTTGGCTTTTCAGCCTGAGTCATCTGTCCTTGAGGAGAGCCCATAATTTTCTCTTTCTTACTCAGTCAGAATTCTGAAAATTGTGACAACCTTTTGATTCACTATTGGCCTTATATATAGAAGATCAAAGGGAAGGAGAGGATATGCTCCATAAATCACAAAGCAGTGGTATAAGCTCTTGTCCCCCATGTACACAAACAACAATTACAATAAAATTGAAAGATCAAATTCTGAGCTCCTTCTCTACTTGTTTTGCCCTGTGGTGGCTAAAAGAAAGTATTTTTGGTTATTTGTTCAGTTTTGTTTTTAAATACGCTTACTGCAGTGGCTTTCTGTTGAAAAAAGGTTACTGTGGAACAGCTGCTTTGTCATTGGTTAGTTTGAAGGTATTCTGACACAGAAATTGTATATTCTATCATCTCAGTTTGTCCATGATGCTCTCTCACATTACAGGAAGATGTCAAGATTATATTCAACAACATTTCTCTTGTTTTTATTTGTTTCTACCTCTGCAGAGTTTTTTTGAGTTTTTCTGGTTCTTTGTTTACTGCACTGTTAGTTCAGTTACATGTTCCTGTGAGCACAGTTCAAGATTCTTTCCTCTGCAAAGCAATTTAGAAAGTTACACTCCCTGACAAAAATCCCATGATTCACAGAAAAGGCCATTAGGTTTGCTTCAATTTCAATAATCAAAGGAGATCAAGAAGGCTCCTTTTAACTCTGCAAGAAGAGTCTTACTGGTTACTGTGCTGCAGCATTGAGCTAATTCTGTTCTTCCTAAGGTTTTCATATCAGATCTCAAGCAAAATATTTCTTGCCTGGTCTTCATCTACATGACCATTAATGTATAGGACTAAGCACTATAACAGCAATGGACATAACATAAAATACAATGTAGATTGTCCTGCAAGATATTTGAAGGCAACTGAAAATATAGCTTATTTTTAATGGACAGTAAAGGAGAAATAGAAGAAATGTCTATCACTACAGTGCTATATAGTTACAGTTTCATTGTTAGTGTACACAAAAGCACCACTGTTGTTACAGAGAGATGCTTTCAATGTATGAACTTCTTTTTCAGACATATTATATCTTCACAGGAGATTACCTTGCCATTAATGCTCACAATGAATAACATTCAGTCTACTCCCTAATTAAAATTGATAAATTCATGACTGTCTTAATTTCAGGTAGTTGGAACTCTTCATAGAGCTAACCTGACCATTTTTTAAACAAACTCATAAGACTTTCTGTAAGACAATCACAGAAGCACAGAATGGTTGAGCTTGGAAGGGACCCCTGGAAGTCCTCCTGTCCAACACCTCTTCTCAAGTAGGGTCACCTAAAGCAGGTTGCCTAGGACCATGTCCAGATGGCTTTTAATATTTCCATGGATGGAGATTCTGCATCCTCCCTGAGAAATCTGTGCCAGTGCTCACAGTAAAAAACTGTTTCCTGATGTTCAGACGGAACTTCTTGTGTTTCAGTTTGTGCTCTTTGCCTCTTCATATCATATATTCAAAGTATCTTTAAAGTCTTTGTGTCATATAAAGTTTATATAAAACATAAAATTTTAAATACATACCTCAAACAATAAAACATTCCAAAGAAAAAGATTAGCTATGAAACTTATTAAGGTATCTAGGCACTCAGAATTTGTTTTCAACTGTATACAGTTCCTAAAATACTGATATTATAAAAACCAGTCTTGTCTTCTTTTTATCTACAATTTGTTGTGTTTTGTACAGTTATTGAGGCTCAAACCAAGCTAATTCTCTCTGTGGTCCTTCTTATAAGAAATTTTTAGTGGCATTAGAAATTAAGAGAACACATACGAAAATGGAGGAAATAACAATCTGGTATGTATCAAAAAATGTACCAATGAATATATAACAAATAAAACAGCCTTATACGTTTCAAGTGTCATTCCCCAAACAGACCTTTCTGAAAACAGAGATCATAAAGTTAGTGGCATGTTCACCCTGTGCTGAGCTGTCTTTCTCAGACATATCTTAAATAAAATAATTTGATGCTGAATAAGAGGATTATTGGCTTTGTACATCTAAGACATTTAACCACAAATATAACATTTAGCAAATGGTTAAATTATAATATTTCCAGCAATCAAGGCATCTAAGTTTTTAGGAAAGACAAGCTTGTGTGAGTTCATACAGATAATTGATTGGTGTAGTCAAAGAATAAAATAATGCAAGAATATTTTTTTTTCCCTCAGAAAAGGACTTGCAGGACTTTGGACTTCTGTGAGTGAGTGAATTAGATGAAGCAGGCAAAGCACTGGTAAGCTGTACTTACTGCTTGAAGCTCTTCAGGAATTAGATCTTAATACTGAGTCACTGAATCAATATTTAGGTGTTAATATGGAGATTAAAAAATCTAAATGTAGATTTCTACTTTCAAAAAAACATCAAATCATTAAGGTTGGAAAAGACCTCTAAGATCAAGTTCATATGTACCTGTGTAAATAATTTGTATGATTAGCAATGTTTACAAAATATTAAAACATTTTCAAATTCCCCTACAAAACTATTAGAAAACTGTCACATTTCAGAGTAAGGCAAGAAAAAGTGATTGAGTATATTTAAAAAAAAACCCTAACTTTTTGTTACAGAAAAATGACACAAAACCAGGATCTGAAAATAACAGTTTCCATTAGGTTTAGTTATAGAAATCCGTACGTACTCTTAAGAAAAACTGCAGTCATTTTTCTCATTAAATACCTTTTCTGAAATAATTATTTTCTCATGGAGACGTTTAGATTATATTCCCTGAAGTTCATGTATCTGTTAATATGAAAGTGTGTGAATGCCTTCTCATAGGTGTTTTGGTAACTATGGAAATTTTGTTGCATACTTATATAGGGTGTCTTTAAATGAGGGAGTATAAATGAGGTAGAATCAACTGATCTATAGCAGAGGTATATGTTTTCTGCAGATTAATTTTATCTATCTACTGATTTAAAAAAAAAAAAGCAAAGTTAATTTAAAACAATTATTTCCACCAACAGGCAACTAGTATAAATCTTCAACAAAGCCAGGCAGGGGCAGGAAAATCAATTTATTCAAATATGTGGGCAGATTTGTGTGATTAAAAGGATAAACCAAATACAAACATTTCAACAGTAGACTTTTCCTGAGAACAATTTGGCTACTGTTCACTGTCTCTTAACAGACATAGTTACTAGGTGCTATGCTGCAAGATTTTAGATAATTTTTCAGTGATTAATGCCACAGTGTGATATAAGGGACTAAAACTCCAAATCCTTCTGGATCCCCAGTCAGGTCCATGGGACTGCAAATGGACAAGCACCTTCTATCGTGCCGATCGCAGTTTTGCTCTGTGCAGACACAGGGCTGTGCTCCTAGATGTCACCTTTTAGGTCAGGCTGGTCTCACTGTGGCATCTCTGAACCTCTTCCAGGTTAAAATGAAATTTCCTTTCAGGGACCTTTCATGGAAATGATTTTGACTGAGACAAGAAAAATACTGCTGGGGGACGATCCATGAATTTGCAGAGGCTCCCGCATCCACTAGAGAGGGTAGTGGAGTGAATGTATAATCATACCCAGGAAATTAGGGTCCATAAGGTGTGAGAGGGTTTTGTGCCCTCTGGTTAGTACTTCTCACACAGCAAGTTCTCTGTGCTTTGTGCTGAAAATTTCAGCTTAGGGAAGATAAAGTTTCAGTGGAAGTCACTGGTTTTTGGGGTTTTTTTGTTCATTTTTATTGCACCTACGTACTAGAAATGGCTTTCAGTACAGATATGTGTCATTATCATTACTCTTGCTTATGACGAAAGTGAGATTTACAAAAGAACTTGGGTAGGAATAGTAAAGGAATTTATAGCTTGGCATTTTTTTGCAATGACTAGGCTTCACTGTCACTAACAAAACCATCTTTAGCTCAAAGTGAAGTACCAAAAAAAAAGCTGCAAGTAAACACTCAACAGAACATGTAGCCAAGGATGGACTGGCAGTGTGGGTCAGTGTGTAAAGGGTGCTTTTCAATTTTCTGCTTGATTAAAGAACCTTGTCATGCTACTATATGTTCATTACACTAATGTAGCTACTACAGACTCTGACTAGGCTTTGCTCCACTGTACTTAACTAGACCCTTTTTGTGTCAGCAGTTTTGCAGGAACCAGTTCATCATTTAGTGCAAATTAGCTCCAACAAAAATATATTAATTAATATTGTCTGTGAGTAGATTATATCCTGCTATCAAGGTAGAATCTGAAAACATATTAATGGTGATATAGCTATCTTATGTTAATTAAAATAGTTATTTTTATATTAATTTACCTTCACATATTTTGTAAGTCTAATCATTGTCTCAGAGACTGTAATCTCATATGTAATAAAATCCATTTAAAAAATGTTTATAGTGTATATTTAGAAATATACTGAGTTAAATGCAAATAATCTTTTTCAGAGTACAGACTGAAAATTACTGAAAAATACAACTGTCAGTATGATTTGAAGAAACAATTATGTAATATTTTTCCAGATAAATCCCAGTCCTCACATCAGCATAAACACAATACAGACAGTCTTATTGTCTAATTCTGAGATTATTTCACTGTTCAGATTAATAAATTATCATAGGTTTTGACATTATTAGAGCTTGGAGTAGTATTTACTGCAATTGAACATGACATTCTTGTAAAGTGGTACAGTATTTCAGACTGTATGACTATAATTAGGTCTTCTGAGAGTTTTGGTCAAAACGAACAGGATAACCATAATTATGCCCCAATTTTCATCTGCATCTCCAGGGATGTCAACTGTTGTCAGTCATCTCTTCTGCTACAAACACTTTAGTCTCACCAATGCAGGTACTGAAACTCTGGTTTACAAAATACCGTGTTTTGTTTTCCTACACTTGTTGACAGCCTATCACTCTCCTTAAGCCTCCTCTGGAGACACAACCTCTGTACTTCCTGAAATTACACATATAAGACAGTTTTCTATATTACAGATGGAATCGACAATTGTTTTTATAAGTAGCTTTCATAATGTTTTTTCTTTGTATAATGTCTTCAATTCAAGGATCTTGTAATAATCAGTTAGACCCAAAAATTCATTTTTGAAACACAGTATATTTTCCTTAATTTACAGAGGAAGGCATTTTGCTCAGGAGACTTAACTTACTCAGTTCCCTGGTTTAAGTAATATGTTCTGAACTTCTAAATATCATTCTCCTTCTATTCCTTATCATAATTCAAAGTTTGTTGAAATTAATTTTTTCCTCCATTGAATGCACTGAGCTTTGGATCTGGAATAGAATATTTTTATACTGGTAGGTACATTCAACTTTCACCTGAGACTGAAGATGTAAGTAAGAAAGACTTTGCACCTAGTATAATCATTTTTAAAAGCCATGAGCTCTTTGCCAGTTCTTCATCCATTCAGATGAATTTGACCTCAACATATCAGTGAAGGTTTTCTTGAACAACAGGTAGCAATTACTGAATGCGTACTGTCCAGTGACTTCAGCAAGGTATCATTCTTCATTCTGCTGGTGAGCTTCTCTTTAATAGGCAGGAAAGATTTATGATTGACAGAGAATAGATCCAAGTTATGAAATATTACTCTGTCATTGCAAGCCACTTAATGGCTCTACTGGGAAAGAAAGAAATGAACAAAACAACAACAAAAATGCACAATCTAGCCAAGCCAGTACCACATCATTACAGATCAGTAATAATAATTTATCTTCTCCCCCTCCGCCAAAGAGCTAGATTTCATCAGCAGTATCAAATACTCATTTATTCTCTCATTTGCACGTAGATGTCATTAGTGTTCATGGTACTTTATAAGACAGGGCAGACTACACCCCATTTTCACAATGAAGAGCTACACAAGTTGTTGTACTGCAAATCTTGCCTAGGGGATATTACCAGGAAATAAGGTGGGAAATCAGAGGATGTTTTTCACCTAAACACTTAACTATGCACAGGTTAGAAGCAGAGATGATTTATAGGGAAACTAAAATGATACTCTAGCATAAGATGCCAGTTATTCTTGGTATATTAATTTCTGGGCTTTGGAGATAAAGTCCTTAACTAACTCATTTAAAAGATATCTTGCAAAAGAATCTTAATTAGATTGAATCATTATTTCAGGAAGCAATGTGCCAAATTACACAAAGCTAATTAGGGTAGTCAATAAATTGGCCTATCCACCAGTTTACAGGCAATGTGGGTAGTCTTTTATCTGTAGCTATCTCTTTGCCAGCAGGAACAGCATTTTATTTATCAAAGGTTTGGGAATAATACCATTAACAAAGACACTGAAAAAAGCAAAGAGAAATAGTCTCCCTAGCGTAGTGAGAATTGTTTAATTTATTTAAAATAGTGAATCATTCAAAAATACCTGCTAAAAATCTTATGAACAGTGACATCTCAGAAAAAACGTTTTATTTGAAACATCAGTTTGCCCTTGTATTCCAGGGAAAAGAGTAAACAGACCTTCTTTGTCCTATTAAATATGATTTTAGCACTAATGGTGGCCATTATCTTGGAAGGCAGGATGGAAACTTTTCAAATTCTTACTGGTTTGCACACATTTTAACAACTTGAAATGAATTTTCTGAATTTTAGCTTTTTAGTAAACTAGAACTCTTTTGTTAATAGAGCAACATTAGTGTATTATTAAACAATAGTTAGTTAATTGTGCCTCATCAGAAAAGTCACGTTGTTAAATTAAATTCATTAATGTACTTTTATTTCCTTTGTAGAACACCAAAGCAAAATCAATTTATCACCAGACATTAAAAATTAAGTGATTAAAAGTTAAAGACACAGCCAATGACAGTGTTTTCACAGAATCACAGAATCACTAAGGTTGGAAAGGACCTTCAAGATCATCAAGTCCAACCATTAATCCAGCACCACCATGTCCCCTAAACCATGTTCTGAAGCGCCACATCCACATGTTTTTTGAACACTTCCAGAGACGGCGAGTCCACCACCTCCCTGGGCAGCCTGTTCCAATGCCTGACCACCCTCTCAGTGAAGAAATTTTTCCTAATATCCAATCTAAACCTCCCACATGTTTGCCCACAACCATGTGATTATGTTCTTGTGACAAGTAATTCACAAAGCATCTTCTTGAGAATTTAAACAAATCTAATTCTTGTTACTCAGCCATGAGAAAAAAACCTTAATGCTGAAAAAGAATAATATATGGAGCATATTTGTTATGGGTTAACCCCGGTAGACAGCAAAGTACCACATTGCTGCTCGCTCACTCCCCCCAACTGAGATGGGGAGAAAATTAGAAGGGTGAAAGTCTGACAACTCATGGGTTGAGGTAAAGGCAGTTTAATAGGTAAAGCAAAAGCTGTATGCTCAAGCAAAGCAAAATAAGATACTCATTCACTACTTTTTATCAGTAGGCTCATGTATAGCCATTTCCAGGAAAGCAGGGTTTCATCACACATAACGGTTACTTGGGAAGACAAAAGACATAACTCCAAATGTCCCCCCTTCCTCCTTCTTCCCCCAGCTTTTATTGCTGAGCTTAGCATCATATGGTCAGTTGGTGTCAGCTGTATAAGCTGTGTAACCCCCAGACCTCTTGCCTTTGAAACCCCAATTCTACCTTCTGGAGACCCAAGCTTGCTTTGCAATTAAATGTCTGTTAAAATGTCATTGCTGGCCAATAGCGCTTCTCACCTTTCCTCTCCTAATAGCATAGCAGACTGCAGGATGTTTTCACCACTCTGCAAGACGGATCCTTCATACTTAATACATACAATACTAATGATACTGAAACACAAAATTCCTCCATATCCACAAAAATAGAGACAAAAGCATCTAACTAATCACCAGCAGGAATGCTCTAGTCTTAGCCAGACTACATATTCTACTCTTGGTCTCAGAGAGAACACATGTATTCCTAGGGAAATGGTACAGAACATTTTCTTTTATAAAGTAATAAAAAGCATGGTTTCAGATGTGACTAGAGAACATATTTTCATATTATTAATAGTCCTGCCAGTGTTTCTTTCCATTAAATAAGTTACAACAATTGCTTATATTTTAATATAAGTTAATTAAAAATGGATTTATTGAAGTAGCAATATTTCACTTGCTCATACAAGCTACCTGAAATATTCAGGACTTTTTAGCTCCATAATATTATAGTCTGGATTGCTCTAATGTTAGTACCAAACCAGATAAATAATTAAGGGAAAAAAGGTCATTTAGTGCATTTTATTGGGACTCAGGCAAAGAAAAAAAAAAATCAATATTACTGCAATATTTGTAATCGCTTCTAAAAAGACAAGAAAACCAGTGTTTAAGTAAGCAAAGTTCCTGAAAACTTGTAATGAAATCCTCTTCACTGTTATATTTTCCACTCAGTGCCCGGGTCACCAGCCAAACCGTACCTCTATGCTCTTCATGTCTCTCCTCCATTTACATGACAGTAGATGTTAAACCACTTAATATTTTTATATACTGATTTTCAGTCAGTACCACTCATGCTTATTTGATTGCTATCTTTTTAATGTGGTGGTGGAACTTTCCTCAAAACTTCCCTTATAAACTCCATTAGCTGCTTCAAAATGCTGTAATAGCTGTAGAGACTTGATACTTGGCTAATGTGCATCTGATCACTCAGGCCCAATATGGAATCAGCATGAATCTCACTGACTAGTAGCATGTGAAGTTGTGACTAGCAAGGGATGAACTATTTCTGCTGTAGGAGTATGCTTACCATAAATTACACCAATTAGGAGATAGGCTGCAGAAGTGATTATGATTCTTGGGCATTTGGAGTCCCTTGGAAGAAACACCTTTTAGTATCAAAGAGTGGTTGTGTTTAATATGTTTCATCTTTCAATAAGAGCAATTAAAACAATGGGAGAATTTGTAGAAATTTAAATATTCATTGCTTATTGTATATACATTGGTATCTGATCCTCAGTTTATAGAAATACAACTAATGTAGGTGTTCAGTACTGAAAAGAAAAAATGTAAAAAGTATTTTGTATAGAATATGAAAATGTAAAAAGAGATATGGCTAACAAATCATAACGTACAAGCCTACTCACATGAGATATAAAAGTTATAGATTCTGTAAAGCAAGTATGGATCATGTAGTGGACTTTCTGTAGGGAATAAAATCCTTGCATGATTCCCCAATGATAGGTATGTGTTGTGTCTGCTACAGTGTTATAGCTATTAATGATATATCTAGTATCAATTAAAAGGCTGCAATCTGGAATGAGCTTGAAATCAAAGTCTTCTCTGAATTAAGGGTGACAAATTCTGTATTTATAGTATATTTGCCTCTCCTGTGTTTATACTTGATTTTTTTTTAATACAGCTTTGCCATGGTGAACTTGTTTTTCTTTCCATTACTTGAAAATACTATGAATCTGAGTGGCCCACTCAACAATTTTGGCTTTCCAGTTACATAACATAGCAGCATTTTCTTTAGTTAGTTGAATAGGTGTGAAATGTCCAATAAAGGGAGCTGATTAGTAGATAGCTCCATTTTCCCCTGGGCACGCTTCAATGTACAGCAAATTCTTGCAGTGTAATTTCTCAAAGTACAGTTCAGTTATTGGCAGCAAGTGTCAGCTGTCTTTTCTAAACATTGCAACTTCATTTTATATCAGCCTTCTTTGTAGCACTGTCATTAATGGTGTTCGAAGCCAGAGTTTGGTGGTCAGCAAGACTTAGCCATGAGCGTCATGAGCATTGTCAGGTGAATTCCACTCATGGACTCAATGGAAGTATGCAAAACAACCCTGTTTTTCAAAGGCTAGATAAAAGCCTACTGAGCTGAAGAAACTTCTTCCATCAAGTGTTGTTTTTTATGAAGTGGTCAATTTCCAGGAAAGGTTTAATATGGATGATCAAACACTCTCCAAATGAATATTTTTCCTACCAGCTCTACTATTTTTCATCCTGGGGCAAAGGAAACCTTAACTATCAACCCAAGTCCGTACATCTAAGAGACTGCAATAAGAGCTGTCTTGTTATTTATCTGTCCTTCAACCAATTCTAGTGGCACTAAGTCATGCATTAAAGGCCCACAATGGAGCACACTGGAAAACTATATTGTGGCAATCTAGTTTATACTCTTTCTCCTCAGTTATTCTGCTACTTTTAGTCTTACTTTTATTCTCCTCCATTCCTATTCTCCCACCTACTTGTCTCAAGTAAATTTTTTCTCTTTGTGTTCAATGTGTTATGTTGAATAAGACCTTGGGAGACAGCTTTATAGAGGGAGGAAGCACTGATCATTAATTATATTAATTATAAGGCAGTCAGGACAGCCAGTATGCTCAGCCTTCTGGAGACATCCAGTGAATGTTTAGATCCAGAGTATGCTCACTGTTGGCATTGGCTTTAACACTTCCACAACAGCACTTCCACACCTGCCTGACATAGTTAGACTCGATGCCTAACCTTTTAGAACTATCTTTTGAGAATAAGTACAGGTACTGAAGAAGACATTATATATGTCTCAACCTATTTCATCTATTCTTGGTAAGCATTCAGAAGTATCACCAAATTCTTGTACTGTGCAACGGGACTCTCATGAATTCATTCACTGAACATTAACTAGGGAATCTAGGAGGCCATGCTTCTCACTTCTGTTACGAATTTGACATATTTGACCTTGAATCATTTACCCTTAGTTTGTGTTTTACTCCAAGAAGAGAAACAGCACTGTTATTAATTATAAAGTCAAAGGTTATTCAATGTTTTGTTTAAGCTCTTTAATGGTGAGGCACACATTTTACCAATTTTTCTTGTGCAGCACCATTTTTGTACTCCCACCAGCTCCTTTGTTACAGTGCATTATGACATTAAATGTAATTTCAGAGAATTGCGGTTATCCTATGCTTAATTGACTCCAGGACACAAAATTAATCATTTCACAGGCCATGTTCATTTTATTTCTCTCTCTCTCTCGAGTATAATTATGTCTTTATACTGGATAGACACATGATCTACTGACAAAATTAAGAGATTAATTACTTTCTCTGATTTCTTTAAAATCAGATATGGCACTTACCGTAGGACACCCTAATAAGATCAAGCCAGATAATTACAAAGCTTTAAACTGTATTGTTTGCTAGTTTCACTTTTAGATTACCAATAGACAGAGTATTGTGTCTTCATTTTTAGGGCATGCTTCATAAATTATGAAAAATTTCAGAGTTCCCCTTTAGAGAGCAAAAATTAATTTGTCAATGTCACCCAAACCCTGTACTCTTGAATGTACAATACACTTGGTTTGTACAGCCAATGGATAGGTGAGAGATGATGACACAGCACAATCTCATGAAGCACTCAGATCTCTGGCTATGTGCATGAGATAGAGTAATAAGTTAGGAGGAAAAGGAAATATTATTTTGTTATTGTTAAATTGTTTATCATTGCTAAATGATGTTATGTTAATAATATTTTAACCTAATTACAGTATTTATGCAATTATTTTTATCATTAAACCTAGTCTTAAAGCAGCTGCTTTAGACAAGAAAATTTGGGATGTTAAACTTCTATATTGTAACCTGCCATTAATTCAGTTCAGAAATTTTTGTTTTAAGTTAAAAGTGCACATTCAAATTATATTCTTTTGAAACAAGAATTGTGCATGTCTCTTTACAATGCTAATCCAAATAGGCTAGAAATCTCTTAGTTCCCTTGGTATGGAATATTGCCACTGCATTTGAAAAAAAAAAACCAAAGACGTGATTCACCTTATTCCCAGTAAAGAAGATAATTCAAAAATGAGAAGTTTGGACAATTAATTCTACATGCCCTACCTCACTTTTCAAACCTTTACCTTCTAGGCTGCTACATATACCTTCATTCTCAGTTTCTCCAGAACTTTCTTCTTCAGTGGAACAGAAATAAACTATTTTACAAGATGTCAGAATACACAGTTTATGAGTAAAAGTTAAATAAGAAGAGTCAACTAACATCATTTACTTTGCTCAGGAAGTGACAGACTGGTGCTCATTTGGGATAAAAACCTTCATCTCACTCAGAATCTGCAGGTCAATGAAAACCCATTTCTGAACCTGTGAACTGTCTTCCATGTATTCAGAATAATTCAGAGACTGTTCTTCCAGATGAATTTCATAAATATGAAAATAGCTGCACCAATCTTCAGAATGTTCCTGGATCATTACTGGACAGCTATTAAATAATACATTATACAGTAATAATACTCATTTTCACACAGCTTTGAAATAGGTCTGCTGCAGTTTTCTTGTGTCTTCAAATCTAAGGTTGAGCTGGAAGGTGAGCTATCTGTATAATTTTCAAATGATAGAAAATAGGATAATTTAAGCCACAATGCTTCTATATTTTAAATTATGTATTCACCTCATATGACACTGTTCTTCATTCATCACCCAGCCTGACTGCATGGTCAGTTTTGTCTTCTTGTATTTTCAGGAGACTTTTATATAGTAACACCTATGTAAAGATCTGCATAGAGAATGGCTGAAGTAAGAACAGAGAAATCTGCATATGAAAATAGATAAACATGTTACACCTGTGTATCTATCACACAATTTGCATATATAGTTATGGTCCTTTCAATACATGAATGTCTGTAGAAAAACTTTTGCATGCAGCTCTGAAAGAGTTAAATTTTGAAAATATCTGTACTACATATGCATATGATTTATACTTATTCTCTCTTAGCAATAGATTTTTTTTAGAATATGCTCTTTCTTACTCAAGTTCTAACACCATCTTATGTACTGTTATACAATTTTCTAAATCATGCTCTAGAGTGATTTTTGTTTGTTAATGCAATGAAAACAGAGCATGCAGGCTCCAAAAATCAGCTTCAATTACACAATTTCTCCACTGCCTTCTCATGGCTCTCACATATTTTCCCCCAGTGGGAAACTCTGCAGTTCATTCAGAGTCCCTTCCATTTTCCGTTCTGGCTCTTCTCTGGTGTACCTTGCCTTCAGCCAATTAACTTTCCTGAATAGGTCATCTCTCAAGCCTTGCTCAAGGTTTCTTTTACTTATGTTCATTTCCTGTTCATGCTTTTTCTTTAAATTTTTTTGGACTACAGAGACTAGAAATACAAGTCTTGCAGTCTGAAGCTCCAGGAGTTAACAATCTTTTCCTGTGCACAGGTATACACAGGGAGAGAAATGACCACAGAATTGCTTCACAAACAGTGACTATATACGTAATTATTTACTGGAGTTCTAATGAGAAGGGCACGAGTTCTCTGCCGGACAGTAAACAGTGCGAGAGGTGTGTGTTTTTCTACTCAGTGAATATTTCACAGAATCACAGAATCATTAAGATTGGAAAAGACTTTTAAGACCATCAAGTCCAACCACCAACACAACACCACCATGCCCAGTAAACCTTATCATGAAGTAATGCGTCTACATGTTTTTTGAACACTTCCAGTGATGGTGACTCCACCACTTCCCTGGGCAGCCTGTTCCAGTGTTAGAACACTCTGTCCATAAAGAAATTTTTCCTAATATCTAGTCTAAACTTCCCCTGGTACAACTTCACGCCATTTCCTCTCATCGCTAGTTACTTGGGAGAAGAGACCAACACCCACCTCACGACAACCCCCTTTCAGGTAGTTGTAGAGAGCGATAAGGTCTCCTCTCAGCCTCCTCTTCTCCAGACTGAACAGCCCCAGTTCCCTCAGCCGCTCCTCATAAGACTTGTGCTCCAGACCCCTCACCAGCTTCGTTGCCCTTCTTTGGACATGCTCCAGTACCTCAACGTCTTTCTTTTCGTGAGGGGCCCAAAACTGAACAGAGTATTTGAGGTGCAGCCTCACCACTGCCAAATACAGGGGGACAATCACTTCCCTACTCCTGCTGGCCACACTATTTCTGATACAAGCCAGGATGCTTTTGTCCTTCTTGGCCATCTGAGCACACTGCTGGCTCATATTCAGCCGGCTGTTGACCAACACCCCCAGGTCCTTCTCTTCCAGGAAGCTCTTTCTGGTCACTTTTCCTTATACTTTGTCACTATGTTTCCCCCTGGATCCAAGAAGGATTGGAGAGTCTCCTTAACCCTGATTTTGTTGCTAATGTATTTATAGTAACATTTTTAATTGTCTTTTATAACTGTAGCCAGATTAAGTTGTAGCTGAGCTTTGGCCCTGCATAGCCTCACAACATCCCTGTAGTCCTCCTGAGTGGCCTGCTTCTTCTTCCAAAGGTCATAAACTCTCCTTTTTTTCCTGAGTTCCAACCAAACCTCTCTGGTCAACCAGGCTGGTCTTATTGCCTGCCAGATCATCTTTTGGCACATAGAGACAGCCTGCTCCTCTGCCTTTAAGAGTTCCTTTTTGAAGAATGTCCCTTAGAGCTGCCTCCCAAGGGACTCTGTCAACCAATCTCCTAAACAGGCCAAAGTCTGTCCTCTGGAAGTCCAAGGTGGCAGTTCTGCTGTCCCTGTTCCTTATTTCTCCAAGAATAGAAAACTCGGTCATTTCATGATCAGTGTGCCCAAGATGTCCTCCAACTGTCACATCACCCACAAGTCCACAAAGAAGACCTGTTCACAAATAACAGGTCCATAAGGGTGCCTTCCCTAGTTGGCTGCCTCACCAACTGTGTCAGGAAGTTATCCTCCACACGATCCAGGAACCTCCTGGGCTGTTTCCTCTCCACTGTATTTTATTCCAGCAGATGTCTGGTAGGTTGTAGTCGCCCATGAGAACAAGAGATAGAGATTGTGAGACTTCTCCCAGCTGCTTGTAGAAAATTTCACCTGCCTTTTCATCCTGGTTGGGTGGTCTATAACAAACTCCCACCATGATATTTGCCTTACTGACTTTCCCTGATTCTTACCCATAAACACTCTATCCCCTATCATCACCATTGTCAAACTCTAGACAATCAAAACACTCCCTAACATACAGGGTTACTCCACCGCCTCTCCTTCCTTGCCTGTCCCTTCTGAAGGGTTTATAGCCATCCATTGCAGCACTCCAGTTGTGTGAGTCATTCCACCATGTTTCTGTGATGGCAACTATATCATAGTTTTCCTGCTGTACAGCGGCTTCCAGCTCTTCCTGTTTGTTGCCCTTGCTGAGTGCATTGGTGTAGATGCACTTCAGTTGGGTTATTGATCTTGCCCCCACCCCTTCTGTGGGAAGCTCTAATTCCTACATGACTCAGGTGCTTCCGTGGTTTCCAACGCATCAATAACCCTGGTGTCTTTGCTCTCGCATGGCTCTCCATCCCCTATGTCCACTGAGATGACAGACCAAAGGACCTTGCTAGCACACCATCCCTCAGACATTGGTGTGCCACCACCAGGTTTAATCTCTAACGAGCTTGGTTTTATCCCTTTCCCCTTTCAAATCTAGTTTAAAGCTCTTTCAATGAGCCCTGTTAATGCCTGTGTAAAGATCCTGTTCCCTCTTTGAGACAGGTGTACACCATCTCTCACCGGAGGACCTGGTGTCATGTAGACTGACCCATGATCAAAAAACCCAAAATTCTGTCGGCAACACCAGGCTCAGAGACAGGTATTGATCTGCTGGCTCTTCCTGTTTCTTCCCTCATTGTTCCCTGCAACTTGCAGGGTAGAAGAGAACGCTACTGTGCTACCGATCCCTTAACCAGTCGTTCCAAGGCCTTGAAGTCTCTCTTGATTGCCCTTGAATTTCTAGTTGCAACTTCATCTCTGCATACCTGAAAAATCAATAATGGACTGCAACCTGAGGGCCATTCCAGGATTGAAACTTTCTCTTTACATCTTTAACCCAGGCCCCAGGGAGGCAGCAGACTTCCCTAAGACATGGGTCCGGTCTGCATGTTGGGTCTTCTGTTTCCCTGAGGAGAGAGTCTCCTATGACAATGACCCACCTTTTTTTTCTTTATAGAAGTGGTTTTGACAAAAGGCATAGACTGACTTAACCTCGGCAACACCTCCGGGCTAGATGAACCATTGTCCTTGTCAGTGTTCAGTTTCCACTTGCAGAGCCTTATACCTATTATGCAAAGGCACCTGGGAAGGTGGGGTAGTCTCGGGGAGAGGCGCCTGCTGCATCAGGTGAGAACTTGTCACCGTTGCCCCCCATCCCTTGAGTCACCATCTTCAGCCAGGTGGAGAGAAGGTAGGGCATCTTCCATATCATGTGTCCTGTCTGCCTTTCGGGCCTGTCCCAGGGAAGGTAGTGTGTGATTCCAGTAGCCTATCTCTCCCTCTCACTCCCTGATACCCCTCAACCTACTGACCTGCTCCCAGCGCTCTGCCACTAAGAGAAGGAGTTCCTCTACCTGCATGCACCTCCCACAGGTGTGCTCACTCCTGCCACCTGGTACTGGCATGAGACCAGGCAACCCTGCAGCCCAACAGCAGCATGACAGCGTGTTCCCACCAGAGCTCTGCCTGGGAAGCTGCATCAGTCATGGTTGGTGCAGAGCTTAGAGAGGCCATGGCTTTCTGCTGGGTGATACCATTGCTCCCTGGTCGAGCTGGCAGAGCCTCAGCACCCTTCTTGCATGCCCTTCTGTGTGAGCTGCTGCATGAACTGCCACACCACTCCCTTGCTGACATGCCATCCTGTTTGCCTGCCCTGTTTGCAGTGCTCCTGGTCACTAGTGCTCCCCAGGGGGTTCTTTTATATGGGGGGTGGGAGGTCTTGGCAGTTGTTGCTCCTGACCCTCCCCAGGTCTTGACAGCTGCTGTCACGTGAGCTGTGGGCTCCTGGTGGCTCTCTCAGCTCCCCCATAGGCTCCCCCGGTTCACAAAACCCTCCTGTGCACTGCACTAAAGTGCTCTGATGTGGATTGTGCCAGCAGCAGAGCTGCTTGCCTTGGCAACTCATTTTGAAATACTTAGTTTCAAAAGACCTGATCTGCTATTTCTGATGTCTTCAAAATGGCTGTATTAAGACACTTTTTCAGCAAACATTTTTGCAGGGCCTGTTGCAATAGGACAAAGGGCAATGGTTTTAAACTAAAAGAGGGTAGATTCAGACTAGATATGAGGAAGAAATTTTTCACAATGAGGGTGGTGAGGCACTGGAACAGGTTGCCCAGAGAAGTTGTGGATGCCCCATCCCTGGAAGTGTTCAAGGCCAGGTTGGATGGGGCTTTGAGCAACCTGGTCTAGTGGAAGGTGTGCCTGCCCATGGCAGGAGGGTTGGACCTAGATGATCTTTAAGGGTCCCTTCTAATCCAAACCATTCTATGGATTCTATGATGATTCTAAGATACCAGGAAGTGGCCAGTGTCATGGTTAACTTCATATAACCTACTTCCCTCAAAGCAATCCCACTGTAAGTTTTCTTGGTTTCTGTTCTACCTGTTCTACTTCAGGCTGCCTCATACTGCCAGGGTTCTGTGACAGTGATTCAAAACAAACAAAAATAAAAGTGCCATTTCTGTACATAATGTTGCTAATGAAGTGCTAAATTTATTTTAGTGCATAGAATTCCTTTGAAGAGAAATGTAGCTACTGAGTAAGAAATATCTTCTGTCCATAGTCAGCTATGTTTATTTCAAAATATCACATCTGTCTGATTTTCCTGGTGCCAGAATAATTATAAAAACTTGTCAGATATTATCAAAGCCTGTACTTCATTTCTCTAGACAAAATATAGGTCAGCATCAGGTTGGTGTGGGGTTGAGCTTTGGTTTGGGGAATATTCTGCACATTTCCAAATGGGGGAATTTCTATCACTTATTTTCTATGTTGTTGTATTATCTTCATTTTCAGTAGGAGATCATTTTTCCTAATATAACATTAAAATATTTTTGAAAATATGATAACTGTGAAACAGCTTCTGGAGAGTTTGTCTTGTAGACCCTTTGGTGATGTGCAAAACCAGGTTAGTTTAACAGCTCAATAGAAATATCTCAACAGGAATTTCAGACAACTTATCAAGTGTGTGGTACTGTGCAGATATAAATTTTCTACTTTTTCATGGCAGAAAAAGAAGACTTCGGTGTGGGAAGTAAGCCAGTTATTTATAAATATCTTTGGAAACAAGAGAGATCATGATGATTTTCCACAAAAAGGAGACCAATGCAGAGAGGCAACACACTTCTCAAGAGCAAAGGTATCTCGCCAAACTTGAGTATCTGAGAAAGGACTTCAGTTTTGGTTCTGAACTTCTGAACTTTGGTTCTGACTTCTTGGGTTCTGAACATTAATCCCTCCTGTTAGACACAAACATTATACAGAAACCTGTACTTAGCTCCGCATTTCAAAAGGGACTAGAATCAAATTTCATTTTCTGGATTCTGCTAAGACAGCTTCTATAATCACAAAATCACAGAATAATTAAGGTTGGAAAAGACCTTTAAGATCAGCAAGTCCAACCACCATGCCAACTAAACCATGTCCTGAAGTGCCACGTCCACACATTTTTTGAATACAAAATACAGAAGTGCAGAAAATTTACTTATCTGTAACAGAAAATTGTGGGTTGTTTTCATATTAACTGTGTGCTTTGTTTGGTTAGTTTGTTTAGTTCTTTGCTTTTTCTAGCTTGTACTCATGTTATTATGGAAAAATAAAATTATGAAACTATGAAAATCCATTTGTTGAAAGCTTTCCAAAAAAAATTTTCATCCAAGTCACTATTACAGAATGCCAGCCAAGGGACTTGCCTTTGTGTGGAATTAGCTGCTTCCAACTACTTTCTAACAAGTGACATGGAGGCTCTGGGGTTTGATATGTGGTTCACTGCCCTTCTCATTCTCCATAATAACACTGGGATTTTTCTTTTCTCAGAAGAGCTTTTGTTACCATTACTGCATCAATCATTCACATATTTCCAGTTCAGTTATTCAGGATCCTTAGGGTTCTATTGTTAATCTTCATTAATGTATTTCTAACTTTCATAACCAATTTAATTTGAATTCTGACTAAATCAGCACTGCTTAAAGAGAACATTCTCATTTCTTTTTCCGCATGCAACTGATTCAGACTCTGAGAAGATCATCTACAGTTACTCAGGTTTCCTTGAAATTCTGGTCTCACCATGATAAAATATGCATAATTAAAAGCGAAAAAGATTTTAAACTTGGAAACTTAATTTACCTGGCTTTTACATCTCTCTAAAGAGCTGTGGAGAGTGTAACTTAGTGATTTGTACCTCCCTAGCTAGTCAGCAGGTAAAATCTTATGTAAGTGACCACTTTACTCACGTAATACATTGCCTATACCAAAACCAGTTTCCATTTTGTAACAGGTTCCCCTCTGGGCCTGGGAAGATCATGGAACAGATCCTCCTAGAAGCTGTGCTCAGGCACATGGAGGACAGGGAGCGGATTTGAGACAGCCAGCATGGCTTCACCATGGACAAGTCCTGCCTGACCAACCTAGTGGCTGCCTGCAATGGAGTGACCGCATCAGTGGACAAGAGAAGAGCTACCGATGTCATCTATCTGGACTTCTGTGAGGCCTTTAACATAGTTCCCCACAACATCCTTCTCTCTAAATTGGAGAGAGACAGATTTGATGGGTGGGCTGTTGGATAGATGAGGAACTGGTTGGATGGTCACATCCAGAGGGTAGTAGTCAATGGCTCAATGTCTAGATGGAGCCCGGTGATGAGTGGTATCCCTCAGGGGTCCGTACTGGGACCAGTACTCTTTAATGTCTTCATCAATGACATAGACAGTGGGATCAAGTGCACAGTCAATAAGTTAGCAGGTGACATCAAGCTGAGTGGTGCGGTCGACATGCCTGAGGGATGGGATGCCATCAAGAGGGACATGGACAAGTTCAAGGAATGGGCCTTTGTGAACCTCATGAGGTTCAACAAGGCCCAGTGCAGGGTCCTGCACCTGAATCAGGGTAACCCTCGTATCAGTGCGGGCTGGGGATCAAGAGCAGCCCTGTCAAGCAGAACTTGGGGGTACTGGTGAATGAAAAGCTGGACATGAACTTGTGCTTGTCGCCCAGCAGGCCATCTGTATCCTGGCCTACGTCCAAAGAAGCGTGGCCAGCAGGTCGAAGGAGTTGATTCTGCCCCTCTACTCTGCTCTGGTGAGACCCCATCTGGAGTCCTGTGTCCAACTCTGGAGCCCTCAGCACATGAAAGACATGGGCCTGTTGGAGTGTGTCCAGAGGAGGGCCACCAACATGATCAGAGGGATGGAACACCTCTCCTATGAGGACAGGCTGAGAGAGCTGGGCTTGTTCAACCCAGAGAAGAGAAGGTTTCAGGGAGACCTTATTGCAGTCTTCCAGTACTTAAAACGGGCTTATAAGAAAGACGGGAACAGACTTTTTAGCAGCGCCTGTAGCAATAGGACAAGGGATAATGGTTTTAAACTAAAAGAGGGCAGATTTTGACTAGATCTAAGGAAGAGGTTTTTTACCGTGAGAGTGGTGAAACATGGGCACGGGTTGCCCAGAGAGGTGGCAGATGCCCCATCCCTGGAAACACTGAAGGTCAGGTTGGATGGGGCTCTGAGCAACCTGATGTAGTTTAAGATGTCCCTGCTCACTGCAAGGTGGTTGGACTAGATGACTTTCAAATGTCCCTTCCAACTCAGACTCTTCTATGATTTTATGATTCTATGATTTTTTGCTTTTCATCTTGGTTGGTGAGCTGAAATACGAACTCTGGGCTGCACACAGGGCAGGCAGGGCAGGTCCCGTCCCACAACTAGAGGCTCTGCCCTGCCTGCCCTAGACAAGACAACTGATGGCCCCTAGCTGGGCTGAAATGGGGTCCTGGCCCATGGGCAGGAGTGGAGGGAGTCGCTGAGAAAGTCTCGGCATAACCAGGAAAGCTTCTGAATAACCTCAGGACCCTGACACTTTGGGGTAAATTCTGTTTGTTTTCTTTATTTTGCCTGTAATCTTGACACATAGTGGTCTGAGTATAGACAGCCTATGAAGCAAGTAGGAATCTCTGGTTTTGACTCAGCAATAAAAATAAAAGTATCTGCATGCACAACTCCGACTGACTTCAGGTGGATGTCAGAAGCCGAGAATTGTTTCTTCAGTAACACTTGGAAGCTGATATTTTTATGTCAAATTACTTGTGGCTTTTCTTTCAGTTAAAGATAATTACTATTTAAGTTCCTCTATTAAGTTATGTTAGAAGATTATTTTCTCATTATTTTCCTGCTTTTTTCCCCTGCAGAACATGTGGTCTCTTTCTCTGTTTTTAAAACCTATTGCTAATCCACTCTAAAGGAATGTGCTCTATCTGTTAACAATCAGGTCATAATTTTACCATTTACTGTGGTTAATAACAATTAGTTAACAAGTGTCATTTGGTTACTTTTCAGAAATTGGGTGTTTACGGCAGCAATGTGTAAATCAGTGATGCTGTAAGGATGGCACAGTGATGAAGAGCTCATTTTTCATATTCATTTCACAATCAAACATGCCTCAAAGTGTCTTTTCAAGTTTATTCATTCTTATCTCCATTCACTTAATTTTTGCATAGATAAAAACCTCAGCAGAATGAATAAATATAGCATTTGACATCAACAGCATGGGGAAGCATATAAAGGAAACATGAAGAATGAGTCATGAATTAGTCAATTGAGAAAAAGTGGTCTTTTACAGTTTCTTACACTACAAGAATAACAGTGATGTGATCATTCCTGAGACCACAGAACAGAATTCCTTTCCTCCCAAGCATCAGTTGGCAGATCATCTTTAAAGTCATATTTGGAATAACATGATTTCTTTCCTGATTCTAGCAGAAATTGCTCTTCTCTCTGCTAATGATGTAGAGCCGAATTCAGCAGTGATAGATGACAAAAAGGATTGGATCCTGAGGGCTGCCCTCACACTGCCTAAATCTTGCCAACCACTCTCTCCTTCTTGGGCTTGGAAACTCCTGCTCAAATATCAATTGTTGAAATACCCTCCAGCAGTGTTTCCACTGATAGTGTCATAGCCTAGTGATAGGCAAAAAAGGCCTTGTGGAATATCTAAGGATACACAGAGTAAAATCAATGTTTTGTAGCAGATAAATGAAGAAGTTAAAATTTTTTAAATTTTATTTCTTCAATGGCAATCTTGCTGAGCACAGAAATACTTAACTCTGAAAATCAGCTGATGAAAGATGATCTGTAATACACAAGAGACCAGTTTGGCCTTTAGAGGAATGATTTAAACCAAGTGCATTTAGTTCAGCAGAACACAGGAATCAATGTATGCTATTCCTGAGAGCACGTCCTAACAGAAGAAGAGGGTGTAGGAAACCAGGGAGAATTGCTGGAAGAACTGTGTCAGGTAACTGGATGACTTCCCATACTGAAGATGAACAGCAGTTAGGTAAACTGCAAAATTAAAAGGCATAAATTTGTCATGAAGGTTTCCCTTCAGAAAACACCTAGTTTGAGTGCTGAATGGCTTCATTGGTTGTGCTAAGTTTCTAGGCTCAGTGTCAATACTAACAGGCTTGAGGATAACAATTATCACAGTAAATATAACCAGTTACAGTCAGGTCCCATTTCCCAGCTTGCATTCAGAATAGTGAAAGTTGTAATCACGTGTAGGTTTAAGCTCATATCTGCTCGTGACCGTGAAAGCCAGACAGAAAGCTGCTGGACCTGGCTGCAGCCTGTCTGTATGTAGTACATGTCGCCCTTGCAGGTGCGTATTGAAAGGCTAGGGCCCCTCTCTTCATGGTGACTCACAGCTTTTCTTTCTCCCAAACTCAGATGCAGACATTTCCTTGCTTTACAAATGTCTTGGAATGCTAATCAGCTTCAGAGTCAACATGACAAGACTGAACTGATTTGTGGGGAAGACAGCTTAAAGCACAGGCAGGTACAGCAATTCTCCTTCTCCTAATTGTGACTTCTGCTCATGTTCTGTAGTTATCACCAAGACAGCCAATGCCTTTTAAGTCTCTAAGGAGATAGATTAATATATAGTCATAATTTGTACCCAGCTATATCTCCAAAATGGACCTCAACATAGCAACCCATGACTGTCATTCCAATGATTCACAGTTGCTTTACTAGGATTCTCCCAAGTCAATTCAAAAAGTTGAAAACTCAGGAATAATACAGCCACCTACTCATTAGTAGGGGATTTCAGTGGTACTCAAAGGTTTCTGCTGCTCCTACAATTATTGAAAACCTCCCAAAGTACATTAAAATTAGGATGGAAACTGAGAATACAGTGACTTTGCCACTGACTGAACTGTCTTAGAATCATAGAACCATAGAGTCATAGAACCATAGAACAGTTTGGGTTGACCTTTAAAGGTCATCTAGTCCAACCCCCTGCAGTGAGCACAGATATCTTCAACTAGATCAGGTTGTTCAGAGCCCCATCCAACCTGACCATAAATGTTTCCAGGGATGGGGTAAATAGTTACAATTTGTCCATGCAAAATTAACCATAACTAGGGTATTGTGAGATTTATTTGTATTTTAAATATCAAATACATTTAATTTGAAGTGTCATTTTAAAAGCCAAAGTGTTTTCTAGTGTAATAGAAGTCATCTTCCAGCAGTGGACTATTTCCAGAGATGAAGTCCTAACTAATGAATGAAAAAATATTCTGTTATAAGACCCCATTTCAGAAATGTTTCCTCTAAGAAAGGTATGGCATCATCTGAAAGATCCAGACATTCACTTGAAGAAACTTTGGTCCGCAGACATCTGAATAGAGTTAGTCAAGATTTCTATTGATGTATCCTTTTCTTAGCAACTGAGTCCAACATTTCCTCACTTTTTGTTGTTCCTCCCTTGTTCCTGGTTTAAAGCTCTCCTCACCAGGTTGGCCAGCCTGTTGGCAAAGAGGGGTTTCTCTCACTTGGTCAGATGGATCCCATCTCTTCCCACCAGTCCTTGATTCTCAGGTGAGCAGATGGGAACCTCCATCCCCCATGGCAGGGAATATCCCACTACTATCACTCACCACTTCACCTTGTTCCTGCTCCACAGTTCAGTTTCAGCCAGCTCTGATTTTTCATTGGAATGAAATTCTAATTTTACTGGAATTACACTACTTTCCAGTCCCTCATCTTCCACTTGGCAAATGAATGAATGAATCTACTCTGTAGTTGCAAATCTTCAGATGGAGGAAAGCAGGTTTCCTGTTGTTGCCAGAACACACAAACATCCCGTCTGACATCCAAATGGAGTCTCCATTTCACACCCTGGTAAGCACAGACTCTGCCTGCCTCACCTTCAGTACTCAAAACCTGTCTGAAAGCTTCTTAGCTTAAGGAAATGCAGACGCATTTCTTAACTCCCTGCAGAAGTGAAAACGTGTGACTGTGTCAAAGGAGACATGAACCCAAGACATCCTAACTATCCAGATGCTAATGATATGAGCATTATGCTCCTATTTACTTTTCCTTCTTACCCAAGATACTTACAAATTTTCAAATACAGTGAAATAGGTTCAGTAGAGGGGTTGGAGAGTGGGTTACAGATATTACTGTGCCTGGTGTTGCCTATCAACTAATTCTGTAAGTCAGCTCACTGTAACTTGGAAGCCCACTCCAGCATGCTTCTCTATACTCTGTTGAGGATCCTAGGAATGTAACACGGTGTTTTAGAGTTACCACCCACGTACATAATGCTGAGCTGTGGAAATCTGCTTTGCAACATCCATGTACCTGTCTGGATATAGCGCTTTGGCCTTATCATTGGTGGGGGGGAGTAAAGCTTATGTTGATATCGGATAATCTGATAAGTTTAAATAACCAGTTTATCAAAGTTTCTGTTTAATTCTTCTTTGCTATCTCCAATAATGAAATAGCAGATGACAGTCAAGAGGGAAGTAGTATATCACAGAGTGTGATCATGCCACAGTAAACACTACCTGTGATTGAACACTCAGGTAATTGCAGTGAGTAGAAAAATTTGTACTGGCAACATGATAGCCTGATTATCTCAGCACAGCACTGGGGATGTGCTTGCTGCTTAAATAACATGAAAAGTAATCAAAAAGTGATGTTTATTGGTATCAAAGTCATAGAGGGATGAAGGAAACAAATACATTATTTTGGGACATAAGAGAAAAAGATTAAAAACAAAAAAACCCTAAAATACCTTAATTTGGACTCATAGTCAGAACACAAGTACAGGATCTATAAATTTTATCCAAGAGAAAGCTCACCATCTAGCATTAACAAAATTGCTTCTATTAATAAATGTGATCTCATGGACACCATGTTATTTTGGAGAATCTGGGAATTTTTTTAGCTTGCTCTAAACCTAAGTGTGTCCCTATCTTAGAATGCCCTTTTGGAAAGTTAAGCTTGAATCATTCAATCACCTAAAAGTCATAAATAAAATGTATGACAAGATCTTCCACCTCAACTTCTAAGCCCTTTTTCTAGCCACGTAGCCGTGTCACCTCTAAGGCATTTAGGACAATAGAGAGACAACAGAGTAGTTTGCATTGGAGGTGGCTCTTTTCAAATGGAATTCCCAAGTGAATTCTACAGAACAAAACTGACGGTCTAATGGATCAGCACAGGTACTTCATTAGTCATATGCATATGGAACAAGGTGGCTAGTTTTTGTAGTCAGGATGGACAAGTTAACAGTACAGAGAAGCATGTATTTCTCTCAGAAGAAAAAATATTACTAAGCAAAGTGGATTGGACTAGGGTTGTTTTTATCTTCATACTTTCAGAACTGCACAATTTACCTGGAAATCTGTCTAACTAATACAACTTCTAATTACAGTTTGCAGAGTCACAATAACACTCTTCCTATTCTTCCCTTGGTTAAAACTACTTTGTATCAAAACTTCTAAAGTGTGGCTAGTCATTTTCTTGAATAAATTAAACTGCAGCTGTCATTTTCTGAGCTATTTTTTGCTTTTCAGTAGAAACAGGTTTTTAACTGTTTAATGATGTTGTTGTGGTTTAACCCAAGCTGGCAACTAAGAAAAACAAGGAATTCGTTCACCATTTCCCATGACTGGTGTCCTGCTTTTGGCTGGGACAGAATTAATTTTCTTCCTAGTAGCTGGTGTAGTGCTGTGTTTTGAATTTAGTATGAGAATAATGTTAATAACACACTGATGTTTTTAGTTGTTGTTAAGTAGTGCTTATACTAAGTCAAGGACTTTTCGGCTTCCCATGCTCTGCCAGTGAGGAAGCACACAAGAAGCTGGGAGGCACAAGAAGCATAGCCAGGACAGTTGACCTAAACTGGCCAAAGGGGTATTTCATACCATATAACGTCGTGCTCAATATATAATCTAAGGGGAGTTGGCAGAGTGGAATAGCTGTGGCTCAGGAACTGGTTGGGCATCAGTCAACAAGTGGTGAGAACTTGTATTGTGCATCACTTGTTTTGTATATTCTATTATTGTTGTTGTTGCTGTTGTTGTTGTTGTTATTACTTTTATTCCCCTCCTTTTCTGTCCTATTAAACGATATTTATTTCAACCCATGAGTTTTACTGGTTTTTTTCTGATTTCTCTCCCCCATCCTGCTGGGGGCAGGGGAGTGAGCAAGCAGCTGTGTGATGCTTAGTTGTTGGCTGAGATTTAAACCATGACAATCCTTTTTGGCACCAAACATGGGGCACGATGGGTTGAGAAAATGACAAATCTGATCAAAACATGTTAGAACAAATTTGTTATAAGCATTCATTTTATTAGTTTGATAGTTGTTGATCACAACATTGATTTATTTGCTCTTGCAGTTGTGCTTGTTCTCAGGATTGTGTCACATAATGACACCTTACTTGCTGTATATATTCCTTATTGTGCTGTTTATCATCTTTGGCAGCTGGGTTAAGATTATCGTTGTGCTGTACTTTGTAGTACTGGCTTATGGTATGATAAAATGGCTGGTCATGAAACTAATCTGGTATTTCTACTCAGCATTGCTATCATCTCTGTACTTTGGGAGCCATCTCTCAGAAACTATTAATAATTACACTCTACCTTTTGTCCTCAGAGAGCCAATGTGCAGGGGAGACATCTTCCCTCACCTTCCTCTTCTCCTCCAGGCAAGTTGATATAGCTCTTGAGAATTTTTAATATCCCTGGGCTGTTCAAACTGGCATGTTCCTGTTGCTCCTATTCCTAAATATGTTTCAGGTCTTGTTTAAAGTTAAACAATTATTTAAATATACCACCCCATCTGCTACTGGTGCTTGGTGCAGATGCAGGTGCTCTGCGGCTACTGAAACCACTGAAACAGGCACTGTGGCTACTCCAACCCCCATGATGGGCATTGTGGTTACTCAAACCCCAGAGACAGACACTGCAGATGAACCAGAGAACCATTCCTTGTAGGTATGAGTCACCCCTATACACAAGAAGAAATGGATGCAAAAGTCATCTTATTTAGTAAAGGATGATGAAGAATAGCCATCACAAGAACCAGAGGAACAAAAGGCAGAACCAGAGATAATCACCTGATTCCTATCCCTGAGTGAGGTGCTGAATATGCAAAAAGACTTCAGCCATCGTCCAGGTGAGCACACTGTCACTTGGTTGCTCCAGTGATGGGATAATGGGGCCAGTAGCCAGGAATCGGAGGGTAGGGAAACTAAGCATCTGGGAACCCTGTCTAGGGAAGGGGGAATTGACAAGGCAATTGCAAAAAAGACACAAGCCCTCAGCCTCTGCAGGTGACTCTTGTCTTGCATGAAGGAAATGAAGATGTCATGTGTCATCCAGGCACATGGACTACCAGGGAGAGAGGTATCCAGAACCTGGGGGAATTAGCCATGGTGGAGGTGATTTATAATGACCTGGGCAACACAGATCCAGATGAAGTCCAGTGCACATGACCAATGTGGTGGAAGTTTGTATAGAGCACACCATTGTTGTATGCCAACTCATTAGCATTAATGATCTGGAAGATGAAGAAGGACCAATGGTGGATGAATTGGCTGGTCAGCTCCAGTAATACCAAGAAAATGTATCCTCATCCCAGTGACATAACTTAGAAATTCATAAGATCATATTTAATATTAAACTAAACCAAAGGTTTATCTAGGCCTCTGCCTTGTCTCTGGCAAAATCCTGTGGCAGTTCCAGACGGTGGTGGTTAATAGATCAATGTCTTGATGGAGGTTGGTGACAAGTGATGTCCCCCAGAGGTCTGCACTGAGACCAGCACTCTTTAATGTCTTCATCAATGACATAGACAGTGGGATCAAGTGCACAGTCAATAAGTTAGCAGATGACACCAAGCTGAGTGGTATGGTCGACATGCCTGAGGGACGGGATGCCATCAAGAGGGACCTGGACAAGGTCAAGGAATGGGCCCTTGTGAACTTCATGAGGTTCAACAAGGCCAAGTGCAGGGTCCTGCACCTGAATCAGGGTAACCCTGGTATCAGTACGGGCTGGGGATCAAGAGCAGCCCTGTCAAGCAGAACTTGGGGGTACTGGTGAATGAAAAGCTGGACATGAGTTAGCAATGTGTGCTTGTTGCCCAGCAGGCCATCTGTGTCCTGGGCTGCATCCAAAGAAGTGTGGCCAGCAGGTTGAGGGAGGTGATTCTGCCCCTCTATTCTGCTCTGGGGAGACCCCATCTGGAGTCCTGCATCCAGCTCTGGAGCCCTCAGCACAGGAAAGACATGGACCTGTTGGAGTGTGTCCAGAGGAGGGCCACCAACATGATCAGAGGGATGGAGCACCTCTCCTGTGAGGACAGGCTGAGAGAGTTGGGCTTGTTCATCCTGGAGAAGAGAAGGCTCTGGGGAGACCCTATTGCAGCCTTTCAGTATTTGAAGGAGGCTTCTAAGAAAGATGGGAACAGACTTTTTAGCAGGGCCTGTAGCACTAGGACAAGGGGTAATGGTTTTAAACTAAAAGAGGGCAAATTCAGACTAGACCTAAGGAAGAAATTTTTCACAGTGAGGGTGGTGAAACACTGGCACAGGTCACCCAGAGAGGTGGCAGACGCCCCATCCCTGGAAACATTGAAGGTCAGGTTGGATGGGGCTCTGAGCAACCTGATGTAGTTGAAGATGTCCCTGCCCACTGCAGGGTGGTTGGACTAGATGGCCTTTAAAGGTCCCTCCTAACCCAAATTCTTCTATGTTTCTTTGATTCTCTGATTCTATGATTCTGTGTTGACGGGTTGTATAAGAATAAGTCAAGCAATACATATTAATTCCCTAATGATCACCTAGCCTCCAATAATTTTAAATTTATTGATATCTTAATTTATAGATGGTATCTTCATGCTTAATAATCTTTTCCAGACTTCAGTTACACAGTCTGGTTGCTTATAAGCGAGATTTAGCGAAAACACCATCCTGAGTGGAATAATTGAACTAATTCAAAAAAATTATATCACTTCATTCATTCTTTACATTTTTCTAAGTCTTCTGAAAGATTTTCATCTCTGTAGTTAAAACGAAGAATCTGGAATATGCGTCTAAGAATTATTTAAAGTATATATATTTTTCATGTTTGTTTTTATTTATGGTTCAGTCCTACATTGAGTACCCATACAAAACTTAACCTTCATCACATTTATTCATACCTGGATGGAAGGGTGGTGATTGGAAAGTGTTCAAGGAAAGGGTCTAGAATGACACAATAGAAAAATGGAAAAGAATAGCCTTACAGTAATTACTTATTTTCAATGTAAAGGCAAAAATCAAAGATATTTTGACAGTGACATTTCAGCCTCATATACATCACAGAGAAATTATTAATGTGAATGCATCCCCAGCACTATTCACATTCTTAGACTTTTGCAATTTATCACTTCAGATATCAGAAACTGAATAGAGTATTTTGTAGTCACAGGTTTACAACTGTGAACTGATCAACATATTTGGGATGTCCAAACTGAAAAAAAGATTTCTGGTTTGACACATCTATTATCCTTAATTTTTTTCCATCATCTTTATTTCCAAAGCTGAAAGTATACAGACCTTCCTATGCAGGCAGAAGAACTGACTGTGCTATCAACCTTTGCTTCTGGATACATATCCACCACACTGTCTGTGCAAATATGACAGCTGAAGTTGCTTCATTGTAATACTATAAACTCACATAAAATTCATGTTAATATAAAATTAAAAAATATTCTGATACTTTAAGTGCACAGACTTGATTGTTTAAACTATACTTTTCCTCCTGCCTTGGCTTCCGTTAACAATTCATTCTCCACCACAAAACACACAATTTGAAAAAGGTGGAATTACAATAGGGTTTAAATTGGTAGTTATATTACAATACCTTTATAACAGAGGTGAGCTTTCAGCAGCCCATCTTCCTCATGGATCACATCCAAATAATGCTAGTGTTCTAAGCCCCCAAAATTGATAACATTCATCCACTGAAAGAAGTCGTTTCCCGGAATGAAATTCCCTGTTCTCTTTAAGCCTCTTGCCTAGTTAAATACTTGATAATGCTTTTAAAAATTGATCCTTTAGGATAGCTTCTGATCACAAAAAGAATATTAGTTCATTTTTACCTCTTCTTGGTTATGTAGGGCAATTAGCACAAAGTCTTGGCAGACAGTTCTCCCTTTCACAGTGATTGTTAAAAAGGTATCATGGGAATATAACCAAGCTTTTACAACACATGCATGATGCAAAAAACCAATTCACCACATACAGCAGCAAGAAAGCATTTATCACCAAAGCTGTCTGGAAAATGTTCAACAACCATCTGCCAATTAGAGAATAATCTGCTGTTCATCTGCAGCAGAGAAGACCCATACAGAAGGCATACAGCAGAGGCAGCTAACCAGTACTTTGGTAGTTAGCAGGACACTTAGCTCAGCTCAGGATGTGAGAGAGACTCAGAAACTCTGCTCCATGCAACAAAGGACTATATGACTGTGGTGGTGACATGCTACAGGGCTCTGTCCTCGTGACTGGCTGAAAGAAGCTTTCCCAGGACGTTGAATCCCTTGGCCCTGGTGCACTCCAGAGGAGGGAGGCTGCCACATGGCATTGGGGCCACAGGGAGTGCCCGGTGCTGCTCCCTGGGGCTGAAGCTGCTGGTGGCCTCACCTGCAGGAGCTGTGCTGTGGCTCAGGCACTAAGTGACCAAGTACAAGAACTGTGGGAGGAGATGAACAGACTGAATAACATCAGGAAGAATGAAGAGGTGACAACAGGGTCTTCACAGTGACATTGCAGACTATACAGTGCAAGGAAAGAGGGACAGAGACAGCCTAGTCGTGGATGGATACTCCCAAGATGCTGAAAGCTTGTGACTTCCTGCATCAGGAATAAGGGTCCTTCTCTGCCCTCAGATCCGAATTTACAGAATCAGTCCAGTGCCCTAATAGCCAAAGAAGGTGAACAAGTTTCCTGGGGAGAATTCAAAGCCAGCTGAGCCTGAATCACACATTAGCACCAATAAGACAGGCCAAGTGATGGAGGTTTCCTTCTGCAGGACAGGGAGGCGCTGATCAGAGTTGTTGGCATGGGAGTCTTATCGCTTCCTGGCATCCTGGATCAAGGATATTGCAGAGAGACTCACAATGCTCTTTTACACCTCGGTTTGTTCTCTCTCACTGTTCATCCATGTGGTCACCAATGACACAACAAAGGGAGACATGGAACAAATCTATGAGGGACTGCAGATTTCTGTGGCCAAAAGGTGGAAGACATGAGAGTCCAGGGGCTGTTCTCCTCAATTGTACAGGGGTCTGTGAAGGGTTTGGATAGGAGCTGATGGGTTCTGCAAGTTAACAGTTGGCTGCATAACTGTTGCTGTAGCTGGTGCTTTGGCTTTTATACCTATGGTCATCTCTTCAGCATATGGGCTGTTAGCAAGAGATAGGATTCCTAGAGTAGGAGACCCCCTAGCATAGTGCTGTGGTTTAACCCCAACTGGCAACTAAGCACCACGTAGCTGCTCGCTCACTCCCCCCGGTGGGATGAGGGAGGGAATCAAAAGAGTAAAAGTAAGAAAACTCATCGGTTGAGAGAAAGATAGTTCAATAGGTAAAGCAAAAGCCACGTATGCAAGCTAAGCAAAATAAGGAATTCATTCACTACTTCCCATAGGCAGGCAGGTGTTCAGCCATCTCCAGGAAAGCAGGGCTGCATCACATGTGACGGTTATTTGGGAAGAAAAATGCCATCACTTCAAATGTCCCCCACTTCCTTCTTCTTGCCCCAGCTTTATATTCCTGAGCATGACATGGTATGGTATGGAATATCCCTTTGGTCAGTTGGGGTCAGCTGTCCCAGCTGTGTGTCCTCACAACTTCTTGTACACCCCAAGCCTACTCACTGGGGGGATGGGGTAAGAAGTAGGAAAGGCCTTGACTCCATGTAAGCACTGCTCAGCTGTAAGTAAAACATCCCTGTTTTACTTGGTAAAACTTTACCCTTACTATCAACACTGTTTTCAGCACAAATCCAAAACATAGCCCCATACTAGATACTAGGAAGAAAATTAACTCTACCCCAGCCAAAACCAACACACATAGAGACTTTTCTGGGCAAATTTCTGATCAAATTCTATCTCAAAACTCCAGACTCCCAACAATTTGGGCTGTACAGTACTTTTAGCAATGTCCTGTGGTAATAGAAAACCCAGTTTCAAAATCACTCCTGCTCTACCTCACAGACCTCCGTTCTACAAAATTGCCTCTGGATGCAGAGTTAGTGTCTGATTCCTCAGGGTTATCTTTTATTGATAAAAAATAGAACGATTTAAGCAGGAGAAATCAAAATGGCAATAAATACTGAATCTAATCTTGTGGTTACTGCCCACACCTAGGACAAGAGAGAACAAGTCTCTGTCTCAGAGAGCAAAATGGAGCAGCTCAAACAAGAACACTTGAAAAATCCTGGATATTTTGAATCCCCTCCCCTGAATATTATTCACCCCCTTCTCCTTAGTCCATCTTCTTTCTTCTCCCCAAATTATATAGCTGCCCCAAAAGTTTCTGATCTGTGCAAATGCAGATCATGAGAATTTTGAGCATTTGAAAAGATTTTCATGTCAGAAAAAGTTTCTTGCCATATTCCTTATATAGCCTGATATAACTGAAAAACAACATGCATAAATCTTTTTAATATTTTAAAATACAGAAATACTAGTGCAGGGGTGAACTGTAAAGACATAGGAATTTTTATAAAACAACAAATGCTGATCTAGCTAATTGGATGCAAACACTAATATGCAAAGCACAGGTGAAAGTAAACATAGGTAATTACTGTATTTTGGTTCCCATCCCTGTAGCTATAAAATATGGTCCATCAGTACCATGAAATTGGAAAACAAACATGTTCTAAATCAAAGAAACAGGGCTTGGTCTAAACTCCACTATTTCGACGACATGGTATCACAGACAATGTTAATGTTCTTTGACAATGTTCACAACCATTAGAAAATTGAAGTCATAATGAAACTGCAGCTAACTCACAGTCTTCTGGCCCTAGGATGTACATTGTTAATGTGTGTATTCTGGAAGCCCCATCTGTTAGGAGCCAGGCTTTATATACTGAATAATTGCTAAATTCCAAGGAGACCAGGTGGCAGGGCAAATTAATTTGGAAAGAAATAGAAAAGTCATGGGGGAGGGAGCAGAAAAATTGTAGGAGAAAGTTAATTCAGCATTTTCTGAATGTACCAGATGAGGACAGGAATAAAACACGGAAGAATATATGCAACAAAATGAGAAGAGGAAGGGAGAAGACAGGAAAAGAAGGGACACTTTTACATTGTGAGATGTTTATGGAGATATTTCTTGGACTACAAGAAATGAGAATGTAAGTGAGATGAAAAAAGCTGAAGTTATTGCCATGAAAATTTCTATTCCAGAATATTCATGCTCTCAATAATTATTCGTTCATATATTTGTAAAATCAATTCACAACACCATGTGTTAACCAAAACAAATTTAATCTTCCTCTTTGTGAATTGTTAAAAATAGTTCTAATGTAAAAAGGAGAAAACAGGAAGGGTAAGGAAGAAAGCTAGAGGTATTTTAGCTTCCCAGTCGGAGTGGCACATTCCCAGTTTTTCATGTGAGAAGCACTCACAAAAAACTAACCAGATCGATAAAAACACCACAACTGCTACTATAAACATAGGAAGCCCTCTGTGCAAGAAATCTCTGGCAAGACCACAGGGGACAATAAAAGCTGCATTAAGTTTTCTTTAAAGAGCAGCTGGTGTCACATACGGTTCTGCTGTCCTAGTCCTCACGTGCTCCCATTGTCAGCAGTAGATGAGACAGAGGAGTTAGGTTAAACTGATTTAATTAAAATTTGTATTACTGTTGTAGTCTTTTGGCTATATATATACACAATAATCAAGCAGATGATTGCCTAAATTCAGAAGTAAATCTGTAATATATTGGCATAACCAGTGCAGAGGCCTATGACACCTATAAATTACAAGTGCACTACTCAGAATATAAATAATATTAACTTGCCTTGAATCCAAACATAGGCATACAAAAAATGTGAAATCAATAACAACACAAAAAGATTTATTTAACATTGTGACATCATAACAAAATACAGTATATACTTAGGTTATATTATATTACCTGAGTATGTGAGCAGTGTGACCGCCAAAAGGACAAAGAAAGAGGTATCTAAGAGATACCAAGTAAGAGAAAGTTACCAGGCCAGAAGCAAAATAAGCATGACAAACTCCAGGTAGGCAAGACATCCTGCTGAATGCACAAGGATGACTGGCAAGATTAAGAAACAAAAAAACAACAAAATCCAAAAAGAAAATCCAAAAGACAAATAAAAAAATTAATAATATCAGGAGCAAAGGAGACTCTTTTTTTTGGGAGGCAGGCAAAGCTCTCTCTGTCCTGATCATCTGTGACTAAGACCAGCAAGGACAATAATCCTTAGTGCTAACTGTATGTCATCAGCTCCATAGCTAACCCAGGATATAACTCTTAAAGAATAACTGTTTTTTATATGTAATGATGATGTAATCATATTGCATAACAACTAACAATGAGAATGAATTTGTCATTAATGAATTAATTTAGAAAAATTTAGTTTTGAAATTTAAAACTGTTCTATTTTATGGGTTTTCTAAACGTTCCCATCATAACAGTCTCTACCTATCTGACACAAATATTCAGTTGCAACAATGGGCCCCTGTTGAAAATTGTGACTCTGTCTCCAGTTCTAGATCACCTGTTTCTAGGTTTTCTACAACAAATTTCTTTCTTTTTTTTTTTTCAATTGTTGTGCAGTTCACACCATCAGAATCTGTCACTGCACAGCATTCCTGGAATACATGAGCTGTCAACACAACCAACCATGCTCAGCTTGCTGTCTGCCAGGACCTTCATGCCATTTTCCTCAGACCTGATCTCCAACAGTTAGTTTTGAGTTTGTACAATGGAAGAGTTTAGTCCATCACAGATGCAGGACTTTGAATTTGTCCTTGATGAATTTCATTAGATTTCTGTTGTGCATTCCTCCAGCCTGCTGTCAAGCATATCAACTGGCTCCTGCAATTTGTTGTCATCTGTAAACTTGATGAAAGTGCATGCCTTGTCTTCTTCCATGTCATTGATAAAGATATTACTGGCCTCTGGATAGACTATAACACATTAATTACTACCCTCTAAGCCCAATTATCCTAATATTTTTTCATGGCCTGGCTGTCTACTCATTCAGACTGTAACATTACAATAAAACTGTGGCAGATAGTGTTGATAATCAAGGTAAATTACATCAGCTGTTCTTGTTTCTTCTAAAAACCTGTTAATTTTATCATAAAAAATAGTCAAGTTAGTAACGCACAATATACCCTTGGTAAGTCCATGATGACTGATCCCTATCACCTCCTTCTCATGCACCCAAAAATGTACTCCAGAGGACTTGCTCCATGACTTTCCCAGGTACTAAAATGAGATTGATTAACCTGTAGTACCCTGGTTAGTTCTTCAGGCTTATCTTGCATGTTTCTGATGCAAGATCTGTTTTCCATTACTCATCGCAATCCTCCCCTGATCTCCATGACTTTTAAAAGATGTGAGAAAACATCCTTGCATGGACGTCAGTTCTGTCAGCACAGCCTGGTCGGGCCTATGGACCTTTAAGGGTTATGTTCTCAGTAATCCATGACCCAATCCTCCTTTTAATTCAGGTCTTGCCCTATGTCTCTTGTTCTCCTCACAAGAGATACATCAGGAAATCAGTTTTGGTCTGGCGTTTTAGTGTGGTTTCACTATTCACTGATAGCATTATCTGTATGTGTCCAACATACCAATTCCCTCCATAAATTTTCAAACCTATTGCCCAATTTTAACCAAATGTAACAGAATGTACTACATATTTCAGAAACAAGGTAAAAGAGAGAAGCAAAAATTAATCCCCATAGCTGAAGAATGTACTTTCACTGTGTACATGACTATAGTACTAGTAAACAGAGTCTATTTAAGAGACTGACCCCTGAGTTTTCCTTTGAGTGTTCCACATATCACATAGGCACCAGAGATAAAGCCGTAAGAAATCAAACTTACAAAAATTCTGATGCATATGGAAATCTTTCTTTGAACATATGAGATGAAGTCAGCTGGGTCATACATAAAACTATTTCTTTCTAATTAGTTCCCCATCCCAAGTAAGTGGATAGATCTTATTGTATGACCTTGCTCTCCATATTTTAAGGAGGTGATTGGTTCACTGGGACAATTTTTGCATGGCTTTTTAATTCCTATTTCTCATTTTCCTTTTCCTCTTTATAATCATGCCTGTGTTAGGAAAACAGTTAAGAGTAATACTGTCTTTCTTCCTCAGAACATCCTAGTTCCCCAAACAGCTTAAAGCTGTATCATAGTCCTCCTGCAGTGACTGTGTGTGATGTCACCTTGAAGAATTCTACTGTCTTAGCAATGGCATGCTTTGTTATTCTATCTGCCTTTTATTGCCCAAGACATACTTCTGTTTTCCTTTCCTTACCCAACATTTTCCTTCCTCAGTAAACTTTTGATTGGATACTCTCCCTGCCAATACCTGCATTACTGACTGGAGTTTTACGAGTAAGGTGTGTGGAACATTGCATTTGACTTTTGAGACTTAGCTCCACACCTACCAGAACAGAAACACATGTATATTGTTTTAATTAAAAGTTCAGTTTCTCTTCAGGCTGTGTTCTCATATATAGGCACATTCTCTTCTGGACCAGAAAGATAGATAACAAACAGCAGATAAATATCTGATTTGTTAGCTGCAACTGAGAGTAGCTAAAAGTACATGAATAACCACACTAACTCAAATCAAGGGCTTAGCCAGCTCATTATTCTGTCTCCAACAGTGGCTGCAAGTGGACCCTAGGGAAGAAGAAAACCGGAGAATATATAAGTATTAATATTTCCTAGATTTTTCCTATTTTCAGCTCAGGAGATTTCTTGAGTGTCTGATTCCTTGTCCATTTAGTAACTCCCAAAAGATGACTCTTCCAAGTGCTTGTCAAATCTGCCCTTGAAAACAAATAAACTCTCAGCATAGACAACATCTTTTAACAAGGAGTTTCACAAAACTAGTGCTCATGACATGAACACATTTCTTTGATTTGGAGGATCCTAAGGGCTTAATCTAATAGCCCCCAATTCTTATTTTAGAAAACACAGTGAATAATCAGACCCCCTTGTCTTGTCTTTTCATGTACAGGAGGCCCAGGCTGCTCAGTTGTTCTGTATATTTTTCATCAGCCATGTTGCCCTCTTTGAACTGTTTGCAGTTCTGATATATATCCTTTGAGACCAAGGACCCAGAACTAAATACTGTACTCCAGGGTAGGGTGAACTGTGGATTTTATAGAACAGCATATGTATATTCTCTGTATTATCTTCTATTTCTTTCCCATTAAGTCTTAAGAACAAGTTCTTAACTAAGTACAATCTTTAAGGAGAGAAATAGTACAAAGAGCAAAAAAAAAGTGAACTGTATCTTGGGCTGCATCCAAAGCAGCGTGGCCAGCAGGTCAAGAGAGGTGATTCTGTCCCTCTACTCCACTCTCGTGAGACCCCACCTGAGGTCCTGCATCCAGCTCTGGAGCCCACAGCACATGAAAGACATGGACCTGTTGGAGTGTGTCCAGAGTACGGCCACAAAACTGATCAGAGGGATGGAACACCTCTCCTGTGAGGACAGGCTGAGAGAGTTGGGGTTGTTCAGCCCAGAGAAGAGAAGGTTCCAGGGAGACCTTATTGCAGCCCTCTAGTACTTAAAAGGGGCTTCTAAGAAAGATGGGGACAGGCTTTTTAGCAGGGCCTGTAGCAATAGGAGAAGGGATAATGGTTTCAAACTAAAAGAGGGCAGATTTAGACTAGATCTATGGGAGAAATTTTTCACCATGAGGGTGGTGAGGCACTGGAACAGGTTGTCCAGAGAAGCTGTGGATGCCCCATCCCTGGAAGTGTTCAAGGCCAGGTTGGATGGGGATTGGAGCAACCTGGTCTAGTGGAAGGTGTCCCTGCCAAAGCAGTGGGGTTGGAACTAGATGACATTTAAATGTCCCTTCCAACCCAAACTGTTCTATGATACTATGACTGACAGAGAGAGAGAGTAACTAACTTATACTACACTGTAGCGTAAATCAAGGACATCCCCATGTCTGGAAAACTGCTCGGTAGTTGTCATAGCAGCTTATAAAACGTCACTGCTTTTGATAATTTTAATGTCTAGAGCCTAACAAGATCCAAAATAAGTTAAATATCTATATCTATAGATATATTGATATAGATATTTATCTATCTATATTGATATGGATATTTAAGATAAATTTTTTTATTCTATCAGTTCATAACTAACCAGTTTTTATTTAGGTATTTCTCCTGTGCCCAAATTATCCTATTGTATTCTTTGACTAGATGTGCATCTTTGTTAGATGTGTCTGGAACTGGTCACCACCAGATATAGGATATTAGAATAAATGGACAGCAAGTTGATCAGATGTGACATCTCAAAAATGGAGATGCAAGTGCTACAGGATGGCACATTTATTTATGTCTTCAGCATCTTCTGTTAATTAAAAGCACTTTAGAAAAGGACCAGTCTATACTAACTG